>NC_136427.1:259236217-260519550 GCF_052849685.1 Lactuca virosa
GCTGTAGAATGACAGTAATCTATGAATAATTAATAAACAATGAATAAAAGTAGGTTGTTATTTTGGCAGGTTCTTCCTTTAGCCCGTGAGTTTTTGCAGCTGCTTCTTCGTGCTAAACTAATGTTCTTTTATTTTGAAGGTGAGTATACAATGGTTCATTCTTTTTTACAATAGTTTATTATTTTTTACAATATACCAAGCAATTTTATTATAAATTTATTGCAGGTTTATATTAACATATATTAAAGCATGCAGCAAGCATTCTATGAATCAAAGACTGAGGTATATCTTAACATTCTCTTAAATAAATTAAAAACTTCAAGTACTAATATTCTTGGATTCTATAATATGCACATATATAATATGCACATATCAGAAACTTTGCATGTTCCCATTGGTTGTATATATGATTATGTTATTTAATCTTTTAATTATATGTCCAAGTTGTATAATAATAGTGTTTAATATCTCACATATTATACTACTACAATTCATATATGTTTCAATCATAAAACATCATAGTAACATCTATTGTAGATTATACTTTTTCATTTATTGGTATATACTGATACCTTTTGAAATGCTTCGCAGAGAATCACGAAGGGAATGCACTCTCTCAACAGACGAGTTGATGTAAGCAGATTCCAAAGCTGTCAAGATTAAACGGGAACTGTTAAGACTAAGTACCTCAGCAGCAGCCTCTTCAGTGAGAGAAGAGTTAAGTAGAATAACAGTCCGTTTTAGAACATTATATTAATTATAACATTATATAAATGTTGGTGCATCTATGCTAATAAATTCACGTTTTTATGTTGTTTCTTTTACCTAGTTTGGGACAATTGTGAGTTGAATGTGGTATTTGACAAAAAATTGGAAATTTTTAAAATTTTAAATAATTTTTTTTAAAATAAAACAAAGTTAGCTACGGAATAGCTACGGATTTCCGTAGCTATTTATTTACGTAACTATTCCGTAGCTATCCACTTCCGTAGCTATTCCGTAGCTATTTGGTTTCGTAGCTATTCCGTAGCTATTTAATTCTGTAGCTATTCTGTAGGAAATCCGTAGCTATTTATTTTCGTAGCTATTCCGTAGCTATGGTAGCTACGGAAAATTTCGTAGCTATTCTATAGCGATTCCGTAGCTAATCCGTAGCTATAATTTTCCCACGGGCCATTATGCTATAGACATTTTTCCGTAGCAATTTCGTAGCTATTCGCTTATAGCTACGGATTGTGCTGTAGCTATTGCACCAGTTTTCTAGTAGTGCTAGTAACAAATTCGAGTAGACTCTAATACCAATTGTTGTTTATTTTGATAACTTAATATTTATATGCGGAAGCTTAGAAGTCAGACGTCATACTGGAATCTGTATAAAAGAAATTAAACAGAAGAAGTAGAATGTGTATCTACTTCCATTGAAGCATTTGGATCTGATGAAAAGACTTGGTTTTCCAGTTGATTTCAAGACTACCTCTAAAACCTTTTAGCAAACCCTAAAACGAATTTATTTTTGTAATTTCATGTCTCTTGATATGCTCCTCATCACATGTATATATAGATGGAGATAGACCCTAATGTGTGAGAATCGAAGGGATCTTAAGGAACTTGAGTCAAACCGGAAACTCAAGCCACAAACGGTAAGTGAATATTGGTCAATCATCAATCTTATACTCTTTGGATACCATTTCTAAAATTAAATGATAACAATATATATATATATATATATATATATATATATATATATATATATAGGTCCCATAATTATCTACCACCTTTTACTTCACAATCTGACTTTAATTCATCACTAATCTACTCTGTTTCATTTACCCTCTACTTCTGATTGTTTTGGTTGGGATCTTCTTGGCTCTCGTGGCATAAATCAACCACGTTATGACAGGTTGTTCGTTGGAGTTTCTTACATTCAAAGGATAATACTAAACACTCATGTTATTAAAATGAAAAAGGAAATTACTATTCTGACCCACGTGATTGGCACTTACCTGGAGATTTGGTCCATAATTTAAAAAATTGATATGGGTGGTTCCCATGGTTTCAAAATGATACACGGTTGGTTCTTTTGGTTGTTACCGCCAATGACCCTCCTATAACAAGTAAAATGACTATTATACCCATGAATCAAGCTTGTAAGAGATATAAACTATATGGACCAAATCTCTATCATGCCCCTCCCATCCCTTGTGATCATCATATCTAATCTCCCTCATATATACATTTCATGTCGTTTCCATTATCTCTTTTCTCTCTGGGTGACGTCGATCTCTCCACACATCAACTTACTACCGCTGTCAATGTCTCTCTTCTCTACAGGTGACGTCAACCTCCTCCACACCAGTGGCGAGTTTAGAACGTAAAACCACATGGTTCACTATTTAAAGGAAACCAATAAAAAAAATCAAAGATAGGCTTTGAAAATCTTGATTTATACATATTTGTTTTTGCCAAAAGCATTAAGGTGGTTCACTTAAAATATTTAAGATAGTTCACAATTTATATTTTTATATAACCTTTTATAAAAATAAAAAAAATAGGTGGATCAAGTGACCCACCTTTGATATATGTAGCCTCGCCACTGCTCCACACCTCCACTTTCGGTTACCACCACCAATACTCATAAGATTTGCTTTGGCGCCTACCATCTCTAGTGGTTCCTGAAAGTTACTACACCACGATGCCATCACCATTGTGTCACCTCATCCATTGCATCATGACGACACCACAATCCCACCTTGTTGAGTTGTTGCCTCATTCGCCTCACCACGTAGTCATTGTACCACAACAGTTTGAGAGTTTGGTATTATTTTCAAATTTAGATTTGATACCATCTGGAATTTTCTTTCTAGTCACCGAAGGTAGCAGATTCCATCACTCCTCTTTCCTTTTGATTATGATTTAGGATTAGGATTGTTTAGATTATTTTGAAAGTGAAAACTACAAATTTAGTCTCTATGTTTTGCAAAACAAATGGGATTCGAGTCCCTAAAGTTCAAATTTTTCACAAAACATCCTTATCCTCGTATTTCTTTTTGAATTAAGTATCTTTCTAAAGTGCAATAACTAAATTACCCTTATGGTATTTTATTTACACTTTATTACATTTATTATAACATTTAATTTCAATAAAAAGAAGATCGGGCCCACATATAGCCCCCATCCACTTTCTCTCTCTCTCTCTCTCTCTCTCTCTCTCTCTCTATATATATATATATATATATATATATATATATATATATATATATATATATATATATATATATATATATATATATATATATATATATATATATATATTACGCGAATGTCCGCACGTTGCGCAGAAACACCTATATAATTGAAATCTTTACAAATATATGTTTTTTTAATATAATAATATGTTGTTAAATTTGATATAATAATTTTTATACTAAATTGATATAATATATTGATTATTTTGAATTATATGATAATATATATATCTATTATAACTGTATAATCTCAACTGTTTGAATGACTTCTACATGCAAGTTACTCATGAATAAAATTAAATATAATATATGGCTTAATGTTATTTATAGTTTTTGTTATTGTTAATTAATTTTTTAAAATTTATTTTCTTGACATTTTAATTTCTATCATTATAATTATTTAAAACAGCAAACATTGTTTTTTGATTTTAAAGGTAACAATATAATCATTTATATAGAGTTATTTTTAACTATTGTTATTATAAGTTATTTTAAGCTACTAATTTGAAAACTTTGAACGATTATACAAATATCTTTAGGAAATATTTTAGTTAAATTGATATTATAATTTAGTTTTTTGCATTTAGCACTACAATTTATCACTTTTAACTATTCACAAAATATTCATTGGGTTTTTTAAGTGGAACTGAAATTTATATTTAAGTTGACACTGTAATGTTATATTTAAATTAACAGTTTAAGTATTTTGTCTAAACTGTTCCAAAGTTGTAGCTTTAATTTGATAATGGTTTACATACAACAACATATTAAATCTAATAAATTAAGTAAAATATGTTAAAAGTTAAAGACATAACTTTATAAGTAGAAGTAAAGATATTATTTTAATATTGAAAATTAGTTTATTTATGATTACACTTTAGGTTTGATATTTATTTAACCTTATTAACTAAATTATAATCATTATTAGAAAGACACTACAATTGATCACTTTTAACTATTTACAAAATATTATTTGGGTTGTTTAAGTTAAACTAAAATTTATATTTAAGTTTGTCCCGTAATGTTATATTTAAGTTTATAATTTAAATATTTTATACAAATTGTTCAAAAATTGTAGCTTTAAAATGATAATGGTTTACATTCAACGATATATTAAAACTAATAAATTAAGTAAAATATGTAAAAAGTTAAAAAAAAAAACATAACTTTATAAGTAGAAGTAAATATATTCTTTTAATATTGAAATTTAGTTTATATATGATTACACTTTAGGTTTAATATTTATTTAATCTTATTAACTAACTTATAATCATTATTATAAAGAAATTGAAAAGTAATGAGAGTTTCAAATGAATGTGGTGAAAGGAAAAATGCATGAGAGTTTCAAATGAATGTGGTGAAAGAAAAAAATGTTTCATTTATAATATAGTACTAGACGAATTTCTGCGTGTTGCGCAACGTATGTTAAAAATATATTGTTAAAATATTGAAAAATATATGTTTAAAATGGTTATGTTATTGATATGAACTTTGACATAATATTTTGAAAAATATTATTCATTGCCATCAATCCACCTTCCTCATTAATAAAATTAAATATAATTATCTATTTAATGTTATTTTTAACAATTGTTATGATCGATTAATTTAAATTTTTACTTATGCGATTATTTTCTAATTTCAGTAATGATGTTCATTTAAAATACAATTTATTTGTTGCTAACGTTGTGTAGTTTATAAATTGATGTTATTATCATTTAAAATTATTGTTATTTAGTTTTAAACAATTTATTATTATTAATAAGTTAAAGAAGACTTTTAATAAACACTTATTATTACTATTAAAATGTAAAACATACACTAATTAATAAACTGATAAGATAGACAATTCGCATTTCAAAAGAGACTTGCATGGATAATATGACATATCCATGATTTTATTATTTGATTTTATTATTTATAATTATTGTTCATTAATTTTAAAACCACTTATTATTATTATTAAATGAAAGAAAACTTTTAAAAGACACTTATTATTATAATTAAAATGTTAAACATAAGTGATAAGATAGACAATTTGCATTTTAAAAGAGACTTACATAGATACTATTGATAATATCACATATCCATGATTTTTAATTAATTATTACTTTGAATCAACACAAACATGCAAACATATATACAATATTTAATTAAATATTATCTATATCGTTTTCCATAACATATGATCGATAACATGAATCTAATTTAATTTACATTAAAGTTTCAACCACAACATACAATGATTATCTTAAAAGAATACTTAAACCAAGAAAAATATAAACAAAGAATTAGTATATAACAAATTTACAAATTAAAATCTTTAACATAATAACATGGCCCGAGAAATGGTCCAAAACCTTCAAACCAACAAAAAAAACCTTTAAACTTGTTTTCTTTGTGAATTTTATATGTGATTTGTATTTGTGTGACCACTAAAAGAGATTGTCATTTTTATAGTAGACTATCCATTAATTGCTTATTAAAATATTATATAAGTTATAAAACCTATCATGATGTGTGATTAATTACTTTGAATGTGAAAATGTGTGGGGGTTTCAAATGCATGAGGTGCTTGGAAATTTGTATGGGGGTTTCAAATGCATGAGGTGATAGGAAAAATGCATCATTTATAAGTATAGTATGATATGATGATAAAATTAAAACTTCTGATAATCTTATGTTATTGAAAATATTTATGTAATTTATATTAACTACAAAATAATAATTATTACATTTAATTTATATAAAATTATAATTAATTTGAACAATAGATAAAATAACGCTTATTAAAATCAAATCATTTAATGGTCACTACTCATGGTTTACGTGTGTATACATTAGTTATATTTGTCACATATTTTAATTTACTACTGTTATGATTTATTAATTTAAAAAAAAAAATTGACGGTGTTTTAATTTCATCATGATGATTATTTAAATTATCAACAGCTGTTTGTAATCTAACATAGTTTAATTTCTAAGTTTCTATTATTTTTAACTATTATTATTATTACAAATTAATTTAAAAACAACTGAACTGAATTTAGTTATTAAAAAATATAGTTTTTAGACACCTTTTAGTTAATTTGATTCATAGATTTAGGTTCTTTTATATTTATTATATTTTATGTTTTCCTTTTAACTATGTTAAAAACTATATATTGATTTTTTAAACATTATTTGATATTTTACTTTAGGTTTTAAATTTTACACTAAATTTTTAAGCTTATTTGATATATTAGTGTAAATTATTTATTTAACAATATATTGAAATTAACAAATTAAATATATCATATTGATAAGTCACGAAGTCTTCCATTTATGATAATGTTTACAAGTAAAAACATATTTAAGTTAATAAATTAAGTATATTATATGGAAATATGAAGAGTTGGGAGTTTCAAATGAATGTGGTGGAAGAAAAAATGTTTCCTTTATAATATAGTATGATATGATATGATATGCTATGATATATATATATATATATATATATATATATATATATATATATATATATATATATATATATATATATATATATATATATATATATAGGGCTAGGTTATAATGTGGATGGACAACTATTGTGTGGACGTGTGGATAATGCTATTTTATTAAAATTACTAAGAGAATATGTTGTTTATTAATGTGAATACGTTCAATCTCACAGAACTATTGTTATTTTAATGGATTCTCACCAATTCTAATTCATTTTTGTTCTCATTCATCGTTTTTTATTTATTTTAATTCTTATAGAATACGACTCAATAAACATCCTGATAACATTCTGACAGAATGATAATAATTAAAAAAAGTGTATAATAACCTTATAGACGATTTAATTAGTGAAAATGCTTAATAATTAAAATAATTATCTAAGATTGAACGTATTCATATTATCAAACAACATATTTTCTTTGTAATTCTCACAGAATAGCATTATCCACACGTCCACACAATAGATGTTAATCCACATTTGAACCTAGCTATATATATATATATATATATATATATATATATATATATATATATATATATATATATATATATATATATATATAGGGCTACGTTATAATGTGGATAGACAATTATTGTGCGGACGTGTGGACATTGCGATTTTATAAGAATTACTAAAAGGAATAAGTTTTTTAGTAATGCGAATACGTTCAACCTTACAAAAATATCGTCATTTTCATGCATTCTTACTAATTCTTATTCATTTTTGTTCTCATAAATCGTTTTTCACTCATTTTCATTCTGATAGAATACAACTCAATAAACATTCTGACAACATTCTGACAGAATGAGAATAACAATAAAAAGTCTGTAATAACCTTATAGACGATCTAATTAGTGAGAATGTGTGATAATGACAATCGTTATGTAAGATTGAACGTATTCATATTATCAAACAACATATTTTCTTTGTCATTCTCACAGAATAGCACTGTCCACACGTCCGCATAATAGATGTTCATCCACATTTGAACCTAGCTCTCTCTCTCTCTCTCTCTCTCTCTCTCTCTCTCTCTCTATATATATATATATATATATATATATATATATATATATATATATATAAGGCAAACTGATATCCTTACAAGTGAGATGGTGGCCATTGTATCATCAAACCATTCCACAACCATTTTATTGTAACAGATTGCTTCGTTTAAAATATAACTGTGATGTTATTTAAATAATATAAATATCTATTTATTCATAGTTTTTTTAAAGAACTTGGACGAGTATGAATTAGTTTTGGGGTATTGAACCCAAACCGTGAAGTTTGATTTTTTAATTTTTAAAACCATTGGGTTCGGTTTTTAACGGGTTCAACTTTTCAATTTTTTACACTACAGGAAAAAGTGAGATAACTACATACAAATTCTATAGTTAGAGCCTAAAATTTCATAGCTACAACCGAAGCTACTTATTTTGCTACAATTTTTTAGATAAAATTTTGTAGCTATACATATACCTTGTAGCTAAATTTACTAAGGCCTGAGGGAATACTGCTTGGCATGTCCCGCTGCCACATTAATTTTTTGACACCCACCTCAAATCCACATCATTTTTTCCACATAACATGCATGACATGCCATTTTAGGTGTAACGTCCGCAGATTCGGGCTAGACATTTAAGATATAATAAGTAATAATTATTCTTCGTGTGAGCGATAAATAGATGATTTTGATAGAAAATTATTTTGGATATATAATTTTAACCAAAGTTATAGTAGATGTGACAAAGATTTCATACATATAAAGAACTCTGAAATCCTACTTCGTATGAAGAAGTTATGATTCTTCGAAGTTTCGCGATCAACCTGACACAACTATGTGTGTCATATAAAGTGAATCGGAGATAGGTTGCTTATTTGCCTAAGTAATCTAAACGAAAGTCGTAGTAATCATAAAAGCGAGAGCTTGAATATAGATAACGTCTAAATCTGACTTCGTATGAGGAAGCTATGATTTTTCGAAGTTTCAGCGCAGCAGTACGGACACAGAAATCGAAATTCAAATTGGTTGATTGTTAGCCAAAACAATCTAAACACGAGTTGAAGACCTCGTGAATATGAGCATGTCGATATAAAGATAGTTGAGAACGGAGTTCGTATGAAGGAGTTATGAACTTCACACGAACTTTAACAGTCTAAGTCTGTTAAAAAATAACTTTAAAAATAAAGTAAGGATTAGATAATAGAGTCTAAGTGGAAGTTGTAGTACTCGTCAATATCTATGCTTGGATATAAAGAACATCCAAAACGGAGGCCGTATGAGAAATATATGTTTTTTTTGAAGTTTTTTGAAAAGTGTCGCGCGTATGTACGCGCAATGCGCACTTCTAGAAGGTATACGCGACCCAACAGATGAGTGACATGTATCATGTGGTGGATGGATCAACGTAGTGTGGAGACACGGCACATGCCAATCCAGGTGTGACGTGCCTCGTGGAAGTTTCTATAAATAGCTGCAAAATGCATCCCATTTCACTCACAACATTCTCTCTGAAAATATCTCTCTGAAAATTCATAAAATTTTCTTAGGATCTTAAGGTGTTTAAGCTAGGCTCTGAAGGGTTGGAGAATCCAACAAATAGAAGCTATCGTGTCGGAGTTCTGCCTGCGAATTTCCCAGACTTTTTGTTAGGAAATCTTTGTAAGTTAAGCTACACTTAATTTATTTTTGGTGTAACTTATATTTATATTCATAGTCGTTATTATGAATTTATAAATAAGATTTATTAGTGATTCCAAGTCAAAATACAAATTGATCTACTTATGAGGATGATGTTTAGGCTAGATTTAGTGAGGTGTTTAAAGTGGGATTTCCAAACAGTATACTTTGTATACCAAACGAACCCTAACTCCGATATCATTTGTCACCAGGAATATGAGAGTAAGACTTAGTGATGTCAATATCTAGGTCACATCAAAGGAAAAGCTAAAGTTCTAGGCGAAGCGTTGCCCGAGTTTTGAGTCATCCACTTTTAAAAATTAAGGGCATAGTTACTTTCAACTTACACATACATACAAGTATTCTAATTTCTTAAATGTTATATGTGTTGTCTAGTTGTGCTTAATATATCTATGCAACATGATATAGCTATTACTTGATTAAACTGTATATTTAGCAAACTTAAAATATGATTGGATAGTGAAGGGTTGTGTGAAAAACGAGCAAGCCATCTTCCTCGTCCCTCTCTAGCTCATCACTCCCGTAAGCAGAAAAATGAGCAAGGCAGTGGAGCTGCCATTGCATGCCATCACCACCCGTTGCCACCTTGGTTGTTGCCACCATTATTTTCCGACCAGCCACCCTTCTACTGCAGTAGGTAACGACCATCACCACTTTTGTAATTGTTTTAATACCTTTCATCCGTGATTCAACCGAAACCAAGAGACCTCATGTGATTATGTGGGTTCAGGGCCGGCTCTACCCTTTGCAAAACTAAGCAAGGGCTTAGGGGCCCCAATTTCAAAGTTTTTTCTGTTATATATATATATATATATATATATATATATATATATATATATATATATATATATATACACGTATTTCTTGGGTTACAAATACAAGTTAGAGCTTGGCCTTGTGGTAAAGGCGTTGGTTTATAAAACTAAGGGTCTCAAGTTCGAAACTATTTGCTTACTTGAAGGGCCTCAATTTTTTTTTTGTCTAGAGCCCTCAAATTAGTTGAGCCGCCCCTATGTGGGTTTGGTTTTCGTTTCATACTTTGGTTTTCGTTTCATACGACGTGCGAACAAACAGGAAGAAGACAACAAACTTCAATTAAATTTTTTTAGAAGTTACCCTTCTCTTGACTAATGTTTCAAAATCAGTCCCTTGTCTTTCCGTTTTATATTTGGTGGGTCTTGTATCGCCTCTTTTCTCGTTCGTAAAAAGAAGGGAAAGAAACCCAATTTCAAGCATTCATTACAAATAAATTAAAACGACCCCTCCCTTGGACAGGTTAACAACATAGGTCCTAATCCTCAAACTTGACTCATTTAATCAATATTAGTCCCTCATTTGATATATTTTTACAATATAGTCCCGGTTTTGGATCGTTGCTAGTTCGTGTTCTCGCGGTGCTTCCCAGCTCAAATCCTACTCTTAGTACTCTTAGTTAACTCGAAACCACACATTTAAGGTAAGTGATTACAATCCCTTTTTAATGTTTCTATTATTTTGGTGGAGAATACTTATGAAAAACGTATATCAAATATTAAAGATACATGTTAAACTTATATCTAGTTATAGTTGATATTTTGTCAAAATGATATATCATAAACCAGCTTTATCATGACATGCATATGTTGTAGTGGCTTAAACATGTTATAACTAGAAAAGATAACTTATTAGTTTGCTACAAAGTATTATGATTTCATGTGAAACTAACGTGTGTCATAAAACTTATGTCATGAAAAATGTTATCAACTTGTAGTATTTCAAACCTATATAATGCATGTATGAATACATATGTTAAATATATACGTATAATTTATAACACTTATATCTTGAAATTTATACATGCACTTGAGAAACATACTACCTATTTAAGCGAGTAATATACATTTTTACGAATATATCGAACTTACACGACTTTTATATTAAAACTTTATTGTATACCTTAGTTAATGGCCTTTATAGTGATACACTATTCATTACGTAAGTCTAACCACTTAGTATACCCTCTCGGCTATAACCGTTAATCCTTGGAGCGAGATATGTATGTATAGATCTATATGGATTGACACCCCCACCTGGCGTTTCTAGCTACAATCTTGACGGATCAATCGAAGTGGGTGATGATTATCTTTAGTCTTTATCCATGACGTCCAATGAAGAATTATAAGGGGTTATATCTAGTCACATAGCTCAGTTATAGGACTCACTATAGGCATTAACTGAATTCTTTATCTAAAAACCACAGATTCGGTTTCTCTTTTTATCAAACATTTTCAAACATGGTTTTAACCATAAGAGTAATACTTTTCAGACTTTTTAAAAGTATCATTACTGCGGGTAGAAGAAAACCTGTAACTCTCACCAACCTTTGTGTTGATTCTCAAACTACATGTATTCTCATGAGATCATTGAACCAACTTTTAGTAGAAGAAATGTTCATGGATTTCGGGCAACCTACTTTTCTCTAGTTTTTTTTAGGCCTATCTGTTAAAGCAATTTCATGTACTTACTATTATTATATGTATGAACCATATATTCAAACTTTAAAGTGGAATATAACTGTTGTGTTGTTATTGTTGTACTTGTGTTGTATATTCAATTTGCTTGTGATACATGAACTAAGTCTCACATCCCGACATATTTCGCCGCCTCGACCGGGGGTGTGACAGATTGGTATCAGAGCTAAATTGGCTATAGAGAAATCGTATCCTCGAAAGAGGAAATACAACTATAGCTACAGGCTCCTAATTAAAGTATTATAATAATTACACTACTTCTCGACTACTTACGGGATAGGTAACTACTTTGAAGTGTTGCTTGGGTTGTTAGATCTCAAAACGGCATAATTCCTAAAATGATCATACCCTTCGGTGCTTCCTGTCTGGCCCTCATCCATGCTTGGTAGTATTGGAGTACAAAACAAAAACTAATAATACTACAAACCTCACCAACAATAATATATATATATATATATATATATATATATATATATATATATATATATATATATATATATATATATATATATCAAGGTTGTAAAAATCGCTCGGCGGTAGCTCGGCGGTCGACTGGGGTCAAGCGATTAATCGGTTTGGCGGGGATTAATCGGAGGATTAATCGGGACCATAAATTACTAATAAAACTATTTTTAAAACTTAATATATCCCAAGAAAAAATAGTATTTGAAAATTTAAAATTTTTAAATTTTGAAATATTTGGTATAATATTTGAAAATTTGAATATTTAAAAATTTAAAATTTTGAAGTTTTGAAAATTTTTGTGTAATATTTGAAATTTTGAAATTTTGAAAATTTTAAAATCTTCCCGCCAAGGACCGTCGAGGACCGCCAAGGACCACCGAGGACCGCCTAGCCTGAGTTTGACCGATATTGACCAATTTCCGCCAAGCACCCCTAATTGTAATCAGTTGCAGACCGCCTAGCGCCTAGGCGCCGCCTAGGCCGATATTTACAACACTGATATATATATATATATATATATATATATATATATATATATATATATATATATATATATATATATATATATATATACTCTGACCTGCGATGAGAACAGTTAATAAAATTCTAACATCCCTTCAACTAAAACTACCAACTCAACCCTTTAGATCACATGCCTCAACTATGGTTAGTATCGTACATAAGGCATACCACAAATAAACTTGGAATGTGCGCCTATGGTATTTATGGTCAGGCTGGTGCACAACCAATCTTGAGTGGGGAGTTTGACAGACTATAATGGTTGAGAGTTTTAGATATTGAAGGATGTTCTCAAGATTCGCTGCAAATACCTAGTACCTTAGAATCCCTATGCCAACTTTAAAGCACTTACATAGTTTTAACATACTTATACATTTAAAAAATCATCTCTAATATTTAGACTTTTCCAACCCCATGATGCAGATGGCTGACGACCACCGAACTGGGATTGACCCTGCAGATCCCGAGGATCTTCACGAGGTCCCGGTGCACTTGATTAGAGACCCATATTTCCCTGAGGACGCCCCAACTGACCCCGCCGAAGAGGAAGACCCTTCAAAGGACGAAGCGGAAGACCCTTCGGAAGATGAAGATGAAGGCGATCCAGAGGAGGTCGTAGATTATAATGATGAGGGTATACTTGAGGACACACAAGATGAGCTGGATGATGACGGTCCAGTAGAGTACGAGGACGGAATCACTGATAAGGAGCCTATCCCTACTCCATCACCCTCTCCTTCTAGGCCGTAGTAGCAGCCATACCGCCATCACAACAATAATACCTTGTTGATGAGGACTCCGAGGTTGAGTCTTCCTCCAGTGTCTCACCTAGATACTTTCTCTTACCTTTCCTGAACCATTAGTGATCAGAAAAGGAATCTGACTTCACCCCTTGAGCCAGCTTGGCTCACCGATATGCTCAGCACGAGGAGGATTACTGATGATCCTCCACGATTTGAGACAGGCGAGTCTTCTCAGGCTCCGCCACGTGCACCATCCGGGGGTAACACCGAGGATGACCTGATTCCTCGCATGATGGCTCAAGGCGACAAATTAGCAGACCGAGTCCAGTCTCTGTAGGAGTTTGTTAGAGCTTCAGGTGCTACCTCTAGGGCGATTGACCAGCAAGTCGGAAGGCTCAAATAGGAGGAAAAGGATGATACAAAACCCATCCATACCCTCTACCGTCGTATAGGTTCCAGTCGCACCGAGGCAAATGCTTTGGTTGCCCATATCAGGGCCCTAGAGTATCGGTCTCAGGTTATGGAGAGTTGGCTTAATGCAGCCGAGTACAGAGCTACCATTGTTGAGCAGGAGCGACGCCAGCTTCAGGAGCAGTTTGATGAGCTGGTCTGATACTTGATTTTCCGCTTAGGATGGTAGACATTTCATCTAGGGTGGCTTGTGCCCTAGGGTAGGTTTAGGATTTTTGTGGAATAGTTGTTGTACTGCAAGTTTTTATCGCTGCTTGTTTAGCAATTGCTCTTTTGTAAAGCTTTTCCATTTCTAACCTTACACGGTTGGTACTTTTGTAACCTTTGTAACCAAAAACAAGAAGTTTCTAACCTATGAATCTATTTTTAGTATTTTGTTAAACATTGGAAACTCTTTATCTGTATGGCTTGTAAAACACTATCATTACTTAGTTAAAAGATCGGTTAAGAACTTTCACTCTATAACTTGGAAATCTGTAAGATTTTGGAACAAATTACACTAAAATACAACTCATACATATTTGTTTATGGCTAAGTAGTATAAACAACTTAAACATTTCTTTTCCAGACATTTAGGATAATGGCCCCGTGAAAGAATCTGCGAGTCCATCCACCACCAACTCCCCGAGTCACTCCCAGAGTTACACCAAGAGTAACCCCAACTTAGGAAGGAACTCCAGACGAAACCCCACCAGTTCTCAATAACTCAACCCCATCATTTCAAATGGATCTCGTTGTAATTCAGAACTTGCTTGCACAAGGGATTGCCACAACCTTAGCTGCATATGAGGTTGCCCGGAACGAAAACTCCAAAAACAGTAGAAACGGTGGCGGCACTCCAGTTATTAACCAAATAAATTCTAGGCCTTGTTCATACAAGGATTTCATGGGCTGCAAGCCCAGATCCTTCTTCGACATAGAAGGAGTTGTTGGTCTATCTCGCTGGATAGAAAAGATGGATGCGGTATTTCGCATCGGTGCTTGCACTGAGGACTACCGAGTCAAGTATGCTACTAGTACATTGATGGATTTTTCCCTGACTTGGTGGAATAATCATGACAAGTCCATGGGAATTAATGAAACTTATGCCATGGGCTGGGAACCCCTAAAACAAATGATGATCACGGAGTACTGCCCTCGACAGGAAGTCTAGGCTCTAGAACAGGAGCTTTGGAATCTCACCATGAAAGGATCGGAGGTGGCTACATACACCTCTCGATTTAACAACTTTGCAAATCTCTGCCCGGGATTGGTGGCCCCAGAAGATAAGAAGACTGAAAGGTACATCTGGGTTTTGGCTTCGCCAGTTCAAGGTCTGGTTACTGCATCCAGACCCTCCACCTTTAATAGTGCTAAGAAATTGGCTTATCAATTGACTGAACAGTGTATCCGTTAGGGTACCATGGCCCAAAAAATGAAACAGAATCAGGGTACGAAGCGAAAGTTCCATGGAATGTCAAGAGGGAACTCCAAGCATCACAAACCCAAGCCAAAACCTATGGTTGTCTATACCGAAAGCATAAACATTTCCACCCTATCTAAGTCCTACACTGGAACTCTACCCCATTGTACCAAATGCAACTTCCACCATGTTGGAAATTGTCGAGATATGACCTACAGCAACTGAGCTGAAGTTTCGATGTGATTATTGGAATGGGTTGGTTATCGCCTCACTGAGCTGAAGTTCTATGCTATGAAAAAGTTGTCTCACTACCCCTACCCAACAACGAAGCCCTTGTAATTACGGAGATAAATCAGGGAAGAATCTAAGAGTCATTTCTTGCATGAAGGCAAGAAAGTGCTTACAGAAGAGATGCTTCACTTTCTTGGCCCACGTGGTGGATATGCAAGGCAAGGGTAAGGAAATCAAAGACATTCCACAAGTGTGCGACTACCCGGACGTATTTCCAGAGGATCTACCTGGATTACCTCCAGTCAAACAGGTCGAATTCCGAATCGACCTAATCCTGGGTGCAACACCAGTGACATGATCTCCTAATCGCCTGGCACCATCAGAAATGCAAAAACTATCTAGTCAACTCCAAGAACTGATTGACAAAGGCTTTATCTGGCCAAGCTTCTCACCCTAGGGAGCTCCGTTATTATTTGTCAAAAAGAAGGATGGATCATGCACCGACTATCGAGAGTTGAACAAACTCACCATCAAAAACTAATAACCACTCCCGAGGATCGATGACCTGTTCGACCAACTGCAAGGATCCTATTACTACTCGAAGATCGATATAAGAACCGATTATCGTCAACTCAGAGTACAAGAAGAATACATTCCAAAGACGACATTCAGGAGTCACTACGAGTTCCTGGTCATGCCCTTCGGACTAACCAACGCACCAGCAATATTCATGGACCTTATGAATTGGGTGTGCAAACCCTATTTGGATAAATTCATGATCGCATTTATCGACGACATTTTAATATATTCACGAACCAAGGAAGAACATGGCCAGCACTTGTAATTGATTCTAAAACTACTAAGGAAGGAGAAATTTTATTCAAAGTTCTCAAAATGCGAGTTCTGGATCAACAAAGTGCATTTTCTCGGTCATGTGGTCATTAGTAAAGGGATTCATGTTTATCCCTCGAAGATTGAAGCAATTAGGGATTGGAAAGCACCAACAACGCCAACCGGAGTATGCTAGTTCCTAGGGCTTGTGGGCTATTACCGGAGATTCATCGAGAACTTCTCTAAGATAGCCAAGCCTCTCACCACTCTAACCTATAAAGACAAGAAATTCGATTGGGGAGATAGTCAAGAGTCAGCCTTCCATAAATTGAAACAATCATTGTGCAGTGCGCCGATTTTGTCTCTCCCAGAGGGAACAAACTACTTTTTAGTGTTCTACCATGCCCCTCGCCAAGGATTAGGATGCGTATTGATGCAAAATGACAAATTCATTTCATACACATCCATTCAACTTAAGCCAAACGAGACAAACTACACTACTCATGACTTGGAATTGAGAGTTGTAGTGTTTGCCTTAATATTTGGAGGCACTACCTATACGAAACGAAGTGCGTCATGTTCACCGACCATTAGAGCCTTCAACCCATATTCAATCCGATAGAGCTCAACACGAGACAACGAAGGTGGGTAGAATTGCTAAATGGTTACGAATGTGAAATTCGTTATCATCCTGGTAAATCAAATTTCGTAGCAGACACTTTAAGAAGGAAGGAACGAGCAAAACCACTTTGAGTAAAAGCTCTAACCCTAACAATCCACTCCAATCTCACCACCCAAATTTGAGACGCTCAGCTAGAAGCTCTCAAACCTGAAAACATCATGGAATAAAACCTGCGAGGGATTGACAAGCAGTTCGACATCAAGGAAGACGAAACATGATATTTCATGAACCGAATTTGGACCCCAAAGTTTGTTGAAGTCAGGAATCTAGTTTTAAACGAAGCTCATAAGTCGAGATATTCGAAACATCCTAGATCATACAAGATGTATCTCGATCTTAATAAGCTTTATTGGTGGCCCAACATGAAGACAGAGATTGCCACATATGTCGGTAAATATTTGACTTACGCCAATGTCAAAGCAGAGTATTAGAAGCCATCAAGAATATTGCAACAACCATCGATTTAGGAATGGAAATGGGAACAGATAGCCATGGACTTCATAACGATGTTGACGAAAACTTCGAGCGATTATGACACCATTTGGGTAGTGTTTGACCATTTAACCAAGTCTGGTCATTTCCTAGCCATCAAAGAAACCGACAAGATGGAGAAACTCACCAGGACATATATCAAGGAAATAGTCAGACTGCACAGAGTGCCGATATCTATTATCTCGGACCGAGATAGCAGATTTACTTCCATATTTTGGCAAATGTTGCAGAGATCTCTAGGAACCAAACTAGACATGAGTACTGCATATTATCCTCAAACGGATGGGCAGAGTGAAAGGCCGATATAGACTCTGGAAGACATGTTCCACGCTTGTGTGCTAGATTTAGGTAATGCATGGGATATCCACTTACTGTTAGGCGATTTTTCATATAATAATAGTTATCACACTAGCATACAGCCTCCTCCATTTGAGGCCTTGTACGGACGCAAATGTTATTCGCCGCTATGTTGGGCAGAAGTTGGAGATACTCAACTGCCTCGAAAGCATGTTGGGATACTTTACGTGTTGGCCCTGAAATCATTCAGGAAACCAAGGAAAATATTGTTCAAATCAAGGAACGATTAAAGGCCACACTTAGTCATCAGAAAAGTTATGTTGATGCGAGATGTAAACCCCTAGAATTCGAAGTAGGGGACCGTTTCCTACTAAAGGTCGCACCATGGAAGCGTGTCATTAGATTTGGGAAGCGATTTAAGATAAATCCCCGATACATCAGACCTTTTGAAATTCAGGAAAGGGTTGTTTTGGTGGCTTACAAACTCAAGCTACCACAAGAACTCAACAAAATTCATGATACCTTCCACGTATGTAACCTCAAGAAGTGTCTATCTAATGAAAACCTCATCAACACTAAACTTCACCTCATGGAAGAACCGGTGGAGATCATGGATTGAGAATTCAAAATCCTTAAACAAAACCGCATATCTATAGTAAAAGTCTGATGGAACTCTCGCAGAGGGCCAAAGTTCACTTGGGAACGCAAAGATCAGATGAAGCAGAAGTACCCACAACTGTTCAACGGTGCTCCCTCCACTAATGGAACGAAATATTATTAGGAACGAAATAATTTCAGTATAAAATTCCTTTAACGGGGAGGTAATGTGATATCCCAGAATTTAGGTCTAAATATGTAAACAGTCGGTTCACTACGAACCTCTTTGTAAATTGACCTATTGAGCTTTAATGCATATTTTGATAAATAATAGTGTCATTACAGTTACAATAAGATATGAAATAGTATCTTACTCCTAGATGTGGAAAATCTCAAACAAACCGTAAAGCACAAACCGTAACCCTAGTTAATACGTCTGAAAAACTGAAATTTTGTATTAAGCGTTTGTGAGCGAAGCAAACACTCTAGTCTCGTAGTACATGTTCACCTGAGTCTGGAAATATAAAGAACATCCGACACGGAGTTCGTATGCAAAAGATCCGACTGTTATAAGAAACCAAACCGGTATAACACTAATTTTACCTAAACTGCAGAAACTGTTTGGACCCGTTGAGGCACTTGCACACCTCAGATGGAAATTCTAATAACGTTTTTGGACTTAGACTACGGTCTAATACATGATTTCATACTCGAAATAGTTTTAGCAAAAATATTTGTAAAAGTCAGAAAAATCAGACGTTTTGGATCATTTAAACGCGAAACTATAACACGATTTCCTGGAGTTCTATAACTCGAAAAATGAATCCGTTCGGGTTTTTGAAATCATTGAACTTAAATCTGTCATTCGTCACCTTAGGAAAAATTATTAAATGTCGGGAATTGACACGTGGACCAAGAAAACCATTTTGTAACATTCTTAAAGTCACAAGTGTGACCACCCATTTTATTACTTTAAAGTAATTGTGTGGGACCCTAGATTACGAGCCATGCACTCTTTTATTCTACATCTCACGTCCCTCTATCTCTCTCTCACACACAAATGCTACCCTAAAGTTTGTCATGAAGTTGGAAGTCAACTCCAATACCCTCACACAAACCCCAAGCTATTGAATTATAAGGAATTTCCAAAGACTATTTTCTACTTTGACCAAGAAGACCATGCACAAAAGATGAAAGGAAGAAGAGAGCCAGTAACATTCGAACACTACTTTCCTCCTCCATTTCCTTGAAAATGTATGTTCTTTCTACAATAATACAAGCATGGCCTTATAAGTTCTCATTGGGTTATAAACAAAAAGCCCTGGACCTTCATTTTCATCACAAAAACATAGACATTCAACCCTCACTCTCTCGATCTCTCTTGCTCTCGGTATAAAACCCAGAAATTGGTGGGTTGTGTGCCACCTTAAACCACCGGAAATCACCACCCCAGCCAGCATGTTAGCCAATGACACTGTCGAGCAAAGTTGCCACTGAGTCCCACCAGTCGCCGCTCCCCTTTCCATTCCTTATTGTGAACCGTCGGAAGCAAGAAAAACCCAGCAGTGGGGCTGCCACCTACTGCCAACGTAACACTACTAGAAAAATTGAAATACAATACGGGTAAATAGAATATGTTCATTAATACATCCGTATTAGATATGGATGGACAAAATAAAAAAAAACTTAAACAGTTTAATGAAATGAAATATTGAAATATTGGACCTGACATTACCGACCCGCCCGCGACGCAAAAAGTTTATTTCTCATCCGTGTTTATTTATTTTTAGAATAAAATCTTACGGACCCAAAATCTTATTACATCTGATATTTAGCCCTAAATTAAAACAGCTCCATACGTACGTTCCCTGCTACCGCCACCGCCACCGCCACCGACGTCGATACTCCCACCACCACCACTGACTATTGCCGCCATCAGTAAGTTTTGATTTTACGGTCAAGGTGTTTCACTGATGCTTAATCCTTGATTAAATCAAGGAATCTAAATTTGAAACTCGGTGGTGAAATTTCTCCCGCCATTGGAGACTTGAGGAATACACGTTTGTGTACGTATTTCGCATCAGTAGATGAAAGTAATGAACACAGGTTTCATAGCAGAAACGTCAACCTTAGATGAAGGTAATGAACAAAGTGAGGGTTTAGAAAAAGAGTCTCAAGATTCTCTCTTAAACTTCTTTCTATGTCTGACTCCGCTCTCCATAGAAATATCAGAAGAGCCGCCACATATCTCAAGCACACTTTACCATCTTTCTCTCTCTCTCTCTCATGGTTATAGATACTGAATCTTTTGGGGGAACTGCGTTTTTCTTGGTTTTCTGCATTTGTGTGCATGCCTACCATATGTTTGTGGAAATGTTTAAAAGGTTGTGGTGAACACATGGCAAACCACTGAAAGAAGAATATACGTCGACTCTACTCTTTGTGATGGTACTTCGGGGACTGCTTTCTTGCTTTTGAAATAGTTTCTAGTGACTGGCAACAAGGATGATCTCAACACCTCTGCTTGCATTATTGAAGCTTGTGACTCTGCTTCTACAAACTTTAGGTACCCTCTATAGTACTTCAGTCTCATTATCTAGATATATAAATCCATATTTAACATATCATTGAAATCGATAATGATAGGGATATAACCTTTCTACGTGGAAGTGCTGGAGTTTGTGCTCTTGGTGCTGTTGTGTCAAAGTACCAAGAAAATACACAACACAGATGATTGAATACTATTTGACCCGATTCAAAGAGGTAATATAGTAATTTATATTGATTTTCTTGATTAATAAGCATAATGTTCATTTATATAACAATGATTTTACCTAATTTGAGAAAAGATCGAAGTAAAGGAACATTGGCAAGATGGAATGTTACATGGAAGTGCAGAACACTTATGGGCATGTCTGTTCTTGAATAAGCACTTAGGTGATGTAGTGATTCCTTCATCCTACACTTTAAGGTTTCATATAAATTTGATTAATTATAATTGAAACAATGTAGCAAATGGAGTTAAAGTTATATATTGTATTTACATTCTAATATAAAAATATTGAATAAAAACTATTTCCATTCCTTCACCGACTCATTCCGTTATCTTGCTTATTGCATTCCATTCCATCCAATCAAACAGAACCTGAGTGTTGGATTAGGTGTCTAAGCCATAACTATATTTGGTATGTACTTGACCCGGTTGTAGCATGATCCTTTTGGGTTGCCTTCACCAGAGCAACTTGACTGGATGAATAATGGAGAAAGAGTTTATTATGGTTTATTAATATATTATATGAATAATATATTAAAGGAGAAATCATATTTGTTTAATTAATATTGGTCAAAAATTAATTTAGAATTAATTTTGTGGTCAAAAGATATTAATTAAACATGGGGGACTGATATTGTAATTATAAGATAGTTGCAATATGGGCTGTAGATCCCTTAGGAAAGGGATGGACGATTTTATATGGGAGCCCATATAGAAATCGTCCAAGCTAGGGATTCTAGAAGGATCTTGTTGGCTGCTTAGAGCCTAAGCAACCAGATTAGGTCTTTGACTGAAACCCTAACTCTGCAGCTATATAAGGAACCCTTGGGCACTAGAATTCGGCTACCACTTGAACCCTAGAGATCATAGAGCCGATTTTGAGCCTTCCCCCTCTCTCTCCAAGATCATCCAATTGCTTTGGTGTTTGTGATTCATTAGAGGCATCGCATTTGAGGTGCTGGTTCTCATAAGCTCAAGATCATCAAGCTACAATCAAAGGTAACATTCTTACTAGTTTATTTATGTTGATTTTGATTTTTATTGTATGCTAGTTTAGGGTTAGCAAGTCTTGGACAATTGTTGCATGTACAAATAGAAAAACTAGATCCAAGCATTAGGGTTTGCATGTGCACCATAGGATGGATGATTTGCTCATAACCTAATAGTGGTATCAGAGCCTAGGTCGTTTTTCTTTTGTATTTGATGCATAGCTAAATTCTTCAAAGCTCAAAAGTCGAAAATTTTTGCCTCTGACTGATGGACTCGTCGAGTCACCAAATGAACTCGACGAGTCATGGCTACTCGACGAGTCCAGTTCTGTGACTCGGCGAGTCAGCTCGTTTGGTGGCTGATTTTTCGGGATTTTGACTAAAATTGAATTGGGATAATTACCAAAAACATTTTTTGCTGATAAAACTTGATTTTTTCAATATGGTATTCATTATCCTAATTCAATTGAAAGATAATTGTCATAAATAAGATAATTACTTGTTTTATAAGATAAAATTGATTATTTGTATTTTTTATTTGAATTATCTTGTTAAGAAAATAGATTAGGTCAAATTATGTGATAAAGATTAATAATATGATTAATTAATTATTTTTCAAATTTGATCTAAAAGATGTTTTGAAAAGTTTCAAAACTTGCCCTCAAGTTTTGGAATTTAAATTTTTGATTAAAAGTTTAATTTTGAAATATTTAAATTCTAAACCCTAGAATTTTACAAGTTTAAAATTCAACCCTTATACTATTATAGTATTATAAGATTAATAATTATATATATGTATAAAATTAAGCTAGTCTTACCGTTAGTAAGCCTCATTCACGAAGCCGATCTATAAGGGGGTATAAGGTTGCTGCCTATAAAATGGTAGTTTAATGGGTGTCCACTCTCACCCACCGCTTTCTTGATTGGTGGAGGGTCGTTAGCCGAATGGGTAGGATAGGGCAACCAATCCCTCATTAAAAGTATAATGTTTAATAAAGTAACTAAATGTTTTTATAAAATTCTCAATCTTAGTTACTTTAGGTAAAATGTGAAATGATGCTATTCCATGAAATTACACTCTGCACCCTACCAAGTCGTTAGTGGAGCGTGCGTGGATAACCGGCACACTAATTTGGGACTAGCAATGGTGGAAAAGGATAACTCGATGTTTATCATAGATCAATGGAGCGTGTGTGGCTAACCGACACATTGATTAGGTGGTAAATGACATCGAGGGTACCAAGTACATTTGCATGGTTATTCACACCTTGTTTGTGATCCTCGGTATCCCAGTCACAAACTTGAAGAGCATATCGAGATTTAAACATGCCATTGAAAAGTTCAATGAATCTCAAAAGATCTAGGAATTTCAATACATTTAAAACTTAATTGCCTTTTCGTTTTTCATGGTGGAAATTGGTAAATCGTCATTTACATACCTTCAAATTATTTGCAGTTTGGATTACGGCATCCCTCTTCTAAATTGTAAATAATTGTGTTGGGTCCTAGCCCTAATTTTTCATTTGGGTGTTTAATTGGGGATTCTTATCTAATCTAAACTTTGTTCCTTTTCTATTTCAGATGTCTACTCGAACAACAACAACAACAACGCTTATGGCTTGACCCCTTCCGGCTCATTCTCACTCATGAACTTGTGTGGGAGGGTGATATTTGATGGGTCCAATTTCAACGATTGGATCCACAACATTCGCATGGTCACCTGCTACGAGGACAAAGAGTATGTTCTCGAAAAGGAGCTGAAAGAGGTCAATGTGAACACTGCTACTCCCGAACAAATCGTTTCTTACGAAACCCACGAGCGAGATGCTACGAAGGTTCATTGCATCATGCTCGCAACAATGTCTGCTGAACTCTAAAAGTCCTACGAGGACTACTACCCCTACGAGATGCACCAAGATTTGATGGAAAGGTACCATCAAAGTGCTAGGCAGGAACGGTATGAGATCATCATTGCAATGATCACTGCCAAAATGAAGGATGGAGAGTCCATCACGACCCACTTGCAGAAAATGCAGAGATACGTGGACCGCTTGTTGAAGTTGAATGTCAACTTCGATGAGGAGTTGGTCATAGATATCATTTTACACTCCTTACCTCCTTGCTACGACCAGTTTTGTATGACCTATCACATGAACAAGGAGGAGGTCACTCTAACCAAGCTTCAAGGCATGCTAAGGACTGCTGAGAGTAGTCTGAAAGGCAAATCTGTTGCATCTACTCCTACTACTGATGCCCCTATTTTGGCTATTGGGAAAGGAAAAGGAAAGAAGAGGAAGGATCCTTCTAAGAGCCACAAGGGAAAGTCTCAGGATGGTACCTCTTCAAGTGGAACCAAAGTTGGTCCTGTTGCTCCCTCTTCCAACCCGAAGAATGCAGAGTGCTTCTACTGCCACGACAAAGGGCATTAGAAACGAAGTTGCCCGAAGTACCTGCAAGATATCAAGGATATGAAGATAAAGCCATCCTTCACAGGTATTTATACTATTCAATCTAATAACTCATCACATGATATGTCTTGGGTCCTCGATACAGGATGTGGTTTTCACATTTGTTCTGATTTGTAGGGTCTAAGAAGAAGTAGGGATGTGGAGCATGGGAAGATAAACTTGATCATGGGGAATAGGAAATCGCCGCCTGTCACCAAGATTGGAGTTTACTCTTTAGTGCTTAGTAGTGGGTTAGGTCTAGATTTGAATAATCGTTGTTATTCGCCAGAGATGACACGAAACATTATTTCTTTTCATGGTTTGTATAAACAAGGTTTTAGATTTTCGTTTAATAATGAAAATGGTTCTATTAATGCTTTCTTGAATGGTACTTTCTATTTTGAAGCATTGCCTTGTAATGGTATATATGAAACTGTGATGGTTGTAGACAAATTAGGAAATGATGTGTTACATATCGATTCTTCCAATAGTTTGGATAAAGCATGCTTGTGGCATTGTCCTCTTGGACATGTCAACAAGAAGCGCATAGCCCAACTCCAAAAGGATGGAGTGTTGGAGTCATTCGACCTTAGAGACGATGACACGTGTGAGTCTTGTTTACTTGGAAAGATGACCAAGTCACCCTTCAATGGTACTTGTGAAAGGGGTGAGGGTTTATTGGATCTCATACATACTGATGTATGTGGGCCCTTGAGATCCACCACAAGGGATGAAAACCGCTTCAATGTGACTTTCACCGATGATTATAGCAGATATGGGTATATCTACTTAATCAAGCACAAGTCAGAAACCTTTGAAAAGTTCAAAGAGTTTAAGCAAGAAGTGGAGAATCAGCTGGGCAGAAAAATTAAGATGCCCGATCGAGGAGGCGAGTACCTTAGTATTAAATTCCACGACTACCTAAAGGAATGCAGAATTGTTTCGCAATTGACACCACCTAGGATACCGCAGTTGAATGGTGTGGCTGAGAGGCGCAATCGAACCTTATTGGACATGGTTCGTTCCATGATGAGTCGTGCTTCGTTACCTATCTCATTTTGGGGGTATGCCTTAGAGACTACCGCCCATATCCTTAATCTAGTCCCAACTAAGAAGGTTGCCAAAACACCTCACGAGATGTGGACAGGGAAAGTTCCCTCGTTGGCACATTTCAAGGTTTGGGGTTGCGAGGCTTTCGTAAGACGAGAGACTCACGACAAGCTCGAGCCTCGTAGTGAGCCGTGTATTTTCATTGGCTATCCGCAGAAGTCCTTTGGATGTCTCTTCTATAGACCGAGTGACAATGTTGTCTTCGTTGCGAGGAGAAGGGTTTTCCGAGAGCGCGAACTCATATGCCAAGAGGACAGTGGGAGGAAAATTGATCTTGAAGAGCTTCAAGAATCAAATGATGAAGGAACCTCTAACACTGGCGCTCAACCAGAGGAGGAAACTCCTATTGAACCGATTGACGAGTCCCTACCTCTTAGAAGTTCTAGTAGAGTTAGTGTTCCACCTATATTATATGGTTTCCATATAACTACTGAGGGTGATACGTTTATTAGTGATAGTACACTAGTAAATTTGGATGAACCTAACACCTACAAGGAAGCTATAGCAGGCTCGAAGTCTGCGAAATGGAAAGAGGCTATGGACAGCGAGATTTAGTCCATGTATGACAATCAAGTTTGGAACTTGGTTGACAATGTGCCAGGTCGTAAGACGGTCGGGTGCAAGTGGATCTTCAAGAAGAAGACCGACATGGATGGGAAAGTACACACGTATAAGGCGCGATTGGTTGCGAGGGGCTTTACTCAAACTCCTGGAGTTGACTATGATGAGACCTTCTCACCAGTAGCGAAGATTAAATCTATAAGGGTTATGCTAGCCATAGCTGCATTTCATGACTATGAAATATGGCAGATGGATGTCAAAACTGCTTTCCTTAATGGGAAGTTGGCTGAAGATGTTTACATGAGTCAGCCAGAGGGTTTTGTCGATGCAGAGCACCCTAATAGAGTGTGTAAGCTTGAGAAATCCATTTATGGATTAAAACAAGTGTCTCACAGATGGAATCTTTGTTTCGATGAGAAAGTCAAAGAGTTTGGCTTTTCGAGAAGTGAGGATGAGTCCTTTGTATATGTCAAATCCAGTGGGAGTATAGTTAGCTTTCTCGTTTTGTATGTGGACGACATACTGCTGATCGGAAACGACGTCCCAACCCTGCAGGAGGTTAAATCCTGGCTTGGGAATTGCTTCGCTATGAAGGACCTCAGAGAAGCTACTTATATTCTAGGGATAAGGATTTTGAGAAATAGGAGTAAGAGACTAATAGGACTTAGTCAAAGTACTTACTTGGATAAAGTGTTGAAACGTTTCAGCATGGAAAATTCCAAGAAAGGGGAGTTACCAATCCAAAGCAATACCAAGTTGAGTAAGACTCAAAGCCCGAGTACCGATTCCGAGATAGCAGAGATGAGCAGAGTACCTTATGCTTCCGCAGTTGGCTCAATCATGTATGCTATGACATACTCGCCCTGATGTGGCCTTCGCTTTGAGCATGGTCAGCAGATATCAAGGGAACCCTGGTAGAGCACATTGGACCGCAGTAAAGAATATTCTTAAGTACCTTCGGAGGACTAAGGAATGGTTTCTTATCCTCGGTGGGAGTGATGACTTGAGAGTGCGAGGGTATAGTGACGCTAGTTTTCAGACTGACCGGGATAATTTCCGCTCGCAGTCGGGCTGGGTCTTTACCCTGAATAGAGGAGCGGTGACATGGAAAAGTTCCAAGCAGGAGACCGTAGCTGATTCAACATGCGAATCATAGTGCATAGCAGCAAGCGAAGCGTCGAAGGAGGCAATATGGCTAAAGAACTTCATCGGACACCTTGGAGTTGTACCGGCCATAAAGGCGCCTACGGAGATTTTCTACGATAACGAAGTTGCGGTTTCCTTAACCAAGGAACCGAGGGATCATGGCAGATCCAGGAATATCGAGAGAAAATATCATTTTATTAGACATCGGTTAGAAGAGGGACTCCTCGTAGTAAAGAGGGTATCGTCAGAAGAGAACCTACCAGATCCCCTTACGAAGGGATTGAGTAGGGTTAAGCACTTGCAGCACGCTAGGAGCATTGGGCTGAAGGACGATATTAGTTTTAGTGATTAAATAGCTTTAGAAACTTGTAATAGATAAATTGTAATTAACATTTGATGATTAAATAAAGGTGTTTTATTTATAAGTAAAGTTACTGTCTTGTGTTAATTATTTACTATTGTTTCACTTTGCATGTTTTGACTTCCTAAATAATAAGATTATTTAAACTATCCACAGTCGATCATATGTTGGAAGTAAGTATGAAAGAAGATTGTCATGAATTGGCTTGTAGATTGTCTAAGCATTTAGACATAGCAAAAGTTTGATGCAACGTTCATGAGTGCTTATGAAATATGATTTGAGTATTGGATTAAACTCGCACTCGCGTGAATCACTTCATGGAATTTAATCACGAGTGATTGTGAGATAATAATATCATATAGTCTTTAAACCTAGATATATGAGTTGTTGTTTACAAGTCGGTTGTGCATTGATAATGCGTATACGCATCAGTAACTTGATGTTATAAAACGCATTGTTGTGTACGATTTGATGAGTAAATAGTACAATCATATAAGTTGAAGTTTATATATTCCTTTTATCCTACGAGGCTAAAAGCGATATCTTGGGCCCATCGATGATTTTGTTTTGACTTCTGTGTCGGGCCTGATCATGACTGAATTGATATGTTCAATTAAGTTCTATGTCAGAAAAATCAGAGATCGAGAAACGAACTGCTGGAAAATAAGTATGACTATGTTCCATGTGATTGTCCACACGATATCTTGAGAACGGAGGACTATACGATCTCTTATCTAAAGGACGTGTCAGAGTTCGACAGCGGCTTTTCAGAGCTACGATTGCTAATCGGATTTTGAATTCGTACTTGCATCTATAGTTATTAGACTTATCCAAGTGGGAGACTGTTGGATTAGGTGTCTAAGCCATAAATATATTTGGTATGTACTTGACCCGGTTGTAGCATGGTCCTTTTGGGTTGCCTTCACCAGAGCAACTTGACGGGATGAATAATGGAGAAAGAGGTTATTATGGTTTATTAATATATTATATGAATAATATATTAAAGGAGAAATAATATTTTTTTTATTAATATTGGTCAACAATTAATTTAGAATTAATTTTGTGGTCAAAAGATATTAATTAAACGTGGGGGACTGATATTGTAATTATAAGATAGTTGCAATATGGGTTGTGGATCCCTTAGGAAAGGGATGGACGATTTTATATGGGAGCCCATATAGAAATCGTCCAAGCTAGGGATTCTAGAAGGATCTTGTGAGCTACTTAGAGCCTAAGCAACCAGATTAGGTCTTTGACTGAAACCCTAACTCTGCAGCTATATAAGGAACCCTTGGGCACTAGAATTCGGCTACCACTTGAACCCTAGAGATCATAGAGCCGATTTTGAGCCTTCCCCCTCTCTCTCCAAGATCATCCAATTGCTTTGGTGTTTGTGATTCATTAGAGGCATCGCATTTGAGGTGCTAGGTTCTCATAAGCTCAAGATCATCAAGCTACAATCAAAGGTAACATTCTTACTAGTTTATTTATGTTGATTTCGATTTTTATTGTATGCTAGTTTAGGGTTTGCAAGTCTTGGACAATTGTTGCATGTACAAATAGAAAAACTAGATCCAAGCATTAGGGTTTGCATGTGCACCATAGGATGGATGATTTGCTCATAACCCAACAATGAGTCTCTTCTGTTCCTCTTACCTATTTCAGTTTTAGACCTTGTTATTGCTCACGATGTTGCAGGCATGCTTTTCACCTCTATCTGATGCAAGTTCCTTTGTGATCCTTTACATAGTAATGTTTGTATATTTTTCTAGTGTCATGGTAAGGATTCTACTCATTTTACATTTTTACCCTTTTTTCATATACTTAATTTTCTTTCAACTTAAACTTTTTTGTCTAATGATATGACAGGTACGTCTAATGCTTGTGCTTGCTCCAGCTGCATGCATATTATCCGAAATTGCTCTTTCTGAAGCCTTTGATGTTTTCACAAGATCAATTAAATTATATGTATCTAGTTTATTTGAAAATACCCAAAATGAAGTAAGTATTTGCAATCACACACACGTCTTTAGTCCTCGAAATTATTTTCTTGACTTTTTGTTGACTTTGACCACTAAGGTAGGGGATGGAGTATCTGCTAGTAATGTTTCCATGGAAAAAAATGACAAAAAAGAAGATTTGTTGGAGAGAAGACCTTCCAAGTAAACCAAAAAAGGAGAAGGTGATTGTCGAAGAGACTTCCAAGAAGAAGACTGAAAACTGGCCGTTAGTCTTGCATGTTGACACATCGATTTTTGCTATTTTCTTAATTGTGTTGATGGGTGCCTTATATGTGGTAATCATACTTTCTTCCATTAAAGTAGATTTTTTTTAATCAAGTAAAAAAGAAACACCCATACATAGCTTACCAATTTAGGGTTTGTTTCTTTCTTTTCAATTAAGTGATGAATGGCGTCTGTAGTATGTACAAGGACTTGTTCTTTTTTTCACCTAATGAACCATCTGAATGACAAAGTAAATGACGATTTTACCCTTTGTTTAGTTTCATAGTGTCCGGGATGCAATATTCAGCTCCCTAAATTGTGCTCACTTCTCATCCACCTGAAGGACTTCATGTTTTTGATGTGTAACACCGAAAATTTCCAAACAAATTTTTCTTTTTAAAATCATATAATTCTCATAGCGCATTTCACCAAAATCTCATTTAGTTAATTTAAAAAACGCATCTCCAAATTGTTTAATTAATAATCCAGGATCCTCAAACATAACTCTTTCTCTGGTGTGTACAATCGAGCCGGTGCCTTCACGCGATCCTGAGAAAAACCTGAAACACATAACACATAACACGGTAATCACGAAGCTTAGTGAGTTCCCCAAAATACCACATACAACACATTAGCCACTCGAGGCTATAACTCTGTAAGACTCTCCAGTCTATGTGTCTCAGTGGGACCCTCCAGTCCCATGCCTTGTTGAACCCTCTGGTCCGGTCTAAGTGAGGACCCTCCAGTCTCACAGCTTGTTGGACCCTCCGGTCCGGTCTCAGTAACACATAATATAGCATATATATCACACATACAAATGCATAACTCAAGTAAGCACATACGACCCTTTGGTCACACATAAATACCACTCTAGGTAAAGTATAGTGAGAAGACTTACCTCGGATGATGAACAGCCCCTATAAACGTTGTTGCTACGCACCGACCTCTAACTCTGAGCCAAAACCACAATTAACCCAATTAGGAACTAAGTCCAGACTCTCACTCATTAGGTCTAAAGGAAGACCACTAACCAGCCCATTAATAGCCTAAAACCCATTGGGCCCACCAAGGCCCAATAATAAATGGGCTTACCTGATGCCCACTCTCAAAACTAAATGGCAAGCCCAACTTAAGGGCCCAAACACGAATATATATATTCCTCTGGTCCAATACTCTATTGGAACAAGCCCAAACTCCAGGCCCAACACTCAAGGCCCAAAATGAGACTTATCCCAAAAGTCGACAATGAGGTTACGCGGGGCGTACCTCCCTTGGTACGCTCAGCGTACTCACAATCCAGATTGGCCATCGGGGACACTGGGCCAGTACGCGGGGGGTACAAGATTTACGCTCAGCGTACTCCCCAGATTCACTTTTTCTACTCACTTGGTATTAATCAGTTAAGACATTACCTCAAACCCCAGATCTGGACTCTCTAATGGCCCTTACTCCATAAAGTCAGTGACTTTAAGCCTTTGCATGGCTGATTAGGTCACAAACACTCAAAACACTCATCCTCTTTCCTCATAAAGCTCATAACTCATGCATGGCTTGCTTCTAAAGTCCAAGATTGCAGTTTGATGACTTTACTCCACAAAATACACTAAAAGGGGGTTGATCAAGGTCTCCCGAGCTCATTATCTCATAAAGTCTCTATCTTTTGGGACAAAACCCTAAAATACTCCATATAAATGCACAAATCAAAAGAGTGAGAAAGCTTGAAGCTTTATACCTCTATGTGAAGCTTTCCACACAGCTAAGCTCAGATCCAAAAGCCTGGACTCACACTCCTTCTTCACCAAGGCTTCTTCTCCACTACAAGAACACAAGATTACACTCACAAGCCCTCAAATGCACTCACAAGCTATAAGAACGATGATTTAGGGTTAGGAGGGTTTGGTTTCTAGGAATGGTGGCCAGGAATGAGGCCATCATATCCTTTATATAAGGGACTCACCAAAAATTAGGGTTTACACTCTGTGCCTAGTACGCCCAACGTACCCTTTGGTACACCCAACGTACTAAGTGACTCTACTTGAAAATCACGCACACGAGTACGCTAAGCGTACACATATGTACGCCAACGTACTCAACTGCCACCTTTCTCAAATAAGGGACTTATCTTGCCACAACTTCAAACTTCCATCACTTCTGCGATATAACCTCGATTCCCATGAACCTCAAACCCACGGAAAGGTGACGAGATGCCTTGAGCTTCTACCAACTCGTCGCAACCCCGAGACCTCCTCATGCCCGGTTTGCAGCCCACGAACCCTGATCATGGACGATCCGAAATAGGATGTTACAATTCTCCCCCACTTGACTTAGATTTCGCACTCGAAATCGCTCCTTATCAACACATAGATCGAACCCAAACCCGAGAAGCACCACCGAAAAGACCCCATATACTACAACAATCTCCTCCAAAAGCACCTGAACCCGACAGGGACTCCCGACCCCGAAGAAGGACAGACCCAACTGTCGCTGCGATACTCGGTCTGACTCTCTAGAACTTGAAACTCTAGTGGTCTATCTCCCTGCCAGACCACCCTCACAAAACATCATCCTGCTAATCGCCCATCGAATAGCAGACTCTAAGAATACTCTTCCAACTCTATTTCCCTAATCGATCCCGATCGCAACTCAAAAGGAACGACAAGGTTATAATCCCCTAAGGACTCACCGCCTGAACAACTATCAGAATTCATCGAAAGGAGAGAACCCCAAATCTCAAACACAAGAAAAGATCATGCTCGCTTGGAAGTATCCTCTGATATCTATAGACATAAGCCCCAACTTCCTCTCAATTATCCCCTTCAACACTGAGCATCAGGTCAGCTCCCGACCCAAAAGATGAACCTCCAAGGTTACTCATTGCAAACCAAAACGTCTCACCGACTTCCTTCTCACGATAACTATATCGGCTCATCGCGACATACAAGTCACGAAGTTCGCTTTACCCCAAGCGAATGCTACAACTCATCTGAAATCGTCTCACCTCTGACCTCTGTCGTCTACCACCCACTGGTTCCCTGCATCTCGCGGTTCTTCCCATACCAACGAAACTGATCCACTCCGGCCTAAGATATCAGATGGAGGTCAATACCCCCCCTCAAAATGAAACCCATCTACGAAATCGAAACCTCATCACGCCTATTCAATACACGAATGGATCCAGACTCGAGCTCGAGAGTCTGATTCAACAGCAGAATTGGAATCACTCATTTCCAATCTGGTACTCAACTTATGACCCAAAATTCGTAGATTATGCACACACCATCTCTCCAATTCTTTCCGATTACGATCCCTACTCAACCTGGGATATAATAATTCCCGACTGACACGGAGACCCCCGTCTCGCCCCTGGTTCGGCAACCAGGCTTCCGAAGACTCAAGCGGTAAGGCTACCCAAGCCTAACAACTCCTCTGCGCCATACTCTGACTAGTGAATACTACAGCTCCCGGTAGAACAATATTCACCCTTATCGACTACTGAGTGCTACAACCTCCCCCGTAGTCTTGCAATACTCTCTCACTGACTTGTGTATGCTACGGATCCCCGTAGTATCACAACACTCTCTCTCTATGTATTGAATACTACGGCTCCCCGCAGTATCACGATACTCTCTCGCTGACTAGTGAATACCACGGCTCCCCGCAGTATCACAGCCCTCTCCCACCATCCAGTGAATACTACGGCTCCCCGTAGTATCACGACACTCTCTCACTGACTAGTGAATACCACGACTCCCCGCAGTATCACAGCCCTCTCCCACTATCTAGTGAATACTACGGCTCCCCGTAGTATCACAACACTCTCTTTCGCTGACTCATGGATGCTACGGATCCCCGTAGTCTTACAACACTCTCCCGCTCACTGACTCACCATGGGCTCACTCAACGGTTCCTCCTGATTAGTGTTGCAGAAATCGGCCTAATCGGCCGATTAATCGCTAATCGGACCTCTACCGATGATATTTATTGCTAATCGGTCACTATAGTCGGGATTGGTCAATACAGGTCAAAGTCGGAATTAATCGTACCTAATCGGGCCTAATCGGACCTAATCGGACTTAATCGGACCTAATCGGGTTTGGTCAACGCAGGTCAAACTCGGACCTAATCGGCCCTAATCGGACCTAATCGCCGATTAATCGCTTTTTTGTAAGATTAAAATTAGATTTATAAATTTTTGAATAATTTTCTTAATAATTAATGGTCCCCAATTAATCTCCCGATTAATCCCCGCCTAGCTGATTAATCCCTTATCGCTAGTCCACCGATTAGCGGCCGATTAGCGATTTCTGCAACCATGCTCCTGATAATCCCAAGCGAATACTCCCACCCGGATCCACTTGCTCTTTTATCACCCCATGACCTCATCATCAGGCATCACCACACTGAGTTCACCAACTCATGCTCCGCAGCTCAACATAGATAGGTGCTTACACCCACCCAGCTTATACACCACCACTCCTGATGTAAGTTCTCGCAGGCAAGGCACTAGTCTCAGCACAGATACACCCTTAGACAGTCTCACTCCGGCGACAATCAACTGATGGGTTCCCACGGGAACAAAATCACTCAGTACTCCACTCGCCATCTCACAAGTCGAGTCCTAACATGACCAAAATTAGGACATCATACTCGGGTACCTCGGTACACCATCACAACGTCTCACGCGGTCTTGCCTTTGCCACTGATCTTTCACTTACACAACTCAAAACCTCGAAATACTCCCATCTCCCAAATTGAAACACGGAGGAATCGTCAACGACTAAATACGCGTTGACGCAAATCCGAAGCTCCACCCTCTACTGATCACCGCCCATAGGATCTACTCATACCGACTCTAAAATTGGTCGACAAACCAATTGCTGCCCTCTTCTGGAGAATAGATTACAATCTATACCTATACCCACAAATCTCAGCTATTACACCCTGAACTCAACGACCCATCCACCTCGAACTCAACATTTGCAAACCCGAAAATTTCTAGCCATAATAAATCCTCTGACCAACGGCCACCCGCCGCGAATTCTCTCATATTTCCTTAAGCACATACTCATACATCATCTCGCCTTGCACCTCGCCTCATCCACCAATAACCCAGGTCTTGTGTGTCCACACCGCAGTCCTCCATAACTAGCTCTCTAACCGCACTTAGAACGAATTGCCGATCTTCTCAATTGAATACCCTGTTCTCCCCCACTCAGGGCTCGAACCATCACCAGTCGGCATACCAACAATTTGCTCCATGGACTGTTTCACCAGGTACATCACGCTTGACTCTGGGGACATACCACGAAAACACCCAATGATCTTCCCGAAGGAAACCAAGCAACTCAAAATATCCCGTAACTCAGACAAAATCTCAAAATCCTCCCAGCGCGACTGCCTCTAGTCATCTCGAAATCTCAGACCGATATACCGTCGGACCCCTCAACTGATCTGAAAATCCTGACCCTCAGTCCGGAAATAATGCATTATCACACATCCCATCTCTGACTCCTCGACCGGCCTCCCAACACGGGAATCATCATCAAAGCACGAGACCTCACTCTCACTACCGATACACAACATAACAACGAGGGCCACCGCCCTGACATATTTCTCTTAACCACCAGAAACCGCTGCTAAAAGTATGCCACACTCATAAAGGCACCTTCCTGGGTCTCTTCCATCTCAGCCTCCACTAATGACTCCATGGTACAAGAAATACCTCACAACAGACAAACTGCCCACATACTCTGATGAAAAGGTCACCACCAATGCTACCCCACGGGGTTTACCTCCAAACTCTAAAACCGGAAACTCGATATCTCCTTCGCTTCTCCCTAAAAACGGGAACAACGCAATTCTTGCCACGGGAGGTGACGTCTCATCCATCAGCCGATGGCTCGACTCAGACCTCGATCCTCCAATAAGCATCATCTCTACTCATCCATGAGCCTTGTGACTTCAACTAACCTCTCACCCATAAAATCCCTCGGAAACGAACTCGATTTCCCTTTCAAGGTATACTCCATTAAAACTTGCTCGACATGGCCCTCTAGCCCCACACTCTATCATCTGATCTCAGACTAATCAACCACCACGGGACAACTGGTAAAACCAGAAGCACTAACCGCCACGAATCATGGTACTCGAACCATGTTATTTCCTCTCAATCTGCTATTTAGAACCTCTGGTATTCTCCCTGTTTCGAGTACGGGTCCTTTGCTTTCAGTAGTACAGGCCCATACTATCTGCCACATCTACTCGTACTTTCCACACGGATCGTCCCAGAATTCCTAAGTAGCTCCTCAACCTTCTCAACCACCAATCCCGCTAAACCTGGTCGCTCCCCAGCGACTACTCTCCTCAATCAGTGTACTCATCTGACTAAGGCCACTCCCTAGGCTCTTCCTAGGTTCCCTCACTTGTCACACCCCCAAACCAAGGATGGCGGAAACGTACGGGGGTGGAGGACTTCATGTATAGTATCACAACAACGAGTATAATAGTGCTCAAAGTAAATACAACCATCATAAATATAATTGAAAAGGTTACACCATAGAATAAGTTTACATGTTTCAAAATCAATTACATTATGATGACAAAATGAACTGTTTGACGATTTATCGTCCCATCCTCAAAATGTTGTTGGTTTTCCTGTTTCACTGATTTCCTGAGAATACAAGTAGTTTTGAAAAAGTGTCAACAATTAAGTTGGTGAGTTCATAAGAGTTTTGTTTGAGAAAGAAACCGTTTTCCTTGTAAAAGCGACAGAGTATGTTTCCAGAAAATCCAATATCTTCTTAATTAAGTGTGAAATGAATGCTCCTTTGTTATGCGATAATGAACCCTAGAAAGACCTGTAGGTTCCTTCTATAATTACCCAACGTATATAAGTTATATAAATTTAAGTTAAATAAACCGTTGAATATAATGGGTCTGCCCTAGGTCCACAACCAAACAAGGAACAGGAGATAAGGCGGGCCCACCAATTCTAAGTCGATTGTGACTAGATTCTTATATAACTCTAGCATATACACTTAGCAATTATAGCCGAAGCCTAACAATTCTAGACGTAATGTAGTTTTAATAGAAATATGTTTCCAAAGAAAATCCGATATTTTCCTTAAAGAGTGAATCGTAAGTTTCTATATTAATAAATAGTGCATCCTAGAATTTCCTATAGTTTCCTTCTATAATCTCTAAGTGTATATAAGTTATATAAAATTTAAGTTAAATAGACCGTTGAATGTAATGGGTCTGCCCTAGGCCCACAACCAAACAAGGAACAGGAAATAAAGCGGACCCACCAATTCTAAGTCGATCACGACTAAATTCTATATAACTCTAGCATATACACTTAGTAATTATGGCTGAAAACTAACAATTCTAGATAGAATGTAGTCTTAAAAACCAAAGACCTAGACTATGCTTATCATATTTCATCAAGTAGTGATAGTGGACATATACTATACATATCATAATTCACCAAATAGTGGTAGTGATAGTGAACATGAATTATGCATATTATAGTTTATCAAATAGTGGTAGTGGTAGTGAACATAAACTATACATATCATAATTCACCAAATAGTGGTAGTGATAGTGAACATGAATTATGCATATTATAGTTTATCCAAAAGTGGTAGTGGTAGTGAACATAAACTATACATATCATAATTCACCAAATAGTGGTAGTGATAGTGAACATGAATTATGCATATTATAGTTTATCCAAAATGTTTGTAATGTATATGCAACCTAACTATACCTATTATAGTTCTAGCATGTTTGTTTGTGATGTATAAGGACCCTTTTTCTATGTAAGTTGAATGTATAGCAAAAATATAACTATGTTTATCATGCATTATTTTGTACTAATGGTAATAATGGAGAATTCTTACAATTCAGTGAGTATTTCTGTTATATAATTATACCACAACAAGAAACACATGTAAAATATGAAATCTTCAAAGATTAACACTTTGCTCAACAAGTTACAAAGTGTGATGAAAGTTATAAGCTGTTATCTAAATTTTTACCTTTCTACACTGTTTTAGAAAAATCATAGGAAAATCATACGAAGTCGAAAACTGAATCCGTAAATTCTGAGAGTTCATAAAATGTGTCTAGTTTATTCATAATTTTTATTATGATTTTTAGAAGTCTTTAACTTGTGTTAAAATGTTCATATTCACAGACTGGTCTGAATTCGTTTCTGAAATGATAGGCAGTTTTGTAAAAATCACCATAAATCGTAGAAAAATCGTATGGAGATGTGCAAGTAGTCATTTTAAAGGTATGAACCTGAATTATTTTCATATTAAACAGTTTTGAAAGATATTAAGTTTAAGGTAGTCAAAACAGTCCGTGAATAAGACTCAAATTTTCTGATGAAAGCTGTTGTTTGAGTTTAGTTAAGTTTTTGGTGTTTTAACTTGTATTCCCCCCCTAATACTTGAATAAAACATGAAAATGTAGGGGTATGAACTCACCTTGTGTGTTCTTAGTGGATGGATGTTGAAGAAAAGAAGTGTTCAACTCAAGAACACTTAGAAGATGCCTTGAAGGTTCGAAGATCTAACACAAATGTGATGGAATTTGTGTGAGTATTCTATGATTTTGGGTAGAAGGAAGTGAAATAATCATAAGGAGGATAATATCACTTACCAAAAGTGGAAGAAAACTTGATGATCAGCCCTTGAATATCGAATTTGAGAGAGAGAAGTGAGAGAGAAAGGTGTTTGTTCTTTGGTGGAGAATGAGAGAAGAGTGAGGAGAGATAAGAGTTTTCTAGACCTTGACCAAGAGTATGGCTGAAATTATGGTAGGAAGAGGACAATGATTAACTAGGTATGGTGGAATAGTGACTGTGGATGGTCAAGGAGTGGGTATGGGGGGTTGCTTATGTTACACACTAAGGTAAAGTCAACACTCCACCTCAAATATTCACCCACTAGATTTTATTCTTAAATAAAGATTTCCATAAAAATATGTTTAAATTATGAATATTTAGGGTCTTATATGTTAAAATATGATTTTTGGAGAAAATCCCGCATTAAAATCACGAAAAACGGGCTTACTACGTGAAAATGGTCAAAAACCGGGAAAAACAGACGAAAATCCGAAGTCTGGGCCGGAGGTTCGGTTCCTGATGCTTAGAGCCGAAAGTAGGTGGGAGACGAGAGGAGGGTTCGGTCGCTGGAGAGGAACCGAGAGAAGGGGAAGAGGAACCGAAGGTGCGAAGAGGGAACCGAGAGTGCGAGGAGAAGGAACAGAAGGCGAGGCTCGGTCTCGGTGGCTATCTGCGAGGTTCGGTCTCGGCTGTTGCCTTTCGGTTCTATGAGAAGGCTCGGTTCAACATGATCAGGGGACCGAAATAGACCGAGCCCTCTGTCCATTTCGGCTGAGAGGGTTTCGGTTCTCAGGAGGTTTCGGCTCCTAAGAAGGTTCGGCTCCTTAAGAGGGTTCGGCTCCTTAAGGCTGTTTTTCGCGTAGACTTCCGTTTTCGAGCAGTTTTCGACTAAATCGAGGGTCGGGATGCCCCGAGTGATTATAAGAAGTTGAGAGAGATTTCGAGAGAGATTTGGGAGAGATTTCACATACTTGGAGAGATTTCTCATTCAGAGAGATATTTGGGAGAGATTTCACATACTTGGAGAGATTTCTCATTCAGAGAGATATTTGGGAGAGATTTCACATACTTGGAGAGATTTGGGAGATATTTGACATTCTTGGAGAGATTTATCATACAGAGAGAGAGATTTGGGAGAGATTTCACATACTTGGAGAGATTTGGGAGAGATTTGACATTCTTGGAGAGATTTCTCATACAGAGAGAGATTTGGGAGAGATTTCACATACTTGGAGAGATTTGGGAGAGATTTCACATTCTTGGAGAGATTTCTCTTACTTAGAGAGTTTTGGGAGAGTTAGAGTGAAAGAGATTGGGAGAGACTTCTTTTGTGACCTTTTTGAGTGTTTGGCTTCGCAACGCGAGGTTCTTACACTCTGTTAAGCCTTGTTATGAATGTTATACGCTCTCGAGGGGTATGGAATACTGTTTTATCGAGTAGATTCATCACTTACCCTAATTAGGGTTTAGAATTTCCGAACACGTGAAAACTCTAAGTGATACTTTATTTTAAGATTGTGAGTAGTACAATGAGAATCATAATGGAAACCCTAATATACAAGGGTTAGATGAGTTGACCGGTTTGACTTGTTGACTTTAGTTGACTTTGACTTGGCCAAAAATTGACGGTTGTCACATCACTTGTCTGCCATCAGCAGCTGAAGAACTCCTTATGATGTCAGCCATCTACTATATCGTCATATTCAGTTAGTAGCTGACTCCCATCATCAAGAGTTCCACAAAGCACGAAGCAAGCAGCATTCGGGCATCGAATAATCTCCACCAACGCGTAAAACCACTCTAGGTTACAACTCCACTTGCTCTGCTCCCACAAAAAGGTATCACCAAACTCAAGCAACTCTGCCCCCTCGCGGGTATCTAACTACTCTCTCAGTAGGCTCCTCAAATTCTCATCTAGGTATCTCTCCTAGATTACTCCTATACTCAAGTTCTCTCTAAAAGATCTCTGCTAGATACTCTTACTCCGCACATACTCAAAGCACATCACAGATATCAAAATTCCTAGGCTAAGGCATCACAAATCAGGCAACTCTAGCCCTAAAATATGAAATACCTAGCCTATCTTATAGCATGCATCACTAATATCTCAATAATAACTCATAACACAAATAAGTAAGGGTATTTTGAGAAATCACCGTTCGGGCTCTGGCTGATTGTACACACTGCTCCTTCTCGTTTTTCTCTTAGAAACTCTTGCTCATTTTAGAAAAATCATTTCTCTTGAAATTTTTTCTCAAATCCTCAGTTTGAGTCCAGATATACCCGAAGGTGCATCCGAATCCCTCAAACCAAGGCTCTGATACCAACTTGTAACACCGAAAATTTCCAAACAAAATTTTCTTTTAAAAATCATATAATTCTCATAGCGCATTTCACCAAAATCTCATTTAGTTAATTTACAAAACGCATCTCCAAATTGTTTAATTAATAATCCAGGATCCTCAAATATAACTCTTTCTCTGGTGTGTACAATCGAGCCGGTGCCTTCCCGCGATCCTGATAAAAACCTGAAACACATAACACATAACATGGTAAGCACGAAGCTTAGTGAGTTCCCCAAAATACCACATACAACACATTAGCCACTCGAGGCTATAACTCTGTAAGACCCTCTGGTCTATGTGTCTCAGTGGGACCCTCCAGTCTCATGGCTCGTTGGACCCTCTGGTCCGGTCTAAGTGAGGACCCTCCGGTCTGACAGCTCGTTGGACCCTCCGGTCCGGTCTCAGTAACACATAATATAGCATATATATCACACAGACAAATGCATAACTCAAGTAAGCACATACGACCCTCAGGTCATACATAAATACCACTCTAGGTAAAGTATAGTGAGAAGACTCACCTCGGATGATGAAGGCTCAGCGTACTCACAATCCAGATTGGCCATCGGGGACACTAGGGTGGTACGTGGGGCGTACAGGAATTACGCTCAGCGTACTCCCCAGATTCACTTTTTCTACTCACTTGGTCTTAATCAGTTAAGACATTACCTCAAACCCCAAATCTGGACTCTCTAATGGCCCTTACTCCATAAAGTCAGTGACTTTAAACCTTTGCATGGCTGATTAGGTCACAAACACTCAAAACACTCATCCTCTTTCCTCATAAAGCTCATAACTCATGCATGGCTTGCTTCTAAAGTCCAAGATTGGATTTTTATGACTTTACTCCACAAAATACACTAAAAGAGGGTTGATCAAGGTCTCTGGAGCTCATTATCTCATAAAGGCTCCATCTTTTGGGACAAAACCCTAAAATACTCCATATAAATGCACAAATCAAAAGAGTGAGAAAGCTTGAAGCTTTATACCTCTATGTGAAGCTTTCCACACAGCTAAGCTCAGATCCAAAAGCCTGGACTCACACTCCTTCTTCACCAAGGCTTCTTCTCCACTACAAGATTACACTCGCAAGCCCTCAAATGCATTCACAAGCTATAAGAACGATGATTTAGGGTTAGGGTTTGGTGTCTGGGAATGGTGGCCAGGAATGAGGCCATCATATCCTTTATATAGGGGACTCACCAACAATTAGGGTTTCCACTATGTGCCTAGTACTCCCAGCGTACCCTCTGGTACGCCCAGCGTACTAGGTGACTCCGCTTGAAAATCACGCACACGAGTACGCTAAGCGTACACATATGTACGCCCAACGTACTCAGCTGCCACCTTTCTCAAATAAGGGACTTATCTTGCCACAACTTTAAACTTCCATCACTTCCTCAATATAACCTCGATTCCCATGAACCTCAAACCCACAGAAAGGTGACGAGATGCCCTGAGCTTCTAGCAACTCGTCGCAACCCCGAGACCTCCTCATGCCCGGTTTGCAGCCCACGAACCCTGATCACGGACGATCCGAAACAGGATGTTACATGATGATTTCAGAGAGGCTTACACATTGTTAAGCCATAACACTGAAGTAGATGATAAAGTAAGTAACTCCGCTGTATTCAATCAATATAAGCTCTTAACCATGGTTAGGACTTAGGACTTAACTCACTCATTATATATATATATATATATATATATATATATATATATATATAACACACACACACTTGATGTTACCTAACAACAACAATGGCTAACGAGACAGTTATAGTTGATAATAACACATGGAACAACACATTGCTACTGTTGGTACTGCCATGCCATCACCCGAAAAAGCTGCTTGGGAAATTTTCAACTCTTTGGATGTCTAGCTTTAATTTTTTAAAATAATATTAAAGAATTAAAAATAAGAAATTAATTATTTGAAGTTTTCATCATTGCCAGGTGTTGTGGGATACTCTAGTGATTATATAAAAAAGTTCCTATGGATGGGTCCATATATGAGGAGGCATCTTCCCACATATCAAGGAGCCTGATTATCTTTGTATGTTTACTTACTTAAAGTAATGTACTTTCATTTTTTTTAATTAATTATAGCATTTTACTTTCAAATTGTTTCTTATTAGGGCATTGTACTTTTGAAAAATGGAAAATAAATTACTTCTATTTCATTGTTATTTCTTCTATTTCATTTTTATTTATCTATTCTAATAGACTTGATTTTGCAAGTTGCACAAAGAGATGGTCAATACCGAATTGATTCACAGGTGACTCCAACCATGCTAAACCCCCTTATGTACAAACTATCATATTTCAGGTAAACAGTAATCTACTACTTTTTTTCTTATTTTGTTTAACAATATAAGTAACACTGATTTTATTTATTTATTTATGTAGATTTGTGGAGACTGATGGTGGTAATAAATTCCAAGATATAAGTTTTACAAATACATACATATATATATATATATATATATATATATATATATATATATGTGTGTGTGTGTGTGTGTGTGTAAGTTATAAAACTTATATCTTGGAATTTATACACGCACTTGAGAAACATACTACCTATTTTATTTTCTATTCGTAAAAATGTATATTACTCACTTAAATAGGTAGTATACACTTGAGAAACAATTTTGAAATCACATCAAAGGGGTCAAAATCAAGGCCGACTTTACCCTTTGCAAAACTAAGCAAGGGCTTAAGGCCTCTAATTCTAAAGGACCCCCAATTTTAAAGCTTATTTTGTTCTATATGTATATATACATATTTTTTGGGTTACAAAGACAAGTTGAAGCTTGGCCTGGTGATAAAATCACTGGTTTATAAAAGTCTTAAGTTTGAAACTGTTAGCTTACTTGAAGGGCCTAGATTTTTTTTGTTTGCTTAGAGCCCCCAAATTGATTGAGTCGCCCTTGGTCAAAATTGTTTTTTTTAATTTAAACTATTTTTTTATAAAAAACAAACATTTCATTAAAATAAAATAAAAAATTACAATACCGAAAAAAATACATAACACCACATTTAAAAGTTAAAAACACAAAGATTCAAACATGACCCGTATTTGCATGCATTATGAATTTAGGTTGTATTTATAATGATATAAAGTTAAAAAAATCACAAAAATAGCCACTACTAACCATTTGAGCCTTAAGCATCACTCTCTTTGATCAGCAATTGAATGCCATAGAAACCTTCTAGGCTCGGCATGACGGTAATGTGGGCGTTGTATGTTGTGTATGTGGAATAGATGCCGACGTATACACCGAACCACTCCGATGAGTCTAACGGAATTTTTTAACTCGTAGCTATATATACACCACTAGGTGTAAAACCCGTGTATTATACGGGTTGATTAAAAAAAATTAAATATCAAAGTGTAAACAATAACTATTTTTTAAAATAAAATTTTAAAATAAGAAATAAAAAAAACATATTAATTACAATTTATTATCACATTTATTATATTTATACTTTACATATATAAGTATAAATATTATGTGGCTTTTTAATTTTAAAATAAAAAAAAAAACAAAAATTGACATGTATATATTATTTATTTAAAAATATCACAAAATAACAAGTGTCAAAACTAATGAGAAATTGACATGTGACAAAATAAATCTTCATTTATTATAGTAGATAAATAAATTTGTGATTTGACATGCCATCATTACTATACTAAATTAACTTTACATCCAATTAATATAAAAATTAAAACATTGCTTGGAGATGCCCTAACAGAAGAACAAAAGAAAATATTCCATCCTTCTCCAACGTGACAGCATTAATTGCATTGACCATAAATCATATGTATGTATATAAATGATTTTACCTTTTTTTAGTCAGTTATATGGTTGGTTAATACAAAAGAGTTGGCTAAAAATACAATTTATTTTTCCATACAGATGTCCTATTTGATTTTTAAGATATTTTTATTGGTTGAATTTGTATTGTTTTCCAAAAAAATAATTATAAATAGTGTATTATATGTTGATTTTTAATAAAAGTGTTCATTGGGTGTTTAAGAGGTGTCAATTTAACATTAGAAAAAATACATTTAATTGAATCTCTATATAAAAGAATACTAAATTTCATAAAAACTTATACTTTGGTTTTGTTTTTAAATTGATCGCTAAAAGGCTTTTTTTTTTTCCTTTTATGTTTAACCATTCTGATTATCGTTAACAAATTGTAAAAACATTTGCAATAATATTTTAATGATAAAATTTGAATTTTTTGTAAAAAACATAAATTTTTAATGGTTAAATCATAATTGTATTTGTTTAAAGTGTATAAACATAATAAATTCCAAATTAAGTTTTTTTTTTTCAAAATATAAAGTTTTTTGTAGTGTGCTTGTTTGAAAAAAAAAACTTCAGTAAAATAATAATAATAATCGGTGTAAACCAAAAAATTTCGAAGTTTATGATTTTTACGAATTTACCATATGAAAAAAAAAAAAAAAAAAGAACTATAGAGCACCGCATCATGGTTTCTGTTATTTTCTCATTCACACAATAATAAAGATTTAACTAATTTTAACAATCACCTTCAATATGACCAGATGATAATTATTTTGTATAAAGTATTTGAAAATAAAGTTAATTTATGTTTAAATTTCATAGACTTCAATCTTAAATAAGCTAGCGTTTAAAAACAAAAAACTAACTTTTCTTTTGTTCCTTTTCAATATTTTATAGAAAATGATTTTCGTTTTACACTAATATCTTCAAAATGTACTTCAATAAATAATAAATAAAAAATAGAACTTAGGAATCAAAATCAATGCTTAATTATTTAATTAGAAGTGGACAAACGATCTAATATAGTTGTTAAATCTTATGAAAAAAGTATCATGAACCCTAATCATCTTTATATTCTAGTTTTAATAGTAATTAATAATTATATGATCAAATTGGTATATAATAAATTTGGAGTTGAATGTTTGTGCAACTATAATTAGAAAATATAATATGAACATTTTGAATGTGATGATTACGTAACAGTGTATTTAATTTTTTAGAGTTCAATAGACAATAAAAAATAAATAACAAATTATATATAAAGTAATATGCAGTTTATTTAAAGTAAATTAAACTTTGTAGACTTAAATCATAAATGATATATCAATGCGCATATATTTTGTAAATTATTTTATGTGGAATTTTTTTTTTATATGATAAGAGTCTTAATCAAAATTGAAATCATGATAAAAATCTATTATTTTGTTGGTGATTAACCGTTTATTTCACAATAGATTAAAGAAAACACTTTTTTGGTACAAAACTTTTGACCCACAAAAATTTGGGTGTTGACAGGTGTAGTGTAGGAAAAGAAAATAAAAACAATTGAAGTAAAGTAAGCATGACAACATGCCCTTATAATTGTGGGCAACATGAAAATAAACCTATAATCTTCGACAATAAATTGGAGACACCGTTCAATTGTGGGCAACATGAAAGATTTTGTTTTAGAAATATAATTATATTTTCTTTACTACTCTTAAACTCTCATTTTTAATTAAAATTGACTCTTTAGTTTATAGATGAATGATATTTTTCATGGTTGTCAAAATCGTGATCTTGATCGTAGGATCGTACGATCGTAGGTATGAAAAACGAGTCGGATCGTAAATGGATCGTATTTGGGTATGATTGCAGGTATGATCGTAAGATCGTAGGATCGGGATCCGATCCGATCCTACCTTCCCTTGATTTTTTCTTCTTTTTTTGCAAATGAATTTTTTTACCACTTCATGTCTTTTACCTTTACCAACTATAGTTTATCATTTTGTGTTGTAACTTATGACTATATTTTAAAGTTTTTATAACTTTTGAACGAAAAATTGAATGTTTGAAATATTTTTCATGTTTTAAAATTATGTTTTATTTTGTGGGATCTTACGATCCCGATCCCGATCTTGCAAACCAAAAAACGATCTTACGTAGGATTCCCGATCTTTACAACCTTTGTATTTTTCATCAATACCTCATATCGTCAACTACATATATTATATGTTTGGAAATGATTAAGCTATGTTATGACTTACGACCTTAAAGCATCATCAACTCATCATTCTAATAATTTTAATCTCTAACTAAATGACATTTCCGATGATTAACCTTTTCCAATAGTTTTTTTTAATTAAATTTAACTAATCTATCTAAAAATTTTTATTAAACTCATTCATTTAGTTAATCGCTTTGAAACATATATTTTATTTAAATTGTTACAAACAAACAAAATATAAATACAAACTATGTCATGCCTTTATTTTATATACATAAAAAATACAAAAAAAAAAAATTATTATGTTATAGTTATAAAAACACAAAATTGCAAACATGGTGTGGTTTCTCATTTTACCCTTGTAAGTTAATTTTTATAATTTTTAATATTTTATAAGAATCTAATACATTTAAAATATAAAATAAACCCCACCCCTCAAACCCTTATTCAAGCCACCATGTCCACCCATTCTAAATCTATATCTTTCATAATATTTGAAGAGCCCCCTACACCACTTTGGACCACCATCGTCATACTGTCGTCGGAAGCCACCGACTCAGTGTCTTAGCTTCAACCTCCGCTATCGAAAACGAAGTTCCAAATGCCTAATTCACCTTGAAATCAAAGCCAACCCCACACATTCATGTTCTTCTCCATATCTGACCTCGCTGTCACCCCTTCCTTCCTCCTTCGGCTTCTTCTACGGCGACAACCACCACTCTCCACTACTGTAAATGGAAATAAACATGCACACATGCAAATAAACACACATACCCTTACAATTAAACACACACATACACACCTGCAAATTAACACACACATACATATTGAACTTACCTATACCTATGAATATGGAACCTAATAAACCCTCGAATCTAGAACCATTTTTGCACGCAAAGGATTTAAGAACAACAAGAAGGAGATAAATCAATTTCGGAAGCATCTGTCGATCCTCTTGTTGTGTCATTTCAACTTTATAATTGGTTATGATGGTGGCATTGGATAGGTGTTTCTAGTGTTTGGTTGGGAAGGGAGTGGAAGGTGTCTATTGGGGGGTCGATAGTAGAGAAAAACAATAGATGAAATTAATTGAAACGACGACATGATCGTTAGAGCCTTCTCAGGTGAGGCAGTGACGGTAGGAGGTGGCAGACTATAGGAAGAACATGTAGGCGATATATTGTTTTGGAGGTAAGAGACATCATGAGATAAAAGAAAGTAGGAGTGGAGGTTAGTTTTATTTTCTATTTTAAATTTATTAAATTCTTAATAAATATGAAATAATATATAAAAATTAAATTACAAGGATAAAATAGTCTTTTTTTTAAAAAAAAAGACTAATTATACAGTGAAACTAATAAAAAATATCAAATATATAACTTTTTAAAGATTTTGACCCTACCATTTTTTCAATTTTGTATATGTGATTCAATGATTTTAAATGACCAATAAAAAATACAAATAATAAACTATATATAAACGTTCTCATTAAATAAAAAACAAATAACAATAATAATAGGACATTAAAAAACTCTTCTTAAAATAAAAAAACAAATAATAGTAAACTATAAAAAAAACTCTAGTTAAAAATGTTCTTAGTATATCATATATATATATATATATATATATATATATATATATATATATATATATATATATATATATATATATATATATATATATATATATATATATGGGAAGGCTCATGCGAAAATGCAAATATCATGTGAAAATGAAAACAACCAATAAGGATGGAACACATCATTATCCATATAGTTTTAATTAAAAATACTTAAATTATGTATAAAGGTTATTTGAGTAATTTATTAAATTAATAACTCCTCCTTTACAGGATCAGTTTTAATATACATATTGCAGTTTAAAAACTTCTGTACAACATCCGATTAGAACTACTTTCCATTCGGTTAAGATCTTATATTCAAAATTTATTCTATGCAATTAAAATCTATCCATCTCTCGTATATACATAAAAATTTACACATCATTTATATATAATATTTAAATTTTGAATTTCAATAAAAGCTTGAAGGACAAACAAGTAATTGACTAAACCAACTTCATTGTAACTTCCACAATCAGTTTTGGAACCAATAATAAACGACTGTTTCCTTTCAATTAACTTTCATAATCTAATAAACTATGGTTTAAAAAACAATATTCTAGCTGTCACATTTAATAAGGCGACCAAAAGTATGTATTCTATCCTAGCCCTCATCTGTAATCAAACTATGTAATAAAATTCAGAGTAAAAAATTGTATTTTATTTATATATTTTTAATTAAAAAAACATGTTTTACAATGAAACATCCAATATTAAATAACATGTTTTGCATAAACAAACTGGCCAAAGTACATTATTTTGATTTATTTAAATTACATTCATCTTTGACTTCCTTTCCTATTCATTGAACTGCTTCCACGAGGCAACACTTGAGTTTATCAATGTGAGATATGAAATTGACAACAACGAACCTGTAAATGAAACAATTTCAAGAAATTAATATTGATGGAGAAATAAACTGATAATATTGGTTGGGCCATGTCGATTTGAGCCGAAACATTTGTTATTCGACATTCTTACAACCTTAGTTGGCTCATCTTTACACATCCTAAAATACACATAAAAGAAAATATTAACACAAAATAAAAAAATACTATACATGTTGATATCTACAAGAATGATGGATTGTTATTTATCAATTAAGAATTTGAAGTAGGTTTTCACCTGCATTAACATGTCATAAATTTTGTCAAATACTTTAAGGGAAAAATAATAAATTAATAAACCAAGGTCCAGAAAAGAAAGGTACAACTTATCAATACATATGAGGAAAAACAATCGATTGATTTTATGCTTCAAAATTTACCAAAATAGGCTCCATTTGCCCACCATTTCCTTCCATTTATAACAAATGTATCATCTTCTACCTTTATGATAACTCTATTAGTGATTTCATAATAGAGTCTCAATGAAAGAAATTGCAAATAAAAACATAAAATAATTACACATACCACAAAGAAAAGTGGACTAATGTACCAAATATTTAGCTCTAAATAATATAACTCCAACAGACTTCAATTAAATGATGCAAGTTTGACCATAATGTGAATTTTACAAATCTGATAGATTTCAATTAAATTATGAAAACACGTTTTTCATTACTTTTATTAAAACTAGAATCAACAAATCTCTTTAACATCATTTCAACAAATGTAGATAGATATTCTCTTAGTTGAAACATGATAGAAGCTTCTGTTTACTTTTCGTTTGTTGATCGAAACTGTTAGAACAATTCACAATAGCCTTTAACACTTCTTCATCAAACTCCAACAATCAATTAATCTTAAAATATAGGATCGTATATTATATTAAACATATTAATGCTAACAATTTTACCAAAAACAAATACTTGTGAGCTGTGACTAATAAGAAACATATATACTAAGGGTAAATTAGTAAATCAAATACTTATGACTGTTAAAACATATATTATTGCTAAAAATTCTGTTAAAAACAAATTAAAACCTATAATGATTAGCATTTTGTAAAAATAATTGCAAAGGCTAAACAAATTAGTTATATTATACATTCTGCCAAAAACAAGAATTGTGACTATTAAAAACTAAAATATTGACTATTAAAAACGGATTGATGATATATTTTGTGATTAGTAAATCAAAGACAACCAAAGCCAGATTTGGCTGTCGAAGTTCCACTGAGGGGGTGGGGGGAATTTAGAGTAGGAGATTGAGATACAAATGAAAAGGAATTTGATAAAAAGAACCATTCATACCCTTGAGTAGTTTCATGCTTGCTTCTCCATGACCCATACAAAAATAATTGTTGGTGAATTTGGACAAAAGAATCATTCGTTCCTGGATTCAAAAAATATATACAAAGCCTATTCTACTTTGGATCATCTAAAAAAGTATTTTTTTTTTCTATTTTAGTGTTGTATTGAGACTTGTCACTAGAATAGATTAGAAATTTATATCTAGCACATAACAAGATTAGAGAAATACCAGGTATGAGGGGAAGGTAAGTCAATTAAAGTTGTTTCAAACCTGAAAAACAAAACCCATAATCCAAGATCGTTCATTATGACCTCAAATCAAATCAACGAGGAGATACCTCCTCATCCCAAACCCTAGTTCTAATACCCAAATCCCCAAATCCACCTTCTCTAACCTTAAATTAAAATTCGATAAAATCTCTGTAGTGCAGAGCACCGAGCAGTGAGGAAGAACGAACGAAGAAAGAAGAGAACCATAGAAGAGAACTGGACCTATAGAGAGAACATGTGTAGCCGACAAACGACGATAGCGAACAACGGTGGTAAACGATGACAATGTCCAACGGCGGTCGCTTGGAATGTAGTCGCGAAGGACGGTGGAGGAGGACATTGGCATTGAAGACATCGTGAATGAAGGGCTTTCGTTTGATTTCAGAAGCCATGATTGGAGGCGGTGCATTGGTCGAAGGGGTCGAGCGGTGGTGGAAATGGAAGACTGATGTTGAAGACCGATGGTAAATCGAGATGTCTTTTGATTTCAGAAGTCGTGGGTCAAAAAACTAGGGCAAGCGGGTGAAAAATGGTGAGTTAACTCTAGGAACATGTCACAGTTATATTCTTTTGTAACCGTAGTCCGTATATAAAAGGTAAAATTACTGTTTACTCCCTAATCCTATTAATGTAATTAGTATTTAAATATAAATTATTTGTCATAAATATATACACGTGGCACATTCTGATAGGTTGTTTTTATTTTTACAAATTACTTGTGTTTTCACTAGAACCTACTTCTATATATATATATATATATATATATATATATATATATATATATATATATATATATATATATATATATATATATTAAATTTATGTTAGATATATAATAGCAAATTTACCCAAAACCTGATTGTTTTTTTAATGAGTTAGTGGGTAGATGTTAAATTCACCAAATTAGTTAGGTGGTGTTTGTTTTTTGTCCGCAGATCTTCCTGGTCTCTTTTGTCTGTGCAGCGCAGACCACGCGCAGACATTAGCCTTCGCAGACTTTTTGTTTTTTTGAAGACTGCAGACCTAAAAATGTTGTGCGCGCTCTTCTTGGCGCAGATGTGGACCGGAGTCTTCTAACATCTTCAGACATCTTCTAGCCTAAAAAACACATATACTGTATTATTTTTAGTTTTTTTGAATTTATATTTTTTCCAAATTTATTAGTGATAAACAATTTGAAAAAAAAAAGTTACAATACTTAGAAAAAAAGTTCGGCGACACAAACATGATATTTTTGACAAATTTATAAATAAAAGTTTATTACAATAATGGTCGTTGAACTTGTTTATATAAATATGAAAAAAAATAATATATTCTTATATTTTTTGTGGCAAATTTTATAAAACATTATTTAATAAAGTATCGTCAATTTCTTAGAAAAAATATTTATGACACGTTTTTAATTGATTTAATTGAAAAAATCAAGGATGATTTCCATTCATTTATATATCAAATTCTTTGATTCCTAATTACAATGTTTAAGCATAACTTTGCGACCAAAATTATTGGTTTTTATCAAATATATACGTTAATTTGTACTATTTTTATTTTCACTTTTTATACAATAATACATAAAAGTTGATTTAGATTTGTTAATTATTTATAACAAAGTTATAAATATATTAAAAAATCACTTTGTAGTTTTAAAAAATCAGTTTATTTAGATTTTAGTTTATTTTAGTAGCCTGCAGATGTTAAAAAAACAAACAGTTTTTTTTTAAACTGCAGACGTTTGGTCCACCTCTTCTGCTGCAGAGATATATAGATATGGTCCGCAGACTACAGACATTTTACCTCAAAAAAACAAACAACAACTTAATTCGTCTATCTCCTAATTTAAACTCAATACCTCCTATCTAAAAGGATTTCACCTCTACCAAGTAGGCTACTCCCATGATTATGGCACTTGATTGGTATGTAGTTGGGAGATTTTGAATGTATCCTCTTAATTACACCTCCACCTGTAAATTCATGCATTTTTCTCTTTTATATACCTCCACTCATTCTCATACTCATTACTCATATCATTTCCCAATTTCATCATTTTCCTCTCAGCAACACCGACAACAATATGGAGGCTTCTGTTCTCTCTCCTTATTATCATATAATCTTCGCTGCAATAGCTTTGTTGGTATCTGGGATTATGTTTTTGTTCACAAGGAATTCTAAATCCAAGCTATTGACTCTCCCTCCTGGCCCTCCTGGTTGGCCGGTCATCGGCAATCTTTTTCAGGTGGCCGGTTCCGGGAAGCCTTTCTTCCAGTATATCAGAGAATTGCTGCCGAGATACGGTCCGATTTTCACTCTTAAAATGGGGTCCCGCACCATGGTTATTTTGTCCAGTGCAGATTTGGTTCATGAGGCGTTGATTGAAAAGGGTGCATTATTCGCTACCCGACCCTCTGAAAATCCCACCAGGACGGTTTTCAGCTGTGACAAATTTACTGTCAACGCTGCGTTGTACGGTCCGGTGTGGCGGTCGCTCCGGCGGAACATGGTCCAGAACGCGCTTAGTGCGGCTAAATTACGTACGTTTAGGCATGTGAGGGATACCGCCATGGATAAGCTTGTTGAACGGTTGAAAATGGAGGCGGATGCGAACGGCGGAGCAGTTTGGGTGCTGAGAAATGCACGGTTTGCGGTGTTTCGCATTCTTCTTGCGATGTGTTTTGGCGTGGAGATGGACGAGAAGACGATCGAGAAAATGGACGATATGATGAAGACGGTTTTGATCACCCTGGACCCGAGAATCGACGATTATCTACCATTACTGAGACCTTTTTTCTCGAAGCAGCGGAAGAAAGCAATGGAAGTCAGGGAGCAGCAAATTGCGACGTTAGTGCCGTTCATCGAGCAGCGTCGAGCGGCGGTGAAAAATCCAGGATCCGATCCAACGGCGGCAGAGTTCTCATACCTGGATACTTTGTTCGACTTAACAGTGGAGGGACGGAAGCATCCTCCAACGAATCCAGAGATTGTCAGTTTGTGCTCGGAATTCCTCAACGGAGGCACCGATACCACCGGAACGGCGATCGAGTGGGCCATCGCGAGGTTTATCGAAAACCCTACCATACAATCGAAGCTCTACGACGAGATCAAAGCCACCGTCGGCGAGAAAAGAGTCGACGAGAAAGACGTCGAGCACATGCCCTACCTAAACGCCGTGGTAAAGGAGTTATTGCGAAAACACCCGCCCACTTATTTTTCTCTAACCCATTCGGTTATCGAGCCTGCAAAGTTAGCCGGGTATGATATACCGATCGGAACAAATGTTGAGATATTTCTACCGGGTGTAGCAGAAGATCCGAAACTGTGGAAAAACCCGAAAAAATTCGACCCAGATAGGTTCTTGACCGGCGGCGAGGATGCAGACATTACAGGGGTGACCGGAGTTAAGATGTTGCCGTTTGGGGTGGGGCGGAGGATCTGCCCAGGGCTGAACATGGCGACGGTGCACGTGAATCTGATGATAGCTCGGATGGTTCAGGAATTCGAATGGAGGTCCTTCCCGGAGGACACAAAGGTTGATTTCAGTGAGAAATTGGAGTTCACAGTGGTGATGAAGAAGAGTCTTAGAGCTACAATTAGACCAAGAGTTTGAATATGGATTAAGGATTAAACAATAATTGGTAAATCTTGTATCCGGATCCATATCCGTATTGTTATTAATAATTTGTTTAATGTTTTTTACAGTGTAGAACTATATAGATCTATATTTTTGAATTTTTGGATATTAAATTTTGTAGTGTACTTTTGTATGATGTAATGTTTTCTTTATGACTTAGCTCTTTAATATTATGAATAGGTTTTTATGTAATTTGTTTAATGTGAGCCTTTAATACGATACATTGATGATGTTGGTTTTTATGAGAATTTGCAGGAACAAATATAAGTGTTTGGGGTTCATGATTTTGGTTTAGTTGAAGTTCATTTGTACGGTAAAACTGTTTTTTCTACACTGTCAGATACAACTCAATTGTTCATATATTGCAGAGATCATAAATTTTTATTAAATATATTATTTTTTGAGTTCTTTTTGTTGTGGGCATTTCAATAGTAATTTTTGGGGTAAAAAAATTTTCCTGATAAAAAAATAAAGTGTAAAATGTAGTGATTTTCAAAAGAAAAAGAAGATAATATACAAATGGGAAAAGTTTAAGAAAATGTCTTAAAATGGGGGACTATTTTCACAGCAAATATTGATCTGGTATATGAACAGAAAGAAAAATAAAGTTTCGAAGTGTAAAAATTGGGTGTTAAGTTGAGAGATTTTCGAAAAAATAAAAATTTAAAAATGAGGAAAAATTTACAAAAATGTCTTAAAACAGGGGACATCTCACAATAAATATTTATTTCGTATTTGACCCCGAATATAACAACCATTACTATTTTATGGTTATATTGTCATTTTATCTATTAATTTTAATTATACATTTTTTTGACATTTTATCCACTCTAACTTGTCATGAATAGACGTTATCACTTTTTTTTCCCTTTCAGTTCTCGATATCAAATATGGGATATGAAAACACGAGTTGATTATCTCATATATGATAACTTCAAAATTGTGATGGAAATAATATTTTCTTACTAAAGTCTGTTTTGGTAAGAAATCTTGACCGAGTAAAAAACATGTTGTTTGATTGTACATCTGACGACTGAATATACTGTCCAATGAAACATGACCATTTTACCCTGCTAAAATACTTTTCATCTACATTTTATACCATTTAGATACAAAAACCTCTCACTTCAAATACAAACCCCCACCTCAACATACTCTGGAATCATCGGTTCCGGAGTTGTCTTCAATTCCAACACACAATCCATTTTAGCCTCCTGTCCCTATTTGATGCCACTGGAATCCCAGTTTCATCTCAATTCTTCTCCACTTTCAATTCAATCCCTCAACACCCACAACAAAAAGCCAGTATCTTTCGCTGGAATCTACAATTCCATCCTCCAAACACAACTATAGAACACCTGTCTAATTATCTCATCACACATGATACCATTACTAGTTGTATCTTCTACAAAAGCTGTAAAATTAAAGCTTGTAAGAACATTCCTGATCAAGAGGCAGGTAGGAACCTTCTTGATCAAACAGGAACATAACATCAAAAAATCGGAAATTTTAGAGAAGTTTAAAAAGAATCAATTTCATGAACCAATAGCAATCAATTTCAAAAATCAGATCATTCAAAACAGAAGGGTACAAAGAAATATATGTGAATAAAATTAAGAACAAATTACTGAAATCGTCCCTGTGGTTTTACGAAAATTACGTGTTTGGTCCTAACTTTTTTTTTTTTGCACTCGGACGATCCCTACCATTTTAGTTTGTTGCGATCTTCGTCCCTGACCAAGGTGAAAAGACTCTTTTGCCCTTTCTAATGTATTTTCCTTTATTATTATTATTGATTGTATGTTTATTAATAATAAAAACAATAATTAGGCCCACTTTACAACCCCCCCCCCCCCCTTGCATCATAACCAGTTAACCCCACCATATTTTTGCCCCCACCCACTTTTTTAATCACCGGCAACCATTGCCGACGACCTCCAATTGTCGGACACCATCTCCGACCACCTCTTCTTTCCGATCATCACCATCATTCCCACCCTCACCCACCATACATGAAGATGAACAACTCCAATCGCCGGACACAATCTCCAACCACCTCTTCTTTCCGATCATAACCAAAACCTACAACTCTTTTGGAATCCATTTATCAAGAAAGAGAATCCATATACTGATAGAAGAAATCGATTTCATAAAGTGTATATAGAGACGTGAAACTGTAAGGAAAGAAAAAAATGGAAAATGGTGTGGGGGGTTGGTTGCGGTAGTGTTAGTTCCGGTGGATGGCGACGTAGATGGGTGAGGTCACCGGCGTAGGGAAACGAGAGGAACGATGGTGAAGAAGGAGGAGCGAGGAGGGAGCAGATGCAATCGATGGTCAGGCCTCTCGATGGATCAGATGGGGGCGATTATCTCATTCCCCTCCCAAATTGGTAAAAGAACAGAACACTTACGCTCTATCTCTCGATTGTCTTCTTTCTCGACTGTCTGTTGATGAACCAGGGGAAACATACTTTCACATTCTTCTTCTGGTTCGATTTTTGGGTTTCCGTGAAAAAGGATATCGGGGTTGTCATCTGTCTCCACCCAACAGTGGCTGATTTGGGGCAACAAGAAGCAAGATAAGTGATAGTGTCCGTGGGTTTGAGATGTGGGCCCATAAATATTTTTTGTTAAACCTTTTTGTTAATAAGATAAATAAGATAATATTAATAAGAATTTAAAATCAGTTATAGAAAAATAGAAAAACAAATAAAAAATAAAAGAAAGGGTATCTTAGTCATTTCAGGTGTGATAGGGACTGAACGTGCAACATATATAATCAATAGGGATGGTCCGAGTGCAAAAAAAAAAGTTAGGGACCCAACGTGCAATTTTACCCAAACCACAAGGATGATTTCAGTAATTTGTTCTAAAATTAATTCATGAATCAATCACAGAACAGAAAGGAGAACCTGCGATTGGAGGAGATGGTTTCATGAATCGGTTTTATTAATCAATTTAAAAAACGATTTTCATGAACGAGATGGTTTCATGAAGCGGTTTCAAGAATTCATGGATCAATTTCAAAATCGATTTCATGAAATTGGTTTTATGAATCGATTAAAGAAGAAGAATGGAGGCGATGGAAGAGATAAAGACGTACCTGATAAGAAGAGGAACAGGAGTCGATCGGTGGAGGGAAGGGGCGCAGAGGCGTGAAAGAAGAACGTAGGGAAGGGCACAATTGGTAAGCTTCCTCCTTTCTCAGTCAGTCATTGGATTTCTTCTTACCGAGCCAGAGCTTTCTTTCTGAGTCAGATGGCCAAAATTGATTATTAAACAGATTTAGCTGACCGAGTCAGCAAAAAACGTCTGACCCGACTCGGTCAGACGCGTATCAAACAGGCCCTAAGTCAACCATCCAAATCCAAATTAGATTTCACGCCTTTATTCACCACAAATGTTGTTTTTACGAATTGTTATTAATTCCATTGGGTTTTACATTCATTTATGTAAACATGTTTCTAAAATTATTATTACAAATAAATTCCTTCAGAAAAGGATATTCATTTGAACATTCATTAAATATTGTTGTTCGGTATATTTATCCATATAGTATAAATGTAAGAATTCATAAGTGAATTCTAATGTTCTAATACAAGGATATGGTGATTTAATGCTCCTATGTTACGAGGGAGATTCATTTTAGATAAGTTAGTCATTGCGATTGAGCTTAGTGGTGATTGTGTTAAATTTCACACAGTAGGTCTAGAGTTCAAAGTTTGAGACGTTTAAATAATTGTTAGTATTCTGCGATTGAGTGGTGACTACCCACGTGATAGGTCATGGCACACATTCATCGTGGCATGCTCAATTGATGCAATTTACCATTTTTAGAGAATTTTAGAGAAAACATTTAATTTTTTCAATTATATATAGACATATCAACTTTGATAAAGTCTAAACTATAAATAATCCGTGCTTTACTTCCTAACTAACAATGTAGGCACTATAAATACTTTGACACAAGAATTCACCTAGTACAACACCATATTCTTCCTTAACTTCTCAATAGAAACCAAGAAATGCATTTATTTTCCTTGTTATTGTTCTGTTAACTCTCTAAGAGAGTAGAACTTTTCTGTTTAAGAATATGTGTTCGTTAGGTGGTGTTACTAATTTTGTTAGGGAAACATTCAAGAAAACTTTTATTAAGGAAACAAGTATAATCCTCTTTATATTTCATCCAAACAAAATTTACTTGAATATCATCTAAAAATTCTCAAATGATGAATAGAGCCTTAGTAATAATATGTACAGGTCAAGGACTGTTAGAGCTTTTGCTCATAATATCTCCTTTTCGTTCTTGGCTATATTTAATGAACACATATAATATTGACGATTCACACATGTTACCTTTTTATGATATATATATATATATATATATATATATATATATATATATATATGAATCTTAATTTCACTTCGATAATTATAGTTCAATACATATCGATTGAAGGCAAACGGGCAACAAGCTGCGCCGCTAGCCCTTTCTGGATGGCAAAACCAATTCTTTTGAAAACAACATTTGTGGATCTAGGAGATATGACATTAGAATGCATGACCCGTTGGACTCTATTGAGGAGCTCCACTGCCTCTGGTGCGAGAAAACCAAATGTATCGAATGCAAAAAGAACAAACACATGTTGATTTTCTATACATGCATTCTCATGCTTTACCACTTTGCACGCAGCGACTTTCAAAGCGGCATGCCCAGCTGTGAAACCCCCGCTCCCCAAACCAACGAGAGGAGAGACCCCAGTAAGATCCATGCACGCATGCTTCCCTCCTATCCATCCAAAAACCAAAATGTCACCCGGTCTAAGTGTGGACCTTCCATCCTGCGGGTCCGTCAAAAAGTTCATTGGTGCTTCTTTCTTCACAGAAATATCAGCACGCCGACAAGCATCAAAGAGAACATCCCGAACCACATCATGTCTATACTTGAAACCAGGGAGCTCTCTATAATGAACCGCGTGTTCCCCAAAGGTATCCAAACATGCCTTGCGACAAACTGGGCATATCTCGTCAATTGGGAATATGAGAATCATGAGGCGGTAACGAAGGATAGTTCGGTACTCTACAGGAGACATATGCTGGCCAAGACCATCAATAGGGATAGTTAGCAGAAAATCCTGAGCATGAGGCGCCCGCAGACACTCAAAGACTGCTTTCTGTCTGACAGTCATGTCGAAGTCGACTTCCATATCTTAGACGACTTTGCTAAAAAGCGCACACGCCAAAGCTTTTTGGGATTTAGGGGGGGCGATGTCCTTATTAGTGAAACCACTACAGTCAAATCCCGGAATCGTATCGCAAAGACGAGTCATAGCACATAGGTAATCCGAGTCCATACCACATACGCCACTGTCACGTAAGATGTGGTCTTGTAATGCCCAAGATTGGGCCCTCGAGGCTACAAATGCGTAGGAGGAAACCTCGTAGGCCGAGTACAAACCCAAACCACCGAAACGAATAGGTAAGGAAGCCAAGCACCACTGAATGTCTCCAAATAAGGGGCCTCCATATACCACCATATCCTCGATAGACCTGCGCAATCCTTTGTCAAAGAATAACGCTGCCTCTTCTATGTGTACCGGCTGACATGTCCTTAAACCAAAGAAAAGTTTTGCAATTCCCATACATGATCGAAGCAAAAGGAGCTCACTCTGCGGGTCACATAGTTGTGGAAGAAGGCCCATCAAATCAACAACATTGACCGCTCTCTTCATGGCCAGCCCGCTAATAAACCTTGCGTCTCTGCTAATAGCCCCCCAATGAGCTTCACCCCCAAAGAAGGTCTCCCTATATCTGTTGGGAATAAATCGGCACGAAGCTTCCTACCATCACAGGAGGGCCAAAAAATCTCCGTTTTGTTGATGTTCAACTCAAGACCCAAACCTGGACCATGCAACCGAATTATGTTCAACACTCTAGGCACCTCCTCTGAATCCCCAATGACAGTCCCATCATCTAGATACCAAGCATGGAGAAGGAGCTTACAATTGTCTCCAATCTTGTGCACAAGCGGGTGCAAAACGAGGGCAAAAAGAAAAGGGCCCAATGGGTCACCTTGCTGCACCCCAGTGGCAGACTGATTGTGCATGTTGACTGATTGTGTATTAATTACTTTATTTAAATAATTAAAATGATTGATCCACAATCAGTTTACATGCACATAATAAATAATAGAAACATTTGAATATATATAAATATATATATATATATATATATATATATATATATATATATATATATATATATTTTACACTTAGTTTTCTATATGTTATGATGACATTGGTTGTAATTATCTTCAACTTATGAACTTAGTTAATGCTCAACAAGAAAAGGAGGTTTCTTCTAAAAGCAATAAACACCATAAAACTTTGGTTGCCACCATGCTAGCATTGAATGTTTCTACTAGAAGATGTGAAATTGGGATATTTTAAAGCAGAAAAGATAGATTTTATTTTTAGTAAATCTCACAATCACTTTATACATTCCTACGCTTTTATGACAAATCAATTATAGATGTACATCTTTTTTATGCTAAAACTTGAAATTGTACGATTTTGGCATTACATAGCGAATTGTGTTGTGAGAAATTGTTTTTACAATTCTTACATTTTATAATTAGTTGAAAGAAATCTATATTACATGGATTGAATAAAAAAAAGTTAAATATGAAAGTATAAATATTAAACATGTTTACAGTAAAATTAGGAAATAAATATGATCGAAATGATGAATAAGTGAGTATTTACTTCCATATTTTAAATAAAATCTATTGACATATTTTAAAATAACATGGATAATAATAAAAAAGTCATAAAATTCTTTATATATTACCTTCTTTTAAATTACAATCAGAGCATCCGTCTGGAGCAAGTATGATTTGAAAATCTAAAGATTTTGAACATCTAGAAGTAGATAGGAGAACACTTTTCTTAGACATGAACTAAACATTAGAGAGAAATTTAATGAGAGAAATTTTTAGAGAACCTAGAGATGATTCTAATTAAAACATATCTCCTCAATATATAGGAGTCTTGGAGTCTTGAAATATCTTGAAACGGGAAACCGAAGGATTACCGGATCAATCTTGAGAATTATTGAATCAACTTGCCTTTGTCGGAGTGTAGATGTGGCAGACAAAACTGTAAAGCTTTTGACAAATTGGCATCGTATTTTGTCATTTTTTTATAATGGAAAATCTTCTTTTGCGATAATGGAGCATCTTCTTTCATCTTTGTAAAAGTTGTTTGTTTTCTTGTAATAATTTAACATCTTATCTCTGCAGAGGATTTGATAATAGATGTACTCACACAGTGTATAAATTTGATAACAGTTGAATAAATACTAACACAATTTGATAACACGTAGTACTACCCCCCTTGAATAACAAACACTTTTGCAAAATACCTAAAAAGGTATGACACCAAGGGTGGAGGGTGAAATACGAAATGAAAGAATACCTTACATTGAAGGTATAACACCAAAATTAAAAATTTAATTAATCTGCAAATGGATCATCAAAAGGATCTTGAGCATCTTGAAAATTATTTTTGACAGATGTGGGAGAATTTTCTGAATTAGTTGGAGAATTGCGAATTTCTTGAAGTAATTGTTGTAGATCTTCAGGGGAAGAATTTGCAGCGGCACGAATTTTGCTAATAAGATTAGCATCTGGAGAAGATAGACTCTTGATAAGATTCGCTTCAATTTCTGGCTTTTGATTATACATTGATTGATAATGATTGAAAACAGCCTGCTCGTTTGCTTGAGAAATTGTGACTTTATCCCACCATTTTAGACGAAATTGTCTATTGAGCCAATGGGGATTTAAGTCTGTTGCTTCTTGATAAGAGAATGTCCAGGACATGATCCATGGAACTTTGAATAACATGGTGAACTGTAACAAATATTCAAATTCTGGGATTTGTTGAATAAATAGTTCTTTGAATTTAGAAAATCCTTTGAGAATTTCAGTGGGTAAACAAATAGGAACAAGTCCCATATAACGATACCAATTGACAAACCATCTGGGGTATTCACAGTTGAAATTTTTATCAAAGAAAATGAACCATGAATGAGAATAGTTTCGAAGAAAAAATGCTTTAGTCCAAGCTTCTTGGTAATCATAATATGAATATCTTGGATAAGCAGGGAATTGATAAAGGGGTTTTTCGAAGGAAAGATTGGATGACCAATTTTCTGGAGAAATGATTTTAAGAATTCGGGCTTTGCTAAAATCAATAGATCCTTCCTTATTATTAGAACGGTGATCAATCTGAACAGATCCAGATTCTTGTAGAATGGTTTGATAATATTCTCGAGATTTGTAAGAGTTTTCATGAAAGGTTTTTCCTCGACCAAAGAGGTGTTCAGTAAGAACATGAAAACCTTGATTAAGCTTAAGAATTTGAGAATCTTCAAGTATTTGGATTTTCAAGAGATTTGGATTGAGAACATAAGGGGCTTTATTTGTAGGTTTAGGATTTGTTGAAATTTGTGTTTCAGAAGGAATAGGTTTTGAAAAAGGGCTAATTGATTGAACTGGAAAAATGTTTGGAGTAGCTAGTTTTGATTGTAGCATGTTTGAATAAAGTTGAGAATTTTTTGCAATTGGAGTTAATGGGGAAAAACGATTTTGACTTGAGAAAGGAACAAGCTTTTGATTAACTGGTTTCTTGTCTTCAATCTTGGAGGAAGACGATGAACTCATTTTCCCTGCAAAAATTCACGAGAAAGAAAATCTGGTAATGAATTGCTTTCTCCTTTTATAAATTCAATATCGAAATCAAAATTGCCCAACAATGCTTGCCATCTAGCAAAAATTTGTTTAGAAATAATATTTTTAACATCTTTTTCTAAAATTGATTTTGCAGATTGACAATCAATTCTTAATAAAAACTTTTTCATAAATAAATCATCTTCAAATTTAGTAATACATAAAACAATACTTAAAATCTCCTTTTTAACAGTTGAATAATTCTTTTGAGTATTATTCCAAGCACCTGAATAAAAACGAACCAATTGTTCTTCAGAGGAATTTGATAATTTTTGTTTTAAAATACCTCCAAATCCAATATCACTAGCATCAGTTTCGACTATGATATTAGCATGAGGATGTGGTAAATTTAAACAAGGTAAAGAAGGAATTTTTTGTTTTATAAGTTTAACAATATTAGTATGTTCTTGAGTCCAAGGTTCTGGATTATTTTTTAATCTATTATAAAGAGGTTTGCAAAGAGTTCCTAAATCTTTGAAAAAATCATGAATATAATTTAAACATCCTAGAAACCGTTGAAGTTGTTTTTTATCTATAATTTCATCAGGAAATTTATTAGAAAATTCTAAACTTCTTATAATAGGTTTAATAGTATTATTAACAATGTTATGTCCTAAAAATCTAATTTCATTTTGAAATAAATGCATTTTCTTAGCTGAAACAGCTAAGCCATTTTTATAAATTAAATCATAAAACTGATTTAAATGTTTGAAATGTTGATCAATAGATTTTGAAAAAATAAGAACATCATCAATATAAACAATTGAAAAACTATTTATAGGAATGATAATATCATTCATAACGTTTTGAAATTCAGAAGGAGCATTCTTTAAACCAAAGGGCATAACGTTCCACTCATAATGTCCAAAAGGAACATTAAAACCTGTTTTGTATTTATCTTCTTCATGAATTTGAATTTGCCAAAAACCAGATTTCATATCGAATTTTGAAAATATTTTTGAATCATAAAGTTTTTTCAATAAATCTCTTTTATTAGGAATAGGATATCTAATCCAATCTAAAACTTTATTTAAAGGTTTATAATTGATAACTAATCTTGGTGATCCTCTTTCTAATTCAGCAGCATTCATAACATAGAAAGCTGAACAAGACCAAGGAGATTTAGAAGGTCTAATTAATTTTTTGTCCAATAAATCTTGAATTTCTTTTTTACAATGAGATTCTAATTCATTATTCATATGAATAGCTCTTGATTTTGAAGGAATATCTTTTTCATTAAAAGTTTTAATATAAGGTAATTTGACAATATGTTGTTTTCTGTTCCAAAAGGCGTTTGGAATATTTGAGCAAACATTATTTTCAAACTTTTGTTTTAAAGCTATAATTTTGTCTTGAATATACTTATCTTGTAATTGATTATGTATACGAAAATCATTAATTTCATTGATAAGGTAATTTGCTTGTTTTGTTTTATAATTAAGAATATTAATAGTTGAATAAGACGGAGGTTCACAAAATTTAAACATAATTTCTTTTCCAAAAACTTTAGTAATAATTCCATCATCTTGAATCATAAAATGATATAATTTAGTAATAAAAGGTGTTCCTAAAATTAAAGGAGAAGTAAGATTTTTTACTAAAATTAAATGAGTTTTATAACAATAATCTTGATTGTTACAAATATGAACATAGGAAACTTTATAATTTATTTTTAAACTGGTTCCTTCAGCTCCAGTAAGCCTAGAAGAAGTTTTTTTCATAAAATTGAGTGGGAAATATACCTTCTTGTGGTGCTGATATGAACTGGTTCCTTCAGCACCACAAGATTTTTTACTAAAATTAAATGAGTTTTATAACAATAATCTTGATTGTTACAAATATGAACATCGGAAACTTTATAATTTATTTTTAAACTGGTTCCTTCAGCTCCAGTAAGCCTAGAAGAAGTTTTTTCATAAAATTGAGTGGGAAATATACCTTCTTGTATACAGTTCATATCAGCACCACTATCAATTAGAGCAGTAATAAAAGGTGTTCCTAGGCTTACTGGAGCTGAAGGAACCAGTTCATATCAGCACCACAAGAAGGTATATTTCCCACTCAATTTTATGAAAAAAACTTCTTCTAGGCTTACTGGAGCTGAAGGAACCAGTTTAAAAATAAATTATAAAGTTTCCGATTTTCATATTTGTAACAATCAAGATTATTGTTATAAAACTCATTTAATTTTAGTAAAAAATCTTACTTCTCCTTTAATTTTAGGAACACCTTTTATTACTAAATTATATCCTTTTATGGTTCAAGATGATGGAATTATTACTAAAGTTTTTGGAAAAGAAATTATGTTTAAATTTTGTGAACCTCCGTCTTATTCAACTATTAATATTCTTAATTATAAAACAAAACAAGCAAATTACCTTATCAATGAAATTAATGATTTTCGTATACATAATCAATTACAAGATAAGTATATTCAAGACAAAATTATAGCTTTAAAACAAAAGTTTGAAAATAATGTTTGCTCAAATATTCCAAACGCCTTTTGGAACAGAAAACAACATATTGTCAAATTACCTTATATTAAAACTTTTAATGAAAAAGATATTCCTTCAAAATCAAGAGCTATTCATATGAATAATGAATTAGAATCTCATTGTAAAAAAGAAATTCAAGATTTATTGGACAAAAAATTAATTAGACCTTCTAAATCTCCTTGGTCTTGTTCAGCTTTCTATGTTATGAATGCTGCTGAATTAGAAAGAGGATCACCAAGATTAGTTATCAATTATAAACCTTTAAATAAAGTTTTAGATTGGATTAGATATCCTATTCCTAATAAAAGAGATTTATTGAAAAAACTTTATGATTCAAAAATATTTTCAAAATTCGATATGAAATCTGGTTTTTGGCAAATTCAAATTCATGAAGAAGATAAATACAAAACAGGTTTTAATGTTCCTTTTGGACATTATGAGTGGAACGTTATGCCCTTTGGTTTAAAGAATGCTCCTTCTGAATTTCAAAACGTTATGAATGATATTATCATTCCTATAAATAGTTTTTCAATTGTTTATATTGATGATGTTCTTATTTTTTCAAAATCTATTGATCAACATTTCAAACATTTAAATCAGTTTTATGATTTAATTTATAAAAATGGCTTAGCTGTTTCAGCTAAGAAAATGCATTTATTTCAAAATGAAATTAGATTTTTAGGACATAACATTGTTAATAATACTATTAAACCTATTATAAGAAGTTTAGAATTTTCTAATAAATTTCCTGATGAAATTATAGATAAAAAACAACTTCAACGGTTTCTAGGATGTTTAAATTATATTCATGATTTTTTCAAAGATTTAGGAACTCTTTGCAAACCTCTTTATAATAGATTAAAAAATAATCCAGAACCTTGGACTCAAGAACATACTAATATTGTTAAACTTATAAAACAAAAAATTCCTTCTTTACCTTGTTTAAATTTACCACATCCTCATGCTAATATCATAGTCGAAACTGATGCTAGTGATATTGGATTTGGAGGTATTTTAAAACAAAAATTATCAAATTCCTCTGAAGAACAATTGGTTCGTTTTTATTCAGGTGCTTGGAATAATACTCAAAAGAATTATTCAACTGTTAAAAAGGAGATTTTAAGTATTGTTTTATGTATTACTAAATTTGAAGATGATTTATTTATGAAAAAGTTTTTATTAAGAATTGATTGTCAATCTGCAAAATCAATTTTAGAAAAAGATGTTAAAAATATTATTTCTAAACAAATTTTTGCTAGATGGCAAGCATTGTTGGGCAATTTTGATTTCGATATTGAATTTATAAAAGGAGAAAGCAATTCATTACCAGATTTTCTTTCTCGTGAATTTTTGCAGGGAAAATGAGTTCATCGTCTTCCTCCAAGATTGAAGACAAGAAACCAGTTAATCAAAAGCTTGTTCCTTTCTCAAGTCAAAATCGTTTTTCCCCATTAACTCCAATTGCAAAAAATTCTCAACTTTATTCAAACATGCTACAATCAAAACTAGCTACTCCAAACATTTTTCCAGTTCAATCAATTAGCCCTTTTTCAAAACCTATTCCTTCTGAAACACAAATTTCAACAAATCCTAAACCTACAAATAAAGCCCCTTATGTTCTCAATCCAAATCTCTTGAAAATCCAAATACTTGAAGATTCTCAAATTCTTAAGCTTAATCAAGGTTTTCATGTTCTTACTGAACACCTCTTTGGTCGAGGAAAAACCTTTCATGAAAACTCTTACAAATCTCGAGAATATTATCAAACCATTCTACAAGAATCTGGATCTGTTCAGATTGATCACCGTTCTAATAATAAGGAAGGATCTATTGATTTTAGCAAAGCCCGAATTCTTAAAATCATTTCTCCAGAAAATTGGTCATCCAATCTTTCCTTCGAAAAACCCCTTTATCAATTCCCTGCTTATCCAAGATATTCATATTATGATTACCAAGAAGCTTGGACTAAAGCATTTTTTCTTCGAAACTATTCTCATTCATGGTTCATTTTCTTTGATAAAAATTTCAACTGTGAATACCCCAGATGGTTTGTCAATTGGTATCGTTATATGGGACTTGTTCCTATTTGTTTACCCACTGAAATTCTCAAAGGATTTTCTAAATTCAAAGAACTATTTATTCAACAAATCCCAGAATTTGAATATTTGTTACAGTTCACCATGTTATTCAAAGTTCCATGGATCATGTCCTGGACATTCTCTTATCAAGAAGCAACAGACTTAAATCCCCCTTGGCTCAATAGACAATTTCGTCTAAAATGGTGGGATAAAGTCACAATTTCTCAAGCAAACGAGCAGGCTGTTTTCAATCATTATCAATCAATGTATAATCAAAAGCCAGAAATTGAAGCGAATCTTATCAAGAGTCTATCTTCTCCAGATGCTAATCTTATTAGCAAAATTCGTGCCGCTGCAAATTCTTCCCCTGAAGATCTACAACAATTACTTCAAGAAATTCGCAATTCTCCAACTAATTCAGAAAATTCTCCCACATCTGTCAAAAATAATTTTCAAGATGCTCAAGATCCTTTTGATGATCCATTTGCAGATTAATTAAATTTTTAATTTTGGTGTTATACCTTCAATGTAAGGTATTCTTTCATTTCGTATTTCACCCTCCACCCTTGGTGTCATACCTTTTTAGGTATTTTGCAAAAGTGTTTGTTATTCAAGGGGGGGTAGTACTACGTGTTATCAAATTGTGTTAGTATTTATTCAACTGTTATCAAATTTATACACTGTGTGAGTACATCTATTATCAAAAATATTATCAAATCCTCTGCAGAGATAAGATGTTAAATCATTACAAGTAAACAAACAACTTTTACAAAGATGAAAGAAGATGCTCCATTATCGCAAAAGAAGATTTTCCATTATCAAAAAATGACAAAATATGATGCCAATTTGTCAAAAGCTTTACAGTTTTGTCTGCCACATCTACACTCCGACAAAGGCAAGTTGATTCAATAATTCTCAAGATTGATCCGGTAATCCTTCGGTTTCCCGTTTCAAGATATTTCAAGACTCCAAGACTCCTATATATTGAGGAGATATGTTTTAATTAGAATCATCTCTAGGTTCTCTAAAAATTTCTCTCATTAAATTTCTCTCTAATGTTTAGTTCATGTCTAAGAAAAGTGTTCTCCTATCTACTTCTAGATGTTCAAAATCTTTAGATTTTCAAATCATACTTGCTCCAGACGGATGCTCTGATTGTAATTTAAAAGAAGGTAATATATAAAGAATTTTATTCAATTGTTGTATTATCTCTATGGCAATCTCATTTCGAGTTATTCTAACTATTAATTCTACAAAGTTTGAAATTTTTGTTAAAATAATACTCGCATTTAATAATAATCAAGTTAATCAAATTCATGCTTGAAATATTTAGATAACTTTTATTCTTTTATTATTCATCATGTCTGATTCAAAGATACAAGCTAATCGTCATTATTATTGTAATCAATTAAAAGCTTTACAAGTTCTAATCAGTAATCATAAGTTTATAAGCAAAGATAGAAAACAGTTTTATAAACTAATGTATGATTTTTATCATCAAAAAATATCTGAAACTACTTGTTAATTTGTTCCGCAACTAATGGTATCAGAGCTGGTTCTATTTTTGATAGTTATGTATGATATTTCTGTTTGTTATTTGGTTAATTTTTGTTAATTTGTTCCGCAACTAATGGTATCAGAGCTGGTTCTATTTTTGATAGTTATGTATGATATTTCTGTTTGTTATTTGGTTAATTTTTGTTTGAAGAATTTTAAGAAAATTATGAGTTTTGTTAAGAATGATACAGAGACCAGACCAGTGATTGGTTGGATTAGCGTAAGACGTGCAAGTATGGTAAGTCGCGGAGCCGGACCACAATCATCGTTGGGCCGATGCCCTCTCTGTTCATCCTAAATAGAACAAGTAAGTTTTCTTATAAAATCTTTAAACTAAAATTAATCAAATATGAGTAGATTTTCACGCATATTATCTAAAAAATATGATACTGGTAAAAATATCATGAATAAAGAACAAGATTATGATGATAACCATATAAACTCTATTGAAGAAACTATTGATAATATAGAACAAAATTTAAATGATTGGACTATACCTAAAACAAATATAAATACAATTTATAGAATATGGACTTTTGATTATTTTCAAAGTTACTCAATTAAAATGACTGAACAAACCCTATCTATTGGTCAAGACCAACAAAATATAAATTTGTTATCATCAAGATCTATTTTTGAACATAGACAAAAATATAAATTTCTTCATTTAGGTCTTGTTCAAATTGCTATCAAACCTCTTTTTAGAATTGGTGTCGATGCTCCTGTTCTCTTAATATTAAGAGATAAAAGACATACAGATTTTCAAAATTCTATTTTAGCTATGGCAGAAACAAATATCGCAAATGGACCAATTTATTTTAATTGTTATCCAAATTTTTCTGTAGGATTATTTGACAAAAATATTTTAGACACTTTGGTTTTAACTGTTGAAACAAAGAATTTAGAATTTAAAAATAACTCTAAACCTTTAGCAATCATTTATCGTGTTTGTTATAAAACCATGACAACTACTTTAGAACCAAAAACCCGTTTGTCAAGTCCAAGAAATGAAACAATTATTTACGAAGCAAATACTAATCATACAAAAGTTCATATGCCTAAACGACTTAAATGGTCAGAAATTACTCAATCATGTAATTGGAATTTACAAAATGTTATTGAACCAAAATCTTTAGATTCTTCAAAACAAATTTCAAATATAATTGAGCATAATGATGGCTCAGTTGATATAAATTTTTCTTCTATAAATTTTTCATCATCTAGATTTTCTACTAATTCTATTCCTGAAATTGGTACTTCTAAATCTTCGTTTTCAAAATCAAAGTCTTTAAATTTAAAAACTGTTGACTATTCTAGTTCTATTCCTAAACCTCTTTATCAAGAAGATCAAACTAGTGATAAAAGTTTACCAAGTCCTACTAAATCTGATTTTATTAATGAACTTCAAAATTATAGACAACAATTATGAGTAATAAAGTTCAAATAAATTGTAATTCTTTAAACAGAAATAGAGTTACTGCTATTAAAAGATTAAGAAATTAAATTATCTAATATTGAAAAGGACACATATAATTATAATATTCAAAAGGAAATAATATATTGTTTATCAAAAATGATTAAAAATAAATATATTGTTATTAGTGCTCAACTTAGTATTATTAAAAATATATCTTTCAGAATAAATCAATCAACTTGTTAAAATGAATATTAATATAGATATTTCTAAAATACCTTCATATGTTAATTTTGATTATTTAAAAGAAGAAGAATATTATAAAGATTATAATAATACAAAAAGAATTTGGCATGAAGAAAACTTTTCATATTATATAAGATTTTTACATTTTGGTCTTTGGGAAGATTATGTTTTATCAAATCAAATTCACTCTCCGTTTTTTCAATGGTTCGAATTGATTTATGTTCCTAAACATAATATAGATTATCCTTTTAAAATGCAAACTGTTTTTCCTGTTTCTTCAAAAACATACAAGGATGTTATTACTAATCAAGAAATTATTTCTGAATATCCGCCAAAAAAGGAAATCATTATTGATAATAATTTTATTGCAACTCCTTTAGTTAAAGTTCCGAGTCAGATAACAAATGAAAAATGTTTTCAAAATATTATTTATCAAAATAATTATTCGAATGAAACTCTTTTAACTATTTCAGATCAACTAAATAGGATTGAAGAAAATACTATAAATTTACAGTTATCAAAAGAAAATAAAATTGAAACAAAATTTTTTTATAATAATATAGCAAGCTCTAGTAATGTCAGCTTTATTCCTCATCAAATAAATGGAAATTTTAATCTTGGAAATAAAGATTTAATTGATGAATTAGAAAAAAGACTTACTAATTTTCGTATTTCAAAAAACGTATCTATAAATATGTTAAAAACAAATAATGACTCTTTTGACGAATCTGACGAAAGTAATAATGAAAGTGAATTAAATTTAGACAATCTTACTCAACAATTCATAAATGATAATGATGATATAAATCAGCTTACAAATGATTTTTCAAGATTAAATAAGATTAATTCTTTTGGTAATAATCCAAAACCAACTATTAAAAATTATTGGAATAGACCTTCTCTTCCTGATGTTCAAATTGAAGAAAGAGCTTTTCAATATGATCGTTCAGCTTACGATGGTACCTCTGTTTACGAATGGAATATCGATGGTAACTCTGAACATCAAATTCTTAATATTGTTCAAGAAATGACCATGGCAGCTAATGCTTACAAGTCTCACAATAATACTCAACTTCAAATTGTTAATATTATTATTTCTGGGTTTACTGGTACTCTTAAAGGTTGGTGGGATTTCTATATTACACCAGAAGAAAAGAATTTTATAATGACTGCCAAGAAAACCGTTATAAAACAAGAAAATAATTTACCTATTCAAACTCAAGAAGATGATATGGTTAATACTTTAATTTTTGCTATAATCAAAAACTTTGTAGGAGATCCTACTACTTTTCAAGAAAGAACTTCTGAAATTCTAATGAACTTACATTGTAGAAAATTAACTGATTTCAGATGGTACAAAGATAATTATCCCGTTAAAGTTTTTTCAAGACCTGATTGTAAAGAATCTTATTGGAAAGAACGTTTTATTGCTGGACTTCCAAAACTTTTTGCCGAAAGAATTAGACAAAAATTAAGAGAAAATTTTAATAATACAATTCCTTATCAAAACCTAACTTATGGAGATTTAATTAATTATATTAATAAAGAAGGATTAGCTATTTGTGCTGACCTTAGATTTAAAGAAAAACTTAAAAAGGATAGAATTAATAGTAAAAATGAATTAGGAAATTTTTGTCAACAATATGGTTATCAACCATTAACAGGTCCGTCTACTTCAAAAACCAAAAAATATAATAAAAAGTCTTCAAAATATTTCAAGAAAAAGAAATATAATAAAACAGAAAATTATAAGAATTATAAGAAAAATAAATTTTCAACATCAAAAAACCCTTATAAACAATCTAATAAAAAATCTAAAAGAAAATCAAAAGACATTATTATTTGCCATAAATGTGGTCGTAATGGTCATAATGCTAATAATTGTTATGCAAAAACAAAAATTAATGAATTAAATATTTCGGAAGAATTAAAAGAACAAATTAGAAAAATTATGTTAAATTCTGATTCCAATTCTGATTCTAGTTTTTCCGATTTTCAAGAAAATGATTTAAACATTTTAGAGCAAAATAGTTCAAGTTCGGAAGATTCTGATACATGCGAATGTGTTGGAAAATGTAATTGTAATTATTCAATTAATGTCCTTACAAACAATGACAAAGATCTTTTAAAAAATTTAGATTCCATTAAAGATAAAAATATCCAAGAACTGTTAATAAAACAAATGCTTAATAAGAATGAAAATCCTGTTTCAGATAATACAAAAATTTTTAATTTAAAGGACATATATGAACGATTTTCTGAAACAAAACCCATTTCCATGCAAGAACTTCAAGAAGAATTAAAATCAGTTAAACAAGACATAAAAGAAATTAAAGGCAAAATTATAACTCTTGAAAAGGGAAAAAATATTATTAATTCACAAAATAATGATAATAAAGATGAAAAGGTTATCGAAAAAATTATAAATGATCAAATTTCTCAAAAATGGAATACTCAAATAACTTTAGTAAAGGATAATTTTAAAATGGATATTACTGCTCTAATTGATAGTGGTGCTGATATGAACTGTATACAAGAAGGTATATTTCCCACTCAATTTTATGAAAAAACTTCTTCTAGGCTTACTGGAGCTGAAGGAACCAGTTTAAAAATAAATTATAAAGTTTCCGATGTTCATATTTGTAACAATCAAGATTATTGTTATAAAACTCATTTAATTTTAGTAAAAAATCTTACTTCTCCTTTAATTTTAGGAACACCTTTTATTACTAAATTATATCCTTTTATGGTTCAAGATGATGGAATTATTACTAAAGTTTTTGGAAAAGAAATTATGTTTAAATTTTGTGAACCTCCGTCTTATTCAACTATTAATATTCTTAATTATAAAACAAAACAAGCAAATTACCTTATCAATGAAATTAATGATTTTCGTATACATAATCAATTACAAGATAAGTATATTCAAGACAAAATTATAGCTTTAAAACAAAAGTTTGAAAATAATGTTTGCTCAAATATTCCAAACGCCTTTTGGAACAGAAAACAACATATTGTCAAATTACCTTATATTAAAACTTTTAATGAAAAAGATATTCCTTCAAAATCAAGAGCTATTCATATGAATAATGAATTAGAATCTCATTGTAAAAAAGAAATTCAAGATTTATTGGACAAAAAATTAATTAGACCTTCTAAATCTCCTTGGTCTTGTTCAGCTTTCTATGTTATGAATGCTGCTGAATTAGAAAGAGGATCACCAAGATTAGTTATCAATTATAAACCTTTAAATAAAGTTTTAGATTGGATTAGATATCCTATTCCTAATAAAAGAGATTTATTGAAAAAACTTTATGATTCAAAAATATTTTCAAAATTCGATATGAAATCTGGTTTTTGGCAAATTCAAATTCATGAAGAAGATAAATACAAAACAGGTTTTAATGTTCCTTTTGGACATTATGAGTGGAACGTTATGCCCTTTGGTTTAAAGAATGCTCCTTCTGAATTTCAAAACGTTATGAATGATATTATCATTCCTATAAATAGTTTTTCAATTGTTTATATTGATGATGTTCTTATTTTTTCAAAATCTATTGATCAACATTTCAAACATTTAAATCAGTTTTATGATTTAATTTATAAAAATGGCTTAGCTGTTTCAGCTAAGAAAATGCATTTATTTCAAAATGAAATTAGATTTTTAGGACATAACATTGTTAATAATACTATTAAACCTATTATAAGAAGTTTAGAATTTTCTAATAAATTTCCTGATGAAATTATAGATAAAAAACAACTTCAACGGTTTCTAGGATGTTTAAATTATATTCATGATTTTTTCAAAGATTTAGGAACTCTTTGCAAACCTCTTTATAATAGATTAAAAAATAATCCAGAACCTTGGACTCAAGAACATACTAATATTGTTAAACTTATAAAACAAAAAATTCCTTCTTTACCTTGTTTAAATTTACCACATCCTCATGCTAATGTCATAGTCGAAACTGATGCTAGTGATATTGGATTTGGAGGTATTTTAAAACAAAAATTATCAAATTCCTCTGAAGAACAATTGGTTCGTTTTTATTCAGGTGCTTGGAATAATACTCAAAAGAATTATTCAACTGTTAAAAAGGAGATTTTAAGTATTGTTTTATGTATTACTAAATTTGAAGATGATTTATTTATGAAAAAGTTTTTATTAAGAATTGATTGTCAATCTGCAAAATCAATTTTAGAAAAAGATGTTAAAAATATTATTTCTAAACAAATTTTTGCTAGATGGCAAGCATTGTTGGGCAATTTTGATTTCGATATTGAATTTATAAAAGGAGAAAGCAATTCATTACCAGATTTTCTTTCTCGTGAATTTTTGCAGGGAAAATGAGTTCATCGTCTTCCTCCAAGATTGAAGACAAGAAACCAGTTAATCAAAAGCTTGTTCCTTTCTCAAGTCAAAATCGTTTTCCCCATTACCTCCAATTGCAAAAAATTCTCAACTTTATTCAAACATGCTACAATCAAAACTAGCTACTCCAAACATTTTTCCAGTTCAATCAATTAGCCCTTTTTCAAAACCTATTCCTTCTGAAACACAAATTTCAACAAATCCTAAACCTACAAATAAAGCCCCTTATGTTCTCAATCCAAATCTCTTGAAAATCCAAATACTTGAAGATTCTCAAATTCTTAAGCTTAATCAAGGTTTTCATGTTCTTACTGAACACCTCTTTGGTCGAGGAAAAACCTTTCATGAAAACTCTTACAAATCTCGAGAATATTATCAAACCATTCTACAAGAATCTGGATCTGTTCAGATTGATCACCGTTCTAATAATAAGGAAGGATCTATTGATTTTAGCAAAGCCCGAATTCTTAAAATCATTTCTCCAGAAAATTGGTCATCCAATCTTTCCTTCGAAAAACCCCTTTATCAATTCCCTGCTTATCCAAGATATTCATATTATGATTACCAAGAAGCTTGGACTAAAGCATTTTTTCTTCGAAACTATTCTCATTCATGGTTCATTTTCTTTGATAAAAATTTCAACTGTGAATACCCCAGATGGTTTGTCAATTGGTATCGTTATATGGGACTTGTTCCTATTTGTTTACCAACTGAAATTCTCAAAGGATTTTCTAAATTCAAAGAACTATTTATTCAACAAATCCCAGAATTTGAATATTTGTTACAGTTCACCATGTTATTCAAAGTTCCATGGATCATGTCCTGGACATTCTCTTATCAAGAAGCAACAGACTTAAATCCCCCTTGGCTCAATAGACAATTTCGTCTAAAATGGTGGGATAAAGTCACAATTTCTCAAGCAAACGAGCAGGCTGTTTTCAATCATTATCAATCAATGTATAATCAAAAGCCAGAAATTGAAGCGAATCTTATCAAGAGTCTATCTTCTCCAGATGCTAATCTTATTAGCAAAATTCGTGCCGCTGCAAATTCTTCCCCTGAAGATCTACAACAATTACTTCAAGAAATTCGCAATTCTCCAACTAATTCAGAAAATTCTCCCACATCTGTCAAAAATAATTTTCAAGATGCTCAAGATCCTTTTGATGATCCATTTGCAGATTAATTAAATTTTTAATTTTGGTGTTATACCTTCAATGTAAGGTATTCTTTCATTTCGTATTTCACCCTCCACCCTTGGTGTCATACCTTTTTAGGTATTTTGCAAAAGTGTTTGTTATTCAAGGGGGGGTAGTACTACGTGTTATCAAATTGTGTTAGTATTTATTCAACTGTTATCAAATTTATACACTGTGTGAGTACATCTATTATCAAAAATATTATCAAATCCTCTGCAGAGATAAGATGTTAAATTATTACAAGAAAACAAACAACTTTTACAAAGATGAAAGAAGATGCTCCATTATCGCAAAAGAAGAATTTCCATTATCAAAAAATGACAAAATATGATGCCAATTTGTCAAAAGCTTTACAGTTTTGTCTGCCACATCTACACTCCGACAAAGGCAAGTTGATTCAATAATTCTCAAGATTGATCCGGTAATCCTTCGGTTTCCCGTTTCAAGATATTTCAAGACTCCAAGACTCCTATATATTGAGGAGATATGTTTTAATTAGAATCATCTCTAGGTTCTCTAAAAATTTCTCTCATTAAATTTCTCTCTAATGTTTAGTTCATGTCTAAGAAAAGTGTTCTCCTATCTACTTCTAGATGTTCAAAATCTTTAGATTTTCAAATCATACTTGCTCCAGACGGATGCTCTGATTGTAATTTAAAAGAAGGTAATATATAAAGAATTTTATTCAATTGTTGTATTATCTCTATGGCAATCTCATTTCGAGTTATTCTAACTATTAATTCTACAAAGTTTGAAATTTTTGTTAAAATAATACTCGCATTTAATAATAATCAAGTTAATCAAATTCATGCTTGAAATATTTAGATAACTTTTGTTCTTTTATTATTCATCATGTCTGATTCAAAGATACAAGCTAATCGTCATTATTATTGTAATCAATTAAAAGCTTTACAAGTTCTAATCAGTAATCATAAGTTTATAAGCAAAGATAGAAAACAGTTTTATAAACTAATGTATGATTTTTATCATCAAAAAATATCTGAAACTACTTGTTAATTTGTTCCGCAACTAATGGTATCAGAGCTGGTTCTATTTTTGATAGTTATGTATGATATTTCTGTTTGTTATTTGGTTAATTTTTGTTCATGAAGAATTTTAAGAAAATTATGAGTTTTGTTAAGAATGATACAGAGACCAGACCAGTGATTGGTTGGATTAGCGTAAGACGTGCAAGTATGGTAAGTCGCGGAGCCGGACCACAATCATCGTTGGGCCGATGCCCTCTCTGTTCATCCTAAATAGAACAAGTAAGTTTTCTTATAAAATCTTTAAACTAAAATTAATCAAATATGAGTAGATTTTCACGCATATTATCTAAAAAATATGATACTGGTAAAAATATCATGAATAAAGAACAAGATTATGATGATAACCATATAAACTCTATTGAAGAAACTATTGATAATATAGAACAAAATTTAAATGATTGGACTATACCTAAAACAAATATAAATACAATTTATAGAATAGGGACTTTTGATTATTTTCAAAGTTACTCAATTAAAATGACTGAACAAACCCTATCTATTGGTCAAGACCAACATAATATAAATTTGTTATCATCAAGATCTATTTTTGAACATAGACAAAAATATAAATTTCTTCATTTAGGTCTTGTTCAAATTGCTATCAAACCTCTTTTTAGAATTGGTGTCGATGCTCCTGTTCTCTTAATATTAAGAGATAAAAGACATACAGATTTTCAAAATTCTATTTTAGCTATGGCAGAAACAAATATCGCAAATGGACCAATTTATTTTAATTGTTATCCAAATTTTTCTGTAGGATTATTTGACAAAAATATTTTAGACACTTTGGTTTTAACTGTTGAAACAAAGAATTTAGAATTTAAAAATAACTCTAAACCTTTAGCAATCATTTATCGTGTTTGTTATAAAACCATGACAACTACTTTAGAACCAAAAACCCGTTTGTCAAGTCCAAGAAATGAAACAATTATTTACGAAGCAAATACTAATCATACAAAAGTTCATATGCCTAAACGACTTAAATGGTCAGAAATTACTCAATCATGTAATTGGAATTTACAAAATGTTATTGAACCAAAATCTTTAGATTCTTCAAAACAAATTTCAAATATAATTGAGCATAATGATGGCTCAGTTGATATAAATTTTTCTTCTATAAATTTTTCATCATCTAGATTTTCTACTAATTCTATTCCTGAAATTGGTACTTCTAAATCTTCGTTTTCAAAATCAAAGTCTTTAAATTTAAAAACTGTTGACTATTCTAGTTCTATTCCTAAACCTCTTTATCAAGAAGATCAAACTAGTGATAAAAGTTTACCAAGTCCTACTAAATCTGATTTTATTAATGAACTTCAAAATTATAGACAACAATTATGAGTAATAAAGTTCAAATAAATTGTAATTCTTTAAACAGAAATAGAGTTACTGCTATTAAAAGATTAAGAAATTAAATTATCTAATATTGAAAAGGACACATATAATTATAATATTCAAAAGGAAATAATATATTGTTTATCAAAAATGATTAAAAATAAATATATTGTTATTAGTGCTCAACTTAGTATTATTAAAAATATATCTTTCAGAATAAATCAATCAACTTGTTAAAATGAATATTAATATAGATATTTCTAAAATACCTTCATATGTTAATTTTGATTATTTAAAAGAAGAAGAATATTATAAAGATTATAATAATACAAAAAGAATTTGGCATGAAGAAAACTTTTCATATTATATAAGATTTTTACATTTTGGTCTTTGGGAAGATTATGTTTTATCAAATCAAATTCACTCTCCGTTTTTTCAATGGTTCGAATTGATTTATGTTCCTAAACATAATATAGATTATCCTTTTAAAATGCAAACTGTTTTTCCTGTTTCTTCAAAAACATACAAGGATGTTATTACTAATCAAGAAATTATTTCTGAATATCCGCCAAAAAAGGAAATCATTATTGATAATAATTTTATTGCAACTCCTTTAGTTAAAGTTCCGAGTCAGATAACAAATGAAAAATGTTTTCAAAATATTATTTATCAAAATAATTATTCGAATGAAACTCTTTTAACTATTTCAGATCAACTAAATAGGATTGAAGAAAATACTATAAATTTACAGTTATCAAAAGAAAATAAAATTGAAACAAAATTTTTTTATAATAATATAGCAAGCTCTAGTAATGTCAGCTTTATTCCTCATCAAATAAATGGAAATTTTAATCTTGGAAATAAAGATTTAATTGATGAATTAGAAAAAAGACTTACTAATTTTCGTATTTCAAAAAACGTATCTATAAATATGTTAAAAACAAATAATGACTCTTTTGACGAATCTGACGAAAGTAATAATGAAAGTGAATTAAATTTAGACAATCTTACTCAACAATTCATAAATGATAATGATGATATAAATCAGCTTACAAATGATTTTTCAAGATTAAATAAGATTAATTCTTTTGGTAATAATCCAAAACCAACTATTAAAAATTATTGGAATAGACCTTCTCTTCCTGATGTTCAAATTGAAGAAAGAGCTTTTCAATATGATCGTTCAGCTTACGATGGTACCTCTGTTTACGAATGGAATATCGATGGTAACTCTGAACATCAAATTCTTAATATTGTTCAAGAAATGACCATGGCAGCTAATGCTTACAAGTCTCACAATAATACTCAACTTCAAATTGTTAATATTATTATTTCTGGGTTTACTGGTACTCTTAAAGGTTGGTGGGATTTCTATATTACACCAGAAGAAAAGAATTTTATAATGACTGCCAAGAAAACCGTTATAAAACAAGAAAATAATTTACCTATTCAAACTCAAGAAGATGATATGGTTAATACTTTAATTTTTGCTATAATCAAAAACTTTGTAGGAGATCCTACTACTTTTCAAGAAAGAACTTCTGAAATTCTAATGAACTTACATTGTAGAAAATTAACTGATTTCAGATGGTACAAAGATAATTATCCCGTTAAAGTTTTTTCAAGACCTGATTGTAAAGAATCTTATTGGAAAGAACGTTTTATTGCTGGACTTCCAAAACTTTTTGCCGAAAGAATTAGACAAAAATTAAGAGAAAATTTTAATAATACAATTCCTTATCAAAACCTAACTTATGGAGATTTAATTAATTATATTAATAAAGAAGGATTAGCTATTTGTGCTGACCTTAGATTTAAAGAAAAACTTAAAAAGGATAGAATTAATAGTAAAAATGAATTAGGAAATTTTTGTCAACAATATGGTTATCAACCATTAACAGGTCCGTCTACTTCAAAAACCAAAAAATATAATAAAAAGTCTTCAAAATATTTCAAGAAAAAGAAATATAATAAAACAGAAAATTATAAGAATTATAAGAAAAATAAATTTTCAACATCAAAAAACCCTTATAAACAATCTAATAAAAAATCTAAAAGAAAATCAAAAGACATTATTATTTGCCATAAATGTGGTCGTAATGGTCATAATGCTAATAATTGTTATGCAAAAACAAAAATTAATGAATTAAATATTTCGGAAGAATTAAAAGAACAAATTAGAAAAATTATGTTAAATTCTGATTCCAATTCTGATTCTAGTTTTTCCGATTTTCAAGAAAATGATTTAAACATTTTAGAGCAAAATAGTTCAAGTTCGGAAGATTCTGATACATGCGAATGTGTTGGAAAATGTAATTGTAATTATTCAATTAATGTCCTTACAAACAATGACAAAGATCTTTTAAAAAATTTAGATTCCATTAAAGATAAAAATATCCAAGAACTGTTAATAAAACAAATGCTTAATAAGAATGAAAATCCTGTTTCAGATAATACAAAAATTTTTAATTTAAAGGACATATATGAACGATTTTCTGAAACAAAACCCATTTCCATGCAAGAACTTCAAGAAGAATTAAAATCAGTTAAACAAGACATAAAAGAAATTAAAGGCAAAATTATAACTCTTGAAAAGGGAAAAAATATTATTAATTCACAAAATAATGATAATAAAGATGAAAAGGTTATCGAAAAAATTATAAATGATCAAATTTCTCAAAAATGGAATACTCAAATAACTTTAGTAAAGGATAATTTTAAAATGGATATTACTGCTCTAATTGATAGTGGTGCTGATATGAACTGTATACAAGAAGGTATATTTCCCACTCAATTTTATGAAAAAACTTCTTCTAGGCTTACTGGAGCTGAAGGAACCAGTTTAAAAATAAATTATAAAGTTTCCGATGTTCATATTTGTAACAATCAAGATTATTGTTATAAAACTCATTTAATTTTAGTAAAAAATCTTACTTCTCCTTTAATTTTAGGAACACCTTTTATTACTAAATTATATCCTTTTATGGTTCAAGATGATGGAATTATTACTAAAGTTTTTGGAAAAGAAATTATGTTTAAATTTTGTGAACCTCCGTCTTATTCAACTATTAATATTCTTAATTATAAAACAAAACAAGCAAATTACCTTATCAATGAAATTAATGATTTTCGTATACATAATCAATTACAAGATAAGTATATTCAAGACAAAATTATAGCTTTAAAACAAAAGTTTGAAAATAATGTTTGCTCAAATATTCCAAACGCCTTTTGGAACAGAAAACAACATATTGTCAAATTACCTTATATTAAAACTTTTAATGAAAAAGATATTCCTTCAAAATCAAGAGCTATTCATATGAATAATGAATTAGAATCTCATTGTAAAAAAGAAATTCAAGATTTATTGGACAAAAAATTAATTAGACCTTCTAAATCTCCTTGGTCTTGTTCAGCTTTCTATGTTATGAATGCTGCTGAATTAGAAAGAGGATCACCAAGATTAGTTATCAATTATAAACCTTTAAATAAAGTTTTAGATTGGATTAGATATCCTATTCCTAATAAAAGAGATTTATTGAAAAAACTTTATGATTCAAAAATATTTTCAAAATTCGATATGAAATCTGGTTTTTGGCAAATTCAAATTCATGAAGAAGATAAATACAAAACAGGTTTTAATGTTCCTTTTGGACATTATGAGTGGAACGTTATGCCCTTTGGTTTAAAGAATGCTCCTTCTGAATTTCAAAACGTTATGAATGATATTATCATTCCTATAAATAGTTTTTCAATTGTTTATATTGATGATGTTCTTATTTTTTCAAAATCTATTGATCAACATTTCAAACATTTAAATCAGTTTTATGATTTAATTTATAAAAATGGCTTAGCTGTTTCAGCTAAGAAAATGCATTTATTTCAAAATGAAATTAGATTTTTAGGACATAACATTGTTAATAATACTATTAAACCTATTATAAGAAGTTTAGAATTTTCTAATAAATTTCCTGATGAAATTATAGATAAAAAACAACTTCAACGGTTTCTAGGATGTTTAAATTATATTCATGATTTTTTCAAAGATTTAGGAACTCTTTGCAAACCTCTTTATAATAGATTAAAAAATAATCCAGAACCTTGGACTCAAGAACATACTAATATTGTTAAACTTATAAAACAAAAAATTCCTTCTTTACCTTGTTTAAATTTACCACATCCTCATGCTAATGTCATAGTCGAAACTGATGCTAGTGATATTGGATTTGGAGGTATTTTAAAACAAAAATTATCAAATTCCTCTGAAGAACAATTGGTTCGTTTTTATTCAGGTGCTTGGAATAATACTCAAAAGAATTATTCAACTGTTAAAAAGGAGATTTTAAGTATTGTTTTATGTATTACTAAATTTGAAGATGATTTATTTATGAAAAAGTTTTTATTAAGAATTGATTGTCAATCTGCAAAATCAATTTTAGAAAAAGATGTTAAAAATATTATTTCTAAACAAATTTTTGCTAGATGGCAAGCATTGTTGGGCAATTTTGATTTCGATATTGAATTTATAAAAGGAGAAAGCAATTCATTACCAGATTTTCTTTCTCGTGAATTTTTGCAGGGAAAATGAGTTCATCGTCTTCCTCCAAGATTGAAGACAAGAAACCAGTTAATCAAAAGCTTGTTCCTTTCTCAAGTCAAAATCGTTTTCCCCATTACCTCCAATTGCAAAAAATTCTCAACTTTATTCAAACATGCTACAATCAAAACTAGCTACTCCAAACATTTTTCCAGTTCAATCAATTAGCCCTTTTTCAAAACCTATTCCTTCTGAAACACAAATTTCAACAAATCCTAAACCTACAAATAAAGCCCCTTATGTTCTCAATCCAAATCTCTTGAAAATCCAAATACTTGAAGATTCTCAAATTCTTAAGCTTAATCAAGGTTTTCATGTTCTTACTGAACACCTCTTTGGTCGAGGAAAAACCTTTCATGAAAACTCTTACAAATCTCGAGAATATTATCAAACCATTCTACAAGAATCTGGATCTGTTCAGATTGATCACCGTTCTAATAATAAGGAAGGATCTATTGATTTTAGCAAAGCCCGAATTCTTAAAATCATTTCTCCAGAAAATTGGTCATCCAATCTTTCCTTCGAAAAACCCCTTTATCAATTCCCTGCTTATCCAAGATATTCATATTATGATTACCAAGAAGCTTGGACTAAAGCATTTTTTCTTCGAAACTATTCTCATTCATGGTTCATTTTCTTTGATAAAAATTTCAACTGTGAATACCCCAGATGGTTTGTCAATTGGTATCGTTATATGGGACTTGTTCCTATTTGTTTACCAACTGAAATTCTCAAAGGATTTTCTAAATTCAAAGAACTATTTATTCAACAAATCCCAGAATTTGAATATTTGTTACAGTTCACCATGTTATTCAAAGTTCCATGGATCATGTCCTGGACATTCTCTTATCAAGAAGCAACAGACTTAAATCCCCCTTGGCTCAATAGACAATTTCGTCTAAAATGGTGGGATAAAGTCACAATTTCTCAAGCAAACGAGCAGGCTGTTTTCAATCATTATCAATCAATGTATAATCAAAAGCCAGAAATTGAAGCGAATCTTATCAAGAGTCTATCTTCTCCAGATGCTAATCTTATTAGCAAAATTCGTGCCGCTGCAAATTCTTCCCCTGAAGATCTACAACAATTACTTCAAGAAATTCGCAATTCTCCAACTAATTCAGAAAATTCTCCCACATCTGTCAAAAATAATTTTCAAGATGCTCAAGATCCTTTTGATGATCCATTTGCAGATTAATTAAATTTTTAATTTTGGTGGTATACCTTCAATGTAAGGTATTCTTTCATTTCGTATTTCACCCTCCACCCTTGGTGTCATACCTTTTTAGGTATTTTGCAAAAGTGTTTGTTATTCAAGGGGGGGGGGTAGTACTACGTGTTATCAAATTGTGTTAGTATTTATTCAACTGTTATCAAATTTATACACTGTGTGAGTACATCTATTATCAAAAATATTATCAAATCCTCTGCAGAGATAAGATGTTAAATTATTACAAGAAAAGTACTACGTGTTATCAAATTGTGTTAGTATTTATTCAACTGTTATCAAATTTATACACTGTGTGAGTACATCTATTATCAAAAATATTATCAAATCCTCTGCAGAGATAAGATGTTAAATTATTACAAGAAAACAAACAACTTTTACAAAGATGAAAGAAGATGCTCCATTATCGCAAAAGAAGATTTTCCATTATCAAAAAATGACAAAATATGATGCCAATTTGTCAAAAGCTTTACAGTTTTGTCTGCCACATCTACACTCCGACAAAGGCAAGTTGATTCAATAATTCTCAAGATTGATCCGGTAATCCTTCGGTTTCCCGTTTCAAGATATTTCAAGACTCCAAGACTCCTATATATTGAGGAGATATGTTTTAATTAGAATCATCTCTAGGTTCTCTAAAAATTTCTCTCATTAAATTTCTCTCTAATGTTTAGTTCATGTCTAAGAAAAGTGTTCTCCTATCTACTTCTAGATGTTCAAAATCTTTAGATTTTCAAATCATACTTGCTCCAGACGGATGCTCTGATTGTAATTTAAAAGAAGGTAATATATAAAGAATTTTATTCAATTGTTGTATTATCTCTATGGCAATCTCATTTCGAGTTATTCTAACTATTAATTCTACAAAGTTTGAAATTTTTGTTAAAATAATACTCGCATTTAATAATAATCAAGTTAATCAAATTCATGCTTGAAATATTTAGATAACTTTTGTTCTTTTATTATTCATCATGTCTGATTCAAAGATACAAGCTAATCGTCATTATTATTGTAATCAATTAAAAGCTTTACAAGTTCTAATCAGTAATCATAAGTTTATAAGCAAAGATAGAAAACAGTTTTATAAACTAATGTATGATTTTTATCATCAAAAAATATCTGAAGCTACTTGTTAATTTGTTCCGCAACTAATGGTATCAGAGCTGGTTCTATTTTTGATAGTTATGTATGATATTTCTGTTTGTTATTTGGTTAATTTTTGTTTGAAGAATTTTAAGAAAATTATGAGTTTTGTTAAGAATGATACAGAGACCAGACCAGTGATTGGTTGGATTAGCGTAAGACGTGCAAGTATGGTAAGTCGCGGAGCCGGACCACAATCATCGTTGGGCCGATGCCCTCTCTGTTCATCCTAAATAGAACAAGTAAGTTTTCTTATAAAATCTTTAAACTAAAATTAATCAAATATGAGTAGATTTTCACGCATATTATCTAAAAAATATGATACTGGTAAAAATATCATGAATAAAGAACAAGATTATGATGATAACCATATAAACTCTATTGAAGAAACTATTGATAATATAGAACAAAATTTAAATGATTGGACTATACCTAAAACAAATATAAATACAATTTATAGAATAGGGACTTTTGATTATTTTCAAAGTTACTCAATTAAAATGACTGAACAAACCCTATCTATTGGTCAAGACCAACAAAATATAAATTTGTTATCATCAAGATCTATTTTTGAACATAGACAAAAATATAAATTTCTTCATTTAGGTCTTGTTCAAATTGCTATCAAACCTCTTTTTAGAATTGGTGTCGATGCTCCTGTTCTCTTAATATTAAGAGATAAAAGACATACAGATTTTCAAAATTCTATTTTAGCTATGGCAGAAACAAATATCGCAAATGGACCAATTTATTTTAATTGTTATCCAAATTTTTCTGTAGGATTATTTGACAAAAATATTTTAGACACTTTGGTTTTAACTGTTGAAACAAAGAATTTAAAATTTAAAAATAACTCTAAACCTTTAGCAATCATTTATCGTGTTTGTTATAAAACCATGACAACTACTTTAGAACCAAAAACCCGTTTGTCAAGTCCAAGAAATGAAACAATTATTTACGAAGCAAATACTAATCATACAAAAGTTCATATGCCTAAACGACTTAAATGGTCAGAAATTACTCAATCATGTAATTGGAATTTACAAAATGTTATTGAACCAAAATCTTTAGATTCTTCAAAACAAATTTCAAATATAATTGAGCATAATGATGGCTCAGTTGATATAAATTTTTCTTCTATAAATTTTTCATCATCTAGATTTTCTACTAATTCTATTCCTGAAATTGGTACTTCTAAATCTTCGTTTTCAAAATCAAAGTCTTTAAATTTAAAAACTGTTGACTATTCTAGTTCTATTCCTAAACCTCTTTATCAAGAAGATCAAACTAGTGATACAAGTTTACCAAGTCCTACTAAATCTGATTTTATTAATGAACTTCAAAATTATAGACAACAATTATGAGTAATAAAGTTCAAATAAATTGTAATTCTTTAAACAGAAATAGAGTTACTGCTATTAAAAGATTAAGAAATTCAATAAAAATATTTAAAAAACTCTTACAAGAAAAGGTATTAGAATTAAAAAATATAAATTTAATAATTAATGATAAGGAACTATTAGAATTAGAACAAGAAATTAATAACATAAAAGCAGTATTAAAAACCTTTAATATACATCTTGATAATTATTTAACAAATTTATCTAAATATACGTGTTAATGAGTTCTAAAAGACAGATTAGTTGTTGTAATAATAATACTTTTTGGAATAATTTATTAAAGACTAGATGGCAAATTATTGCAAGCGTTTCTAAAGAAATAAATAGAATTAAACAACTTAAAGAAGACGAAGAAATTAAATTATCTAATATTGAAAAGGACACATATAATTATAATATTCAAAAGGAAATAATATATTGTTTATCAAAAATGATTAAAAATAAATATATTGTTATTAGTGCTCAACTTAGTATTATTAAAAATATATCTTTCAGAATAAATCAATCAACTTGTTAAAATGAATATTAATATAGATATTTCTAAAATACCTTCATATGTTAATTTTGATTATTTAAAAGAAGAAGAATATTATAAAGATTATAATAATACAAAAAGAATTTGGCATGAAGAAAACTTTTCATATTATATAAGATTTTTACATTTTGGTCTTTGGGAAGATTATGTTTTATCAAATCAAATTCACTCTCCGTTTTTTCAATGGTTCGAATTGATTTATGTTCCTAAACATAATATAGATTATCCTTTTAAAATGCAAACTGTTTTCCTGTTTCTTCAAAAACATACAAGGATGTTATTACTAATCAAGAAATTATTTCTGAATATCCGCCAAAAAAGGAAATCATTATTGATAATAATTTTATTGCAACTCCTTTAGTTAAAGTTCCGAGTCAGATAACAAATGAAAAATGTTTTCAAAATATTATTTATCAAAATAATTATTCGAATGAAACTCTTTTAACTATTTCAGATCAACTAAATAGGATTGAAGAAAATACTATAAATTTACAGTTATCAAAAGAAAATAAAATTGAAACAAAAAATTTTTATAATAATATAGCAAGCTCTAGTAATGTCAGCTTGATTCCTCATCAAATAAATGAAAATTTTAATCTTGGAAATAAAGATTTAATTGATGAATTAGAAAAAAGACTTACTAATTTTCGTATTTCAAAAAACGTATCTATAAATATGTTAAAAACAAATAATGACTCTTTTGACGAATCTGACGAAAGTAATAATGAAAGTGAATTAAATTTAGACAATCTTACTCAACAATTCATAAATGATAATGATGATATAAATCAGCTTACAAATGATTTTTCAAGATTAAATAAGATTAATTCTTTTGGTAATAATCCAAAACCAACTATTAAAAATTATTGGAATAGACCTTCTCTTCCTGATGTTCAAATTGAAGAAAGAGCTTTTCAATATGATCGTTCAGCTTACGATGGTACCTCTGTTTACGAATGGAATATCGATGGTAACTCTGAACATCAAATTCTTAATATTGTTCAAGAAATGACCATGGCAGCTAATGCTTACAAGTCTCACAATAATACTCAACTTCAAATTGTTAATATTATTATTTCTGGGTTTACTGGTACTCTTAAAGGTTGGTGGGATTTCTATATTACACCAGAAGAAAATAATTTTATAATGACTGCCAAGAAAACCGTTATAAAACAAGAAAATAATTTACCTATTCAAACTCAAGAAGATGATATGGTTAATACTTTAATTTTTGCTATAATCAAAAACTTTGTAGGAGATCCTACTACTTTTCAAGAAAGAACTTCTGAAATTCTAATGAACTTACATTGTAGAAAATTAACTGATTTCAGATGGTACAAAGATAATTATCTCGTTAAAGTTTTTTCAAGACCTGATTGTAAAGAATCTTATTGGAAAGAACGTTTTATTGCTGGACTTCCAAAACTTTTTGCCGAAAGAATTAGACAAAAATTAAGAGAAAATTTTAATAATACAATTCCTTATCAAAACCTAACTTATGGAGATTTAATTAATTATATTAATAAAGAAGGATTAGCTATTTGTGCTGACCTTAGATTTAAAGAAAAACTTAAAAAGGATAGAATTAATAGTAAAAATGAATTAGGAAATTTTTGTCAACAATATGGTTATCAACCATTAACAGGTCCGTCTACTTCAAAAACCAAAAAATATAATAAAAAGTCTTCAAAATATTTCAAGAAAAAGAAATATAATAAAACAGAAAATTATAAGAATTATAAGAAAAATAAATTTTCAACATCAAAAAACCCTTATAAACAATCTAATAAAAAATCTAAAAGAAAATCAAAAGACATTATTATTTGCCATAAATGTGGTCGTAATGGTCATAATGCTAATAATTGTTATGCAAAAACAAAAATTAATGAATTAAATATTTCGGAAGAATTAAAAGAACAAATTAGAAAAATTATGTTAAATTCTGATTCTAGTTTTTCCGATTTTCAAGAAAATGATTTAAACATTTTAGAGCAAAATAGTTCAAGTTCGGAAGATTCTGATACATGCGAATGTGTTGGAAAATGTAATTGTAATTATTCAATTAATGTCCTTACAAACAATGACAAAGATCTTTTAAAAAATTTAGATTCCATTAAAGATAAAAATATCCAAGAACTGTTAATAAAACAAATGCTTAATAAGAATGAAAATGCTGTTTCAGATAATACAAAATTTTTTAATTTAAAGGACATATATGAACGATTTTCTGAAACAAAACCCATTTCCATGCAAGAACTTCAAGAAGAATTAAAATCAGTTAAACAAGACATAAAAGAAATTAAAGGCAAAATTATAACTCTTGAAAAGGGAAAAAATATTATTAATTCACAAAATAATGATAATAAAGATGAAAAGGTTATCGAAAGAATTATAAATGATCAAATTTCTCAAAAATGGAATACTCAAATAACTTTAGTAAAGGATAATTTTAAAATGGATATTACTGCTCTAATTGATAGTGGTGCTGATATGAACTGTATACAAGAAGGTATATTTCCCACTCAATTTTATGAAAAAACTTCTTCTAGGCTTACTGGAGCTGAAGGAACCAGTTTAAAAATAAATTATAAAGTTTCCGATGTTCATATTTGTAACAATCAAGATTATTGTTATAAAACTCATTTAATTTTAGTAAAAAATCTTACTTCTCCTTTAATTTTAGGAACACCTTTTATTACTAAATTATATCCTTTTATGGTTCAAGATGATGGAATTATTACTAAAGTTTTTGGAAAAGAAATTATGTTTAAATTTTGTGAACCTCCGTCTTATTCAACTATTAATATTCTTAATTATAAAACAAAACAAGCAAATTACCTTATCAATGAAATTAATGATTTTCGTATACATAATCAATTACAAGATAAGTATATTCAAGACAAAATTATAGCTTTAAAACAAAAGTTTGAAAATAATGTTTGCTCAAATATTCCAAACGCCTTTTGGAACAGAAAACAACATATTGTCAAATTACCTTATATTAAAACTTTTAATGAAAAAGATATTCCTTCAAAATCAAGAGCTATTCATATGAATAATGAATTAGAATCTCATTGTAAAAAAGAAATTCAAGATTTATTGGACAAAAAATTAATTAGACCTTCTAAATCTCCTTGGTCTTGTTCAGCTTTCTATGTTATGAATGCTGCTGAATTAGAAAGAGGATCACCAAGATTAGTTATCAATTATAAACCTTTAAATAAAGTTTTAGATTGGATTAGATATCCTATTCCTAATAAAAGAGATTTATTGAAAAAACTTTATGATTCAAAAATATTTTCAAAATTCGATATGAAATCTGGTTTTTGGCAAATTCAAATTCATGAAGAAGATAAATACAAAACAGGTTTTAATGTTCCTTTTGGACATTATGAGTGGAACGTTATGCCCTTTGGTTTAAAGAATGCTCCTTCTGAATTTCAAAACGTTATGAATGATATTATCATTCCTATAAATAGTTTTTCAATTGTTTATATTGATGATGTTCTTATTTTTTCAAAATCTATTGATCAACATTTCAAACATTTAAATCACTTTTATGATTTAATTTATAAAAATGGCTTAGCTGTTTCAGCTAAGAAAATGCATTTATTTCAAAATGAAATTAGATTTTTAGGACATAACATTGTTAATAATACTATTAAACCTATTATAAGAAGTTTAGAATTTTCTAATAAATTTCCTGATGAAATTATAGATAAAAAACAACTTCAACGGTTTCTAGGATGTTTAAATTATATTCATTATTTTTTCAAAGATTTAAGAACTCTTTGCAAACCTCTTTATAATAGATTAAAAAATAATCCAGAACCTTGGACTCAAGAACATACTAATATTGTTAAACTTATAAAACAAAAAATTCATTCTTTACCTTGTTTAAATTTACCACATCCTCATGCTAATATCATAGTCGAAACTGATGCTAGTGATATTGGATTTGGAGGTATTTTAAAACAAAAATTATCAAATTCCTCTGAAGAACAATTGGTTCGTTTTTATTCAGGTGCTTGGAATAATACTCAAAAGAATTATTCAACTGTTAAAAAGGAGATTTTAAGTATTGTTTTATGTATTACTAAATTTGAAGATGATTTATTTATGAAAAAGTTTTTATTAAGAATTGATTGTCAATCTGCAAAATCAATTTTAGAAAAAGATGTTAAAAATATTATTTCTAAACAAATTTTTGCTAGATGGCAAGCATTGTTGGGCAATTTTGATTTCGATATTGAATTTATAAAAGGAGAAAGCAATTCATTACCAGATTTTCTTTCTCGTGAATTTTTGCAGGGAAAATGAGTTCATCGTCTTCCTCCAAGATTGAAGACAAGAAACCAGTTAATCAAAAGCTTGTTCCTTTCTCAAGTCAAAATCGTTTTTCCCCATTAACTCCAATTGCAAAAAATTCTCAACTTTATTCAAACATGCTACAATCAAAACTAGCTACTCCAAACATTTTTCCAGTTCAATCAATTAGCCCTTTTTCAAAACCTATTCCTTCTGAAACACAAATTTCAACAAATCCTAAACCTACAAATAAAGCCCCTTATGTTCTCAATCCAAATCTCTTGAAAATCCAAATACTTGAAGATTCTCAAATTCTTAAGCTTAATCAAGGTTTTCATGTTCTTACTGAACACCTCTTTGGTCGAGGAAAAACCTTTCATGAAAACTCTTACAAATCTCGAGAATATTATCAAACCATTCTACAAGAATCTGGATCTGTTCAGATTGATCACCGTTCTAATAATAAGGAAGGATCTATTGATTTTAGCAAAGCCCGAATTCTTAAAATCATTTCTCCAGAAAATTGGTCATCCAATCTTTCCTTCGAAAAACCCCTTTATCAATTCCCTGCTTATCCAAGATATTCATATTATGATTACCAAGAAGCTTGGACTAAAGCATTTTTTCTTCGAAACTATTCTCATTCATGGTTCATTTTCTTTGATAAAAATTTCAACTGTGAATACCCCAGATGGTTTGTCAATTGGTATCGTTATATGGGACTTGTTCCTATTTGTTTACCAACTGAAATTCTCAAAGGATTTTCTAAATTCAAAGAACTATTTATTCAACAAATCCCAGAATTTGAATATTTGTTACAGTTCACCATGTTATTCAAAGTTCCATGGATCATGTCCTGGACATTCTCTTATCAAGAAGCAACAGACTTAAATCCCCCTTGGCTCAATAGACAATTTCGTCTAAAATGGTGGGATAAAGTCACAATTTCTCAAGCAAACGAGCAGGCTGTTTTCAATCATTATCAATCAATGTATAATCAAAAGCCAGAAATTGAAGCGAATCTTATCAAGAGTCTATCTTCTCCAGATGCTAATCTTATTAGCAAAATTCGTGCCGCTGCAAATTCTTCCCCTGAAGATCTACAACAATTACTTCAAGAAATTCGCAATTCTCCAACTAATTCAGAAAATTCTCCCACATCTGTCAAAAATAATTTTCAAGATGCTCAAGATCCTTTTGATGATCCATTTGCAGATTAATTAAATTTTTAATTTTGGTGTTATACCTTCAATGTAAGGTATTCTTTCATTTCGTATTTCACCCTCCACCCTTGGTGTCATACCTTTTTAGGTATTTTGCAAAAGTGTTTGTTATTCAAGGGGGGGTAGTACTACGTGTTATCAAATTGTGTTAGTATTTATTCAACTGTTATCAAATTTATACACTGTGTGAGTACATCTATTATCAAAAATATTATCAAATCCTCTGCAGAGATAAGATGTTAAATTATTACAAGAAAACAAACAACTTTTACAAAGATGAAAGAAGATGCTCCATTATCGCAAAAGAAGATTTTCCATTATCAAAAAATGACAAAATATGATGCCAATTTGTCAAAAGCTTTACAGTTTTGTCTGCCACATCTACACTCCGACAAAGGCAAGTTGATTCAATAATTCTCAAGATTGATCCGGTAATCCTTCGGTTTCCCGTTTCAAGATATTTCAAGACTCCAAGACTCCTATATATTGAGGAGATATGTTTTAATTAGAATCATCTCTAGGTTCTCTAAAAATTTCTCTCATTAAATTTCTCTCTAATGTTTAGTTCATGTCTAAGAAAAGTGTTCTCCTATCTACTTCTAGATGTTCAAAATCTTTAGATTTTCAAATCATACTTGCTCCAGACGGATGCTCTGATTGTAATTTAAAAGAAGGTAATATATAAAGAATTTTATTCAATTGTTGTATTATCTCTATGGCAATCTCATTTCGAGTTATTCTAACTATTAATTCTACAAAGTTTGAAATTTTTGTTAAAATAATACTCGCATTTAATAATAATCAAGTTAATCAAATTCATGCTTGAAATATTTAGATAACTTTTGTTCTTTTATTATTCATCATGTCTGATTCAAAGATACAAGCTAATCGTCATTATTATTGTAATCAATTAAAAGCTTTACAAGTTCTAATCAGTAATCATAAGTTTATAAGCAAAGATAGAAAACAGTTTTATAAACTAATGTATGATTTTTATCATCAAAAAATATCTGAAACTACTTGTTAATTTGTTCCGCAACTAATGGTATCAGAGCTGGTTCTATTTTTGATAGTTATGTATGATATTTCTGTTTGTTATTTGGTTAATTTTTGTTTGAAGAATTTTAAGAAAATTATGAGTTTTGTTAAGAATGATACAGAGACCAGACCAGTGATTGGTTGGATTAGCGTAAGACGTGCAAGTATGGTAAGTCGCGGAGCCGGACCACAATCATCGTTGGGCCGATGCCCTCTCTGTTCATCCTAAATAGAACAAGTAAGTTTTCTTATAAAATCTTTAAACTAAAATTAATCAAATATAGAACCAGCATCACTGGTCATCGGCCCAACGATGATTGTGGTCCGGCTCCGCGACTTACCATACTTGCACGTCTTACGCTAATCCAACCAATCACTGGTCTGGTCTCTGTATCATTCTTAACAAAACTCATAATTTTCTTAAAATTCTTCAAACAAAAATTAACCAAATAACAAACAGAAATATCATACATAACTATCAAAAATAGAACCAGCTCTGATACCATTAGTTGCGGAACAAATTAACAAGTAGTTTCAGATATTTTTTGATGATAAAAATCATACATTAGTTTATAAAACTGTTTTCTATCTTTGCTTATAAACTTATGATTACTGATTAGAACTTGTAAAGCTTTTAATTGATTACAATAATAATGACGATTAGCTTGTATCTTTGAATCAGACATGATGAATAATAAAAGAACAAAAGTTATCTAAATATTTCAAGCATGAATTTGATTAACTTGATTATTATTAAATGCGAGTATTATTTTAACAAAAATTTCAAACTTTGTAGAATTAATAGTTAGAATAACTCGAAATGAGATTGCCATAGAGATAATACAACAATTGAATAAAATTCTTTATATATTACCTTCTTTTAAATTACAATCAGAGCATCCGTCTGGAGCAAGTATGATTTGAAAATCTAAAGATTTTGAACATCTAGAAGTAGATAGGAGAACACTTTTCTTAGACATGAACTAAACATTAGAGAGAAATTTAATGAGAGAAATTTTTAGAGAACCTAGAGATGATTCTAATTAAAACATATCTCCTCAATATATAGGAGTCTTGGAGTCTTGAAATATCTTGAAACGGGAAACCGAAGGATTACCGGATCAATCTTGAGAATTATTGAATCAACTTGCCTTTGTCGGAGTGTAGATGTGGCAGACAAAACTGTAAAGCTTCTGACAAATTGGCATCATATTTTGTCATTTTTTGATAATGGAAAATCTTCTTTTGCGATAATGGAGCATCTTCTTTCATCTTTGTAAAAGTTGTTTGTTTTCTTGTAATAATTTAACATCTTATCTCTGCAGAGGATTTGATAATATTTTTGATAATAGATGTACTCACACAGTGTATAAATTTGATAACAGTTGAATAAATACTAACACAATTTGATAACACGTAGTACTACCCCCCCTTGAATAACAAACACTTTTGCAAAATACCTAAAAAGGTATGACACCAAGGGTGGAGGGTGAAATACGAAATGAAAGAATACCTTACATTGAAGGTATAACACCAAAATTAAAAATTTAATTAATCTGCAAATGGATCATCAAAAGGATCTTGAGCATCTTGAAAATTATTTTTGACAGATGTGGGAGAATTTTCTGAATTAGTTGGAGAATTGCGAATTTCTTGAAGTAATCGTTGTAGATCTTCAGGGGAAGAATTTGCAGCGGCACGAATTTTGCTAATAAGATTAGCATCTGGAGAAGATAGATTCTTGATAAGATTCGCTTCAATTTCTGGCTTTTGATTATACATTGATTGATAATGATTGAAAACAGCCTGCTCGTTTGCTTGAGAAATTGTGACTTTATCCCACCATTTTAGACGAAATTGTCTATTGAGCCAAGGGGGATTTAAGTCTGTTGCTTCTTGATAAGAGAATGTCCAGGACATGATCCATGGAACTTTGAATAACATGGTGAACTGTAACAAATATTCAAATTCTGGGATTTGTTGAATAAATAGTTCTTTGAATTTAGAAAATCCTTTGAGAATTTCAGTGGGTAAACAAATAGGAACAAGTCCCATATAACGATACCAATTGACAAACCATCTGGGGTATTCACAGTTGAAATTTTTATCAAAGAAAATGAACCATGAATGAGAATAGTTTCGAAGAGAAAATGCTTTAGTCCAAGCTTCTTGGTAATCATAATATGAATATCTTGGATAAGCAGGGAATTGATAAAGGGGTTTTTCGAAGGAAAGATTGGATGACCAATTTTCTGGAGAAATGATTTTAAGAATTCGGGCTTTGCTAAAATCAATAGATCCTTCCTTATTATTAGAACGGTGATCAATCTGAACAGATCCAGATTCTTGTAGAATGGTTTGATAATATTCTCGAGATTTGTAAGAGTTTTCATGAAAGGTTTTTCCTCGACCAAAGAGGTGTTCAGTAAGAACATGAAAACCTTGATTAAGCTTAAGAATTTGAGAATCTTCAAGTATTTGGATTTTCAAGAGATTTGGATTGAGAACATAAGGGGCTTTATTTGTAGGTTTAGGATTTGTTGAAATTTGTGTTTCAGAAGGAATAGGTTTTGAAAAAGGGCTAATTGATTGAACTGGAAAAATGTTTGGAGTAGCTAGTTTTGATTGTAGCATGTTTGAATAAAGTTGAGAATTTTTTGCAATTGGAGTTAATGGGGAAAAACGATTTTGACTTGAGAAAGGAACAAGCTTTTGATTAACTGGTTTCTTGTCTTCAATCTTGGAGGAAGACGATGAACTCATTTTCCCTGCAAAAATTCACGAGAAAGAAAATCTGGTAATGAATTGCTTTCTCCTTTTATAAATTCAATATCGAAATCAAAATTGCCCAACAATGCTTGCCATCTAGCAAAAATTTGTTTAGAAATAATATTTTTAACATCTTTTTCTAAAATTGATTTTGCAGATTGACAATCAATTCTTAATAAAAACTTTTTCATAAATAAATCATCTTCAAATTTAGTAGTACATAAAACAATACTTAAAATCTTCTTTTTAACAGTTGAATAATTCTTTTGAGTATTATTCCAAGCACCTGAATAAAAACGAACCAATTGTTCTTCAGAGGAATTTGATAATTTTTGTTTTAAAATACCTCCAAATCCAATATCACTAGCATCAGTTTCGACTATGATATTAGCATGAGGATGTGGTAAATTTAAACAAGGTAAAGAAGGAATTTTTTGTTTTATAAGTTTAACAATATTAGTATGTTCTTGAGCCAAGGTTCTGGATTATTTTTTAATCTATTATAAAGAGGTTTGCAAAGAGTTCCTAAATCTTTGAAAAAATCATGAATATAATTTAAACATCCTAGAAACCGTTGAAGTTGTTTTTTATCTATAATTTCATCAGGAAATTTATTAGAAAATTCTAAACTTCTTATAATAGGTTTAATAGTATTATTAACAATGTTATGTCCTAAAAATCTAATTTTATTTTGAAATAAATGCATTTTCTTAGCTGAAACAGCTAAGCCATTTTTATAAATTAAATCATAAAACTGATTTAAATGTTTGAAATGTTGATCAATAGATTTTGAAAAAATAAGAACATCATCAATATAAACAATTGAAAAACTATTTATAGGAATGATAATATCATTCATAACGTTTTGAAATTCAGAAGGAGCATTCTTTAAACCAAAGGGCATAACGTTCCACTCATAATGTCCAAAAGGAACATTAAAACCTGTTTTGTATTTATCTTCTTCATGAATTTGAATTTGCCAAAAACCAGATTTCATATCGAATTTTGAAAATATTTTTGAATCATAAAGTTTTTTCAATATATCTCTTTTATTAGGAATAGGATATCTAATCCAATCTAAAACTTTATTTAAAGGTTTATAATTGATAACTAATCTTGGTGATCCTCTTTCTAATTCAGCAGCATTCATAACATAGAAAGCTGAACAAGACCAAGGAGATTTAGAAGGTCTAATTAATTTTTTGTCCAATAAATCTTGAATTTCTTTTTTACAATGAGATTCTAATTCATTATTCATATGAATAGCTCTTGATTTTGAAGGAATATCTTTTTCATTAAAAGTTTTAATATAAGGTAATTTGACAATATGTTGTTTTCTGTTCCAAAAGGCGTTTGGAATATTTGAGCAAACATTATTTTCAAACTTTTGTTTTAAAGCTATAATTTTTTCTTGAATATACTTATCTTGTAATTGATTATGTATACGAAAATCATTAATTTCATTGATAAGGTAATTTGCTTGTTTTGTTTTATAATTAAGAATATTAATAGTTGAATAAGACGGAGGTTCACAAAATTTAAACATAATTTCTTTTCCAAAAACTTTAGTAATAATTCCATCATCTTGAACCATAAAAGGATATAATTTAGTAATAAAAGGTGTTCCTAAAATTAAAGGAGAAGTAAGATTTTTTACTAAAATTAAATGAGTTTTATAACAATAATCTTGATTGTTACAAATATGAACATCGGAAACTTTATAATTTATTTTTAAACTGGTTCCTTCAGCTCCAGTAAGCCTAGAAGAAGTTTTTTCATAAAATTGAGTGGGAAATATACCTTCTTGTATACAGTTCATATCAGCACCACTATCAATTAGAGCAGTAATATCCATTTTAAAATTATCCTTTACTAAAGTTATTTGAGTATTCCATTTTTGAGAAATTTGATCATTTATAATTCTTTCGATAACCTTTTCATCTTTATTATCATTATTTTGTGAATTAATAATATTTTTTCCCTTTTCAAGAGTTATAATTTTGCCTTTAATTTCTTTTATGTCTTGTTTAACTGATTTTAATTCTTCTTGAAGTTCTTGCATGGAAATGGGTTTTGTTTCAGAAAATCGTTCATATATGTCCTTTAAATTAAAAAATTTTGTATTATCTGAAACAGAATTTTCATTCTTATTAAGCATTTGTTTTATTAACAGTTCTTGGATATTTTTATCTTTAATGGAATCTAAATTTTTTAAAAGATCTTTGTCATTGTTTGTAAGGACATTAATTGAATAATTACAATTACATTTTCCAACACATTCGCATGTATCAGAATCTTCCGAACTTGAACTATTTTGCTCTAAAATGTTTAAATCATTTTCTTGAAAATCGGAAAAACTAGAATCAGAATTGGAATCAGAATTTAACATAATTTTTCTAATTTGTTCTTTTAATTCTTCCGAAATATTTAATTCATTAATTTTTGTTTTTGCATAACAATTATTAGCATTATGACCATTACGACCACATTTATGGCAAATAATAATGTCTTTTGATTTTCTTTTAGATTTTTTATTAGATTGTTTATAAGGGTTTTTTGATGTTGAAAATTTATTTTTCTTATAATTCTTATAATTTTCTGTTTTATTATATTTCTTTTTCTTGAAATATTTTGAAGACTTTTTATTATATTTTTTGGTTTTTGAAGTAGACGGACCTGTTAATGGTTGATAACCATATTGTTGACAAAAATTTCCTAATTCATTTTTACTATTAATTCTATCCTTTTTAAGTTTTTCTTTAAATCTAAGGTCAGCACAAATAGCTAATCCTTCTTTATTAATATAATTAATTAAATCTCCATAAGTTAGGTTTTGATAAGGAATTGTATTATTAAAATTTTCTCTTAATTTTTGTCTAATTCTTTCGGCAAAAAGTTTTGGAAGTCCAGCAATAAAACGTTCTTTCCAATAAGATTCTTTACAACCAGGTCTTGAAAAAACTTTAACGAGATAATTATCTTTGTACCATCTGAAATCAGTTAATTTTCTACAATGTAAGTTCATTAGAATTTCAGAAGTTCTTTCTTGAAAAGTAGTAGGATCTCCTACAAAGTTTTTGATTATAGCAAAAATTAAAGTATTAACCATATCATCCTCTTGAGTTTGAATAGGTAAATTATTTTCTTGTTTTATAACGGTTTTCTTGGCAGTCATTATAAAATTCTTTTCTTCTGGTGTAATATAGAAATCCCACCAACCTTTAAGAGTACCAGTAAACCCAGAAATAATAATATTAACAATTTGAAGTTGAGTATTATTATGAGACTTGTAAGCATTAGCTGCCATGGTCATTTCTTGAACAATATTAAGAATTTGATGTTCAGAGTTACCATCGATATTCCATTCGTAAACAGAGGTACCATCGTAAGCTGAACGATCATATTGAAAAGCTCTTTCTTCAATTTGAACATCAGGAAGAGAAGGTCTATTCCAATAATTTTTAATAGTTGGTTTTGGATTATTACCAAAAGAATTAATCTTATTTAATCTTGAAAAATCATTTGTAAGCTGATTTATATCATCATTATCATTTATGAATTGTTGAGTAAGATTGTCTAAATTTAATTCACTTTCATTATTATTTTCGTCAGATTCGTCAAAAGAGTCATTATTTGTTTTTAACATATTTATAGATACGTTTTTTGAAATACGAAAATTAGTAAGTCTTTTTTCTAATTCATCAATTAAATCTTTATTTCCAAGATTAAAATTTCCATTTATTTGATGAGGAATAAAGCTGACATTACTAGAGCTTGCTATATTATTATAAAAATTTTTTGTTTCAATTTTATTTTCTTTTGATAACTGTAAATTTATAGTATTTTCTTCAATCCTATTTAGTTGATCTGAAATAGTTAAAAGAGTTTCATTCGAATAATTATTTTGATAAATAATATTTTGAAAACATTTTTCATTTGTTATCTGACTCGGAACTTTAACTAAAGGAGTTGCAATAAAATTATTATCAATAATGATTTCCTTTTTTGGCGGATATTCAGAAATAATTTCTTGATTAATAATAACATCCTTGTATGTTTTTGAAGAAACAGGAAAAACAGTTTGCATTTTAAAAGGACAATCTATATTATGTTTAGGAACATAAATCAATTCGAACCATTGAAAAAACGGAGAGTGAATTTGATTTGATAAAACATAATCTTCCCAAAGACCAAAATGTAAAAATCTTATATAATATGAAAAGTTTTCTTCATGCCAAATTCTTTTTGTATTATTATAATCTTTATAATATTCTTCTTCTTTTAAATAATCAAAATTAACATATGAAGGTATTTTAGAAATATCTATATTAATATTCATTTTAACAAGTTGATTGATTTATTCTGAAAGATATATTTTTAATAATACTAAGTTGAGCACTAATAACAATATATTTATTTTTAATCATTTTTGATAAACAATATATTATTTCCTTTTGAATATTATAATTATATGTGTCCTTTTCAATATTAGATAATTTAATTTCTTCGTCTTCTTTAAGTTGTTTAATTCTATTTATTTCTTTAGAAACGCTTGCAATAATTTGTCATCTAGTCTTTAATAAATTATTCCAAAAAGTATTATTATTACAACAACTAATCTGTCTTTTAGAACTTATTAACACGTATATTTAGATAAATTTGTTAAATAATTATCAAGATGTATATTAAAGGTTTTTAATACTGCTTTTATGTTATTAATTTCTTGTTCTAATTCTAATAGTTCCTTATCATTAATTATTAAATTTATATTTTTTAATTCTAATACCTTTTCTTGTAAGAGTTTTTTAAATATTTTTATTGAATTTCTTAATCTTTTAATAGCAGTAACTCTATTTCTGTTTAAAGAATTACAATTTATTTGAACTTTATTACTCATAATTGTTGTCTATAATTTTGAAGTTCATTAATAAAATCAGATTTAGTAGGACTTGGTAAACTTGTATCACTAGTTTGATCTTCTTGATAAAGAGGTTTAGGAATAGAACTAGAATAGTCAACAGTTTTTAAATTTAAAGACTTTGATTTTGAAAACGAAGATTTAGAAGTACCAATTTCAGGAATAGAATTAGTAGAAAATCTAGATGATGAAAAATTTATAGAAGAAAAATTTATATCAACTGAGCCATCATTATGCTCAATTATATTTGAAATTTGTTTTGAAGAATCTAAAGATTTTGGTTCAATAACATTTTGTAAATTCCAATTACATGATTGAGTAATTTCTGACCATTTAAGTCGTTTAGGCATATGAACTTTTGTATGATTAGTATTTGCTTCGTAAATAATTGTTTCATTTCTTGGACTTGACAAACGGGTTTTTGGTTCTAAAGTAGTTGTCATGGTTTTATAACAAACACGATAAATGATTGCTAAAGGTTTAGAGTTATTTTTAAATTTTAAATTCTTTGTTTCAACAGTTAAAACCAAAGTGTCTAAAATATTTTTGTCAAATAATCCTACAGAAAAATTTGGATAACAATTAAAATAAATTGGTCCATTTGCGATATTTGTTTCTGCCATAGCTAAAATAGAATTTTGAAAATCTGTATGTCTTTTATCTCTTAATATTAAGAGAACAGGAGCATCGACACCAATTCTAAAAAGAGGTTTGATAGCAATTTGAACAAGACCTAAATGAAGAAATTTATATTTTTGTCTATGTTCAAAAATAGATCTTGATGATAACAAATTTATATTTTGTTGGTCTTGACCAATAGATAGGGTTTGTTCAGTCATTTTAATTGAGTAACTTTGAAAATAATCAAAAGTCCCTATTCTATAAATTGTATTTATATTTGTTTTAGGTATAGTCCAATCATTTAAATTTTGTTCTATATTATCAATAGTTTCTTCAATAGAGTTTATATGGTTATCATCATAATCTTGTTCTTTATTCATGATATTTTTACCAGTATCATATTTTTTAGATAATATGCGTGAAAATCTACTCATATTTGATTAATTTTAGTTTAAAGATTTTATAAGAAAACTTACTTGTTCTATTTAGGATGAACAGAGAGGGCATCGGCCCAACGATGATTGTGGTCCGGCTCCGCGACTTACCATACTTGCATGTCTTACGCTAATCCAACCAATCACTGGTCTGGTCTCTGTATCATTCTTAACAAAACTCATAATTTTCTTAAAATTCTTCAAACAAAAATTAACCAAATAACAAACAGAAATATCATACATAACTATCAAAAATAGAACCAGCTCTGATACCATTAGTTGCGGAACAAATTAACAAGTAGCTTCAGATATTTTTTGATGATAAAAATCATACATTAGTTTATAAAACTGTTTTCTATCTTTGCTTATAAACTTATGATTACTGATTAGAACTTGTAAAGCTTTTAATTGATTACAATAATAATGACGATTAGCTTGTATCTTTGAATCAGACATGATGAATAATAAAAGAACAAAAGTTATCTAAATATTTCAAGCATGAATTTGATTAACTTGATTATTATTAAATGCGAGTATTATTTTAACAAAAATTTCAAACTTTGTAGAATTAATAGTTAGAATAACTCGAAATGAGATTGCCATAGAGATAATACAACAATTGAATAAAATTCTTTATATATTACCTTCTTTTAAATTACAATCAGAGCATCCGTCTGGAGCAAGTATGATTTGAAAATCTAAAGATTTTGAACATCTAGAAGTAGATAGGAGAACACTTTTCTTAGACATGAACTAAACATTAGAGAGAAATTTAATGAGAGAAATTTTTAGAGAACCTAGAGATGATTCTAATTAAAACATATCTCCTCAATATATAGGAGTCTTGGAGTCTTGAAATATCTTGAAACGGGAAACCGAAGGATTACCGGATCAATCTTGAGAATTATTGAATCAACTTGCCTTTGTCGGAGTGTAGATGTGGCAGACAAAACTGTAAAGCTTTTGACAAATTGGCATCATATTTTGTCATTTTTTGATAATGGAAAATCTTCTTTTGCGATAATGGAGCATCTTCTTTCATCTTTGTAAAAGTTGTTTGTTTTCTTGTAATAATTTAACATCTTATCTCTGCAGAGGATTTGATAATATTTTTGATAATAGATGTACTCACACAGTGTATAAATTTGATAACAGTTGAATAAATACTAAGTTCATTTAAATTGTAATTCTTTAAACAGAAATAGAGTTACTGCTATTAAAAGATTAAGAAATTCAATAAAAATATTTAAAAAACTCTTAAAAGAAAAGGTATTAGAATTAAAAAATATAAATTTAATAATTAATGATAAGGAACTATTAGAATTAGAACAAGAAATTAATAACATAAAAGCAGTATTAAAAACCTTTAATATACATCTTGATAATTATTTAACAAATTTATCTAAATATACGTGTTAATGAGTTCTAAAAGACAGATTAGTTGTTGTAATAATAATACTTTTTGGAATAATTTATTAAAGACTAGATGGCAAATTATTGCAAGCGTTTCTAAAGAAATAAATAGAATTAAACAACTTAAAGAAGACGAAGAAATTAAATTATCTAATATTGAAAAGGACACATATAATTATAATATTCAAAAGGAAATAATATATTGTTTATCAAAAATGATTAAAAATAAATATATTGTTATTAGTGCTCAACTTAGTATTATTAAAAATATATCTTTCAGAATAAATCAATCAACTTGTTAAAATGAATATTAATATAGATATTTCTAAAATACCTTCATATGTTAATTTTGATTATTTAAAAGAAGAAGAATATTATAAAGATTATAATAATACAAAAAGAATTTGGCATGAAGAAAACTTTTCATATTATATAAGATTTTTACATTTTGGTCTTTGGGAAGATTATGTTTTATCAAATCAAATTCACTCTCCGTTTTTTCAATGGTTCGAATTGATTTATGTTCCTAAACATAATATAGATTGTCCTTTTAAAATGCAAACTGTTTTTCCTGTTTCTTCAAAAACATACAAGGATGTTATTACTAATCAAGAAATTATTTCTGAATATCCGCCAAAAAAGGAAATCATTATTGATAATAATTTTATTGCAACTCCTTTAGTTAAAGTTCCGAGTCAGATAACAAATGAAAAATGTTTTCAAAATATTATTTATCAAAATAATTATTCGAATGAAACTCTTTTAACTATTTCAGATCAACTAAATAGGATTGAAGAAAATACTATAAATTTACAGTTATCAAAAGAAAATAAAATTGAAACAAAATTTTTTTATAATAATATAGCAAGCTCTAGTAAGGTCAGCTTTATTCATCATCAAATAAATGAAAATTTTAATCTTGGAAATAAAGATTTAATTGATGAATTAGAAAAAAGACTTACTAATTTTCGTATTTCAAAAAACGTATCTATAAATATGTTAAAAACAAATAATGACTCTTTTGACGAATCTGACGAAAGTAATAATGAAAGTGAATTAAATTTAGACAATCTTACTCAACAATTCATAAATGATAATGATGATATAAATCAGCTTACAAATGATTTTTCAAGATTAAATAAGATTAATTCTTTTGGTAATAATCCAAAACCAACTATTAAAAATTATTGGAATAGACCTTCTCTTCCTGATGTTCAAATTGAAGAAAGAGCTTTTCAATATGATCGTTCAACTTACGATGGTACCTCTGTTTACGAATGGAATATCAATGGTAACTCTGAACATCAAATTCTTAATATTGTTCAAGAAATGACCATGGCAGCTAATGCTTACAAGTCTCACAATAATACTCAACTTCAAATTGTTAATATTATTATTTCTGGGTTTACTGGTACTCTTAAAGGTTGGTGGGATTTCTATATTACACCAGAAGAAAAGAATTTTATAATGACTGCCAAGAAAACCGTTATAAAACAAGAAAATAATTTACCTATTCAAACTCAAGAAGATGATATGGTTAATACTTTAATTTTTGCTATAATCAAAAACTTTGTAGGAGATCCTACTACTTTTCAAGAAAGAACTTCTGAAATTCTAATGAACTTACATTGTAGAAAATTAACTGATTTCAGATGGTACAAAGATAATTATCTCGTTAAAGTTTTTTCAAGACCTGATTGTAAAGAATCTTAATGGAAAGAACGTTTTATTGCTGGACTTCCAAAAATTTTTGCCGAAAGAATTAGACAAAAATTAAGAGAAAATTTTAATAATACAATTCCTTATCAAAACCTAACTTATGGAGATTTAATTAATTATATTAATAAAGAAGGATTAGCTATTTGTGCTGACCTTAGATTTAAAGAAAAACTTAAAAAGGATAGAATTAATAGTAAAAATGAATTAGGAAATTTTTGTCAACAATATGGTTATCAACCATTAACAGGTCCGTCTACTTCAAAAACCAAAAAATATAATAAAAAGTCTTCAAAATATTTCAAGAAAAAGAAATATAATAAAACAGAAAATTATAAGAATTATAAGAAAAATAAATTTTCAACATCAAAAAACCCTTATAAACAATCTAATAAAAAATCTAAAAGAAAATCAAAAGACATTATTATTTGCCATAAATGTGGTCGTAATGGTCATAATGCTAATAATTGTTATGCAAAAACAAAAATTAATGAATTAAATATTTCGGAAGAATTAAAAGAACAAATTAGAAAAATTATGTTAAATTCTGATTCTAGTTTTTCCGATTTTCAAGAAAATGATTTAAACATTTTAGAGCAAAATAGTTCAAGTTCGGAAGATTCTGATACATGCGAATGTGTTGGAAAATGTAATTGTAATTATTCAATTAATGTCCTTACAAACAATGACAAAGATCTTTTAAAAAATTTAGATTCCATTAAAGATAAAAATATCCAAGAACTGTTAATAAAACAAATGCTTAATAAGAATGAAAATGCTGTTTCAGATAATACAAAATTTTTTAATTTAAAGGACATATATGAACGATTTTCTGAAACAAAACCCATTTCCATGCAAGAACTTCAAGAAGAATTAAAATCAGTTAAACAAGACATAAAAGAAATTAAAGGCAAAATTATAACTCTTGAAAAGGGAAAAAATATTATTAATTCACAAAATAATGATAATAAAGATGAAAAGGTTATCGAAAGAATTATAAATGATCAAATTTCTCAAAAATGGAATACTCAAATAACTTTAGTAAAGGATAATTTTAAAATGGATATTACTGCTCTAATTGATAGTGGTGCTGATATGAACTGTATACAAGAAGGTATATTTCCCACTCAATTTTATGAAAAAACTTCTTCTAGGCTTACTGGAGCTGAAGGAACCAGTTTAAAAATAAATTATAAAGTTTCCGATGTTCATATTTGTAACAATCAAGATTATTGTTATAAAACTCATTTAATTTTAGTAAAAAATCTTACTTCTCCTTTAATTTTAGGAACACCTTTTATTACTAAATTATATCCTTTTATGGTTCAAGATGATGGAATTATTACTAAAGTTTTTGGAAAAGAAATTATGTTTAAATTTTGTGAACCTCCGTCTTATTCAACTATTAATATTCTTAATTATAAAACAAAACAAGCAAATTACCTTATCAATGAAATTAATGATTTTCGTATACATAATCAATTACAAGATAAGTATATTCAAGACAAAATTATAGCTTTAAAACAAAAGTTTGAAAATAATGTTTGCTCAAATATTCCAAACGCCTTTTGGAACAGAAAACAACATATTGTCAAATTACCTTATATTAAAACTTTTAATGAAAAAGATATTCCTTCAAAATCAAGAGCTATTCATATGAATAATGAATTAGAATCTCATTGTAAAAAAGAAATTCAAGATTTATTGGACAAAAAATTAATTAGACCTTCTAAATCTCCTTGGTCTTGTTCAGCTTTCTATGTTATGAATGCTGCTGAATTAGAAAGAGGATCACCAAGATTAGTTATCAATTATAAACCTTTAAATAAAGTTTTAGATTGGATTAGATATCCTATTCCTAATAAAAGAGATTTATTGAAAAAACTTTATGATTCAAAAATATTTTCAAAATTCGATATGAAATCTGGTTTTTGGCAAATTCAAATTCATGAAGAAGATAAATACAAAACAGGTTTTAATGTTCCTTTTGGACATTATGAGTGGAACGTTATGCCCTTTGGTTTAAAGAATGCTCCTTCTGAATTTCAAAACGTTATGAATGATATTATCATTCCTATAAATAGTTTTTCAATTGTTTATATTGATGATGTTCTTATTTTTTCAAAATCTATTGATCAACATTTCAAACATTTAAATCACTTTTATGATTTAATTTATAAAAATGGCTTAGCTGTTTCAGCTAAGAAAATGCATTTATTTCAAAATGAAATTAGATTTTTAGGACATAACATTGTTAATAATACTATTAAACCTATTATAAGAAGTTTAGAATGTTCTAATAAATTTCCTGATGAAATTATAGATAAAAAACAACTTCAACGGTTTCTAGGATGTTTAAATTATATTCATGATTTTTTCAAAGATTTAGGAACTCTTTGCAAACCTCTTTATAATAGATTAAAAAATAATCCAGAACCTTGGACTCAAGAACATACTAATATTGTTAAACTTATAAAACAAAAAATTCCTTCTTTACCTTGTTTAAATTTACCACATCCTCATGCTAATATCATAGTCGAAACTGATGCTAGTGATATTGGATTTGGAGGTATTTTAAAACAAAAATTATCAAATTCCTCTGAAGAACAATTGGTTCGTTTTTATTCAGGTGCTTGGAATAATACTCAAAAGAATTATTCAACTGTTAAAAAGGAGATTTTAAGTATTGTTTTATGTATTACTAAATTTGAAGATGATTTATTTATGAAAAAGTTTTTATTAAGAATTGATTGTCAATCTGCAAAATCAATTTTAGAAAAAGATGTTAAAAATATTATTTCTAAACAAATTTTTGCTAGATGGCAAGCATTGTTGGGCAATTTTGATTTCGATATTGAATTTATAAAAGGAGAAAGCAATTCATTACCAGATTTTCTTTCTCGTGAATTTTTGCAGGGAAAATGAGTTCATCGTCTTCCTCCAAGATTGAAGACAAGAAACCAGTTAATCAAAAGCTTGTTCCTTTCTCAAGTCAAAATCGTTTTTCCCCATTAACTCCAATTGCAAAAAATTCTCAACTTTATTCAAACATGCTACAATCAAAACTAGCTACTCCAAACATTTTTCCAGTTCAATCAATTAGCCCTTTTTCAAAACCTATTCCTTCTGAAACACAAATTTCAACAAATCCTAAACCTACAAATAAAGCCCCTTATGTTCTCAATCCAAATCTCTTGAAAATCCAAATACTTGAAGATTCTCAAATTCTTAAGCTTAATCAAGGTTTTCATGTTCTTACTGAACACCTCTTTGGTCGAGGAAAAACCTTTCATGAAAACTCTTACAAATCTCGAGAATATTATCAAACCATTCTACAAGAATCTGGATCTGTTCAGATTGATCACCGTTCTAATAATAAGGAAGGATCTATTGATTTTAGCAAAGCCCGAATTCTTAAAATCATTTCTCCAGAAAATTGGTCATCCAATCTTTCCTTCGAAAAACCCCTTTATCAATTCCCTGCTTATCCAAGATATTCATATTATGATTACCAAGAAGCTTGGACTAAAGCATTTTTTCTTCGAAACTATTCTCATTCATGGTTCATTTTCTTTGATAAAAATTTCAACTGTGAATACCCCAGATGGTTTGTCAATTGGTATCGTTATATGGGACTTGTTCCTATTTGTTTACCCACTGAAATTCTCAAAGGATTTTCTAAATTCAAAGAACTATTTATTCAACAAATCCTAGAATTTGAATATTTGTTACAGTTCACCATGTTATTCAAAGTTCCATGGATCATGTCCTGGACATTCTCTTATCAAGAAGCAACAGACTTAAATCCCCCTTGGCTCAATAGACAATTTCGTCTAAAATGGTGGGATAAAGTCACAATTTCTCAAGCAAACGAGCAGGCTGTTTTCAATCATTATCAATCAATGTATAATCAAAAGCCAGAAATTGAAGCGAATCTTATCAAGAGTCTATCTTCTCCAGATGCTAATCTTATTAGCAAAATTCGTGCCGCTGCAAATTCTTCCCCTGAAGATCTACAACAATTACTTCAAGAAATTCGCAATTCTCCAACTAATTCAGAAAATTCTCCCACATCTGTCAAAAATAATTTTCAAGATGCTCAAGATCCTTTTGATGATCCATTTGCAGATTAATTAAATTTTTAATTTTGGTGTTATACCTTCAATGTAAGGTATTCTTTCATTTCGTATTTCACCCTCCACCCTTGGTGTCATACCTTTTTAGGTATTTTGCAAAAGTGTTTGTTATTCAAGGGGGGGTAGTACTACGTGTTATCAAATTGTGTTAGTATTTATTCAACTGTTATCAAAATTATACACTGTGTGAGTACATCTATTATCAAAAATATTATCAAATCCTCTGCAGAGATAAGATGTTAAATTATTACAAGAAAACAAACAACTTTTACAAAGATGAAAGAAGATGTTCCATTATCGCAAAAGAAGATTTTCCATTATCAAAAAATGACAAAATATGATGCCAATTTGTCAAAAGCTTTACAGTTTTTTCTGCCACATCTACACTCCGACAAAGGCAAGTTGATTCAATAATTCTCAAGATTGATCCGGTAATCCTTCGGTTTCCCGTTTCAAGATATTTCAAGACTCCAAGACTCCTATATATTGAGGAGATATGTTTTAATTAGAATCATCTCTAGGTTCTCTAAAAATTTCTCTCATTAAATTTCTCTCTAATGTTTAGTTCATGTCTAAGAAAAGTGTTCTCCTATCTACTTCTAGATGTTCAAAATCTTTAGATTTTCAAATCATACTTGCTCCAGACGGATGCTCTGATTGTAATTTAAAAGAAGGTAATATATAAAGAATTTTATTCAATTGTTGTATTATCTCTATGGCAATCTCATTTCGAGTTATTCTAACTATTAATTCTACAAAGTTTGAAATTTTTGTTAAAATAATACTCGCATTTAATAATAATCAAGTTAATCAAATTCATGCTTGAAATATTTAGATAACTTTTGTTCTTTTATTATTCATCATGTCTGATTCAAAGATACAAGCTAATCGTCATTATTATTGTAATCAATTAAAAGCTTTACAAGTTCTAATCAGTAATCATAAGTTTATAAGCAAAGATAGAAAACAGTTTTATAAACTAATATATGATTTTTATCATCAAAAAATATCTGAAACTACTTGTTAATTTGTTCCTCTGCAGAGGATTTGATAATATTTTTGATAATAGATGTACTCACACAGTGTATAAATTTGATAACAGTTGAATAAATACTAACACAATTTGATAACACGTAGTACTACCCCCCCTTGAATAACAAACACTTTTGCAAAATACCTAAAAAGGTATGACACCAAGGGTGGAGGGTGAAATACGAAATGAAAGAATACCTTACATTGAAGGTATAACACCAAAATTAAAAATTTAATTAATCTGCAAATGGATCATCAAAAGGATCTTGAGCATCTTGAAAATTATTTTTGACAGATGTGGGAGAATTTTCTGAATTAGTTGGAGAATTGCGAATTTCTTGAAGTAATTGTTGTAGATCTTCAGGGGAAGAATTTGCAGCGGCACGAATTTTGCTAATAAGATTAGCATCTGGAGAAGATAGACTCTTGATAAGATTCGCTTCAATTTCTGGCTTTTGATTATACATTGATTGATAATGATTGAAAACAGCCTGCTCGTTTGCTTGAGAAATTGTGACTTTATCCCACCATTTTAGACGAAATTGTCTATTGAGCCAAGGGGGATTTAAGTCTGTTGCTTCTTGATAAGAGAATGTCCAGGACATGATCCATGGAACTTTGAATAACATGGTGAACTGTAACAAATATTCAAATTCTGGGATTTGTTGAATAAATAGTTCTTTGAATTTAGAAAATCCTTTGAGAATTTCAGTGGGTAAACAAATAGGAACAAGTCCCATATAACGATACCAATTGACAAACCATCTGGGGTATTCACAGTTGAAATTTTTATCAAAGAAAATGAACCATGAATGAGAATAGTTTCGAAGAAAAAATGCTTTAGTCCAAGCTTCTTGGTAATCATAATATGAATATCTTGGATAAGCAGGGAATTGATAAAGGGGTTTTTCGAAGGAAAGATTGGATGACCAATTTTCTGGAGAAATGATTTTAAGAATTCGGGCTTTGCTAAAATCAATAGATCCTTCCTTATTATTAGAACGGTGATCAATCTGAACAGATCCAGATTCTTGTAGAATGGTTTGATAATATTCTCGAGATTTGTAAGAGTTTTCATGAAAGGTTTTTCCTCGACCAAAGAGGTGTTCAGTAAGAACATGAAAACCTTGATTAAGCTTAAGAATTTGAGAATCTTCAAGTATTTGGATTTTCAAGAGATTTGGATTGAGAACATAAGGGGCTTTATTTGTAGGTTTAGGATTTGTTGAAATTTGTGTTTCAGAAGGAATAGGTTTTGAAAAAGGGCTAATTGATTGAACTGGAAAAATGTTTGGAGTAGCTAGTTTTGATTGTACCATGTTTGAATAAAGTTGAGAATTTTTTGCAATTGGAGTTAATGGGGAAAAACGATTTTGACTTGAGAAAGGAACAAGCTTTTGATTAACTGGTTTCTTGTCTTCAATCTTGGAGGAAGACGATGAACTCATTTTCCCTGCAAAAATTCACGAGAAAGAAAATCTGGTAATGAATTGCTTTCTCCTTTTATAAATTCAATATCGAAATCAAAATTGCCCAACAATGCTTGCCATCTAGCAAAAATTTGTTTAGAAATAATATTTTTAACATCTTTTTCTAAAATTGATTTTGCAGATTGACAATCAATTCTTAATAAAAACTTTTTCATAAATAAATCATCTTCAAATTTAGTAATACATAAAACAATACTTAAAATCTCCTTTTTAACAGTTGAATAATTCTTTTGAGTATTATTCCAAGCACCTGAATAAAAACGAACCAATTGTTCTTCAGAGGAATTTGATAATTTTTGTTTTAAAATACCTCCAAATCCAATATCACTAGCATCAGTTTCGACTATGATATTAGCATGAGGATGTGGTAAATTTAAACAAGGTAAAGAAGGAATTTTTTGTTTTATAAGTTTAACAATATTAGTATGTTCTTGAGTCCAAGGTTCTGGATTATTTTTTAATCTATTATAAAGAGGTTTGCAAAGAGTTCCTAAATCTTTGAAAAAATCATGAATATAATTTAAACATCCTAGAAACCGTTGAAGTTGTTTTTTATCTATAATTTCATCAGGAAATTTATTAGAAAATTCTAAACTTCTTATAATAGGTTTAATAGTATTATTAACAATGTTATGTCCTAAAAATCTAATTTTATTTTGAAATAAATGCATTTTCTTAGCTGAAACAGCTAAGCCATTTTTATAAATTAAATCATAAAACTGATTTAAATGTTTGAAATGTTGATCAATAGATTTTGAAAAAATAAGAACATCATCAATATAAACAATTGAAAAACTATTTATAGGAATGATAATATCATTCATAACGTTTTGAAATTCAGAAGGAGCATTCTTTAAACCAAAGGGCATAACGTTCCACTCATAATGTCCAAAAGGAACATTAAAACCTGTTTTGTATTTATCTTCTTCATGAATTTGAATTTGCCAAAAACCAGATTTCATATCGAATTTTGAAAATATTTTTGAATCATAAAGTTTTTTCAATAAATCTCTTTTATTAGGAATAGGATATCTAATCCAATCTAAAACTTTATTTAAAGGTTTATAATTGATAACTAATCTTGGTGATCCTCTTTCTAATTCAGCAGCATTCATAACATAGAAAGCTGAACAAGACCAAGGAGATTTAGAAGGTCTAATTAATTTTTTGTCCAATAAATCTTGAATTTCTTTTTTACAATGAGATTCTAATTCATTATTCATATGAATAGCTCTTGATTTTGAAGGAATATCTTTTTCATTAGAAGTTTTAATATAAGGTAATTTGACAATATGTTGTTTTCTGTTCCAAAAGGCGTTTGGAATATTTGAGCAAACATTATTTTCAAACTTTTGTTTTAAAGCTATAATTTTGTCTTGAATATACTTATCTTGTAATTGATTATGTATACAAAAATCATTAATTTCATTGATAAGGTAATTTGCTTGTTTTGTTTTATAATTAAGAATATTAATAGTTGAATAAGACGGAGGTTCACAAAATTTAAACATAATTTCTTTTCCAAAAACTTTAGTAATAATTCCATCATCTTGAATCATAAAATGATATAATTTAGTAATAAAAGGTGTTCCTAAAATTAAAGGAGAAGTAAGATTTTTTACTAAAATTAAATGAGTTTTATAACAATAATCTTGATTGTTACAAATATGAACATCGGAAACTTTATAATTTATTTTTAAACTGGTTCCTTCAGCTCCAGTAAGCCTAGAAGAAGTTTTTTCATAAAATTGAGTGGGAAATATACCTTCTTGTATACAGTTCATATCAGCACCACTATCAATTAGAGCAGTAATATCCATTTTAAAATTATCCTTTACTAAAGTTATTTGAGTATTCCATTTTTGAGAAATTTGATCATTTATAATTTTTTCGATAACCTTTTCATCTTTATTATCATTATTTTGTGAATTAATAATATTTTTTCCCTTTTCAAGAGTTATAATTTTGCCTTTAATTTCTTTTATGTCTTGTTTAACTGATTTTAATTCTTCTTGAAGTTCTTGCATGGAAATGGGTTTTGTTTCAGAAAATCGTTCATATATGTCCTTTAAATTAAAAATTTTTGTATTATCTGAAACAGAATTTTCATTCTTATTAAGCATTTGTTTTATTAACAGTTCTTGGATATTTTTATCTTTAATGGAATCTAAATTTTTTAAAAGATCTTTGTCATTGTTTGTAAGGACATTAATTGAATAATTACAATTACATTTTCCAACACATTCGCATGTATCAGAATCTTCCGAACTTGAACTATTTTGCTCTAAAATGTTTAAATCATTTTCTTGAAAATCGGAAAAACTAGAATCAGAATTGGAATCAGAATTTAACATAATTTTTCTAATTTGTTCTTTTAATTCTTCCGAAATATTTAATTCATTAATTTTTGTTTTTGCATAACAATTATTAGCATTATGACCATTACGACCACATTTATGGCAAATAATAATGTCTTTTGATTTTCTTTTAGATTTTTTATTAGATTGTTTATAAGGGTTTTTTGATGTTGAAAATTTATTTTTCTTATAATTCTTATAATTTTCTGTTTTATTATATTTCTTTTTCTTGAAATATTTTGAAGACTTTTTATTATATTTTTTGGTTTTTGAAGTAGACGGACCTGTTAATGGTTGATAACCATATTGTTGACAAAAATTTCCTAATTCATTTTTACTATTAATTCTATCCTTTTTAAGTTTTTCTTTAAATCTAAGGTCAGCACAAATAGCTAATCCTTCTTTATTAATATAATTAATTAAATCTCCATAAGTTAGGTTTTGATAAGGAATTGTATTATTAAAATTTTCTCTTAATTTTTGTCTAATTCTTTCGGCAAAAAGTTTTGGAAGTCCAGCAATAAAACGTTCTTTCCAATAAGATTCTTTACAATCAGGTCTTGAAAAAACTTTAACGAGATAATTATCTTTGTACCATCTGAAATCAGTTAATTTTCTACAATGTAAGTTCATTAGAATTTCAGAAGTTCTTTCTTGAAAAGTAGTAGGATCTCCTACAAAGTTTTTGATTATAGCAAAAATTAAAGTATTAACCATATCATCTTCTTGAGTTTGAATAGGTAAATTATTTTCTTGTTTTATAACGGTTTTCTTGGCAGTCATTATAAAATTCTTTTCTTCTGGTGTAATATAGAAATCCCACCAACCTTTAAGAGTACCAGTAAACCCAGAAATAATAATATTAACAATTTGAAGTTGAGTATTATTGTGAGACTTGTAAGCATTAGCTGCCATGGTCATTTCTTGAACAATATTAAGAATTTGATGTTCAGAGTTACCATCGATATTCCATTCGTAAACAGAGGTACCATCGTAAGCTGAACGATCATATTGAAAAGCTCTTTCTTCAATTTGAACATCAGGAAGAGAAGGTCTATTCCAATAATTTTTAATAGTTGGTTTTGGATTATTACCAAAAGAATTAATCTTATTTAATCTTGAAAAATCATTTGTAAGCTGATTTATATCATCATTATCATTTATGAATTGTTGAGTAAGATTGTCTAAATTTAATTCACTTTCATTATTACTTTCGTCAGATTCGTCAAAAGAGTCATTATTTGTTTTTAACATATTTATAGATACGTTTTTTGAAATACGAAAATTAGTAAGTCTTTTTTCTAATTCATCAATTAAATCTTTATTTCCAAGATTAAAATTTCCATTTATTTGATGAGGAATAAAGCTGACATTACTAGAGCTTGCTATATTATTATAAAAAATTTTTGTTTCAATTTTATTTTCTTTTGATAACTGTAAATTTATAGTATTTTCTTCAATCCTATTTAGTTGATCTGAAATAGTTAAAAGAGTTTCATTCGAATAATTATTTTGATAAATAATATTTTGAAAACATTTTTCATTTGTTATCTGACTCGGAACTTTAACTAAAGGAGTTGCAATAAAATTATTATCAATAATGATTTCCTTTTTTGGCGGATATTCAGAAATAATTTCTTGATTAGTAATAACATCCTTGTATGTTTTTGAAGAAACAGGAAAAACAGTTTGCATTTTAAAAGGATAATCTATATTATGTTTAGGAACATAAATCAATTCGAACCATTGAAAAAACGGAGAGTGAATTTGATTTGATAAAACATAATCTTCCCAAAGACCAAAATGTAAAAATCTTATATAATATGAAAAGTTTTCTTCATGCCAAATTCTTTTTGTATTATTATAATCTTTATAATATTCTTCTTCTTTTAAATAATCAAAATTAACATATGAAGGTATTTTAGAAATATCTATATTAATATTCATTTTAACAAGTTGATTGATTTATTCTGAAAGATATATTTTTAATAATACTAAGTTGAGCACTAATAACAATATATTTATTTTTAATCATTTTTGATAAACAATATATTATTTCCTTTTGAATATTATAATTATATGTGTCCTTTTCGATATTAGATAATTTAATTTCTTAATCTTTTAATAGCAGTAACTCTATTTCTGTTTAAAGAATTACAATTTATTTGAACTTTATTACTCATAATTGTTGTCTATAATTTTGAAGTTCATTAATAAAATCAGATTTAGTAGGACTTGGTAAACTTGTATCACTAGTTTGATCTTCTTGATAAAGAGGTTTAGGAATAGAACTAGAATAGTCAACAGTTTTTAAATTTAAAGACTTTGATTTTGAAAACGAAGATTTAGAAGTACCAATTTCAGGAATAGAATTAGTAGAAAATCTAGATGATGAAAAATTTATAGAAGAAAAATTTATATCAACTGAGCCATCATTATGCTCAATTATATTTGAAATTTGTTTTGAAGAATCTAAAGATTTTGGTTCAATAACATTTTGTAAATTCCAATTACATGATTGAGTAATTTCTGACCATTTAAGTCGTTTAGGCATATGAACTTTTGTATGATTAGTATTTGCTTCGTAAATAATTGTTTCATTTCTTGGACTTGACAAACGGGTTTTTGGTTCTAAAGTAGTTGTCATGGTTTTATAACAAACACGATAAATGATTGCTAAAGGTTTAGAGTTATTTTTAAATTCTAAATTCTTTGTTTCAACAGTTAAAACCAAAGTGTCTAAAATATTTTTGTCAAATAATCCTACAGAAAAATTTGGATAACAATTAAAATAAATTGGTCCATTTGCGATATTTGTTTCTGCCATAGCTAAAATAGAATTTTGAAAATCTGTATGTCTTTTATCTCTTAATATTAAGAGAACAGGAGCATCGACACCAATTCTAAAAAGAGGTTTGATAGCAATTTGAACAAGACCTAAATGAAGAAATTTATATTTTTGTCTATGTTCAAAAATAGATCTTGATGATAACAAATTTATATTTTGTTGGTCTTGACCAATAGATAGGGTTTGTTCAGTCATTTTAATTGAGTAACTTTGAAAATAATCAAAAGTCCCTATTCGATAAATTGTATTTATATTTGTTTTAGGTATAGTCCAATCATTTAAATTTTGTTCTATATTATCAATAGTTTCTTCAATAGAGTTTATATGGTTATCATCATAATCTTGTTCTTTATTCATGATATTTTTACCAGTATCATATTTTTTAGATAATATGCGTGAAAATCTACTCATATTTGATTAATTTTAGTTTAAAGATTTTATAAGAAAACTTACTTGTTCTATTTAGGATGAACAGAGAGGGCATCGGCCCAACGATGATTGTGGTCCGGCTCCGCGACTTACCATACTTGCATGTCTTACGCTAATCCAACCAATCACTGGTCTGGTCTCTGTATCATTCTTAACAAAACTCATAATTTTCTTAAAATTCTTCATGAACAAAAATTAACCAAATAACAAACAGAAATATCATACATAACTATCAAAAATAGAACCAGCTCTGATACCATTAGTTGCGGAACAAATTAACAAGTAGTTTCAGATAATTTTTGATGATAAAAATCATACATTAGTTTATAAAACTGTTTTCTATATATATATATATATATATATATATATATATATATATATATATATATATATATATATATATATATAGCTATGTTATTTTGTTTCTTATATTTATTGTGTCCTAGAATGCACCAATAGGAATTTAGTAAATTAAATAATTATTTAATTAAATAAATATAGATATTAAATGATTTCCATAATTATATGTATATTAAATGATATCCATAATTATAATTCTCTTTTTATGGAAACTAATTAAATCCGTCATTAATGTCAGCAATAACATTCTTTTAGAATGAATTCGCATCTAGGTTTTTATATATAAGTTCGTATTTTGTTTCAGTACTCACTCACTTTAAATATAATAAAGTTGCATGGAATATGAAGAACGAGAGTGTATTCTACTAGAATACACTCTCATTCTGCTGGAATACACTCTCATTCTTCTAGATATGCATTCATTCTGAAAGAATATTATTGTTGACATTAATGACGAATTTAATTAGTTTCCATAAAAATGAGTTATAAGTATGGATAGCATTTAATATACATATAATTAATACTAAATTCCTATTGGTGCATTCTAGCACACAATAAATATGAGAAACATTTGAACATACCTCTCTCTCTCTCTCTCTCTCTCTCTCTATATATATATATATATATATATATATATATATATATATATATATATATATATATATATATATATATATATATATATATATATATATATATCCCAAATTAACTAATGAACTAAAGCACTTAGTTGCATAAATCTTAAATATCAAGCATAGGTAATCATCAAAACCTACATCTATACCTTATTTCAACAATTTTTATGCTAATTCCACTCAAACAAATTTACAATTAGGAAATCTTAAATTCTTGTATTATAATATTAATCTTCTAAAAGATGAAGAACAAAGAAGAATAACATTTGCTTAATGGCACCTATTTTTCCCTCCGGTCCATCCCCACCAAGCCCATCCACAACAATCACATCCCACATCATGTTCACCACTTCATTTGGCAGCCCTGTTATCACAAGCTAACATTGCTTCATCATAGTTCTTATCCAAGAACACAAATCACAACTTAAGTTTGATCACTACAAGTGGGTTAAGCGTGGCCTGATCTCGTTGGTGATATACATCCAATTGTGTCTCCTTCAATTTAGAAGTTAGGGACAATATGATCCATTTAGTTTTTTTTTTTGTTATTATTATTATTATTATTTTAATTTTTGAATGGCAGAAAATATTATAAATAAAAGCAAAACAAATGGGATGTTGGAGATTTACAAGGTATCTTACAAACAAAGGAGAGGTTAATACAATGACACGCCACAAGAAGAAACACAAAACATATGCAAAAAAAAAAAAAAAAAAAAAAAAAAAGCAAATACAGAGAGCAAATGAGAACCACCGGGACTTAAGGAGACCTGACAATGGGAAACCAAGATGTAAATATAACCAATTAAAGCAACATGAGATGTCTTTAGAGCAAGACCCTGAATAGAGCCGATGAAATTCGAAGCAACACCATAAGATAAAATGAAAATTATCCACTACACTGGGAGATCCAAAGCAAATACAGAACCGGCCACAAGGGCAAAAGATCATCACTTCCAACTATCTTGAGTTGTAATTTTCCATGTAGCCCATACTAAGAGTGATATACTATGAGCAGCAGAAAGTTGTCACCACCCCTCATCAGGGGCAAAACGGTCCAGAGTGACCAACTAAAGGAAATTTGTCCCAACCAGCCATAAGATCATTACTACAACCATTTAGCATCTTTCTCCATATAAAGCAACATCAAACCCACCAGTGACAGAGCAATTTAGACCAAATCATCATTATGTTTAAAAGCAACTAAATCAAATGACCATCAATTTAGTGAGTAGAGTATAAGCAAAATGAGCGACAAACTAAACATTTGAGAGACTCTAAGCCTAATTGACAAAATTAAATTCTTTGTTATTAGAGATCAATGAAGAGGATTCCCATATTTATCAGCTTCAAGATGCAACATCCAATGTAGCATAGTAGTATATTGTATATCATAGAGAAGCAAAGTTGTATATCCTTATACAATCTATTAAAAATCCATGTCTTACAAACTCCCATCAATTTCCTTTAGTATTTCCTCAAGATTTTATAGAAACCTTTACCTACGGCTAGATTATTTGTATGAACATGTTGTTAATCCGTTAGAAACAACAAAAGAAAACATCATGAATCATGATTCAACAAAAAAGGTAGGCTTCTTGGGTAATGTATAATCAATCGAACATCCCCAGCATGGTTGCATGACAAAAAATAAGTGTTAGAAAAGATGAGTATAGTTGTACTTTTTGAGACACATCATTGATAAATTAAATATTCACCGGAAAACTACAAGAATTCCCAAGTCTTCTCATGCGTTTCAAAAGAACTTCTCCATTGTCTCTGTATATGTTTTGGTAACTTCTCCATTGACTCAATTACATTGATTTAGTATTTTAAGTATTGAATCAATATTATTCATAGGTGATTTGGTTTCCAAAAGGGAGAAGAAGAAACCTGGGAAGATAAAACCAGATCGCGTGATGCAAGGAAAATGAATGTAGAGAAAAACTAAGAACATAAACAATAGGTAAAATTTAACCGGATTTAATGCGGTAGGAGTTATTCAAAATTAGGAATTTTAGAAGGAAAGTGAGTAATTATTATATTAGAGTAGATACATTATTATTAATATTAGCTTATATTAGGTTAGATATTAATGTATCCTCATTATTAGTAGGTGCTATTAGATGACATTGTCTTAGTTGGAAAATAAATAAAATTGAAAAACATATCAAAAAGTGAAATTTAGTTAATTCCAAATTACCTTAAATTGACATTTAAAAAATTGAAAGAGAGAATGATATATGTCAAAATGATTTTCATTTAAATACTATTGTAATTTAATAAAATAGAAAAAAAACATAAAATAACATGTGGAATAAAAGTTAATTTAAAATAACTACAAAATAAAATGTGCCAAAATGAATAAGAATGTGATATGTGGCAAAAATGATTTATATTTATTAGAGTAGAAGATTTGAATAATCTAAAAAACTTTAGGGTAAAAATCAATATTGAATTATTTAAGTATCCACACTTTCTGATATGAATAAGTTAAGTAGATACTAAAATATCTACACTCATGAGATTTAACTTTTATGATCTCCAAACATTTTTTAAACTTGAAGTACTTTCATGGAATTATAGATGTGACAACGTAATAATATGTGTTTGATACCGCGTATATAAAGCAAGTGTGTTATATATGGAGATACTTTATACAAGAACACTAAAAAGGGTGTGGATATGATAATATTTTTTCTCGAACTAGATTAAAATCTACTTTAATAAATGAATGTTTTTTTGCCATGTGTCATACTCTCATTCAATTTGCCAAATGTCATTTTGTGGTTATTTTGAATTAATTTCTTTTTCACATATCATTTTATGGGTTTTTCTATTTTAATAAATTCTATATATCTACTCTAATAAATGAATGTTTTTTTTGCCACATATCACACTCTCATTCAATTTGCCAAATGTCATTTTGTGGTTATTTTGAATTAATTTCTTTTCCACATATCATTTTATGAGTTTTTTTCTATTTTAATAAATTCTATATAATATGTTAATGTAATAATTACAATAAATGTAGTAATAAATAAATATCAATTTCATTACTAGACTTACCTTCTTATTTCCAAATTCCTAAATTAAAGCTCATTAGTTTATTTTATTTATTTATTTAAATTTAAAATATAAAAAAATCAATTTTAATAATTTGTTATTTTTCTTAGTTTCTTATAAATTCAAAGTTTTTAAATATTTAGACCTTTATATTTTTTTTTTAATTAACTCATGTAATACATGGGTCTTACACCTAGTGATGTATTAAAACGATGATGTCTTATTATAATCATGGCCAAAAAAAATACATAATTAACATATGACATAATAAAAGTTTAAACAAAAAATATATTATTGAATTTTTTTAAGCATTGAAAACAACTATTTGAGAAGTTTTTTAGAACAATTCCATGAATCTTTGTTAATTAACAAATTCTATTGTTAGAGTTTATCACAAATTAATATTATTTTATTTATTTATCTATTACATATATGTAACATCTGGTCCATGTATAAATTGATTTTTATGTTTGAACTTTTAATTGGTTGGCCACGTCGTGGTGGAGCATCACCACGACGTGGCGAAGCTTCTAGATTGCGGGATTTAAGTGACCACCACAACGTGGCGGCCTATAACCATGACGTGGTTGCGGTTTAATGAGAAACCCTAGTCTTCGGGGTTTGCGTCACTATTTAAAGGAATGTGATGGCTATGGTTGCTCACCCTCAGCCTCTATCACACTCTTTCAGCCTCCAAGCAAACCCTAACCTCTAATTTGCTTTCTAATCCTTTCGTGTTGATTTTTGGGTATTAGAAGAAGAAGAAGGTGAAATTTAGGCTTGTATTCAGCAGGGAACTCTTCTCATCTTGTTATTGTGCATCTTCTGTACTTTTGTAAGTCCTCAAGTTCCATGCTTTTTGGTTTATTGTGCATAGATCTAGGTTTCTATGCCTTATTATTCATCTTGGGACATATTGGAGTGTTGGGATCCATAAAGTTGCCAACTTTATGAATCCCCAGAGTCCCTTTAGGGTTAAGAGTGTTGGATCTGTAATTTCTTAGAGTTTTAAACTTTTGCATATGACCTTGGCCCTTTTTACTCTATTTTGACATAGTTTGAGTTCAAGACATGTAGTGGACATATATGCCTATAAATTTTTATGGTTCATTGGATGAGAGAATGCCTAATGGGAAGTTTGAATGGTTGGTTTTATGGATTAAGAGCTTAGTGGATTAAGCTGTTCTGAACAGTCACCACGATGTTGTGGATGGCTCCTATGCGACTGTTTTGTCCAATAGTCCCCACGGCGTGGCTGGAGCTAGCCACAACGTGGCGACTGGCTGAGTAGACTTGTTGACTTTGACCTTTGACCTTTGACTAGGGATTGACCAAGTTCGACCTGAGGGTAATTTGGGTATTTTGGGCAATATTTTGAGACAAGGTCACTGTTTGTTGTACAGGTGACCGTATAATTGGTATGCGGAGCTGTGGTGTGATCAGCTATCTTTTTAGACTGAGAGGTAAGTTTTCCTCAATATACTCGAGGGTCGAAGGCACCCATGTCGACCCACTAGATTGTGTATCCTGGTATATAGGATGTTGTTAAGCTGTAGTAATCTGATAGATCTGTATCATGGTATATAGGATGTTGTTATGATGTAGTGATATTTTAGATATGTATCCTGATATATAGGATGTTGTTATATGGTAGTGATCTGTAGATATGCTTGTTTGTCTGCTGACTAGTTATATGATTATCTGTTGCTGGAATTATGTTATTTGTTATGTATATGTTGACATGTTATGGTTTTGGGTTGAGGCTTTACTGCTATATGCATGAGTCAATAGACCGGGGGTATTTCAGTCCGATGATTGAGTGGACCCGAGGGTATTCTAGTCTGATCACTGAGTGGACCCATTGTATATTGGCATTCCAGTCCGATGACTAGTTATATGATTATCTGTTGCTGGAATTATGTTATTTGTTATGTATATGTTGACATGTTATGGTTTTGGGTTGAGGCTTTACTGCTATATGCATGAGTCAATAGACCGGGGGTATTTCAGTCCGATGACTGAGTGGACCCGAGGGTATTCTAGTCTGATCACTGAGTGGACCCATTGTATATTGGCATTCCAGTCCGATGAATGAGTGGGCCGAGGATATTTCGGTTCGATGACTGAGTGGACTCGTTGTATATTGGCATTCCAATCCGATGACTGATTGGGCCGAGGGTAATCCAGCCCGATGGTTGTGGACCCATGGGTATTCCAGTCCAATGAGTAATTGGACCCAACATGTTGGTTTATATATGTTATGTTGTGTGGTCGTACTTTGGGGAACTCACTAAGATTTGGCTTACACTTTCAGTTTATGGTTTCAGGTACTTCAGATGATTGTGGCAAGGCGAAGGCGTGATCGTGCACATCCTTCGGAATTTATGTTAATTGGATTTTGGGACACTCTGATTATTGATTGTGGCTTTTGAAATAATGTTTTGTAAACACTTATGGTCATTGGGTTCTTTTTGAAAAGAAAGAAAAATTTTAATTTTACTCGGATTTGGGATGTTACAATATATTTTTATTATTGTTATTGTGGGTGTAACACTTGAGCCTGCAGGTGTGATTATCCTTGACTTATTTTAAATTTTAAATGGCATTTTGAGTCCTACGCGGGGCGTAGGATGGCCTCCTACGCTCAGCGTAGGAGAAAGAATCATCGCAGGCATTTTATGTCTTACGTTGGGTGTAAGTCTAGGTACGCATCGCGTAATGCGCATAATCTTAAACCCTAATTTCGGGGTTGTGAGCCTATTTAAAGGTTCTAAACCTCTTGAGGGTCTCTTCATCCCAACCTCCATCCTCCCATCAGGTCCCTTCGAAACCCTATCCATTTGTGTGAGATCGGTGAGGTTTTGAAGTGTTTTGTGTGTGCACTTTTGAAGAAGAAGATCTTGGAGAAGCATCTTAGAGTTCCAGGCCTTGTCGATCCATATCATTCATCTTATTGTCCACCTTCTGGAGGTATAAAGTTTGCATCTTGGCAATCTCTCATACTAGATCTAGTTAGTCATGCATTTTGTATGCTTTTTGTCCCTTAGCTTTGGTTCTAGTGAGTATGTTCTACTCCAAACCATTTGAGGACAATTTATTGTTGTTTTTGGGATTGTTGAACCATAAAGTTGAGAGCTTGAGCACTCACATCTACCTCATTGTAACATCCCAAAACAGTGATAAATATTTTCATTTAAAAAAGTTCATTAATTCCATACATCAGATGTCTCAAAGTCAACCACGATACAAAATATCAAATCATCAGAGTAAAAATAATCATAAGTACAGAATCATGAGGGGGATGTTGTGCCATCACACCAGGCCCTTCCCTTTCATACTGGATATGCCTGAAACCATAAACATAAACTGTAAACACAAAGCTTAGTGAGTTCCCCAAAGTACCACATACCATACATAAAGTTGGGCCCAGCGCTGGGGTATATTCCAACCCAACATACAATCATGGGCCCAATGTTGGGGCCCTGTCCTGGGCTATGTTTCAATCCGAACATGCAATAATAGGCCCATCCCTAGGGTTTCTTTCTTGGATAAATCTCCGATAATAATCGACAAGACCTAGAAAGCTATGCATCTTTGATGGTGTCCTCGGGACCTCCCACCGCATCACAGTCTCAATCTTGGCCGGATCAGCCAATATACCCTTATGGTTGACGATGTACCCCAAGAACTGCACCTTGCGCAACCAAAACTCACATTTGGAGAATTTGGCATACAAACTTTCTCTCCCCAGAGTCTCATATACCTTCTACACATGCCCCCGTGCTATTACTTGGTCTTGGGGTAGACTAGAATATCATCAATAAACACAATCACCGACAGATCCAACATCGGTCTACATACACGATTCTTGAGATCCATGAATGCTGCTGGTGCGTTGGTGAGCCCGAATGGCATCACCACAAACTCATAATGACCATAACAAGTCCTGAAGGCCATCTTCTGCACATTCTCATCACGGACCCTCATCTAGTGGTAACCTGACCGCAAATCAATCTTGGAAAACCAAGATGCACCTTGAAGCTGGTCAAATAAATCATTGATTCTCGGAACTATGTAACGGTTCTTCATCGTTAACTTGTTGAACTCCCTGTAGTCAATGCACATACTGTATCAATTGTCCTTCTTTTTCACAAATAGGATCGGTGCTCCCTATGGTGAAATACTTGGTATGATAAACACCTTGTCCAACAACTCTTGCAGCTGCATAGAAAACTCCTGCACCTCCGGAGGTGCTAAACGATAGGAGCGACACCGGGAACCAGATCAATCCGAAACTCAACCAGCCTCTCGGGAGGTACTCCAAGTAAATCCTTAGGAAATACATCGAGGAAATCCTAAGCAATGGTCACCTCACTCAACGTCATTGTGCCCCCAACCCGAGTATCCGCCACATAAGACAAAAACCCAGAACAACCCTGCTAAAGATATCTCTTGGCCCTCGTATCTGAACAGAGGGCCGGTCCACGCGGAGTTCCCTCATCATGAATAACCAGTTCTCCCCACTTAGGGTTTGAACTGTCACTAGCTAGTGCTCATAGTCAATCATGGGCCCATTAGGACCTAACCAATCCATCATTGTGATAACTTTCGACTCTCACAGAGGAATTGGAACCAAGTCAATAGAATATCTCTTACTGAACAGGTTCACAACACACCCACGATGAACCCTCGAAGCACTCACCGAACGATCATCAGCAATCTCTACCTCCAACGGATAATCTTGAATCTCGGGAGCATCACTGAACTTCTTCCTAAGCGCAAGAGATACAAAGGATCGTGTAACATCCCGACTTACAGGTATAAGAATTATCTTCTTTGGTGTGATTTTCTTTTCAACTCGACGAGTTGGTAGCCTCAACTCGGCGTGTTGAAGGACTTTAAGCCGCATATTTTCTTGGACCAACATGGCGAGTTGGTAGCCTCAACTCGACGTGTTGGCGGCTGATTATGAAACTCTAAATTTTAGGATTTTGCACCCTATTTAATCTCCTTAAGTCCCTGGGGTTGATCCTTTATTAGCCTCCAAACCCTTTTATCGGCCCTAGTGAACCCTAATCACCTTTCCCTCTCATTTTGTGAGTTAGTGTGGTTTTTTTGGAGTAAAAGGAGAAGAAGCTGGAAGAAGGAAGCAAGGATCTAGCAAGCAAAGATCTCATCTTCAGTTTGGTACTCTTTTGGACATTTCTAAGTGCCCAATATCCGATTTTTACTCTTTTATATATCTAGATCTTGAGTTTTGTCCCTTTTTCTCCTTATTCTTGGATGTTACTATGGATGGATTTCATAAAGGTTGCACCTTTATGAATCTCCAGGTCAAGGTGACCTTATAGTGGGTTGGATCTGGCCTTTAGCCAAGCCTTGATGCCATGCATGGAGTTTAAGTGATATTGTCCCTTTTTGACCCATTTTGGGTTCAAGACATGCATTGGACATGCATGTCTATAAAGCACCAACCTTTGGGTCGTTTTCAGGCTAGAATCTCTTCTGGAGAAGTGGGGTTTCAGATCTCAAGGGTTTTTGTGCTTAATGGTTAAGCCCTTGAGTTTTCAAGCCTTGTGAAGGGGTTTTTGAACACATGGAGTAGCCCCAAAATCCTTTTAGACAACATTTGAGTTTAGATCTAAGCCTTAGAGTCTCTGGAATTGAAGAATCAATTGAATGTGTTAAGGTGGGGAAAACTCGACGAGTTTTCCAGCCAACTCGGCGAGTTGGTTAGGGTTTTCCCGACCTTGCAAGTACTATAGGAACTCGGCGAGTCAATTGGTGCACTCGACGAGTTGGGTCAACATGGACTGTTGACCTTGACCGTTGACTCTGACTTTGACCATGGTTGACCAAGTTTGACTTTGAGGGCAATTTGGGTATTCAGGATTTTGATGGAATTGGTCACATGGTGGTTGAAGGCATTCGAGTCAAGAGCTGAGATTCGGAGTCAGACCTTATCAGTTCAGCACTACTTGTGAGGTGAGTGTCGTTTACTATACTTGTTGGGTCGAAGGCAGCAAGGCCGACCCTTTTGGAATATGTGTAACATCCCAACCATCAGGTATCATTATTTTCCATTTAGATTTCACGTTTTAAGGTCTACTCGACGAGTTGACGCTGTGACTCGTCGAGTAGAAGCGGGTCGGGACACGTCATTTAATGAGTGACTCGTCGAGTCGGCATGGGGGACTCGACGAGTAGGAGCTGGCAGTGGAAACCCTAAGTTTCAGGGTTTTTGCACCCTATATATTGGACCATTAGCGCCTCCCACTGTCCTCTATCACCCCTTGAGAGCCAGAAACCCTAATTTCCGTGAGTGTGAGCTTGGAGAGTGTTTTGGAGCTTTGAGAAGTGATTTTTGTGAAGGAAACTTGTAGATCAAGAGGCTAGCATCAAGGATTTCGTGTGGATCCAGAGTCTAATTCAGTTTGAGCACGCCTTAGAGGTAATAAGCTGCTACCTTGACCTCTTTTCTTCTAGAATCATTCATATGTGGAAGCTAGGGCTTTTTTTTAGTTATTCATGAAGGGATTTTGGTATGGGAGCTAGATCTGAAGTTGAAACTTCAGATCTGAACCTCTTTTGAGTCCTAAGTCCATAAAGTTTCCAGCTCTTGCAAGGATGAGACTCTCCTAAGGTGTAAAGCTCCATTAGAAGCTTAGATTGGTCATTTAGAGCCTTTAGGGCCTTGCATGCGTGTAAAGGTTGCAACTTTACGTGATAAACATGCCTTAGAAGCGTGGATCTGTAATCTGGAACCTTGGCATGGCTTAAAAAGTGTCTGCATGGATGAAGGTCTGCAAGGACTCGGCGAGTTTCATAGTCAACTCGGCGAGTCATATGAAGATGGTCATGAACTCGTCGAGTTGATGAACAACTCGGCGAGTCCGATGAAGATTGCCTTGGGCTCGGCGAGTCAGTCGACTGACTCGGCGAGTCGGCTAGGGTTTTCCCAAACCTTTGGACACGTATGAACTCGGCGAGTTACGGGGAAACTCGACGAGTCAATCAAGGATTTCACGACTTCTCGAGTTCAGGAAGGACTCGACGAGTCGGTGAACTGCACTCGACGAGCCGGGTCAGCATGGACTGTTGACCTTGACTGTTGACTTTGACTTTGACCAATGGTTGACCAGTTGACCTCTGGGGGTATTTTGGTAATTTGGAAATTTATGGAAAGGGGTTTTATGGTGAGTATAGGTGGTGGAGTTCGTGTTGGTGATTCGAGAGTTTGAGCCTATCACTTCAGTGCGACATTGTGAGGTGAGTTCTCCTCACTATATCAACAGGGTCTACGGCACCAAGGCCGACCCTTTATGATTAGATTTCATCCTGGTTTAGGATAGTTGCTATGTTAGATTTCATCCTGGTTTAGGATGGTTGCTATGCTAGAGATCGGTTAGATCGGTATCCTGGTTATAGGATGGTTGCCATGTTAGTGATCTGTTAGATCTGCATGTTTACTTGTTTATATGTATGTGCACATGTTTATTGGTTTGGGGAAAGGGTTGAGGCAGGTCCTGTTGTGTGCAGTAGGCCAAGACACCCTGGGCGGACCGGGTAGACTGCAGGCCCGGGCCGGGCAAATCTAGTCAGGCCGAAGGCCCAGCGAGCGGTCCGGATAGGCTGTAGGCCCCGAGGAGGGCGGTCCAGACGTGCCGAGGGCTCGGAGAGCGGTCCAGATAGACTGAGGACCGGGATTCGGTCCAGTCAGACTGATGGCTCATTACGCATGTTGTATTGTTTGCTTATATGTTTATATGATATGGATATATCTGTATGGCGTTGGTATTCTGGGGGTAACTCACTAAGCTCTCGGGCTTACAATTGTAGTTTATTGTTTCAGGTACATCAGAGGATCGCGGCAAGGCGAAGGCGTGATCATACAGCTCCTCATGATTTGTTTATGTTTCTGGGAAAACTCTGATATTATATATTTTGAAAACAAAGTTGTAAGGATTTTAATGGTTTGAAATGTTTTTAAAAGTTTAAATTGGCTTGAAAATTTTGGGTGTTACAATATGTATCTCTTTATTATTGCATGATTGAGTGTTATAGTGACCTGTTAGATTTGTATTATGGTAGATAGGATAATGCTATGCTTATTGATCTATAAGATCTGTGCTTGTTTATTGACTGATTGTATGCTTATGAGTTACATATATGTTAACATGTGTGTGGTTGGGTTGAGGCGGTCCTGCTTTGTGCTGAAGGCCAACATACCCAAGGCGGCCTAGATAGACTGAGGGCCTGTGAGGCGGACCAGTCAGGCCGAAGGCCCGAAGAACGGTCCAGACAGGCTGAAGGCCCGGTGTGGCGGTCCAGACATGTTGAAGGTTCTGTATGCGTGCTGTTGTGTGATAGTTTTGATTATGTGTTGTGGTGGTATTTTGGAGGAACTCACTAAGCTTTGGGCTTACAGTTTTGGATTGTGTTCTGTATGCGTCCTCATGTTTTTGTTTTACGATTTTGGGATTTCTCTGATGTGAAACTTATTTGGAAAACAATTTGTAAACTATGATGGTTTTGGGCTTGTTTTAAAAGTTTTAAAATTTTCAAGAATTTTATTAATGTTACAGATCGAGCAGCACCTGAATCGAACAGGACATGAGCAGTCATACCGTTGACTAAGAAAGTCCCTATACGTGATCAGATAATACATAAGCGTAAACAAGAAACATTAATGGATAAGATGAGAAAACATACCAGTGACCACATCTGTTGCTACTCTCGCGTCCTCCATCGTCAACTGACATGCCTTGCTCTTCACCATAAGTGTATCCGCCTTGCCCCGACAGCCATCGATAATCCTCAAAGTGGATGGTGCAGGCGTGGACATGATTCCTCCCATCAGCCTTGGACAATCGGCCTTTTTATGTCCAGTCTGATTATAATGAAAGCAAATCAATGCACCACGTGGGTACTCCCTACTCATGTGACCAACTTGTCCACATCTGAAACAACCCAACTCCATCGCACGACATAACGAACCGAGCAGCTTTCCACCCTTGCCATAATGGATCCGGCCTTGTTGGCCTATAGTGTGTGAATCAGAAGTCTTGGGCTTCTTTGCCTGGCCCACCGCTGTCTACACCTGCTCCAAGTTGCGCTTCGACCAATGCTCCAACTCAATCTCCCGTTCCCGGGCTCTCGCAATCATGTCACTCAGGGTCTTGCACCCTGAAAAACTCACAAACTCCCTGATATCATCCCTCAACATGTAATGGTATCTCATATTCTTCATCTCCTCATCTGCATCATACTGCGGAACCAACAGAGCCCTCTCACGGAACTTGGCGGTGATCTCCACCACATCTCAGTAGTCTGACGAAGGTCCTGAAACTCCCTTGCCAGTTGCAACACATCCATTGCTGGTGTAAAATCCTTGTGAAATCTTAAGCAAACTCCTCCCAAGTCATGACCACCACCGCCTCAGATCCCAATGCATGTCCGACCTCCTCCCACCTGTCACGAGCTCAGTCTCTCAGAAGGCAGGAGGAAAACCCCACCTTTGCCCCCTCAGGGTAGAAGCTCATTCGTTGAACATTCTCTATGTCAGCGATTTATCGGCGGCTAGAAATAGGGTGCATATCCCCAAAGAACTCTGGAGTTCCACAAGCCTTAAACCCCCGAAACGAGGGAGTCTGTGCTCTTATCTATCCCACAACAATCTTTGCCTGAAGGGCCCCCATTCACACATCCAGAAGCTCCATAATTCCCTCCTTGATGGAACCAAAAATCACAAGGGTGGCCTCCATGATACCGCGAGTTATCTCTGATGCGATAAACTCGCGTAACCGTTGATCCATTGGTTCGGAACCAACACCAGAACCAAATCTATAAACTCACTGTAACATCTATAAAATTTAAGCCAATTTAAAACTTTTTCAACCAATTAAAACCATTAATTATTACAAAGTGTTTTCAACATAGTTTCCTGTCAGAGTATCCCAGAAATCAAAATCATAAAATATGAGGAGTTGTACGATCACGCCTTCGCCTTCCCGCGATCATCCGAAGTACCTGAAACCAAAACTGTAACTGTAAGCCCGAAGCTTAGTGAGTTTCCCCCAAAATACCCATACACACAACAATATACATATAATCACAAACAGCATACTATGGGTCCAATCAACCACCAGGTTGGAATACCCCAAGCCCTCAACCATCGGGTTGGAATGCCAACATACTATGGGTCCAATCATCCTCGGGTTGGAATACCCTCAGCCCACAACCATCGGGTTGGAATGCCCACATACTACGAGTCTAATCATCCTCGGGATGGAATACTCACGGCCCACAACCATCGGGTTGGAATGCCCAGGTCTGTTGGCTCTCGCACAAAGCAGATAATCCTCAACCACCAATCAAACATGTGCACATATATCAAATAATCACATAACAGTCTATAGATAGGCAAACCGATCTAACAGATCATAACATCATAATAACATCTTATCTAGACATGCACACAAAAACCGGTTTGGGCTATAGGATCCGATCCGATCCGAAAACCGGATTTGGTCAAAACCGGTTTTGACCGAACCGGATCGGATTGAACCGGCCACCGGATTGAAACCGGATCGAGACTTCGGATAGCGAATCGGATTAGACCCTCGGATCGAGAACCGGATTTTGACCGAACCGGATCCAAAACCGGTTTGAAACCGGATTTTTTTGTTATCGTTAAAAAACGGGAAAATTTGAATTTTTTTTTTTTTTTTTTTTAAAACTAGCCGTTAGAACTTAAAAAAAACGGCTACTTTGACTTTTTTTGACTTTTTGGCACTTCTAAACACCTATATATACCTTTCATTTGCTACATTTCAATTTTACACAAAAAATTTACTACTTATTTTCATAATACTCAAAAAAATGAGCTCGAGAAATTCAACCGCGGGTCAAGATTCGGATGCAACGGTGGTTAAAATCATACCAACCACTCGGAGTAAAGAAGTGTGGGAACATTACGATTTGTGTTTGTTTTCGAACGGGAAGGAAAAAGCGAGATGCAAGAAGTGTGGAATGTTTTTGGGAAAAGATGGCAATAGCACGTTAAGGAGTCATACAACAAAAACTTGTCCGGCTGTAAAAGGTCAAAGCGATCCAAGTCAACCAAATATTACTCCCGACGGGTCGATCTTCATTTACAACAATGATGACCTTCGTGAAAGCTTTTGCAAGTTCGTGATTCAAGAGGGCTATCCTTTCAACCACTTCGACAACCCACGATTAACAAGGATTTTGCGGGAAAAAATGCAACCGCAATACCGGCAAGTAAGTCGCACTTCTCTTAGACGTGATGCTTTAAAGTATTGGGATATAGCCAAAAAAGATATGCAATTGGGATTTTTAAATATAAAAACCAGTGTTTCTTTAACCTGTGACGTTTGGTCCTCCGCCGGTAGTTGTCCCAAAAGCTATCTTTGTGTCACGGCACATTGGATAGATCCCTATACTTGGGTAATGAACAAACGAGTTATTGCTTTTGAACTTTTTGCGCATCCTCACACGGGGGCAAGATTATTTGCAATTTTAGTAAGCGTTATAGAGACTTATAATTTACGCGACAAAATCTTCTCTATTTCGTTTGACAATGCAAGTAACAATACCGCCGCGGCAAAAAGATTAATTGCAAAATATAAACCTATTTTGGATGGCTCGTTTTTTCATACTAGATGTGTTTGTCACATTATTAATCTTGCGGTACAAGATGGTTTAAAAATGATAGATTCGACGATTGAAAAATTCAAAACTGTGTTAACTAGAGTTTTTGGAAAAAATAAAGCTACAATGGAAAAATATCGAAAGTTTGCCATTTCCATTAACGTAACTCCATATAGTCCTCATTGGGATTGTGACACTAGATGGAGTTCAACATGCATGATGTTTGAAAGTTTGACACGTCAAAGAATCGCTTTGCAATTATTTTACGACACAATTTCAAAAGGAAAAAACCCGGTTTCGGATTATGATTGGGATTTGATGGAAGAGTTTGTGGAAATGTTAAAAGTTTTTAAACAATCAACCACTTTTCTATCGGGTGTGTATTACCCTACAAGTCCGTTGTTACTAAATGAATTATGGTTGATGTCCGCACAATTGGAACGTTTTGAACAAAGAAGTGAAATATTTGTTTTGGTTACGAGACCAATGAGACAAAAACTAGTCAAATATTTCAAAGAAATGCCACCACTTTTTACTTGCGCCGCGGCATTAAACCCATGTATCAATGTTACGGGTGTAGAGGCTTTGATTACCAAAATTGCTATGTCTTTAAATTTGCACAAAGATAACTCAAACTACATCCGTAACCAAATAAACATTTTTAATGATACTTTTACTAATTTGTTTGACATTTACGCTACAAAATATGGCAATATGTCAAACACTTTTGCAAGTGTAACCGACTCTACTAGCGGTGCATCGGGTAGTGGTGGGGGTCGAACGGATTTTCATATCGACCTCTATAACTACCTTTTGGAGGAGCAAAACAAAAGAGCACGCACATTAACGCCTAGTAGCGAACTTGGAATTTATATGGGTTCAAACTTTTTAAAATTCATGAGTGCACCACAATTTAAAAATTTGGATCTTTTGGCTTGGTGGAGAGAAAAGGAAGCACAATTTCCTATTCTCTCCGTCATGGCCCGTGATTTACTAACCGTCCAAGCTTCCACGGTAGCTTCGGAATCCGCTTTTTCTTTTAGTGGAAGAGTTTTATCAAAGTTGAGGACGAATCTTACCCCGGTTGCGGTAGAGGTTTGCGTTTGCTTGAAGGATTACTTGGATTCTGTGGAACGTATACAACACTTGGCATCACTAGAAGGCCCACTATCACAAAATGTTGAACCGGAGATCATGGATGAAGAATATGCACAAGGCTTATCAACACCTCCGGAAGACGAAGACGATGACGATGAAGTCGAAGATGAAGACGGGGATGAAGAATATGGCATTGATGAGACCCCTAGTTACTTGCGTGGCGGTTGAAGAATAATTAAATGAAGGCGACACGAAGTGGAAGACCACAAAAACTATTTCCATTTGGCTAAATGTTATAACGCCACTTTATTATTATTATTATTTAACTAGTTTAAAAACTCTTTCTAATTCGATGTTTGATGTATGTTTTAACTATTTTAATGTACCCATGTTGCATTTTGTGTTATATTTGAAGTCCAAAAAATGTGTATTTAAAAAAAAAAAAATAGAGAAAATCGGATCGGATTTCGGATCGGATCGGATCCGGATCGGATTACACCGAATCGGATGCGGGGCTCGGAAAACCGGTCAAATCCGGTCAAAACCGGTTTGAAACCGGTTCGGATTAAAGGCTGAATCGGATTGGGCGTGACATAATCAAACCGGATCGGATCCGGATCCGGATCGGATCGGATCGGATCGGGTCTTTGTGCATGTCTAATCTTATCTACCAGGATACCGATCTAACAGATCATACTAGCATAACATCATCCTATCTACCATGATACTGATCTAACAAATCATAACAACATAATACCATCCTATCTACCAGGATACTGATCTGACAGATCATACTAGCATAACATATTAGGATAATAATCCAAAAGGGTCATCCTTGGTTCCTTAGACCCTTGAGTATAGTGAGGAAAACTCACCTCACAACTATCGAACTGTAGTTATAAGATCAAACTCTCGAATCACAGCCACAAACTCCACCACCTATATGCATCATAGGACCACTTCCATAAATTCCCAATTTACTAAAATACCCCCAGAAGTCAAACTGGTCAACCCTTAGTCAAAGTCAAAGTCAACGGTCAAGGTCAACAGTCCATGTTGAACTAACTCGTCGAGTGCAGCTCACTGACTCGTCGATTCCTTCCAGAACTCGTGAATACCCTAGTTGACTCGCCGAGTTTCCAGACAACTCGTTGAGTCCATGCGTGTCCAAAAGTCGGGAAAACCCTAACTGACTCATCGAGTCGTCTCACTGACTTGCCGAGTCCATGCAGAAGCCAACAAAGACCAATCTTCATTAGACTCGTCGAGTTGACCATGCAACTCGTCGAGTCCCTTCAGTCCATTTCTCATTCAGACGTTTTTAAGCTACCCTAAAACTCCAAATTGTAGATCTAGCTTCCTAAGACACAGATTCCACATAAAGTTGCAAACTTTACGTTCATGCAAGGTCTTAAAGGTTTAGAACACCAAAACCAAGTCTAGAATGAGGTTTAGGGAATGGTGAGAGGTCAATACAAGGTAAAGTTGATAGCTTTATGAATTTGGGACCTAAAGGAGTCCAGATCTGATACCATGTCCTTATGACAAGCTCAAACCCAAAGGTGGCTCCATTAAACCCCAAAAATGACCATAAATGTCCATAGAAGAGATCTAAATATGAAAGGGTCAAGGTATTAGCTTTTTACCTCAGGTTAGTTGCCAAAACGAAGTAGATGACAGATCCACTTCCTCCTTTTCGATCCAAGCTCCTCACTCTTCAAGTTTCCCTTCCAAGATCAACAAATAACACCTTTCAAGCTCTCAACACACACAATGGGGGTTTAGGACTCGATCTAGGGTTTCCTCTGGCTGTAATGACGATAAGGGAGGCTAGAAACGGCCCATAAGTTCTTTAAATAGGGGTGAAGACCCTAAAAATTAGGGTTTCATTTTCCAGCTCCTACTCATCGAGTCGGGGTCCTCCAACTCGTCGAGTAGGCCTCATAAATCACGTGGCCTGATCCGCTTCTACACGACGATTTGGGGGCAACCAGCTTGTCGAGTAGGTCTAAGAATATGACTTTAAACTTTTAAATTTTATACCTGGGAGTCGGGGTGTTACACTCATCATCGAGTGGTCACCATACTCAACTAAAATACAAGCATACCAACGATCAACATAATCTTGAGGGAACATCCATTTTATAGGCCCCTTAGAATTTGCAAGATCGTCCTTGACTCGAGTACAAATCTTGTGCTTTCAGTAGTACGGGCCCAATACTACTTTCCTCAAGAACCATTCTGAATCATCTAAGTCACCCACTAAATCCATACACACTATCCTTATGTTAAACAACATATATAACCCACTATGGCATTTCCTAGGCTCTCCTAGGAATTGTCAACTCGACTGCCATGCAATACTGAGAACCTCAACCAACACTGCTGGTTGCCTTATGCATGCAAGTTGTACACAAAATGGGATCATATAGTGTGACATCCGAGAGGTTTCCATCACTAATCTCCATTAGGAAAGAGTAGGAGAATAGATGTAATAGCTTATTATTGTAAGTTTTATTTTTGAGATAATAAAAATCAAATGTGTCATTACATTTATCTGTTAAAAACGTCCATTAGGCTCAAAAATTAGTGTCCAAAAAGTTGTAACATTTTCTAAGCTGGTTAACATACTTGGATAGTACTTGTTAATGTGATCTCAATGATATAAGATTCGTAAAAATCCGACTCCAAAGGAAACACTTATGGATATTATAAAAATATAAATCAACCGCGAAAATGGAGTCCGACTCCAAAGGAAAGAGTTATGGATATTATAAAAGTGTAAATAGGAGTTTCGTAGTACTCCTTGAGATATAAACTTTAGGAAAAAGTTTTCCGAAAATGGAGTCCGTACGAGAGAGATATGATTTTTATAAAATCATTTATTTTTAACCCCATAAGGCACAAAAATGAAAGTAAAAAAAGGAGAGTTGTAGTACCCATTGAGACCATCACGTAGACATGGAGAGGGCTTAGATCGGAGCTCGCACGAAGAAGTTATGATTTTTGCAAAAATGTTTTGTGCGCTCTAGGTACGCGTCTCCGCACGCCGCACACCTGACACCAGATTCGAGTAGATTGCAAGAGACGTGGCCGAGTGGGGGTGTGACACGTGGCTACTTCCGGATGGAGCCACAATTGTCACGTGTGGCATACGCAGATATTTGCCCAGCGCGCACCTCCAAAACTCGACTACAAATAGAGGGCTATGCCATTCAAGTTTCACACACCCTCAGACTTCTCTCTCTCTCTCTCTCTCTCTCTCTGTGTGTGTGTATATATCAGTGTTGTAAATATCGGCCTAGGCGGCCGTCTAGGTGGCGCCTAGGCGCTTGGCGGTCTGCAACTGATTACGATTAGGGGTGCTTGGCGGAAATTGGTCAATATCGGTCAAACTCGGGCTAGGCGGTCCTTGGCGGGAAGATTTTAAAAAATTCAAAAATTCAAAATTTCAAATATTACATAAAAATTTACAAAACTTTAAAATTTTAAATTTTTAAATATTCAAATCTTCAAATATTATACCAAATATTTCAAAACTTCAAAATTTAAAAATTTTAATTTTTCAAATACTGTTTTTTCTTAGGATATATTAAGTTTTAAAATAGTTTTATTAGTAATTTATGGTCCCCGATTAATCCTCCGATTAATCCCTGCCAAACCGATTAATCGCTTGACCCCAGTCGCCCGCCGAGCTACCGCTGAGCGATTTTTACAACCTTGGTATATATATATATATATATATATATATATATATATATATATATATATATATATATATATATATATATATATATGTGTGTGTGTGTGTGTGTGTATAAGCCTTGAAGTAGTTGCCATATGGAGCGATCCCTAGAGTGCTGAGCCCGATTCAACCCTACATCAAAGGTTTCGTGCGACTGGGGTGAGTATACGATCCCTATTTTCACTATTTTAAATGTTTTAGGGTGGAGGGGGGGTGGAATACATGCTTATCAAATAGTTTTATCAAAATATTTATAGTTATAAATATCAAATCATTTTATAAAGATTAAAACCTTAGGATAATGTAGCTGTAGATACTATGCCTAGTGTTAAGATATGGTATTGTGCTTAAGAGATATGATGCTCGATAGTCTAGGAAGAGATAATACCTAGATGTTATAACGGCCAATTGTAACATCCCGTTATTTTCTTGTTAGAAAGTCAAACATGGTCAAACTAAAGTCAACTAAAATTTTATTCTATATTTTTTATAAGTTATAGTAATGTATTTTATGTGTTTAATCATAGTATTCAAAGTGTTGATGTGTTAAGAAGGGTATGGCTTGAAATCTGAGAAGTCTCGCATGTCTTTTCTTCTTTTCCTTCGGACCGTACACCAACCTCGGACCGGGAACACTTCGGCCATAAACAAGGCCGCAAACGGCTTCGGGCCGTATACCCTTCAGACCGCAAACGAGGTTCACGGCCGTGAACCCTTCGGACCGTGAACCCCTCGCCATATATATAGATTTAGTTCATCTTTCCTTCATTTCTCACATCTTCCAGCCAAGAACTCTCAAACTCTCTCAAATATCATCAAGGGAAACCTTCCTTTCTCTTCAAAAACGTAAGTGATTCATCCCGATTTACTAGTTAATCTTCTTATTCAAGTGAAACCCTTTGATTTCATCCATGAATTCAACACTTTTCGTTTAGATCTTCAAATCACCATCTTTTTCACCAAGAACACACACTTGTTCTTGGGCCGTGAACCACCCAATCTTCAAGTTTTGGGTCGTGAACCCTTCAAGCTAGGGCCGTGAACACCCCTCTCCTGGCCGTGAACACCTATCAGCTTCCCTTTTAGCTTCTAACACTCCAATTTGTAAGTTATACTTACAAATTAATCCAATTACCAATCATTCCTATGATTATATTAGCTAATTGGATGCATATATGTTATACAAATTATTATATAGGACTTGTTTTGTTGCGGGATTTCACTCGTGGAACTAAACATCCTATACCAAATCATCATTTGAATCACCCTCCAAAAGGTGAGTTCATACCCCCCGTATTTTCATAGTTTTTACTGTTTTAAGGGGGGGGGGGATACAAGTCTAACACAATGATATTTGTGTTACAAGCAAATGGTTTCAAAATATAATACTAAAATGAATTTCAATTGTTATCAAGTCCAATGGTTTTAAATTGTGTTAAAATGACATCAAGTCATCAAAAGTATTTCAAAATGTTAAACTCTTTAAATGATTTTAGAAACTTATGTTTTTCCCAAAAATCATATATATATATATATATATATATATATATATATATATATATATATATATATATATATATATATATATATATATATATAAGATTTAAAAGGCTTAGGACTGATAACTCACTTTGGTTCATTTTCCTTGTTTGGATGTGGGCTTATAGTATCGGTTATTTGTCCGAATGTCGTTTAAATTTCACTTATATATAATTGTATATGTATATAAATATAAAAGTTATTTCATTCAGTTTAGATACCCTTTGTAACATGTTGAGCAAGGGGTTGCATTCATGAACAGTTAGTACCAATTCAGAAAGTACATATAAATTATAATAGGTATAATTTATGATTCATAGAACATTAATTCACGAGTCAAGTATACTAGAGTACACCATTTTACAAGAATAAGGGTTTGATTCAAAACTAATCAAGAGTATACAACTTTCAAATATACGTTAAGAATACTTATTCAGGAATATACAATCAATCATTATTTCAGAATGATTAGGTTTTCACTTATATTATACACATAACGTCTATATGCTTTTTATGAGTCATTTGATTCTGGTTGTTTAATTCATTTAAACAACATAGTTAAAGTCTTGACATTATAACCAGAATCTCCAGTTAGGGATCGAAACAAGTGTGTATAGATCTATATTGGGATTGAAACTATATTTTTAACTGAAGCATTAGTCTACTAATTTTATGATTTTTTAAATGTCTCAATATCTCTAAATGTTTATGACACAAATCCATGTTTATGAGTTTTCTAATTCAGTCATTCAACTATTAGAATGCAAATTTTTTTCAAGCACATAGAGTACAACAGAAGGTATGTGTTGTGTGTATGTTTATGCTATGTGTTTATGTAACAAGTGTCTGTGTTGAGTGTACGTATATGCTTTGAAATTTATATGTTGTTTTTTATTCAATTCTTTTTTGTAGAATGTTGTTAGCATTCCGTGAGCATACGAAAGGACCAAAATGACTTGAAAAAACATTGGATTAGGAGATGCTTGAATTAGTTTGGCCATGTATGATTTTGAATCACGAGATTCATTTATTTTGTCATTGTGGTTTCTCTATTTTTTCACTATTGATAATTATTTAAGAGGTTTAAATTCAAGAAATAATGATGTACCTTCATAACCTTTTGATAGCATTCTACTTGCATTCTTTCTGATCGCAACATTGTAGTTTGAAAAATCTGCCCAATTATAGGAATGTTTTTCAAATACACAACAATTTCACTGTTAAACTAAACGTTTTGAAACTACAATGTTATAATTGGCTAGATTTTTTAAAGTACAATGTTTTAGTTAGAAAAAGATTGTAAGTATGTTGATGTAATGATCCATTCTTGCTATTTTGAATTTTAATTTCTCATTTGATGCTAATTTTTGTTTGTATTGGTTGTTATGTTGGCATTTTTTCAGCCAAGACTACAAGTAGCTCTTTTTGTTTCAGAACTCTCTTTATTTAGTTTTTTTTGTATGCTTTTTTATTTTAAAATGTATAATATTATGAGAAGTTATGTGATGATTATGGAGACTTGCATTCTTTCTGATCGCAACATTGTAGTTTGAAAAATCTGCCCAATTATAGGAATGTTTTTCAAATACACAACAATTTCACTATTAAACTAAACGTTTTGAAACTACAATGTTATAATTGGCTAGATTTTTTAAAGTACAATGTTTTAGTTAGAAAAAGATTGTAAGTATTTTGAATTTTAATTTCTCATTTGATGCTAATTTTTGTTTGTATTGGTTGTTATGTTGGCATTTTTTCAGCCAAGACTACAAGTAACTCTTTTTGTTTCAGAACTCTCTTTATTCATTTTTTTATATGCTTTTTTATTTTAAAATGTATAAGATTATGAGAAGTTATGTGATGATTATGGAGTGTGATATTTGTTTTAAAATGTTCAACCTTACTAATTTTTTTTGCAACAATTTATTTTGTAATATGGACCTGGTAAATCCATTTTTTTTGGTGTTTTATATGTTTGTGACTTTTATGTGATTAGGGTAACTTGGTGAAATTGAAAGCGAAAGGGAAGGAGCTTGGGACAAAACATAACAAGAAGCAAGATATATGATCGAAATCATCACTATTTATTACTAATATCTTCCATGTTCTCTTGGTTTGATTTCAGGGTAACATTCACCGCCTAAAGCTCCCTTGTTCCCTAACCACGAACACCAAACACCCCCATTCTTTTAAGAACTTTTAGATCCTTGTATGTATATACAAGATCTATGTGTGTATTATAAACCTTAATGTGTTTGTTATTGTTTTTTATGCATCTTATACTACTTATTTGACAAAAATCATAATTAAAGCAGGAAAGCACATTCAGATTCTGGTCATTTGAGCCTTTAGCTCATTATACATCAGTTTTGGATCTGAATGAATCCCTAATATGTGTTTAATGTGATTATGTGACACGAATTAGGACTTGATACACATGACACAACAACAATCAATGGCAAATACTTTGAAGATCTCTCTCTCTCTCTCTCTCTCTCTCTCTCTTTCTTACTAACCTGAAGTATATATTTGGATGTAAAATGATTTACTACAAGTTATTTCAAGCTTTTATTCTAAGCCCATAAGTCATTTGAGTATTGTAAGATTGTACGTGTGTAAGACTTTTATGAGTCTAATTCTAATAATGTTTAAATGTATTTATGTGTTTTTTGTCATGTTAGGTGATGATGAAAAAAGTTTGGCCTTCCAGTTATATATATATATATATATATATATATATATATATATATATATATATATATATATATATATATATATATATATATATATATATATATATATATATATAGGGCTGCATATAAAGGTTTTGCAAACTAGATAGAGCTTCTTTTGAGTGTGGATGCATACCGAGGTTGTTGGGACAAAGAATGTATGAAGTTATGCTTTTGTTTCATACTTATGTTGTGTTTACCTCATTTATTGCTTCTCATGGATAAAAATTAGAAGTTAATTGATATTTTTGTTTCTTTATAGAATAAGGGATATGTTAGCTTGTACACTTTATTGGGTTGCTATGAGGGTTATCTCTAAAACAACCCCTTATCACATTTTTATGTAGAAATAGTTATTTAGGCTTGACAAAATATGAACAATATGCTAACATGAATATTTCTCATGGAACCCCACATCTCATTCATTAAACACTATCTATACAGAGAATACAAAGGAGTATTGGTCCTAATACTAAAGGCGATACAATAGGCCCTACAAGACCGAATACATGAAACAAAAAACATATAAACATACGTATACTAACATCCCATACTGTTGGAATGTTTTCCTGATCACAAACGTCCAAATTGGATCTAAAATCAAGAAATAGAGGTGACAGAAGACCTTTGGTGTATCCGTGTACTAAGATGACGAAGGAACATGAAGAACCTGAACTTGACCCATGGAAACCTTGTCTCGAACAAAATGAATGTCAATCTCAATGTGCTTGGTCCTTTGATGTTGAACATGATTTGTATATAAATAAACAAAACTAACATTATCATAATATACAACAGTGGCATGTGATGGAGTTCCGTAGGAGGTTACGAATCCAATATGTTTCAGCAACAACGTTTGAAACCCCTCTATATCCAACTTCAGCATTGGAATAAGATACGGTTCCTTGTCATTTAGAAGACTAGTAAATAAGATTTTGTCCCAAGAAAACACAATATCCAGATATGGAGCGTCTGGACATGGGACAACCAACCCAATCAGCATCGGAATATGCAATGAGACCACGTGTTGGAGATACATATAGGTGAAGTCCATGATCAAGTGAGTCATGAATATAACATAAAATTCGTTTTAGGGTCGTGAAGTGAGGTTCATGGGGGTCATGCATGAACAGACAAACTTGAAGAACAGCGTATGCTATGTCTGGTCTGGTAAAGGTCAAGTACTTTAGAGCGCTAGCAAGGCTCCTGTATAAAGTAGGATCAACAAGAATAGAGTCGGTGAGGCCAAGCTTTGTTGAAGTGTCTGCATGAGTGCAAGAAGCTTTGCAATTGAGCATGTTGGCCCGTTCTAAGATCTCTAAAGCATATTTTTGTTGTGATAGGAATATGCCTTTTTGGTCTCGAATAACTATGACACCCAATAAAAAATTAAGATCACCAAGATCGGTCATAGAAAACTCTTTGCTTAAGGTGGAAATGACATGGTGAAGAAGATCCTGGGATGAAGCGGTCAAGATAATTTCATCCACATATAATAAAATCTAGGCAGTGTGTTGACCGTGTCGATAAATAAATAATGATGAGTCACATCGACTATTGATGAAGCCAATCATGCACACAAACTGAGCAAAACGATGGAACCGTGCCATTGGATCCTGTTTAAGACCATATAAAGAACGATGTAATAAACAAACATGATCTGGGTACCGTGAAGAAATGCATTCTTCACATCAAGCTAGAGAATGTGCCAATGCATAAACACTGCAAGGGAGAGGACAGTGCGTATAATGGTGGGTTTGACCACCGGACTGAAAGTCTCATCACAGTCAATGTTGGGCCTTTGACTGCGACCATTAGCTACAAGTCGAGCCTTGTAGCGAGCCACAGATCCATCTGCATGTGTCTTTTTTCTTGAATAACCAAATACAATTAATAATATTTGCACCAGTAGGACGAGGAACAAGAACCCATGTCTGACTGGAGACAAGAGCATTGAATTCGTCCTTCATGGCGTTAAGCCAGTTAGGATCTTTAAACGCTTGTAAGTAATTACAAGGCACATGAGAAGGAGTTTCAACATGGAGATTGAATTTATGAATAAGTTTAGTGATACCGTAGCATGAACGAGTAGCCATGGGGTGAACCAAAATAGTAGGTGACGGAGATGGGAGATCCATCAATGGAATAGTAGTGACAGGAGGAATCGTAACATTGGATGAAGAGGAAGAAGCAGTGGAAGTGGTTTGACACATATCAGCAGTGGCTGAAGATTCAGATTCGACTGCGGGGATTATTTGAGTGTAATATTGTAATGATGATGACAATGGATGTGTGAGAGCCCATTTTTAAAACGAAAAGTCAAAAGGATAATGAAGATTGAAGAGACCTAAAGTTGGAGCCCAACAATAATAACATATTATTTGAGTGTAATATTGTAATTTGTAGAAAGTAAATACGTCTCAACCCATAGGCTGTGAAATTAAAAGAGCCTATTAATATATATATATATATATATATATATATATATATATATATATATATATATATATATATATATATATAACGGAACCATTGAGCGAATTAAACACCAATAATGACTTAGAAGGGTAACATAGTTTAGATTGTGTTCATGTTTAATCGCTGAAGTTATTTTTGTTCACATATTACCATTGAACTTGTTTAAACTGTTCATATTACATCCTTATAACCGGTTGGTGTAGGTAACATAGTTTAAGTTTTGTTCACATTTAGTCCCTTAAGTTTTTTTGTCCATATATTAACATTGAACTTTTTTGGATTGTTCACATTACATCCTTATGAACTTGTTTAGAGAGTTGGTATTACATCCTTATGACTTGGAAGCTCCGGTCGTCTTCTATGTTGCCAATGAATCGTTTTTCAGCTAGCCCGTATGAGAGGTGTTTCAGTTTGAGCTCGGACCTACTCAATCTTTCATCTTCTTTAAACCGTCATAACTCATCCATTTGAAGTCGGAATATCATAGTTTTTTTCAACACATAGTTTTCTATGTGTACTTCATTTTAGACTATATAAACATCTTATTTGGTTACATGTTGATTGAGTTACGAGTCCCGAAACATAGGGTATCAAAGCTGAATTTATGTTATTTCAACACTGAATTTATTGTTTGTATTTCGTTTTAGAATATATAAAAACCCTATTTCTTTATATATTGGGTTAATTTTTGTTGGTTAATTTGGTATTATTCTAATCATTTGGCCTCAAATAATTAACTAGTTGTACCAACTGCATAAGAACATGTGTCGATTCCAATCGCATATTGAACCAAAAACTGGCATCGACACTGAAACCGGTATAGTCTAACTGGTTCGGTTATCGATTATCATTATTAGTCTAAACTGGTTCCGCTTCTAAACCGGGTTCGGTCCGGTTCGAACTGGTTGCTCATCCTAGTTCTAACTAAGCACCATTGGATTGACTTAGTCAGCTTTTATCTGACCAACTACCTAATACTATAAGTGTAACATAGTTTAGGTTTTGTTCACATTTGGTCTGTAATGCTTTTTGTCCGTACATTACCATTGAACTTGTTTGGACTGTTCACATTAAATCATTATGACCGGCTAAAACGTACACTAACCGGTCATAAGGATGTAATGTGAATAGTTTAAACAAGTTCAATGATAATATGTGGACAAAAAATAACTTCATAGACTAAACATCACCACAACCTAAACTATGTTATCCTTAGCCATTATCCCAACCTAACAAATAACGAGTAACAATAGCATCAACTTTAGCCCAACAAATATAATGCGATCATTGTTTGATGTTATTTATTATTGGAACATGGAACTCAGGACCAGAGAGTATACCCATATCGATTTTCAGGAAACCATTTAGAAATTGATTTCAAATCCATGAACTAAAGATTATCCCTTTTTGCTTTTTTATTAGATTAGATAATTTTAGAACTCATCGATTTATTTACTTTAATTAGTCTAGAGTTTTGAGTTAGTTAGATTTCACATTTTTACATAGTATAGTTTATGTGATTTGTTAATTAGATTTTTATTTTTCTTAATTATTTTTATTTAATCTTTCTTATTATTTCTTGTTCTATTTTAACTAATTTTTTTTAATTATTCTATTTTATATAAGGTGGTGTTTGTTTGGGAAGATGTAAAATGTCTTCAGTTTTTTTTTTCATGCAGAATAAGATGTGAACTAGAAATCTTTTTTTTCATGATTTTAGTTTTCATAAAAAATTGTTTATTTTTTTAAAGATTTTATGCAGAAAAGTTTCATTATTTTAGAAACTTTTTTTAATAAAGTCTTAAATCATTTTTAACCGAAAAGTGATTATTTAACATTTTACCTAAATTAACGAAAAGTCTTTTTTTTATTTCAATGGAAAATGCCAAATTATGTGATTTTTTTCAAAACAACGAGACTTTTATTAAAAAAAATTTAGGGCTACTAATTTTTTCTGTATAACACCTTATATATACACCCTATAGGTTATTGTCATCAAAACCGTATAAAACCGAATAGGTCATCAAAACCATACCTTAGCTACATCATCAGTTTCCTCTTTTACAAATTGTGTATTAAAATGTACAATGAGAACACTAAATCAACATCGAATTTAGACTACCCAAGTACTAATATTGACTATGTAAAGTCCACAAATAGACGATGAATTAGAGTTTCATAAACTTGCCCCATATTAATTGGGTTAAAATTTTGTAACCGCTCAAACTCCATATCTTGATTTCGGCTCCAGTCAGAAAGTTTTCCAATGAATTACGGGACACCCCTTTGGAGTTTAGATTATGTGACCATGTGCTATATGCTTTATCTATAAAACAAACATGATTAATTAATTCATTGCCATGCGAAACTGAACTTTATTCCTCATATTCTCCACTATTAGATTCAGGAGCATCAAAACAGGAAGAGAAAAGCCCTAAATTATGGCAAATTTTAAAGCCCCACAATTATATAAACCGTAAATATGCTAAAATACCAATACTGGGTCGTTGGATCCTAAAAAATTCAACAAAATCAACGAACATTGTAATGAATTTGGTTTTTGACATACCTTTTCAGCTACATCTTCGTAACTTTCTGAAGCAGATGAAAGATGGAGACACATTTTTTCCGATGGTGACACCCATTGCCGTGGGTGGTTGATGGAAAAAGAAAGAATTAAGAATCATAGAGAAAGTAAAAAAAAAAAAAAGAACAGAAAGCAATACCTTATTTTACAGAAATCATCGAAGCTTATCTGATGCATAAATTGATTCCAGGTTGAAAAAACTAAAATCAATTGCATATGGAAAAAAATGACAGTGTAAACGTTTTTTTAGAGAGAGAAAGAGCAAGAGGAGAATCGAACACGGATTGATAAATGAAAAACAAGAAGGTTTATCCAATGAAGATAATGGGTATGCCCAGTGGTACAGTACTGGAGACGCCAGAGATAATGGAGGTTTAACAGGCGGCCTGTGGAGGTTTAACAGGTGGCCTAATAAGTGGATGCATTATGTTCAGAATCAACCATTTAAAACGGTGGAAACCACGGATACTGATGATAATTTTAAATAGAATTAAAAATTATTATATAATAAAGTAATATATTATTAATTTAGAAAAACTTATGCATTTGTAATGTTGTATTTTTTTAATAACTTTGTAATTTGTAAGTATTTAATTACACATATAAATACATCTATTTTATAAAAGGCATGAGTTTGTATAATGCAACATAATATCACTCAGAAGACAAACGCGTGGGTTGTAAAAAAGGCTTTATTCTTATTAAACTCTTACTTTTGGTGTATGATTACGGGTTGTAAAATCGACCACACAGGAGCGCGTGGGAAGAAAAAAAGTTTGTTGGCTAAAACGTCATTTTTCCTATTGTAACTTATCATCCCAATAAATCTTTAACTCCATTGTCTCCATCTTTTTTCTTTTATACCTCTTCCATTTATTTCTTTTTAATATTGATTTTACAAAAAGAAGAATTTCCTTTATAAAATGATACCATATACTTGTGGATTATTGGTAAATTAAAGATCATCAACTTTTGCTCATAATTTATAAGTAATCAATATATTAAATGACTATATCTCTAGATTATTGTAAGTGTTTTTATTGCCTTTGTTACCGAATATATAATAAAGATACAAGGGTTTCTCTTATATAAGTTCAGAAATCGACAGTATTATAATTATAATATTTTATATAAATAATGGCCCGTAGTATATACAAAACTAACAACATGCTAAGTACTTACTATTCGACTACAATTAAAAAAAACAACTTGATTATTACCAATATTGCCAGTATCGTCCATTATTAATTAAAAAATATTCAAAGATAATGATATAGTTACATTTAAGTTCCAAACCTACTTGTGCTTTTAATACTTTTTTTTGTTTTCAAATCAGCACATAAAATATAACTATCTGCAAAACCAAAAGAAACATTGTCTTCGAAAAAAAAAAAAAAAAAAAAAAAAAAAAAAAAAAAAAAAAACTCATTCAAAACATCTCTTAGAAAAAAAAATAATAAGAAAGTTTAACTTATGATTAGCAGATACAACAGTAGAAGGTCACTGTACATATCCCTCCCTAGTAAGCTGTAGGTGACTCCTGGATAACATAATCTGGAAAATGATCATATCTAGTTTCATGTCAAATCATATTATAATAGCAACATTTCAATGTTCACTTCGAAGTTATTATGATTAACTATTTGAAACTCGGACCATTTAAGTAACATTACATACATAAAAACAAAATTAACAAAAACCACATTTTGATTAAAATAATACATACCAATGAAAGAATTAAGTTGAAACTATGGTATTTGTGAAACGGAAGTCAATGGAGAACAAATGAAATTGTGAAAAAGATATACATTGATTATGGAAGATGCCTGAAAATGACAAATTCTAACAACAAATAGAGAACCCACAAGTTTCAAGCAATGAAATCGTTGAAACTTTCATAACTTACTAAAACTCAATCTACAATAATGTTGAATATTAAAGAAAATAATATTGCCTAGAAAATCCAGAGAAAAAGGGAAGAAATGAGATAGTGAAAATGATGGATTAGATGAAGTAAAATTAAAATGGTACCTGCTTTATATTCGAAATATCAATTTTACCCATTCGACTGATCATCTAATGTACTGTTTTATTAAAAAACATTAAAAGTCAATGTAACAAACTTTTGACTTTCTTACCTTGAGCACATATTGTAGAAGTGTTGACTACACTCTTCACAAGCAAAAAACTTATGTATAAAATCGCAAATTGACGTAAATGCCATTTGACTTTCTTCATTTTCAACTCTCACGGATAGTGAATGTAGCAAAACCCATAAACCACAGCTGCAATTAAATAAAAAAAATAGGTTTTTACAAAATATAAAATTATAAGATTGATAATAATATATTATATACTTGAATCCCCTTGTACCATTTTTGCTACCACGACAAAACATCTGTACATATAATAGCCAAAATCAGGATTTTCAAAAGTATTAATTTTGTTATCTCTTTTATAAAAAATTGAAAAAAGAAAATATAAAATTTACCCAATATCCACGTGGGACTTCTTTTCCACATATCTCAAATTTAGTAAGACCACCATGTTGAGTGTTGTTTTTTTCAAATGGTGACAAAATATTTGAAGGGTACCGTCAAAATTCACAAGTATATCAGCACTTCCTCTTCGACACCTACAATGTTTAAAATTATAAACTAAGTAAATAGAAAAAAAATGAAACAAAGAAAAGTGGGTTATTTAAAATATGAACCTCTTTGAAGGGTGATGAGCTGTCATTAATTGCATGAATTTTATAAGAGTAGCTCGAGTATCTGGTTTAATCATCTTGTTTTCAAGAATAATGTCAAAAGCAAGAGAGGTAGCCTCTTCAACATCATAAACAGCACGTGCAATCTATAAAAAAAAATAAGTAATTCTAAGCTTTAATATTACAAATATAATAAAAAATAAAATCTTATTTTTATAGAAAAATGAAGAATTGATTCAAACCTGTCCAGGGTCTGAGAAGTTTGATTGAAGAAGCTCATCATTTTCATACTTTTCATCTTCCAATTTATATGAACTACGTAAAAAAGTAAAACATGTACTTAAAATTAAAAACTCATTAACATTGTATACACAAAACAATATAGCTTCTTAACGCTTGTATACCTTCCTAATTGTGTATTAATCCATTTAAGTAAATGATCAGAAGTTCTTCCATCTTCAATAGAAACAATTTTACTTTTTTCATCTTTCCCATTCCAGCTACCACCCACAAATTTAGAAGGTGAGCCAGAATAGTGAAGGGTAGTGACTAATAGAGAATTTATCGCATAGATTGTGAAGAAAACATATAAGTACCTTATAATTTCTGCAAGCTGGACACCTGCAAAGAGTAATAACAGAAACAAATTAGGGCTATAAATGGATAACATTTTTTCAAAACACCCCTGTGGAAGATATAGATTGACTCCAGGGGACAAATTGTTTTCATGAAAGGTATAAATTCAAGAAATTTCTAGGTATAAATAGACCAAGTGTACTATGGGTATGGAGGAGAAGAAGTGAATCCTTTTGTAACTAAAAAAAATAGAATCTTTATAGCCATGAAACTTTAGATATTTCCTTTTAAGGTTTAGACATCCTTCAATTTTCTTCTATGGCATGACTGTTCATCTCTGTTCTTAATTTCTTTTCCAGCAACAACATCCTGGTAGGACCTGATTGCTCCATCCTTTCAAAATCGAGGTAATTTGTGGATTTTAGGTAAAAACACTCTACTTTACTCCAGATTGATATGATGAATTCCAGATTTTATTTAGAGAAAAATCAGTGGATGAAACAATTGTCCCATAAATTTGTAACGGTATCCATTTGGAATAACAGAGGGTCTGAATTTTTATATTTATGTTTCCAAATACGGAAATTGTGAAAAGAAGAAACAGAGTAGAGCATAACTTCACGTAAAGGAAATCAAAAAACTAACAGCAGAAAATTCCTCAAAAAATAGGGTCAAAAAATAAAAAGAATGTAAGTGATAAAACGTACATCCACGTGCGATGGTATACATTTGAGGATTCGGTTAAACTTGAAGGCCTGTAAGAAAACGCAGCAAAGGGTTAGGGTTGGTAATCAGGAAGAAGAAAGATGAATAACATTGGGTGGCTAAACGGAGAAAGTAATTTCTAGGGTTTACGGTTTGATCCAACTTAGAGAGAGATGAATAAATTGAAACCTTAGATCATGAAAAAAAAGGACTGAGGTGATTCAACTGAAGCAGAAAACAAAAGAATATGAGAGCGTTCCGATTTAAACATTACAATGTTTAAGAACTAAAAACAAAAAATCAAATAGAAATCAATAAATTGGAAGCGATGTTAAAGTCTCAAGAGTATTTGGATTACCAGTGGAGATTTGGAGTGTAGAAATATACAAGGGAAGGGATGATAATGAAGTAACTCAAACGCCATGTTATAGATGAACAGGAAGGTATTCTCCGATTGTTTCTTTTGGGAGTTCGGGTTGCTTCAAACAACGACATGGGGGAGGCGAGCCCTAACTTGAAAAGCGAGACATGCAGCAATAGAAGAAGTAGCGGAACCTGTCGATTGCGGAAACAAAAAAGGCGTGGAATCAGCTCACAGCAGTCAAAGATAACCCTTCACATCAAAACATACCTGAAAGAGAGAGGCGAGAGAAAGAGATAGAGAGAGAAGAAAACAAAAAACCAAAATTGAAGCTTACTTGTACATTCATTTGTTGTCGAAGAATAAGGATGCAAAGAAAAAGAGAAGAAAGAGAAGAGAGATAAACCAGATGAAAAGGTGGAGGCGGTGGAGCTTGGTGGTGGTCGATTCAATATTGTAAAGCCTAAATCCAGAGAAAGTTTGTGAGGATTAGGGTTTAGATCAACAGATATGGTGTGATCTTCCTGATTTAATGGGATTATGTTTGATGATCAGTTAAAGATTATATGATTTGCTGATATTATGGGATTGATTGCAATGAGAATTTGAAGAATACACCGAGTTCTACAACATTTGAGCGGAATGACAGCATAAGGGCAAAGTAGGAATTTCACATAGATGAAATGAGCGGGAAAAGCAAAGACGGAGGGACTAAGGAGGTGCCACGTGTCATCTAATGTACTGTTTTATTAGAAGAGAAGATAATGATTCATCTATTTATATAAAAAAATCAAATAAATCCAAACTCACATATTCAAAATTATAATACCAAAAAACACAGGTGGTAAATGGGCTATCTTAATAGTTATACTACAATTTGTCCAATAAAACTAAAATCAGTCCAATAGCCGAAAGAAATCATAAAAAAAGGGAAGAAGCACCCTTCGATCACCTTTGGAGTTTGGACAGGTGTCCTCTTTTCCAAGAAAACTCATGTTTTCTTATATAGTACTATGATAGTATGATTTATCCTCTTAAAGAACAACTTAACCAATATTCGAGTTTGAATCTCCTACAACACATGTGTTGGCCACGTGTGATGGTTATTATACCGTAAAACAAGAAAAATTGGTTGATTAGACTTTTTAATTTGATTAATAGTAATATAAAATTAGAATTCAATTGGATTTTTGTGTTATATGAATAAAAAGATACGTTCTAATAAAAGGGAAGAGTCAACTTTCTTCTATATATGTATATGTTAACAACTACCGCAAAAACAAGCTACTTACTTTACTTACTTATCAAACCTTTCTGATTTTTCAATATTTACAAATACTAATACACCACAACAAACAAATTCCTAAAGGACAATAATCACATTTTACCATCATTCACTCATTCCTAAACAACAATAACAGCTCTTAAACCTCTGATCGGCTTCCAGATTGTTTGTTCCCTGAGTTCTCATTCATGTTTGAGTTGTTCGGTCCAGCTTCTTGTTCGTTGTCATTTGACCGGAGTTGACCAACAGTGGTGGGATCGATCCGACGGTTGTCATCAGCTCTTGATGAAAATCGGATCGCTGAGCTGGACACGGGTTGCAGCGTGTATCGTCTGTCGAAAGTCTCACGTAACGAGACTCGACAGACGGGACACGTGCAGTGTTGCTGAAGCCATATGTCGATACACGATGAATGGAAAAAGTGTCCACAGAAAGGAAGAATACGCAACGTGTCATCCGCATGGTATTCCGAAAGACAAACTATGCATCTACAAGAAGACATGGTCAAAAAGTCAACAAACCCCAAAGTCAACTAGTAATCCTTTGGCCAAAAGTAAAACTTCTTTGGGATTAGATCCGTTTTTAGTAATATAGTGTTGTTGATAACTTCTAATCAATGATAATTAAGTATTGATTTGACCTTGTTTGCAATATAATAACACACATCATTGATTGCTTAAAGCAAAATAGATGGTTCAAGAACAAGGCAAAAAGTCTTGACCTTTCCATGTCAAATTGATTGATATTCATTTTGTAGCTTGTGGGATATAAATCTTGAATTTAGAAACCACAAAGATTGATTTTTTTTCTCATCAAATAGGCCAAGAACAAAAAAACCCAAAAGGAGAACATAAAAACCATAAATCTTGTGGCCTTAAATATGTTCTTGTAACAAATTCATATAAAGGAAGTGTACTTACTGAGCATCTTTTGCACACGAAAAGAAGGGATCACTGTACTTCTTTGTAGGGAAGCTGGCTGCAACAAGAGGTTCAGCACCACGTATGCCACGCTCCAACTGTCCAACAGAAAAAAGGAGAAAATTCATCATGGGTGAACACCATAATTGGAGCCTAAAAGAGTTTGTAAAAGAAGAACATGAATGATAGAAGAAAAAAGAGTATAAACAGTCTTTTTTTGGCTTGAAGTTGCAAAAGAGGGATGAAAACAAAACTTGAGGCCTAACCTAGTAGTATTTTTTGGACCCTCAGGTATCATATCTTTGCAAACACAAGTACCAATTCAAGAATAATCACATGAGGGAAAGTTTCAAAATTATGTCTTCTTACATACACTTTTGGGTGTCTTTTGTTTTTCATGATTAGCCATTTCACGAAAGTTTTTGCTTGACACCACTTTTCACATACCCAAATTCAGAATACCGAAATTGCTATAGGAAGTTTGCAGTATAACACTGTTTTTGGAGATACGTGTACTTCTAATTTGCCAAAGTTTTGGTTATCAGTTTAAAGTAATGGGGTTGAATGTCAGATGGGTTTTGTGACGCAAGTGAGATAGAAACATATAATTATATTTCTGAGCAGATGGACAGATCAAAGAACAGAGGTACTTACAACGTTGAGATCAGATCTAGAAGACATGCGAAAGGATCGTCTTGAAGATATGTAATGAATACGAGCACAGATGAGTCTTGTACACACGAAGACGATGAACATAGTACTTACAGTAAATCCGATTACAGTCATCACCAAATTAATCCCAGGAGACATCATTTTTCTTCGAGAAAAAATTCTCTAATTCGTATACAACTTTTGCTCAGTCAAACCGAAAACCAATCGTGAACTATGAAGAAACTAAGAATTGAAGGTCACTTATGCTCACATCATCATCTACTCAAACTCTAAAATCCAACTCAACTTAGAATCATGTGATCTTTGTCTGTTTTTTTCTCTCTAGAACCTATCGAGACTCTGTATTTGTCTGTTCTCATATCGTTGTATAAATCTCCTCGAAATCTCATTGTTTGTCTCATAGACAAACGTGGAATCAAAAGAAACTGAAATTAGTTAATGCTCGATGGAATATGTTTGAAAATCGATCGAAGATTTTAGTGGGTATTGATGAACTTGGAAGAATCTACAACAAAGAAAAAAAAAGTGGGTTTGCGATGGGAGTGGATTGGAAGAGGCAGAACAGTGTACCAATGAAAGGGATTTAGAAGAGACAGAAGATTTTATAGGCGGGTTTACAATAGACCCCTCATTATTGACTTACTATAGATATGACCTTGTACTACCAATATTCTCTATTAGCTCCCTACAATAAAATAGAGTTTTTTTTTAGGGTAGTCGGTATGGGCTGGAACCGGTGTTGAGGGGGCTGAATTGGCCAGCCTCAACGCCATGGAGGCTATAGGAACATGGCCTCGTCTCCATGTTGTGTTAAGGCTTGTGGCTCTTGCAACGTAGCTTAATGTCTGGAAACTCAAAGTGGAGAAGGTTTGTACCAATCCTCTCTTAGATATTTAAATTTTTTATTCGTTTTTCCTCTTAAATATGGTGTGGTTGTGTGGTAGTATTTCTTAGTAAATATGAAATAATGCGGAGGTGATTTGACATATGATGTCACAAACAAAATGGTGTGGAGAATGTGACCCATACCCATACCAATATACATTTAATTATATTTTCTTTTCAGAATACACACACACACACTCTCTCTCTCTCTCTCTCACACAAAAGCCTTTTTTTACACATGTGTCGTTACTAGTTCAACAATGAGCAACATTAACTGTCCCAACCATTGATAAGCAACGCTTCTGACTCATCTATACACATTTTAACTTTCAAATTGGTGTTCAATCGACAGAGGCTTATTTTCTAACTCTCAATTTTAAGAAACATAACACAAAAACAACCCATGTGTTATGTCTAACAAGTTTTAATTCGTTGATTTCAAATATATGGTTTCATTTTATGCCCATGTAGTGTATAATTCTATTTTATGGCTTAATAAAGAAGTGGATATAGCATTTCCATTCTGCATAGCCAAATTCTCATTTCTCCAACGTGATTTCATATTTAATAATTCCTCAAACTAAAATTATAACTTGGTTAATGTTATACATACTTTTTTACACTTCAAAAAAACAAGTTTTAGTTTTTGGTTGGTGTTGTTTCTCAGATTTCTCAAGTGTTAAGTCTAGGAAGTTGATGTTGTGATATTCGGTCCTCGGCAGTCCGAACCTGAGAGACAAAACAAATTGTTAAACGTCTACCGGGCCTCTAACCTGAGAGAACACTCTGATGCCAAAGTTAGAAAGCAAGATAGGTAGTTATTCGAAATCGATTGAGAGAAAATCTTAGATTATGTGCTCCTTTCATGTTAAAGTCGGATTCCTTTTATACGGAAATGTCGATGAAAATGGGCCGAGCAGGTGTCCGTTTAATTGTCATTAATGCACTCAGGGATGAAGGTACATAAGTAACACTTAAGAAAGGTAGCCAGTTTTGTCATTATGAATTACCGAGTTATAACGATCCGTTGGGCAATTACAGGTCATCGTGTGACATTTCTCATGGCCCTTTGATTTGATATCTTCAAATGCTTGCTTACAACGTATTTGATTATTCAAGTGCTTCGGATCGAACTTCCTCAATTCGTTCCATACGAGCATATTCCGTGCCGACCCCAGCGCTTCGGTCTTTCGTCCTCGGTTCAGGTTCAGCACATCCGGACCGGCTTTGCCGGAGGTGACATACTCACTAAGTCCCCCACGTTCGAATCGTTTTTAATGATTCGAATTTGTGCCGGTACTATTATGGGTGAGCGCGGTGCGGTTCGGTGCAGTTATTGGCCAAAACCTCACCACTAACTGCAAATGCGGTTAATCCATTTTCAAAACCGCTTGGTGCGGTTATATTGCGGTGTGGTTTTTTTTTCAATTATTAACCGCATTGATTTGATGTGGTTATTTTGTGTGGTTTTTAACTAAAGTTTAGAATTCAAATGGTTTTAAGAGTTCAAACATATTACTTGTAATAATAAAAAAGCATAACAGTTAATATCTTAAAAACGTCAAATCACTAGTAATTAACAATAAATAACTTAAAAGTGTCAAATTTCATCATTTTTCAAAGTTAAACTGTAACACCGGGTTCATGGTATGATTTTATTTAAGTTTTTATCTTATTTTTTTTGCCACGAACTCGGCGAGTCTGCGTCCCGACTCGCCGAGTAGCAGCAGGGTGGACACGGGATTTGAGCGGTGAACTCGGCGAGTCGATGCATGGACTCGGCGAGTCCACCTGTCCGGATGAAACTCTATTTTCAGACATTGCACCCTATTTTACCCATTCTAAAACACCCATTTCGTCCCGTTCTCTTCCAGAAGAACTGGAGAGCGAAACCTAGCCCATTTTGATCCTTGTGAGTGATTTTGGCTTGGTGAAGGAAGTTTGAAGCTCAAGAGAAGAAGGAGGAAGTTGGAGGGTGCAAGGAAGTGTGGTAGATCCGAAATCTACCCTGGGAGAAGCTCCTAACTAGGTAAGAAAGCTCCTTCTTAATCTTTAGTATAATAGATTCCCTTTTTGTCCCTTATATGTGGATTTCAAGACCTTAAACCTCCCAAACTCCGTGTGTTTATGCCCTAGGAGCTTAGATTTATGGTTTGGAACCATTGCATGTCTCAGATTTGGCCAGAATGGGTGAAGAGTCGAAGGGTACTCGGCGAGTGCCAAAGTGCACTCGGCGAGTTCCATGAAGATGGCCTTAAACTCGACGAGTTGGATAAACAACTCGGCAAGTCCTATGAAGATTGTCTGGTACTCGGCGAGTCGTTATTCAAACTCGGCGAGTCCCTTGAATATACCCTTGAACTCGACGAGTTGTTCTTCCAACTCGGCGAGTCATATGATCAGTCACTAGGATAAGAAGGGTTTAAGTGTAGGAGGTCCAACCCTCCGTAGTCGCACGTGGAATTAGCAATTTAACGTGTAGCTATAGTCCCAGAATCTCCAAACCTCCAAGGTTGATGTTCGGATGGAAGATTGGAGCGATTTGTGAGATCTGTTCGTCGGACTCGGCGAGCTCCCCCTTGGACTCGGCGAGTCCAGTCGCGGGTTTGTTAGTTGTCCCCGTCTAGCGAGTCAGGCTGACTCAGTGAGTGGGAACAGGGACCCGATGAGTCAGAGTCGGGCTAGACACAGAAGGACTCGGCGAGTCGCCATATGGACTCGGCGAGTCCAGTCAATCAGAAGGTTGACTTTGACCAAGGAGTTGACTTTGACCAGTCATTTGACCTTAGGGGTATTTATGAGTACCTAATCCATGTTTACGGATTTATAGCCCGGGGGGGGATTACCGGTGCGGCAGCCAGGCGTAGTCTGAGCAGGTTTTCGGCAGCTACTCTCGAGGTGAGTTTCCTTCCAGTAGGGACGGGTCTAAGGCACCAAGGCCGGCCCGTATAGACGATATGTTGGTATCAGAGTGTGGGCGGAGCCCGTATCTCATAGCTGAGTTTGATTGTGTTATATGCCCGTATGATAGAATTGCTTATACTTGTTGTCTGTGTGATACTTGTATGATATGGTTTAGTAGCGGAGTGTGGGCGAGGCCCGTATCTACATGGATAGCAGAGTGTGGGCGAGGCCCGTATCCCTTAGTTACTCATTATATGATAGCATGGTATGTGACATTATGGGGGAACTCACTAAGCTTCGTGCTTACATTTTATAGTTTTGTTTTCAGGTATCTCTTCAGCTAGGGGAAAGGAGCTGGCGCGGTAGCGGCATATCACACACACTCTTGTTTCCGCACTATGGATTTTCTAGGATGTACTCTGAATATTTTACTATGATGTTACCGGTTTTCAGACATAAATTAATATTATGAATGTTTTGTAACGATGTTTTTATGTATTAACCTAATTTAAAAATGAAATTTTTAGTTGGTATTCTTCGGATGTTACAAGTTGGTATCAGAGCCCTGGTTTGAGGGATTCGGACACACCTTCGGGGGTGTCTGGACTCAAATCGAGGGATTAAAAGATTTTTATAAAAAAAAATGATTTTCTAAAGACTAAGTAAAAGGGGTTTCTAAAAAGAAAAAGGTGTGTGATGTGCGCGACCGGCCGAGCTCAAGTAAGTTTTCCCCAAAGTACCCATACAAGTTTACGTTATGATTATCAGTTTCAGTTTCAGTAGAACAGCATGCTAGAATAGGACTAAGGATCTAGGAATGATGCCTTATGTGCCTGCTTTATGTGTTTCGGCTTTTTGAGAATTGCATGCTAGTACAGATCAGTCAGTATGATAGCCAGAGTAGTATATACTCGATTATGTGTACTCAATGCCCGAATGCTGCTTGCTTTGTGCTATTAGGAGTTCTAGTCGTCTTTCACTAACTAGTGAACGAATATGCTAAGTTACATATTGCAAGGATTAAATAATTTCAGAAGTTTGGGTCTAGCCCTATTTCGCAGCTCTTGTTTGAGTCCAACCGTTGTAGGGTAGGACCTCTCATTCGAAGAATTATCTAGTCTGAGTAATATGTAATAGTATTCGCGAGCTAGTTAGGAAAAGAAAGCAGGGACTTCTTGTGCAGCTGATGGCAGAGAGTGGGATGGTGATTACTTAGGGCAAGCCTAGGGCGAGAGTAGCACGAGAACCGCAGTATTAGTAGAAAGGACTTGGTTGAGTTGAGGCAATTCTTGAGGAAAGTACGGATAGACGTGGAAGGTAGTATGGGCCCGTACTACTGAAAGCGGAGGATCCGTACTCGATTCAAAAAGGGCCTAGACGAGACCGGGGACTTGTGATATGAATGTGAGCCTCGTTAGTGGAATATAGTATGATGGTGGTTATGCTAAGTTTTGCAGCATGGTGACCACACGACAGGGAGCGGGAGGCTCAGGATCAGGATCGGGTTCGGGTTCAGGGTCCGAACCAGTTGATGAGGGTCTATGCGAGTTCATTGCGTCAGAGATTACCAGGGGCATCCTTGAGTCGACTCCCATCATCTTCGGGTCGATCAAGGAGGGTATTGTAGAGTTGATGGAGGATCGTCTCAGGGCGTTCAGGAGTGATATGGCGGCTAGCCAGTCAGGACCACGCATAATGTCCTTTAAGGACTTCAGGGGCAGTGGTGCATCAGATTTCCATGGGGCGAAGGACCCCATTTCTGCCAGACGATGGATTGCAGACCTTGAGTCTGCACAGCTGATCAGCTTCTGCCCCGAGGGGTCGAAGGTACGATTTGCAGCAGGGTGTCTACGTGACAGAGCTAGAGATTGGTGGGAGTCGGTTTGTGACTCTTTGGGAGCCGCGACCATTGAGGCTATGACATGGCCGGACTTTGTGACACGATTCAGGGCGGAGTTCGCGCCTGCGGTGGAGCTCCAGCAGTTGGCACGGGAGTTCTTGGATATGAGGCAGACGACAGAGACAGTGGCGGAGATCACTGCCAAGTTCCGGGAGAGGGCATTACTGGTGCCCCAGTATGCAGGTGATGAAGATATGAGGAGGACCCGCTACCATGACATGATGCGAGCCGACATTTGGGAGCATGTCAGTTTCTCAGCTTGCCCTACCCTGGATTCTATGATTGCTAGGGCGAGGGAGAGGGAGATAGATCTGGAGCACATCCGGAAGAGGAAGGCAGAGGAGGGACAGACGATAGGGGCTTCGGGAAAGAAGCCCAAAGGATCAGATGGTAGGCCGAAAGGCCATTCAGGACCGGGCCGCTGTAGGAAGTGCGACAGGTCGCACGAGGGAGCGTGTAGATTAGGATCGATAGGCTGCTACAGGTGCGGCAAGACGGGACACTTCAACAGGGATTGTACTGCCCCTGCTCCGGTTATTCAGACATCTGAGTTGCTGTGTTTCCACTGCAACCAGAGGGGCCACAAGAGGGCCAACTGCCCCCAGTTGACAGCAGCAGCGCCAGTACAGGCGCCAGCTCCAGCGACCCTGCGGATTACAGATGGCCGGCAGGGCAAGGCAGAGGCTCTGGTGGTGAGGAGCCGGGCTTTTCAGCTGACAGCCGAGGAGGCACGCGCTGCACCCGATGTGGTGACGGGTATGATTCTTTCCCTCTGACCTATTTATATGAGATTTATGATATTGATATGTGCTCTGTGTATATACGTTTAGGATCGTTCCATGTGAACGGTATTCCAGTCCAGGTGTTGTTTGATTCGGGGGCTACCCGATCCTTTGTTTCTCTTGCACTTAGCAAGAAGTTTCCTGAGTCCTCGGGCATGTTGGATTGCCCTTTAGAGGTCGAGATTGCGGACGACCGGTCGGTGCGAGCATTAGAGGTCTTCCGAGATTGTGTGTTAAGGTTGTTCGAAGAGCGATATTTAGTTGACCTAGTTCCCGTTCCATTGCAGGGAAACAAGGTCATTATTGGTATGGATTGGCTGAGTCCCAATGGGGCAGTGATAGATTGTACGCAACAGTTAGTACGAGTCAGAGCCCCAAGTGGGGGAGAGTTAGTAATTCAGGGTGAGAGATCACAGCGAGGGCCAGCCTTCTGTTCGGCAGTGAGGGCAAGTCGTTACCTTCAGCAGGGTTGCGCAGGATATGTCGCATATGTCAGGGACACCCGGGAGGCGGGTAAGGCGACGGTGGGCGATGTGCCCGTAGTACGATAGTTCACGGATGTATTCCCCGAGGAGCTGCCTGGGATACCTCCAGAGCGACAGGTGGAGTTCAGGATCGACCTAGTCCCTGGTGCGGCTCCGATAGCCAAGGCACCGTATCGGTTGGCTCCTCCTGAGATGCAGGAGTTGTCTACACAGCTTCAGGAGCTGTTAGACAAGGGTTTCATTAGACCGAGCAGTTCACCCTGGGGAGCCCCGATTCTGTTTGTGAAGAAGAAGGATGGGTCGCATCGGATGTGTATCGACTATAGGGAGCTGAATAAGGTAACGGTGAAGAACCACTACCCACTCCCGAGGATTGACGACCTCTTTGACCAGCTTCAGGGAGCATCTTGGTTCTCCAAGATAGATTTGCGTTTAGGGTATCACCAGGTGAGGGTCAGAGAGGAGGATGTGCAGAAGATGGCATTTCGGACACGTTATGGCCACTATGAGTTTGTGGTGATGCCTTTCGGGCTCACCAATGCTCCTGCCGCGTTCAAGGACCTCATGAACCGCGTGTGTAGACCGATGTTAGACCGGTCGGTGATAGCATTTATTGATGATATCTTGGTTTACTCCAAGACGCGAGAGCAGCATGAGGAGCATTTGCGGGAGGTTTTGGAGACCTTGAGAAGGGAGAACTTGTATGCTAAGTTCTCCAAGTGTGAGTTCTGGTTGCGCGAGGTGCAGTTTCTTGGGCACCTTGTCAACCAGAACGGGATTTCGGTGGATCCGGCCAAGGTGGAGGCCGTAATGAGATGGGAGGTTCCGAAATCTCCATCTGAGATTCGGAGTTTCCTGGGATTAGCTGGCTACTATCGGAGATTCATCCAGGATTTCTCCAAGATAGCATTACCCCTGACCAGGTTAACGAGGAAGGCTGTGGTCTTTCGTTGGGGGCCTGAGCAGCAGGCAGCATTCGAGACACTGAGACAGAGATTGTGCGAGGCGCCAATCTTAGCCTTGCCAGAGGGCATGGAGGATTTTGTTGTATACTGCGATGCGTCCATCTCAGGTTTGGGCGCGGTATTGATGCAGAGAGGGCATGTCATCGCCTACGCGTCGAGGCAGCTGAAGCCTCACGAGGCGAACTACCCGACGCATGATTTGGAGTTGGGGGCTGTTGTGTTCGCCCTCAAGATTTGGCGTCATTACCTCTATGGGGTTCGCTGTACGATTTACACGGACCACAAGAGTTTGAGGTACCTCATGGACCAGCCAAATCTGAATATGAGGCAGCGTCGGTGGCTTGATGTGGTAAAGGATTACGATTGTGAAATCCTTTGTCACCCGGGGAAGGCCAACGTGGTGGCCGATGCGCTTAGCCGCAAGGCGGCGCCGATCAGGGATATTTGCATGCGGATGACAGTGGTGACTCCGCTTTTGGAGCGGATCCGGGAGGCTCAGCAGGAGGCTATGAAGGAGGAACATCGGAAGAGTGAGCGGATTGTGGGACAGGTTTCCTCCTTCGACTATGACAGCAGAGGATTATTGACATTACACCGCAGGGTGTGGGTTCCATATCTCGGAGGCGTGCGCCAGGTTCTGATGGAGGAGGCGCACAAATCCCGATTCTCCATTCATCCAGGGGCAACGAAGATGTATAGGGATCTTCGTCTGGACTATTGGTGGCCCTGCATGAAGCGGGATGTAGCATGGTACGTTGAGCGGTGTCTGACCTGCAGGAAGGTCAAGGCCGAACACCAGAGACCGCACGGCAAGATGCAGCCGTTGGATATCCCGTTGTGGAAATGGGAGGACATCACGATGGATTTCATCACCAAGCTTCCCAGGACCGCGCGGGGAGTGGATTCGATATGGGTCATCGTCGATCGATTGACCAAGAGCGCCCACTTTATCCCGATTCAGGAGAGCATCTCGGCCGAGAAATTGGCCGATATCTACGTCAGAGAGGTGGTGGCACGGCACGGGGTGCCAGTTTCAGTGATTTCGGATAGGGATGTGCGGTTCACTTCCAGGTTCTGGAAGAAGTTTCATGACGAGCTGGGTACTCGTCTGCATTTTAGTACAACCTTTCACCCACAGACGGATGGCCAGAGCGAGCGGACCATCCAGACTCTGGAGGATATGCTGCGGGCGTGTGTTTTAGACTTCGGTGGTAGCTGGGATACCTATCTTCCTTTAGCCGAGTTTTCATATAACAACAGCTATCACGCAAGTATTGACCGCTCTCCCTTCGAGATGTTGTACGGGAGGAAGTGCAGGACCCCGATATGTTGGGGCGAGGTTGGACAGAGAGTCATGGGGAGCACCGAAGTAGTGCTCAAGACGACAGAGAAGATTCAGCAGGTCCGGAGCAGGCTTCAGACTGCTCAGAGTCGGCAGAAGAGTTATGCCGATAAGCGCCGATCAGACCTGGAGTTCCAGGTCGGGGATATGGTTCTCCTGAAAGTGTCGCCGTGGAAGGGCGTCATCCGATTCAGGAAACGGGGCAAGTTGGGTCCCAGGTATATTGGACCGTTTAGGGTTGCAGCCCGAGTGGGCAAGGTGGCATATCGGCTGGACCTGCCAGCCAAACTCAGTCAGATCCACAGCACTTTCCACGTCTCCCAGCTGCGGAAGTGCCTGGTGGACGATTCAGCAGTGGTACCTTTGGAGGACATCCAGATTGATGACAACCTGAATTATATCGAGCGGCCTGTGGCTATCCTAGACCGGAAGTCGAAGGAACTGAGGAACAAAAGGGTGGAGCTGGTGAAGGTGCAATGGCAGCATCGGAAGGGCTCGGAATGGACTTGGGAGCCCGCGGATGAGATGATGGAGCATTATCCGGAGCTGTTCCGAAAGGGAGCGACAGACTTCGAGGACGAAGTCTAAAATAAGTGGGGGAGATTTGTAACACCGGGTTCATGGTATGATTTTATTTAAGTTTTTATCTTATTTTTTTTGCCACGAACTCGGCGAGTCTGCGTCCCGACTCGCCGAGTAGCAGCAGGGTGGACACGGGATTTGAGCGGTGAACTCGGCGAGTCGATGCATGGACTCGGCGAGTCCACCTGTCCGGATGAAACTCTATTTTCAGACATTGCACCCTATTTTACCCATTCTAAAACACCCATTTCGTCCCGTTCTCTTCCAGAAGAACTGGAGAGCGAAACCCTAGCCCATTTTGATCCTTGTGAGTGATTTTGGCTTGGTGAAGGAAGTTTGAAGCTCAAGAGAAGAAGGAGGAAGTTGGAGGGTGCAAGGAAGTGTGGTAGATCCGAAATCTACCCTGGGAGAAGCTCCTAACCAGGTAAGAAAGCTCCTTCTTAATCTTTAGTATAATAGATTCCCTTTTTGTCCCTTATATGTGGATTTCAAGACCTTAAACCTCCTAAACTCCGTGTGTTTATGCCCTAGGAGCTTAGATTTATGGTTTGGAACCATTGCATTTCTCAGATTTGGCCAGAATGGGTGAAGAGTCGAAGGGTACTTGGCGAGTGCCAAAGTGCACTCGGCGAGTTCCATGAAGATGGCCTTAAACTCGGCGAGTTGGATAAACAACTCGGCGAGTCCTATGAAGATTGTCTGGTACTCGGCGAGTCGTTATTCAAACTCGGCGAGTCCCTTGAATATAGCCTTGAACTCGACGAGTTGTTCTTCCAACTCGGCGAGTCATATGATCAGTCACTAGGATAAGAAGGGTTTAAGTGTAGGAGGTCCAACCCTCCGTAGTCGCACGTGGAATTAGCAATTTAACGTGTAGCTATAGTCCCAGAATCTCCAAACCTCCAAGGTTGATGTTCGGATGGAAGATTGGAGCGATTTGTGAGATCTGTTCGTCGGACTCGACGAGCTCCCCCTTGGACTCGGCGAGTCCAGTCGCGGGTTTGTTAGTTGTTCCCGTCTAGCGAGTCAGGCTGACTCAGTGAGTGGGAACAGGGACCCGATGAGTCAGAGTCGGGCTAGACACAGAAGGACTCGACGAGTCGCCATATGGACTCGGCGAGTCCAGTCAATCAGAAGGTTGACTTTGACCAAGGAGTTGAATTTGACCAGTCATTTGACCTTAGGGGTATTTATGAGTACCTAATCCATGTTTACGGATTTATAGCCCGGGGGGGGATTACCGGTGCGGCAGGCAGGCGTAGTCTGAGCAGGTTTTCGGCAGCTACTCTCGAGGTGAGTTTCCTTCCAGTAGGGACGGGTCTAAGGCACCAAGGCCGGCCCGTATAGACGATATGTTGGTATCAGAGTGTGGGCGGAGCCCGTATCTCATAGCTGAGTTTGATTGTGTTATATGCCCGTATGATAGAATTGCTTATACTTGTTGTCTGTGTGATACTTGTATGATATGGTTTAGTAGCGGAGTGTGGGCGAGGCCCGTATCTCCATGGATAACAGAGTGTGGGCGAGGCCCGTATCTCTATGGGTGTGGGCGAGGCCCGTATCCCTTAGTTACTCATTATATGATAGCATGGTATGTGGCATTATGGGGGAACTCACTAAGCTTCGTGCTTACATTTTATAGTTTTGTTTTCAGGTATCTCTTCAGCTAGGGGAAAGGAGCTGGCGCGGTAGCGGCATATCACACACACTCTTGTTTCCGCACTATGGATTTTCTGGGATGTACTCTGAATATTTTACTATGATGTTACCGGTTTTCAGACGTAAATTAATATTATGAATGTTTTGTAACGATGTTTTTATGTATTAACCTAATTTAAAAATGAAATTTTTTGGTTGGTATTCTTCGGATGTTACATAAACATAACAAAAAATCAACATTTTTTTTCTTCTAGTATTTTATCCTTCTTTCATCTATAAAACTTGTCTTATTTTTAATATTTAATATATTAATAATTAAAAAACAAAATTGTATATAATATATGCGGTGCGGTGCGGTTTTTGAAAACTAATAACCGCACCGCACCACAAATTTGCGGTTTTTAAAAAACAGAAAACCTCACCATCGGTTTTTTTGTGGTTGCGGTTTATGCGGTTAATTTTAGTTGCGGTGCAGTTTTTGCTCACCCCTAGTTACTATCAGGGTTTGTGCACACTCATGGGTAGGGGATAGGTCTGAATTACGAATCAAATAACTGATTTGACCGTCTTTCCGTCTTACAACTCATCATTGCTTATTGAATAACTATCGTTTCAAGATTTTAAACTTATCCCCTTATTTAACGGGCATAATCGAACTGCCAACTTCAATCGTCTTCTTTCTTCTGTTGTCTTATTCTTCCTTCTGCTGTCTTATTCTTCCTTTTGTTGTCTTATTCTTCCTTCTACTTTACTTGCTCTAATATTCTTACCACATTCTTCCCATGGGGAAAGATAATCATTCTATTCGTATGACTTCGACTTCCCTAACCCAAAAGTTTTTGGACGATTTCGTCAAATCTTACCACATCGATCCCCGATTTAAACCCCTTCTTCCTTATGAAAATCAACCTATTAGAAACCCCCTCAAGGTTATGTAGGCGTTTACACTCAATTTTTCAAATTCGGTCTTCGTCTACCTGCGTTTGATTTCTTGAAGTCAGTCCTGGATCACTACAAACTCCACATTGCCTAGATTACCCTTAACTGGTTTAAGAAAATCATGTGTGTTGTGCTATTAAACAAAGCCTTGAATATCGTTCCGACGCTGGCGGTGTTCCATCATTTTATGTAACCATGGTGACTAATTATTGGGTGTCGTTCTCCCTTCGTCATGGTGCAATTGAAATCTACGATGGATTACCTACTTTTATCAAGAAGTGGAAACTTGAGTTCTTCTTCATGGATGTGCCTGCCTTTGGAGGTCCTATGCAATTTGAAGATCCCCTTGGTCACGAGCATGATCCAACGCCTGAACTTACCGATGAGGAACGCTTCATCTTCGATCGTCTTGTGGAAAATTTTGTTAGGTGGGCTGACCCTTCCGATTCAACACTTGATCTTGCTGGACTAGGAGGCGTCGCTTATGTCAGCGATAGGCCCCCTGCTCCTGTACTCCATGGTCAAGGGATTACTCTTCTTGAAAGTCTTCATCGAAAACGTCTTGCCGCTTCTTCCAAATCTGGTGAAGGTCGTACAATAAGGCCGGTTACTCCAGCTGATACCGACCCCATTTTAGAGTTTGAATCAAGCATCGACTCCCACATCCAGCATGATGCTAGTGATTCCGCCATGATCCCGTCTTCCTCCCCCCCCCCCCCCGAAAATAAAAATCAAAGAGTTGAACGTTCTCGTGCTAAACCTCTCGCCTATGCTTCTTCTAATCCTTCTTTGAAGACAAAAGGTACTTTTAAGTGGAAGATGGATGTGACTATACTAGATAACGACACAGACTACGAGGCTAAGAAGGTTGCTCTGATGATCCTTCGAATATGCATTCTCCCAAACGCCCTAGGTCGGTTCACCCTTCCAAACTTACTGCTTCCCTTGACACCGACCAAGCCAGTGAGAATCCGTCCCCAGACACATCTGCAATGGATATCACTCACCCACCTCTATAGATCGCTATCTAAATCCCTAAACTACACAAGTGTCCTATTTAGTCTGATCCTGAGCTGACTGCTGCAACTGAAGCTATCACAAGATCATTTCCCCTTATCACTCCGACTCTAGTTACAAGTTCTGCTCCATCTACCGATTCTCTTGTGACAACATTGGTATCACCTACTTCCAAGATCATCCCTGTTATGTTTTTTCTTAAGGAAGGTGCAACCAAACAGGCCTTGTTGTTCGGTGCTAGTGCTTCGGCATCTACTTCTACTACGATTGTTCCTTTTCCTGCATTTGATCCAACCTCTCATGCCCCTGTCGTGTCTACTGCTAATATGATTGACGTGGAGGTCTTATCTTTGTCTGACAAAGTGATTCTCGATGCGTCTTCCGAAGGTGTGCTTGTAACTAGTTCTGCCCCCAGTAGTTCTATTGCTCCATAGTTTGGTAAGTTTTATCATGTTCTCACCTGATTCTTTTTCTAAGATTTTAGTGTTGGATTAATGTCTAAGTCCATAACTATAATTGGTAAGACTTGACCCGACCCGGCATGGTCCATTTGGGTTGCATGGCATCATGCATTTGGATAGACTATAATGAAAGAAATAACACTTAAGGTTGGTTAATATATTATAAGTTCTAATATATTAATAAGGTTATTTAATTAGTATTGATCAAGAATTAATTTGGAATTAATTAAGTGATCAAAAGGAGACTAATTAAATATATGGGTTGATTGTGTAAATCATTCATTCTTATATATGTGGGCTTGTGATCCAAGATTTCTTATGTTGGACTAAGTCCATGGGGTGACCCATGGATACACCATGGAGGATAAAATCCATGGAGAATAAGGAATGGGTAAAGTTATGAGTTACATGGTGTAACCCTAATAGCCACCATATAAAAGAATCCCATGGCTCAAGAAATCGTGGACTAATATGTGAATATGAGGGCTAGACGATTTCAAGGAGTGTTCCATTTCTCTCAAGTCATTCCATGTGCATTTGGTGTTGTGTGAACCATTTGAGGTGTCACACTTGGGGCACTAGGCACTCAAGCTTCATGGAGACAAGCTACATCAAACAAAGGTATGTATTCTATCCATTTGATTACCCAAGTATCAAGTATTGTATGCTAGATAGGGTAATACCTTGGAAAGTTCATAATTGCATGTATAATAGAGAAAACATAGATCCAAGGTATTTAGGGTTGCATGTACACTTAGGAGTGTTAGAATGCTCAAAACCCCTCAGTGGTATCAAAGCCCAGGCTTGTTTTCTTGTTATACTTGCAAAATTAGCTGAAAAATCGAATTGTATTAGTTTAAAAGTTATGCTAATTACTTGAAAAAAAATTTGATGTGAATTATCTTTGTTCATATGAGTTTATTAGATTAATAGAAAAGTTAATTGATTATGTGTTTTCAATCCATTTTAATCTAAGAGTTGATTCTAAAATGTGTTTTTGTAACTTGTCCTCAAGTTATATGAAAAGTCACATTTAAGTTTCATAAAACTCATAAAAAGTTGGCAATGGTTACAAAAATGAAGAGTCTTGTCCTCATTAAATGGTTTTATGACTCCATAACTTGTCCTCAAGTTATGGAGGTTCAAGAGTCACTTCATTAAATGATAAAATATGTAACCTTAATTAGTTCCATAAGTTACAAAAATAAAGAAAAGGTACATTCTTTTATTAGTTTAAAGTCTTCCATAACTTGTCCTCAAGTTATGGAACTTGAAGAGTTTTTTTTTTTTTTTTTTTTTTTTTTTTTTTTATAATTAAAACTACTTTAAACACATAAGTTATGGAATTAATTAGTTTTGAATATTTTCAAAACTTGCCCTCAAGTTTTGGAATTTGTAAAGTTTTCCCCATGAATACTTTAATTCCAAGTTAGCCCTTAGAATTTTAAAAGTTAAAATTCAACCCTTATACTTTATAGTATTATAAGTTAATAATAAATATATGTATAAGAGCAAGTCAGTCTTACCGTTAGTAGGCCTCATTCACGAAGCTGGTCTATAAGGGGGGTATAAGGTTACTGCCTATAAAATGGCAGTTTAATGGGTGTCCACTCTCACCCACCGCTTCCTTGACTGGTGGAGGGTCGTTAGCTGAACGGGTAGGACAAGGACTATAATTCTCCCTTCATTAAAAGTATTAATGATAAATACTAAGTAACTAAACACTTATAAATTCCCAATCTTAGTTACTTAGGAAAATGTGAATAAGGTGCTAATCCATGAAATTACACTTTGCACTTTGTTTAAACCGTTAGTGGAGCGTGTGTGGTTAACCGGCACACTAACCTGGATTTAACAAAGTAGGCAAAGGGTAACTTAATATTTATCATAGTATCGGTGGAGCTCGTGTGGTTAACCGGCACATCGATTGAGGGGTAAATATTAAGGGTACCAAGTATATTTGCATGGTTACTTCACACCTTGTTTTGTGATCCTCGGCATCCCAGTCACAAAACCTGAAGGGCACACTCGAGATTGAAACATGCCATTGAAAAGTTCAATGAATCTCAAAATATCTAGGAGTTTCAAATCCAATTAAAAACCTAATTACATTATTTCATTTTTCATGGTGGAAATTGGTAAATCGTCATTTACCTACCTTCAACTATTTTATAACTCGGATTACGGCATCCCTCTTCCAGTTATAAATAGGTTGTTGGATCCTAGCCTTAATATTTCATATTGGGTGTTATATTAAGGACTTTAGATCAACTATCTTGAATATCTCCCAAAAGATGTCTAGTATCTATGATCTTCCCAAATCTCTTGAAACTTTACTTCCTCCACCTCCTCCAATTATTCTCCCTAACCCACAAGTTCAAGGTCACTCAAGCCCTAATGGCAAGCAAGGTCTCTGTGTGATCACATCTTAGAGATGAAGTCACATATTGACAAGCTGGGAGAGTTGGGTGTCAAAGTCTTGAGAAAGTTGGATGTTCAATCACTTTCTAAGTCACATAGTGAGTTCCTTTGGGACTCCTATGAAACAGACTATGACAAGACCCTTAATGATCTTATCTATTTGCTTGGTACTACTGAATCAACAATGATTTGGAAGGCTAGTAAAGCAAATTTGATTAGAAGATCAACTTCCCAAAACGTTATGGACAGGGACAATAGTGACACAGGAAATCCAGAAAAGCATTCTCTTCCCAATGGAAAGGGATTGGCCATAGTCAACTTGGTTGACCAAATGGTAAAGAGAAAGGCTAAGTCTGAGATAGTCCCATGTACTATTACCTAAGGGTCCATATGTTTCTATTGCCAAAGGAAGGGGCTTTGGTTACGAAGCTGCCAAACTTACCTAAGGATGGTAAAGTCAATGAGTTTGACTTTATTTCAGGTAAAGTCCATTGTCTAACTCTATTAAGTTCCTATTTGGAGATTCTTATTACATGATGTGACTGGGTCACATGTTGATGTTATAAGAATCAAAGAAAAGAGAGAAAGCTTAAACGAAGTATATGCTGATTCTGATCGGGAAGATGGACTTCGATCGCATCAGAATTTTTGAGCTGTTACTTAGGAGTTATGACTCATTGCTTAGGAATAGATAACAACAAGGTTTTCATATGGATTGTAAGGATGAGTTTTTCCGCAAAGTTTTTTAAAATAAAAGAAAATTTTTGATTTTATTTATTTTAAGTATCCTTACAATGGCATTTATGGAAAAAAAATTTGTTGCTTATATGATTCCATTGCTAATAATATAGGAAAATGGTTTTGATTCTTTCATTTGTGGTAGTGTCTTAATTTACCAACTAAGAAAAGTTTCTCATCACCCAAGTTTCAATTGGACCGAAACTTGGAATCATACAAGGTGTATAGTATGATGAATGAGAATTTTCAACTTTGGAAAAATTAAGACTAGTTACTTGTTCACATGTATATGTGACTCAAGAGAAGGACTAAGGGATCAAGTACACATTCATGTGCACTAGTCAAAGTTCACCACAAAAGATGGACAAGAATATTCGTCATGATTTACTAAAGCTTAGTAAATATGGTTATACTTACAAGTTTAAGTATAATTCTGAAAAACATTGAAAATACTTCAATGTATGGCAGAACGAATGAGAAGAATCAAATTTGGCAGAAAGATAAAATTTTCTCAAATCTGAAAAGATGGGAGAGTACTTTAGTATCATGTTTATGATCATCTTAATGATTAAGATACCATATCACAATTGATCCTCTAAGGTCATCTTAGTGCATTTTTATGACTAAGAAGAGGAGTCATGAATTGTTGAAATGGTTAAATCAAAAAGATGAGTCATACTTCGTTCCAAAACAATTCTTAGAGTCATACTCCAAGATTGTAACTTGAGTGACATATCTTAAAGAAGGTTTATTAACACTAGTCAAATGGAAGAGTAAAAGGTTATCTACTCTTGTACATTTGAAATTGGTAAGTTGTGATGTTTTGGATAAAACAGAGACCAACTTAGACCAAGTGTGTGAAGTGTTTGTCTTGCTAAAGAATCCGCACTATCTCTTGTATATTTGGCAAGTGAGTCTTATATGTCAAGAGGACAGTGGGAGTCCTAAAGCTCTTGAAAGTTTCAAGACCTAATCAAGAATAAAACCTGAAATTCTTCACTAGCACACGACTTGAGGTGTATAACCTATCGTGTTGACATTTCTGTGCCTATTCAAGTTGACTTTGCATAGTAGTTCTGAGAGTTCTCAATTGGTTGCACAACTACTTGGAAGCTATGGCAGGCCCTTGTGCTGCCAGGTGGCAAGAACATAAGATTGCACAAGTTCAATCCATATGAGTTTGGATTTGTCACTAACCTTGTCTTGTGATTATGGTTTTGACAAATTCATATGGGTAGGAACTCATACACCATAAAAATCTAAGTGTCATAAGGTTTCTCTCCGATTCATGAAAATGATAGTGAGGAAACACTTTCACTAAGTAGTTTTTTAAGTAGATAGTAATCTTTGCATTCTCAAAGTCGTTAGTAGAGTACACTAACATGGACTTATGAGAAATAGCAAAGGTCTAACCAATTGAGACTATGATTACGGCATCCCTTTTCATAGTTCTTAAATTGTTTAGACACACCAGTGGGCTATCTACAATAAGGTGTATGATTTTGATAAAGTCTTATCAAAGCAATCTAGTATCAGAAATTTGAACTTTGGTAAGAAAGTCAATAAAGTATTGATTTCTAGAAGTCCACTAATTTTTGAATACATGTCAAAGCTAGTGGGAGCATGATAATTATGATAAGTATTGCAAGTTAGCAATGTTAATTATAGAAAACAAAAGTTTCAATTCGTGAGGCAGCCAGGGGTTGAAAAAGTTGTTTTGCTATAATTAAGGGAGAGGATATACTTCATTTCAGTTCTAAAGGCTTAGATTGAGAACTTAATCATCTTTAGTCAAGAATATATATATGAATTTCATGCTGGATTGGTTCAACTTAAGGAAATTCTATATATTGCGTTCTCAAAATTCGATTATGATTACGACATCCCTCTTCATAGCCAAATTTTGAAAACATGGCAAATAAAAATATTGTAGCAAAAGACTGGTCTAGAATCATGTCTTTATGTGAGACATCATGAATCGTGTACCATTTGCTTTGGGTACAGGATCGATTGCATGTGCTATAATATTTGTCATTTCTAAATTTTTCCAAATGCCCAGAGGCATTAAGAAGGGAAAAGGTCTAGAATTGGATATTACTAAAATGATTAAGCAATTGTCGAGGACAATCTGACGTTTACCAAAGATTGGTTGCTCAGGGACAGTTGGAAGTATAGTGCTAATTTTGGAAGGACCATATTGACATATTCTGAAAAGAGGCATCTCTTATTCAGAAGTGATAGTCAAAATGAGAATATGGAGTTGTCTCCATAGGTGGAACTTATCTGTGTAAGATTAGAAAACTTAATGCAAGAAGCATGTCCAAAGCAATGTACTTTGAATATGAGACTTAGTTTCCATGGAGTTGATCTCCATTGGAATACCTTATAATGACTGTTGACAAGTCTTTGTGACTTTGTACATATTCATTACAGGAGGGTCAGTGCATATAAGTTTAAAATCTAAACAGATTTCGATAAATGATAGGAATTTGAAATTCTCACATTTTTCGATAAGGATTTGGGAGTGTGAAATTAGAATCATTGAAATTATGTTCAATTGGTTTATTTCACAAAGTAAGGATCATAGACAAACATAGAGTGCATACTTGGTGTATGGCAAAGCTATTGTTTAAGAAAAACATAGTGTACATGCTTGGAGCATGGGACAACTAGTGTTTTTAATTCAAGTATAAAGTTGATAAAACTGAAACAATGAATAATGAGTAATCAGTATGGTGATAAATAAAAGTGTTTATTTATATTCATAGGGTTTGATACCATATTTGATTCATTTATTCTTGTGTTTCACTTTGCATGTTTTGACTTCCAGAATAACTAAGTCGCTCTTCCTGAATGATTAAGTTATTCAAACCATCCACAGTCGGTCATATGTTGGAAGTAGATATGAATCAAGACTGTCATGGGTTGGTTTGTAGAGGTCCAAGTTGGTGGACAAAGTGGTGCTACAACACTCATGAGTGCTCATAAGTTCTGAGTATTGGATTCAACCCGCGCTCATTTGAATCACTTCATGGATTTTATCACGAGTGATCATGAGACGATAATATCTTATATTCTTCAAACCTAGAGATATGAGTTGTTACTATGAGTTGGTTGTACATTGATTGCACGAAAACGCATTCGGTAACTCGATGTTATAAAACGTGCCTTTGTGTATGATTCAACAAGTAGTAGAACAAGCCGTATGAGTCGAAGTTTATCCATTCCTTTTACCTTCGGGATAAAAGCGATATCTGTGGGCCCCTCGATGATTTAAAGATGATACATGTGAGTGCTTGGCCAAGCCAGGACTGATTTGATTTGTTCAATCAGTCAGTCATCATGAATCGGAAATCGGGAAACAACAAATGGACAGAGAGAATGATTGATAATCCATGTCTCAGTCCATATGATATCTATAATGGAGGAATATATGATCCCTTATCTAATGGACAAGTAATTGACAAAGGTCAGAGTTCATCGACAAGGTCAGAGTTCGACAGAAGCTTTTGAGAGCTACGATTGCTGATCGGTTCCTGAAGTCATACACAATAATAGTTTTAGACTTATCCAAGTGGGAGACTGTTGGATTAATGTCTAAGTCCATAACTATAATTGGTAAGACTTGACCCGACCCGGCATGGTCCATTTGGGTTGCATGGCATCATGCATTTGGATAGACTATAATGAGAGAAATAACACTTAAGGTTGGTTAATATATTATAAGTTCTAATATATTAATAAGGTTATTTAATTAGTATTGATCAAGAATTAATTTGGAATTAATTAAGTGATCAAAAGGAGACTAATTAAATATATGGGTTGATTGTGTAAATCATTCATTCTTATATATGTGGGCTTGTGATCCAAGATTTCTTATGTTGGACTAAGTCCATGGGGTGACCCATGGATACTCCATGGAGGATAAAATCCATGGAGAATAAGGAATGGGTAAAGTTATGAGTTACATGGTGTAACCCTAATAGCCACCATATAAAAGAATCCCATGGCTCAAGAAATCGTGGACTAATGTGTGGATATGAGGGCTAGACGATTTCAAGGAGTGTTCCATTTCTCTCAAGTCATTCCATGTGCATTTGGTGTTGTGTGAACCATTTGAGGTGTCACACTTGGGGCACTAGGCACTCAAGCGTCATGGAGACAAGCTACATCAAACAAAGGTATGTATTCTATCCATTTGATTACCCAAGTATCAAGTATTGTATGCTAGATAGGGTAATACCTTGGAAAGTTCATAATTGCATGTATAATAGAGAAAACATAGATCCAAGGTATTTAGGGTTGCATGTACACTTAGGAGTGTTAGAATGCTCAAAACCCATCATTTAGTACTTGCTAATTTTTGATTTCACGAATGCAGATTTCGTTTCTATGAAGAATCAAGCTCCTCCTCCTACTTTGATGTCTCTAGCTTCGTCACTTCCCGCTTTTTTACATCCTTTTACTAATACCAGATTTGCCAACAAACCTAGTATTGGTAAGATGACCGATGAAGAAGGATTCAGCATGGACCGCTCCCATATTCATAAAGGCATGCACTGGATGAACGCAGTCTCCTTGCTCTGTAAAGCCCGTTCCGCTGCTGCTACTGCTAAGAGCTTGGAATTTGATAAGCTTTCTGAGTGCATGGATGGGCTTCGATCAAGCTATCAAGTCTTGGAGAGAGAGAAGACAAAGTTAATGCAAGACAACACTTATTTGACCTCTAACAACAAACAGCTGACACTTGATCTTAGCGAATCTGCTCGTGTTCAAGAAGAGTTATGCCAATGCAACCTTGATCGCCAGGCGAAGCTAGACGAGATACAAAGCCAACAGACGACCTAGACCAAAGCCTTGGAGGAGCTAACTCAGAAGTTTGTGGGCTTGAAGACACACTTCACAAAGAAAGTTTCTAGTTTAGACATAACCTGTTCTGAGAAGAACGTTCGCATCAAGCTGCTGGACGACGAGGTGGCCAGTTAAATTCGGAGGACATTGGGCACATCAACACTTCCCTTCAAGAGGCCTCCATTCAACCTGGTCAACATTAAGCATGTGCTGACATGGTTGCTCAGTACCATGAAGCATTGGTCGGGCTTGAGTTACCATATTCCTTCCTTGGGGTGGCCAATTTGATCCTTCAACGCTTCTCCTAACTTACTAGTTTTAATTATTCTCTATTCAAGATGCTAGAAAAGGATCATGTAGATGCTAGCTCCTTGAAGAAACACGTGGAAAAGGTTAATTCTTCCACCATTGGATCAAATGAATGAGAGTTGTATTCTTTTTTCTTTTTTCTTTTGTTTATACTTTGAATCACAACAATGCTCCATATGGATATTATGAATGTATTATTGTTTTTGATGAATGATTCTTGTTGCCACCTTTTCTTATTTTTCCTTTTCGTTTTGATGATGAGATGCCTTACATCTTTCGAGGAATTTCTTTTAATCAGGTTGTTACTAATTATTAGAATTTCAAGTCTTTTGTGCGAGGTTTATCCTACACTGAACCATAACTTAAACCCATGATGTTATTTTTAAGATCGAGCCCTAATGACCGAACCATGGCGACCTACACTTAGTCGAACCATAATGTTTATACCATAGTGACTTTTGTAAGATCAAGCCATGGTGGCCGAACCATGGCGATCTATACTTATCCTAATCATGACATATGGCCTTCGTGAGATCGATCTAAGATGACCGAACCATGGCGATTTATGTTTAGTCGAACCATGGCGTTTATACCATGGTGGCTTTTGTAAGTGATGAGTTGAAAACTCTTTAAGATCGATAAGATTCTTAACAAATAAAACAGAAAGCAAACCAAAGAACAAACACACAATGAATCAAACGGATATCGGATGATTAAAACAGCAACACCTCAGAAGAGCTCGATGAAGAACTTCTGTTGTAGAGGTGTGCTAGGGTTACAGTACTTGTTAAAGAAAATATTCAAGAAGCGTATCTAATGTGATGCATGCATGCACCATAAATACTAAACCCTAAAACAAATACACGGTTGGACAGGCCCAAACTGTGAATACATTGGACTAAACTGCCGAAGCCCAATGGTGCAACCCATAGACTCAACAATCTCACCCTTTGCGCCAATTGAGGCGAGAGATCACTTCGGTTGAGTAACGGTGGTTTTCTTTACAATCTTGAACAACTTTGGTATGATGGCAAGAAGAGTCTGACGAAAGTTAATATACCACCGAAGCATATCTGAAAACATCTTCTTATCAGCTTCATTGTTCTGATTGCACATGTATATGATATCGAGAATATGCTCCAAGCAAGAAGTGGAGAACATGTGTTTGTCAACGAGAGCGAACAAGCATTTTTGACCTTCGCCCATGATGAACATGATTATATGAAACTGTGGGTCGATTTTACCTTTCATCATCAATTTGATGTCGCTTGCCTTCCCAATTGGCTTGATAGTGGGCTTCTTCCTTAAGGCAGAGGCGATCTCCTGATCCATCTTTGCGACTTCAAGAATATAACACACCAGCATTCGCTTGATGTGATCGATGATAGGCTCATACTCTTTTTGATTAGTCAAGAAAATATTGTTCAGGAGAATCCAGTCATGAGGATTCAAATTTGGCAAATCAGCTAGGGAGATCATATGAACCGAACTGTCTGAGCCTCGGGTCACTTTGAATTTGATATTGATAAACTTCCCTGGCGAAGTGGGTTTCAACACCTTGACTGTTGTGATCTTCTATTTACTCCAAGTCAGGTATTGTAGTTGAGAGAACGCAAGATAATATTCGATCAGGTCTCGATCAACCTTCGGGTCAGGAGAGGGGATGGTAACTGTTGACTCGAAACAATGAAAGATGAACGCCTTTCGGGTGAGTGGCATATCAAATTGAGAATCCTTGGAATTCTCAAGATCGAATGAAAGGACCGGTTCGAGCCAATGTGTGCTTGGAGATTCGATTACCTCCTTCAGAAGTTTTTCATCGTCCATAGATGGAACATAGATTTCCTTCGTTCTAATGCATCGTTCGCTTCTATTTGTTTCATCTCCCTTTCAGCTTCTTCACTTGCTTTACGAAGCTTTTCCTCAAGCTCTCGATCAATTCGCTTGATTTTGAGGTCTTCGATTTTGGAAGCTTTTTCTTCTGTTTCAGCCACATCATCGATTTCAACTTCATCATCATCACCAACGTTCTTCTTTCGTTTGTCCTTCATACTGCCCGAAGCTTCATTACCCTTCGGTTTAGCAGTGACTTTTGGTTGGGTGATGGGTTTGCTTTTTGGAGGTTATTGTGATTGACCCTGGATGACATCTTCTCCCCCTTGTTTCGGATGGACAACGGTCTCCGGAACACCTTCAATCCTGCTTAGAATGTCTAGAGCAGGTCTTAACTTCTCAGCCAAGTGGCGTCGAACCGAGATAGTAAGGGCCGAGTCATGTGCGTCCAGAAGATGTAAAAGAATGGAATGCACATCACCAACAAAGATTTTGATGACGACTCGCTCAGACTTAAGTTCATAAATTTCTTTGGTCGCCAGAGTGAGCTTCAAGTTTCGATTTTTGAGCTGAGCAGTGCGACGATCCAGCTCATCCATTATCTTGTTTTCCACAGCTAGTTCGGCTTCGAGTTAAGTAAGATGGGAATCAACAGATGTATGAAGCTCAGTTTTGGCAGACTGGATAGCTTGGCGTGCCTCTTCAAAGTGCTTCTTTTCAGCTTGAAGCGAGCTGGTAAGATTATCAACAGAAGGATTCACCATTTGAGCATTCTTCTTAGCTGCAGCCTGAAGAGAATCAAGAAAAACTTGAGCATCATAAATTAGTTTTTCGACTTTTGCGGTCGCTTGCTTGCAATCTTTGGTGGATTCTTCAACTGCAATAGAAGCTTTCTGGCATGAGGAAGTGGAAGCATCTATAGCTTTGACAGCATTAGAAATGGAAGTGTCATGCTCCTTGACAAAGGTTGCCAACAGAGCCTTGATTGCAGCTTCAGAGTATGCCCTACTTGGAGTAGAAGAGGAAGAAGAAAGCAATTGATCAAGCTTGTCATTCAGATCCTTTAAATGCATCTTCGTGACAGGGGCGTCATCACCATCATCATCGCTCTGAACTCGATAAGGGCTAAAATAGACAGAATCAAATTCCATTTCTGATCCGCCAAGAACAGTGTCAGATGCGTGTGAGGGAGGTGGGGATAGAGGTTTTGAGGTAATTGGGGGTTCAGATTCTGAAGTAGGTGCCCCCGTATCAGATACGTTGACACGAACGTGAGGTTCGGTTATAGTAGTAGTAGTTGTGGTAACTTCGGTGAATAAAGTGGTGGGAATTGGAATTGAGGTTGTAGTTGAAGATGAGATGGGAGGTGGGCACGGAGCAATGGTAATAGGAACCGATTGTGTAGGAGAAAGAAGAGGTGAGTTTCGGTTACCTTCAGGAGGTGGTGAGGGTGGAGGCGAATTACCTCGAAGCGAACTCTCGTGTTGAGAAACATCAGCATCACTAGACTTTGGTTCGGGCTGTGGGTCAGATGGAAATATTCAGAATCACTTGAAGAAGGAGACTTCGGCTTGTGTGCCTTCTTCTTGGTATTGCGTTTCTTTGGAGCAGAAGGAGCTGCTTGTTTAGACTTTCGCTTCTTGGGAGTAGAAACTTTAGAGGATTGACCTTCCTTCTCCCTTTTTCTTTCAGGCTTCTTCCCTCGTTTTGCTGGTTTATCTGTTGCGTCTAGCGAGCTCTGCATTTCGGGAGTAAGCTGCCTTGGCCTTGAAGGAGGTAGCTTCTTGTACTCATTTATCACTTTGCTTTCACTGGAAACACACCTGTACATGGATTTCGGAACCGAACCAATAAGCATAAACTTCGATGGATCAGAAACTATTATCTTCGTCATGTGGAAGGTAGTAATAGACGACATCAATGAGTCCACCATTGATGGAATTTGAAGCTTCTCCATTGCTCATTGAGTAACAAGAGTCCAAAACCTAGCACAAGAGATTTCAGAGTAGCGTGAAGTAGAACTAATACTTTGAACCAGTTGAGACCATAATATAGACCCAAAGTCCATGTTGACCCCATGGTACAGACCGTAGAGAAGGGTCATGAACGCCTTGCTCGCCCCATCAGATCCTGCAACCCTCTCTGATAAACCCTTAAAGAGGAGGGTAAACAGACCATTCCACTGAGGAGGAAGGCATGATTTCTTGATCTTTGTGACAGTGGTGAGAATCTCAGTGTACCCCATATCATAGAACATTGTGAAGAGTTGAGTGGTGGTAATGGAATCAGGGTTGATCATGGAGTCATCGATAGCAATCCTTAGCAACAAACAAAACCTAGTTTTTGAAATCGACACCTTTTGATTGAAGATCTCAAAGAAAATTCTCTCCTTGACTTTATCGTAGACAGCGGTTGAGTAGACCTGAGAAAGTAGCGACATGGGAACATACTCCACCTTAGTTAGGGAAACTACAAGTGGTGAATATTTGAGGCATTCAACCACTTGCAGCATGTAGGGATCATACTGGAAAGGTGAGAGATCAATGATGAGGTTTTGATTTGGTTTAATGATGAGAATAGAGGACTGGGCACTGTGTTCATAAACAGAAGAGGAATCCGCCATTGTTGAACCTTGAAGAAAAAGATGAATAGTAGAGAGAGATTTCGCCGTATAGTGCTTGAGAGGTTTTGTAAGTGGTAAGAGCGTAAAAGGAAGTTGAGAAATCCATTTATACGATTACCATGAGAGAGAAAAATCCGGAGAGATGATTGTACAATCCGCTGACGTAACACCTGAAAAAGCGCGATTTGACAACTGTTACCCCGAAAAGTGTGCGAGCGTGTCAGGCGGCATGAGAAAGGAAACAATTCAAATTCACACGCCTTTAAAATCTTATCCTTTCATCTTCTCTTGAATTTTGAAACGATCCAAATTCCTGTTGAAATGTTGAGTCATCCTTTCGCTTCATATGAAATTGCCCTTCGCTCCCAACATAGTGTACCATTACAGCCTATTGAACCGAATGCTGTATCTGAGAAATAGCAATTAGTACCACGATCAAGACTTGTGGAAAATCATAAAGATCTCCGTGCAAGAATGTGGCAAAGAAAAAGAAATAAAGCAAATAATTTGTGGGATTTAAGTGATGTCAAGTAAGACACGAAATTGTTGATCCCGGGCACGAATCTCTTCCTTCAAAGTCAAGAAAGACTTAGAAGTGTCTGTGTTGTTTCCCGTTGAAATACGATCAAATGTTTATTAAGAAACATTGAAAGGCATCTTTTAATTGTATGGCTATTAGGGTGGCTTTCACTTCATTCAAATTACGGAACTTGATATAAGACCGAAAGTTGGATAAAGTACTTGTGAGACAGGTGTAGTCTATATAACAATTAGGTTTGATCATTTTCAGTGACTTGGTGAGTTTTGTAGAAATCTCAAAAACAAAAATAAACTGGATCTTATGGGAAGAAAAGCCTTGGTGTCAGAAAATTTCATAAAGATCGCACAAAAATTAAAAAGAGATTTCTTGGTACCTTCCACTAAAGTGGTTTCGTTAATACGTGGGTGAAAACTAGAACATTTGATTGTTCACCGTCAATTCGTTATAGGTGCTGGATTTTGGGTTTCACTTAGCACGTGGTGAAACGAAGCTAAGATCATTAACACAGATGTTGTGTAACCATAAACCTCAGTGGTAAATTCTGAGAGTCTCAAGGGTTACTATTATGAACCGAAGTATGATGAAGAAAAGTAATAAGGAGGTTAAAGAACCGAAAGTACCTCTGCTATATATAAAGGACCGAGCAGACAACACTTAACTCAATGTGAGACGATTAAGGTAGCTCATGACATATGTGATTTTATCAGCCTGATTGGGAAGATTTGATTTGTGCATATCAAATTAGTAAGGCTTCACTTGAAGTCTTTGAGGCTTTGGTCAACATACAACAGCATGCTTCTAGGGACACTTAGCTAGTACACAGATAAAGAGATTTATACCTGTCCCATCTCCATCATTTGAATGATCCATGATACCTTTCAATGATATTTTTGGTATTTCTGATTTTTATAAAAAAAACAACAAGAACAACAAAAAAAATATTTTTGGATTTTATGAATTTTGTGAAAAAGAAATAAAAACAGAAAGGAAAATATTTTTGAATTTTATGAATTTTCTGAAAAAGAAATAAAAACAGAAAGGAAAATATTTTTGAATTTTATGAATTTTCTGAAAAAGAAATAAAAACAGAAAGGAAAATATTTTTGAATTTTATTAATTTTCTGAAAAAGAAATAAAAACAGAAAGGAAAATATTTTTGAATTTTATGAATTGAAATGAATTAAGAAAAGATATACATAGTGTACAAAGTATACAACCGAAACTTCACCTAAAAGTAGTGAAGCGAAATGGACCGAGCGTTCGGTTCCCGAAAAATCAGGAGCCGAAATAGACCGAGTGTTCGCTCTATTTCGCGTTTGGTCCATTTCGGTTCCCGAAAAATCTGTAGCCAAAATAGACCGAGCGTTCGCTCTATTTCGCTTGTTCAATTTTAATGAGGCGAAAGTAGTTTCGGTACTGATTCAGCTTCCATCATTCCTAAGCCTTGGAGAATTTTATTAAAATTTACTTCAGGTAAGGCTTTCGTAAAGATGTCAGCTAGTTGATCAACAGATCTAACAAAGTGGATTTCCACATTACCATCTTCAACGTGATCTTTGATGAAGTGGTATCTCAGTGCTATATGTTTCGTTTTGGAGTGTTGCACTGGATTGTGACATATCCGAATAGCGCTTTCTGAGTCACAATAAAGTGGAATCTTCTTCATGTTTAGGCCATAGTCTCTAAGTTGGCTTTGTATCCAAATGAACTGTGAAGTACAAGATGCAACAGCAATATACTCAGCTTCGGCTGTAGAAAGAGACACACATGTTTTCTTCTTGGATTGCCAGCTAACGAGTTTTCCATCTAGGAATTGACACCCGCCAATTGTGCTCTTTCGGTCTAAACCGCATCCTCCAAGATCAGCGTCATAGAAAGCTTGAACAAAGAAGCCGGATTTCGCCGGGTACCAAAGACCGAGAGATGAGGTTCACTTCAAATACCAGAAGATATTTTTCACAGCCACCATATGAGGTTCTCGTGGATTGGCTTGGAACCTGGCACAATAGCAGACACAAAACATGATATCTGGTCTACTAGCTGTTAGATACATAAGAGACCCAATCATTTGACGATACAAAGTCATATCAGCAGCCGGTTTCTCCAGAGATGGTGTTAGCTTCGTTCTGAATGCCATTGGAACCTTCACTTTAGAATCTCCCAACATACCGAACTTCGCCAGTAGTGTCTTAATATAAGCCTCCTGATTGATGAATATGCCTTTGGGTCCCTGTCTTATGTTCAGTCCAAGAAAAAAGTTAATCGGACCCATTGAGCTCATCTCAAATTTAGTCTCCATCAACTTTCGGAATTCAGCTGTTAAACTAGGATTCGTGGAACTGAAGATGATGTCATCGACATAAATTTGGACGATAATTAGTTGTTCGCCCTCTTTCTTGTGAAAGAAGGTTGGGTCAACCGAACCTTGTTTGAATTTAGACATTTTCAGAAAATGAGTTAATGTTTCATACCAGGCTCTCGAGGCTTGCTTCAGACCGTAAACTGCCTTGTCCAGGATGTAGCAATGATTGGGAAACTTTTCGTTCACAAACCCAGGAGGATGCTCGACGTACACTGTCTCTTCCAGTTCTCCATTCAAGAACGCACATTTGACGTCCATTTGAAAAACTTCAAAATTCTTGTGAGCAGCGTCTGCCAGAAAGATCCGAACGGATTCTAACCTTGCTACAGGAGCGAAGGTTTCTTCGTAATATATACCTTCTTCCTGACAATATCCCTTAACAACCAGCCTTGCCTTGTTGCGAATTACGTTCCCTTCTTTATCCATCTTGTTCCTGAATACCCATTTCAATCCAACAACAGATGCATCCTTTGGTGTAGGAATCAGTCTCCAGACTCGATTTCGCTCAAACTCATTGAGTCCGTCTTGCATGGCCTGTACCCAATCGGAGTGATCAAGTGCATTATTCACTCTTTTCGGCTCAATCTTGGAAACAAATGAATTAAACATGCTGAATTCTACTTGAGAGAATAAAGCAGTTTGCTTCGCTTTCAGTTGAGACCGTGTGAGAACTCCCTCAGATGATTCGCCAATTACTTGAGTTTTTGGATGATCACGTGTCCATTTTACGAGTGGAGGATAATCTGGATCATAAGCAGGATCCAATTCAGCATTTATTTCTTCTTCGAATTCTGATTGAGAATCTTCGTCATTTGTATTGTTATTCCCCCCCTCGAATGACGAAACAATCTCAACATCCGGTTCAGAATTCTCCCCCTCAATTGGACTTTCATGGGGTCATTGTTGGAGATGAGTTCTCCCCCTGGAATGGCAAGTCAGGTCGCCTTGGTGTAGATGAACTCTCCCCCTGGAATGTAGAACATCTATGAGTAGGATAGCTCGAGCTTTGGGGTTCTCCTTGATCTTGAGGTTCGCTTGAGCTTTGAGGTTCGCTTTTATCTTGAGGTTCGCTTGAGCTTTGAGGTTTGCTTTCCATGTCTTGTGCCGCTTTGTTTATGATCTCCTTCAGGTTGTCAATTTTATTATCTGCTGCTTTTGCTTCAGAGAGAATGGATTTCTACGGTTTATCAAAGAGCATTATGTACTCTTCAAACAGATTTGATATTGGAACCGTGACTTGACCTTTTTGTAGAAAGATCTCCCTCATTGGAATTTCGCTTGATTGAAGTTTCTTCACGTAACTATCATCGAATGTGACATAATAGGTTTCTTCAATCTTCTTTGATTTTCTGTTCAAAACCCTATATGCCTTGGAGGTCAGAGAGTAGCCAAGAAAGATCCCTTCATCTGCCTTCACATCAAACTTGTTTCGGTTCTCTTTAGAATTAAAGATGAAGCACCTAGAATCGAAGACATGGAAGAATTTCACATTAGGCTTGCGATTATTCAGAATTTCATACGTTGTGATTGAGAATCGCTTATTGAGGAAGGTTCGGTTCTGGGTATAGCAGGCAGCTGTAATTGCATCAGTCCAGAAGTACAAAGGTAGGGAAGCAAAATTGAGCATGGTTCGGGCCGCTTCACACAACGAACAGTTTCACCTTTCAACTACTCCATTTTGTTGTGGAGTATAGGGAGCAGAGAAGTTGTGAGACACTCCCTTTTCAGAGAGAAATTCTTCAAACTCTTTGTTTTTGAATTCCAGCCCATTGTCACTTCGGACATTTCTAACTACCTTTCGCAGTTGAAGCTCTACTTGCTTACTAAAGTTCTTGAGCTTTGGAGTCGCCTCTGATTTCTGTTTAAGAAAGAAAACCCAGGTGAAGCGTGAAAAGTCATCAACTATAACGATAATGTACTTACTACCACCAATGCTTTCTATGGCCGAAGGACCACATAGATCGATGTGAAGAAGCTCAAGAGGTTCGATGATCTTTGTGTTGACAATTGTGGGATGACTCTTTCGGCTTTGCTTTCCCATTTCACATGCTGCACACAAATGTTCCTTGTCAAACTTTAGAAGTGGCAGTCCTCGCACATGATCACCAAGAACTAACTTGTTGATGTCTTTGGAGTTAAGGTGCGAAAGTCGTCGATGCCACAGCCAGCTTTCATCAGAATGAGCTTTCGTTAGGAGACAAACAACAGGCTTTCCATGTATCGGGTTCAGATTTAATGGATACATTTCGCCTTTACGCCGTGACTTCAGCAGAACTGTTTTAGTTTTCTTCTCAATCATCTCTGATCCTTCATCATCAAATGAGACCTTCAAGCCAGTCCCTACAACCAATTGTGAGACGCTAATGAGATTGTGTTGCAATCCTTCCACGTATGCCACCTTTTGAATCAAGAAATTTCCGTTTGTGATCATTCCATAGCCTTTTATTATGCCATATGAGTTGTTGCCATATTTGACACATCCACCATCTTTTAGAGCCCGAAACTCCCTCAGTTCTTCCTTTCTTCCTGTCATGTGACGTGAGCAGCCACTATCTATGTACCATTCGTCGTTGAACTGCTCGTCACTGATAACCTGCAAAAATCAAGCAGATTTAGGAACCCGAAGTTGCTTGGGTCCACGTGAGCCTTTTACAGAACAGGGAATAGCAATTGAATGATCAACCATACAAGTTCTTTTTATTAGAGTGGTTTCGTCTTCCTTTTGAGGGTAAAGACCTTGAGTTTGTTTAAATCAGGTTGAGGATTTTTATTTTGATTCTTAACAGACTTGTTTTCGTGTTTCCTAGGGTTAGCTGACGTCTTCTTTGTTTGCATTTTGTCTTCAGACACGAGCTTCCCTTTTCCCTTGCCATCCTTGACATCCTTGTTAGGATTTTGCTTTGGTCGAGAATGAGGAGGATGGGATTTAGGACCGAAACTTGTCTTTCGGTTCTTATCAATGCTAGTTTTGGGACCGAAACTAGTCTTTCGGTTTGCTTGACTATAGTATTGGCAGTGAGTGCATGGATTAGAATTATCCTTTGATCCTGCTTTCGACTTGAGATTTGATGCCTTTTCTGTGCGAACATAATTGGAGTTTTAGGAGTTCCAAAACTGCTTCCTTTCATTGAGATTCTTTTGATATCTTCTGCCTCGCTGGCGTTTTTGTTCAACAAGCTGCTTTTGAGACTTGTGTATGTTTTCCCTTGGCTTCGGTCTCTCAGCATGAGTTTCGCTCTTCAATGAAGAGGTTTCGCTTGCAGCCTTCATAGGTTCGCTTGGAATTTATTTAGTAACACTTGTGCTTGGTACATCAAAGCTTGTAGGCTTGTTGAGTGGTTCGGCCACGTATCTATCTTTAACCCTCCATGAGGTTCTCTCTGATAAACCGACAGTCTCATCCGCATTGTCGATTGGAGCGGACCAAAAATAATTATCACAACCACCTGCGTTATCTTCGTTTACTATGGATGTAATTTCGGCTGTGTGTTTCTGAATAACCCCTGATGTGGTGTATACCTGATTTGGTACAGTTTGTACCTTTTGATAAACCACTGCCTTCGGTTTCAGAACTTTGGATTTATCTTGGGACATCCGAGCGAACTCAACCGAATTGTCAGATATAAGACCTTTGGTAGGTTTGGTTTCGCTTTTGACAAATTCTGAACAGTCAACCACATCCTCTACAGAAATTTCACTCATATCACTGTCCTCGTCAAATTCAGAAATGTTTTCTACAATTATCTTGTTTTCTGAACTCAACTTGGTACTCAACGAATCAAATTTCTGTATGGTTTCGATCTTGATTTTCAATTTATCATTCTCGTCCAAAAGATTTTTAAGCATGTCCTTATGGTCTTTGGACTTGATAAAGGACTCGATTTTGTCCATACCAACCTTGTAGGCGTCATAGATATCATCTGAAGAAAAAATAGATTCACAGTTATAACCATCAATATCAACTTCGTCCTCCTTTAACTCCAGGAAGGGCAAAATCATTTTGTGAATCTTTTTGCCGATTTCACAGTCTAAATGCAATTGAGTAATATTAGTATATAAACGTTTAGCAATCAAGCAAAAAATGTTTCTTTGTTTCAAAAGCTTCAAGTTATCACGTTGCAAATAAATAACTTCATCTCTCGCCCTAACTAACTCTAACTCCGTCTTCTCTATCCACATTCTTCGCTCCTCATTCTTGGATGTCACCCTACTAATTTGATCGGTTAGGTTAGCATTTGTGAGGCGTGTTTGCATTAGACTTCCACTTAAACTAGAAAATTTGAATTTCAATTCGTTTAATTCCTTTTCATAGTTTGTTACTGGTATTTTAAGTGATTCGAGAATGGATTGTACCTTCTTGATCAACTGATCGAAGTCGTTGATCCTTTCACTCACAGGTTTGGCAGCAAAACACTTATCTTCCTTCTGATTCGCCTCATCATACTCACCTTCATTTGTGTAGCCCCTCATTTTTGACACTCCAGCTGTCACCATCAAGAATCTCCCAGCAAACTCAGTACTATCTTCTTTCGCCATAAATGCCCTGCCATGCGTGGGTTTACGTACTTCTTCATCTTTAAAGTCTGTAGACCATATCTCTACGCCACCGAACTCATCATTAACAACATTCTCCTGTACAATCAAAGCATTCATAGAATTGTTAGAGGCTTTCTTCTTCTTTATCTCCTCCAGCTTGCGCATATGGTATGCTTCATCATCTTCACCGTCCTTCTTCTCCGATAGCTTTCTTAACATGCAATCTTTGGCAAAGTGGTTTTTGCCATGGCAGAAGTTGCAATCGTATCCGGAGTCTCCTACCAGTTTGCTCTCCTTCTTCTCTTCTTCTTTCTGAGGATTATTTTTGATCTCCTCTTTCGCCTTTTCTGAGCCGTAGCTTCCCTGCCAGTTTCGGTTCTTGGCAACATGGAACTTTTTGTGAGCAATCCGCTTCGGGTTGGAAACCATCATTGCATACTCTTCGCTTGTCAAATCACATTCTGACATTTCTGACTATTCTTCATCTTCTACCATATTCTTCTCCTTAGAGAGAAGGGCCAAGGATCCCATACTAGACACCACTTTCGCTTTCTTTGTCACAACACTTTCATGAGACTTGAGAATACCCACCATCTTCGCTAATGAATAGGTTTTAAACTGCTCGTGAGCCTTCACAGTTGATACCACATCCATCCATTCGCGTCTTAAACCATTCAGAAATGTGACCTTATGTTCGATCACTTCTCTTCCCCGTGCTTGATCATCTTGCTCAAAAGATGGTTGAAACGATCGAATGCCTGAATAAGTTTTTCATCTGACTTTTATAGGAAAGCCTCGAACTCAGAGAGCAATAGAGTTTGGATAGAATGTTCTAGGTCCTCATCAGTGGAATATAGCTCTTTAAGTCTATCCCAGATCTCTTTTTTCGTGGTGCATAGGCTTACCAAACGAAAAGTATCGGACTGTAAAGCAAATCTGATCATTCTCATGGCTTTAACATTACACAACAACTTATCTTTTTCGTCTTGAGGAATCTTGTCCACATCAGTTAAGAATTTGTTGTACTCCTTTTGAGTCTTAATGGTTCTATTTGTTCCAGAATGAACAAAAGGACCCAATTTTATTGCTTCCTATATAATATAACCATTGTCTTTGGAACCAACGACATAGACCTCAAAGTGATGCGTCCAGACTTCATAACCTTGAGTGTATAGAATCGGGATTCTGGTTGTGGATCCAATGTTGTTGGAGATATTGATCGGATTGGTTTGTGAATCATCGTGAGACATGATGACCTTTTTCAGAATGTTTGTCAAGAACCAGACTTGTAAAGATTGAATAGGGTAATATCGAGATCTATGAACAACGTCAATGAAGGAATGACGGCTCAACAGATCCAATAAAAGCAGAAACCCTAAGAAAATTCTTCAAACAGAAGAGATGCGTATGATTTACACAGCCTCCTGCTCTGATACCAATTGTTGAGTTAAAAAATCTTTAAGATCGATAAGATTCTTAACAAATAAAACAGAAAGCAAACCAAAGAACAAACACACAATGAATCAAACAGATGTCGAATGATTAAAACAGCAACACCTCAGAAGAGCTCGATGAAGAACTTCTGTTGTAGAGGTGTGCTAGGGTTACAGTACTTGTTAAAGAAAATATTCAAGAAGCGTATCTAATGTGATGCATGCATGGACCATAAATACTAAACCCTAAAACAAATACACGGTTGGACAGGCCCAAACCGTGAATACATTGGACTAAACTACCGAAGCCCAATGGCGCAACCTATAGACTCAACAGTAAGGTCAAGCCATGGTGGCCGAACCATGGTGATTTATGTTGGATTAGGTGTCTAAGACCATAAATATAGTTGGTATAAACTTGAATTGATATTAGGACAGTCCTTTTGGGTTGCCTTCAAACCTGGCAATTAAATATGATAACTTTTAGAGAGAGATGAATGATTTATTAATTTATTACATGGTTAATAAATTAATTAGAAATAAAAATAAATGATTTATTAATGTATTATGGAAATAATATATTAATTAGAAATCATAATGTTTAATTAATATTTAATCAGAAACTAATTTGATATTAATTTTGAGATTAAAGGAATTAATTGAAACTGTAGGGACTAAACGTGATAATGTTCAATAGTTGAGCATTGGGCAATTCTAGAACCTCCCTAAAGAGGAGGGAACGAAATCTAGATGCTCCAATGGTTTCCTTGGGCTTTAAGGGTGCCTTGGATGCCTTAGGGAGGAAGTTAAGTGATTAGGGTTATCTTGGATACACTTGTCTTATCCAATACCTTCCTAACACATATATAAACCCTTCTTAGGGTTGGATTTCATCCATGCACTCCTAAAAAGGCTTAGAGCCGAAATTCTTCTTCCCTTATCTTTCTTTATAGTAACCCTTGGTTGCTAGGTTTGTTTGTGAGCCATTAGAGGCGCGACACTTGTGGCGCTTGCTACCAAAGGTCTTTCAAGCAAGGTTTTAGATTCTTATTACTACATAACAATCAAGGTATGTATTTTGATCCCTATTATGTGAATTTCGATTATAATACATATAACCTAGGGCTTCTTCTTTTGTGTTCAAGTTTGCATGTTCAACTAGAGAAAACCTAGATCCAAAGCATTAGGGTTGCATGCACACTTAGGAATTGTTGTTATGCTCAAAACTCATCAGTGGTATCAGAGCCTAGGATTAGTTTTCTATTGAATAGATGCAATTGTGATCTTGTTCAAAGGAGAAGGGAATAGAATCGACATTATGTTCAATGAACTCGTCAAGTTGTTCTTAGGACTCGTCGAGTTTGGTCCTCCAACTCGACGAGTTGGTCCGTCTGATGCTTATCTCGGATTTTCTTGCCTAACTTGATTTACGAGGTTAATATTTTGTAATTATCTTTTATTAATTCTGTCATAATCTGTTTTTTGTAATATAAGATAATTCAATAAAAAAAAACCTAAATGTTAGGAGATAATTATGGATTAGATAATGATGATTTATTTGATTATATTTATCCTTATGGATATAGTTAATAATTTAATTAATTGATTAATTAAAGGATAATTAACATATCCATAATTGGTTAGTAGATAATTATTAATTTGACTTAATAATTAATATTTTTGGGATTGTTTGAAAATTAAAATTAAAGGTATGATTTTTGAAATTTAAAATGGAAAACCCTAAATATATCCTTATGTATTTTATTAATAATTTAATTAAAAGATTAATTAAAGGATAATTAATAAATCTATGTGGTTTAAATTTAATTAAATTAAGAGTTTAATTTATTAAAAGATTAAACCCTTAGTATTTTAAAATGTTTAAAATACACCCTATACTATATGTAAGATTAAAAGTTTAATGTTTACTATATGCATAAGATGAGTCAGTCGAACCGCTAGTACGTCTCATTCACGAAGCTAGTCTATAAGGGGGGGGGGCATAAGGAATTTGCCTATAAAATGGCGATTGAATGGGTGTCCACTCTCACCCACTGCTTCCTTGACTAGTGGAGGGTCGTTAGCCGAACGGGTTTGATAGGACAAAATTAAATCTCATTAATAAGTATAATGCAATATAAAGTAACTAAACTATTTTCTAAAAAAATCTCATTCTTAGTTACTTAAAAAAATGTGAATTTGATGCTAACCCATGAAATTGCATATTGCACCTTATTGGTCGTTAGTGGAGTGTGTGTTGTTAACCGACACACTAATATGGACTAATATTGTTGGCAATGGGTGTCTCGTAAATTATCATTGATCGATGGAGCGCGTGTGGTTAACCAGCACATTGATTGGGTGATAAATGACATCGAGAGTACCAAGCTAATTTGCATGGTTATTCACACCTTGTTTGTGATCCTCGGTATCCTAGTCACAAATGGAAAGGGCATAATCGAGATTAAACATGTCATTGAATATTTCAATGAATCTCAAAGATCTAGGAGTTTCATTAGATTGAAACTGGTAAATGCTTGTCTACCTAAAATACATGCAAATTTGATTACGACATACCTCTTCAGAATTCAAATCGAAAATATGGATCCTAGCCTTAATTTAAATTTTGGGTTAATAATTAAGGATTAAATAAATCAACTAAATTGAATTCTCTATTCTCCCTTTTATAGATTGTTAAGTTCTGACAACAATGGTCTTCCTCGTTCTTCTAGAAATGTTTTCCTTCTGAAGATGATCTTCCACATGTCGATCAAGGTGAAAGAACGTTCCCTTCTTCGAGCATTGGTGGAACTGGAAATCATATTTCTCCAACTCTTCCTCCACCCCCTCCAGTGATTTTCCCTTACCCATGTTTTCGTCAACTTGAAAAGTTCAAAGTTACTCAAGCCCTTTTGGCATGAAAACACCAAGATGGAGATTCTGTGTGTGCGCATGTTCTAAAAATGAAGTCGCACATTGACAGATTGGGAAGAGCACTGGTCAAGCAAATGTGTTTGAAGGATCTGGCATATTTGCTAATTGCTACTGAAGCAGAAATACTGAAGAGCACTGGTCAAGCAAATGTGTTTGAAGGATCTATCTCTCAAAACTCCATGGACAATAGCAACAATGGTAGTCCAGAAAAGGTTCCTCTTCCCAATGGAAAGGGATCGGCCAAGGTCAAACCGTTTGACCATATGGTAAAGAGAAAGGTAATTATGAGATAGTTCCATGTGTCGTTTCTGAAGAGTCTATATGTTTCTATTGCCAATTGAAGGGACATTGGATGCGAAGCTGTCCTGTCAGGATCGCAAAGATAAGAAAGTCAAGTTGTATGACACTACTTCAGGTACATCCATTATCTAACTCCATCAAGTTCCTATTCATAGATTCTTAATACATGATGTGATAGTCATATTTTGATGTTTTTGCAGGATCTAAGAGAAAGAAGGAATCTTAAGAAGAAAAAGCTAATTCTGATCGTAAGAGATGGATTTCGGTCACATGGTTCGATGATCAGAATTTGGAGCTTAAGAGTTATGATAGATTAATAGATCGCTTAGGAAATATCTAGAAACATAGTTTTCATATATATATTTGCATTGTAAGGACAAATTTTTCCGCACATTATCAATAAAGTGAATTCTGGTTTTATCTTATTTACTTTATATTTCCTTGCAATGGTATTTATGAAAATTGGTGATTATATTTATATTATTAGTCATATTAAAATGGATTTGGTTATTTACTATATCGTTTTTGGTAATGTCATAATCAACCAAGTGAAAAGGTATTCTTATCACCCAAGTTTCAAATGGATAGAAACTTGGAGTCATACAATTCGTATTGTGTGATGTATGAGAATTTTGATCATTGGAAGATTAAAACTATTTCCTTGATCACATGTTTATGTGAGACAAGTGAAGGACTAAATCTAGTACACATTGATGTTGACTTTTCAGATCCACCACAAAGGACGATAAGTCTATTCGTCATGATTTACTTATTTTTCAGTAAATATGGTTATGCTTATAAGATTAAGTGTAATTCTGATACTTTGTAAAAGTTTCAAAGTGTGACAGAACAAATAAGAAGAATCTATTAGGCTGAAAGATAAAGGTTCTCCAATCTGAAAAGAGAGGATAGTACTTTAGTATCATGCTTTATGATCATCTTAATCATTGTAGGACCATGTCACAATTGATCTTCTAAGGACATCTTAGTGAAATTGTTTCAACTAAGAAGAGGAATCAAATATTGTTGAAATGGTTTAATCGACAGATGAGTCATACTTCATATCAAATCAAGTTCTAGAGTCATACTTTAGTTACTTCAAATTGTATCTTGAAGCTTATTTCAAACTAAGTAGGTTTATAACACATCATAAAATGTGGAGTAGAAATGTTTTTTACTCTAGCACATTCGAAATTGGTAGTTGTGTTGTTTTAGTTAAAACAAAGGATAAACTAAGGCCAATTCAATGAATTGTTTTCTTGATAAGAACCCACACTAACTTTTGAATATTTGTTTGTCAAGGAAAGTCCCTTAACAAAGAATCTTATATGTCAAGAAGTCAGTGGGAGTCTTAATGGTCTTGAATAGTTTCAGGAGTCAATCAAGAATAAACCTGTTAGTTATCACTAGCACACGACCTAAGGTTAATAACCTATCATGTTAAGTTGACACATTCTTGTTTCTATGTACCTTCCAGTTGAGTTGGCAATGCTTATGAGTTCTATGGATCTCATTTGATTGCAAAAGGAAGAGCACATTGGTCAGTGATGGTACATTGGTTAATAGAAGTGAGCTGTTTAACAACATGGAAGCACTGGTGCTGCCAGATGGCAAGAGATTAAGAATAAGTAACTGTCACACCCCAAAACCGGAAACGGCGGAAACGTTCAGGGGTGGAGGACGTCATGTTTAGTATCACGAGATATGTATATGGTAAGCAAGTAATGAACAACCATTTCATTTCGAAAGAAAGTGTTTACAATGTGTGTGTTCACAAAACATAGAATTCATAAACAAATAACAAAACAAGACTTGAAGCTATAATGCTTCATCTTCTGAATCCCCAGCACGAGCACCTGTCTAATAGTCTCCTGAGAATATAAGTTATTTGAAAGAGTTGATCAGCAATTAAGCTGGTGAGTTCATAAGATTTTAGTGATGTAAGTAAGTTGTAAAGTGTTGTTAAAAATGTATAAAGCTGTGAGTTCTGTTTAGAAAAGTTCGCCTGTTCCTCTAGAAAATCCTATATTTCCTACTTGAATGAAAGTTAGGTAAAATAACACTACAACCCATTCTATGGGTACTAAGTGGGTACAAGTTATATAAGACTCAGAGTAAACAAACAATCGATTGTGCGCATCTGCCCTAAGTTCACAACCAAACAAGGAACAGAAAGTAAGGCAGATAGCACACATCCCATTGGTTGTTAGATCATTGTCGTATATAACCCTGGTGTATTCACTTGTTACTCATGGAGTTATTTGTAATGGTTCCTTTATATCTAATGAAAAGTTCTTTAAGAAAACCCTTATTTCTTAATATAAAATGGTGACCACAGTGACTACTTTTATAATAGCTTAGTTTATACTGATATATATAATCTAATATCGGATAGAAAGTTAACTGGGTGAATCTGCCCAAAGCCCACAACCAAACAAGGAACAGGAAGTAAGGCGGAAAGCACCCATCCAACTACCTACTGGGTATTAGTTTTATATATAAACATGGGGTATAAACTATGGTATTATAGAGTTACTCACCTAAGGTCCTTTAAATGTACTGGTTTAATAAAATGGATTAAACCCTTTACTGTGAAGTTTCTAGTTTTGAATACCAAAAGTACTGATGTTGGAAAGTATGTTTTGTACTAGTAAAACCGTGCTTTGACTCTGTGTTCTATAACCTGACCCATACCTGGTACCCTTATGATGACTTAATGTATACTAAGCATACATATATATAGAATCGGGTAGATAATAGATTGGGTGAATTCGTTCCAAGCCCACAACCAAACAAGGAACAGGAAATGAAGCGAAGAGCACACATCCTATTACCTGTCGGACCCTATTGGTATATATGTATCCTATGTTGTATACATTAAGGAATCATAAGACTAGCATTATGGTCCTATCTTTTAATCGTAGCCTTCTACCAAGGCATCTTCTGTTATGTGCTAGACTCGACTGATCCATTTGTCGTTTGTAAAAATGTATATTTTCCCTAGTTTATAACTCGAAAATAGATTGAGTTCGACTTTCAAGCGGTACTGTCACTTTATGAAAGTAATGGGAAAAGTAAGTACACAGCTGTCGTTTATAATGACAAGCGGATGTACTAATAACCTAAAAACGTATTTGTTTTATTACGGTTATAATGTGAAGGCTAGAACCCTTACTATACGCTCTCCCTGACGGGAGATTAGGGGAACTAAACACGACCTCTGCAAATTCTTGCAAGCCATGTAATCCACATTAAAGTATATGATCATGTATACCCAATATAACTATCACCTTTTGTTTAAAACAATGAGTTAGTGATTCATTGGTATAATTAGATCTTGTATGTGTGTTCTCATGCTATAGCAACCTAACTTGTTTGTTCTGTTTGTTTCTCTTAATTGTGTGTTCTCTCTGTATGGTATTGTTTGATTCTCTTCACTATATGTTCTGTATGGTATTGTTTGATTCTCTTCACTGTGTGTTTGACTCATGTATGAACTGACTCTTTGTGTGCTTCATTGTACTAGAAGTAATGAATAGCATTCTCCTAAACTATACCTATTATAGTTTACTAATGTTTTACTTGGACTGTTATTGAAAAGACTCATTTATCTACTAAGTTATGCTTGTACTTTAAAACAGAGTTTTGTATAACTAAAAAGTAACATAACTTTAAAAGAGTTTTGAAATGTTTTGATAACTTATAAGTGACATAAGTAACATTTTGAAAGATGTTTATAACAAACATTTACACAATTATCATTGTGTTCAACTTATATCCCCCCCCCCCTTAAAACAGTTAAAATAGCTAAAAGATTCATTACGGGGTATGAACTCACCTGATGTGGGTGATTCAAACGGGTATGCGTGTAAGGATGAGAAGTTCCACGAATGAAGTCCCGAGACACAATAAGTCCTAAATGACATATAAGGACACATATTGACATGAATATAGTGTTTATAAACAACTATATGAAAGGAAACACCTTCCGGGACTAGGAAACACCTTGACTAAGTGCTATAGGTACCGAAGGGTTGCATCGAAAGGTTGTATGGCATGACATTGGAGTTTATGGCCTAAGGACCACTCCTTATGGAGTTTACGGCCTAAGGTCACTTCCCCCATGAGTTTACGGCCGTAAACTCATGGTACTAAGTGTCATTGTGTGATTTAAGGTCTTATGAGTCAAGGGTAAGCCTTCTATGTTCAAGTCCAAGCCTTAGGGGCACAATAACACCTCTTTATAGAGTTTACGGCCTAAGGACCATTTCCTTATGTGTTTACGGCCGTAAACTCTTATGGGGACTTGTTTTGATTGTTGTTTAAGGTCTTAAACACTTCTAGGAAGTATCAAGGTTGGCATCCAAGGCTTAGGAAAGGACTAGGGTCCATTTAGCCACCCTAAGAAGGGTTTACGGCCCAAGAACATTCTTGGCCGTAAACTCCTTTGTTCTTATGTTTCTTGATAATTTTCAAGTGTTATCAAGTTCATATTAAGCACACAAGAAGCTAGGGTAAGTGTACTTACAAGATAGAAGCTCGATTGGGTGTTTAAGGTCCAAGAACACTAGTGTGTGTTCTTGGTGTTTTGAAGATCTAAGTGAAAATCAATAATGAATGGATGAAATGATGTATAAACACTAGGTGATAGGGTATAACAACAAATCAAGTCCAGAAAAACTTACGTTTTCGGAAGATCGGGTGAAGAATAGGATGATACTTGAGAGAGAATGGCTATTGTTCTTGGGTTTGGTAAGGAGAAATGAACCAATTGGGGAGTAAACTCATGTCTAAGCCATGAGTTCACGGCCAAGGTAGGGTTCACGGCCCAAACTCCCTTTGTTTGGCCGTGAACACCTAACTAAGGTGTTGGTTGATCAATTGCTATCCCGATATTCTAGAAATCACTTCCTTTTATCCGTTTGATTCATGAATATTTAAATAAAATACTCAAACGGACTCTAAACTGGATAAAAATTTGCAGATAAGTATTTAACTTTTTATTGAAGTTCTGGACTGTAGGGTTGTACGAATGAAAATTTCGGGTTGTCACAGTAAAGTTCAGTCCATGAAAGGAAACCTAAATTTGATTTTGGTTTTGTCCTCAACCTTATCTTATGATTGTGGGTTGGAAATGACATATTCACATGGATAGGAACACATACACCATAAAATCTAAGTGGCAAATGGTTTCACTCTAATTCATGAAAATGATTATGAGGAAACACTTTCACTTGTAGATTTTAAATCTGATTAATATCATTTTAGTTAGCAGTTATGATAATTGTGTTCTCAAATTCGTATATGATTACGACATCCTTTTTCATAGTTCGAATTGTGAGAAATGGAAAGGAACTGTTTAAACGTTCAGGACTTGTAGTTCTGAAAGGGTTTAAACACGCACATATGCTATCTAATGAAGGTGTATGAGCTTGAGAAGTCTAGATGAAGACTTATCAAAGCATCACGTATCATAAATCTGAACTTTAGAAAGAAAGTCAATAGTATTGGTTTCTAGAAGTCCAGTTGATTTCTGGATACATGTCAAAGCTAGTGGGAGCATAATTGTTATGCCGATACGAGCATAATTGTTATCTGAATGGAAGCATAATTGTTATGCTAAGTGTTGCAGGTTAGCAATCCTATTTGTAGGAAACAAAGGATACAAATTTGCAAATTGCAAAGTCGGGAATTGTTTCGCTACAAAAGGATTTAGGTGAGAGGACGATTATACTTCATTCCAAATCTAAAAGTTTAGATAGAAGGTTTTTAATGGAAATTAGTCATGAACATATATGAATATCGTGTTGAAGTGATTCAACATAAGATATTTGATATATGGAAATATTATAGCAAGAGACTGATCAAGTATCATGCCTTTATGTAAGACAATATGTATCGAATCCCATATGCTTCAGATATATGATTGATTACATAAGCTATAATATTCTCTAGTTCTGATTTTTTAAATGCCTATGGCATTTAGAGGGAAAAGGACTAGAACTGGATATGAGTAGAGTTGTTGAACAACTGTTAAGGACAATCTGAGGTTCGCCGAAGATTGGTTGCTTGTGGACAGTGGGAAGTATAAATTTGGAAGGATCATAGTGACATGTTTCAGATTGGGATAATTCTTGATTAGAACTGATAGTTATATGGGGATAGGGAAATGTTTCCATAATGGGAGTTGATGTGAGTTAGAAACTTTAATGCAAGAAGAATGTTCAAGGAGTGTACTTTGAATTTGAGAGTTCGTTTCCATGGAATTGTTTTTAGTAACAAATCTCCAATGAAATGATTTGTAATAACGTTGGCAAAGTCTCTATGACTTTGAAGCCTAGACATTACAAAAGATCATTGCATGAAAGGTTGAACTCTGATGCATTCTAGTAATAACTAGAATCAGGAACTGTGAAATGAGCAGCATTGGGATAGTGTCCAATTGATCTGTTCACAAAGGAAGGACCATAGAGAGGTATAGTAACTGATGTTCAATTCAAGTATTTAGTTGATTAAACGAAACATTATACAATTAATAAAGTCTAATTAATATGGTGATTAAATAATAAGTGTTTTATTTATATTCAATAGTTTTGAGACCATAGTTAATTAGGTTATTATTGTGTTTCACTTCGCATGTTTTACTTACATGATAATTGGATTATTCAAACATCCACAGTCGATCATACTTTTGGAAGTAAGTAATGAATTAAGACTGTCATGAATTGAATTGTAGATTGTCTATGAGGATTAGACATATCAATGGTTTTGCTGCAATGTTCATGAGTACTTTTGAAATGGTGATTTAAGTATTGGATTAACCCACGCTCAAAGAATTACTTCATGAATTTTAGCACGAGTAATTTTGAGACAATAATATATTATATTCTTGAAACAGAGATATATGAGTTGTTGTTTACGAGTCAGTTGTGCATTGATAATACGTAAATGCATCAGTAACTTGATGTTATAAAACGTATTGTTGTGCATGATTTGATGAGTGAATAGTACAAGCATATAAATTGAAGTTTATCTGTTCCTTTTGCCCTAAACGGTAAAAAGTGATATATGTGGGCCCCTCAATGATTTGACGATGACATCTAAAGCTCTTGACCAAGCCTGGACTAAATTGATGTGTTCAATTAGTCGTCTGATATCAGTCTTCATAAATCAGAAATCGGGAAACAAATCTTGGACAGAGAGAATTATTATAATCCATGTCTCATTTTCATACGATATCTTGTAGAAAAGAGGAATATTTGATCACTTATCTAAGGACATGTCACTGACTAGGTCAGAGTTCGACATCGACTTTTGGTAGCTACAATTTGCTGATCAATTTGGTAGTTGTACTAACAGTAATAGTTATTAGACTTATCCAAGTGGGAGATTGTTGGATTAGGTGTCTAAGCCCATAACTATAATTGGTATAAACTTGAATTGATAGTAGCACAGTCCTTTTGAGTTGCCTTCAAACCTGGAAATTGTATAGGATAACTGTTAGAGAGAGAAGAATGATTTATTAATTTATTACTTGGTTAATAAATTAATTAGAAATCAAAATAAATGATTTATTAATGTATTATAGAAATAATATATTAATTAAAAATCATAATGTTTAGTTAATATTTAATCAGAAATTAATTTGGTATTAATTTTGGGATTAAAGGAATTAATTGAAACTGCAGGGACTAAAGGTGACAATGTTTAATAGTTGAGCATTGGGCAATTCTAGAACCTCCTAAATAGGGGGGAACGAAATCAAGATGATCCTAGGGTTTCATTGGGCTTTAAGGGTGCCTTGGATGTCTTAGGGAGGAAGTTAAGTGATTAGGGTTATGTTGAATACACATGCCTTATCCAATACCTTCCTTACACATATATAAACCCTTCTTAGGGTTGGATTTCGTCCATGCACTCATAAAAAGGCTTAAAGCCGAAATTCTTCTTCCATTCTCTCTCTCTCTCTCTCACTCTCACTCTTTTTCTCTCTCTTTCTCTATAGTAATCCTTGGTTGGTAGGTTTGTTTGTAAGCCATTAGAGGCACGACACTTGTGGCGCTTGCTTCCAAAGGTCTTTCAAGCAAGGTTTTAGATTGTTATTACTACATAACAATCAATGTATGTATTTTGATCCCTATTATGTGAATTTCGATTATAATACATATAACCTAGGGTTTCTTCTTTTGTGTTCAAGTTTGCATGTTCAATTAGAGAAAACCTAGATCCAAAGCATTAGGGTTGCATGCACACTTAGGAATTGTTGTTATGCTCAAAACCCATCAATTTATACTTAGTTGAATCATGGTATTTGAACTATGATGGCTTTCGTGAGATCGAGCCATGGTGGCCAAACCATGGCGTTTATTCCATGATGGCTTGTATAAGATCGAGCCATGGTGGCTACACCATGGCGATCTATACTTAGCTTAATCATGGTATTTGAACTACGATGGCTTTTGTGAGATCGAGCCATGGTGGTTGAACCATGACGATCTACATTTAGCCGAACCATGGCGTTTATGCCATGATGGCTTTTGTAAGATCACGCTGTGGTGGCCAAACCATGGCTAAGGAATCCCCGAAACAATATGGTCTACTCGTTGCTTACAGTGATCCATCAGGATAGATCCCATATGATCATGATTATAGGATCGACGTGTGAGAATCGATGGGATGGTAACTAAGGGTAAAGGGTATAGTGACTTATAGATATCCATGTTATATGATATATCTATATTGTTTAGTAACAATTGATTTTGTAGGTTTACTAATTATGAGTTATTATTATAATAATATTGTGGGATTGAAAAACATGTGTGTCTCATCATGTTTTCAAACCTGACCCACTCATATTATACGTATCACATGTAGCAGTATTAAATCTATTGGAACTTGAATAGGATGTCAAGTGATTAAAGAGACGAACTTGCAATAGTATTCATTACCGATATGTCTTTACGCTATAACTATTGTTGTGTATTGATTATGACATCGTTAATGTTTTTGTTATTTTGAAACAACATCTATACTCAAAATGTTTTAATAAAATGAGACATATTCCGCAAACAAAGAAAACATAGTTTTGAAAACATAAAGAAAAGTTTTTATTTAAGATCCTAAAAAATAGAAGATGTCACACAACGTAATTAACAATGAACTCCAACAAGAAATAGAAAAATCATATATTTGATTCAACCTTATACCACTGTGTTATTGTTAAGCATGAAAAGATCATCAATAATTGATGTGCATTCACTAAAATATCCCCCTTTAGGCTATAAAAGATAAATGAATCAAAATAACGTTAAATCCCTTTTTAATCCATCATTATATATACCTATAAATTCTAACAAATTTTAGAATGCCAAATGAATAGTAATATTTTGCTCATTTCGATTTTGACCACAGTTATTTGTCATATTGACAATTTTGGTCCCTGGTCAATGTCTGGTTAATGGATGATGGTCTCCGGGGTAAAAGCGTGTGAATTTCTTTCTTCTCACAGCCTCCACCGCCTATACTGCCAATGATTTTGCTCCAGGTATGTAACATTTTCCCTGCTAAAGAGTTCCTCGATTTCTTCGTCCACTGCTTCTTCTGTTTTCTGTCTTCCTTCCTACTATCTCTATCTGCTCTTCTAGGTTTCGAATTTGCTTCAAATGAAAAAAAAGACTCTATCTTCTTCTGCTTCTGCTTTGGGTTCCGTTTTCCATTACGGATGCATTTGTGTTTGAGATCGAAGAGGGAGATATTGAGAGGATAATACGGGGAAGGGGATGAACGCAACAGTTGTGTCGTTGGTGCTGCTAGTCAGTGACGGCGACGCCAGAAGGCAGGAATGGCCGCCGACTTCATGTATTTGTGTTTTAGATCGAAGAGGGAGATATTGAGAGGATTAGACGGGGAGGGGGATGAACGCATTAGTTGTGTTGCTGGTGCTGCTACTCAGTGACAGCGATGTCGGAAGGCAGGAATGGCCGCCGGCTTCCGATCGAGGTAAGCGGATTGTATCGATGTTTTTTTCACTGTTTTTTTTTCTAATTTGGTCGTCTCATTCGAAAAATTAGGGTTTCAGGCACGTAAATGAAAGTGTTGTATTTTCAACACTCCATTGTTTTTCCTCAGGTAACTCCCAGTTTCATTCATCAGGTTGTCGCTGTCGTTGTGGATTTTGTTGTGCCTTTGCTTTATTTTTGAGAATTCATAATCCCTACCAACTGTTTGAGATAAGTTCTTAATCAGCAATACAACACGATATGTTGTATGTACTATATTCTGACAGCCTATTTTATTACTTATTGACTAACTGAAATATATATATATATATATATATATATATATATATATATATATATATATATATATATATATATATATATAGAGGTTCTATGGAAAACAAAAAACCCTAAAATTCATAAAAATGCATAAAAAAATACTTAGAGATCACAAAACTTTTTTTTTGAATTATTTTTATAAATAATCGGAGCTTTTTCTTAAAATTCACTGAAAAAAAAATCAATTTTGTTTTTTTTTTTAGAAAAAAAAAATTTTCAAATTTTTTTTCAGCGAATTTGTATAGAAAGCTGCGATTTTTTCAAAAAAAAGTTTTGTGATCTCTAAGTATTTTTTTTTATGCATTTTTATGATTTTTAGGGTTTTTTTGTTTTCCAAATAACCCTTCCCTATATATATATATATATATATATATATATATATATATATATATATATATATATAGAGGAATGATCATTTGAGAACTCATAGTTTCCCGAGAACCCGAGAACTAAAAGTGGAACGTTGGATCAAAATAAAGGACGGTCAAGATGGAAGGTGGCATTTTTGTAAATAATCAGAAAACTAAAGAGGCGGGGGTATTACCAATTAAATTACTGAAGGGTATTATTGGAAACAAGTATATTATTAGTTTATTACATTTGTTAAATCACTAATAAGAAAAAAAAATTCCCCAAACTATTCCAGACGTAACATTCGATCTTCCCCAAACGCTCCTCACCTTCTCCGATTCTGGTGTCGCAATTCCGCTTCCCCCACAGCCGACGCCGGCGAGTCGAATCTTCAGCACCGCATCTAGGTCATTATCAGAGACCACCGCCTACATCGCTAATCTCCCTCAGCTGTTATCAAAAACAAAGAAGAAGGTGAGAGTCAAGCCCTAATTGATCAGTTGGGGCTCCGAAATGACGCCAAGGAGCTTCAGTCTTTGCTTGGAATGGAACGGGTTACTTGGGATCGTTAGCATCGTAATTGATTTCATCTGGTTTGGGGCTTGGTAGTTGAACGTATTGAGGTCGACATCAAGTTGTTTTGTGGAAAGTAATTTCGTTGTGTGTTGCTAATCTTCATTTCCTTCCGACAATCGAAGTCGAACATGTCTGATTGAGGTCAACTCCATATCGAACGTAGTTTGCCCTACCCTAGGCGTTGCAAAACTGGTCGCCCTCGCACTAAATCAGGTATCGATCATCTAGACATCTGCACAACGATCTTAGATTTCCTCTTAGCTTTCGTTTGCTATAACTATTAATTCATAAAGATCTCCTGCTGAATTGGAAATATTGAACAGAGATTATGATGATCCGTTAAGTTTCATCGATCAAGCCCTAAATTTGAGTAAATCAGCGGATTTGCGCATCAGAAATTCTCCTGAATTTGTGTTATTTGTTTTAAGTTGTAGCTTCATTCTGTTAGTAACATGAGTTGCCATTGATTCAATTTATCCTGCTAATTAACATTTTATAGCAATTAATCAAATTACTTCATTGTTGTTTGGTTGGATGATTGAATAAAATTTCGAATTTGTATATAAGAATTAGGTTAAATCACTCTGTAGTCAATTTGAGAATTGTGCAGATTAAGCTTTCAATGTTTATGTTTTCAAGTTAATTACATGATTATGATATAGGCTCCCACTATTTGATAACTTTGGTTCCAGATATATGCTCCTTTTGACATTTGTTGTTGCTGTAAGATTGTTATTTAGACCCTTATTCATATCAGTCGTTTGTAGGTTATTCTTGATATTCTGGAAATGCTGCCAAAGCCAGATGTCAATGCAATGCTTCATGAATTTGGATTCCAGGTTTGTGGTCTCAACTAATTTTAGATTTCTTAGGTTTTTTTATGATTTTTATGGACAAGTTTTATGTTCTCCTACAACTGCTTTATAAATTATATTTGAGTCCCCTCACATGTGGCCCAACCATTGATCTGCTTAATACACAAAACTGCCAATTTTTTTGTCAAGGTATAAGTTCTTTTACTAGTGAAGCTACATTTCCATTGATTATGCAAGTGTCTAATTTACCCATTATATTACAACTGTTTGATAACTTTACAATGGGAGCAAAACCTACCTACAGATTATAAGAACATAGTTGGTATTTGATGAATCATATTTAATTCACATATGAATTACATGTTATTAACATGTGAATCACATGTAATTCACAAATTCACATGTAAATCACATGTGAATCATATATGAATTACATGTGATTCACATGTAAATCACATATGAATCACATGTAAATCACAAGTGAATCACATATGAATTACATGTGATTCACATGTAAATCACAAGCGAATCACATATGAATTACATGTGATTCACATGTAAATAACAAACGAATCACATATGAATTACATGTGATTCACATGTAAATCACAAGTGAATCGCATATGAATTACATGTGATTCACATGTAAATCACATGTGATTCATATGTGAATCGCATGTGATTCATATGTTAATCACATGAAAATCACATATGTATTTTTGTGAGTATTTTTGAATTAATCATTTTTTTAATTTTCTTGTAGATTTGGAAGAAATTGTGGTGAATATTGAAGAGATGAAAAGTGATAAATTGAAGAAAATAAGGAAATATTGACACGAAGACATGAAAATGCTTTGAAATTTGTAGCATTTTTTATTTTTTATATTTTATTTTGTATCGAATAAAATACTTGGACTATTATGTTTATAGATTAATTAATAAAAATGAGATTTATTGTGATTTTTTACGAATATTACAGTATAAGAAATGTACATATATGCATTTGCAGTTTTATTTAAAAATACAGTTTTTTTTAAAAAATTCCAGTTTTTTTTAAAAAAAATGTAGTTTAGTTTAAAAAAATTGCAGTTTTTTTGAAAAAAAAAATGCATTTTTTTTAAAATTGTTGTTTTTTGAAAAAATTGCAGTTTTAAAAAAAAAATAGTTTTTTCAATTTTTTTTTCAAAAATTATTGTTTTCTATAAAAAATTAAAAAATCTGTATTTTTTCTTAAAAAAACGAAAAATATATTATTTTTAAAAAAAATATGAAAATTTGATTTATGATGTAATTTTTAGATATTTATATTAATATATTAAATAAAACAAAAAAATTAAACATTAAATAAGATTGGTAAGATGACGATCATGTCCTTAATGAATTATTTTTGATCCAAGCTCCACTTTTAGTTCTCGGGTTCTCGGGAAACTATGAGTTCTCAACCGATCTCAACCCTATATATATATATATATATATATATATATATATATATATATATATATATATATATATAACACCAGTCAAAATAGGTCAATAGACAATCACATGTGATTATGCCAATCATGTAATGTGATTTTGTTAAAATTAGTAATGTGATAAGAGTGCTATGTAGTTCATGATAAATTCTAATACAAATATGAACTTTCTTTATGATACAACTCAAAATATACGTCCATACGATTCCAAAAATATAGAGAACGTCTGAATCTGACTTCGCATGAAGAAGTTATGATAAACCGAACACTATAAATCTCTATAATAAGAGGAATTTAAAATAGACTTAGAATTAGCTATTAGAGTCTAAAAGAGAGTTGTAGTACTTGTAAATACCTACGCGTGCATATAAAGAACGTCAAAAACGGAGTTCGTATGCAAAAGTTACGACCTCCCGAAGATACAGCTGTTAGAAACCCTAATATGACTGAACTCACGAGGTGAGCATAGATGTTCACGAGGTGAGGAGTCATTTTGCCACATCTCAGAATCTAGAAGGTGTGACGAGGCTACGAGGGGATAAGAACCAAACTCACGACGTGAGCAAGGATTGATTCACGTCGTGAGGAGTCAAAGGGACACGTTCCGAAGCTAGGGACGCAAATGGCAAGTCTACGGGATGATCATACATAACTCACGACGTGAGTCTTATAAAACTCACGATGTGAGAGTCCAAAATCCTTACTATAAATAGCAGGTCCGACTTCAGCTATTCTTACACCTGAACTTCTTCCCTTTCTCTCATTTGCTAAAGCCCTCTTGCATCCCGAGCCCCGACGACCTCATACGCTGACCGTTTCTGCTTAGATTACAAAAAATCACGCTACTAGGGTGAGTTTCACGGCCCCACTTTCTAATATTTTGGGGGAAAACGCATGCTAAATGTTGTATATACGTTATTATTATGTCTATATGATAGTATATTAGTATCAACGTAGATAGTTATAATAACCGGGATATAGTTATTCTAAATATAATATTTTGAATATATACAACTATTATAAACTTGTTAGCATGTTATTATGTAGATCTTGAGTTATACTTAGGATTCTATATATATGTTGTCTGCGATATAGTTCCGAAGTTATATTCGGAAGTTCTATATGTTAATTTATAAAGTATGTTGTTATTGTTAGTTTTATGACAAGATAAAACTTGGTATATTATATGTTGTTGTTGTTATTGGTTTTATGTCAAGATAAAACCTGCTTTTACTTCAAGTTATAGCTGTTATACTGCCTAAATGTTATGAAGTTAGGAGTACTGTTTAAATGCATAGTCTAGTAACTTAGGGTTTTAGACATGAAAATGCTTTTGTTGTTAGAGCTATAGGAAGTCGTCGAAGTCTACATGAGTAATTGTATTCATCAACTAAGATTGGGGATCTTAGTGGAAATCCTCTGAACTGTAACCGTTAATCCCGTGTGAGCGAGGAAGTCGTGTATAATTAGTATACGGGTTGACCACCCCACTTGTGACTGTTAGCTACAGTCAACCATAAGCAAGTGACGAACTATCCTTTTACTTGTTATTGTTCCGGAGTTGATGAAGCGTACGGTGTTGTTCTCATGGAAATCATGAGTGTTGTTTCTCATGGAAATCATGAGTGTGTTATTTCTCATGGAAATCATGAGTGTGTTTTATCAGAGGTATTATGTCATAGCAGCGGTTACAGGCTCATGGTAGCAAATTGTTAGAAACATTATACTTTGTTGTATACAAGTATTAATGTTAAGTATAAGTTTCCCCTACTTATACCTTAGGCTCAAGGAATGTTTAGGTACAAAGGAATGTTTAGGTACAACACTTAATTGATAAGTAAACTATTATACCTAATATATATACTAAATGTTGGAGAGTAAAAATGATACTTTCAAAACTATACTTTTGAACTTGGAAAAAGTATTATTTTTATATGGAGTCAAAACCTGTGGACTCACCAACTTTATGTTGACGTTTTTTAAAATGCATGTGTTTTCAGGAACTTGTAAAGCTGGTATGTATTCGAACAGGAGAAGTTTTACTATTACCTTTCTGTTTATTAAGAAGTATGCCATAGTCGGATATTATGTAATAGGTTCTAGAAAAACAGTTATGTAACTTTCAATTATCAATAAAGGTATGTATTTTATTTAGTACCGTTCAATGTATGTTATATAACTGTGATACGAAGAATGACGTTACACCACCCGGTGTTTCCGCTGATGGCTGGGGGTGTGACAGAATTGATATCAGAGCTATTAACTATAGTGAACTAGTACTTTCTTAGGAAAGCACGTCTATAGTTTAGGGCTTACTCTATTAGGTTTAGGTATATCCCTTAGCCTACAAATAAAAAGTATTATTAATTATTCTACTGAAGGACTACTTACGGGAGCGGTGACAAGGATAGACATGTCGATTTGGGTTGCTGGATTTCATAACGGCTATATGCGAAAATGATCCTGCCTTTTCGATTGTCTTGACTGGCCGGAGCCTTATCAGATAGACCTGAAGTAACAAACAATAGTTAAAGCGTGAATACAATAAATAAGAATATAGAGTCATTTATAAAGACTCAGACCCGCGATGAGAATACACGTTAATACCCGTAATGTTTTTTATCTCAAGGATTTAGATAAAATATTCCAACTAAAGTTTATATGTACATATATCCTATCACAACTAGATGTAGGTGCACAACTACATTTTATTATGATCAGATCATATGAACTATTTAATTTGGGAGTAATATTTGATAGACTAAACTCTTGGTGATCCAGAATGTATAGGAATTTGACATGGCACATTCACGAGAATGGATAATCATCGAGGTAACGGATGAAGAAGAGGAAGTTTCATTCCCCATGATGGTAGGCGATCCTTACTACCCTATCAATCCAACTACCTTTCATCCAATACCTTCTGATGATGGAGCACCTTTACCCTCCAACGAATGGGAAGAGAGTGAACCAATGGAAGAAAGCGAATCAATGGAGAAGACAGAATCGGTGGCATCATCTTTACCACCAATGAACACTCTTTAACGTCAAGTTCCAAGAGGAGCAAAGATGAAACGCACGGCACATAAATCCATACCAATATGGAAAAGGATTAAGAAGAATCAGAAGGCGACATCTTCAGGAAGTCATAGAGTTCAAGATGAACCTGCACGGATCGCACAAACCGTTGATAGGTGGGTGGCAGAAGAAAGAGCTGCTAAGATGTATGAGACTGGTCAATCATCTCGACCACATCTCCCACATTCTTCTAACGTTAACACTTTATCTCAATTGTTTTAGAAAAGTGTGAAAATTGAAGATAAGATGGAAATTGTCGAAGGAAGGGCTACTCATCTCTATGGAAGAGTACGAAGGCTAGAAGGACAAAGGACGCGAGATCAGGAATCGGTGATGGATGTCCATCATCGTATAAATTTCGCTTACAACGACATGATTACTCACGATGCAAGGATTGCAGAGTTAGAGCTCTACAATCAAACCTCAAGAAATGAAGAACGCACGGGAAGTCTTGAGCAGAGAACTCAAGCACTTGAGGAGCAAGTGGTTAATGTCACTGACGTGCTAGGTCATCACTTAGGTTTCTGGTAAATAAGCTAAAACTAGTGGTTGTGTAAATAGAGAAATCAGACTAGTTAAGGCGAGAAGAGTAAAGTTTATAGCAAGGATGTAGAAAACCTTGCAAATTTTGCAATGTTTATAGAAAATTTTCTCTTATAATCCTAAATAAACTGATGTAACCGCTGGTAATAATATGAAGCATATATTACAGTAATCATTGTGTTATCCATTATGTTTTACACTTTGAAGAATAATTGAAGTATTTAGTACTCGTGTATTAAATGACTAACAAAACTCATAAAATTTTTATTATTTATAATAGGAACTAAAACAAAATGCCTAGAAGGAGTAGTGCTCGACTAAACCCTAACCGACGATCAGCACCACAACAACAACCACCAGAACCAAACCCCCCAATAAGTACAACACAACTGGAAGAAATCATATCTCAAAGAATTGATGCGGCTCTATCTAATGTCACAAGAGATGGAGTTAGAAATGAAGGCCATGTAGGGACCGTTAGAACGTGTACCTACAAAGATTTTATGAATTGCAGGCCAAAGAGTTTTCATGGAAATGAAGGTGTAGTTAATTTGACTAGGTGGATAGAAAAGACAGAGTCCGTCTTTCAAATAAGCTTTTGTCCATACGACTGTAAAGTACGATTTGCAGCATGTACTTTCGCTGATGCATCACTTAAATGGTGGAACAACCATGTGAATACAATGGGAATTGATACTGCAAATTCCATGAAATGGGAAGAGCTAAAAATGATGCTAGTAGAAGGATATTGTCCTACGGAGGAGATACATAAACTGGAACAAGAATTGTGGACCCTAACCATGAAGGGTTCAGAGATAAAAGCTTATACCGCTAGATTTAATGATCTTGCAGTAATAACACTTGTAACCCCTGAATATAAGAAGATTGAGCGATATATCTGGGGTTTAGCATCGCAAATCAAAGGCATGGTGATCGCATCAAGCCTACGACCTATGACAGCACCAAGAGAATAGCTCATCAGCTAACCCTCACAGAGATCCAAGGAACAGAAGTGGTATCAAAGGCTGAGTCTCCCAAATCTGGAACAAACAAGCACATGTTTAATAGGAAGAATCCCAAACAATCATCTGAGAAAAGACAAGAAGTGGCAACCAATTATGCAGCCACGACAACAGTACCCACGCAACCAAAATCTTCATGGTGCAATCAGTGCAACCGTCATCATCCAGGTGACTGTTTTGTCTGCACGAATGCAAGAAAAAGGGGCATACTGCTAGTTACTGCAGAAGCACAACACCTGCAATAGTCAATCAATAAACAAATACTGGAACAGGCCGTGGTGAAGGAAGAAAGTGCTATGAGTGTGGAGAGGTTGGACACATCAAGAAAGAATGTCCAAAGTTAGGGAGTCAAGGAGGCATAGGGCGTGGCTGGGCGTTTGTGATCGGAAGCAGAGAAGCTATTCAGGACCCTTCGGTCGTATCTGGTACGTTTCTCATAGATAATTTATATGCTACCATACTCTTCGACTCTAGAGCAGATAGAAGTTTTATAACTCAGATGTTTAGAAAATTGTTAAGTCATGAATCTAGCAAATTAAAAGAAATCTATGAAGTAGAAATCGCTAATGGTCAAACCGAGAGAACACATGAAATCCTAGAAAACTGTTTGTTAACTCTTAATAACTGCCTTTTTCACGTCAACCTCATGCCAATGCCTATCGGTAGTTTTGATGTCATAATTGGCATGGATTGGTTATCTTCACACCACGCCGAAATTTTATGAGAAAGCCATACGATTACCCTTACCAAACGGCGAAACCCTGATTATCTATGGTGATAAATCTGGGAAGAACCTCAAAGTCATCTCTTGTACTAAGACCCAGAAATATCTACATAAGAAATGTAGCGCATTCTTAGCCCACATTGTAGATAAGAAGATAAATACAAAAGAAATCAAGGACATACCTCAAGTATGTGATTTCCCTGACGTGTTTCCTGAAGATCTACCTGGAATACCTCCCGTCCGACAAGTCGAGTTTCGAATCGACTTAATTCCAGGAGCAGCACCAGTAGCGAAATCTCCTTATCGGTTGGCTCCATCCGAAATGCAAGAATTGTCTAGCCAACTACAAGAACTTCTTGACAAAGGCCTTATCCGACCAAGTTTTTCACCTTGGGGAGCACCAATCTTGTTTGTCAAGAAGAAGGACGGATCCTTTCGAATGTATATTGATTATCGGGAACTAAATAAGCTAACGATCAAGAATCGTTACCCGCTTCCAAGAATTGATGATCTATTTGATCAACTGCAAGGATCCAGCTACTACTCAAAGATAGATCTTAGATCATCATACCATCAACTCAGAGTACAAGAAGACGACATTCCAAAAACAGCATTTAGAACTCGTTATGGTCATTATGAGTTCTTAGTTATGTCTTTTGGATTGACCAATGCCCCAGCAGTGTTTATGGATCTTATGAATCGTGTTTGTAAACCATACTTGGATAAATTCGTGATCGTATTTATCGATGATATATTGATATATTCACAAACCAAGGAAGAACATGGTCAACACCTGCAAATAATATTGGAACTACTAAGAAAAGAAAAGTTGTATGCCCAATTCTCCAAATGTGAGTTTTGGATTAGAGAAGTACAATTTTTAGGTCATGTAGTTAGCAACGAAGGAATTCATGTTGACCAATCCAAAGTTGAAGCAATCAGGAATTGGGAAGCACCAAAGACGCCAACATAAGTGCGTCAATTCCTAGGACTTGCTGGCTATTACCGCAGATTCATAGAGAATTTCTCCAAAATAGCCAACCCGCTTACAACACTAACCCAGAAGGATACGAAGTTCAACTGGGAAGACAAACAAGAAGCTGCTTTTCAGAAACTGAAGTAAATGTTGTGTAGTGCACCAATCCTATCCCTTCCAGATGGGACAAAAGATTTCGTCGTATACTGCGACGCATCAAATCAAGGATTGGGATGTGTGTTGATGCAAAGAGGAAACGTTATCGCCTATGCATCACGACAACTTAAGGTGCATGAGAATAATTACATTACCCATGATCTTGAATTGGGAGCTGTAGTTTTTGCACTAAAAATTTGGAGACATTACTTATACGGTACTAAGTGTACTATTTTTTCCGACCACAAGAGTCTCCAGCACATCTTCAACCAAAAAGATCTTAATATGAGACAACGAACATGGGTCGAATTGTTGAATGATTATGAATGTGAGATTCGTTATCATCCCGGAAAGGCAAACGTGGTAGCAGATGCTTTGAGCCGGAAAGAATATATTAAACCCTGTCGGGTACGAGCATTAACTATAACTATCCATTCTAACTTTACCGCACAAATTAGAGAAGCTCAACTTGAGGCTCTAAAAGAAGAAAACATCAAGAACGAAGCTTTGCGAGGAATGGAAAAGCAACTTATACAAAAAGATGACGGAACACGATACTTTATGAACCGAATTTGGACGCATAAGTTCGGTGGAGTCAGGGACTTGGTCTTAGAAGAAGCCCACAAGTCCAGATATTCTGTGCATCCAGGATCTGACAAAATGTACTTATATTTAAAAGTACATTATTGGTGGCCAAACATGAAGGCAGAAATTGCTACTTATGTGAGCAAATGTTTGACTTGTTCTAGAGTAAAGGCAGAACATCAAAAGCCTTCAGGTTTACTTCAACAACCGGAAATACCTGAATGGAAATGGGAGCAGATATCAATGGAATTCATCGCTAAGTTACCTAAAACTCCTAGTGGGTTCGACACTATTTGGGTAATAGTCGATAGATTGACTAAGTCCGCCCATTTCTTACCAATTAAGGAGAACGACAAGATGGAGAAGCTGACTAGAGTTTATCTTAAGGAAATTGTCAGATTGCATGGAGTTCCAAATTCTATTATTTTTTACCGAGATAGTAGATTCACTTCACGGTTTTGGCAATCTCTACAAAAATCCTTAGGAACACGTCTAGATATGAGTACAACTTACTATCCATAGACTGATGGTCAGAGTGAGAGAACCATTCAGACTTTAGAAGATATGCTCCGAGCCTGTATAATAGACTTTGGAAATGCGTGGGATACTCATTTACCGTTAATTGAGTTTTACTACAACAATAGTCATCACACCAGCATCGAGGCTGCACCGTTTGAGGCTCTTTATGGACGAAAATGTCGTTCCCCAATATGTTGGGCAGAAGTTGGAGATACGTAGATGGCCAGAGAACGTACGGGCGATACCCTACGTACTGGACCAGAAATAATCCACGAGACAACTGAAAAGATCGTGCAAATTAAGGATCGATTAAAGGTTGCACGTAATCGTCAAAAGAGCTCTGCTGACGTAAGACGTAAGCCTTTAGAATTCCAAGTTGGAGATAAAGTAATGTTGAAGGTCTCTCCTTTGAAAGGCGTAATTCGATTCGGGAAACGAGGCAAACTAAACCCACGGTATATAGGACCTTTTGAAATTCTAGCAAGAATTGGTTTTGTCGCATACCAACTCAAGTTGCCTCAAGAACTAAGTAATGTGCATGATGTTTTTCACGTATCAAACCTCAAAAGATGTCTATCCGATGACACTCTTGTTATACCTCTCGAAGAGATACAAGTCAATACGAAACTCAACTTTGTAGAAGAACCTGTTGAGATCATGGATCGAGAAGTCAAACGATTAAAGAAAAGTCGTATTCCCATAGTGAAAGTTCGATGGAACTCTTTACGAGGACCTGAATTTACTTGGGAACGTGAAGATCAGATGAAAGAAAAATACCCCCAACTGTTTGACAAAACCCCATCCATAAGATAAATTTCGGGACGAAATTATTCTAACGGGGGGAGAATGTAACACCAGTCAAAATAGGTCAATAGACAATCACATGTGATTATGCCAATCATGTAATGTGATTTTGTTAAAACTAGTAATGTGATAAGAGTGCTATGTAGTTCATGATAAATTCTAATACAAATATGAACTTTCTTTATGATACAACTCAAAGTATACGTCCATACGATTCCAAAAATATAGAGAACGTCTGAATCTGACTTCGCATGAAGAAGTTATGATAAACCGAACACTATAAATCTATATAATAAAAGGAATTTAAAATATACTTATAATTAGCTATTTGAGTCTAAAAGATAGTTGTAGTACTTGTAAATACCTACGCGTGCATATAAAGAACGTCAAAAACAGAGTTCGTATGCAAAAGTTACGACCTTCCGAAGATACAGATGTCAGAAACCCTAATCTGACTGAACTCACGAGGTGAGCATAGATGTTCACGAGTTGAGAAGTCATTTTGCCACATCTCAGAATCTAGAAGGTGTGACGAGGCTACGAGGGGATAAGAACCAAACTCACGACGTGAGCAAGGATTGATTCACGTCGTGAGGAGTCAAAGGGACACCTTCCGAAGCTAGGGACGCAAATGGCAAGTCTACGGGATGATCATGCATAACTCACGACGTGAGTCTTATAAAACTCACGACGTGAGAGTCCAAAAGCCTTACTATAAATAGCAGGTCCGACTTCAGCTATTCTTACACCTGAACTTCTTCCCTTTCTCTCATTTGCTGAAGCCCTCTTGCATCCCGAGCCCCGACGACCTCGTACGATGACCGTTTCTGCTTAGATTACATAAAATCACGCTACTAGGGTGAGTTTCACAGCCCCACTTTCTAATATTTTGGGGGAAAACGCATGCTAAATGTTGTATATACGTTATTATTATGTCTATATGATAGTATATTAGTATCAACGTAGATGGTTATAATAACCAGGATATAGTTATTCTAAATATAATATTTTGAATATATACAACTATTATCAACTTGTTAGCATGTTATTATGTAGATCTTGAGTTATACTTAGGATTCTATATATATGTTGTGTGCGATATAGTTCCGAAGTTATATTCGGAAGTTCTATATGTTAATTTATAAAGTATGTTGTTATTGTTAGTTTTATGACAAGATAAAACTTGGTATATTATATGTTGTTGCTTTTATTGGTTTTATGTCAAGATAAAACCTGGTTTTACTTCAAGTTATAGCTGTTATACTGCCTAAATGTTATGAAGTTAGGAGTACTGTTTAAAAGCATAGTCTAGTAACTTAGGGTTTTAGACATGAAAATGCTTTTGTTGTTAGAGCTATAGGAAGCCGTCGAAGTCTACATGAGTAATTGTATTCATCAACTAAGATTGGGGATCTTAGCGGAAATCCTCTGAACTGTAACCGTTAATCCCGTGTGAGCGAGGAAGTCGTGTATAATTAGTATACGGGTTAACCACCCCACTTGTGACTGTTAGCTACAGTCAAGCAAAAGCAAGTGACGAACTATCCTTTTACTTGTTATTGTTCCGGCGTCGATGAAGCGTACGGTGTTGTTCTCATGGAAATCATGAGTGTTGTTTCTCATGGAAATCATGAGTGTGTTATTTCTCATGGAAATCATGAGTGTGTTTTATCAGATGTATTATGTCATAGCAGCGGTTACAGGCTAATGGTAGCAAATTGTTAGAAACATTATACTTTGTCGTATACAAGTATTAATGTTATGTATAAGTTTCCCCTACTTATACCTTAGGCTCAAGGAATGTTTAGGTATAACACTTAATTGATAAGTAAACTATTATACCTAATATATATATTAAATGTTGGAGAGTAAAAATGATACTTTCAAAACTATACTTTTGAACTTGGAAAAAGTATTATTTTTATATGGAGTCAAAACCTGTGGACTCACCAACTTTATGTTGACGTATTTTAAAATGCATGTGTTTTCAGGAACTTGAAAAGCTGGTATGTATTCGAACAGGAGAAGTTTTACTATTACCTTTCTGTTCATTAAGAAGTATGCCATAGTCAGATATTATGTAATAGGTTCTAGAAAAACAGTTATGTAACTTTCAATTATCAATAAAGGTATGTATTTTATTTAGTACTGCTCAATGTATGTTATATAACTGTGATACGAAGAATGACGTTACACCACCCGGTGTTTCCGCCGATGGCTGGGGGTGTGACAATATATATAAATATATATATATATATATATATATATATATATATATATATATATATATATATATATATATATATATATATATATATTCTACTTGATTTTGTACAACAATGAAGTGCACAAATGCCATGAACATTGATGGAATTACATGTAAGCCATCGCCCAGTACTCTCACTCTACTCTTGCAGGTTAGTCTTTATAATATTTCTTATATCTTTTTTGATGTTTTTATTGATATGTTTCTATGAAAACAACAGATGAAATAGGTCTATGATTCTGAAAGGAATATAGGGGATAGGCGACTTTTGAGATACCAGAAGAAGTACCCTAAAATTCCAACTTTTCTGACTGAATATTCTGGTGGAGGATTTGTTTGGATGAGGCTCAACTGGTGGAGAGTAATGTTGCTGTTGCAACAGAAATGGCAATGCGTTTACCTTCTATGCATCGTTGGTGTATCACAGGAACCCCTATACAAAGAAAGCTTGATGACTTATTTGGGGCTCTTATGGTTTCTTAAAGCAAGTCCTTATGATGTTTTCAAGTGGTGGTTTGATGTTATTAGGAATCCTTATCAGGTAATAACTAACTTACGGTTACACCATCATAAAAAATGTGGGATTTACAGGTGGGAGATGTAGGGGCTGTAGAATATACTCACAATCTCTTTAAACATATAATGTGGTGATCCTTAAAATCACATGTTGCTAAAAAGTTGCACCTTCCTCCGCAAGAAGAATGTCTCACTTGGGGATCCCTCACACCAATTGAAGAAAATTTTTATTAGAGGCAACATGAGACCTGTCTCACCTATGCTAAGGAAGCCATCCAAAGTTTGAAAAGTAATATTCCTGAAGAACAAGCTTCAGGTAATTAAGAAATCACAAAAAAAAAGAACATTATAATTTTGGGTTCTTTTGCGGTTTAACCACTAATGTCCAATCAAACCGTAAAAGTTTCAGATATTTTTCCAAGTTAACCATTTTCACGTGTTATATCATGTTTTACCCTTAATTTTCAAAATTAACCATTTTGACCTGATAATCAGGTCAAAACTTTAATTTGGAGAAATGTCTAAAACTCAATGGTTTGATTAGAAAAAAAAACAAAGTATAAGTTGTTAGTTAAACCAAACAATTGGCGAAAATATGATAGATTTTCTGTAATTTTATACTTTAATTAAGTTTGGCTAATATGTTATATGTTTATAAATAATCGTTGTAAGCTTTAATCCATTTTAAATCAACTTTTGTTATAATGGAAAATTAATGCCCCTGGCTTTTAACTTTGATGTCAAATTTACAGTTTATGAATCTTATTATTCTTATATTTACAAAGCATAGCTGCTTATTTTATCAAATTTAGCATTTTTTTTGTTTTCCTTTCAACTTCTATTCTTTTTTCAATAGACTTTTAGTTAAATTAGAGGGTTGGTAGAATAATTATTAGCTCTGAAATAATGTGACAATAGTTTTTTGTAACAAATGTTGGTCTAATTTTTTTTTCAGGTGGTTATAACTATCAGCTCTGAAATATTTATATATGAACAACATAGTGATTCTGAGTTGGCCTAAGGGGCTGTTTGGCAGAATCTGAATTTTTAAGAGGTCTGAATTTCTAAGATCTGAATTTTTAAATGCTGTTTGTTGGAACATCTAAATTACAGTGCTGAATGATAAAAATGAGCATTTTACCTTTTGGTGCTATTTTTTTATTGTTGAATTCAATGCTTTTGTTTACACAATAACCGAAACAACTTCTTGAATAATTAAAATCCAAAAGAGAGTGCTCGAGGTTTCTGATGAAAACATATGTTTGAGAAAGTATTTTTTTTTCTGATTGATAATTGACATTTGACACTAAATTGAGATTTCAACCAAAACTTAACCACAAATTAACATTTAACATCAATTCCCAATCATATAGTGAATTCTATAAAGGTACAGTTGATTGATGAAGAAGAATGATGGATAAATTACAGATGTGATCAAAAGACATAAGTTGGGTGTAACCATGCTACAAGACAATAGAAATATACATACATGGCAATGAACAGAAAAACATTCATAAATATTTACAACAAAGTTCTTCAACCTAAATGTCTTTGAATTTCTCGTTGGTGGATGAGGAAATAGTCATCTCTGTCCTCTATGATCTTCAGCCCCTGTAAACAAATAACACCCCAGATTCATACCATTTTTAATGAAAAATTATGTTTATAGCCAAGTGATGGTTACTTACAATCCAACTCGATCACACAGATCTTGAACTGCACACTTAAGAACTATTAACATTCTATCACTCATATATCAGCAAAAATTGACCAGAAAATCACATGAATTAATCATTTCAGATAAACAAATCACATTAACTATTTAGTTCAACAACAAATTTTTCATAAATAGACACATCAGACCATCAGATGAAATCAGCACAATAGAAATTGCCGATTTTATCAGATTTCGAGGAGAGCATTGCAACCTTATTGTTGATTGCAACAAAAATCAAGAGAAACCAGGAACTACCGAAGAATAAATTACATACCTGAAGAGGCATTGAAGTTCTGATGTGCGACGGTGGCGCCAGAGATGAGGACATGTAAGGATTTGAAACAGATGGCGATGGGGAGGTTCGGCAAAATTTTCAGTTTGAAGCAATATCAGAAAAAATGAGAAAAAGAGGGATAAATACGAACCTGATGTGGAGACGGCTGGAGATGGCGATGGTGAGTGTGGCGATATACGGAGATGACGTTGGGGAGGGTGGCGACGATGGAAGATGGTGATGGCAAGGAAGGTCTTCGGTGGCGAGGGTATTAGCGAGAGGTCATGAGGCGAGAGAACCAGGCGAACAACAGATGCGAGGAAGGCTGGGGCGTCTTTTTTTTCTTTTCAGATGGACTCTCAAGTCTGATTCCATAAGTAGTAAAATTTAGATTAAGACCCAAAAATAAGAAGGAAAAAAACGGTCCGAATCTTACAGATTCAGACCTGCACCTTATTAAGTGGTATTAAGATGCAAACAAACAGGGCCTAAGTCAAAGATCGAAAAGATTCTTACATCACTAGGCCCCTACTTAATATGAAATTTACAGAAATTGTCCCTTTTACAAAATTGGTCTCTCCCTAATATGGAATTTATAGAAATGGTCCCCTTTACTTGGTTGATATGGCAAAATGACTAAAATGGTTATTTTATTGGATAAATATCTAAAAGTAAAATGTTTTTTTAGTTGGCGCGTTTTTTGAAGAGGGTGGGGTGATGATGTTACATTTTTCCATATAAACAGTTTTAAAAAAATAAAAAAGGAATTAAGATGGGTACAATTTTCATTGTACATAAAGCACAGACCGAAACAACAACAAAATACAAACATATGGCCCATATAGTTAGAAAAAAATGGGCTACCAGTCCAATAACCATAAAACCACAGGAACCATTTTTGTAATTTGTCTAATAACATTGTACTACTTCCATTTTTAGCTATATTATGTAGGTAATAAAGTATAATGCCTATATTGGTAGCAAAATATAAGTACCTTGCTATTAAAGTTTAAGAGTAATGTAACATCCATAAAATTCATGAAAACTTTAGACTTTTTAAAACATCCCGAAAATCATCATTGTTTACAAATAGCTTTCAAAACAGGTTCAATATCAGAGAAATCCTAAAATCATGAAACAAAACATGAGGAGGTGCACGATCACGCCTTCGCCTTCCCGCGATCCTATGAGGTACCTAAAACATAATCTAAAACTATAATCTCAAATCTTAGTGAGCTCCCCCCAAAATACCAATACTCAAACAAATAGCACAAATATAATAACAACATGCAATGGGCCCACAGCTAACAAACTAGATTACCCTTCAGCTCACAACATAAGTCTGGCTTGCCTCGTGGGCCCACAACTTATGTATGGCTTGCTCCCCGGCCTGATCAGTCCTCAGACTGAATACCACTAAGCCCTCAGTATGAGTCTGGCATGCCCTTCCTGACTCTCATCTCATATCTGGTATGCTCTAGGGTTTATTGGCTACATCACGGAGCAGTACAACCTCAACCCAACCCACACAATATGTCGACATATAACAAATAATATCACATACAAATAAGCAGACAGTGTCACAGGTAGTCCTACAGATCTACCAGACTAGCATATCAAAACTAGCATCCATATCTTTTTCTTACTCAACATATCAACAATATCAAGTTATCAAACCAATGGGCAAACTTTGGTGCCTTCGACCTGAAAGTACAGTGAGGAAAACTCACCTCACAAGCTGCACAGAACTGATAAGGTCCCATTCCGACTCTCAGCTCTCAACTCAAATGCCTACAACCACTAAGTGACTAATTCCATCAAAATCCCAACAATACCCAAAAAACCCTCAAAAGTCAAACTTGGTCAGACTCCAAGTCAACTGGTCAAAGTCCATAAACCCATTGAGTCAACCCAACCGAGTTAACTCTAAATGGATGATCCATGCGAGTACGCGGGGCGTACTCTAGAGGTACGCGCAAAGTACACAAGGCTTCGCAGAAACCACCATCGGGGTGGTTGACCGGGTATGCGGGGCGTACACGAGTCTACGCGGGGATACCCTCGCAAATCCATTTACTTCCTTAAGTGCTTAATGGCTTTAGCACTTGAGCTCATACTTCAGATCCAAGGTCCAGAGGCATACTAGGGTCATAAAGTTCCCAACTTTATGACTCTCTGCATCCAGAAAGTCCTTAATGCAAGGTCTTAATCCATTAAGACCTCTACAAGAAGCATGGAGCCAAACTAGCTAAAGGGACCTCATTTTTATGGCTTAGAACCCCTCCTAGGGTCTGAAAGGACAACCCAAAACGTCCAAAACCAAACATGCATAGAAATGGGACTTTTAAGACAAAAAGAACTTCATAAACTACCAAAATGAGATCCAAGCAAACAAAACATCAAGGTGGAAACTTTTTACCTTCTAGAGCTTCCTAAGAAGGTGACGATCCAAGATCCACAAGCTTGCTTCAACTTTTAATCTCCTTGACACAGCTCATTCTTCCTTAAGCACACAAAGAACACACTTTTAGCTCAAAACACTTTCTTATGGGGTTAGGGTTTGCCAAAAATGACTCAAGGGCTTGGAGGCTGAAAAGATGAGGCTAAATGATCCATAAAGGTGCTTAAATACCCCACAAACCCTAAAAACTAGGGTTTCACTCGGACATAAGTACACCCAACGTACTCACATGTACGCTTAGCATACACCTATTTCCCTAAAATTACCATTTTGCCACTAGGGCTTCTTAGCACTAATTCCTTACAATCCAAGGACCAAAATGACATAATTTAAAACCAAAGCATGGATTTGAAAATACCTGAAAACCGGGGTGTTACACCTCTCCCCCACTTGAACTAGACTTTATCCTCGAAGTCTGCTGCAGAGAACAAATCTGGATAATGCTCCCGCATCTCAGCCTCCGGCTCCCAGGTCCAATTGGAGCCCCTCCGATGCTGCCATCATACCTTTACTAAAGGTAATTCCTAGCTACACAAAACCTTTACTTTCCTTTTCAGAATAGCTACTGGTCTCTCAACATATTTCAGGCGCTTATCGACCTGAATATCATCCAAGGACACCACTACATCCTCATCCAATATGCACTTTCGCAACTACGAAACATGAAAAGTGATGTGAATCTGACTGAGCTCCTTAGGAAGATCCAATCTGTAGGCAACCTTGCCAACTGTAACGCCTGGTTCCTGGTATGCTTTTAAACTTATACTTTATTGATGATTTCAGTGAAACTCGATGAGTTGGAAGCCCTAGACTCGTCGAGTAGAGATTATTTGGACCGCGGGTTTGAGAAACCTACTCAACGAGTTGGGAGGCCTCAACTCGACGATTAGGTTGGCAGATATGAAACCCTAATTTCTGGGGTTTGCACCCTATTTAAACACCTTAAACCTTTCATGTTGGACTCATTTCCAGCCTCCAAGTCCCTAACCCTAAATCTCGAAACCGTAAAGCTATTTTGAGAGATTGTGATCCATTTTGAGTGTTTTTGGTGTGTGTTGAAGCCATTGGAAGAAGGAAGAGCTTGGAGACACAAAAAAGAGCATATAGATCTAGAATCCTTGCCTCATCCATGTCACTTTTTTGGTATAAAGCTTGAACCTTGCCTTGTAGTTGATTAGATCTTCTTTTAGGGTTATTTTGCTTGGTTTTGTCCAAATATCATGGTCCTTGGGAGTTGGACGTCCCAAATGGGTCAATACTCCAGATCTAGGATCTTGAGGGGTTTTCATGGCATAAAGGTGCTAACTTTATGGCCATGGAAGTCCCATGCAACATTTAGACCATCATTTTGGCCTTTTGGAGTTTCTTATGGCCATGCATGAAGAGAAAGCTGGAACTTTGCGTGATCTATTAGTCCCTAGAGTCCAGATCTATGATCTCATGGTCTATAGTGTAGTTTTGGTGGTGTTTGGATTGAGACTTTAGCCTTTTTGGGTTAGGGTTTGAGTTTAATCTCTTTAGGAAGGATATTAGTGGGTAAAGTTGGAAACTTTACCCTTCTAGAGGCATTTCCAGTCGAGATTTGAAGTATAGGGTTTAGATCTGAAGAATAATGGCTTAATGAGTTAAGAAGGGGTTAACAGACTGAAGAACTCGGTGAGTTCATGAAGGAACTCGATGAGTTGGATTGAAGTGTCCCGATTCTGTTGATAAGGAAGGGCTCGACGAGTTCATGGAAGAACTCGACGAGTTGGATCGCGAAATCATGATTCTGTGATTCATAGTAACTCGGCGGGTTGAAGGGTAACTCGACGAGTTGAGTCAGCTCAGAGCGTTGACTTTGACTTTGACTTTGACCTTGACTTTGACTATGACCATAGTTGACCCTATGGGGGTTATGAGTATGAAATGGTATCTAAGAGGTCGTTTTGGTTTAGGAGACTGGGTAGAGCTGATTCCAGAGCAGAGACGTTTCAGCTATCATCCAACATTCGAGGTGAGTTTCCTCCTGGATTGAACAGGTCGAAGGCACCAATGCCGGCCTGTGTAGATTGTATGAGCTGGTTAGTAGCTAAGTGTGGGTAGGGCCCGTATCTTAGCCTTACTTGAGTATGAATATGAAATGGTTGTTATGTTTGGTTATACTTGTTGTCTGTGTGATACTAGTATGTGTTTCATAGTTGGCTGTGTGTGGGAGGAGCCCGTATCTCTTAGTTAGCTGAGTGTAGGAGGGGCCCGTATCTCACCGAGTGTGGGCGAGGCCCATATCTCATAGGGTGAGGCCCGTTATCCGAGTGTCGATGAGGCCCGTATCTCATAGGGCGGGTCCCGTTATTCGAGTGTGGGCGGGGCCCGTATCTCCTTGAGTGTGGGCGGGGCCCATACCTCCTATTTGCATGATATGTGTGGTATGTGGTAGTTTGAGGTAAATTCACTAAGCTTTGTGCTTACGGTTTTTAGTTTTGGTTTCAGGTACTTCTATTAGCAAAGGGAAGAGCTCGGGATGACTGCATTGCACACACCATGATGTTTAGCCTGGGATGTTTACTCTGATGTTTTGATTTGGAAACTTTGATGATAATGTTTTGAGATACTTTGACTTATGTTTTGATAGAATGTTTTGATAACTATGGTTTTATTTAATAAGTAAAAATGAAATTTTGGGGACCATATTTTATGAGTGTTACAAGTTGGTATCAGAGCCTTGGTTTGAGGGATTCAGGCACACTCTTGGGTGTGTCTGAACTTAAACGAGGACTTGGTAGGAAAAAAAATTCAAAAAGAAAATCATTTTTATAAAAAGGATTTCAAAAGGAGAAAAGGGTGTGGTGCATGCAATCATCCGAGCTCAAGTAAGTTCTCCTAAATTACCCATGCAAGTTTATATTATGATATGAAATGTGAATATGTGAACTGCCTTCTAGATTAGGGCTAAGGATCTAGGAAGGATGCCTTGTATGCCTACTGTATGTGCTTATTGAACTGCATGCTAGTACTGAAGTGATATGAGGATATGCATCATTTTGGTTACTTAATGCTCGAATGTTGCTTGCTTTGTGCTTTTAAGAGTTCTAGTTATCTTTAACTAACTAGTAAAAGAATATGCTAAGTTACATATTACGAGGACTAAATAATTTTAGAAGGTTCGGATTAGCCCTATTGCGCAGCTCTCGTCTGAGTCTAACCGTTGTAGGTGGAGACCTCTCATTCGAAGAATTATCTGGTCTTAGTAATCTGTAATGGTATTTGTGAGCTAGTTAGGGAAAGGTAGCAGCGAATTCTTATGCAACTGATGGCAGAGTGTGGGTCGGAAATTAACCTAGGGTAAGCCTAGGATGAGATTAGCGCAGAGTGCAGTAGTAGCGAAAGGGACTTGGTGGAGTCAAGACAATTCTTGAGGAAAGTACAGATAGATTTGGAAGGTAGTATGGGCCCGTACTACTGAAAGCAGAGGATATGTACTCGAGTTAAGGAGGGCTGAGATAAAACCACGGAACTTGTGGTGTGTGTGATCCCTCTAGTATGATGAGTATTATGATGATTGTTATGGTGTATTTTCAAAATGGTGACACTATGTACTAGACCAGTGGGCGGTTCTGGCACCGACGAGGGATCAGATTCGGGCTCTGGAGTTGGGTATTCGATGATCAGATAAGGGAGTTCACTTCATCTGAGATCACACGTAGTATCATTGACCAGACTCCTGTGATCTTCGGTACGGTCAAGGAGAGCATTTTGGAGATTCTTGACGAGAGGCTGGGTGCATTCCGCACCGAGATGGCGGCCATGATGGTGACACGTACGTTGACGTTCCGTGAGCTCAAAGCTTGTGGAGCTCCCGACTATCATGGGGATAGGGACCCCATTGCTAGCAGCAGGTGGTTGGCAGATGTTGCCAACGCCTTTCACACCAGCCGTTTTCCGGAGGGGGACAAGGTCCGACTTGCTTCCTGCCTCCTGAAGGACAGGGCACGGGATTGGTGGGAGGAGGTTGGACGTTCTATTGGAGATGATGCCGCTATTTATGAGATGACTTGGAGTGATTTCTCGGCCAGGTTCAGGGCTGAGTTTGCACCTGTGATCGAGGTGCAGCAGCTTGCGCGGGAGTTCCAGGATCTCCAGCAGACGACTGAGACGGTGACGGAGATCACCGCAAAGTTCAGGGAGAGGGCCCTTCTCATTCCACAGTATGTGGCGGACAAGGAGATGAAAAGGGCCCGATACCATGAGATGCTGAAGAGCGACATTCGGCAGTTTGTGAGCCGATCCAACTGCAAGACACTGGAGGAGATGATAGCGAGGCCTCGAGAGAGGGAGATTGATTTAGAGATGGAAAGGAAGAGGAAGCCAAATGTGGCGTCTAGTGTTGAGGGTTCGGGCAAGAGGCCCAATGTGGATTCCCGAGGGAAGGGCCAGCAGGTCCGAGGCCACTGCAGCAAGTGTGGTAAGACGCACGAGGGAGCGTGCATGGTGGGAAGTTCGGGATGCTTTAAGTGCGGCCGAACTGGTCATGTTAGTAGGGATTGTACTGCTACCACCACCACCACTGCAGTATCTTAGCTAATTTTCTTCCAGTGCAATCAGAAGGGCTACAAGAGGTCCCAATGTCCAAGTTTAGCAGCAGCAGGACAGGTGGCAGCACCCGCTCCTGCTACATTGAGGAATACTGATGGCCGTCAGGGTCAGGTTGAGGCGCCTACGGCGAAGAGCAAGGCTTTTCAGCTGACTGCAGAGGAGGCACATGCAACTCCCGATGTTGTGACAGGTATGTACTCTCTCTTTATCTTTTGATTAATGTTCATTATCGCTTATGTTTATGTGTTTCATTATAGGATCGTTCCTTGTGAACGGTATATCTGCTTTGGTATTATTTGATTCGGGGGCTACCCGGTCTTTTGTATTGCTCGCACTTAGTAAGCGATTTGTTGGAGCTCCAGGGGAGCTGGACTGTCCACTTGATGTAGAGATAGCAGATGATAGGACCGTTCGGGTTGCGAGGGTTCATCGAGGATGTACATTACAGTTGTTCGATGAGCAGTATTCCATGGATTTAGTCCCCATTCCCCTGCGAGGGAATAAGGTTATCATGGGTATGGACTGGTTGAGCCCCAATGGGGCAGTGATCGACTGCGAGCAGCAGCTAGTGCGAGTTCGGACCCTAAGTGGGGGAGGGTTGGTGATTCTGGGCGAGACGCCGCAGTGTGGACCGACTTTATGTTCAACAGCAAGTGCTAGGCGCTACCTTCAGCAGGGTTGTGCAGTTTATGTCTCCTATGTTATGGATACTCGGGATAAGGGTAAGGAGACCATGCACGATGTACCGATCGTGAGAGAGTATCCGAACGTGTTCCCGAAGGAGTTGCCTGGGATACCTTCGCCGAGACAGGTAGAATTTAGGATTGACCTAGTTCTGGGTGCGGCTCCGATATCCAAGGCACCGTATCGGTTGGCTCCTCCCGAGATGTAGGAGTTGTCTATACAACTGCAGGAGCTGTTGGACAAGGGATTTATCAGGTCGAGCAGTTCGCCATAGGGAGCCCCGATTCTGTTTGTGAAAAAGAAGGACGGGTCACATCGGATGTGCATAGATTATCGGGAGTTGAATAAGGTAACGGTAAAGAACCGTTATCCCCTCCCGAGGATTGACGATTTATTTGACCAGCTTCAGGGTGCATCTTGGTTCTCCGAGATCGATCTACGATCATGTTATCACCAGATGTGAGTCGGGGACGATGATGTGCCAAAGACAGCCTTCCAGACTCGTTATGGTCATTACAATTTTGTGGTGATGTTGTTTGGGCTCACCAATGCTCCTGCCGCGTTCATGGATCTCATGTGCAGACCGATGTTGGACCGGTCTGTGATAGTCTTCATCGATGACATCTTGATGTATTCCAAGACTCAGGAGTAGCATGAGGAGCACCTGAGGGAGGTGCTGGAGACATTGAGGAGGGAGAGACTTTTCACAAAGTTCTCCAAGTGTGAGTTCTGGTTGCGCGAGGTGCAGTTTCTGGGGCACCTTGTCAACCAGAAGGGTATTCTGGTCGATCCGGCCAAGGTAGAGGCCGTGATGCAGTGGGAGGTTCCAAGGTCTCCATCCAAGATTTGGAGTTTTCTTGGTCTGGTGGGTTATTATCGGAGATTTATCCAGGATTTCTCCAAGATTTCTGTTCCATTGACCCGACTGACCAAGAAGTCGGTGACATTTCGCTAGGGGCCTGAGTAGCAGGCAGCTTTCAAGAACCTCAGACAGCGGTTGTGCGAGGCACCGATACTGACCTTGCCGGAGGGGGTCGACGATTTCGTGGTATATTGTGACGTTTCGATTACGGATATGGGTGCGGTTCGGATGCAGCGAGGTCGCGTAATTGCGTACGCTTTGAGGTAGCTGAAGCCTCATGAGGCGAATTATCCGACCCATGATCTGGAGTTGGGGGCCATTGTGTTTGCCTTCAAGATTTGGCGACACTACCTCTATGGGGTTCGTTGTACCATTTACACGGACCACAAGATCCTGAGGTATCTGATGGATTAGCCGAATCTGAACATGAGGCAACGTCGTTGGTTGGACGTGGTGAAGGACTACGACTGTGAGATCCTTTATCACCCGAGGAAGGCCAACGTGGTGGTCGATGCTCTCAGCCGCAAGGCGGTTGCAGCACCGATTCAGGATATATGATTGAGGATGAAAGTGATTACTCCATCGTTGGAGCAGACTTGAGGAGCACAGGTAGAGGCTATGAAGGAAGAGCACTGAAAGAGTGAGCACATTGTGGGTCAGGTGGCTTCCTTTGATTATGATATCTGTGGGTTATTGACCCTGCATCGGAGGGTCTGGGTTTCGTATCTGGGCAGTATAGTTCTGATGGAGGAGGCCCACAAGTCTAGGTTCTCCATCCATCCCGGGGCAACGAAGATGTATCGGGATCTTCGCCCTGATTATTGGTGGTCCTGCATGAAGCGGGATGTGGCCTGGTATGTGGAGAGGTGCTTGACTTGCAGGAAAGTCTAGGTCGAACATCAGCAACCTCACGGCAAGATGCAACCGTTGGAGATTCCCGTGTGGAAATGGGAAGACATCAATATGGATTTCATTAAAAAGCTTCTGAGGACCGCACGTTGAGTGGATTCTATTTGGGTCATCGTGGATCGGTTGAATAAGAGTGCGCATTTCGTCCTGATCCAGGAGAGTATATCGGCTGAGAAGTTAGCCGAGATCTACATTCACGAGGTGGTGGCACGTCATGGAGTGTCGGTTTCAGTGGTGTCAGACCGAGATGTTCGATTCACTTCCAGATTTTGGAATCGGTTTCACGAAAATTTGGGCACTCGTCTCCGCTTTAGTACAAATTTTCACCCTCGGACGGATGGGCAGAGTGAGAGGACGATTCAGACTCTGGAGGATATGTTACGCGCTTGCGTATTAGATTTTGGTGGGAGTTGGGATACGTATCTTCCGTTAGCGGAATTTTCGTATAACAACAGTTATCACGCTAGCATAGATCGACCTCCCTTCGAGATGCTCTACGGGAGGAAGTGTAGGACCCCAATCTGTCACACCCCCAAACCGAGATGGCGAAAACATTCGGGGGCGGAGGACGTCATGTACAATATCATAACAATGCACAATAGTAAAACAAGCAACAACATCCATTACATTAGTAGAATAGTTAATACATGTGTATTCTGAGTATAGTTGTATCACACCAAAAATGTATATATCAAAATAAAAGACGAGTCTTGAACATGCTCCGTTTTCTCAAAAAACCTGATCTAGTGTACCTGTCTACTGGTTCCCTGAGAATACAAGTTATTTTGATAGAGAGTATCAACATTTAAGTTGGTGATTTCACAAGTATTTAATGTCAAGTGTTTGTATTTGTTTCAAGAAAATGTTTTTGTTTGTTTAGTAAAATGTTTGTATACTTCCCAGAAAATCCTATGTTTTCTTCTAAAATGAAAAGTAGTCTTTTACCCAAGACCCGACTGTTTTGTGTGTTTGTTCTCTTGTAAAATGTATGTTGTGCTCTTGTAAAATGTATGTTTGTTCTCTTGTAAAATGTATGCTTGTACTTGAAATAGTATAAAATGTATGTCTTCCATATTTGTAAAACCATCTTTACTAGAAAAATAGTATGCATTTCTCATGTGAGAATATCACTGTATAAGTGTAATGGAAAATGAAGGTTACAGTAGAATTGTGTAAAATAAACTATTGATGCATTAACTACCTTGTAACCAAATTGGTTAATTTAGGTTAAATGTGATTAGGTTATAACCATGCTTGATTGACTAGTATAAAACAAGATGTTTTTCAAGCGTCGATAATGATATGACATTTGTCACCCGTAGACCTGCAGGTCCCACTGTAGGTAGCAGCAAGGTGTGGGATGGTCAGTCACGTATAGATCTATACACAAACTCACGCTCTCCCTCTAGGAGACTCTGGTTACAAAACATGACATAACAAGAATATTGCTATGCCATGAAATAGTATCTCACATTTTAGTTATCTTGTTCTCGTAAAATATGTAAGTTCCTTCTTGTTCTTGTAAATGAATAGTATACTTTGTAATGAATAGTAATAGTATGTATGTATTGATTCATGTATTGTTCCTCTGTTCTAGAAAATAGTATGTATTGATCCTCTAAACTATACCTATTATAGTTTACTAGTATATTTGTTTGAACTGTAAATGATTTGGAGAAAAGACTCATTTGCCCAATGTGTGAATATCATGTTGAAATGATTCAACATAGGAAATTCGATATATGGAAAGATTATAGCAAGACATACAAGGTCTTATGAATCGAGTCCTATATGTTTCAGATATAGGATCGATTGCATGTGATATCATATTCACTTGTTCTGTTTTTTCCAAATGCATTGGGCATTGAGAATGGGAAAAAGGACTAGAACTTTGTGTGACTAAAGTTCTTGAACAACTGTCAAGAACATTCTAAAGCTAATACCAAAATAATTGGTTGCTTGTGGACAGTTGGAAGTATGATATTAATTTGGACGGGCCATATTTACATGATTCTGGATTAAGATAATTCTTATTCAGAATTGATGGTCATATGGGAATATGGAAATGTTTCCATAGAGGGAGTTGATTATTGAAATCTACATGTGAGTTGGAAACTTTAATGCAAGGAAGATGTTCAATGATTGTATCTTGAATTTGAGACTTCATTACCATGGAAATGTTTTTAGTAACAAAGTTCCAATGGAACGTTTTGTAATATCGTTGGCTAAGTCTCTATGACTTTGAAGCATCGACATTACAGAAGGACAATGCATGTAAGGTTGTAATTCTAGCACACTTTAGTAGTGACAAGAATTTGGAATTGTGAAATGAGCATCATTGGAATAGTGTCCAGTCGATATGTTCACAAAGGAAGGACTATAGGGAGGCATAGTATGCATGTTCATAACATGGCATGACTGATGTTTAATTCAAGTGGTTAGTTGATTACTCGAAACATTATGCAATGAATAAAGTCTTAATTAACTCGGCAATTAAATAATAAGAGTTTTATTTATATTCAATAGTTTTCAGACCATAGTTAATTAGGTTATTATTGTGTTTCACTTTTCATGTTTTACTTCCTGAATAATTTGATTATTCGAAATTTCACAGTCGCTCGTACTTTTGGAAGTAAGTAGCGAATTAAGACTGTCATGAATTGAATTGTAGATTGTCTGTGGAGATTAAACATATCAATAGTTTTGTTGCAATGTTCATGAGTACTTAGTAACGATGATTTTAAGTTTTGGATAAACCCACGCTCAGAGAATTATTTCATGAATTTTATCACGAGTAATTTTGAGACGATAATATCTAATATTCTTGAAACGAATATATATGAGTTGTGGTTTTGATGTGTGTAAAATGCACTGGTTTTATTCCTACTTTAAAAATATAGATTTAGCACACAAGGGCAATGAACCTGTCTTTTAGTGGTATAGTTGAATAAGTAGGGTGTCGAACTCAGGGAACGGAAATTAAACTAATAACTAATTTTAACTAAACAAGTAATAAAAGTAAAGGGTTTTCTCTAGTTTTACAAGACTAGAAACTTAAACACACCACCTAACACGTAATTAACTAATCAACTAAAGCAAGTAAAAATTCACCAAATTTGATAAAAGGGTTTCTGTTTAGGTCCAACCAATTCACTCCTATGGTTAATTTTATGGTAAAGTAATAAATTAATTGTTATTGGTTACCAACTATAGTGATTAGATTTGCATTCGCTATTACCAACCCTTAGGAAAGTAATTAATTCAAGCAGTGACCAAGTGTTTAAACTAATTAACTCCCTAGTTCAATTATTTGGATTAAATAAGATTTGTAATTGGTTAATCAAATTAGTAATTCAACTAACCTCTTGTTTGTTGGTGTCTCAAACAAGCTCACACATTAATTTACCCATTCTCTAATTAATCCTAGTTTCATATTCACTAATCCTAGGCATATAATGAAGTGTTCACATAAATCATATGAGGTTAATAATTAAGAGATGTTCATGCAGCCTAATTGTCTTCCTATTAACAGAAAATGGTTATGGTTAATGCATAAGGGTCTTTAACAAACTTAACTTAATAAAATCACCAATAATCAATCAATCAAAGTATAAGTCAAACCATAGGAGTAATTTGGTCTTTCCTAAACAGAAACTACGAAAATTCAGCTCATGATTACAGTAAAAGAGAAGCTAAAAACGAATTTAGTTGATCTAAACATGATTTACTTCTAAGAATAAGTGGAAAATTTAACCTAATTCGCGTTGAGTCTTCTAAAGATCAAAGATTAGGGTTCTTCAGGTCTCCAAGGGTTTCCTCAGTCGCAAGTAATTCTCCAGAGATGCCAAAGAACTCCCTCATTCGGAATTAGATCCTCTATTTATAATTATCTCAAAACAGGGGCAACTCGGCGAGTAAGTATCCAACTCGCCGAGTTCCTTTTGAGAAATACGTGTACGGCAAGGATTCCTGGTCATTACATCGCGAACATTCGTAGGAACTCACCGAGTAGCTTCTGGACTCGCCGAGTAGCTCCATGTTTGTTCTTCTTTCTTCATTCTCCAGCTTCTGATTGCTTCTCCTTCTTCCTTTTTGCTTCCAAGCATGTCTTCTGGACTGAAAATATAATTTAGACATTATTAAGTACCTTTTGTCCATATTATGCAAATAATTAGCTAATAATTGATAAAATCTGTACTAAACTCATGGCTAAATATGCACATATCAAAATACCCACACTTGACTTTTGCTTGCCCCCAAGCAAAACCGAATTTTAGCACACTAGAATCACATAAAACAATTCCAATTGAACCCAGCCATTATGCCAAGACCGCAACGCATGCATTTGTGTCTAAAATTTTCCTAAAGACCCCCCAATACTCTAAATACTCACAATCCTCATAAACATTCGCCCACTTATTCCGAACAATGCTCATTTTATGCATCCCTCCGAATCCATCCGCAGAAAACTTCCTAATCCTCAAGGTATTTTTGGTTGAGCAACCCAAGCATACATAATCTAGAAAATTACAATTTATGATACCACTATGAAGCTCTTTGGAATTCTTCACTTCTTGGACATTTGATCTTGATTTCTTTGAATTCACCACCTTTTTTGTTTGATTTTTGGTATCTTCAACTTTTTGAATCTTCGGAATTTTGATCTTTAAATTTACACTTTAATAGCTCCAAGACTCTTTCAACTCTTCTTGTAATTCTCTCTTTTTTTTACATGTATCTCACTTTTTTCTTTCACTCAAAACCTACATGCTTAAGCAGGGGCGCTCAACTTCAACCTTTATTGGTTAAAAATAAAATTTTCCTGGATACATTTCTGGTACACGATGCTAAACATATTGCATTCCTCAAACTAAGCGAGGTCGTGTTTTTGTCCCATGATTTCACTAGAATAAGGAGGCCACAAATGCACTAGAACGTATATAGGCTCAACTAAACATTTGAGTCTTCATGCAATCATCAACATAATTCTAACATGATTCCTAATTGCTTTACCAAATTTTTATGCAAAATTCCAAAATTTAACTAAAATTCTAACTAATGTAACCAACCCCCTACCCCACACTTAATTTATGCAATGTCCCCATTGCATGTTATGCATGAAAAGGAAAAAAAATAAAATATAGAGGGAATTGGAACAAACTCCCCTGGGATAGTAGTTGCGAGGGTGATCTTTCTTCTTTTGAGCTCCATCTTCAGATGACTTTGGCATGGGAACAGCTCATCCATGCCTTGGGTATCATGTCGCGTGTGGTAAACATCTAAATAGCTCCAATTGTTTAGGACAAAGCTCTCAGAAATCTTCCAGGGATGAATCTTCACGAAAATATGGATAAAAGCTGCAGTGGATGTGCCAAAAACAGATCTTGAGAGTGAAACGTTGAGGTACTCGGCGAGTCAACCGTGAACTCGGCGAGTAGACCGGACTCCAGCAGAAAATCGTGGAATTGCACATAAACTCGGCGAGTACCGTAGGTGCACTCGGCGAGTTGAACGCTGAGTCGAAAATTAATTTTCCTGCTGTTTATCCTTGGCTGAGATGTTGAAACAGGACACTTCAGTGACTCTTCTTTTATTTTCTTCAGTAATAACGCATTTTGTCAATCTTATTCCTAACGGACTCAAACTTAAATGTAACATTTCACATTCTCATCTAAACCAACCCTCACTTTAGCCCTGACCAATGAGACTCCTAAATGCATCCTAATCTTCAAACCTGAAAAACAAACAACCACAAGTGAAAGAAAACAAACAATATCCTAATTAATATTCGGGTACATCAAAGTTCAAACATCAAACAAAACAAAATAAAAATAAAAACATCCAAATAAAAAAACAAATTTCAAGCTTCTTCTTCCATGTCCTCTCCTCCTGCTCCACTTCCACTTGCTTGGTTGTTCCTCCTTTGCATACGCTCCTCCCAACTCATTATGTATGGATATCCAGGCCCGGGCCTTGGAGCAATGTTCATTTGTTGAAAGAGATAAGTGAATGACTCATTATTATAGTTAACACCTCGGCCAATATCATCCAAATACCTCCTATGCTCCACATTATTCCACCCCTCATCCTCGTCTTCCACCGGGATAACCGGTGGGTCTTCTCGGGCCCGTTCCCTCCTTTGCCTAACTCTTCTTCCCGGCTCCTCGGGAACAATCACCTCATCTTCAAGTGGGATTGCATATGAATCCCCAAACTTCTCCACAATCTTTGCCCTCCGGAATAATGTAGTGCTAAATGGAGGGGGAGAAATTAATGTTAATGCCCTTGCCTCTTGCATATCCAAAACCCCATACGATCTTGCTAGTCTTGTAACAAACATACCCCCATTAATTTTTGAGGTAATCTTTTCCTTCACCGCTCCATCCGCAAGATATTTTGCCAAACAATAAGGCAAGTTGCAAAAAACTTCCGGGGTGATTATGCTCCACAAGTAGAAAATATCGAGAGTAGGGACTTTGTCATCATCCTTCCTCATGTTGATGGTGCTAGCAATGAGGCGGTGGATGAGACGATGGATCGGAGAACGGATATGGCCTTCCTGAGCAGAAGAGGGAATATAAACCCGATTTGCAATACTATTCCACCAAGTGGAGGCAACGACTTCCTCGGGAAGATCCTTATGACATTGCTCTAAAACTGTTTCAAAGTCCTCCAACATAATGACGTTTTAATCATAAAGACCTACCCTCCAAGCAAGTTCTGCTACGCTGCACTGGCGCAGCTCCCCTCCAAGGCAAAAAGTGATAACATTTGGGTTATAGTATTCACTACCACCCCGGAACGAGATAGTAGCAAAAAATTCCCAGCACAGTTCCGTAAATACTGGTTCTTGCATTTTGAAAAGCTGCATCCACCCATCACAGATTATTGTTGTTCCTCTCACTTCAAAAGATTTCACCAAATAGGGTGTTAACTCCTCTTCCAACCCAGTCTGACTCAGCCAATCCCAATTAATTGCATTGGGGAGGTGAATCTCTTTCTGTTTCAGCGTCTCCAATCTGTTTCTCGCCCGAGCTTGTGAAGACTTTGAAGTAATTTGTGGGAAGGCAAGCCATGGAATGTCTCCATAACCTCCTCCTCTAGAGCTCTGGCCTCTTCTGGACATGATTTCTGCAGAACAACATCAAGAAAACAACAACAAACAAATCCCAGATAATTAAAATTAACCATAACAGATCTAATACGACATGAACTCGCCGAGTTCATGAACTACTCGGCGAGTAGTATGAACTGCGAGTGCAGTTTCCTCTCGGTCCAAATTGTGTCAACAAAACACAAATATTTGCCAGGGGTTTGCTGTTCTAAGTCCTTTAAGCATAAATTCGCAAGAAATGTTGTCCATATCCTCCTAATTTATCCTAAAATCAAAACCCTAGAATTGGAGTAATCCCCCAAATCCGGATTTTTACATAATAAGCACTAAAAACTGTTAAAGTTGTGACCTTTAGCAAGAATCTGAAGGAAAAATCCTACCTTTGGCTTTGTAGATGAAGATTCAGCGAGAAATCAAAGGAGTTGCTTGAGAGGAAACGAAATGCTCGGCGAGTATGCTTGGGAGGAGGCTGGTGAAAATGATTAGGGTAAAAGAAACCCTATTTACAGATTGTAAAAAAAATTTCAAGTAAATACGTGGACTCGCCGAGTAGGAACACCTAATCACCGAGTAGAAACGCGAGTTTGCGATTTTTCATGGATTCCAAAAAGTACTCACCGAGTAAGTTATGCACTCGGCGAGTGCGTCATTCAGTTTGAAAAAAAACTCGATTTTTTTAAAAGCCACCACCCCAAACTTTGAGCATTGCTTGCCCTCAAGCAATCATGTTAAGCATAATTTCAGAAGAAGATTGAAAAAAAAAACAAACAGATCCTAAAAGTGAAAAACAAAAAGAAAAATAAAGGGAAAAGAAATGCAAACTCTAAACTCGGGTTGCCTCCCGGAAGCGCTTCTTTTTAAGGAGTCGTTAGCTGGACTCCCCCCCGCTCTACGTTTCTGCCATGCCTTCCAGCAGCAGCCCTTCTTCAAGTTCTTCATTCCTCGGGATTCCTTCTTCATATTTTTTCACCCTATGTCCATTAACTTTGAAAGGAGTGCCATCTCTTGATAATAACTCAATAGCTCCATGTGGAAAAGCTTTCTTCACTATAAATCGACCATCCCATCGTGACTTTAGCTTGCCCGGAAAGAGTTTGAGCCTTGAATTAAAAAGTAACACTTTTTGCCCTGCGTGAAAGTCTTTATTACCCTTGATTCTTTTGTCATGCCAATTCTTGGTTTTTTCTTTGTAAATCAAGGAGCTAGTGTAAGCCTCATTCCTAAGTTCTTCAAGAGCATTCATTTGCATCAAGCGGTTGGTTCTAAGTTCAGCTACATCAAAATTGCACATTTTTAAAGCCCAAAAAGCTTTATGCTCTATTTCTACCGATAAATGACATTGCTTCCCATAAACTAGCCTATATGGTGTAGTACCAATAGGTGTTTTAAAAGCTGTTCGGAAGGCCCAAAGTGCATCATCTAACCTATCTGACCATTCCTTTCGATTGCTACCCACCGATCTCTCCAAAATTCTTTTTAATGCTCTATTCGTCACTTCAGTTTGCCCACTAGTTTGTGGATGGTAAGATGTAGAGAATTTATGGGTTACCCCATATTTTCTTAACACTTTTTCTAATTGATCATTGGCAAAGTGAGTGCCCCGGTCACTAATAAGATCTTTAGGGACTCCAAATCTTGAGAATAACTTCTTTAGAAAGCGCACCACCACCCGAGCATCATTAGTTGGTAAAGCTTGTGCCTCCGCCCATTTGGATACATAATCAACCGCCACCAAAATATATTTGTTCCCTTTTGACATTGGAAATGGTCCCATGAAATCGATCCCCCACACATCAAACACTTCACACACTTCAATACTATGTTGTGGCATCTCGTTTCGGGATGATATGTTTCCCGCTCTTTGGCATACATCACATTCTTTGACATATTGGGTAGCATCTTTAAAAATTATGGGCCAATAAAACCCAATATCAAATATCTTCTTAGCCGTGTAATGTGCTCCATGATGTCCACCGGTGGGCCCGCTATGACAATGCTCCAAAATTTCTCGGCTTTCCTTCCCAAATACACATCTCCTTATGATCCCATCCGCGCAGCTTCGGAAAACATATGGCTCGTCCCAAAAGTAATATTTTATTTCTGAAAAGAATTTCTTCTTTTGTTGGCGGGTAAAATCTTTTGGAATATACTTGGTAGCTAAGTAATTAGCTATATCTGCAAACCATGGCTCCTCCCCCGTGGTCACTAAAATGTACTCGTCCGGAAAGTCATCTCCAATTTTATCTTCTTCCAATGCTTCCAAATGCGGGTTTTCTGGTCTTGATAAGTGGTCGGCAGCTACATTCTCCATCCCCTTTTTATCGCGTATCTCGATATCAAATTCTTGTAAAAGTAGAACCCAACGTATCAATCTTGGCTTTGCATCCTGCTTGGCAAACAAGTACTTAATAGCAGAGTGGTCAGTAAAAACAATGGTTTTAGATAAAATAAGATAAAGGCGGAATTTGTCAAAAGCATACACCACGGCTAGTAATTCTTTTTCAGTTGTGGTGTAATTTTCTTGGGCCTAATTCAAAGTCTTGCTTGCATAATAAATGGGTCGAAAGTGCTTATCAACCCTTTGGCCAAGTACAGCTCCTAATGCAAAGTCGCTCGCGTCACACATTATTTCAAAAGGTAGGTTCCAATTCGGGGCAATAATGATCGGGGCATTAGTTAATTTTTCTTTCAGAAATTCAAAGGCCTCTAAACACTCTTTAGTGAAATTAAATGGTGCATCTTTTAAAAGTAATTGTGTTAGAGGTCTAGTTATTTTAGAAAAATCTTTTATGAAACGGCGGTAAAAACCCGCGTGACCTAAAAAACTCCTAATGCCCTTTACATTAGTTGGTGGAGGTAATTTAGCAATTGTATCTATTTTTGCCCGATCCACCTCAATTCCCGCTTTGGATACCTTGTGGCCCAAGACTATACCCTCTTTAACCATAAAGTGACATTTTTCCCAATTGAGGACTAAATCGGTTTTTTCACACCTTGCATGCATTAAATCCAGGTTAGCAAGACAATCATGGAAGGAAGATCCAAAAACAGAAAAATCGTCCATAAATACTTCCATGAATTTTTCCACCATGTCATGGAATATGGCCGTCATGCACCTTTGAAATGTCGCAGGTGCATTGCATAACCCAAAGGGCATGCGGCGATAGGCAAAAGTTCCACTCGGGCAAGTGAAAGTAGTCTTTTCTTGGTCAATTGGGTCTATGGGTATTTGGAAGTAACCCGAAAATCCGTCTAGGAAACAATAGTAGCTATGGCCGGACAATCTTTCAAGCATTTGATCAATAAAAGGTAAAGGAAAATGGTCTTTACGAGTGGCATCGTTTAGTTTTCGATAATCGATGCACACTCGCCAACCGGTTACCGTTCGGGTCGGAATAAGCTCGTTCTTCTCGTTTGCTACGACCGTCATCCCGCCTTTCTTGGGCACCACTTGAACAGGGCTAACCCATGGACTGTTGGAAATAGAATAAATGATCCCCGCATCTAAAAGCTTGACTACTTCCTTCTTGACCACTTCTTGCATGTTCGGGTTCAGTCTTCTTTGGTGTTGCACTACCGGCTTTGCTTCTTCTTCCAGGTTGATCTTGTGAGAGCAATAATAGGGGCTTATTCCCTTGATATCGGTGATACTCCATGCAATGGCACTCTTTCTCTTCTTTAGGACATGGACTAATTCTTCTTTTTCAGATTTGGAGAGGTCAGAAGCTATTATAACAGGTTTTTGTTGGCCATCTTCAAGGAATACGTACTCCAAGTGATCTGGTAGTGATTTCAGCTCTATTTTCGTGTTCTGCATGGTGAACACGTCGAGTCCAGTGAAGGGACTCGTCGAGTCCTGGGCAGAATTCGCGTTAACTATGGGTTCTACATATGGACTCGGCGAGTAGATCGGGGATACTCGGTGAGTAGGCTGCTCAGTGGTTTTTATTAGTTCATTATAATCAGCTTCTTCCAGCAGTCTCTCTATTTCCAGTAGGTCTCTTTCAGCATCAAGTTCTTCATCAAAGGCGATGGTGGACTTGTTTGGCTCTTCATTGTTCCATTCCTCCATTAATTCATCCAACATATCAATCGAAAATGTCGTGTCATCACTGTTCCTTGCATGCTTCATGGCTGGATCAACCCCGAAAGTGACTGATTCATCTCCCACTCGTAGAGTAAGTTTTGAATCTCGCATGTCAACTATAGCGCTTGCGGTGTTAAGGAAAGGTCTTCCAAGGATGATCGGGAATTGAGGATCCGCTTCCATGTCCAAAATTATAAAGTCCGCGGGGAACACGAACTTATCCACCTTTACCAAAAGATCTTCACAGATTCCCCTAAGAAATGTAACCGTTTTGTTTGCTAGGTGGATTGCCATGCGAATGGGTCTTGGATCGGGGAGGTCTAACTTTTTGAAAAATGAATAAGGCATGAGGTTTACACTTGCCCCCGAATCAGCTAGTGCATATATGGTGGCCAAGTTTCCAAATTGACAGGGCAATGTTAAACTTCCCGGATCTCCTTTCTTCTTAGGAAGTGTGTTCAACATAGCAGCTGAACAGTTTTCGTTTAGGACCACCTTCTTCACTTCTTCCATCTTCCTTCTATTAGTTAGAAGCTCCTTGAGAAATTTGGCGTATTTTGGCATTTGGGCAACCGCTTCTATGAATGGTATGTTGATTTGAAGAGCCTTTATGTGTTCTAGAAACTTCTGGTAGTCTTCTTCATTCTTTTCTTGTCTAGCTCGGGTTGGATATGGCAGTGGAGGCTGATATGGCTTAACAGGAGTTTGACTTTTCTGATCAGGTGGCGGACTCGCCGAGTCCATATCATGGACTCGGCGAGTAGGGTATGGGCTCAGCTGGGTCTAATTTTGATTCTGCCCTTCTGCCTCCTTCTCTTGTACCAGCTTCGGGTCTTCGTTCTGAATAGGGGCCAGAGGGGTTATAATCTTCCCACTCCTAGTTGTGACAATGTTTATATGTGCGCCTTTTGGATTGTTTTCGGTGTTACTAGGAAGTTCTCCCAGTGCTCTTTGATTTATTTGTTGGGCAAGTTGCCCCGGCTGCTTCTCAATGTTGTGAATAGATGCTTGCTGATTCTTAATATTGTTCTTGTATCTTGTATTGCAGCATCGTGGTCATTGTGTCTTTTTTCGGATGCAGCTACAAATTTAGTGAGCATTTCTTCTAGATTTGGTTTCTTTTCTTGTACCGGCTTCTCCTTTTGGTAAAAACCCCTTGCCTTTTGTCTAAATTTCTCTTCCCTCGCTTTCTTGTACTCATCATAAGGGAGCCATTCTTTCTTAGGTTTTCGCCAATCGTCATCAAATCTATCACCACTAGAATAGCATACTTGCACTTTCTTATTCCCGTTCTCGTCCAAATCACAATCTCTAGTTAGATGAGGCCCATTGCAATTTTCACATCCTACCCGAATAGCATGGATTGTTTGATCCATTTTATCCATCCTTCTATCCATGGTTTTCAACATTGCCATAACTGCCGACAAATCTTCAGAAGCTGCGTACGCCGATCCCTTGGTCATATCATTCCTTGGATTGTGGTATTCTCTAGAATGCTTAGAGAATTCTTCAATCAGTTCTTTGATCACCGGAGGTGCCTTCTTTGTGAGGGGTCCTTGCGAGTCTAGGAGCTGCCTAGTTGTTACATTGACTCCATCATAGAAAATGGAGACTTCTTGTTGGCTATTAAGATCATGATGTGGGCAATTCCTTAGTAGACTTTATATATCTCCCATGCCTCATAAAGGGATTCTCCAGGTTGTTGTTCAAAATTGGCGATAGCTTTCTTCGACTTGGCTATTTTCGAGGGTGGGCAAAACTGGTCAATAAATTCTTCCTTCATCTTAGCCCATGTAGTGATGGATCCGGGAGGGAGTGACTTGAGCCAATCCTTTGCAGCACCTTTGAATGTAACTGGAAGCATACGAAGCAGCTGGGCTTCACGAGGCACATTTGGAACATTAAAATAATCAGCTACATCATTGACTTCATCCAAGTATTTATAGGCATCTTCGTGGTCTTTTCCATAGAAGGGGATCTCCTTGAGTTGAGCAAGAATGTGACCCTTAAGCTCAAAAGTGGCAGTCGCGGGAATTGCGGGTTGCACAAGTCCCGGGCTGGTATCATCCCGTATCCTCTTCTTCCATTCGCCCATGGGAACTTCATCAATGTTCGCCATGGTGTTGTCAAAGTTACCTTCTAGATCGCTACCTTCTTCAATTTCTCTTTCTTCTCCTTCGAACTCGTTCACGATGTCTTCCTTGATTGGGTCTTCGTTTGCCAAGGAAGAGGTGCTGGATGCTCCTGATTTGCTGCTCTTTTTCTTGCTAAAAACGGATTTGAGATTCTTCAAAGGTGAGTTCTTTGAAGAAGCGGATTCTCCAACGGTTTTTCCTTTGTTCTTTCTTAGAGCGGACTCCGGGTCTTCAAGTGGGGGAACCAAAGACGTATTGGATCCTCGGGTCATGTAACAACTGCAATTAAAGTATGAAAAACGCGTAAAAAGAACAAAAAGAAACTAAATTAAAAGCTGTGAATTAGCGATGGACTCGCCGAGTAGCGTCGAGTGCACTCGGCGAGTTCCAGGCAAAAACAGAAAAAAATCTAATTAAATTTCTAAAACAGAAAACTATGAATACTAATCCTATCAACTGTATTACCAAAAAATTAACTTTGTGCAAGATAAATCTCACACAAAGGATCGATAAAACTAGAAATTAGTGCGAATTTTTGAACCGTTCCCCGGCAACGGCGCCAAAAACTTGATGTGTGTAAAATGCACTGGTTTTATTCCTACTTTAAAAATATAGATTTAGCACACAAAGGCAGTGAACCTGTCTTTTAGTGGTATAGTTGAATAAGTAGGGTGTCGAACTCAGGGAACGAAAATTAAACTAATAACTAATTTTAACTAAACAAGTAATAAAAGTAAAGGGTTTTCTCTAGTTTTACAAGACTAGAAACTTAAACACAACACCTAACACGTAATTAACTAATCAACTAAAGCAAGTAAAAATTCACCAAATTTGATAAAAGGGTTTCTGTTTAGGTCCAACCAATTCACTCCTATGGTTAATTTTATGGTAAAGTAATAAATTAATTGTTATTGGTTACCAACTATAGTGATTAGATTCGCATTCGTTATTACCAACCCTTAGGAAATTAATTAATTCAAGCAGTGATCAAGTGTTTAAACTAATTAACTCCCTAGTTCAATTATTTGGATTAAATAAGATTTGTAATTGGTTAATCAAATTAGTAATTCAACTAACCTCTTGTTTGTTGGTGTCTCAAACAAGCTCACGCATTAATTTACCCATTCTCTAATTAATCCCACTTTCATATTCACTAATCCTAGGCATATAATGAAGTGTTCACATAAATGATATGAGGTTAACAATTAAGAGATGTTCATGCAGCCTAATTGTCTTCCTATTAACAGAAAATAGTTATGGTTAATGCATAAGGGTCTTTAATAAACTTAACTTAATAAAATCACCAATAATCAATCAATCAAAGTATAAGTCAAACCATAGGAGTAATTTGGTCTTTCCTAAACAGAAACTACGAAAATTCAGCTCATGATTACAGTAAAAGAGAAGCTAAAAACGAATTTAGTTGATCTAAACATGATTTACTTCTAAGAATAAGTGGAAAATTTAACCTAATTCGCCTTGAGTCTTCTAAAGATCAAAGATTAGGGTTCTTCAGGTCTCCAAGGGTTTCCTCAGTCGCAAGTAATTCTCCAGAGATGCCAAAGAACTCCCTCATTCGGAATTAGATCCTCTATTTATAATTATCTCAAAACAGGGGCAACTCGGCGAGTAAGTATCCAACTCGCCGAGTTCCTTTTGAGAAATACGTGTACGGCAAGGATTCCTGGTCATTACATCGCGAACATTCGTAGGAACTCACCGAGTAGCTTCTGGACTCGCCGAGTAGCTCCATGTTTGTTCTTCTTTCTTCATTCTCCAGCTTCTGATTGCTTCTCCTTCTTCCTTTTTGCTTCCAAGCATGTCTTCTGGACTGAAAATATAATTTAGACATTATTAAGTACCTTTTGTCCATATTATGCAAATAATTAGCTAATAATTGATAAAATCTGTACTAAACTCATGGCTAAATATGCACATATCAGGTTTACAAGTCAGTTGTGCATTGATAATACATAAACGCATTAGTAAGTTGATGTTATAAAACATATTGTTGTGCATGATTTGATGAGTAAATAGTACAAACATATAAGTCAAAGTTTATTCGTTCCTTTTGCCCTAACGAGAAAAACGATATCTTTGGGGCCCTCGATGATTTGATGTGTTCAGTTAGCAGTCTGAATTCATTCGTCATAAATCGGGAAACCGAATTTTGGACAATGAGATTGATTTCAATCCATGTCTCGTGTCCATATGATATCTTATAGAATGAAAGAATATTTGATCACTTATCTTAGGACACGTAACTGACTGGGTCAAATTTTGACAGCGGCTTTTGGTAGATACATTTTGCTGATCAATTCGGTAGTTATACTGGCAGTTATAGTTACAGACTTATCCAGGTGGGAGACTGTTGGATTAGGTGTCTAAGCCATTAACTATAATTGGTATAAACTTGAATAGATGGTAGCACAGTCCTTTTGGGTTGCCCTCAAACCTAGCAGTTGAATATGATAACTTTTAGAGAGAGAGAGAGAGAGAGACTGATTTATTAATTTATTATATGGTTAATAATATAATTAGAAATCTAAATAAACAATTTATTAATATATTATGAGAATAATATATTAATTGGAAATAGTATTATTTAATTAATAATTAATCGGAAATTAATTAGAATTAATTTTGGAATTAATTGGATTAATTAAAAGTAGGAGGACTAAAGGTGAGAATGTTCAATAGTTGAACATTGAGCAATTCTAGAACCTCCCTAGGTGGGGGACAAATTCTAGAATGTCTTCTAGGTTTTCCTTGGGCATTAAGGGTGTCTTGGATGCCTTAGGGGGGAAGTTAAGGGATTAGGGTTATCTTGGAGATACCTGCCTTATCTAATACTTTCCTATCACCTATATAAACCCCTCTTGGGTTTGATTTTCGTCCAAGCCTTCATTCTTAAGAGGATTTTCCAAAATTTCCATCTCTTATCCTCTCTATCTCTTCAAGCTCCTTGGTTGCTCGGGTTTGGGTGTGAACCATCAGAGGCACGACACTTGTTGTGCTTGCTGCCAAAAGTTTTGAAGAAGAATTCAAGGTTGTTTACAATAACAATCCTCAAGGTAAGTTTATTTATCCTTATGAATTAGTTTTCATAGTAAAATTATTGTAGATAGATAGTTCATAGTATGTTGCCTATATGTGAAAGACATAGATCCTTATTAGGTTGCACGTGTCCTAATCATTTAATTGTTAAATGTTTTTCCGCTTAGTGCATTGATTTTGTAACCTCCATAACCCATTAGTTATGAATATATATAAATAAGATTTATCAGTAATTCCAGTTATAATGTTGATTGATCTACTTACGGGAGAGGTTTTTAGAATGGTCATGTTGGCTTGGTTGTTGGATTTCAGAAATGTTATATGTCGAAATGGTCCTGCCTCCCAACTTTCTTGCATGGATGATCCTTATTGATAGAACTCTCGGTATTCATTTGGATTAGTAAAATATCTTGCTTTCATAAACCAGATTGTCATGGGGATTAGTAAGTTATAGTATTATAGGTTAATACTTGTTAGGTGCGTTACCCGCCAGTTGGATCGCCATTAGGATCACCCAGATAGCTGTTAATCATTCTAGTAATTGTCCATGCAAGTTACCTCACTATACTGTGTATTAAAATACATATCCACGTGTGTTAGCACATAAGAGCTAGTATAGTAGAGCCGATAGTATAGTCTCCATGTGTTTAATGTTAGTGTACCCAAAACTAAAAGAGTAGAAAGTATAGCCTCTATATGAATGTATTAGTAAAGCCTAATGCGTAGTCTCTGTATGCGTAATATGGTTATTTATGTCAGGCGAGGCCCGTCATTTAGAGTAGGCAGGGCCTATTATGTAGTTTGGGCGAGGCCCGTTTATATGTAGGTTGGGCGGGGCCTATTTTGTAGTGTGGGTAAGGCCTGTTTATATGCTTATTGGGCGGGGCCCGATATATGTATTGTGGTATATGGTATTTTGGGGAACTCGCTAAGCTTCGTGCTTACCCAGTTGAATATAAATGTTTTTCAGGTACTTCATTGATTCATGAGAAGGGCAAGGTTCGACTGTACACACGCGTATTCGCAACATGCTTCCGCATAATGTAATTATACTCTGTTATATTGAATAAATAAAAAATGAAAATTTTGGGTTGAAAATCAAGGATGTTACATTCACGCACAAGAGTTGAAGTTGGCTATCATCTTGATAATCAAGAAAGTCAAAATATCAACTTGGTTCCTCTACCTGATGCATCCGCTTACCCACTGCTTCATTCTTTGCTATATCCGGAAGAAGGTCCAAACATTAAAGATTCTCCTTATGGAAATGTCTACATCAACAAATCTCGTCCAGCAGGTGTTATGGGCATTCAACATCTCTTCATCAGTGAACCTGAACATGGATTATTCTATATTGATAATAATGATCATTTATGCTTTCAATGATTTGTTGATCTTCACAAATCTCCTACTGAACATCTCTTTCATCTGAGGCTAGAGTGTAAAGGAAAACCAGAAGCTGATTGTCATCACTGGACTGTTTCCCACGAGCTTGACAAAAGGAGAGATGAACTGGCTTGTGATGATTTCTAGTGGATCAAATTAGAGATTATTCCAGATGCTGAAAAGGATCTTGTTAATGTCTTTTTTGGATAAGTTTTAACATCATCAGATTGGGAGAGATTGTAAGGTCAAACCTATATCATGCTGAATACATAATCAGTGTCAGTGTCATGAGTCATAGATCAAGCTTCAGAGACAACGTGATATATTTATAGTAAGTTAAGTAATATAATTTGTTATCTTTGTGATAGGATATGTTTTGTATATTATATATATTTCTTATATGGTAGTTATCATAGCTATTCAAATCTTTAATATGTAGGGATTTGAATCTAGAATAGTCATCAACCTAGTATATAAGTTACACTAGGTTATGATGTAATCAACGCTTGGTGCATTCTCTCTGTGTGAGAGATTTCTTTAATCAAAATTGATTTTTGATTAGCTCTCTTCCTTGTTCTTTACATTGTTTAATATTAACTCGTCTATCTCGATCCTTCATATGTATATATGTCTTAGCATTTATATAGTCATAACTCTATAAAATATAGTTTGATTTATTCATTTTTTATAGTGAATTTTTCTATGTTCACATGATTTTTTCTTAGTGTGTCTTGAATCCAAATAATTTTATTAAAAACATTATAAAAAATAGCAACCAGTCATCATCCATAATAAAAGTTTTTTCAAATATAAAAACTCTTAAAAATTAAAAAAAACCCTATAATAAGATCAATCAATTTTTTTAGAACGATAAACATACACACCCACTAATCCTACTTCTAATTCTACACATTTTGTACACCACGAAACTTGAACCATCAACCACTTAGGCTAGAAGGAGTGGACTCGGAGGAGCTCGAGAAATGCCGACGTGTATTCGATGAACACCGCGCCCCAAACTCGACATGCCGAGTTGGGAGGGTTAACTCGACAACCGGTTGTAGATTAGAGAGAGTGTAATTGATTTTTTTTCCACTTCCAAAAAACACCTCATTTTTCAAAAAAAAAAAAAAACATAAGATTTCAAAATACAATTGCTTTTTTTTCTTCAAAATTTCAAATTTCAAACCATTCATCAACTACTATGAATACTAATAAATTTCTTTATTTTCCACCACATTCAAACTTTTTTCATTTATCTCTCTCAACTTTTTTTTATTTTCCACCATCTTCATCTCTCAAAATGGTTTGTCTTTGGAGCACGGATAAAGAGATCATTTTGGCTTGCATATGTATCGATATAACTGAAGATCCAAATCACATCAACTTCGTAAATAAGTATTCTTTCAAGTTTGTTGTGTTTTATTTAATTTCAACTATACTTGTCCTTTTAATTTTAATGAAAATTTTAGTTTTATATAAACTTATATATTAGTTCTTATATAAATTAATTTTAGTTTTATATTAAACAAATTAGAATAGGTTATTGTATTCGTAAGATATATTTCAATTATAAGTTGTTATAAAATATGTTACAGTGTTTCAAATTTTTAGTATGTATTTAATTTTTTATATGAATTCGATAAATAAATATTAAACTTTATATTTATGATTAAGTAATATAAATTAATATATAACAGGATATTAAAAAAGGGACTAAAAATGACAACCGGAACTTCAACTCTATTTTTAGAGAAATGAATAATATTCCTCCATATTTGGAGGAATACTATTCATATCTCCAAAAATGAAGTTAGAAGTGGGACAGTGTTGAAGAAGAATGAGAAAAGAAATGGAGTATGAGGATGGGTTGAAAATTGTAACACTCAGTTTATTTATTTAATAAATAAATTAATTAATGATTTTACAGTAGCCCTAAAATCAATAATTATATAGCAGGGTGTTGGTCTCGAGGAGCTAATCGTTATAATTTTAGAGATTTGGGGGTTAAAATGTAAGTTTCGAATTTATTTTGTAAGTAATTGCGAAGGCAGGGACCGCTTGTTATATTATTGGGATTTATTATGAAAAGATTTATGGAAATAGGGGCTAAGGAGTAAGTTCGGGTTTTCGTTGAAAATAATTGTAGAGGGAGGGGCTGTTTAGTAAAATATGAGACTTATTTTGTAAGGGATTTTCAGGTTTGGGGTTGAAAACGTAAAATATGGGCTGAGCTTTAAGAAAAAAGAGAAGGAAGGGCCGATTCTGCCATTTCGTTATAATTTGTTTGGAAGCGGGATTTAAACCCGATAAGCCTCTTACCCTCCTGTTTCATTGGCAAACCCTAAGCCTTGATCTTGAGATCGGCCGCCGCTGCCCTTGGAACACCTCCAGCCGCCGCTGCTTCAGGAACGCCGCCAGCGCAGCTCCGCCGCCGGAGATGTCGTGCGCAACCGAAATGGCCGCCAAAGATCGAGAACTGAGTAATTTTTGTGGTTGCGTGGTCGTGTGCGGTCAGGAAACTGTGGGTAATTCGTCTTCTAAATATCTCTCTCTTCTCCTTCGCTCTTATTAGTGGCCTGATGCCACGATCGTCGGTGGTTGACGCCGGTGGCCCCATGGCTGCCATTTTTGGCTCGTTCCAGCCTCCTCAGCCGCCTCGCCGGTGGTTGAGAGCTGTGATTTCATGGTTGGAATAGATTAGCAGTGTTGTTGGACCCGTGAAGTGATTGTGGGAGCTTGATTGGCCGAAAACCCGAGGAAAAACTACCATGGCTGCCAACCATGGTGGCTGCCACCGTTTCATCTCCTTCTGCCGCCGCCAGCCACCATGTGGAGGTGGCTGTGGGCGTGAATTGTGTTGTGCATGACGATATCATGTAAGAATAATGCTGTGAAGATATTTGCTTGCCCAGGAATCGGATGGTAACTCGTTCCCGTCGCGCTACCGCCGCTCCGCCGCTGTTAGCCACCATCTCGGATGGTTTTGGGCGTCCGGGTGCGTTTACATGAATACTTGGAGTACCTTAGTGTTGTGTGGACCGAAGATCATAGTCACCACCACCGACCACCACGAGGGTGGTTGCGTGCGTGTGTTTATTTTAGTGTAGCGTGTGTGTGCGTTTATTTTTTTTAGTATTTTCTTTGTAATTGTAAAAATGAAATAATGGAAAGAAATTGAGAACCACCACCTTAGGGTGGTGGCTGTCGCCTCCTGCCACCACCGGCCGCCGCGTCGGGTGGCGGTGTGCCTTGTCTCGTTGTGTTGATTCGTTTGGAGTGCTTGAAACCCTAATGGGCCTAATGAAGCCTAATGGACTTAGTGAAAACCCCTAATGGGCTTAATAATATTATAGTGGGCTTAATAGGCCCAATAAAGCCATAATTGATGTAAAAGTCCAACAAATTAATAAATGGGCTAGTATTTGGGTTGGAAACCCTAATTAGGGTTTGGAAAACCCTAATGCCATCAAAACCCTAATTTTGGGAAATTAATCGGGACACACGGGAATTATTAATAACTTGAAATATTAAATAATAAGCATTGGCAAGATTAATCTAAGCGATATTGGACTTAATGGATTAAGTCCTTAGAGGATTAAGTCCTTAATGGGTTAAGTAGGAAACCTAACCCTAATTGTCATTTTATGTGAAACCCTAATCTCATTTGGGTTTATTATTGGGCCTCTTTATTGGGCCTTGATGATCGGGTTATTAATGGGCCATCCAAAGTCAAGCAATTGGACTAGAATAATTTAATGGGCCTAGGGTAAGGCCCATGTAAGGGGCTTGGGCCCAATTTGGAAAATTGGGCCATAGATGGACCATAGTTTGGGCCTTAATGATTATATGATGTTGGGCCTTAGAATGAGACCATGTATAGGCCTAGGCCCAATTTGGAAAATTGGGCCATGTGTTGGGCTTTGATTCCTAATTGACTTTGGGCCTATGGATTGGGCCTTGGGCTTAAATAAGCCAAGCCTGGAGTAATGTAGTAATTATCCAAGTATGTATTATGGTTATGAGTTGGGACCCAATTATTAATTGGGTGTTGTTTTGGTGTTGACAGTTCGGGAATCTGTTATCCAGCAGCTGGGGTTGAGCCTGCGAGACTTCAGCAGTGTGGGATTGTGTCTACGGGACTTCAGCAGTGTGAGGTGAGTTACCTTTCAGTAGCGGTGGGTCTACGGCCACAATGCCGGCCCACCAGTAGGAGTTGTATGTTAGATGATTGTCTTTGTGACATTCATCTAGGGTTGCTACTACCTGATATGTTTATGTGCTAGCATGATATGTTATATGTTATATGTGATAGTGGTAGTAGGGGGAGAATAGTCCCCAAGTTCGGTCGTTAGGACCGAAGGGTAGGTCGGGCACCCCAGAATTGTCTGACAGTATGTTCATGCTATGATATTATGTGGTAGTAGTAGGAGGTGAAATAGTCCTCGGATGTCGGTCGTAAGGACCGACGGGTAAGTCAAGCACCCCAAAATGGCTTGACCTGGGTAGTCAGGCACCCCAGAATTGCCTGACAGTATATGTGTGTTATGTGGTAGTGGTATGGGTGAAATAGTCCCCAGTAGTCGGGTGAAACAGACCGACGGGTAAGTCAAGCACCCCAGAATGGCTTGACCTGGGTAAGTCAAGCACCCCAGAATGGCTTGACCTGGGTAGTCAGGCACCCCAGAATTGCCTGACAGTATGTTATTGTATGGTGTGTGGTATGATGGGGGAACTTGCTAAGCTTCGTGCTTACAGTTTACAGTTTTGGTTTCAGGTACTCGTTTTCAAAGGAAAGGAGCCAGCTTGATCGCAGCGCATCACACTATGTTTTCCGCACATGAGATCTTTGGGATTACACTCTGATATGGTTTTTTGATAATATGTTTTGATTACTGACACTTTGGTTTGACACGAGATATTATTATGAATGGTTTTATACTGATGGTTTTATGTAATAACTTATTTAAAAATGAAATTTTTGGCCTTGAATTTTGGGATGTTACAAGTTGGTATCAGAGCCTTGGTGTGAGGGATTTGGACATACTCTCGGGTGTGTCTGGACTCAAACTAAGGGCTTGGTATGAAAATTTTCAAAAGTAAACCATTTTATAAAAAGGAGTTGAAAAGAATCTGAAAAGAGAAAAGAACTTTGAGAAGAACAAAGTGTGTGATGCGTGCAATCAGCCGAGCTCAAGTAAGTTTTTCCCCAAGATACCCATACATGTTATGTTATGGTATGATATGATATGATTATGAGAATTGCATGCTAGATTAGGGCTAAGGATCTAGGAGGATGCCTTATATGCCTATTGTATGTGCTTGTAGACTTGCATGCTAGTACTGACCAGTCAGTAATAGGATAGCCTGTTTAGGTTATGCCTGATTGTATGAGCCTTTGAATTGCATGTACAGATTCCTGATTAAAGGATAGAATGATTTGATTGGAATATGATGGTTAGATTTTCCATCGTCTGAATGCTGCTTGCTTTGTGCTTTGTGGGACTCTTAGTAATGTTAGCTAACTATTAAGTGAATATGCTAAGTCACATGGGACAAAGGCCGGATAATCTCAGAGTGAGGGACTTGACCCTATTGCGTAGCTCTTGTCTGAGTCCAAACGTTCTAGGGATGGGTATTTTACTCTAAGGATTATCTGATCTCTGTTGCATGTGGCTATATTCATGAGGTAGCTAGTTGACATTACCGGGAATCTTTCAGCAGCTGAGGACTGGGTGAGTTTGGGAGCCTAGGAAAGCCTAGGATACGTTTCAGTGGGTTAGTAGCAAGGTCTAGTCAGACTTAGGTGTGTCAGATTGAGGAAGTGACTTGGAGGATCCGAGAGGATTGCTGAGGAAAGTATGGATAGGTGTGGAAGGTAGTATTGAGCCCGTACTACTGAAAGCACAGGATCGATACTCGAATCGGTGAGAGTCTTGGAGAATCTGAGAAGCTTAGGGGGAAGTTTGTGACCCGGTTTGGGGACAGAGGATGTTCTAGTTGTTGCAGCTTAGCCATTGGCAAGTGAGCTAGCGAGCGTGACAGGGTGTCAGACCCTGAAGGATATGATTTCCAAGAAGTTGCAGATGCGAGATCGATTTGGAGCACCCTGGAAGGAGAGGTTCGTGCCAGGTGCGTATAGTAGAGGGTCCCGGGAAGAGACCCATGACTTCTGATCATCAGGTGACAGGCCAGCAGGGCCCGAGTCAGTGCAGCGCGTACGAGAAAGTACACGAGGGAGTTTGTCACTCCAAGGGTTTAGGCTGCTACAGGGTAGCAGGATTGGTCATGTCAGCAGAAGGGGGTCAGTATTCCTCCAGATGTTGCGAGTATGTCATCTTCTATGATATTAGGTGGATGTTTGGAATACGTATCGCTTTGGGATTGCGAGTGAGTTTGGATAAGTCAGATCTCGAGTCGGTTTTCTGCTAGTGTTTGGGTTATCAAGGATCCTATATGTCATCCTGCATGCCGTAAGGTCCTTGATGAACCCAAAGAGGGACGCATCTTGCGGAGTGGGTTCCACGCATACCGTTATCATTTCGGATCTTTGTCGGGATCTATGCAGGAGTATTATTTAGAGGATAATCGATCAGGGTTGGAGTGATTGTTCTCCAATGAAGTCAGCGTTCAGAGGTTCTATCATTGTTCAGGTATGGTCGGTAATTGTTTATGGATGAACTTTGGAGTTTAAGGCACTACCGTTTCTAGGATAGAACTGGTGACAGGAAGAGGGTAGTGTCAGTCGCGGGTGTTAGATGCATAAGTGGTTGGTCACTGGATGTTCAAGAGAAATGTGTTTTCGCATGGGCTGTGTTCGGTTAGAGTTCAGTGGTACTGCAAGAATGGGAGTGGGAACGAGGATTCGTCAGCCAGAGTGAAGATTTAGGCCTTCAATTGACAGCATGTAAGATGGATTGAGGTGTCAGACTGGATCAGATTTCAAGAGTACTCATCAAGATTTCTGAGCATGGGAGATCTCAAGATTTAATCGGTGATTAAACGCTAGCATTGTCAAGCACAGGTTGTCATCAATGGGGTATTAGAAAGCGAGAAGGATTGGGAATCCTTCAATTCTCATGTACTGTGAAGACTTAGTCGAATCTAAGTGGGGGAGAGACTTTTTATTAAGTTCTCCAAATGAGAGTTCTGGTTGCATAAAGTGCAATCTCTTGGGCACCTTGTCAACCAGAAGGGTATTCCGGTCGATCCGACCAAGATAGAGGTCGTGATGCAGTGGGAGATTCCGAGGTCTCCAATTGAGATTCGGAGTTTCCTGGGTCTAACGAGTTATTACCGGAGATTTATACGGGACTTCTCTGAGATTGCGGTTCTTTTGACCCGACTGACCAAGAAGTAGGTGGCCCTTCGCTGGGGGCCTGAGCAGCAGGCAGCCTCGAGACTCTCAGACAGCGGTCGTGCAAGGCACCGATTCTCACCCTGCCAGAGGGTGTAGATGATTTCGTGGTTTACTGTGGCGCTTTGATCACGGGCATGAGTGCGGTACTGATACAGTGGGGTCACGTGATAGCAGGTTTCGGGAACCAGGTTAGAGTCCCGGTTAGGACTCAAGTTCAGTGATGTGTTAGGTCGAGTGCGTGTTCGACCCGGTTTGGAAAGTGTTGTAAGACTATGGGGGTAGCCATAGCATTCACTAGTGTTCAGTTAGCATGGGAAGTGTTGTAAGACTACGGGGGTAGCCGTAGCATTCACTAGTGGCCAGTTAGCATGGGAAGTGTTGTAAGACTGCGGGGGTAGCCGTAGCATTCACTAGTGGTCAGTTAGCATGGGAAGTGTTGTAAGACTACGGGGGTAGCCGTAGCATTCACTAGTGGTAAGTTAGCATGGGAAGTGTTGTAAGACTGCGGGGGTAGCCGTAGCATTCACTAGGTTGGTAGATAGTTTGAGCGCATGTTAGGACGCAGAAGGAACAGTAGTACCCACCAGTTCGGGTGTAGTAATGAAGATATGGAAATCCACGGATTGGATTTCAGAATTTCCCAGATGGATTAGATCTGATTGAGCCAGTGATAAGACTGTAGGAACTTCACCGCAGTTATGGGATAAGGAAAGCAATGGACCGTATAAGATTGCTTGTGATGTAAGGCTACCATCGGTTAGGTGGCAATCACTTTTAGCCTTGGATTTGATGATGACAGGATTCGACGCATGGACCCGATCGGTTAGATCGTGAGGTTGTCAGAGACACAGTGGCATGATAACTAGTGACAACTAGTTCCAGAGAAGGATTTCGTTCAGAAGTCGTGTAGAGCGACTGTGTATGAGTCTTTTGGCTCCGTAGTCGGGTTGGAACCTGATATTTCAGATGATTATCGAACGAATTGAGACCAGGCGGGCCTCGGTAGTTTTTGGAAAGCAGTCATGTAGCAACATACTGCTTCAGGCAGTCAGTGTTCGGGCAGTTCCAACGTGTGGGCAGTGTTAGCATCTACGCTTCTGGTCGCGAGTACGGGCGAAATAGCTAGATGATTTGAGGAGTGACAAGTCACTCACAGCAGGAGTATCTGAGCCTTAGCCGAGTATAAGTGATCTGCAGATGTAATTGGGTTTGTGACCCAGGTTTATGGTGGGAACCACAGGTTATCGGAAGTGTGTAGTCAGTTGAAGGATAAACGGATTAGATCCAACGATAACGATTCAACCGGAATATTCTGTCAGGGATTCAGACCATCTCGATACAACAGATTTCAGACCAAGTAGATGTGGATGATTGTGAGGAATTGGTTTATCTGCGGATTTTAGGGCATTGCGAGGATTGGTCACGGCTACCCTGAGAAGCCTAGGGTGTGCCCACAGTGGTGACCATGCTACCTGAGTGGTTTGGCGTATAAGTAATGGTAAGGAATGATTTCGAGGACGAAATCTAATTTAAGTGGGGGAGAGTTGTAACACTCATTTTATTTATTTAATAAATAAATTAATTAATGATTTTACAGTAGCCCTAAAATCAACAATTATATAGCAGGGTGTTGGTCTCGAGGAGCTAATCGTTATAATTTTAGAGATTTGGGGGTTAAAATGTAAGTTTCAAATCTATTTTGTAAGTAATTGTGAAGGCAGGGACCGCTTGTTATATTATTGGGATTTATTATGAAAAGATTTATGGAAATAGGGGCTAAGGAGTAAGTTAGGGTTTTCGTTGAAAATAATTGTAGAGGGAGGGGCTGTTTAGTAAAATATGAGACTTATTTTGTAAGGGATTTTCAGGTTTGGGGTTGAAAACGTAAAATATGGGCTGAGCTTTAAGAAAAAAGAGAAGGAAGGGCCGATTCTGCCATTTCGTTATAATTTGTTTGGTAGCGGGATTTAAACCCGATAAGCCTCTTACCCTCCTGTTTCATTGGCAAACCCTAAGCCTTGCTCTTGAGATCGGCCGCCGCTGCCCTTGGAACACCTCCAGCCGCCGCTGCTTCAGGAATGCCGCCAGCGCAGCTCCGCCGCCGAAGATGTCGTGCGCAACCGAAATGGCCGCCAAAGATCGAGAACTGAGTAATTTTTGTGGTTGCGTGGTCGTGTGCGGTCGGGAAACTGTGGGTAATTCGTCTTCTATATATCTTTCTCTTCTCCTTCGCTCTTATTAGTGGCCTGATGCCATGATCGTCGGTGGTTGACGCCGGTGGCCCCATGGCTTCCGTTTTTGGCTCGTTCCAGCCTCCTCAGCCGCCTCGCCGGTGGTTGAGAGCTGTGATTTCATGGTTGGAATAGATTAGTAGTGTTGTTGGACCCGTGAAGTGATTGTGGGAGCTTGATTGGCCGAAAACCCGAGGAAAAACCACCATGGCTGCCAACCATGGTGGCTGCCACCGTTTCATCTCCTTCTGCCGCCGCCAGCCACCATGTGGAGGTGGCTGTGGGCGTGAATTGTGTTGTGCATGACGATATCTTGTAAGAATAATGCTGTGAAGATATTTGCTTGCCCAGGAATCGGATGGTACCTCGTTCCCGCCGCGCTGCCGCCGCTCCGCCGCTGTTAGCCACCCTCTCGGATGGTTTTGGGCGTCCGGGTGCGTTTACATGAATACTTGGAGTACCTTAGTGTTGTGTGGACCGAAGATCATAGTCACCACCACCGTGAGGTGGTGGCTGCCTCCACGTGTACCGCCACCGACCACCACGAGGGTGGTTGCGTGTGTGTGTTTATTTTAGTGTAGCGTGTGTGTACGTTTATTTTTTTAGTATTTTCTTTGTAATTGTAAAAATGAAATAATGGAAAGAAATTGAGAACCACCACCTTAGGGTGGTGGCTGTCGCCTCCTGCCGCCACCGGCCGCCATGTCGGGTGGCGGTGTGCCTTGTCTCGTTGTGTTGATTCGTTTGGAGTGCTTGAAACCCTAATGAGCCTAATGAAGCCTAATGGACTTAGTGAAAAACCCTAATGGGCTTAATAATATTATAGTGGGCTTAATAGGCCCAATAAAGCCCTAATTGATGTAAAAGTCCAACAAATTAATAAATGGGCTAGTATTTGGGTTGGAAACCCTAATTAGGGTTTGGAAAACCCTAATGCCATCAAAACCCTAATTTTGGGAAATTAATCGGGACACACGGGAATTATTAATATCTTGAAATATTAAATAATAAGCATTGGCAAGATTAATCTAAGCGATATTGGACTTAATGGATTTAGTCCTTAGAGGATTAAGTCCTTAATGGGTTAAGTAGGAAACCTAACCCTAATTGTCATTTTATGTGAAACCCTAATCTCATTTGGGTTTATTATTGGGCCTATTTATTGGGCCTTGATGATCGGGTTATTAATGGGCCATTCAAAGTCAAGCAATTGGACTAGAATAATTTAATGGGCCTAGGGTAAGGCCCATGTAAGGGGCTTGGGCCCAATTTGGAAAATTGGGCCATAGATGGGCCATAGTTTGGGCCTTAATGATTATATGATGTTGGGCCTTAGAATGAGACCATGTATAGGCCTAGGCCCAATTTGGAAAATTGGGCCATGTGTTGGGCTTTGATTCCTAATTGACTTTGGGCCTATGGATTGGGCCTTGGGCTTAAATAAGCCAAGCCTGGGGTAATGTAGTAATTATCCAAGTATGTATTATGGTTATGAGTTGGGACCCAATTATTAATTGGGTGTTGTTTTGGTGTTGACAGTTCGGGAATCTGTCATCCAACAGCTGCGGTTGAGCCTGCGAGACTTCAGCAGTGTGGGATTGTGTCTACGGGACTTTAGCAGTGTGAGGTGAGTTACCTTTCAGTAGCGGTGGGTCTACGGCCACAATGCCGGCCCACCAGTAGGAGTTGTATGTTAGATGATTGTCTTTGTGACATTCATCTAGGGTTGCTACTACCTGATATGTTTATGTGCTAGCATGATATGTTATATGTTATATGTGGTAGTGGTAGTAGGGGGAGAATAGTCCCCAAGTTCGGTCGTTAGGACCGAAGGGTAGGTCGGGCACCCCAATATTGTCTGACAGTATGTTTATGCTATGATATTATGTGGTAGTAGTAGGAAGTGAAATAGTCCTCGGATGTCGGTCGTAAGGACCGACAGGTAAGTCAAGCACCCCAGAATGGATTGACCTGGGTAGTCAGGCACCCCAGAATTGCCTGACAGTATATGTGTGTTATGTGGTAGTGGTACGGGTGAAATAGTCCCCGGTAGTCGGGTGAAACAGACCGACGGGTAAGTCAAGCACCCCAGAATGGCTTGACCTGGGTAGTCAGGCACCCCAGAATTGCCTGACAGTATGTTATTGTATGGTGTGTGGTATGATGGGGGAACTTGCTAAGCTTCGTGCTTACAGTTTACAGTTTTGGTTTCAGGTACTCGTTTTCAAAGGAAAGGAGTCGGCTTGATCGCAGCGCATCACACTATGTTTTCCGCACATGAGATCTTTGGGATTACACTCTGATATGGTTTTATGATAATATGTTTTGATTACTGACACTTTGGTTTGACACGAGATATTATTATGAATGTTTTTATACTGATGGTTTTATGTAATAACTTATTTAAAAATGAAATTTTTGGCCTTGAATTTTGGGATGTTACAAGTTGGTATCAGAGCCTTGGTTTGAGGGATTCGGACATACTCTCGGGTGTGTTTGAACTCAAACTAAGGTCTTGGTATGAAAATTTTCAAAAGTAAAACCATTTTATAAAAAGGAGTTGAAAAGAATCTGAAAAGAGAAAAGAACTTTGAGAAGAACAAAGTGTGTGATGCGTGCAATCAGCCGAGCTCAAGTAAGTTTTTCCCCAAGATACCCATACATCTTATGTTATGGTATGATATGATATGATTATGAGAATTGCATGCTACATTAGGGCTAAGGATCTAGGAGGATGCCTTATATGCCTATTGTATGTGCTTGTAGACTTGCATGCTAGTACTGACCAGTCAGTAATAGGATAGCCTGTTTAAGTTATGCCTGATTGTATGAGCCTTTGAATTGCATGTACAGATTCCTGATTAAAGGATAGAATGATTTGATTGGAATATGATGGTTAGATTTTCCATCGTCTGAATGCTGCTTGCTTTGTGCTTTGTGGGACTCTTAGTAATGTGAGCTAACTATTAAGTGAATATGCTAAGTCACATGGGACACAGGCCGGATAATCTCAGAGTGAGGGACTTGACCCTATTGCGCAGCTCTTGTCTGAGTCCAACCGTTCTAGGGATGGGTCTTTTACTCGAAGGATTATCTGATCTCTGTTGCATGTGGCTCTATTCATGAGGTAGCTAGTTGACATTACCGGGAATCTTTCAGCAGCTGAGGACTGGGTGAGTTTGGGAGCCTAGGAAAGCCTAGGATACGTTTCAGTGGGTTAGTAGCAAGGTCTAGTGAGACTTAGGTGTGTCAGAGTGAGGAAGTGACCTGGAGGATCCGAGAGGATTGCTGAGGAAAGTATGGATAGGTGTGGAAGGTAGTATTGAGCCCGTACTACTGAAAGCACAGGATCGATACTCGAATCGGTGAGAGTCTTGGAGAATCTGAGAAGCTTAGGGGAGAAGTTTGTGACCCGGTTTGGGGACAGAGGATGTTCTATTTGTTGCAGCTTAGCCATTGGCAAGTGAGCTAGCGAGCGTGACAGGGTGTCAGACCCTGAAGGATATGATTTCCAAGAAGTTACAGATGCGAGATCGATTTGGAGCACCCTGGAAGGAGAGGTTCGTGCCAGGTGCGTATAGTAGAGGGTCCCGGGAAGAGACCCATGACTTCTGATCATCAGGTGACAGGCTAGCAGGGCCCGAGTCAGTGCAGCGCGTACGAGAAAGTACACGAGGGAGTTTGTCACTCCAAGGGTTTAGGCTGCTACAGGGTAGCAGGATTGGTCATGTCAGCAGAAGAGGGTCAGTATTCCTCCAGATGTTGCGAGTATGTCATCTTCTATGATATTAGGTGGATGTTTGGAATACGTATCGCTTTGGGATTGCGAGTGAGTTTGGATAAGTCAGATCTCGAGTCGGTTTTCTGCTAGTGTTTGGGTTATCAAGGATCCTATATGTCATCCTGCATGTCGTAAGGTCATTGATGAACCCAAAGAGGGACGCATCTTGCGGAGTGGGTTCCACGCATACCGTTATCATTTTGGATCTTTGTCGGGATCTATGCAGGAGTATTATTTAGAGGATAATCGATCAGGGTTGGAGTGATTGTTCTCCAATGAAGTCAGCGTTCAGAGGTTCTATCATTGTTCAGGTATGGTCGGTAATTGTTTATGGATGAACTTTGGAGTTTAAGGCACTACCGTTTCTAGGATAGAACTGGTGACAGGAAGAGGGTAGTGTCAGTCGCGGGTGTTAGATGCATAAGTGGTTGGTCACTGGATGTTCAAGAGAAATGTGTTTTCGCATGGGCTGTGTTCGGTTAGAGTTCAGTGGTACTGCAAGAATGGGAGTGGGAACGAGGATTCGTCAGCCAGAGTGAAGATTTAGGCCTTCAATTGACAGCATGTAAGATGGATTGAGGTGTCAGACTGGATCAGATTTCAAGAGTACTCATCAAGATTTCTGAGCATGGGAGATCTCAAGATTTAATCGGTGATTAAACGCTAGCATTGTCAAGCACAGGTTGTCATCAATGGGGTATTAGAAAGCGAGAAGGATTGGGAATCCTTCAATTCTCATGTACTGTGAAGACTTAGTCGAATCTAAGTGGGGGAGAGACTTTTTATTAAGTTCTCCAAATGAGAGTTCTGGTTGCATAAAGTGCAATCTCTTGGGCACCTTGTCAACCAGAAGGGTATTCCGGTCGATCCGACCAAGATAGAGGTCGTGATGCAGTGGGAGATTCCGAGGTCTCCAATTGAGATTCGGAGTTTCCTGGGTCTAACGAGTTATTACCGGAGATTTATACGGGACTTCTCTGAGATTGCGGTTCTTTTGACCCGACTGACCAAGAAGTAGGTGGCCCTTCGCTGGGGGCCTGAGCAGCAGGCAGCCTCGAGACTCTCAGACAGCGGTCGTGCAAGGCACCGATTCTCACCCTGCCAGAGGGTGTAGATGATTTCGTGGTTTACTGTGGCGCTTTGATCACGGGCATGAGTGCGGTACTGATACAGTGGGGTCACGTGATAGCAGGTTTCGGGAACCAGGTTAGAGTCCCGGTTAGGACTCAAGTTCAGTGATGTGTTAGGTCGAGTGCGTGTTCGACCCGGTTTGGAAAGTGTTGTAAGACTATGGGGGTAGCCATAGCATTCACTAGTGTTCAGTTAGCATGGGAAGTGTTGTAAGACTACGGGGGTAGCCGTAGCATTCACTAGTGGCCAGTTAGCATGGGAAGTGTTGTAAGACTGCGGGGGTAGCCGTAGCATTCACTAGTGGTCAGTTAGCATGGGAAGTGTTGTAAGACTACGGGGGTAGCCGTAGCATTCACTAGTGGTAAGTTAGCATGGGAAGTGTTGTAAGATTGCGGGAGTAGCCGTAGCATTCACTAGGTTGGTAGATAGTTTGAGCGCATGTTAGGACGCGGAAGGAACAGTAGTACCCACCAGTTCGGGTGTAGTAATGAAGATATGGAAATCCACGGATTGGATTTCGGAATTTCCCAGATGGATTAGATCTGATTGAGCCAGTGATAAGACTGTAGGAACTTCACCGCAGTTATGGGATAAGGAAAGCAATGGACCGTATAAGATTGCTTGTGATGTAAGGCTACTATCGGTTAGGTGGCAATCACTTTTTGCCTTGGATTTGATGATGACAGGATTCGACGCATGGACCCGATCGGTTAGATCGTGAGGTTGTCAGAGGCATAGTGCCATGATAACTAGTGACAACTAGTTCCAGAGAAGGATTTCGTTCAGAAGTCGTGTAGAGCGACTGTGTATGAGTCTTTTGGCTCCGTAGTCGGGTTGGAACCCGATATTTCAGATGATTATCGAACGAATTGAGACCAGGCAGGCCTCGGTAGATTTTGGAAAGCAGTCATGTAGCAACATATTGCTTCAGGCAGTCAGTGTTCGGGCAGTTCCAACGTGTGGGCAGTGTTAGCATCTACGCTTCTGGTCGCGAGTACGGGCAAAATAGCTAGATGATTTGAGGAGTGACAAGTCACTCACAACAGGAGTATCTGAGCCTTAGCCGAGTATAAGTGATCTGCAGATGTAATTGGGTTTGTGACCCAGGTTTATGGTGGGAACCACAGGTTATCGGAAGTGTGTAGTCAGTTGAGGGATAAACGGATTAGATCCAACGATAACGATTCAGCAGGAATATTCTGTCAGGGATTCAGACCATCTCGATACAACAGATTTCAGACCAAGTAGATGTGGATGATTGTGAGGAATTGGTTTATCTGCGGATTTTAGGGCATTGCGAGGATTGGTCACGGCTACCCTGAGAAGCCTAGGGTGTGCCCAGGGTGGTGACCATGCTACCTGAGTGGTTTGGCGTATAAGTAATGGTAAGGAATGATTTCGAGGACGAAATCTAATTTAAGTGGGGGAGAGTTGTAACACCCAGTTTATTTATTTAGAAAATAAATTAATTAATGATTTTATAGTAGCCCTAAAATCAATAATTATATAGCAGGGTGTTGGTCTCGAGCAGCTAATCGTTATAATTTTAGAGATTTGGGGGTTAAAATGTAAGTTTCGAATTTATTTTGTAAGTAATTGCGAAGGCAGGGACCGCTTGTTATATTATTGGGATTTATTATGAAAAGATATTTGCTTGCCCAGGAATCGGATGGAAACTCGTTCCCGCCGCGCTGCCGCCGCTCCGCCGCTGTTAGCCACCATCTCGGATGGTTTTGGGCTTCCGGGTGCGTTTACATGAATACTTGGAGTACCTTAGTGTTGTGTGGACCGAAGATCATAGTCACCACCACCGTGAGGTGGTGGCTGCCTCCGCGTGTACCGCCACCGACCACCACGAGGGTGGTTGCATGTGTATGTTTATTTTAGTGTAGCGTGTGTGTACGTTTATTTTTTTTTAGTATTTTCTTTGTAATTGTAAAAATGAAATAATGGAAAGAAATTGAGAACCACCACCTTAGGGTGGTGGCTGTCGCCACCGGCCGCCATGTCGGGTGGCGGTGTGCCTTGTCTCGTTGTGTTGATTCGTTTGGAGTGCTTGAAACCCTAATGGTCCTAATGAAGCCTAATGGACTTAGTGAAAAACCCTAATGGGCTTAATAATATTATAGTTTGCTTAATAGGCCCAATAAAGCCCTAATTGATGTAAAAGTCCAACAAATTAATAAATGGGCTAGTATTTGGGTTGGAAACCCTAATTAGGGTTTGGAAAACCCTAATGCCATCAAAACCCTAATTTTGGGAAATTAATCGGGACACACGGGAATTATTAATATCTTGAAATATTAAATAATAAGCATTGGCAAGATTAATCTAAGCGATATTGGACTTAATGGATTAAGTCCTTAGAGGATTAAGTCCTTAATGGGTTAAGTAGGAAACCTAACCCTAATTGTCATTTTATGTGAAACCCTAATCTCATTTGGGTTTATTATTGGGCCTCTTTATTGGGCCTTGATGACCGGGTTATTAATAGGCCATCCAAAGTCAAGCAATTGGACTAGAATAATTTAATGGGCCTAGGGTAAGGCCCATGTAAGGGGCTTGGGCCCAATTTGGAAAATTGGGCCATAGATGGGCCATAGTTTGGGCCTTAATGATTATATGATGTTGGGCCTTAGAATGAGACCATGTATAGGCCTAGGCCCAATTTGGAAAATTGGGCCATGTGTTGGGCTTTGATTCCTAATTGACTTTGGGCCTATGGATTGGGCCTTGGGCTTAAATAAGCCAAGCCTGGGGTAATGTAGTAATTATCCAAGTATGTATTATGGTTATGAGTTGGGACCCAATTATTAATTGGGTGTTGTTTTGGTGTTGACAGTTCGGGAATCTGTCATCCAGCAGCTGGGGTTGAGCCTGCGAGACTTCAGCAGTGTGGGATTGTGTCTACGGGACTTCAGCAGTGTGAGGTGAGTTACCTTTCAGTAGCGGTGGGTCTACGGCCATAATGACGGCCCACCAGTAGGAGTTGTATGTTAGATGATTGTCTTTGTGACATTCATCTAGGGTTGCTACTACCTGATATGTTTATGTGCTAGCATGATATGTTATATGTTATATGTGATAGTGGTAGTAGGGGGAGAATAGTCCCCAAGTTCGGTCGTTAGGACCGAAGGGTAGGTCAGGCACCCCAGAATTGTCTGACAGCATGTTCATGCTATGATATTATGTGGTAGTAGTAGGAGGTGAAATAGTCCTCGGATGTCGGTCGTAAGGACCGACGGGTAAGTCAAGCACCCCAGAATGGCTTGACCTGGGTAGTCAGGCACCCCAGAATTGCCTGACAGTATATGTGTGTTATGTGGTAGTGGTATGGGTGAAATAGTCCCCGGTAGTCGGGTGAAACAAACCGACGGGTAAGTCAAGCACCCCAGAATGGCTTGACTTGGGTTAGTCAAGCTCCCCAGAATGGCTTGACCTGGGTAGTCAGGCACCCCAGAATTGCCTGACAGTATGTTATTGTATGGTGTGTGGTATGATGGGGGAACTTGCTAAGCTTCGTGCTTACAGTTTACAGTTTTGGTTTCAGGTACTCATTTTCAAAGGAAAGGAGCCGGCTTGATCGCAGCGCATCACACTATGTTTTCCGCACATGAGATCTTTGGGATTACACTCTGATATGGTTTTTTGATAATATGTTTTGATTACTGACACTTTGGTTTGACACGAGGTATTATTATGAATGTTTTTATACTGATGGTTTTATGTAATAACTTATTTAAAAATAAAATTTTTGGCCTTGAATTTTGGGATGTTACAAGTTGGTATCAGAGCCTTGGTTTGAGGGATTCGGACATACTCTCGGGTGTGTCTGGACTCAAACTAAGGGCTTGGTATGAAAATTTTCAAAAGTAAACCATTTTATAAAAAGGAGTTGAAAAGAATCTGAAAAGAGAAATGAACTTTGAGAAGAACAAAGTGTGTGATGTGTGCAATCAGCCGAGCTCAAGTAAGTTTTTCCCCAAGATACCCATACATGTTATGTTATGGTATGATATGATATGATTATGAGAATTGCATGCTAGATTAGGGCTAAGGATCTAGGAGGATGCCTTATATGCCTATTGTATGTGCTTGTAGACTTGCATGCTAGTACTGACCAGTCAGTAATAGGATAGCCTGTTTAGGTTATGCCTGATTGTATGAGCCTTTGAATTGCATGTACAGATTCCTGATTAAAGGATAGAATGATTTGATTGGAATATGATGGTTAGATTTTCCATTGTCTGAATGCTGCTTGCTTTGTGCTTTGTGGGACTCTTAGTAATGTGAGCTAACTATTAAGTGAATATGCTAAGTCACATGGGACACAGGCCGGATAATCTCAGAGTGAGGGACTTGACCCTATTGCGCAGCTCTTGTCTGAGTCCAACCGTTCTAGGGATGGGTCTTTTACTCGAAGGATTATCTGATCTCTGTTGCATGTGGCTATATTCATGAGGTAGCTAGTTGACATTACCGGGAATCTTTCAGCAGCTGAGGACTGGGTGAGTTTGGGAGCCTAGGAAAGCCTAGGATACGTTTCAGTGGGTTAGTAGCAAGGTCTAGTCAGACTTAGGTGTGTCAGATTGAGGAAGTGACCTGGAGGATCATAGAGGATTGCTGAGGAAAGTATGGATAGGTGTGGAAGGTAGTATTGAGCCCGTACTACTGAAAGCACATGATCGATACTCGAATCAATGAGAGTCTTGGAGAATCTGAGAAGCTTAGGGGAGAAGTTTGTGACCCGGTTTGGGGACAGAGGATGTTCTAGTTGTTTCAACTAATAGCTTTTTAATTTATTGTGTGAGATCCATAAATTTTCAACCAATTAAAAGTTACAACATTAAAAAACTACTGATAAAAAACAAAATAATTTTTTTTTTGTATTTTAAGATTTTTCGTTAAAAATATTCAAATAGTTTTTTTTGAGTAAATTATACGAATGGTCCTTATGGTTTGCGATAATTTGCGCACATGGTCCCTAACTTATTTTTTTAACTCGGAAGGTCACTGTTGTTTGTTTTTGTTACGCGCTTGGTCCTTACTCTTTGTTTTTGTTATACGCTTGGTCCCTGTCTTAACTAAAAAGACTATTATTTAAATATGAACAAATGGTCGGGTAGGTAAGGTAAGGTGATGGCGGGTGGGGTAGGGGTGTGTTTTTTTAAATAAATTAAAAAATCAATAGTAAAATAGTGGTTTTAGGTAAGACAGGGACCAAGCGCGTAACAAAAACAAACAGTAGGGACCTTCCGAGTTAAAAAAATAAGTTACGGACCAAACGTGCAAATTACCCTAAACCATAGGGACCATTCGTGTAATTTACTCTTTTTTTTTCCTATTGTAGATGCTATAAAAACAATGATTTTGCTAATGAACTCAAACAAGTGGATGCATGTCTTAGTCATGGTTATAAAAGTTTATTCGTACACCAATTTGATCCTATTTTCAATCATCACTACCGATTGTTTTCGCAATCATCATTAGTTACCATTTGTTTCTACAATCATTTCATTTTGAAGATTTGATGTCAATTGGGGGACATGAAAGTAATAAATGTTTGGGTTATTCTAAATGCAAGATTAAAATTCTATATACATGAACGTTCATTTCGGGATGATAACACTCATTTTGCCGCGTCACCTTTTTTAATGTCACTTCATTTTTCTCTCTTTAACACCTAAACTTAACGGTTGGTAGGGAGTGGTAACACTCCTAGCACTTCATTTTTTTTTATTTTTTTTCTAATTTAGTTTAATTATTTTATTTTAATAAACAAACATTTTTTATTTAATATTAAATAAAATATATTTTTTAATTAAATTACTTTATTTAAATATACAAACATTTTTTGTGCACAAATATTAAACACATTTTATTTTTTTTAAACCACAAACAATTAATACAATATAAATTATATTGGGGTAAAAATCAGATTTATTAATAAAAAAAGTTAGTAAAAAATTGAATTTTTAATTAAATTAGGGTAAAAATCGGATTTATTAATAAAAATGGAGGTGAAGAAATTGAATTTTGTTTGAATTGTAAATCCTCTAGAATGAATTTCCACCAATTAGAAACAATCTCCTCTCGTTAAAGTTTTGACGAATTGATCTTAGCATCCCTCCTAGCGAGTGCTAAGGGTGGCCTGTATTTGGGCTTAGTGCGTTTAGCGAGGGTTCTTAACACCCCACTCAATTTAGCCTTAACATATCATTGGCGTTCAACTTCGTTTTTAATATATTTTATCACTAGTTTATAAACCGTGAGAACCATGGTTATAAAATTAATTAAACTTTCATATAAAAAAATCAAAATTATTAATTAATTATTTTAAATAAACTATTAATTAAGGGATATTTTCTTAGTTATATAAAATTATAATTTTTCATTTAAATAAATACATGAAGTTATATCATCTTATAATATGTATTAATTTTTTTTTATTTTTCAATCTAATGTTATTAATTTAATATAATTAAAGTCATAAAATTTGAAATTTGACATTTAAAATGAAGAATCAATTATTAATTTAATGTAATGGGAGGAGGAAACTTTAAAATTTGAAATTTGAAATAAATAATCAATTATTAATTTAATGTAATTAGAGTGAAAATTTAAAATTTAAAATTTGAAATTGATAATTAATATGTTGACAAGTGGCATGATAAGTTATATATAATATTAATGAAGAGTTCAAATTGTATGACACTTGTCAATACGAGATTAAACCTATTCTTTTATTAGAATAGAGATTTTACATTTAACGTCCCTTATTTCTATTAAAGTCTCAAAATCTACCTTCCACTTTCTACTTTTATAGTTTTTTTTTATTGTTTTGTATATTAATTTGTTTTATTAACTAAACGTATTTTGTGTAAATATAAAATAAAACACATGACAATTATTACTATTTTCAACATTTTCTATTTTTTATTGATTGAGAATTTTAAAGTGTTCGGCACTAAATAACAAATGTTTATTAAAAAATACATTATAATATATTTATTTTAATAAATAATGAGATTGTATCAAATAATAATGTATTTTTAAAATAAAAATGAGTACATTTTTTTATATATTAAAATAAAAAACAATAATAAAGTAACAACCATTAGTCCTATAATTTTGATTATAAGATTATCCTTCTGTAAAAATATTATAAAATTTTAAATTTTATGTATTTTCATATGAAGTAAATATATTTTAATGATAAAATAAACTTCAATAACATTTAACATAGATTTGGTTTACATCTATTAATAAGGCTTTTAAATTTCATAATTTTAAGAATAGATTTTCTCATCCTATCTAATCAAATTTTCATATCACAGTCATATTATTTTTTTCTTTTCTTTCAATTTCGTCCATCCTATCTAACAACATATAAAAATTATTTTTTCATGTTTTCATTCAATTTTTTATTTTTGTCTTTTTTTTAATTAAACTTTTACTAATTTGAAATTAAGAAAATTAAAATAAAATTAAACATAATATTTTTTTATTAAAACATAAGTACAATTGAAAAAAAAACAACAATTAAAATTCAAACACGACAATTGAAAATCTGAAAACCAATGGAATTAGAAAGAAAATGAATGAAATTGAAGAATGATGAAATGAAATGGGAGAATAAGTGATTTTTAAAGGTAGAGACTGGTATTTGCTATTTATATTTGTAAAAAAAGTTGAATTTTTGAACGGTTAATATGGGGAGAGAGAGAGAGAGAGAGAGAGAGAGAGAGCATGTTAATATACATGTTTCTCGGAATCAATACGTCGACGATACCATGCACTCGATGGAATCAATACGCCTACGATACTGCCCCTACCCGCTACACCAAACTTGCGACTTCGTCCATCGTAAAAGGATCTCCAATGATCAACCTATTATATGTTATTAAAAATTATATTTCTTAAATAAAATGTCATTAAATATTTAATAGATATAACTAAATAGTGAGAAATAATATATTTAAAAATAAAATTAATAATATAATGAAATAAAATAGAATTAATTGCGAAAAAACTATAGTTATAAAACATAAAAATATATCGACTAATATATATTAAATGGTTTAGAAAAACAAAAAAAAAAGTTTTCTAATATAATATACCGATGGTTGATAGAAAACAAGTGCCTTATAAAATAAAATAAAACTCTCTTTTATACATATAAAGTATCAGGGGCGGACGCAGGATTCTGTAGTAGGTGTTGACGGTGACATATTTTATAGTAGAAAAAAGAAAAAAAAATCGAAAATTTTACACTACATCTGAAAAAAACTAGGTGTTGTCGGTGCCACCATTGGTACCATAGTAGATCCGCCGTTGTAAAGTATAAAGTAAATACTATAAGGTTGTATTTTGAAAATTTTTTGCAAGTTGAAGGACAAATTACGATGGTAGGATAAAACTCATTATTATAGTTTGTAATTTCTAGAATTAATTTTATATTGTGAGGTGACAAATCGGGTCATATTGTCGTGTTTTTATCTAACACGACAAAACTAAAATAAAATAAAATATAGTTTATTTAATTAATACTTAATTATATATAACGCGACAAACATAAAAAAAACGACAAACATAAAAAACACGACATACAAATGCTAAATCGTATCAATTTCGTGTCGAATTTTGAACACGAACACGACATGACACGACGTCATGTTTTTACACTTGACACAAACACGACACGAACACGAATTCGAATTTCAGTTTCGTCTCAATTTTGTTTCGTATAATGTATTTTTGTCGTGTCGTGTTATCAGTTGTCATCGTAGTCAAATGTTATATTTGTCATTTATACACGAATCCTTCGTGTATATAGGAGTTCCTTTTTTTTTTTTTTGTCATATCAATCTTATCATGTATTCCAAAAAATTCAATTTCACAATATTGGAAAGTGGAAACGTAACGTAACGTAACTCGCTAACTCGTTAAGAATTGTCAACGAGTATAGCTTTTTCTTGTTGTTCATCAATGTGTTGTTCGGATTGGCATGTATTGTCGGTTCAAGCTACTATAATTTTGTCTTCAAAAAATAGTCGTTGCATAATTTTATGTTTCGTTTATTTTGGGAGTACTATGTAAGATGACAATGAAACTAGATTTTTATCACATATTGATTTGGGTTCTCCAATATATATAATTATAAGATATACATTCATTTATAGTATAATCCACATATAAAATAAAAAATAAAATATTTTTTCTTTTGAAAGGCAAAAATACGACGTAAATTAAAACACAAACTAATCAATTGCGAGCCAGCAACAGTTCAACACACAACGAATGTTAAAAACAATAATAATAAAAAAATAAAAAAATATCATACTAAACAGTAAACACCACCTATTCTAACACGGCGAATGTAGGTTTCCAGTATGTTTTACCCTTTGATCTATAATTTAATTTCCTTTAACAATGTTTCGTCTTTTTTAAAATAACTTCGTTTCTTGACCTCAAAAGGTTCCACAAAGTTGTGGGTGATTTTAATGTCATCAGACATTTTATGTAATTGGAACTAATATGTGAGTTAAGTGGATTATCATTTGTACTATGTATTATATGTTTGGAGTATGCGGAATGCATGCATTTATAAGATCGAATTATAAACCGGTACGACATAATGGCGGGGTTCAAGGTATTATCATTTGTACTATGTATTATATGTTTGGAGTATGCGGAATGAATGCATATATAAGATCGAATTATAAACCGGTACGACATAATGACGGGGTTCAAGGGGGCTACGCCCCCTTGTGGGGTCTAAGGGGCAGAGCCTCTGGTGGTGGCAACACCCCAAAAGGTCTTCAGAAATTTGAATTATTTATATTATGGAAAAACCGAATTTTAATGGGTGATTATGGTAAAATTGATAAATCTTATCAATTTTGGTAACCATTGATTATGTCATTAAATTTGTGATTCTCCTAACTAATTTAGAGGACATAAACCCTAATTTGTCTAGGATAAATACGGCTCCTTAATTGAGGCATGAAAAAAAACCCTTCTTCAGTTCTTCTTCTTCTACACGAACTCAGAACCTTCTGGCGATTTGGCTTGTATTTCTGTGCCTAGATACATAACTGTCCTTTCGGATTATCCTATGCAGGATTTCCTGTAACCCAGGCATAGGGTGGAAATACAGTTCGGAATGTGAAGTTACACGATCCAAGAGAAATACAGTTCTTCACCATCATCCTACTCAAATATCATCCAATAATCAAACTGATATTCTCGTATGGTGGAGATGGTAGAATCAATCTGCGAGTTGACAACCAAGTTCACGAAACTGGAAAAGTTTGAAGGCAATGATTTCAGGCGCTGGCAGAAGAAGATGTTGTTCATGCTAACCACGCTGAAGGTTGCGCATGCGCTGAGTACTCCAAGACCAGAAGTGGTGGAGAATGAGACATTGGAAGAAACCAGAAGGAGGAGCAAGTGGGATAGCGATGACTACATCTGCAGAAGACACATTCTGAATGGTTTGGTTGATTCTTTATTTGATATCCATTTTAAGGCTAAAAGTGCACAGGAGTTGTAGGACACTCTTGAATCAAAATAAATACTTGAGGATGCTTATAGCAAGAAGTTTCTAGTTAATGATTTTAATAACTATAAAATGGTTGATTCAAGATCTGTCATGGACAATACAATGAACTCCTTCGTATTTTGGGTCAATTCAAACTGCACAACATGAATATGGATGAAACCATTGTTATGTCGAGTGTAATTGACAAACTTCCACCATCATGGAAAGACTTCAAACATAATCTGAAACATCAAAAGGAGGAACTGTCCATGGTTCAACTTGGTAGTCATTTGCGCATTGAGGAATCCCTTCGTGCACAGGAAAATGACAAAAATAAAGGAAAATTTGAGTCTGGACAGGCCTCGCTTCATATGGCTGAAAACAAAACAAGAAATCCGAACAACAAAGGACATGGCAAATGCAAGCAGGAATATGTCCCAAATAACTCCAACAAAAAGAAAAAGGAAATGGTTTTTTGGAGGTGTTTAAGGGTGAGAAATTACAAGCGTGATTGTCGTGTGAATCTGGGAAATAATGGTACTGGAAACAGTGGAGCCAATGGAAGTGGAAATGGGTCCAAGGACCAAGTTAAAGGAGGTCAGTTTTTGACTAACTTTGATAATTCTAATCAGAATTATGTTTATCATGTTTCCTTTATTCCTGAACCATTCTATGTACATGATGATGATGTTGCTTGGTGGATCGACTCAGGTACAACAAACAATGTATGCAAGGATAAACGGATGTTTGAAACATTAACACCGCTTGAAGATGCATATGTGTTGCACATGGGAGACGATTCTTTTAAACCTATTAGTGGTGTCAGTGTCGTTTGTTTAGAATTTACTTCTGGAAAGACAATTAAGCTTTTTGATGTTTTGTTTGTTCCCAAGATTCGAAAGAAACTTGTTAGTGGTAGTTGTTTAAATTCTGATGGTTTTAAACAAGTTTATGAATCAGATAGGTATATCCTATCCCGAGGTGGAATGTTTATTGGCTTAGGAGATTTGAATAACAGAATGTTTCGTTTGAATGTTATTGATAAATTGTCATCTATTTAAAATTATGCTTTTGTGTCATCTTCCTCTTCTAAAACTGATGACTCTATGCTTTGGCATGCTAGATTGGGTCACGTCAATTTTAGAAGGATGCATGAAATGTCAAAAGATGGTCTTATTCCACCCTTTGACATAAATCAGGAAAAATGTAAAACATTCATGCTTACAAAAGTTACAAAACAATCCTTTTCCAAGTATCTCTAGAAAGTAGGCTATTTTGGAACTTGTACACAGTGATTTCTGTGATTTCCACTCTACTCCATCTTTGGGAAATAAAAAGTATTTGGTCACATTCATTGATGACTGTACCCAGTTTTGCTATGTGTATTTGCTTAATGCTAAAAATGAAGCATTGGAAAAGTTCAAAATATACAAAACTGAGGTGGAATTGCAATTGGGGCAATCTGGTTAAATGTCTTAGAATTGATTAGGGAGGTGAATATATGGATCCCATATATTTCCATTCAGTAGGTATCATTAATGAAACCACAACACCATACTCACCCTAACAAAATGAAATCGCCAAACCCAAAAACCGAGTTTAAAGGAAATGGTAAACTCGATGCTTTATTACTCGGGATTGAGCGATGGATTCTGGGGAGAGGCCATGTTAAAGATCTTCTATTTATTGAATAGGGTTCCAAATAAAAGGAACAAAACAGTCCCTTATGAACTTTGGTTCAAGAAAAAGACGAATTTGAGCTAATTTCGGGTTTGGGGATGTCGGGCAGTTGTAAAACTCACCGAGCCCAAATAGAAAACTTTGGGAGAATGTGGAATTGATTGTATATTCATTGGATATGTTGAACATTCCAAAGCATATAGGTTCTATGAAATAGAACCTGATGATTCCATACCGATTAACACCGTTATCGAGTCACGAGATGCAATTTTTGATGAGATGCACTTTTTATCGATTCAAAGGCCTAAGGATCCGACTTTTGACACTAAAGAAGTGCTAAATCCATAATGTCAAGATGGTGGTAATGGACAAGAACCACAAGAGCTTCATAGAAGCAAAAGAGGTCGAATTGCGAAAAATTTCAGATACGACTTCCAACTGTATTTGGCCGAAGGTTCAATGGATGAAATAAGTCTTGAATACTCATATTGCTATAGTATTGAGGATGATGACGAAATGCCATCAATTCTTAAGAATAACACTTGGGTGTTGTCTAATTTGCCTCCAGGTTCTAAACCACTTGGTTGCGAATGGATTTTCAAAAACAAAATGAATACTAATGGGACTATTGACAAGTACAAAGCCCTATTGGTCATTTAAGGTTTTAAACAAAAACCTGGTGTTAACTATTTTTGATACGTATGCTCCGGTTGCACGTATTTCTACTATTAGATTGTTAATTGCTTTAGCAAACATTAACAATCTGATTATCCATCAAATGGATGTCAAAACAGCCTTTTTAAATGCAGAACTTGGTGAAGAAGTTTACATGAGACAACCAAAAGGTTTCATTAAGTGGGGGAGGGGGGAGTTGTAACATCATGTTTTGAGAAGTTTCTTATTTTGGGATTGTTGTCACACCCCCGAACCAGAACGGCGGAAACTTCCGGAGGCGGGTGACGTCATTGTGCAGTATCATAACAATTGAATATAAATGAAACATAGCAAATCCAAACATCATACATTAAGATAACAAACTTACATTATTTTACATCATGTATTTGTTCTCAAATTACACACAAAAGAGACAATAGTAAGTAAATTCCAAACTATAGCAAAATAATCCTGAGTCCGCGTTCCATAAACCTGCTTACTGATTTCCTGAGAATACAAGTCGTTTGAAAAGTGTCAAGATAAAATATGTTGGTGAGTTCATAAGCATTTTTGTATAAAAATTTGTGATAGTTTAGAAAACCAGAAAATCCAATATTTTCTTGTCAAAGCAATTGTAAGTCTTGTTTCCAATCAAGTATGGTTGCATGTGTGTTTTAGTTTATCGTTTTCGAAATCGTATAAAATTGTTTACTCCAGAAAATCTTATATTTTCTGATGTACAAAATAGTAGTCGTAAAACCCTAAGACTTGTGTGGTAAAAGCTTCGCCTAAAGTATCCAAACAATAGTTGTTTATAATCGAAAGGTGTAACTTGCGTAAATTTCTAAATAATATTGTTATATTCTAAGTGAGTCGTTATCACCATACTAATATGACAGAGTGTCTGTCTAGACGTTCTTCAGACGCCAGATTCGTTTAAGACATTTGTCACCCTAGACTGGCCGGTCTAGCTGTAGCGAACAACGAAGGTGCGGGGTGTCAACCCCGTATAGTTCTATACACAAATTTCCGCTCTCCCTCCAGGAGACTCTGGTTATAACTCTTACAGGACTTTAAACGTACACTAATATATATATATATATATATATATATATATATATATATATATATATATATATATATATATATATAGGTACAATGAAAATCGTCTGACTAGAATACTAACAGATATTTGTGTAAATCGTTGAAATCCGTTATTTATTAAATAAATAATAATAGTTGTACTCGTTGACTAGATATATCGTTTTCGTTTGTTGAAAATAATCCACTTTGAATCATATTTGTCAAAAATGACCCAGTATTATCGATACTGGCAAAAATGGCCCTTCTTTTTATAAATTATCAAATAGGACCCATATTTTCCAAAAGGTGTCATAAGTGGTTCAAAACTATGTGAATTGTTGAAAATGGCCCATTTCTTCTAAAATTCTCATTTTAGACTTATATTTAGGAAAATGTTCAAAAGGTCCCTTGTTTATCCAAAAATTCCAATTTTGGTCCTTTAGAAATTGAGATGTTCAATAATTACTCAAATTTATCCCATGTTTTACAATTTCGCTGAAAAAAAATAATTACTCAAATTACTCAAATTTATCCCATGTTCAATAATTACTCAAATTACTCAAATTTATCCCATGTTTTACAATTTAGAAATTCCAATTTTACTCAATTTTGGTCCTTTAGAAATCGCAGCATTTTTTACAATTTCGCTGAAAAAAAATAAAAAATCAATTTTTTTTTTTGTAAAATTTTTTTTTTCAGCGATTTTGACCTAAAAGTTGCGATTTTTTGATAAAAAAAGTTTTGTGATCTCTAAGTATTTTTTTTATGCATTTTAATGATTTTTAGAGTTTTTTTTAGGGTTTTTTGTTTTCCATAGAACCTAAACCTATATATATATATATATATATATATATATATAATTTAACCACTTCCAAAATATTTTGTCCAACAACTTGTTTAAGCAAATTTTGAAGCAATCCTTATGGTTTTTGTCATAACAATTTGTGACTTATATTTTGTAACATACTAGTTCTTGATTCTATACACAATTTGTAAAATATGGTTCAAGCTCTTGAGACTTGCACAAGATTTCGAGTTCTTGGACTAATTCATATGGAGTTTTCATAAGTTTAGCACATATAATTTAGCATACATGCATAACAAGCAAATATATCAAGATTTAAACAAGGATTTGACTTGTATCCTCCCCCAAAAACAATGAAAACTCAAAAATAGGGGTATGAAGCTCACCTTGGGTAGCAGATAGTGTAGTTGAAGGGACGAGGTGAGAAATTTGAGCCTAGAACACTTGATGTGTTGGATGAACTTCTTGAGGATTTTTGCTAGCATAAGGTTGTTAACACATAAATTTATGTGTGAGTAGAAGAATCACAATAACTAAATGTATGAACCATTTACTAGGCATGAATTATTTACCAAAAACTAGGAAGAATTGTGAAGTAATGGGTCTTGGAGCTAAGTCTTGAGTTCTTGAGAGGATTCACAGAAAGTGAAATGAAGTTGTAGAATGAGGAATGGGGTTTACGCCCCTTCATATGGGATAAGGAAATTGATAAGATGCTTGCTTGGTTTACTGTTGGATAAAAAATAAGTTACTGAGATTTGTATTGGAAATAGCTAATTAACAACTCACAATCCGTAAACACCCTTGAATTGGGAAGGGGTTCACGGTCTAAATGGACCTTAAACTAAGGTTTATGGTCTAATGGAGGTCCACCAAGGTGGTTTACGGCCTAAGGGGTGTCCCTTATGGTGTTCACAGCCTAAAAGTGGCCTAGAATGGTGTTCACGGTCAAAGCTTTGATGCTTAGGGTGGTTCACGGTCAAGGCTTGGTGGTTTGAGGTGGTTTACGGCCAAAGTGGCCTCTTGGAAGTTGTTCATGGCCAACTTATGACTTCCTAGGGTGGTTTACGGCCTTGGGTGTTTCCTAAGGAAGTGTTCATGGTCAAGAATGCACATGAACTATAATGTAATGGTTTATGTTAATAAGATCAATATCTTGACGTAACTTAAATTTCTTATTTGCTTGCATTGACTTAGGAGACTTTAGGGTAGTATAATTCTCAAAAACATTACATTACAAAAGCATAATAATAGTATAGCTATAACTATTACATATACAAGACTCCTTTGGCTTGGTTTTTGGACTTGAAATTTCCAGTTGCGACATCAACCCTCCTTTAGAGGGAATTTCGTCCCGAAATTCTTTAGGAGTTATCTTTACTAATTAGCGCAAAGGTGAGGGTATTTTTGCATCATTTTATCCTCGCGTTCCCATGTGAATTCAGGTCCACGCTTGGCATTCCATCTAACCTTCACGATGGGGATGCGACTTTGTTTTATGCGCTTAACTTCTCTATCCATGATCTCGACAGGCTGCTCGACGAATAGAAGGTTCTCGTTCACTTCAATCTTGTCTTGTGGAACTATGAGGGTTTCGTCCGATAGACACTTCTTGAGGTTTGACATATGGAATACAGGGTGTACATTACTAAGTTCTGAGGGTAGTTGGAGTTTGTAGGCTACCGGACCGATCCGGACAAGGATCTCGAATGGTCCGATGTATCGGGGATTTAGTTTACCTCTCTTTCCAAATCGTATCATCCCATTCCAAGGGGAGACTTTTAATAGCACCCGATCCCTCACCTGGAATTCCAGAGGCTTTCGTCTTTTATCTTCATAGTTCTTTTGTCGGTCCCGCGATGCTTGGAGCCGTGCTCTGATTTGGATTATCTTTTCCGTTGTTTCTATAATAATCTCGGGTCCAGTGAGTTTTCTGTTGGGCGTTTGCCCTTTTACCAGTTGGGTGTCTCCCACCTCAGCCCAACAGAGGGGTGATCTGCACTTCCGGCCATACAAGGCCTCAAAGGGAGCGGCTCCTATACTCGTGCGGTAGCTGTTGTTGTATGAGAATTCGATTAGGGACAGGTGAGTATTCCAAGCTTTTCCAAAGTCTATTACACATGCCCGGAGCATGTCTTCTAGAGTCTGAATGGTTCGCTCGCTTTGGCCATCGGTCTGAGGGTGATAGGCAGTGCTCATATCTAGTTGGGTTCCCAAAGCTTTCTGGAGCGACTGCCAAAAACGAGAGGTGAAGCTTCTATCTCTATCAAAGATAATAGATATGGGCACCGCATGGAGTCTCACTACTTTTTTCAGGTATATTCGCGTTAGTCTTTCCATCTTGTACGTCTCCTTTATTGGCAGGAAATGGGCGGATTTTGTTAATCGGTCAACGATCACCCAGATAGCATCCATACCATCTTCCGTCTTGGGTAATTTGGTTATAAAATCCATTGTTATCCTTTCCCATTTCCACTCGGGTATTTTGGGTTGTTGAAGTAGACCCGAGGGCTTTTGATATTCCACTTTAACTTTGGCATAAGTGAGACACTTTCCCACGTAAGTGGCAATCTCCACTTTCATATTCGGCCACCAATAATGTTGTTTGATATCCAGGTACATCTTATCGGAACCCGGATGGATAGAGTACTCGTTTTGTGAGCCTCATTCATTATCACGTCTCGGAATCCACCGAACCTCGGTGTCCAGATCTGGTCCATAAGGTAATATGCTCCGTCTTCTTTGACCGTCAGATTCTTTTCCATTCAACGTAGTGTCTCATTGGCGACGTTCTCTGGCTTCAAGGCTTCCCGTTGAGCCTCCTTGATTTATGAGGATAGATGGGAGTGGATGGTCATTGTTAGCGTCTTTACTCGGCGACCCGAGTACCCCTTTCGGCTTAAGGCATTGGCTACCACATTTGCCTTGCCTGGGTGGTATTTGATTTCGCACTCATAGTCGTTTAGCAGTTCGACCCATCTCCGTTGTCTCATGTTCAATTCCTTTTGATTCAAAATGTGCTGGAGGCTCTTGTGGTCTATAAAAATGGTGCACCTTGTACCATATAAGTAGTGCCTCCAAATCTTTAAGGCGAAGACCACAGCTCCCAGCTCGAGATCGTGGGTGGTGTAGTTTACTTCATGGGTCTTTAGTTGCCTAGATGCGTAAGCTATCACCTTTCCGTGCTGCATAAGCACACAGCCTCACCGCGCTGCATAAGCACACAACCTAACCCTTGATTAGAAGCATCACAATATACTACGAAGTCTTCCGTTCCCTCTAGCAAGGACAACACTGGAGCACTGAAGAGGGCTTGTTTCAGGGTTTGGAAGGCAGCTTCTTGTTTGTCATTCCAATGGAAAGATACACCCTTCTGGGTGAGAGTGGTGAGAGGCTTAGCGATTTTGGAAAAATCCTGGATGAACCTTCGGTAATAACCAGCAAGGCCTAAAAATTGTCGGATTTCAGTTGCGGTTCTTGGGGTTGCCCGGCCCTCAATAGCTTTGATCTTGGTAGGGTCCACATGTATTCCCTCTTCACTGACTACATGTCCCAAGAATTCCACTCTGCGAATCCAGAACTCGCATTTGGAGAACTTTGCATAAAGCTTCTCCGCTCTCAAAGTTCCCAAAATTTGTCGTAAGTGTTGGCTGTGCTCTTCCTCACTCTTAGAGTAAATGAGTATATCATCGATTAAAACAATCACGAAGTTGTTGAGAAACGTCTGACAAACTGGGTTCATCAGGTCCATAAAGGCTGCGGGTGCATTTATGAGACCAAAAGGCATGACTACGAATTCGAAATGACCATAACGGGTTCGGAAAGCAGTCTTTGGGATATCCTCCTCTCGAACGCTTAGTTGGTGGTATCCGGACCTCAGATCTATCTTGGAGAAGTAGCTAGCTCCTTGGAGCTGGTCAAAAAGATCATCGATTCGAGGGAGTGGGTATCGATTCTTGACAGTAAGCTTGTTTAACTCCCGATAATCGATGCACATTCTGAAAGATCCGTCTTTCTTTTTGACAAACAGGACCGGAGCTCCCCAAGGTGAAAAGCTCGGCCTGATGAATCCTTTTGTCGAGAAGTTCGCTTAGTTGGCTAGATAACTCTTGCATCTCAGCAGGAGCTAACCTGTAAGGTGATTTGGCGACCGGAGTGGCTCCGTGTACAAGATCGATTCAGAACTCGACCTGACGTACGGGGGGTATTCCTGGCATATCCTCGGGAAATACGTCGGGAAAGTCACGTACTTCCAGAATATCGTTAATGTTTTTCTCCTCCTTTGTTTTATCCACAACATGAGCGAGAAAGGCGTGATTATTTTTATGCAAGCACTTTTGTGCTTGGATGCAAGAAATGAGTCAGAGGTTTGTGTCGGGTTTATCGCCATAAACTATTAGGGTTTCGTGGTTGGGTAGATGAAGGCGAACGACCTTCTCGTGACACATAATTTCAGCATGGTGGGGGCTTAACCAATCCATGCCAACAATCAAATCAAAGCTCCTAATATTAACATGCATCAAGTTGATTGGAAAGGAGTGATTATTTAATGTTAACGTGCACCCTACGTAGATATCGTTGGTTGATTCTGTTTTACCATTGGCCATTTCGACCGTAAAAATTTCGTTCAATTTGTGGGGATTTTGATTGAGTAGGTGTTTGAATTCGTGACTTACAAAGCTCCGCTCAACATCACTATCAAATAAAATGCACGCATAAGAGTTGTTGAAGGGAAACGTACCAGTCACTACAGTTAGATCTTGCACTGCCTCTCCTTGTCCCATGGCTAGGACCCTTCCTACGTTCTGATTGTTGTTCTTGGGGCAGTTGCGTTTAAAATGGCCGGTTTCTCCGCATCCGTAACATGCACGGCTGGCTCCGACGTTGTTGTCAGTGGGCTGCTTGTTTTGTTGTGGGGGCATCCTGCAATATCGTGCAGTGTGCCCTTTTCGATTGCAGTTTGTGCATTGGAAGTCCTTGCATTCCCCGAAGTAGTGGTAATTACACTTTTCACATTCGGGATTGGAACCCGCGTATGACTTGGTAGGCGCTGTTGTGGTTGAGGCTGGGGCGGGTGGAGCTGGTGCGACTGGAGCGGTAGCAAAATGGACTGCTACTGCTTGTGGTTTCTTGGACGACCCTGATGTGACATCCCCATTTTCATGGCCAGAAAAGACCGATTTTGTTTATGCTTTATAAAAATCAGAGTGCTCTTTTAATAAAAAATGTTGCGGAATTTGTTCCCAAAAAAACATGATAAATACGTTATCAAAGCATTTCCGAAGAAATGTATTTTTGTTCATTTTAAAACATTTGGGATGTCATCATCAATATAGAAACATAAGCATAAACAGAACTTACATTCATTTAAACTAGTGATCTACATCTCTTTAATCTCTCAGTGTAATGTAACTTCATATCGACACCTGTGATACAAATAAGCTTGAGTGAGTCAGGTTGGGAAACCTGGTGAGTACATAGGGTTTTCAACCCACAATAATTTAATTATTATGTTTAAACATCAAACAATCAACCCAATTACCCATCCCCATTATCTTCCTTACTCTTAAGGTCTACCCTAAGAGTCATTTATCCTGCATTCGTTCATTCCGAAGTCCATTGCTTCCAGGGTTTATATGACAGGCACTAAGTCCATAGCTGCCAATGCTCGTTCGTAAAGCACTAATTCCATAGCTGCTAAAGTTCATTCATCGGGTACTAAATCCATAGCTACCAGTGTTTATCTAATAGGTACTAAGTCCATAGCTACCAACGTTTATCTAATAGGCACTAAGTCCATAGCTGACGATGTTATTTGTTAGGCACTAAGTCTATAGCTGCCAATGTTCACTCATATCATCTTTCATCTCTCATCATTCATCTACCCATGTTTTAACTAACATATTCGTAGATATAAAATACATATACAGTTTAAATTATTTAAAACATGTATAAAATCGTTCATCCAGCATAGATAGCAAGTATACAGGTTATATTCACACATAGCACGTAATTTATATAAAATACTTCATATCTATGTGTAAAATGAAAGTAACTATGCACTCACTTGTTAAAGTGATGATTCCAAACTCGGGCAGCCCTTCACTTTTAACGATTCTATTTTCCTTCGACAAAACCTAACATTATTATCGCTAAATTTTAGTCTAATATTTACCCTGACTAATTATTAGTCTTAGCATTATTATTATTATATAAGCGTTTAAACAATATTTTCCAACCACTATGTACAGACAGGGGCCAGTAATAAAACACCGGAGGGCAGGACCATTTTGGCATATAGTACTTCTGAAATCCAACAACCTTATGCGACCCTTTAAACCAGATTCCCCGTACCGCGAGTAGTTAAAAAGATATTATAACGGCACGTATATAACACATAATAATAGCTCAAATATTTATTATAAGGTCCTAATAACGTTACTATATTTAAATAAAAGCTATATTAAAAATTAGGTAGGCGTATCTTACCTACGAGGAGGTTTGGCTAGAAGCCAGGCTCTGCAGGGGCAGGACTTTCGAGCCGAAAGCTCTTCTTCTCGGAGCCGTCGAGCGCTCCGGGGCTTTCTTCTAGCGCTATGGGAGTTTTTTTTAGGAGGTTTAGAGAGAGTGTAGAGAGAAGAAAGAATGGGAAATGTGTGAAGAAAATGAGGGTGGAAGGGGTTGTATTTATAGGGTGAAATATGACTGAAATTGGTGCCACATGTCACCATCTAGTGGCAAGCCTTGGGGAGAAAGCAATGGCCAAGATTGTGCCACATCACCCATTTTCGCACAACACACTTCCGACTTCTAAAATCCGTAACTTTCGCATACGAGATCTGTTTTTTACGTTCTTTATATCCACGCGTAGGTAAAAATAAGATCTACAACTTTCCTTTTGACTCTGTCGGCTAATTCTCGACCGATCTTAAATTTAACAATAGAAGGTGACTACACTGTTAAATGTCCGCATAAAATTCATAACTTCTACATACGGACTCCGTTTTTGTCTGTCTTTTTGTTGTTGAGTTCCTATTAATAAGATCTTCAATTCTCATTTAGGTCACGTTGGCCAAAAACCGCTCGATCTAAAATTCGAGTTTCGGGACGTGCACTGCTACGCCAAATCTTAGAAAAAGCATAACTTCCTCATACGAAGTCAGATTTGGGCGTTCTTTTTATGCACGCTCTTGGTTTAACGTATACTAAAACTTTTGTTTAGATCACTAAGGACAAAAATTCATCTATCATAAATTCACTATTTACGTCGCGTAGTGTCGTGCCGGTTTTGTCGCGAAACTTCGACGTGCCATAACTTCTTCGTTATAACTCGGATTTCGACATTCTTTATATGTACGGAACCCTTGTGACATATTCTAAAACTTGGTTAAGATTACTCCTTCTAAACAATATTCCATCAAAAACTCATTTTTGATGCTCACTGTCTCTAAATTGACTTGCCCAGATCTACGGGCGTTACACCTGAATTATGTCGCCCTTTTCGCTTGTTCTCCAAGTTCTTCTTGTTACCTCCTTCTAGTTTGTTTTCCCCCTCGTTCGCTTTGGTACTTTTCTTGTCGCTGTGGTCATAAAGCTTCTTGGCTAGACGCTTTGCACTGTCAAAGGTCTTAGGTTTCGAGGCAATCACATTACCTTGGATGGGAGGCGTTAATCCCCAAATGAATCGTTCAACTTTCTTTCCCTCGGACATAATCATACCAGGACACAAAAGAGCTAGTTCACTAAACCTTGATATGTATGCGTCAATGTCCGAGTCCTGCACCGTAAGGTTCCACAATTCTTGCTCGAGTTTTTGTACCTCCCCTCGGGGACAGTACTCGGCGATTAGCATCTCCTTGAGTTCTTCCCAGGACATGGCGTTTGCAACAGGGAGTGTCATGGCCTCAATGTGACCGTTCCACCATGACAATGCCTGGTCGATGAATGTGCAGGCCGCAAATTTCACTTTACTCCCTTCCGGACATTCGCATATTTCGAATACCGACTCAACCTTTTCGATCCATCGTTTCAAGGCGATGACTCCTCCAGTCCCATTGAAAGTGCGGGGTCTTGCATTGGAAAAGTCCTTGTAAGTACACACCTTTATAGGCCCTTGATTCATCCCTTGGTGGGAGCTTCCCGTCCCTTGGCCATTCCCACCACCATTATTTCCGGTTTGAATGTGGGCTAGAGCCACTGTCACTGCAACGGAAACTGCTGCTTGGAAGGCTGCGGAGTTCATATCCGGCGAAGGAGGCGGTGGTGGTGATATGTTTTTATTCTTACGGATCGGTCTCTTCGGCATCTTTTTGTCATCGAACAGAAGGACAATGAGTATGTAAGGATTTCAGATATCGGTGATTGTTTAGAGATCGTGGTGGTTTGCTTACGCAACATAAACCAATGATAGAAAATATAGCAGATACGTCTCAAATAAAACACATAATTGTTTCATTAACGATAGTTTCTTAGTACACGCATGAAAATTTGCCTTCGAAAGGCATTCGGTACATGGAGGAAACAAAATCTGCTAGCACAAAGATTCGACGAGGAGTGCGGTTACTTAGTTTTTAGAGTTAATCCTACATTCATAAGCAAAATAGAGTTATGTGGATAGTGGCAACAAGTAAAACAAGTTCTACTTGCGATGAGTAGCATCCGATGGTGCGGCTGATGATGAGGACGCACCCTGAAGTTCAGCTAATCGGCGCTCAACGACACGTACTCTCTCCTCAAGGGCAGCGTGTGGCACCTGATATTCTCTTATCTTTGCTCGTGCAGTTGTAAGGTCTTCAGTCAGGCGCTCCATTGGGACATATTTCCATTCAAGGTCCTGGATGCAAGCATTCTCTTGTTCCGAGGCAACTCTCATTTGCACCATCTGATTGGTAGTCACTTGAGCCTGATCGCCAATATCTCCGATCCGTCCGACCACGACGGGAAGAGCGCGGTCAGCGGGTCCTCCCTGACGAAGATTGTAAAATCTTTGCTCCATCCCATAAGGAGGTGGTTGTTTTTGATGCCTTCTCCATCTCTCGATGTCATAAGCCCATGGGGGTATAGGACCATTGGGGCCCAGACGATGTGGAGGTACCCTTTTGACGTAAGGAGGGTCGATGACTTCTGACTCAGCGTCCGACACATGTTGGTTTGGTTCTTAAAACTTTTAGGTAACGAGTTGGGAAGTTTTAGACTTGTTGCAACACCACTACCACTCCTAAACACATGTTGGTCATATCTCAAATAAATATAGTTGATCAAGCTATAATTATCCCAGATATGATTACATAACTGTCCAGGTTTGACTGTAGTGTTCAACCTTTAAGTTCTTTTGTTTTTGTTCTTATTATGATAAGGTTCTAGAAAGTATACATACTCTTCTAAAATACTTATATCTTTAGAGTATACTTTTAGTCAGAGTGTTTTAGTCCCATTGTATTTATAGTTGTATATCTTGTATGGCTAGATATACTAGTTCACTATAAACAATGCTCTGATACCAATCTGTCACACCCCCAAACCAGAACGACGGAAACGTCCGGAGGCGGGTGACGTCATTGTGCAGTATCATAACAATTGAATATAAATGAAACATAGCAAATCCAAACATCATACATTAAGATAACAAACTTACATTGTTTTACATCATGTATTTGTTCTCAAATTACACACAAAAGAGACAATAGTAAGTAAATTCCAAACTACAACAAAATAATCCTGAGTCCGCGTTCCATAAACCTGCTTACTGATTTCCTGAGAATACAAGTCGTTTGAAAAGCGTCAACATAAAATATGTTGGTGAGTTCATAAGCATTTTTGTATAAAAATTTGTGATAGTTTAGAAAACCAGAAAATCCAATATTTTCTTGTCAAAACAGTTGTAAGTCTTGTTTCCAATCAAGTATAGTTGCATGTGTCTTTTAGTTTATCGTTTTCGAAATCGTATAAAATCGTTTACTCTAGAAAATCCTATATTTTATGATGTACAAAATAGTAGTCTTAAAACCCTAAGACTTGTGTGGTAAAAGCTTCACTTAAAGTATCCAAACAATAGTTGTTTATAATCGAAAGGTGTAACTTGCGTAAATTTCTAAATAATACTGTTATATTCTAAATGAGTCGTTATAACCATACTAATATGACGGAGTGCCTGTCTATACGTTCTTCAGGCGCCAGATTCGTTTAAGACATTTGTCACCCTAGACTGGCCGGTCTAGCTGTAGCGAACAGTGAAGGTGCGGGGTGTCAACCCCGTATATATATATATATATATATATATATATATATATATATATATATATATATATATATATATATATATATATATATATATAGGTACAGTGAAGATGCGTCTCACTAGAATACTAACACATATTTGTGTAAATCGTTGAAATCTTTTATTTATTAAATAAATAACAATAGTTGTACTCGTTGACTAGATATATCGTTTTCGTTTGTTGAAAATAATCCACTTTGAATCATATTTGTCAAAAATGACCCAATATTATCGATATTGGCAAAAATGACCATTCTTTTTATAAATTGCCAAAAGGTGTCATAAGTGGTTCAAAACTATGTGAATTGTTGAAAATAGCCCATTTATTCTAAAATGCTCATTTTAGACTTATATTTAGGAAAATGTTCAAAAGGTCCCTTGTTTATCCAAAAATTCCATTTTTGGTCCTTTAGAAATTGAGATGTTCAATAATTACTCAAATTTATCCCATGTTCCAAAATGATCGTTATATATATATATATATATATATATATATATATATATATATATATATATATATATATATATATATATATATATATATGTATAGTCGAAAGTGGTCCCCAAAGTATTATTATTTCCATAATTTAACCACTTCCAAAATATTTTATCCAACAACTTGTTTAAGCAAATTTTGAAGCAATCGTTATGGTTTTTGTCATAACAATTTGTGACTTATATTTTGTAACATACTAGTTCTTGATTCTATATACAATTTGTAAAATATGGTTCAAGCTCTTGAGACTTGCACAAGGTTTCGAGTTCTTGGACTAATTCATATGGAGTTTTCATAAGTTTAGCACATATAATTTAGCATACATGCATAACAAGCGAATATATCAAGATTTAAACGAGGCTTTGACTTGTATCCTCCCCAAAAACAATGAAAACTCAAAAATAGGGGTATGAAGCTCACAATGGGTAGCAAATAGTGTAGTTGAAGGGATGAGGTGAGAAATTTGAGCCTAGAACACTTGATGTGTTGGATGAACTTCTTGAGGATTTTTGCTAGCATAAGGTTGTTAACACATAAATTTATGTGTGAGTAGAAGAATCACAATAACTAAATGTATGAACCATTTACTTGGCATGAATTACTTACCAAAAACTAGGAAGAACTGTGAAGTAATGGGTCTTGGAGCTAAGTCTTGAGTTCTTAAGAGGATTCACAGAAAGTGAAATGAAGTTGTAGAATGAGGAATGGAGTTTACGCCCCTTCATATGGGATAAGGAAATTGATAAGATGTTTGCTTGGTTTACTGTTGGGTAAAACATAGGTTACTGAGATTTGTATTGGAAATAGCTAATTAACAACTCACAATCCGTAAACACCCTTGAATTGGGAAGGGGTTCACGGTCTAAATGGATCTTAAACTAAGGGTTATGGTCTAATGGAGGTCCACCAAGGTGGTTTACGGCCTAAGGGGGTCCCTTATGGTGTTCACGGCCTAAAAGTGGCATAGAATGGTGTTCATGGTCAATCATTTGATGCTTAGGGTGGGTCACGGTCAAGGCTTGGTGGTTTGAGGTGGTTTACGGCCAAAGTGGCCTCTTGGAAGTTGTTCACGGCCAACTTATGACTTCCTAGGGTGGTTTACGGCTTTGGGTGCTTCCTAGGGAAGTGTTCATGGTCAAGAATGCACATGAACTTTAATGTAGTGGTTTATGTTGATAAGATCAATATCTTGACGTAACTTAAATTTCTTATTTGCTTGCATTGACTTAGGAGAATTTAGGGTAGTATAATTCTCAAAAACATTACATTACCAAAGCATAATAATAGTATAGCTATAACTATTACATATACGGGACTCCTTGTCTTGGTTTTTGGACTTGAAATTTCCAGTTGTGACAATTGTGGACAATAAATGGATTTATTAAAGGTCTTGGGCTTCAAGGTAATGGGGTTTAGACCTTATTGGATGATAACAATGTTGGATAAGTAATTAAAGCCTTGGTTTGTGTCTTGGAATCAAGGGGTAAAATGGGAAAAGTGATGTTTTATACTTCTTTCATGAATTATGGTTTTTATTTCGACATGTGTTAAGCCAAAATTAACTAGATAGAAGTATGGGGCTCGTCAATACCTTTCCATGGATATAAAGATCGCCAAAAATGGAGTTGAAACGAAGAAGTTATGACTGTTTGAAGTTGGAGTGAAATTTGGTGAAAACCCGTTCTTATGAGGTGAGAAGTAATTCTCACGGCGTGAGAGTGCTCACGAGGTGAGAATATATTCTCACGACATGAGAATTGTATATCCCAAAGCCCACAAAATTTTTAGGGTTTTCAAGGTATTTAAAGGTAAGGATTCATGTTTTAGGGTATTTTCTTAGCCTCTATCATATCTAGAACCTTTTGGGAGAAACCCTAACCTCCATTTTCAAGATTTGAGCCTCCCCTCTCATCTGTCATCCATTTTTGAAGTTTTTAGTGGTTTTGTAGCAATATATTCTTGCAAGATTGATCCTTGAAGATTGGCAATTGGAGATCTCAACTCACATCTACCTTCTACACCTTTGTAAGTTATAAAGTTCCAAGCTTTATTGCATATTCATCTTGGATCTAAGTGTATTTGTTGTTTTGGTCCATTTTAATGAGTTTTTAGTGAGAGTTAGGAATAAAGTTTGCAACTTTATTACTCTCCAAGGTCCCAAGAGCATTGTATGTTTCAGGTCTCGACTCCAACACCCTTTAGATTTGTTTAGAATGTTTTCTTGGACCTCTTGGACTAGGAAAGTTCTGATCTTTTGCATCCCCTTTCAACCATGCAAGTTGTAATGCTTGATTCAGGTATCATTTATTTCTCAACACTTTAGTGTTTTGGGCTGGAACTCGACGAGTTGGGGAGCTCCAACTCGTCGTAGGGATCGTTTTGGACACGAGATTAAGGGTCTACTCGACGAGTTGGAAGACCCCAACTCGACGAGTAGACGCTGGAAAGGAAAACCCTAATTTTTAGGGTTTGCACCCTATTTAAAGGCCTTAAGCCTCATTGTTAGCCTCCTTTTCCGCCCCCTTTGTCCAGATAAACCCTCATTCGTGCTTGTTCTCTCATTTTGTGTGTGTGTGAGCTTGGAGAGTGATTTTGGTGCTTTCTTGAAGGAGCTTGAAGTTTGGTGTTGCTTAGTTGAAGGGAGAAGCTTTGGATCCAAGAATTCCTCTGTTGTGGCAGCCATATTAAGGTATAAAGTCGATACCTTGACCATTTATTTGATAGATCTCTTCATTGAGAAGTTTATGGCCTTTAGTAGCTTATTTTGGAGTCATTCTTGGATATGAGCATGTCTTGAAGTTATGACTTCAGATCTAGACATTTTATTGCCTTTTGAAACTTAAAGTTGCCATCTTTATCAAGTCTTGGCCCTCCTCCATGCCCTAGGTCTCTTATGAAGCTTAGTTTAGTGTTTTTAGCCTCTTGATACCATGCATGGACGTAAAGTTAGCAACTTTACGTGGTATCTCAGCCCTAGGGGACCAGATCTATGGTTTAGAGGCATTAGACTCGCTTGGAAGTGACTGAATGAGTTAAGACTAGGAAAACTCGACGAGTTGCTTATCCATCTCGACGAGTTGGATTGTGGTCCCCCGACCTTTCTGATTATTAAGCAAACTCGACGAGTTGTTGAGATGACTCGGCAAGTTGGCTAAGGTTTTCTTGGTTTTATGAAGACTAAAGGAACTCGAGGAGTTGATAGATGCACTCGACAAGTTGGGTCAACATGGACTGTTGACCTTGACTTTGACCATGGTTGACCAAGTTTGAATTTAAGGGTATCTTTGGTATTTTGGGATTCTGATGAAGTTAGTCACATGATGGTTGTAGGTAATGGAGTTCGGAGCTGTGAGTTGGGATTTGATTTTTACCGGTTCATCATTTCTTGAGAGGCGAGTCTCCTCACCATACCAATGGGTCGAAGGCACCCAGGCCGACCCATTCAGTTAGTTGTGATGATTATTGTGGAATCATTATTGATATGCCTAGTATGTATGTATACGGAAGGGTTAGTACCTTATTGGTTAGAGATGGAAGACCCCGGGGGAGCCCGTGGCAGTTGGATATCAGACCATGGGGGGAGCCTATGGCATTCAAGGTAAAGACCATGGGGGGAGCCCATGACATGTAGGTATAAGACCCTGGGGGGAGCCCACGACATCCTGGAGTAAGACCCTTGAGGGAGTCCACGACATCCCTATTTGTTTATATATGTGTTATGTAGTATGATAATTATGTTTCTATGATATGTGGTATGCTTGTTTACTCTATGTCATTTACATGGAAGAACCCGAGGGGAGCCCGTGGCAGTTGGATATCAGACCATGGGGTGATCCCATGACATTCAAGGTAAAAACCATGGAGGAGCCCATGGCATGTAGGTATAAGACCCTGGGGGGAGCCCACGACATCCTGGAGTAAGACCCTAGAGGGAGTCCACAACATCCTTATGTGGTATATATATAGCTAATATAACTAATATGGTTTATGTGATTATGTGGATTGTGTGGGGTATGCTCTGGGAAACTCACTAAGCATTAGCTTACAGTTTGTTGGTTGTTTCAGGTACTTCAGGATCTAAGGGCAAGAGCCTGGCTTGATGGCGCGGCATGCACTCTCTGGCGTTTTATTTGGGACACTCTGATAATATGAATAATTTATTTGATGTCATGGATTTTGAAAACAAAATGTGATTGGAATTTTATATTTTATGGAAATGATTTGGTTATTTAAAATGAAAAATTTTATTGGAAATTTGGGCTGTTACACAAGTTATCTTGGTAATTTAGGTTATTTTGGGGTAATAAAGTTTAGATCTTGAAAGCTTGAGACATTATTATGGATAACTTTGGAAACTTTATCCATCTATTCATCATCTCGATTCAGATATGAAGGTTGGAGACTTTGAGTTAATGGATTAAGTTGAGAAATATGCATTTTAGTGTCCCTTTGTGACTTAAAGTCTAAATCTTGGTTGTTTGGATCATCCTAATGGATAAAGATGGAAACTTTATCCATTATGGATCTATTAAGAACGATAAAAATGTGATCTTGGTCCTTATATCCCTTCCATGCAAGAGTCATGATGTCTTAATGGATTATTAAGTTAGGGTTTTAGCTTTTGGACCTTGTCTAGCTATGGAAAGTCATAAAGGTGGAAACTTTATGAATTTGAGAAATGTTTTGGGACTAGATTTGGGTTTTGGACGAAAGGAATTAAGAGAATAATCAGTTAATGGAAAAAGTGCCATTTGACCGAGTGCGTTGGGCGTACTTCTGAGTACGCTGTGCGTACTCGTATGGAGTCCTGTTTCTGGATTGTGAGTACGACATGCGTACGAGCTAAGTATGTTAGGCGTACTCAGCCTGAAGTTTGACTTCTTGACTTGTTAACTTTGACCTTTGACAAGGGTTTTGACCAAGTGTGACCAAAGGGTATTTTGGACAATTGTTTGAGACAAGGTCACTTTTTGTTGTACATGTGACTTGTAGAGTTGATATTTGGAGCAGTGTCATGTTCAGCTATATTTCCGGAGTAAGAGGTGAGTTTTCCTCACTGTACTTATGGGTCGAAGGCACCAAGGCCGATACACTGGATCTGTATCCTGATATATAGGATGTTGTTATGTTGTAGTGATCTGTTAGATATGTATCCTGGTATATAGGATGTTGGTATGTTGTAGTGATCTGTTAGATTTGTATCCTAGTATATAGGATATTGTTATGCTGTAGTGATCTGTTAGATCTGTATCCTGGTATATAGGATGTTGCTATGCGGTAGTGATCTGTAGATCTATATGAATTTCTGTACTTGCTAGCTATTGATTTTTATGGTATATGTTGATGTGATATGGTCGGTTGGGTTGAGGCGGTCCTGCTTTGTGCTGAAGGCTAAGATACCCAAGGCGGTCCAAATATGCTGAAGTCCTACGAGGCGGTCCAGCCAGGCCGAAGGCCCGAAGAGCGGTCCTGATAGGCTGTAGGCTCAGTGCGGCAGTCTAGTCATGCTGAAGGCTCTAAGAGCGGTCCAAATAGTATGTAGGCCCAGTGCGGAGGTCCAATCAGGCTGAAGGCTAATGTATGCATGTTGTTATCTATATGGTTGTGTATGGTACTTTGGGGGAACTCACTAAGCTTTGATGTACAATTTAAGTTTATGTTTCAGGTACTTCAGATGATTGTGGGAAAGAAAATGCGTGATCGTGAACATCCTCCTGTTTTTATGATATTGATTTGGGACACTCTGATATATGATTTCCACTTTTGAGATCAATGTTTTGTAAACGATTATGGTTTTTGTTTAATTGAAAAATGAAAAATTTTACCTTGATTTTTGGGATGTTACACCCACATTGAAGACATTCGATTTTTCTCCTTTCTATTCCTACGAGTCGACAGCTTCAGGTAGAATGGTGTTGGACAACTTATGTGAAAATTCCGAAAACTGTTGCAATTGGATCGTGGTTCTTGTCTTACGATTCCATTTCATCCTCCATGTCCACCATATTATCCAATACCGAGTAACTGTCATTAACAACACAAAAATTTCTTAGATTCAAGTGAAAATAGTTTAGGGAATAACTCCTTGAGTGGTTGATTGCATAACCATTTATCCAACAAAAATTAACAATTGAAACCATTTCCAAATCTCCTTGAGAATAAAGCTTGCAAGTCAATATTGCATGACATAAAATCAACTTCAATTTTTGTGATTTCTTTCAAATTTGTCGAGTATCTTATCCTTGCCAATAAAAATAAACATAGATAAATAAATAAATAAAAACAACTGATAATATATTTTCACATATAAAAATTTAATATAAGGTGATGCGTCATAAAATCCCAAATTTTAAAACTTTTGAAAACGATTGAGACGAAATGAAAGGTTATTGAGAAAGGTTACGTGTGGCATCAAAACGTCGACCAATATTTAGATGACTTGTCCAATTGGCTATAAATTTGTGTACCCTACCTACGAAATTTCAATCGTGAGTATGAGCTATGAGTCACGACACAAACTACATCTACTTACTCAATCTTATCAATATTAGAGTAGAGCGTGATTGTGAACTGAGCAACACGACTGAGCCTCAACAAACCAAACATGAAATTGACATACTGAGAGGCTGTAGCATCTAAAAACGTCAATAATAACTGTTTTCCATACAAATAGTAAGCTATATCAGGTGGAGCACGCCTCTACAGTGAACGACTTATCCCTACTGTCTCTTAGGTACGAACCTGGAACAACAAATCTCAATAACGGCAAACATAACCATGAACACTATAAATACAAAGGAACATCGCACTCGAACCTATAACATCTCGTATATTATCTGATTTACTTTCTCACTCTCATTATCACTTTGGATTAGTGCTAACTTTATTATCAGAGCGTCGCCCGGACACATTCACCTTGAAGAGCACCATATGTCCATCCCCGATTATACTCAATAATTCTTTGCATCATTTCTGGGACCGCCATTAGGGGTGAGAAAAAACCAAACAGACTAAAGAAAAAACGACAAAACTGCAACCGAAAAACTGAAACCGATGAAAAAACCAACGGTGCAGATTTTGTTGGGTCAAAAATATGGTTTATACTTTGCTTTTCTAGGAAAATGTATTTTTGTGTCTTGGACCGTAAACAACTTGGTGTTTACGGTCGTATACGTGTTTACAGTTGTGTTTACGGCCGTAAACAGGTTTACGGCCGTAAACCCATTTACGGCCCATGTTCACCAAGCCCATGTTTCTTATGTATAAATATAGGTGTAAGGGGTGAGGAGTAGAGTGATGAACACTAGAGGAGCTTAAGTGTGTGCATTTGAAGGTGTTATAGAGAGAGAAACTAGAGAAAAGAGAGTGTGTGTGAGTGTGTGTGAATCTCATGTAAAGGATCATCATTCTATTCATTAATACATTGAGATTCACATTATTCTTCTTCTCCTTCTCTTCTATTTGATCTGACATCATCCGTTTGATTGGGATTCCGCACCATCAAACGGATCTGATTGATACACAAGCAGATTAGGGACTTACAGATTTAATTTTTGCAAAAACCAAACGTCAATGGTGCGGTGCGTTTTTTACCCAAAAAACCAGTCTACCGAAACCGAATAGAACCTCAAGTGTGTATAACAATAAAACAATTAATGTATATTATACACATGTTATTTAAAATACTTATAAACAATAATATATATTATATGTTTACTTTGTGTTTGTGTAAGACTATATGGGCTGCAAAAGAAATTATCTGTTGTTAGCCAAACATACAAATCGATTATGTGTAATAAGCTTGTAACAAATTAATTCAAAGTCAACCAACCTTCAACTATTAATTAGTTTGTGAGAGTAGTCACAGATTGTATTTGAAGCTACTTACAATATTCTATTATGTATTTTTGTTTTGGGCTGGAAATGAATGGTTTCAAAAATGAAAAAAAATGCACCGTACAAGCATACATGCACATGGTATTCAGTTCTTACGATTTTAAAAAACCACACCAATAAACATAAAAAATTGCACCATAGTTTAGACACAGTTGAAAACCGAAACCGCACCAATAAAAACCAAAACCGCATTTAAAACCCACAAAACCGAGCCATTTCAAAACCGCACCCAACAGTTTTAAGAATGCAAAAACCGCACCATGCGGTTTGTGGTTCAGTTTGGCCTTAATACCGTACCAAACCCTACCATGCTCACCCCTAACTTCCATGAAAGTCATCATTTTGGCGGCCAAACTAGGAACTAGAAGTTGAATAAGTTGGGAGAACACTTTATTTCCTCTTATTACTATCCCAATGATTTGTGAAGCTATAGTGAAAGACTGATGGCTATTTGTGCTTGATCTAGAGCTTAAAAGTGGATATCAAGTGGAATTGAAGTAGGAAATCAACTTTGGCAACTTAGAATTATTATGAGGTATCATCTCCTTCTAGTTCATATCTAAAATTCGAGTTAGGGTTTGTGATCTTGGGACAAATTTGAATATAATGTTGATTAGTGTAGTAAAGTTATGTTCCTATCTCTATTTATGTATTTAAACATGATTATACACTCCAATCTTCATTCCTATGATGGATGTGGAGGTTACGAACTTCTAAAGTTCATAAAGCCTAGAATTATGATTGAGCTTTAGAGTTTGATGCTTGAAATGTGCTCTGGAACATCATGTGGTTGTCATTTAACTAATGATGGTCTAATCCCTAACTTTATGTATGAGTTGTACCATGGATTGAGAAAGTTTTACATAAGCTTCTAGTCAAATTAGTGAGGTCAAATCTGGATATAATGAAGTAATTAGTGATCCACATGTTGGACATAGTTATGATTCCATGAATTCCATTATCATTATGTCGGTAATTGATGATTCCATGAGTAATCTCATCATTAGAATTGAATGTGGTAATTGAAAACAAAGATGAACAATCTAAACATGATTTAAAATGAGAATCTGAATGATTTTGATTGTTTAAAAGAGGTTTCAAGTTCATGATGGAGTAGCTCTAGTAATGGAATGGAATTAACACAACTCCACATTTATTTTTGAAACCGCAATGCAAGGAAAGATATCATAACTTAGGAATGGAATTGAGATTAACTTGGTTATAATAACATTTGTTAATGTCATGATAAAAGAATAGACAAGTAAATGCTTTGAGCAAGATTGCATTTATATCATTCATGTACTTAACAAATTCTATCAAGTATAGGTACTTATGGAAGAGGCTATCAATAGGATGTAAGTAAATAAATAAAAAATGACTAAGATGACACCATACTACACATATTTGCAGCACGACAAGATGTAAGTCAACGAATAAAAAATGACTAATTAAATTGGGTGACAACATACTACAAATATTTGCAACACGTCAAATAATTAAGAATCATGAAATTTGCAAATAATGGCACCAAATTTCACTATGTAGAATGCCACAATATACAAAAGGGGAACCTACTTCCATGGATCCAATGTATTAACAAAGCATAAGCAGACTAAATCTTGCATGAAAACTACAGGATCATCATCAGAGCTCATGAAGGGGCAAGAGAATTGACAACCAAAGTCTTTTAACTATGGTTCTACTGACCCAAGGTATATCAAGATGTCGAAGATATGAAGTAAAAGTTCATTGAATGACATACTTACGCACCAGTTCAACACCTATTGTGCTCTATCATGGTAAACATTTCTAGCACATATCATTCCCACCTATTAGCATCAAGTACACTATCTAAAGGTAGCAGATAAATCAAAAGATTTATTTAAGTGCACATGCATCCTCGAATCTAGGTTTTACTAGTTTTAGCAACATACTTTAAAACTAAACTAAAAGAATATAACACTTACCTTTTGATCCTTAGATCATGTGATGGACATCTCATGCAAAGGATGAAGAGCAAAACCTAGAACTCCTCTAATGAAGTCAAACCCACGACTCTGAAAGCAGAACAAGGAAAACCCTAATTAGGGTTAGATCGAATAGTTAATAACCCTAGCGAGGGGTTATAATTCTCGTCCATGGAGAGAGAGGAGAGAAGGGAGAACGAATTTTGTGAAGGAAAAAGTTTATACGGTTTGATCCCTAACTCCTTATTTAGAGGCAGCATATAAATCCTCAAGAGAGTCAAACTCTTAAGGTTTATCCTTTCTTTATTTAAAACATGCCTTATCCTTATCAGGATAAGCAAAAATCGTCCACCTCCTTATTCTGGAGAGTTCTAGAATATTCCAATTAATCCAAAGGATTTAATTAATATTCAACTCATTTAATTAATTAAAACTATTAAATTAATTACCAAAATAATTTCTAATTAATTTATTAATTCCTTAATAAATTAACGACTTATTTTCTCCATTTCCTTAATGTTATTTGTGTTATGAGTCCAACCCAAAATTACCCTATTATTATTTAGAAATATTACCAACTAGTTAATGACCTTGGACACTATTTCCAAGATGTTTCATGATGAATCGATAACGAACCAGATTTTTCTATACACAATATCTATGGGAAATATCAGAGTTTTTCTTACAGTTGTAGAATTATACTAAAACTAAAACACTTTACTTCCCAGAACAAATCACATGTTTACAATAAAATCTTTCATACAAATTGGAACAACAAGGAAAATACATAAATAGCATCCTACTATCTAAGTCTTGTCCTTGTGCTCCCGTCTTCTCTTCTAGTACCATGACTACTACTACCTGAACCTGCAAAACATAAAACATATCTACAACATATGTTTCTAGTGAGTTATTCTTCTATCTTTTCTAATCTTTCTCCTTCCTTCTCCTTCTCATACCATGTCATCTAAGTTCTTTCTCTTAATAACATACACTTATATTTTCCTCCTTTATCTATCTCTTTTTTTTTCTATTATTTTATTCTTATCTCTTACAATTTCTCTTAGCCACTTCTTAGGCTCATCTCATACTCTATATCTAACTCTGCTCGTATCCATTCTCTTCTCTATCTCTTCTCTACTTTGTCTCTTTAATACTCTATCTCTTCTCTACATTGTCTTTTCTCTACCCTTTCTATACTCTGTGCATGCTCTTATAATCTCTTACTCTTCTCTTCTCTTATCACTTCCTCTTAGCATGCATGTCTCTTACTTTACTTACTCTTCACATTTCTATTCTAATCACTAAACGCCTCAACATTCTATTCACATCTATACCCAACGTTCACATCTCACACTCTAATATCATCTCTTATGATCCCACGTGGATCCTTAACCATTCTTCTCTTGAATACCTCATGGATTCCTTATCTTTAATCCTTCACGGATTACATCTAAGTTCTTAAAAGAACTCTCTTTTCTTTTTCCTCTCAAGAAACCTTTCTCTATCTTCTATAACCATACATAATTTGGATTCCTGCAGTAACCATCTATCTATATTCCAAAAGGGAATCATCATATCTTTTCCGGTAGGGACATAGTCTCATTCCCAAAGGAATCATACTTTTCCCTATAGGAACCATACTCTTATTCCTTAAGGAATCTATATCTCTTTTCCCTGAAGGAACCATACTCTTGTTCCCGAAGGAACATCTATCTCTCGTCACTAAAGGAACCATACTCTTGTCCCCATAGGAACCTCTATCTCCCATCCCCGAAGGAACCATACTTTTTTTTTCTAGTAGGAACCTCTATATCTTGTCCCCAAAGGAACCATACTCTTGTTCCTGAAGAAACCTCTATCTCTCGTCCCCGAAGGAACCATACTCTTGTCCCCGTAGGTAACTCTATGTCTACATCTCTATCTTTGTTATGTGAATCATCACATAACACTTGTCCCAAGGACAATCCATCTCTTTATCTCATCAAGAGATTATCTAATCTTTCTCTTCTAGTACTTATCACATTAATTAATCAATCTCTATCTATGTCTAATAACATATTGGTATTCTACACAATACCAATAATGTATATATATTCATACTTACTCTTACGATTATATTGCATATAATCATCTTCTTTTCTTTCTGCTATCTCTTGGGTATTAAAAAATACCCTTCTAATCCTCTTAACATACTCTAGGTATATTTGCATGCTCTGCTACATGCTTCTAACATATACCTCAAGGATGTTATGAACATACTTACATGCTTAGATACATGATCTTACACACACACACACACACACACACACACATATATATATATATATATATATATATATATATATATATATATATATATATATTCTTAATCCTTCTTCATCTCGCAACTTGAGGGAATTCTCTTAGTGCCTGAAGGTCCTCGTACATACATACATACACACACACACACACACACATATATATATATATATATATATATATATATATATATATATATAACATAATCTAGAGAGAGAGAGAAAGAGAGAAAGAGAGAGAGAGAGAGAGAGAGAGAGAGAGAGAGAGAGAGAGAGAGAGAAAGAGAAAGACTGAGAGTAATAACTCACCTTACTAGTTAGTGAGGAATAACTATTCTTCTTGGCTCTTCTCTTCAACTAATGCATTCTTGATCTATCTTCTTTGTCAAGGCCAAATCATACATGCATACAAGCATCTTCAATTGATGCATTCTTGATCTATCTTCTTGCTCAAGGCCTAATCATACATATATACATACATCATGTGACATCCCCATTTTCACGGCCAGAAAAGGCTGATTTTGTTTATGCTTTATAAAAATCAGAGTACCTCTTTTAATGAAAATGTTGCGGAATTTGTTCCCAGAAAAACATGATAAATACGTTATCAAAGCATTTCCGAAGAAATGTATTTTTATTCATTTTAAAACATTGGGATGTCATCGTCAATACAGAAACATAAGCATAAACAGAACTTACATTCATTTACACTAGTGATCTACATCTCTTTTAAATCTCTCAGTGTAATGTAACTTCATATCGACACCTGTGTCACAAATAAACTGAGTGGGTCAGGTTGGGAAACCTGGTGAGTACATAGGGTTTTCAACCCACAATAATATAATTATTATGTTTAATCATCAAACAATTAACCCAATTACCCATCCCCATTATCTTATTTACTCTTAAGGATCTACCCTAAGAATCAACTATTTCTTGTTCATTCGTTCCTAAGGATCATCCTAAGGAATAGGCATGAAATCCATCGTTGCCAGGGTTTACTCAACGGGCACTAAATCCATAGTTGCCAGGGTTTGCTCAACAGGCACTAAATCCATAACTGCCAGGGCTATTTCGTTTATCAACAGTATCGTTTCCGAGAATCCACTCGCAATACATGTCAATGGGTTTTTATCTCGTTTATCAACAGTATCGTTTCCGAGAATCCACTCGCAATACATGTCAATGGGGTTTTAGAGTACATCTGGTGAATACACAGTTCAAAACACCTACAGGTTGCGAGTCTGCTAGTGTCCACTAGACTGTCTAGAATAGTCTGTGGTTGTCATCCATACTCTGCTGAATGACGGGGCCAACACATGGGTAAAAGGCTTCTCTCATGGTTTACCTCTCACCCTTATCTCATGGTCTATATCACTTCTCATCATTTTATTTTTGTCACACAACAACTATTTCATCTACCCATGTTTTACCCAACACATTTTGTAGATATAAAATACATATACAGTTTAAATCATTTAAAACATGTATAAAAATCTTTCACCCAGCACAGACGGCAAGTATACAGACAATATGCACACATAGCACGTAATTTATATTAAATACTTCATATCTATGTGTAAGATGAAAGGGACTATGCTATTATTATTATTATATAAGCGTTAAACAACACTATATAACTCATAATAATAGCCCAAATAATTATTATAAGGTCGTAATAACATCACTATATTAAATCATAAGCTATACTAAAGATAGGTTAGGCGTAGCGCACTTACATCGGATTTTTCTCAAAAAACCGGGCTTCGCCGGAGCAGCGTTCCCGAGCCGAAAGGCTCCTTTCTCGGGACTCTGGGAGCCTCGGGGCTTCCTTCGGGTGCTAGGGAGGTTCCCTAGGCTTTTTGGGGGGTTTAGGGGCTAGAGAGAGGTTCTAGAGAGAGAGAGAGAAGAGGTTGGAATGGTGTGAAGAATGAGGGAACCCGGCACCTCTATTTATAGGCTGGAATCCTGCTCTACTCGTCGAGTAGGTCCTCTTACTCGTCATGTCCATGCCACATGCCACCTTCTGGTGGCTTGCCTTGGGGAGAAAGCCTTGGCCCATATTCAGCCACGTCACCCCTTTTGCAGCATCACCCTGCTGACTTCTAAACCCCGTAACTTTCGCATACGAGCTCCGTTTTCGACGTTCTTTTTTCCACGCGTAGCTAAAAACAAGATCTACAACTTTCATTTAGACTCCGTCGGCTAATTCTCGACCGATCTTAAATTTAACAGTAGAAGGAGATTAGATTGTTAAATGACCACGAAGAATTCGTAACTCCTTCGTACGGACTCCGTTTTCGTCTGTCATTTTACTGTTGAGTTCCTATTAATGAGATCTTCAACTCTCATTAAGGTTGCGTAAGCCAAAAACCGCTCGAACTAAAATTCGAGTTTCGGGCCGTGCACTGCTATGCCAAATCTTAGAAAATTCATAACTTCCTCATACGAAGTCAGATTTGGGCGTTCTTTTTATGGATGTTCTCGGTTTAACATATACTACAACTTTTTTTTAGATCACTAAGGCTAAAAAGTCCTCTATTGTAAATTCACTATTTACGTCTCCCGGTGCCGTGCCGGTTTTGCCGAAAAACTTCGACGGGCCATAACTTCTTCGTTATAACTCGGATTTCGGCGTTCTTTATATGTACGGAACCCTTGAGACATATTCTACAACTTGGTTAAGATTATTTTTTCTAAATAATCTTTTGTCGAAAAGTCATTTTCGACCGCTATTATCTCTAAATTTACTAGCCCGGAACTAAAATTCGAGTTTCGGGCCGTGCACTGCTATGCCAAATCTTAGAAAATTCATAACTTCCTCATACGAAGTCAGATTTGGGCATTCTTTTTATGGATGTTCTCGGTTTAACACATACTACAACTTTTTTTTAGATCACTAAGGCTAAAAAGTCCTCTATTGTAAATTCACTATTTACGTCTCCCGGTGCCGTGCCGGTTTTGCCGAAAAACTTCGACGGGCCATAACTTCTTCGTTATAACTCGGATTTCGGCGTTCTTTATATGTACGGAACCCTTGAGACGTATTCTACAACTTGGTTAAGATTATTTTTTCTAAATAATCTTTTGTCGAAAAGTCGTTTTCGACCCCTATTATCTCTAAATTTACTAGCCCGGATCTACGGGCGTTACACATCAAGTTGTATCTTAATGTTTATTTGTTGCTATTACAATTTTCTTATAATTAACCAAACTATATATACAAAGAAGTGTTTGCAAATTTATTATTAGTTATTAGCATTTTGTTATTATCCGTGTTATTTTAATCTTTCAAGTGTCAACTGTTTTTTTATCTGTTTCAACCTTATTTACATTTTATCCCATTTGTATCCCTATACCCATTTGTTTCCCCTATAACAATAGCGAAATAAACTTACCAGTATATTTGTAAATTAATAAATGTTTTGCAAATAATTGATTAGTCATTATGATTTCAAATTATAAATAGTGTTTTTCTTTGTCAACCGTGGTTTCCACGGGTTTAAACCTAGTGTGTGTGTGTCTATATATATATATATATATATATATATATATATATATATATATATATATATAACATAATCTAAAGAGAAAAAGAGAGTGAGAGTAATAGCTCACCTTATTAGTTAGTGAGGACTAACTATTCTTCTTGGCTCCTCTCTTCAATTTATGCATTTTTTATCTATCTTCTTGCTCAAGCCTAATCATACATACATACAAGCATCTTAATAATTGTCTTTCCTATTAAGAGATTTTGACTCTCTAACTCAAGATAACCACTTAATGGATCAAACTTTATCTTTCAATTATATACCTCTTTATCTATTCGAATAATGAATTAAGCACCCCATAATACCCAATTGATTATAATCTAAAATCTAATGCCTCAATTACACATAATCACAAGTTAGGGTTTCAAAACCTAACTCTCATTAGATTGATTCCACCATGGGAATCCCTTTATATGATTTATTAAAGCTTCTAGACACTATCAATAGCATCATACTTAATCTATAGGCTAATCAACCTAGTAAATCTAACCAGTTCATCAAAACACCATTAAGCCCTAATTAGCCAAGAACAAGAACAATTGATCACTTCTTGATCCTTCTCCAACCTCAAAATCGCCAAAGTTTGGCTATGGAGGATTTGGGGGTGCGTTATGACGAGAATGAAGGCTTAACAGCCTTTAATCTGATTTGTAACTGCGTCGTGACCATCTATTTACCGTACAACGGTGGCCAGTTAATCTCAGTCAATGGAAGTTACTTGATTGCCACACCATGGCAATTTTCTTGCCACGTAGTGGTGCTCTTTCTCCACTAGAATCCTACTTTGGCCACCGCGAAGTGGCACCCATATACTGCACCGTTGGGACACTGTACATTTCCCTCTACTTACGATGAAATCTCGTCTGGGTCCTCATCATCGCTCGTTGTACCATAGTGATCTATCCAATGCGCCACGACAACTGCTTGACAGCAGCTCCGTGGCGGATTCCATTCCAGCTTTGGGATGTTTTTGTCACAACTTCTAACGCGCATAACTTCTTTGTTTCTTACCCATTTTCTATGATCTTTATATCCACGTGAAGTGGGAACATACTATATAAATCTGTTAAGTCATTTCTTACTAAATTAATACATTCCTTAATATGTTAAGTCGTAAAGTTGGCCCAAAAAGCATAAAATTTCTATTTTACCCTTTTGACCAAAAGTGAATCTTCTCATGCATTCTTTCTCTTGTAATTACTCGTCTAATCTAATCTTAGTGACTTAAAATCTTCTTGGCCAATTTTATGAAGTCACAACTTCTTATTCTCACATTTTTCTCGTAATTGACCATTTTTCCCTTTTGGTCAATATTTGACTAAAAGTCAACTTTCTCTAAATTTCAGGTTCTTACAATCTACCCCTTAAAGCGATTTCGTCCTCAAAATATTTTCTTACTCTTTTGGTCATTTTCTCAATTAATGAACCATTTCAAGTTTATTTCCTTCTTTAACCTCTCAACGGGAAATAGTAATCTACTTTCCATTTCTTTGCATTTTCAGTGCAATGGCCAATCTTTCTTCATTCACTATAAGAAAAAGTTGAAATAACTACGAAAATTTTCTATGGAAGTACTTCGTAGTTATTATGATATGGAATATGCTACAAAATGGCTTGTAATAGCTATTTTGCTATGGAATTTGCTATAGAATTGCATTCCGTAGCTAATTTTTGAATAGTTACGGAAGTTTGCTACGAAATTAAAAATCGTAGTTAATCTACGATGGACTATGCTACAAAATACTTAGACGTAGCTATATTCTCTATGGAATTAGCTACTAAATTACGTTCTATGGCTAATATTTGAAGAACTACATAATTTTGCTACGTAATCGGAGTCCATAGTTATCATGCTACGAAATTTGCTACAAAATTATAAGTCTTAGATATTTTGCTACAAAATGTACTACGGATCAAACTTTGTGTTATTTTGCTATTCTGCTGCAAAAAGTGCTACCAAATCTAAGTCTGTAGGTAGCTTACTACCACATTTGTTACGAAGACAAAATCGGTAGATATGCTACTACAAAATTTGCTACGGGATCGTAGGTCGTAACTATTATACTATAAAATAAAACCCATAAATATTATGCAATAGAATTTTTGAATATGCAATTTTATGTTTTGAGAGGCTTCTCAAGTAAAGTTTAAACACTTAAAGTATTCCGACGACCACTGAATGAGTCCCCAATACTAATTAATAGATTTTAATGTTTGAAACATTAGAGATAGACACTGTGACACATTGTACTCAAGACTAAAATTACTATAAATACATATATATATATATATATATATATATATATATATATATATATATATATATATATATATATATATATATAGCAACCTACTTTTTACAAGGTAAAAGTTAACTTTTAGGGGTCAAAGTTCAAGAAAATGATACTTGATCATATACATGGGGTCATTGAGTCATTTTCTCACACTAAAGGGACCTAAATTGAAAGTTAACAAGTATCTAAGCAACCCTAAATCCTAAATCTAGGAATCATCATCCATTTGCATCCAACAAACCCTACTTTTAGCCTCCATCTTGATTGAGAGAGACTCCAAGTGTCTTGTCGTTGGTGGTGGGTTTGAGTGAAGAGATGGTGAAGAAAGAAGATTGTTGGAGTATTCTTGTTACTGCTTTTGATGGTCTCTCCTTATAGAAATCTTATTGAGATCATTTATGTATTTTCCAAAAGGTATGAACGCTTCCCTTTATCCAATCTTTGTTTTCCATCAAACCACACACAATAGGGGACCTTTGGTGATTCAAAATCCTTGGTTTAGGTGTGGTGGTTGGTCCCATTCTTGTCCTAATCATTATGGACACTTAGGTATGGTATATAGGGTTTAAGATCATCCCAAAAGAGGTTGTGTGATGTGTATTTTTAATGCACTAGTTTTTTATTTATAATTTCTAGTCTATCGCATCTAAACCACACCTTGCAGGTAGTGAACTCAATCGAGTAGATAAGCAAGAGTGTCAAACTCAAGGGGAACGGTAGTGAATTAATATTATAATATTTGATTATAGGTTATACAAAATAAAAAAAGCAACAATGGGGGGGGGTGATTATTAAATCTAAAATAATAAATAACTAAACTAACTAGACAAACTGAATGAAAACAAATCACTCCGGGTACTTTGTTTCAGACTAGATTTCATCTCAAAATACCGGTTAACTACTAAGTGAAATGGATATTTATTCATTACTCACCGATTCTTAATATGAATAGCTTCATGATGAGACTACTAATCCTAATGAATCTAAAGACTCTTAATTTCATCGCCATGCCATTAATTATCCATAAATTCATTGTTGAGTTCGTATTAAGAAAGATTTGATATTTATTAATCATAATGATCATAGGCATTAAATCATGCATAGAATGATCATCTACTCATGAATGCACATTAAAGTTCATAACTTTATTAACCTAACCCTAGGTTATGATCAAACTCTAGTCATAATTACCAATGATCATGGACAACTATAATTCAAATTAATATAACCAGAATGATCATCTAAACTTTATTAATTCAGCAATAGGCAATGCAATAGCGCTCTTTAACACATATGAATATTTCAATCAAACTTGACGAAATAAATTAAACAAGAATAAATAATCCAAATACCAAATAAATCCATAATCTCAATGATTCATCTACTCCAATACAAATCAATAGGGTTTTGAAGCCCTAATATAATAAAGTAAAACATAGATGGAATCACATATAATGCTAATCATGGTCAGAACAACAAATCAAATGATTCATGTCATGCATCATCTCTCGAATCCTTCAGATCTTTGCTCCATATCAGCTTAACGATCCTCCGACTGCTTTCTAGACCGTCAAAATGGGACTTCTAGGGTTTATTTTCATAGGGAACGAAGTAGGTTTAAAGATATATCATTAGTGCTAAATTTTGTCTTTATTTATAGGTTATGACGACGCCACATCGTGGACAAATACTTGCCACACCGTGGGAGACGGAATCCTTTTCGTCCACGAATTTTTTTGATTTTCCACGCCGTAGAAATGGATTTGCCACGAAATAGGAACTAGGAATCAGAATTTTTTACAAACACGAAAGTTGTTCGAAATTTTTTCTAGTTTTCAGAACATCTTGAGTCCCATCAGTCAGAGTCACATTTCATTAGATATGGCCAAAACACTGACAAGAGGTCAATCTGTCCAGCAACATCCTTTTTGCGTCTTTTCAACTCCTTTCTCCTCCTTTTGCATCCCAACTCCCATTTTAATTGTAATTGAACATTTTAAAGCATATTAAGTATCATATATCTTAAAATATAACATTTTTACTCAAATATATTATGATATTGGCCTAAAATACATAGTTAATAAGGTCATATCAAAATACCTTACACTATTCTTTTGCTTGTCCTCAAGCAAAACTAAATTCCTTATGATTTCGTTTTGATACCACCACATCAATACATTGTTGAACAATATCATACAGAATAACCCAATTTGAATTCACTAATCATATTTCACCTCAACGCATATATTTGTGTCTAAAGCCTAATTACTTCCCAAGCTCTAAATACTCACATTCCTCATAAACGTTTCCCACTTATCTTGAACAACATTCATTTCCTCATCCGTCCAAATACATCCTCGGAAAACTTTCTTAACCTCAAGGTATTTTTGTTATGTTCCCAAGCACACATACGATAAAATAATCTACAAAGAAAATTTACAACTTCACTACTAAGCCCTTGGCTTTTGGCAATTTTCCTTATTCTTCACTTCTTTAAGACATTCATACTTTTATAGCATTTATTGACTCACATACTTTTACAACTTTTTTTTTCTTTCCTATATTTTTTTCTGTTTTCACAACTTTTTCACTTTTTTTTTCAACTAAAAACCTAAAAGAAAAACATATATTTAAGCTTGGAAACTTAACCTCAACCCTTATTGGTTAAAGCTATTAGTCTACAGTGAAATGACTATATAAATTTCCTGGAAATATTTTAGTACACGATGCAAAACATATTATGTTGCTCAAACTACACAAGTTCGTGTTTTTGTCTCACGATTTCACTAGAATTGGGAAACCACAAATATACTATAATGTGACATCCCCAAATTCACGGACATTTTAAACATTTTATTTATGCTTATTTGAAAATTAGAGTATTCATTTTAAAGAATAATATTGCGGAATTTGTTCCAGAAAATATGATAAATATATTATCAAAGCATTTCCGAAGAAATCTAATTTGTTTGTATTAAAACTTTGGGATGTCATCGTTAATACAGAAACATAAGCATAAACAGACCTTACATTCATTTACACTAGTGATTTACATCTCCTTTAATCTCTTAGTGTAATGTAGCTTCGTATCGACACATGTGATTCAAATAAACAGAGTGGGTAAGGCTGGGAAACTTGGTGAGTACATACGGTTTTCAACCCAATATAATATAATTATTTTGTTTAATCATCAAATAATCAACCCAATTACCCATCCCCATTATCTTCTTTATTCTTAAGGATCTACCCTAAGAATCATCTATCCTTAATTCATTCATTCCTAAGGATTATCCTAAGGAATAGGCGCAAAGTGCATCGCTGCTAGGGTTTCTATAACAGGTACTAAGTCCATAGCTACCGATGTTAGGCACAACTACCAATGTTCTTTCTTGAGGCACTAAGTTCATAGCTGTCAGGGTTTTAAGAATACATCCGGTGAACATGTAGTTCATAATTTAGGTACAGCTGCCAATATTATCCATTAGGTGCAACTGCCAAGATATTTAGAGTACATCTGGTGAACACGTAGTTCAAAAACACCTACATGTTGCGAGCATGCTAGCGTTCCACTGGACTGTCTAGAATAGTCTGTGGTCGTCGTCTATACTCTGCTAGATGACATCATCATTAAGGTCAAGGCTTAGCATCATCTTACACCTCTCATCGTCTATATCATATTTCATATCTCATCGTTCATCTCATCTTTCATCTCTCATCTCATCTTATCTTTAATCTACCCATCTTTACCCATCATAATTATAGGTATAAAATATGTGTACAATTTATATTAAATGATGATTCCAAACTCGGGCATAGATATTACACGTAATTTATATTAAATACTTCATATCTATGTGTAAGATGAAAGTAACTATGCACTCACTTGTTAAAGTGATGATTCCAAACTCGGGCAGCGCTTCGCTTCTAACGATTCTATTTTCCTTCGACGAAACCGAGTATCATTACCGCTAGATTTTCGTATAATATTTATTGTGACAATTTACGATCGATATTGTTTTATAAGTGTTAAACAATACTTTTCAACCACTATTTACAGACAGGGGCCAGAAATGAAACACCGGAGGGCAGGACCATTTTGGCATTATAACACTTCTGAAATTCAACAACCCTATGCAGCCCTTCAAACCAGATTCCCTGTACCGCGAGTAGTTAAAAGATATTGAAATGTATAGGTTTTGAGCATTACATCAATCCTATGGTTCACATGCAAACCCTAAAGATTTGGATATAGTTTTCTCTATTGTACATGCAAATCATCCAAAGCTTATAAACCCTAATTCTAGCATATTAAAATCGAAATCTATAACTAAATAGATTTAGATGATTACCTTTCAATAGGAGCAAGATTCTTCAACCTTCAAGAGCTTAGTATCACAAATGTAATACCTCTAATTGATCACAAACACCAAAGCAAGATGGATGATCTTGGAGAGAGGGGAAGGAGGCTCAAAATCGGCTCTAGATCTCTAGGGTTTCTCTGGTCCCCGATTTCTGAAGCCCTAGGGTTCCTTTTATAGGTGAGCTGCTAGGGTTTTAGTCAAAACCCTAATTGGATAGCTTAGGCCTTAAGCAGTCCAATAGAACCTTCCGGAATAAGGCCTTTGGACGAAATCAAGGTGGGCTTCCTCCTTGATTTCATCCACCCCTTGATCCAAAGGATCCATAGCCCAAAATCCAATTATCTTTTAATTGCAATTCCAGTTCCCTAAGTTCAATTAATATTTTTTGATCATAAAATTAATTCTTGACCAATATTAATTAATGAATATGATTTCTCTTTTAATATATTATTCATATAATATATTAATAAACCATAATATCCTCTTTCTCCACTAATCATCAAGTCAAGTTGCTCTGGCGAAGGCAAACCAAAAGGACCATGCTATTATCGGGTCAAGTACATACCAAATATAGTTATGGGGTTAGACACCTAATCCAACAGTCTCCCACTTGGATAAGTCTAATAACTATAATTTCAAGTACGACTTCAAAATCCGATTAGCAATCGTAGCTCTCAAAAGTCCTTGTCAACTCTGACCTAGTCAAATGACATGTCCTATAGATAAGGGATCGTATAATCCTCCGTTCTCAAGATATCGTGTGGACAATCACATGGAACATAGTCATACTTATTGTCCGGCAGTTTGTTTCTTGATCTCTGATTTGTTCGACATAGAACTTAATTGAACACATCAACTTAGTCCTGAACGGGCCTGGCACATAAGTTAAACCAAATCATCGAGGGGCCCAAGATATCACTTTTATCCTTATGGGACAAAAGGAACAGATAAACTTCGACTCATATGCTTGTACTATTTGCTCATCAAGTTGTACACAATAATACGTTTTATAACATCAAGTTACTGATGCGTTTACGCATTATCAATGCACAACCAACTCGAAAACAACAACTTATATATCTAGGTTTAAAGACTATATGATATTATTGTCTTACAATAACCCGTGATTAAATTCCATGAAGTGATTCAGGTAAGTGCAAGTTTAATCTAATACTCAATTCTCTTTTCAGGAGCACTCATGAACGTTGCAACAACCTTTTGCTATGTCCAAACACTTTAGACAGTATACAGGCCAATTCATGACAGTCTTCTTGTTGGATTAATGTCTAAGTCCATAACTATAATTGGTAAGACTTGACCCGACCCGGCATGGTCCATTTGGGTTGCATGGCATCATGCATTTGGATAGACTATAATGACAGAAATAACACTTAAGGTTGGTTAATATATTATAAGTTCTAATATATTAATAAGGTTATTTAATTAGTATTGATCAAGAAATAATTTGGAATTAATTAAGTGATCAAAAGGAGACTAATTAAATATATGGGTTGATTGTGTAAATCATTCATTCTTATATATGTGGGCTTGTGATCCAAGATTCCTTATGTTGGACTAAGTCCATGGGGTGACCCATGGATACTCCACGGAGGTTAAAATCCATGGAGCATAAGGAATGGGTAAAGTTATGAGTTACATGGTGTAACCCTAATAGCCACCATATAAAAGAATCCCATGGCTCAAGAAATCGTGCACTAATGTGTGAGTGTGAGGGCTAGACGATTTCAAGGAGTGTTCAAGTTTCTCTCAATTTATTCCAAGTGTATTTGGTGTTGTGTGAACCATTTGAGGTGTCACACTTGGGGCACTAGGCACTCAAGCTTCATGAAGACATTCTACATCAAAGAGGTATGTATTATATCTTGTTATATTTATTATTTTGTATGCTAGATTAGGATAATACCTTGGATGTTCATAATTGTATGTATAATAGAGAAAACATAGATCCAAGGTATTTAGGGTTGCATGTACACTTAGGAGTGTTAGAATGGTCATAACCCAACAGTGGTGTCAGAGCCTAGGCTTATTTTCTTGTTATACTTGCAAAAGTAGCTGAAAAATCGAGTTGGATGCAAATATTCGATTGTTTTGGCTGGAATTGGACTAGGAACATTACCCTAAGATGTTTTTGGACTTATAAACTTGTTTTTGATGTGTTAATGTTCATGCTAATCCAATTTCTAAGATAATTGTCATAATTTCAAGATTTGTATTAGTTTGTATGTTCATGCTAATTTCTTGAAGATTGATGATTTGAATTATCTTGTTCTTATGAGGTTTTTAGATTAATAGAAAAGTTGTGTGAAATAGTTGCTTTCAATCCATTTTAATCTAAAAGTTGATTCCAAAGTGTGTTTTTGTAACTTGTCCTCAAGTTATATGAAAAATCACATTTAAGAATCATAAAACTCATAAAAGTTGGCAAAGGTTACAAAATGAAGAGTCTAGTTCTAATTAAATGGTTTTATGACTCCATAACTTGTCCTCAAGTTATGGAGGTTCAAGAGTCTCTTCATTAAATTAAAAAAAAAAGTGTAACCTTAATTAGTTCCATAAGTTACAATAAAAAAAAAGTTATTTTTTTTATTAATTAGTTTAAAGTCTTCCATAACTTGTCCTCAAGTTATGAAACTTGAAGAGTTTTTTTTTTTTTTTTTTTTTAATTAAAACTACTTTAAACTCATAAGTTATGGAATTAATTAGTTTTGAATAGTTTCAAAACTTGCCCTCAAGTTTTGGAATTTGAAAAGTTTTCACTTATGAATACTTTAATTCCAAGTTAGCCCTTAGAATTTTAAAAGTTAAAATTCAACCCTTATATTTTATAATATTATAAGTTAATAATATTTATATATATGTATAAGAGTAAAGTCAGTCTTACCGTTAGTAGGCCTCATTCATGAAGCCGGTTTATAAGGGGGGTATAAGGTTACTGCCTATAAAATGGCAGTTTAATGGGTGTCCACTCTCACCCACCGCTTCCTTGACTGGTGGAGGGTCGTTAGCTGAACGGGTAGGACAAGGACTATAATTCTCCTTTCATTAAAAGTATTAATGATAAATACTATGTAACTAAACTCTTATTAATACCCAATCTTAGTTACTTAGGAAAATGTGAATTTGGTGCTAACCCATGAAATTACACTTTGCACTTTGCTTAAGTCGTTAGTGGAGCGTGTGTGGTTAACCGACACACTAACCTGGACTTAACAAGGTAGGCAAAGGGTAACTTAATACTTATCATAGTATCGGCGGAGCGTGTGTGGTTAACCGGCACACTGATTAAGGGGTAAATATTAAGGGTACCAAGTATATTTGCATGGTTATTCACACCTTGTTTTGTGATCCTCGGCATCCCAGTCACAAAACCTGAAGGGCACACTCGAGATTGAAACATGCCTTTGAACAGTTCAATGAATTTCAAAGATCTAGGACTTTCAAATCCAATTAAAACCTAATAAATTATTTCGTTTTTCATGGTGGAAATTGGTGAATCGTCATTCACCTACCTTCAAATATTTTATAGCTTGGATTACGGCATCCCTCTTCTAAGTTATAAAATAGTTTGTTGGGTCCTAGCCTTAATATTTCATATTAGGTGTCATATTAAGGACTTTAAATCAACTATCTTGAATATCTCCCAAAAATATGTCTGGTCTAGACATTTATGATCTTCCCAAATCTCTTGAAACAAGCTTCCCTAAATGAAGATGATGTCCCATGGATATCATACTTCTTTCACCTCCTCCAATTATTCTCCCTAACCCACAAGTTCCTAAAAAGTTTAAGGTCACTCAAGCCCTATTGGCAAGGCAAGGTCTAGGTGTGATCACATCTTGGAGATGTAGTCACATATTGACAAGCCGGGAGAGTTGGGTGTCAAAGTCTTGAGAAAGTTGGTGGCTCAACTACTTTCTAAGTCACATAGTGAGTTCTTTTGGGAATCCTATGAAACAGACTAAGACAAGACCCTTAATGATCTTATCTATTTGCTAAGATCAACTTCCTAAAACGCTATGGACATTGACAATGATGACATTGGATATCCAGTAAAGCTCTCTCTTCCCAATGGAAAGGGATCGGCCATAGTCAACTCGGTTGACCCAATGGTAAAGAGAGAGGCGAAGTCTGAGATAGTCCCATTATCAAGGGTCCATAGGTAACTATTGCCAAAGGAAGGGGCATTGGTTACGAAGCTGCCAAATTTACCTAAGGATGTTAAAGTCAATAAGTTTGGCTCTACTTCAGGTAAAGTCCATTGTCTAACTCTATTAAGTACATGCTGATTCTGATCGCGAAGATGGATTTCAATCGCATGGTTCGGTGATCATAATTTTGGGCTATTACTTAAGAGTTATGGTATTTATATTGCTTAGGAATAGATAACAACAAGGTTTTCATATGGATTGTAAGGATAAGTTTTTCCGCAAAGTTTTAAAATAAAAGAAAAAGGTTTTGATTTTATTTATTTTAAGTATCCTTACAATGGCATTTGTGAAAAGTTGTTGCTTATAAGATTCCATTGATAGCAATATTGGAAAAATGGATTTGATTCTTTCGGTTGTGGTAGTGTCTAATATTACCAAATAAGGAAAGATTCTCATCACCCAAGGTTCAATTGGACCGAAACTTGGAATCATGCAAGTTGTATAGTATGATGAATGAGAACTTTCAGCTTGGAAAATTAAGACTAATTCCTTATGTGAATAAGGAAAGGACTAAGGGATCGAGTACACATTCTTGTGCACTGGTCAAGTCCACCACAAAAGATCAAGAAGACTATTCGTCATGGTTTACTTAAGTTCAGTAAATATGGTTATACTTATAAGTTTAAGTATAAGTCTGTAGCATTGGAGAAGTTTCAATGTGAGACAGAACGAATAAGAAGAATCAAAGTATGGCAGAAAGATAAAAGTTTCTCAAATCTGAAAAGATGGGAGAGTACTTTAGTATCATGTTTATGATCATCTTAATGATTAAGATACCATATCACAATTGGTCCTCTAAAGTCATCTTAGTGCATTCTTATGACTAAGAAGAGGAGTCATGAATTGTTGAAATGGTTAAATCAAAAAGATGAGTCATACTTCGTTCCAAAACAATTCTTAGAGTCATACTCCAAGATTGTAACTTGAGTGACATATCTTAAAGAGGGTTTGTTAACACTAGTCAAATGTAAGAGTAAAAGGTTATCTACTCTTGTACATTTGAAATTGGTAAGTTGTGATGTTTTGGATAAAACATAGACCAACTTAGGCCAATTGTGTAAAGTGTTAGTCTTGATAAAGAATCCGCACTATCTCTTGAATATTTGACAAGGGAGTCTTATATGTCAAGAGGACAGTTGGAGTCTTAAAGCTCTTGAAAGTTTCAAGACTTAATCAAGAATAAAACCTAAAGTCCTTCACTAGCACACGACTTGAGGTTTATAACCTATCGTGTTGAAATTTTTGTGCCTATTCAAGTTGGCTTTGCATAGGAGTTCTGAGAGTTCTCAATTGGTTGCACAACTACTTGGAAGCAATGGCAGGCACCTGAGCTGCCAAATGGCAAGAATTTAAGATTGCACAAGTTTAATCAATATGAGTTTGGATTTGTCACTAATCTTGTCTTGTGATTATGGTTTTGACAAATTCACATGGATAAGAACACATACACTATTAAATCTAAGTGTCATAAGGTTTCTCTCCGATTCATGAAAATGATGGTGAGGAAACACTTTCACTAAGTAGATTTTAGCTAGATAGCAATTGTGATATTTGCATTCTCAAAGTCGTTAGTGGAGCGTGTGTGGTTTACCGGTACACTAACATGGACTTGTGAGAAGTGGCAAAGGTCTAAACAATTGAGACTATGATTACGGCATCCCTTTTCATAGTTCTAAAATTGTTTAGACACACATGTGAGCTATCTAAGAGAGGTGTATGATTTTGATAAAGTTTTATCAAAACAATCTAGTATCAGAAATCTGAACTTTGGTAAGAAAGTCAGCTGATTTCTGAGTACATGTCAAAGCTAGTGGGAGCATAAGTGTTATGCTAATAATCATCATGTTAGTGGGAGCATGATAATTATGACAAAGGTTGCAAGTTAGCAATGTTAATTATAGAAAACAAAAGTTTCAATTCGTGAGGTTGCAGGGGTTGAAAAAGTTGTTTTGCTATAATTAAGGGAGAGGAAATTATACTTCATTTCAATTCTAAAAGCTTAGATTGAGATTTTAATCGTATTTAATCAAGGATATATATATGAATTTCATGTTGGAATGGCTCAACATAAGGAAATTCTATATATGGATCCATTATTTGCGTTCTAAAATTCGATTATGATTACGGCATCCCTTTTCATAATCTGAATTTTGAGAACTTGGAAAATTGAAATGGAAATATTATAGCAGAAGACTGGTTTAGTCTTTATATGAGACATCATGAATCGTGTCCCATATGCTTCGGATAGAGGATCGATTACATGTGCTATATTCATCCCTTCTAAAATTTTCCAAATGCTTGGGGCATTATGAAGGGAAAAGGTCTAGAATTGGATATGACTAAAATGATTAAGCAATTGTCGAGGACAATCTAAGGTTTACCAAATATTGGTTGCTCAAGGACAGTTGGAAGTATAATGTTAATTCTGGAAGGACCATATTGACATAATCTGTAAGGAGGCAACTCTTGTTCAGAAGTGATAGTCAAAATGGAATATGGAAATGTTTCAAAGTTAGAAATTATTCAATCTGTGTAAGATTAGGAAACTTAATGAAAGAAGGATGTTTCCAAGGAGCTGATCTCCTTTGGAATGCTCTGTAATGATTATTGTCAAGTCTTTCTGACTTTGTGCATAATCATTAAGAGGATCAATGCATATAAGTTTAGAATCTAACAGATTTCAGTAAATGGCATGAATTTGGAATTCTTGCATTTGCAGTAAGGATTTGGGACTGTGAAAAGAGGATCATTGGAGTGATGTTCAATTGATCTATTTTACAAAGTAAAGATCATAGACAAACATAGTATGCATACTTGGTGTATGACATGACTAGTGTTTAGAAAACATAGTGTACATGCTTGGAGCATGGGACAACTATTGTTTTAAATTCAAGTATAAAGTTGATAAAACCGAAACAATGAATAATGATTAATCAGTATGGTTATAAATAAAAGTGTTTATTTATATTCATAGGGTTTGATACCATATTTGATTCATTTATTCTTGTGTTTCACTTTGCATGTTTTGACTTCCAGAATAACTAAGTCGCTCTTCCTGAATGATTAAGTTATTCAAACCATCCACAGTCGGTCATATGTTGGAAGTAGATATGAATCAAGACTGTCATGGGTTGGTTTGTAGAGGTCCAAGTTGGTGGACAAAGTGGTGCTACAACACTCATGAGTGCTCATAAGTTCTGAGTATTGGATTCAACCCGCGCTCATTTGAATCACTTCATGGATTTTATCACGAGTGATCATGAGACGATAATATCTTATATTCTTCAAACCTAGAGATATGAGTTGTTACTATGAGTTGGTTATACATTGATTGCACGAAAACGCATTGGTAACTCGATGTTATAAAACGTGCCTTTGTCTATGATTCAACAAGTAGTAGAACAAGCCATATGAGTCGAAGTTTATCCATTCCTTTTACCTTCGGGATAAAACCGATATCTGTGGGCCCCTCGATGATTTAAAGATGATACATGTGAGTGCTTGGCCAAGCCAGGACTGATTTGATTTGTTCAATCAGTCAGTCATCATGAATCGGAAATCGGGAAACAACAAATGGACAGAGAGAATGATTGATAATCCGTGTCTCAGTCCATATGATATCTAGAATGGAGGAATATATGATCCCTTATCTAATGGACAAGTCATTGACAAAGGTCAGAGTTTATCGACAAGGTCAGAGTTCGACAGAAGCTTTTGAGAGCTACGATTGCTGATCGGTTCCTGAAGTCATACGAAATAATAGTTTTAGACTTATCCAAGTGGGAGACTGTTGGATTAATGTCTAAGTCCATAACTATAATTGGTAAGACTTGACCCGACCCGGCATGGTCCATTTGGGTTGCATGGCATCATGCATTTGGATAGACTATAATGACAGAAATAACACTTAAGGTTGGTTAATATATTATAAGTTCTAATATATTAATAAGGTTATTTAATTAGTATTGATCAAGAATTAATTTGGAATTAATTAAGTGATCAAAATGAGACTAATTAAATATATGGGTTGATTGTGTAAATCATTCATTCTTATATATGTGGGCTTGTGATCCAAGATTTCTTATGTTGGACTAAGTCCATGGGGTGACCCATGGATACTCCATGGAGGATAAAATCCATGGAGAATAAGGAATGGGTAAAGTTATGAGTTACATGGTGTAACCCTAATAGCCACCATATAAAAGAATCCCATGGCTCAAGAAATCGTGGACTAATGTGTGGATATGAGGGCTAGACGATTTCAAGGAGTGTTCCATTTCTCTCAAGTCATTCCATGTGCATTTGGTGTTGTGTGAACCATTTGAGGTGTCACACTTGGGGCACTAGGCACTCAAGCTTCATGAAGACATTCTACATCAAAGAGGTATGTATTCTATCTTGTTATATTTATTATTTTGTATGCTAGATTAGGATAATACCTTGGATGTTCATAATTGTATGTATAATAGAGAAAACATAGATCCAAGGTATTTAGAGTTGCATTACACTTAGGAGTGTTAAAATGCTCATAACCCAACATGTTCCTCCTTGACAACTCTTATGCATGCATTCTCTTCGATTCTGGTGCGGAGAGGAGTTTTGTTAGTCATACATTCAAACATTTAATCAAGTGTGAATCCCAACCTCTAACCGAAACATTTACCGTCGAGATGGCTAACGGAAAGAAGGAGAGCACTAACGACATATTCATAGGCTGTACTCTTACTCTAGACAATTATTCATTTCCCATCGACCTTATGCCTATGTCCATCAAGAGTTTCGACGTCATTATCGGCATGGACTGGTTAAGCTCCAATCATGCTAATATTCTTTGCTTCGAGAAGGCTATCCGTCTCAATCTTCCCTCTGGCGAAACCCTCATGATTTACGGAGATAAGTGTAGCTCGAGCCTCCGTATCATTTCGTGCATCAAAGCTCAGAAGTATCTGCGGAAGGAGTGCCATGCGTTCCTAGCTCATGTTTTCGGCAAAACGCAAAAAGTTAGAGACCTCGAGAGCATCCCCGAAGTCTGTAACTTTCCTGACGTTTTCCCCGAAGATCTTCCAGGAATCCCTCCCGAGCGCCAAGTCGAGTTTCGTATCGACTTGATCCCCGGAGCTACTCCGGTAGCCAAATCTCCTTATCGTTTAGCACCAGCAGAAATGCAAGAGTTATCCAGCCAGCTCAATGAGCTGATCAGCAAAGGATTCATAAGGCGGAGTTCCTCACCCTGGGGAGCTCCGATCTTATTCGTGAAAAAGAAAGATGGATCTTTCCGGATGTGCATTGACTACCGAGAGCTGAACAAGCTTACCATCAAGAACCGATATCCCCTACCCAGAATCGACGACCTCTTCGACCAACTTCAGGGAGCCAGTTACTTTTCAAAGATAGATCTAAGATCAGGGTACCATCAATTACGAGTTCACGAGAATGATGTGTTGAAGACAGCATTCCGGACTCGCTATGGACACTACGAGTTTGTAGTAATGCCCTTTGGTCTGACCAACGCACCGGCAGTATTCATGGATTTGATGAATCGGGTGTGCCGCCCTTTCTTAGACAAGTTCATGATTGTGTTCATCGACGATATACTTGTCTATTCGCAAAGTGAGAATGAACATAAACAGCACTTAAGGCAGGTGTTGGAAACATTAAGGGCAGAAAAGCTATACGCGAAATTCTCGAAGTGCGAATTTTGGATCAGCAAAAGTAAATTTCCTAGGACACGTGATTAGTAAGGACGGAATACACGTGGACCCTTCCAAGATCAAAGCGACTGAGAATTGGTCTGCACCAAAGACACCCACAGAAATCCGGCAATTCTTGGGTCTCGCGGGCTATTATCGCAGGTTCATCCAGGACTTCTCCAGAATCGCTAAGCCTTTAACTACCCTGACACAGAAAGGTGTAACCTTCAGTTGGGGAGCCAACCAAGACACTGCATTTCAAACATTGAAGCAGGCCCTGTGCAGTGCACCTGTCTTGTCCCTGCCCGAAGGGACGGGAGACTTCGTAGTCTATTGTGATGCATCCAATCAGGGCCTAGGCTGTGTGCTCATGCAGAGAGGAAAGGTCATCGCCTATGCCTCGAGGCAGTTGAAAACACACGAAGTCAATTACACAACCCATGATTTAGAATTGGCAGCAGTGGTCTTTGCGTTAAAGACATGGAGACACTATCTCTATGGAACCAAGCGCACTATCTTCACCGACCATAAGACCTTGCAACATATTTTCGATCAAAAGGAGTTAAACATGAGGCAACGGCGATGGATAGAGTTACTCAGTGACTACGAGTGCGAAATTCGCTATCTCCCGGAAAGGCCAATGTGGTAGCAGATGCCCTCAGTCGAAAGGAGTGTTCAGGACGTAAGGTGAAGGCACTAACAATGACTATCCATTCCCATCTATCCGCGCAAATCAAGGAGGCTCAGCTGGAAGCCTTAAAACCAGAGAACATGCCGGGTGAAGCCTTGAGAGGAATGGAAAAGAACTTAGAGGTCAAGGGAGACGGAGTGTACTATTTTATGAATCGGATCTGGACCCCAAAGTTCGGTGGTTACAGAGAGGTTGTAATGAACAAAGCTCACAGGACAAAATACTCCGTTCACCCAGGGTCGGATAAGATGTACTTGGATCTCAAACAGATCTATTGGTGGCCAAACATGAAAGCAGAGATCGCTACCTTCGTGGGCAAGTGCCTGACTTGCGCCAAGGTGAAGGTCGAATATCAGAAGCCCTCAGGTCTACTTCAACAGCCGGAAATACCTGAGTGGAAGTGGGAAAGGATAACCATGGATTTTATCACCAAGTTACCCAGATCTCCGAGTGGGCACGATGCCATCTGGGTAATTGTCGATCGGTTGACGAAGTCCGCCCACTTCCTGCCAATCAAAGAAAGCTTCAAAATGGAGAGACTCACACGGATCTACCTTCAAGAGATAGTTCGCCTTCATGGTGTACCTGCATCCATTATCTCTGATCGAGATAGCAGGTTTACATCGAGGTTCTGGCAGTCACTACAGAAAGCTCTTGGAACTAAGTTGGATATGAGCACGGCTTATCATCCGCAGACTGACGGACAGAGTGAGAGAACAATTCAGACATTGGAAGACATGTTGAGAGCCTACGTCATCGATTTCGGCGCATCATGGGACGCTCATCTTCCTTTGGTTGAATTTTCCTACAACAACAGCTACCATACCAGCATCAAGGCTGCGCCGTTTGAAGCCCTCTATGGCCGTAAGTGCAGATCTCCTCTGTGCTGGGCTGAAGTGGGTGACACGTAGCTAGCCAGGGGTCAAGTCCCCGACAGTACTCTCACTGGTCCTGAGATCATCCGAGAAATAACTGAGAAAATTGTGCAAATCCGAGAACGACTGAAAGCCTCACGAGATAGACAAAAGAGCTACGCCGATAAGAGACGAAAACCCTTGGAGTTCCAGGTTGGTGACCGCGTCCTTCTGAAGGTCTCACCCTGGAAAGGCATGATATGTTTTGGGAAGCGTGGAAAGCTAAACCCAAGCTACATTGGACCGTTCGCAATCCTTGCTAGGATCGGTCCCGTGACATACAAACTTCAGTTACCCCGAGAGCTCAGCAACATCCATCCTGTTTTCCACGTATCGAACCTAAAGAAGTGTCTGTCCGATGAGACACTTGTGATGCCTCTCGACGAGATTGAAATCAACGAGAACCTCAACTTCGTGGAAGAACCTGTCGAAATCATGGATCGGGAAGTCAAACGAACGAAACAAAGTCGCATCCCGATAGTGAAGGTTCGCTGGAATGCCAAGCGGGGACCTGAATTCACTTGGGAGCGCGAAGATCAGATGAAACAGAAGTATCCGCATCTCTTTCCTAATCCATGATTTGTATTCTAGGTTCGAATTTCGGGACGAAATTCCCTCTAACGGGGGAATGATGTGACAACCCGAAACTTTGTCCGTTTCCGTTTCGTGATTTCCGTTAATAAAATTTCAAATTCGTTAACTTTTCCGTCAAACTTCTTGGTTTAGAAAATAATCTAGTTATATATAATTAAATTATTTACGAGTCGGAACCAAAAATCGCACGGAAGCCCGATTATCTCGAAAAATCAAACATTTTTGGTCTAAGTGAGATTACGACCGTAAACGTGTTTACGACCGTAAACTCGTTTACGACCGTAAACCTGTTTACGGTCAGTGAAGAGTGGACCCCCCACAACACCCCTATAAATACGATTCCTCCACCTTCATTAGAACATTTCTGGCCAAAAACTCTCTCTTTCTCTCTCTAAGAACCTTAACCGTAAACACTCAAAACGCCTTCAAACTTCGGAAATCATCGAGAAATCATGTTTGGAGTCACTTGGGAACGCCTGGAAATGCTTACCTCTTCGAAATCAGCAATCATCAACATTGTTTTTGAGTTTACGGTCCACCTTCAAAGACCGTAAACACTGTTCTTGAGTTTACGGTCCGAGCCTTCAAGAACCGTAAACTCTGTTCTTGAATTTACGGTCCGAGCCTTCAAGAACCGTAAACTCTGTTCTTGAGTTTACGGTCCGAGCCTTCAAGAACCGTAAACTCTGTTCTTGAGTTTACGGCCATAAACTCACCGAGCCTTCATGAACCGTACACTCCTCTTCGACCGTAAACACCTTTTAAGTGGTGCTTTTGACTGAAAACTCACTTTCATCGATTCGACCAAGTCCCGGTAACATTCCTCAACCAAATTCAAGTGTTCCTCTAACACGTTATCTAATGAAATCGCTAATTTAGATACATATATGTATTTATTTGATAATAGGATTCCGTTAAGTGTCACGTGCAACAACTCGAGGATCTTCATTTCAGTCAACACTTTCACACAACAACTGTGAGTTCATACCCCTACATTTTCCGTATTTTTAATGTTTTCAGGGGGGAATACAAGCTAAACATAAATGTTTTCAAAACTTATGCAAATCTCATACTTTAACCCTTTTGTACTGTGTTGAGCATGAGGGACGCTTTCACAAAAATTTGCATAGTTTTCCGGACACGCTATTCACTATACATGCAAACTATAATCGGTATAGTTTGGGATTTTCTAAACATAACGATTACTAAAACTTTCACTACTAAACATATGCACAAAGACAGAAATAGTTTACAGTTACATCACTACTTTATCATGGTTTTCATAACTGTAATTATCACTATATACGGGATACATACGGATTTTCACTACGATAGAACGCTACTACACTACATGTAAACTAGATTGTACGATACTGTGAGGCGCTACTTCACTACTGTACCCTTAGGTGTACAGGGATAAATCCTACCACTGTATAACCAGAGTCTCCTGGAGGGAGAGCGTGAGATTTGTGAATAGATCTATTCGGGACTGACAATCCCACACCCGAACTGCTAGCTACAGTTGGGCAGGCATGCCTAGGGTGACAAATGTCATTTAACTCGCGCCTGAAGAACGTTGGAAAGGTCTCTAGTCATATCAAGCATGGTTATACGACTCACATTATGTATAATTCACCTTTAGTTTACAACCTGGCACTCTTCAACGGTTTTATTTTTACTAAATAGGACTGATACACACTACGTATACTGGCTAAAGCCAAGGTTTTCAAACAGAGCCGATTAGGCAATGGTTTCACATACAAAATACTTACACTTCATGATTAGTTTTAGCTAGTCACATGAGGTAGTATTTTCGCATATCACTACAATTTTCAGTAACGAACATTCATGGTTTTATACGAAATCGATAACGCTACCTTTTCACTAAAGAAAATATCGGATTTTCTTGGAAACATACAGATATTCATGGTTTATTACAGAACTGATAACACTACATTTTCACTAAGGAAAATATCGGATTTTCTTGAAACTATACAAATATTTTCCGAACTCATCAACGATTTTCACTACAAACCACTGCTTATGAACTCACCAGCTTTATGTTGATACTCTTTTAAACTGCTTGTATTCTCAGGAAATCACTAGACATGTACTTGCTGGATTTTCGAGGAACGGGAGCAATAAGAGTTTTAAGTTTATACTATACAAAGCTATTGAATGTAATTCAAACAACGTTTCAAACTGATGTAAACATTTTTATTTTAGTATGCACTGTACTGGTTGTGTTGCTATGATTGCTATTATTCATTGGTTGTGATGCTATACATGACGTCCTCCGCCCCGGAACGTTTCCGCCATCGGTTTCGGGGTGTGACAGATTGGTATCAAAGCCCTTGTTTATAGCGAACTAGTATACCGAACCTTACGTGGTATACAACTATAAACACTAAGGGGCCTAAGTGCTCTACACTAAAAGTATACTTTCAAAATATAAAGTATTTTTATAAAAGTATACGAGCATGCATACATAACAACATTCGTGTCGCTAGTAGAAGAAAACAAAAGTATTTGGATGCTGGAACGCTGCGGTTAAACCTGGGCAGTTATGTAATCATGTCTAGGGTGAATATAGCCTGATCAACTATATTCAGTCGAGACATGACCAACATGTGCTTGGGAGTGACTGTGGTGTTACAGCAGGCCTAAAACTTACCAAACATCATCTCACATAAAATACTATAGGGTATTTTCGCTAGAGCCAAACTCAGTATACAGATTCACTCTAAGTGATGCTACCTCTTCTTCCTTAAGCGATAACTTACTTGCGTCAGTAACCTTTCTGTGCTTATCGCTCGGTAGTATACTTTTTTTTATCAGGATGAGGTATATCTTGTTTTATATATCTCGAGGACTTACCATCCTCTTCTTCCTGACTGTTTTCTAGAACAAGATGCCTCCTCGACCAAGACCCATCAGAAGGAACGACGACACTCCGCCACCACCACCACCCCCTCAGTTCGACCCCGTTATGTTCCAGGCAGCAGTTACAGCCGCCGTGACTGCAGCATTGGCACAAGTGAATGCTGGTGGGGCTGGAGGTGGAACCAACCCTCAAAGGCAAGACGGATCCCAGGGATAACAAAAGGAGTGTTCCTACAAGGACTTCATGAATGAAAAGCCCAAGTCCTTCGACGGAAACGGGGGAGTCATCGCTCTGACTCGATGGTTCGAGAAGATCGATTCCATCTTCGAATTTTGCGTTTTTCTGAAGCAAACAAGGTGAAGTTCGCCGCCTGCACCTTCACCGACAGAGCCTTGACCTGGTGGAATGGTCGAGTCAAAACCCTAACCCTGCCAGTGGCTAATGCCATGGGTTGGGAAAGGCTGAAGGAGCTCATGCTCGCGGAGTACTGCCCGAGGGGCGAAGTGCAAAAGTTGGAGCACGAACTCTGGAACTTGAAGATGAAGGGTTCCGACATCGCTGCCTACACCGCTAGATTTTGTGATCTGGCTCTCCTCTGTCCGGGAATGGTCACCCCGGAAAGCAAGAAAATCGAAAGGTACATCTGGCTGCTCAGGAAATTACTAGACAGGTACTTGCTGGATTTTCGAGGAACGGGAGCAATAAGAGTTTTAAGTTTATACTATACAAAGCTATTGAATGTAATTCAAACAACGTTTCAAACTGATGTAAACATTTTTATTTTAGTATGCACTGTATTGGTTGTGTTGCTATGATTGCTATTATTCATTGGTTGTGATGCTACACATGACGTCCTCCGCCCCGGAATGTTTCCGCCATCGGTTTCGGGGTGTGACATATCCCAAGCTTTACCAAAATCGATCACAAAAGCTCTTATCATATCTTCCAAGGTTTGAATGGTCCTCTCACTCTGACCGTCGGTCTGTGGGTGGTAGGCGGTACTCATGTCCAGCCTTGTTCCTAGAGATTTTTGTAGTGACTGCCAGAACCTCGAGGTGAATCTACTATCTCGGTCCGAGATAATGGATATTGGTACACCATGCAGTCGTACAATCTCTCTGATGTATGTTCTAGTTAGTTTCTCTAGCTTATCTGTTTCCTTTATTGGTAGGAAGTGCGCGGATTTGGTTAACCGATCGACGATCACCCAGATGGTGTCAAGTCCACCTGCTGTCTTGGGTAACTTGGTTATAAAATCCATGGTTATCCGCTCCCACTTCCACTCGGGTATTTCCGGTTGTTGCAACAATCCCGAGGGCTTTTGGTACTCTACCTTGACTTTGGCGTAAGTCAGACATTTGCCTACATAGGTAGCGATTTCGGCTTTCATGTTTGGCCACCAATACATGTTCTTGAGATCCAGATACATCTTATCCGATCCAGGATGTATGGAGTATCGAGTCCTATGGGCTTCATTCATGACAACATTTCTGAATCCGCCAAACTTTGGCGTCCAGATCCGATTCATGAAGTAACGAACTCCGTCATCCTTGACTTCAAGTTTCTTATCCATTCCTCTTAAGGCTTCATCCACCACATTTTCGGATTTCAAGGCTTCTATTTGAGCTTCCTTGATTTGTGTGGACAGGTGTGAATGGATCGTAATAGTTAAAGATTTCACTCGGCGGCCCGAGTATTACTTTCGGCTGAGGGCATCAGCTACTACATTAGCTTTCCCGGGATGATATCGAATTTCACATTCATAATCGTTTAGTAGTTCTACCCACCGCCTTTGTCTCATGTTGAGTTCCTTTTGATTGAGGATGTGTTGAAGGCTTTTATGATCGGTGAAGATTGTACATTTCGTGCCGTGGAGATAGTGCCTCCAGATCTTTAGAGCGAAAACGATTACTCCTAGTTCGAGATCGTGCGTAGTATAGTTGACCTCGTGCGTCTTGAGTTGTCTCGAGGCGTCTGCGATGACCTTCCCTCGTTGCATTAGGACACATCCAAGTCCCTGGTTTGACGCATCGCAGTAGACCACAAAGTCTTTTGTTCCTTCTGGCAAGGATAATATAGGTGCGCTGCATAGGGCTTGCTTTAGTGTTTGGAATGCAATGTCTTGTTTTTCTCCCCATCGGAAGGTTACCCCCTTCTGAGTCAGGGTGGTAAGTGGCTTAGCAATTTTCGAGAAGTTTTGTATGAACCTCCGGTAATACCCGGCAAGGCCCAAGAATTGTCGGATTTCTGTTGGAGTCCTTGGAGTTGTCCAGTTCTCGATTGCCTTGATTTTGGAAGGGTCCACGTGTATCCCCTCCTTGCTGACCACGTGACCTAGGAAATCTACTTTCCGAATCCAAAATTCACACTTTGAGAATTTTGCGTATAGCTTCTCTGTCCTTAATGTTTCTAAGACCAGACGGAGGTGTTGGCTATGTTCCTCCTTGCTCCTTGAATATATGAGTATATCATCTATGAACACGATCACAAATTTGTCCAGGAAAGGACGACATACTCGGTTCATCAAGTCCATGAACACCGCCGGTGCATTTGTCAATCCAAAGGGCATCACTACAAACTCGTAGTGACCATAGCGAGTTCGGAATGCCGTTTTGGGAATGTCTCCTTCTAGGACTTGCAGCTGGTGATACCCAGATCTTAAATCGATCTTTGAGAAGTAGCTCGCTCCTTGTAGTTGGTCGAACAGATCGTCTATGCGCGGTAAGGGGTATCGGTTCTTGATCGTGAGTTTGTTCAGTTCCCGGTAATCGATGCACATGCGAAAAGATCCGTCCTTCTTCTTTACGAACAGAACCGGTGCTCCGCAAGGTGAGAAGCTCGGTCTGATGAATCCTTTTCTTAGAAGTTCGTTCAGTTGGCTAGATAATTCCTACATTTCTGTCGGTGCTAGACGGTACGGCGATTTTGCTACTGGGGTAGCTCTGGGAATCAAGTCGATCCTGAACTCGACTTAACGTTCTGGTGGGACACCTGGAAGATCTTCAGGGAAAATGTCGGGGAAATTGTAGACTTCCGGAATATCTTTAATGTCTTTCACTTCTCGTTTCTGGTCTACCACATGGGCTAGGAAGGCATGATATTCTTTGCGAAGGTATTTTCGGGCTTTGACGTAAGAGATGATTTGTAAATTGGTACCGGGTTTATCCCCATAAATGATAAGAGTTTTGCCGATTGGCAGATTAAGGCGAACGGCCCTTTCGTGACAAAGTATATCGGCATGGTGAAGGCTTAACCAATCCATACCGATGATGACATCAAATCTTCTTATAGTGATCGACATTAGATCGATTTGGAACGAGTGTTCATTTAAATCTAACGTGCAGCCTATGTACATATTGTTTGTGCTTTCTGTCTTACCGTTTGCCATTTCTACTGTAAAGATCTTATAAAGTGCTTGGGGTTTTTGATTAAGTAAGTGTTTGAATTTATGACTCACGAAACTTCTCTTCGCACCACAGTCAAAGAGTATGCATGCATAAATGTTGTTGAGGAGAAACGTACCCGTAACAACTGTGGGATCGGCAATTGCCTTGTTCTGCCCTATTACCAGCACTCTTCCTACACCGCCATCATTCTTTGCCTTAGGGCAATCTCTCTTGTAGTGCCCAGTTTCCCCACACCCATAACATGCCTGGCTCACTCCAGTACCAGGAACTTGGGTGATTGGTCGCGCTGGTGCCTTACAGAAACGAGCAGTGTGCCCTTTCCTGTCGCAGTTTTTATAGTGCATCTCCCGGCAATTCCCGTTGTGATGGTAATTGCATTTGTTGCACTTTGGTAGGTTTCCAACATATTGTTTTACCGGCGTAGGGGTAACAGGGACAGCAGTGGGGGCAGTAGCGGCATGGACCGCCACTATTTGTTTCTTTGAAGGTTCTTGCGAAGTTTGACCCTTCCTCTTGTTCCAAAACTTCTTCTTGTTGTTGTTGTTGGCATTGCTGTTATTGTTGTTGTTTCCTTTGGTTGGTTCCGGGACGACGGTCGTGACATCTTGGCAGACCGCATGATCGACGAGGGACTGTGCTAGTTGTTTGGCACTGTCGAACGTCGTGGGTTTGGAAGCTAGCATACTTCCTCGAAGCTGGGGCGACAGCCCCCAGACATACCTTTCCACCTTCTTGCTTTCAGGGGCCATCATCCATGGGCAAAGTATTGTGAAATCACTGAACCTATTCGTATAGGTTGTGATCTCCGAGCCCACCATAGACAATCCCCAAAGCTCCTGTTCAAGCTTCTGGATCTCGCCTCTTGGGCAGTACTCTCGCAGTAGCATTTGCTTCAGGTGCTCCCAACCCATGAAGTTTGCCACTACCAGAGTTAGTGACTTGACGTGGCCATTCCACCATGTTAGGGCTCGTTCGGAGAAAGTACATGCGGCAAATTTTACTTTGCTCTCTTCGGGGCATGAGCATATCTCGAACACGGCTTCCGTTTTCTCTATCCATTGGGATAGAGCCATTACTCCCCCAGTTCCATTAAAGGGGATGGATTTGCTGTTGGAGAAGTCCTTATAAGTACATTCCCCAGAACGTCCCTGGTTTTGGCCATTAGTAGAGCTATTTATTCCTCCCCCTAATCCGTTGTTACTCATTTGAGCCATTGCTGCAGTTACGGCAGCTGTTACAGCGGCCTGAACGGTAGCAGCATCCATCGACGGAGGTGGAGGTGGTGGTGGTGGTGTTGGTGCTCCTGTAGTATTGAAGCGTCGAGGATTCCTTCTTGGTGGCATGATTCTGCCATAAGTTAAGATACAAATTCTTGATAAGTCTTCAGAAATGATTATGGAAAGTCTTAGTATCCTATGCTTTGCGCTCCGAACATTACCGAAATTTGTAAGTAAAGGGGAAACTTTCAATAATAAGTGTATGATTTCCTTAGTATCTAAAGAACTTAATGGTATACTCAAGGAAATAATAAATGCGTGTCATTCTCATTGATTTTAATATTTGATACAACGATCAGGAAAATTTGACCTTACATGGGTCTACGGTACATCAATGATAAAGGGAAAATTTGACAGCATTCGGGCCCCCGAATTATGTACTCACAATCCGTCGGGTTTACATTTAAAGGAAAGAGTAACACCAACACTTAGTAGATAAGTATATATATAGCGCCAGAAGTACGCGATCTACTCCGAGCGGGTGGCACGCTGCTGACCATGGTATGTGGTTGTGGAAGTCTGAGCTCGCGTTACTTGACGTTCAGCCTCGATGATGTGCCTCTCCATTGTGGCTTGGTTTTTACGGAATTCCCTTACTTCGGCTCTAGTAGCAGTAATGTCCTTCTGAAGGGAAAAGGTGTGCTCTATTGTCCGCTCATGTTCTTCGTCCAGACAACGAAGACGTACCGCAGTGACAGCAGCGGTGGCCCCAATGTCCAAGAGTTGGCTGGCATTCACTCTTGCTTGCTCGCCTTGGTTGGCGATGCGACGAACCATGACACGGAGTGCCCTGTCAGCCGAACCCCCGTTGCTGAGGTTATAAAAGCCTCGTGTCGTGCCGTAGGGTGGGCGTTGCCCTTGCTCCCTGCTCCATCGCTTCAGATCCACAACCCAGCGGGGCGCCGGGCCTTGGAAGTTCCTTTGGGGATTTGCTGCTCCTCAGGGAGGATTGTAGACCTCGGGTTCCGAGTCAGTGCTCCCACCATCTCCTTCCTCTTCTGATTCTTCATCTAGGTCTTCCTCGGGATCCTCTTCGGAATCCTCTTTTGGCTCTTCCTCGGGGATCTCTTCGGGATCTTCCTCTGGGTCCTCCTCAATCCAGCCTCCATTACCCTGGTTAGGGTAGTAGGGATCCCCGGGAATGTGAAATCCTGCCATTTTGTCTAGTCGAGAAATAGAGGCAAGAGAATTATATAAAAATTTGGGAGTAAAAGGTAACTTTTGATAAATAAATTTTTTATATATTTGACGATTCCTAATTTTAACTAAATATCGAGGTTCGCATGATTATTATAGTTCTTATGGTTTTATAAAATACTCCTATAGTATTTCAAATTTTGTAAGTTTGATTCTAGTATTTCGTTTGGTAAGTTTTCGACTTGTTGCTCACTACGACCATTCCTCGACATACGTTGGTCACATCCAGGATAAATATAGTTGATCAGACTATATTTATTCTCGATCTGCTTACATACCCCGAGGCCTAATCGTAGTGTCGCAACTTGCCTTAATACTTTTGTAACATTTTAGTTATGATACGAGACCGATGCATGCGTGTACTTATACTTTTATATAAAAAAATATACCATTTTAATTTATTAAAAGTATCGTTTATGAAAACGTTTTGTCAGAGGGTTTTAGTTCCTTTTCATTTATAGTTTGTATATCTTATGTGGTTCGATATACTTAGTTCACTATAAACAATGCTCTGATACCAATCTGTCACACCCCCAAACCAGAATGGTGGAAACATTCGGGGGTGGGTGACTTCACGTAGTATCATAACAGTTGAATATTTGTAAAGAAAGTAACACAACCATCATAAATATAATAAAAGTTACATCGTTGCATGTAATACATGTTTCAAAAGAATATTACAAATATGATGATTTAAAATGTTTTGATAACAGACGCCTTAGCGTTCCTTCTCCAAAAGCTGATGGTTACCTGTATTACTGATTCCCTGAGAAATACAAGTAGTTTTGAAAAAGTGTCAACAATTAAGTTGGTGAGTTCATAAGCGTTTTTGTACTAAAATTTGTATGTCTTTCGGTAAAAATAATTGAACGTGTTTTCCAGAAAATCCAATATTTTCTATATATGTGTGATAGTTTGAAAATGTTCCAAAGGCTGAAATGCAATAGTATCTTTCATGCTAAAATGGTGAAAGTGGATTTATACATATATAATGTAACACTGAATGCATTTAAGAGTCTCGTAAATCAAAATATTTCGATATTCCATGTGAGATTTATAACCATGCTATTGACCCAGACTGCCTGTAACAACGTTCTTCAGGCGTTGCCGTGTTATGACGTTTGTCACCCCAGACCTGCCGGTCTAACTGTAGCTAACAGTTTAGGTGCGGGATTGTCAATCCCGTATAGATCTATACACAAGTATCACGCTCTCCCTACAAGAGATTATGGTTTATAATACATGACTTGAAATGCGTACTCGAGAGTACGGTGAAGCCGGATGTCTCACAAAACTTAGTATCAATAGATTTACGGAATGAAAAGTCCACATTACTTGTAAATAAAAGTATTTCCTTTTTATCGTGTTTATGTGAAGTTGTCATGAATATTTCATAAACTATACCTATTATAGTTTTTCAAAAGTGTGTTCCATTTGGTGATAAAAACTTGACGTAATACCAACTTTGCATGTAAGTTGTAACTTGGGTATTAACGTTGTTTAACATTTATAAGCAGGATGTAAGTAAAATATTCGAAACCATATATAACGGTGCGTATTTGAACCTAAGTTTTTCTCGTGTTTCACTTGTATTCCCCCCCCCCTCCCTAAAACATGAAAAAGACGTGAAAATGTAGGGGTATGAACTCACCTGGAAAGTGTGATGATTTGAAGAAAACGAGAATTTACTCGGGTAGCGCTTCGACCGGGAAGGGGTAAGTTTCTTGGGATTCTCGGAGCTTCGGACCTTCGTCGGAACTTGGATATGTAACCGGGGTGTCGGGGTCGTCTCGGGATGCTAAACGTAGAGTAGAAGTAAGAGAGAAAAGGGAAATGAGCAAGGGAAGTCGGAACCCTCGCATCTTATTTATAGGGGGCTGCCAGGCTTCGTACGCTGGGCGTACTCCGAAGTACGCTGGGCGTAACCCTTCGGATAAGCCTCGAAGTGTGTGCCTAAAACTTCAAAAATGCGTAACTTTCGCATACGAGCTCCGTTTTTGACGTTCTTTATATCCACGCGTAGGTGAGAATATACTCTACAACTCTCGTTTAGACTTCATGGGCAAATTTTGACTTTATTTTTAATAATATATTTTTAACAGGCCGGGACAGGATAAATCCGTTAAAAATTCATAACTTCTTCATCTGACGTCCGTTTTCGTCTGTCTTTTTACCGTTGTATTACCATTGACGAGATCTTCGATACTCGTTTAGGTCGTGTTGGCTAAAAGTCACTCGATCTCTATTTCGAGTTTTTAGCTGTCTACTGTTGTTCCGAAACTTAGAAAAATCATAACTTCCTCATACGAAGTCAGATTTGGGCGTTCTTTTTATGCATGCTCACAGTTTAACATAATCTATGACTTTCGTTTAGATACCTAAGGCTAAAACGTGTTTTATTGAAATTTCACTTTTTACGCTTAACAGTGTTTTACTGGCTGTGTCGCGGATTTTCGATTGGTCATAACTTCTTCGTTATAACTCGGATTTGAGTGTTCTTTATATTTTTGAGAACCTTGACACAGTATTTAATATTTTATGTATCCCAATTGAGACTTTAGAACACTTTGTTAAGAATAAATCCGAGATGACGAATGCGGAATATCAAGAACAATCAAGAATCAATCACCAACATATGCAAGTAATATGATAAAGGTTTTTCTTGTATTGATTATGAGATGAACGTACAGAGAAAACCCTAATCTGGTAAAAAGCTTACACCAAAAGTTAACCTAATGATTATTTATAGGGAACAACAACTATCTACCATAAATATAAAATAAATGCCTAATATAAAACCAATGCCTTAGAAGAGCTCGATTAAGAACTTCTACTGTAAAGGCACCGTAGGGAATTATAAAATGATTAACCCTAAAAAGGCTTCCCTAAATAACCAAATATGCCAAATCAGTTTCAATATCTCAAATACTCAACAATCTCCCCCTAGATGTTGAAACTGATGAAGATCACGATTTCCGATCTTCTTGGCATTTCTCCCCCTAAATTGTGAGAATCATCAGTACATGGGGTCTTCAAAGCGAGAGAAATAGAAATAATCTTCCAAATATGAACTCCCCCTTGAATAATCATCACCCCCCTTGAATCTTCAACAAATACCATGGAGAGAATCCGGAAAGTTAAGAAGAATCACCAACAATCTTCAAAACCCGTCAGATTTGATGAAATAAATCCCTTTAGAATAAACCCAATCTTCAAAAATTAAAATCGGAAAAATAACAAAAAATAATTTTGTATTTTCTGATATTTAAATTTAGACAAAAGAATAGAATAAGAAGAAATTTATTTTAGAAGGGTTTGAAAAGAATAAGACCAAAGAAAAAGGATAAGAAGTGAAAGATTTTTGGAAAGAAGGGGTTAAAAAATGGTAAAATTCAAAAAATTGAAAAGAAATCACGATCTTGGGTAAAAACTGTTACGATCTAAAAAGTCCAATGGTAAAATCCATGGATTTAGAAATGGGGTTTAATTCTGCCAAGCAATGTAACCTCTGAGGACTGGAAATGTAAACTGAAGCGTCTTCTTCAATTAGACAGATGCAAACACGCTATTTGACTTCTGAAAGTCAAAATTAAATTTCCGTTTACAAACCTTCGATCCCGTTTCTGATAATGACGATTTTGATGTCTGGTAATTCTATCGTCCATCTCGACTTTGATGTGCAAATCCGAATTCGGTTTTTATGATCTGAAAAACGAATATGATATTAAGATTTCCGATTTCCGTTTTGAATCCAAGTCGGAATCGATTGCAGATTCCGTAACCATGATTTTGAAGGTCCGATTTTGGTTAGTAAAAACGATTCCAAGTTCGATTACTATCAATTCCGACTACAATATCAAGTTTCGATTTTGATTTGTAAAATCCGATTCCGAGTCATTCCCATTCTGAATGTAGATGTTGATTTTGATTTTCGATTCCAGATTCTCGATTGCAGATGAAGAAGTAGTTAAGAACCCATTGAGTTCAATTGCTAATCTTTATTCCATAAGAAACGAAAGCAACTTCGTTTACACGCGAGCCAAGAACAATGAGTCCAACGATTACACATCGTTCCAAGCGGAAACAAGAAAAACGAAACTAAGCGTGTGACTGATTTTTTATCTCAATTTCATACTTCCGAACGAAAGTGGGAGAATACGATTGTGATTCCAGATTTCAATTCCAAATTTGACTTTCGATTTGGATTTGCAACTGTGAACAATCGAGCCATGAAAACGAACTGTATATGTAGATGAGAACACGAGCTTTAGCCTTTACGTTCGCTTCTAAAATTGATGATGAACCGAAAGCTAATCAATAACCGAAAGCGAATTGCAGGTTCGCTTCAATTCCAATTGCAGGTTCGTTCCCTTGATTACACAACCGAAAGCGACGTTCGGCTGTGAACAGTAGTTTCGGGTTCGGTTCTAGGTTCTGTTGTTAATCGAGAGTTCGGTTCTTTAATTGTGAGGCTCGCTTCAATTTCATACCAAAGCGAAATAGACCGAACGTTCGCCTATGAACAGTAGATTCGGGTTCGGTTCTTGTGAGTTCCGTTCTTAATCGGAGTTTCGCTTCTTAGTTGAGTTTGGTTGTTATTCGTGAGGTTCGCTTCTGTGATATGTAAGGTTCGCGTCTTTGAGTTTCGCCTCTGTACTCCATTGAACGAATTAAGATCTGCTTCACCAATTAGGAGACGAACATCAAATTTTATTTTATTTTATTTTATTTTATTTTTTGTCGTTCCTTCGTCGATACCCGTTTGCAAAGAATGTGAATGATATTTCATCATAGTTACATAATTAACCCCTAAAGAATAAGTGAAGAATTAAATGCAGCCCAAAACTTCGTCTTTTGAATTAAGCTTTTATTTCTTCAAAGTTTCGAACCAGCCCCTGCTAAAAGTACATATGACAGCTTGCATCCACTGTTCACTGCAACATGTCAGAATTTGACTCCCTTTCTGCAGAAAATGTCCTCTTAAGCCCATCTTTGTCAACTTTTTCAACTTTTGTCAATTCCAACACTTAAAAAATCAATAAAAATTGATTCCTTCAACAAAATTTCATATCTTTGAACCAAATCCACCAGATTTCACCAATTTTTGTCCATGTATGGTTTTTTTTTTTGATAAAGGACAGAACTTTTATGGGACTTTTGGTACCCATTTAAGGTTCAACTTTGAAGTTGGTTTCTTGCATACCCACTTATTTGAAGAAAATCTTTCATCTTCTGAAAATAATACCCTCTTTTTAGTTGGAAAACAAAACTTTCCAAAAACTTCATTGAACAAACCAAATACTCTTTTCTCTTTTCTCCAACTTTTATCATATTCATCTGAAGAAAAATTTGAATGAAATTTCTTTTGAACATTCTTGACTTCAGCTTTCTGAACTTTTTCACAAGCATTGGGCACTTGTACTTTGGGCATCCAAACTTTCTTCATTTTACTATTGTTCTTCTTCCTCTTCTTCCTTCTTTTTTTATTTCTAGGTTTCAGAAACAAATTTCTGATCTGAACAACCTTTTCATCTTTTTGAATCTGATCATTTGTAGTTGTTCCAATAGAACAAAACTCCTTCACTTTCACGATTTCAGAAGATTTACTTTGAGATTCTTCTTCAGAACAACTAGATTCGGATTGTGAAGCTTCTGAAAAACTTGAAACACTTGACTCCCCCTCAATAAGAACATCTGGAGTCGCTTTTTCTTCAGAAACTTGAAGAACATCATGAACTTCTTCAAGAACATCAAGAACATCTTCTTTTTCTTTTCTTTCTTTCTCTGACTTTTGTTGTAATTGCTTCAAAAGTAAGTATTCTTTGATAATGATAAATTGTTTTAACAAATCTTTATCTTGCTCTACACAATTACTTTTAAATCCACCACTAGAGATCTGTGTAAAATCACCAATCTTCTCATCAACATAGAGATTATACATCTCAATGGCATTCTTCAACATAGATTGTTCAGGAACATCCCAAAACAAATATCCTTCTTTAAGACGAAACTTTGGATCTGTAACTTTTAATCCTAGTCTCTTAATTTCTTTTAACACCTTATAATCCGCCATTTAATCTTCAAGAAGAAAGAAAACTTGAAGAGAGAGAAAGTAGATCTGATGAGAATTCTAGAGAGAGAAAACAAATCTGAGATGGTTTCTAGAGAGAGAAAACAGATCTGAAACAATTTTTAGAGAGATAAAGTAGATCTGAACACGAAAATTCAAACAAACACGAAATTTTCTTATAACTCTCTTCCAAAACTCAATTCAAGAACAAATCAGACGAAATAATGAGTTGAAGAAAACAGATCTGAATAAGATTTTCAATAAAAAAACGAGATATAGATTTTTTTCTTTTCAGAAAACTTACAAAACTTGAAAAACAAGGTGAGATTCATGATAAAATATCGCCATAAACAAGATCGATTCTTGCAAAAATCGCTGAGATCTACAAGAACATGCTCTGATACCAATTGTTGGAACTAAGTCCTCTTAGGATCGTATGATTCTATGCAAGCTAATAATTAAGAATGTAATAAAGAACACAAGAATGGCACTGAATATGTCGTATGATTAACACTTTAACACCTCAGAAGAGCTCGATGAAGAACTTCGACTGTAGAGGTGTTTAAGGTTACAATAATAAACTTAATTATCGACTCTTTAATATGCATACATGCATGCATATTTATAGTAAAACCCTATTAACTAATCTAGATAATCACGGATGGACAGGCCCAATCCGGATACAAAACTTAAGGTCCAAGACGCAACACAAATGGACTCAACAATCTCCCCCTTTGCGTCTTTAGAACCGAGACCTCAATCCTGTTTAATAACAGAAGCCTTCTTCACAGTTCTAAACACCTTCGTTATAACGGCTAAAAGATGGTAACGAAACGTAATATATCACCGAAGCATGTCTGTAAAATTCTTCTTATCAACCTCTGAATTCTGCTTGCATCTATGAATGATGTTGATGATATGCTCCAAGCAGTCTGTTGAAAATAGATGCTTATCAACCAGAGCAAACAAAAACCTGTGAGCTTCACCTTTCGTGAACATGACAATAAGATTTGTTGAATCTATCTGTCCCATTTTCATCTTGTTCACATCCCCTGGTTTCGGTGTAGGCTTGACAGTCGGCTTCTTGTTCATAACCCTTGCTATCTCCTGATCCATAGTAGCAACTTCATGGATGTAGGAGGCCAACATTCTCTTCAGATGTTCTAAAATAGGCTCATATTCCTTAGGATTAGTGAGCAGAATGTTGAACAGCAAAATCCAGTCATGGGGATTGAGATTAGGAAGATCTGCTAGAGAGATAGTTGACACCGTGTTCGCCGAACCACGAGTGATTTTGAAATTAACGTTAACAAATCTCCCAGCAGGATAGGGTTTGAGTACCTTGACTGTAATGATCTTCTGTGCGCTCCAAGTCAGGTACTGCGGTTGCCCATACTTCAAGTAGAAGTCTATCAACTCTCGGTCAACCTTAGAATGGGGAAGAGGAACCTCAGCAGTCGCATCAAAGCAATGAAACGTGAAAGCTTTTCTGGTAATCGGCATGTCGAACTGCGAGTCCTTGGAGTTATCATAATCAAACGAAGCAACCGGTTCCAACCAATAGACAGAAGGAAACTCAATCGCCTGATTAATAAGTGTCTCTTTTGTCCACAAGGGAAACAAAGCCTTCTTGCAGTTCAAGGCATCTTCTTCTTCTTTGTTTCTCCTTTCCCTCTCCTCTGCTTCTTTAGCAATTTTTAGAGTTTCATCCAGCTCTCTGTCTCTTTTCTTTCGTTGGAGAGCTTCAGCAATGGTTTCTTCTACATCACTATCACTTTTATCAATGGTCTCCTTTGGCTTTGCTCGTGAACTAGAACCTGAAGCTACATTATCCTTCAGTTCGGTTGTTACTTTCGGTTGAGCACCTTCTGTTTTCACAATGACTCTCGGTTGAACAACACGAGCACTACTTTCTCCCCCTTGTTTTGGAGGTACGAATCCCTCCGAAACACCCTTCATTTCATGCAGTATTCCAAGGGCAGGAAGGAGTTTGGATGTGAGATGATTGCGAATTGTAAGAGTAAGAATAGGATCATGAGCACCAAGTAAATTTGTCAATATGTCCTTCACCTCACCTGCACAACTCTTATACATAGCCCGTTGTGTCTTCAATAAAGAGATTTCTTTCTCAGCATGGGCTAGCTGCACCTTCTGGACGTCAATGGTGGCTTTGTGTTTGGCCAGATCCTCCTTCAAGGCACTTTCGGTTGCCAGATTAGCATGAAGAGCATCAAAACGAGAATCCACTGATTGTAAAAAATAAGTGGTCTCGGTTTGGAGCGAGGAGCGTACAACTTCAAACTTAGTGCTTTCTTCGTGAAGGGACTTAGCATAGGAGTCCACAGAGGATTGTACCTTTGCTGCATTGGTGTCAGCATGAGATTTCAAAGAGTCAAGAAAGATCTGAGTTGTGTGAACAACCTCAGTAACCTCTGTTGTTGCCTTTTTACAGGAAGAGGTGGACGCATCAACTGCCTTAGTAGATTGCTCAATGGCATTTGTGTATTGGTCGATGGCAGTTTCTAAAAAGGCTTTAAGAACCACACCACCATAAGCTTTGCTATCTTCAAGCAATCGGTCCAGCTTGTCATGAATGCTCTGTAAATCTTGACTTGTGACTGGAGCATCATTATCATCATCAGTCGGAAGCCTATAAGGACTGAAGTAGGTAGAGTCAAATTCCTCATTCTCTCCTCCAAGAGTAGCACCAGAATCAGTTGAGTGTGTTGGTGAAAGAGGTTTAGGGATGATAGGAGTTTCTGTTGCAGTAGTAGCCCCCGTATCAGATACGGTGACGCCTACTGTGGGGTTAGGAATGGTAGTGGTTGTGGATTCTGTAATGATTGGAGATGATAAAGGAATGGTGGAAATAGGAACAGATGTAATGGGAGGTGGTGGTGGTAAAGTTGTTTCGTGAGATGGGACTGGTGGATTAACAATAGGAACAGAGAGAGAAATGGTCTGTTTTGGTGATTGAGGTAGTGCGGGAATTCTGTTGTGATTGGGAGATTCTGTTGGAGTAGGGGAACGGGGAGGAGTGTTCCTTCTCGGTGAGTCATGGTGAATCTCTTCTTCCTCAATGTCCTCATCGGCATGATCTGTGCTTGGAGGAGTGGGACTTTTAGACCTTCGAGCCATCTTCTTTATCTTCTTCTTCTTTTGTTGAGAAGAATCCCCTTCAGTAGACTTTCGTTTTGAAGACTTGGAGGACTTAGACTTTCTTTCCTCAGTGGGTTCTTTCTTTGAGATCCTCTTCCCTCGGTTGGTAGGTTTGTCCAAGGCATCCAGGGCAGCCTGCTGGTCTGGAGAAAGGACCCTCGGTCCAGAGGGAAGGAGTTTCCGATAGTCAGCCATAACATTGCTCTTTTCTGCAACACTTGGATACATAGATTCAGGAATAGATCCATTATGAGGAAACTTGATTGGATCCGAGATGATGATCTTCTTTGTGTGGAAAGTAGCGATAGATGCAAGTAGAGCATCCTTCATCACCGGAATCTCCAAAGAATTAATCGCTTTCCTCGTAATCAGAGTCCAAAATCTTCCACAAGAGATTTCAGAATGCCTCGTTGATGTGTTGAGGCTCTGCACCACCTGAGACTAGATTATTGACCCATAATCAAGATTGATCCCGTTGTAAAGGCCATAAAGAAGGGTAAGGAAACCCTTGCTGGTACCGTCTGAACCACCACATCGTTCTGCTAATCCCTTAATCAGTAGAGTGAGCAGACCATTCCATTGAGACGGTAAACAGGTCTTCTTCACTTTGGTAATCGTGGTGAGCACATCAGTATACCCCATCTCATAGAGCATTGAAAATAACTGTGTCTTCGTTATAAAGTCCGGCGAGATGACAGAAGAATCGACATCAAGATTCAAAATCGAACAAAACTTCACCTTCGAAATAGATGCCTTCTTATCGTGGATGGCAAAGTAAATACGTTCTTTGTTTTTGTCATAAGACGCTGTAGAATAGACCTGCGATAATAACGACATTGGAACAGCTTCAACCTGGGTTAGGGCTAAAACCAGGGGTGAATACTTCAAACATTCCACCACATGCAACATATATGCATCATACAAGAACGGGTTAAGTTCAATGATCATATTTTGGTTTGGCTTAATGGTGAGTAAAGATGATGATGCCGTCTGATCATGAATTGATGAAGAAGTCGCCATTGTTAATCGAAGAAGGAAGAAGATGAACAGTTTGCGCTTCGTTGGTTTTTCAGAGAAAAAATGTTGCCAGTAAAAGACAAATAAAAGTGGAAACCCTTTATATACCATTGCCAGGAGAGAGAAAAATCATGATGATAATGACGTGATCACTAAAACGTCGCCTGAAAAAGCGCGAAGTGACAGTGTGGTTACTCCCAGGTATACGTCAACACGCCTGGGTAAAGAGACCGTTCAAAGTCACGCGCCTAAATCTTATCTTCAATCGTCGTTTGAAATTCCATGATAACCCCCTGTTTGGCTCCAATAGATAGAACAAAATTCAAACCAAACAGAAACCAGAATGTGGGAAAACTGAAAATTTTCGTGCATTAGTGTGACAAAGATAAAGAAATAAAGCAAATGTGTATGGGATGTGAGTGATGTCTCATTACTAGACAGAAAGCAGAGGATTCCGGGCAAGAATCGCTTCCTTCAAAGTCAAGAGAGACTTGAAGTGCTTGTGTGGTTTCCCGAATGATACGATCAACTGTTTGTTAATAAACATTGAAAGGCTTCTTTTATAGATTAGGCTTAGGGTAGCTTATCTTCAACCGAACTTCGAGTCTTAACATAAAACCGAACGTTGGAAGAAGTACCTGTGAGACCGATGTGGTCTGTTGAACAGGTAGGTTGGATATATTATATAGTGACTAAAGAGGTAGCAGAAATCTCAAAAAAAAAATAAACTTGATCTCTTTGGGAAGAAGCGCCTTGGTAGTAGACAATATCATAAAAGACCACGCAAAAATAAAAAGAGATTTCATTAGGTAACCAGTAAGTTCTTGAATAATTAATTCACCGTCAATTCATTATTGGTGTTGGATATTGGGTTTCACTCAGTACGTGGTATACGTATCTAAGATCACAAACACAGATGTTGTGTAACCATAAACCTCAGTGGTAAGGACCGAGAGTCTCAAGGGTTACAATGGTGAATTGAAAGGAGATGGAGAATATAAGGGAGGTGGCTATAGAACCGAAAGTACCTTTTGCTATATAGACGTGACAAAGCAGAGAAACTCTTAACTCATATAAGAAGAGTAAGGTAGCTCTAGACTGAGCTGCAGTTAATGGCCTAATTGGGAAGAAACGATAGGTATAGATCGAATCATTAAGGCCTGCTCAAAGTCGTAGAGGCTTTGGTCAACATGCAGCAGCATGCTTCTAGGGACCCTTAACTAGTTCGTACTGAAATTAAATATACCTGCCTTAGATTCACATTCTGTTGTACTGGTACTCTTGTCACCTAATAAAAATAAGAAACACACCACACATACCAACCAAACAGACAAACGAAACAAACAAAGAAAATATTTTTGAATTTTTATAATTTTCTGAAAAGGAATAAAAACAGAAAGATAAAATATTTTTGGATTTTTGAAATTTTCTGAAAAAGAATAAAAATAGAAAGAGAAAATATTTTTGGATTTTTGAAATTTTCTGAAAAAGAATAAAAACAGAAAGATAAAATACGAGAGAAAAGAGTGTACAAGATATATAACCGAAACCTTATCTTAAATGAGTGAAGCGAAATAGACCGAACGATCGGTTCATTTCGGTTCCTTAAAATTCTAGAGCCAAAATAGACCGAGCGATCGGTTCATTTCGGTTCTCGAAAATTACGGAGCCGAAATAGACCGAGCGGTCGGTTAATTTCGGTTCCTTAAAATTCTAGAGCCGAAATAGACCGAGCGGTCGGTTCATTTCGGTTCCTGAATTTTATGGAGCCGAAATAGACCGAGCGTTCGCTCCATTTCGCTTGTCTAATTTTTAGTGAGAGATTTGAGGATTCGGTACTGACTCTCCTTCCATCATGCCCAAGCCTTGTAAAATTTTGTTAAAGGTAGCTTCAGGTAAGGCTTTAGTGAAGATGTCAGCCAGTTGATCAGTAGATCGAACAAAGTGTACTTCCACGTTCCCATCTTCTACATGATCCTTGATGAAATGATATCTAAGTGCAATGTGCTTAGTTTTTGAGTGTTGCACTGGATTGTGACAAATCCTTATTGCACTTTCTGAGTCACAATAGAGAGGTATCTTCTTCATACATAGCCCATAGTCTCTCAGTTGACTTTGAATCCATACCACTTGAGAAGTGCAAGATGCTGCAGCAATATACTCAGCTTCGGCTGTGGATAGAGAAACACAAGTTTGCTTTTTGGACTGCCAGCAAACAAGTTTCCCGTCAAGAAATTGGCATCCACCAGTAGTGCTCTTTCTGTCCAGTCCACATCCTCCTAGATCAGCATCAGAAAAGGCTTGAATGAAGAATCCAGATCTAGCAGGATACCAGAGACCGAGAGATGAGGTTCGCCGTAGATAACGAAAAATGTTCTTAACTGCCACCATGTGAGGTTCTCTTGGATTGGCTTGAAACCTGGCACAATAACAAACAGAAAACATAATATCCGGTCTACTAGCTATTAGATACATAAGGGACCCTATCATTTGACGATATAGTGTTATGTCCACAACAGGTTTTTCCAGAGATGGAGTTAACTTAGTGCCAAATGCCATAGGAACCTTCACTTTTGAATCACCCTGCATTCCGAATTTCGTCAGTAAGTTCTTTGTATAGGCCTCCTGGTTGATAAATATGCCTTCTGGTCCCTGTCTAATATTCAAACCAAGGAAAAAATTAATTGGACCCATTGCGCTCATTTCAAATTTAGACTCCATCAACTTCCTGAATTCAGCTGTTAAGCTAGGATTCGTGGAGCCGAAGATGATATCATCAACATAAATCTGAACAATCATTAGATGTTCGCCTTCCTTCTTACGAAAGAAGGTTGGGTCAACCGAACCTTGTTTAAATTTTGACATTTTCAAGAAGCGAGTTAGTGTTTCATACCAGGCCCTCGGTGCTTGCTTTAATCCATAGACAGCTTTATCCAACACATAGCAATGATCAGGGTATTTTTCGTTCACAAAACCCGGCGGTTGCTCAACATAGACTGTTTCTTCTAATTCTCCATTCAAGAAAGCGCATTTGACGTCCATTTGGAAAACTTCGAAGTTTTTATGAGCAGCATATGCCAAAAAGATTCTGACTGATTCCTGTTGGGTTTTGAGCATTCTAACACTTCCTAAGTGTACATGCAACCCTAATAAACCTTGGATCTATGTTTGTCTAAGGTACATGCAAAATATTATTTTCCAAGGTTTATAACCTATCTAGCATGGCATGGGGTACTTTTAAACATAAAAGAACTAGATGAGTTACATACCTTTTGTTGATTGTTGATTCCTTGGAGTTTGAGAGCCAAGCACCAATAATGTGAATGCCTCAAATGGAAATCACAAATCACCACAAACTTGGAAAATGTATGAGAGAGTATACTAACTCTTAGATTTTGGCCACCACACTTACACACACATTAGTGTCTTTTTCATGCAACATAAGCTTGTTTATATAGTGTGCATGGTTAGGGTGAAACCCTAATAACCCATGTCTTTTCCTCTTCCAAGGATCCATGGGTTAAAATCTCCATGGATCATCCATGGACTTCCATATAAGCTTAGCCCATTAACAAATGAGCATTAGCCCACACCATATAAATACAATAGCCCATGATTTAATTAGTCTTCCTTTTAATCACTAAATCAATTCATAATTAATTCAAGATTAAAACTAATTAAATAACATGACTTTATATTAATATATTATAACTTATAATATATTAATAAATCGTAAGTATACAATTCTCATAAAATTATCCATAAACAGTTTGGGTGAAGTGCAACCCAAATGGACCATGCCGGGTCGGGTCAAGTATATACCAAATAAGTTATGGACTTAAACACCTTATCCAACAGTCTCCCACTTGGATAAGTCTAATAACTGTATTTGCGTATGTTACTTCAGGAACCAACCAGCAATCGTAGCTCTTGAAAACTCTGTTGAACTATGAAGCGCCATTTTAGATAAGTGATCATATAATCCTTTGTTCTCATGATATCAGCCGGACAAATACATGGAACAACGTCGTACTTATTGTCCAGCAGTTTGTTTCCCGATTTTGCGATTTGTTTGACAAAGAACTAAATTGAACACATCAATTAGATTCTGACCGGGCCCGATACATAGGTCAAAACAAAATCATCGAGGGGCCCAGATATCGCTTCTAATCCTCCAAGGACTAGAAGGAACATATAAACTTCGACTCATATACTTGTTTCTACTACTTGTTGAATTATACACAAAGGCATGTTTTATAACATCAAGTTACTGATGCGTTTACGTGCAATCAATGCACAACCAACTCATAGGTAACAACTCATATCTCTAGGTTTGAAGACTTATATGATATTACCGTCTCACGATCACTCGAGATAAATTCCATGAAGTGATACAAGTGAGCGTGGGTTAATTCCAATACTCATAACTTATGAGCACTCATGAGTGTTGTAGCCATGTCCAACATCTTAGACCTCTACAACCAACTCATGACAGTCTTGATTCATATCTACTTCCAACATATGACCGACTGTGGATGGTTTGAATAACTTAATCATTCGGAAAGAATAACCTAGTTATTATGGAAGTCAAAACATGCAAAGTGAAACACAATAATAATCGAATTCAATATGGTCTCAGAACCCTTTTGAATATAAATAAAACCACCTTTTATTTATCACCATATTGATTACACATTATTCATTGTATAATGTTTCAAACAATCAACTTAATACTTGAACAAAAACAACAGTCGTCCCATGCTCCTAGCATGTACACTTTGTTTTTCTAAACAATAGTTATGCCATACTCCAAGTATGCACACTATGTTTGTCTATGATCTTTACTTTGTGAAATAGATCAATTGAACAAGATTCCAATGATGCTCATTTCACAATCCCAAATCCTTATTGTAAATGTAAGAATTCCTAATTCCTACCATTTACCAAAAAACTGTTAGATTTTAAACTTATATGCATTGATCCTCTCGTAATGATTATGCACAAGGTCACCAAAACCTTGTCATCAGTCATTACAGAGGATTCCAAAGGAGATCAACTCTATGGAAACGAACTCTCATATTCAAAGTACATTGCTTTGAACATCCTTCTTGCACTAAGGTTTTCTAATCTTACACAGATTGAACAACTTCCACCTATGGAGACATTTCCATAGTCCCATTTCGACTATCACTTCCGAACAAGAGTCACCTCTTTTCAGAATATGTCAATATGGTCTTTTCCAACAATTTACATCATACTTCCAACTGTCCCTGAGCAACCAATCTTTGGTGAACCTTAGATTGTCCTCGACAATTGCTTAATCATTTTAGTCTTATCCAATTCTAGACTTTTCCCTTCTTAATGCTCTGAGCATTTGGAAAATTTAGAAAGGATAAATATTATAGCACATGAAATCGATCCTATATCCGAAGCATATGGGACAAGATTCATGATGTCTCACATAAAGACCTGATACTAGATTAGTCTTTTGCTACAATATTTTTTATTTGCCATGTTTTCAAAAATCGACTATGAAGAGGGATGCCGTAATCATAATCGAATTTGAGAACGCAATATAGAATTTCCTTATGTTGAACCATTCCAACATAAAATTCATATATATATATCCTTGACTAAAGATGATTAAAACTCAATCTAAGCTTTTAGAATTGAAATGAAGTATAATTTCCTCTCCCTTAATTATAGCAAAACAACTTTTTCAACCCCTACAACATTACGAATTGAAACTTTTGTTTTTCTATAATTAACATTGCTAACTTGCAACACTAAACATAATAATCATGCTCCCACTAACATGATGATTATCAGCATAACACTTATGCTCCCACTAGCTCTGACATATTTCCAGAAATCAGCTGGACTTCTGAAATTTAGATTCGTACACCCTTTCTTAGATAGCTCACATGTGTGTCTAAACAATTTCCAGAACTATGAAAAGGGATGCCGTAATCATATTCTTAATTGTTTAGACCTTTGCCATTTCTCACAAGTCCATGTTAGTGTGCCGGTTAACCACACACGCTCCACTAACGACTTTGAGAATGCAAACATCACAATTGCTATCTACTTAAAATCTTCTTAGTGAAAGCATTTCCTCACCATCATTTTCATGAATCGGAGAGAAACCTTATGACACTTAGATTTTATGGTGTATGAGTTCCTATCCATGTGAATTTGTCAAAACCATAATCACAAGACAAGGTTAGTAACAAATTCAGCCTTACATGGATTGAACTTGTTCAATCTTAATTTCTTGTCATCTGGTAGCACAAGGCCCACCAATGCTTCCAAGCTGTTATGCACACAGTTTAGAACTAACAGAACTCATATGCATAGTCAACTTAATAGGAACAGACACAGAAACAAGAATTATGTCAACTTAATAGGTTTCAAACCTTAAGTCGTGTGCTAGTGATAAAACTCAGGTTTTAGTCTTGATTTAAATCTTGAAATTCTTTCAGGATCTTTAAGACTCCCACTATCCTCTTGACATATAAGTTTCTCTAGTCAAGAACCATTCCTTGACAAAACAAATATTCAAGGGATGGTGCAGATTCTTATCAAGATAAACACTTCACACAATTGGTCTTAGTTGGTCTTTGTCTTATCCAAGACATCACAACTTACCAATTTCAAATGTACAAGAGTAGAAAACATTTTACACTACATTTGATAAGTGTTTTAAACCTTACTTTATGTCACTCAATGTTACAATCTTGGATTATGACTCTAAGAGTTGTTTTGGAACGAAGTATGATCCATCTTCTTGATTTTAACCATTCCAACAATTCATGACCCCTCATCTTAGTCATAACAATGCACTAAGATGTCCTTAGAGTATGAATTTGTGATATGGTTTCATAATCATTAAGATGATCATAAAAACATGTATGATCCATCTTTTGATTTTAACCATTCCAACAATTCATGACCCCTCATCTTAGTCATAACAATGCACTAAGATGTCCTTAGAGTATGAATTTGTGATATGGTTTCATAATCATTAAGATGATCATAAAAACATGTATGATCCATCTTTTGATTTTAACCATTCCAACAATTCATGACCCCTCATCTTAGTCATAACAATGCACTAAGATGTCCTTAGAGTATGAATTTGTGATATGGTTTCATAATCATTAAGATGATCATAAAAAAAACATGATACTAAAGTACTCTCCCATCTTTTCAGATTTGAGAAACTTTTATCTTTCTGCCAAATTTGATTCTTCTCATCCGTTCTGCCATACATTGAAACTTTTCCAATGTTACAGAATTATACTTAACCTTATAAGTATAACCATATTTACTAATCTTTAGTAAATCATGACGAATTGATCTTTGTGGTGGACCTTGACCAGCACACACCCAGTGTACCTAATTCCTTAGTCATTCAATTGACTCACATATGCATGTGATCAATGAATTAGTCTCAATTTTACAAAGATGAAAATTCTCATTCATCATACAATACAACTTGTATGATTCCAAGTTTCTGTCTAACTGAAGCTTGGGTGATGAGAACCTTTCCTCATTTGGAAAATTCAGACACTACCACATATGAGAGAATCAACCTCATATTTCCAATATTGCTAGAAACATACAAACATCAATTTCCATAAATGCCATTGTAAGGGGATATAATATAAAATAAACTAAACAAAACTTTTATTTCTTTATTAAAATGCGGAAAAATATTCCTTACAATGCATCTTCAAATGAAAACTATGATATTACATATTTCCTAGCAATCTATCATAACTTTTAAGTAGTAGCTCAAAAATCCGATCCTCGAACCATGCGATAGAAATCCATCTTCGTGATCAGATTCAGCACACTCTTATTTTAACCTTCCTTTTGCTCGATCCTGCTAAACATCAAGATGCAACCTAGTCACATCATGTAATAAGAATCAACAATTAGGAATTTTAACAAAGTTAGATAGTGGACTTACCTGAAGCCGAGTCAAACATTTTGTCTCTACTTGCTTTCAAACATTTCAGGTATTCAGGGCAGCTTCGCTTCCAATGTCCCTTCTCATGACAATAAAAACATATAGACTCTTTGGGAATGGTACACGAGACAATCACAGACTTAGCCTTTCCCTTTACCTTTTGGTCAACCGGGTTGACCAAGGCCGATCCCCTTTCATTGGGAAGAGAAAGCTTTTCTGGACTTCCAATGTTACCATTGTCCATGTCCATGGAAGTTTGAGAAATAGATTTTCCATCAATATTTGCTTGACCATTGCGCCAAATCATTGCTGATTCAGCAGCAACAAGCAAATAAGAAAGATCTATTAGGGTTATGTCAGGATCTGTCATATGGTAGTCTTTAATAAACTCACCATACGACTCAGGAAGTGACTGAAGAACCCAGTCAACAGCGAACTTCCTTGAAATAACAGCACCCAACATTCTCAACCTGTCTATGTGTGACTTCATTCCTAAGACATGAGTGCACACAGGTCTTCCATCTTTATGTTTCATTTCTAGTAGAGCTTGAGTGATCTTGAACCTTTCAAGTCTTCGGGCTTGTGGGTCAGGGAGAATAAATGGAGGAGGTGGGGGAGTGAAGCATGATGTTGAGGGACATCATCTTCAAGAAGAAAGCTTGTTTCAAGTGATTTGGGAAGATCATAGTTGTCTGAACCAGACATCTACAATGGGAGAAAATCAAGTTAGTTGATTCAAGTCCTTAATATAACACCCAATATGAAATATTAAGGCTAGGACCCAACACAATATTTTATAACTTGGAAGAGGGATGCCGTAATCCAAGCTATAAAATATTTGAAGGTAGGTGAATGACGATTCACCAATTTCCACCATGAAAAACGAAATAATTTATTAGGTTTTAATTGGATTTGAAACTCCTAGATCTTTTGAGATTCATTGAACTTTTCAATGGCATGTTTCAATCTCGATTGTGCCCTTCAGGTTTTGTGACTGGGATGCCGAGGATCACAAAACAAGGTGTGAATAACCATGCAAACTCACTTGGTACCCTTAATATTATCACCTAATCGATGTGCCGGTTAACCACACATGTCACACCCCGATCCTTGTCGGAATCGATCGAGGCGTGATATATTGTTCAGAGTCTCATGACAACTATGTTATAATATGATTAGATTCAATTAAGTACTAAGTATGCAAACAAGATCCACAATATACAAATACAAATCCAAATACGAACAACATTTATTACATCAAATTTAAATAGTCTTGTGGATTTCTAAGGCACAACCTATTTTTCATCAACTTCATTCTTCAAATCTGCATCATGGGTAAAAACAGGTTAACTACGAGAGTTGGTGAGTAATCTAATTTTAGTAGAGAAAATTGTGAAGTTGAAACCTTTATAATTGGAAATTGGTTTTCTTTTGAAGTCGGCAAACAATTGTATTTGAGATAACGGTTTATAAATCAAAAATTGATTAACAAATGATAACAACAACAATAAGTCCTCACCCTATATATACATATGTATATATATATATATATATATATATATATATATATATATATATATAGGATGGAGCATCTAATCATCATACACACTCAACCACGTGCGATCAATCACCTTAGCGTCCCAAGGCGGGGTGGTCAACCCAATAGCGCTATTATTTTCCATAACGTACCTCAAGAATACGGGCATAGTCATGGAGATTAGACTAAAAATGATAATGCACTACAAGTACATGTAGCGTAAACAAACAATAGTTATACAATTAATGACTCACGTATAAATGTCCCAACAATGTCTCAATTGTGATAAAACAATAAAATGAAGTTGGAACATATTAGAACCACATGATACACCCCAAAAGTATTGAAAATTATAAAATATGGGGTAGATTACTCACATTAGTTCCAAAACGAAATGCGTGTGTCGTACGATAGACGGTTCGGGTCAAAATGACGTAGAACCTAATATAATTAATAGTTTTGGTTTAGGAACTGCTAAACGAGAATAGAGTACTAATACAAATAATTAGACACATATTCTTATATTAGATGAATTAACAATAATTCATTTTGATTATAATATTAAGGTATTCATTTGTTAAATGAATTTTAAATTGAATTAATTACTTTGCATAATTAATTTATATTTTCAATTTAGGCCAGATTTTAATAATTTCTTATTAAAATAATAATTTGCCCAATTATAATTATTTACAGATTTTAACAATTATTTATATGAAATAATCATTAAAATGCATTTTTACATGCTTAAATACTTAGGAAAATGGTATTAAATACTACACAGTATTGAAAAATTATGAAATTATTAGGAAATAATTATATCATACAATATTAATTACTGTAAAATTTTTATATTTTTCTGAACTGTTTTAGTATTTATTTAATACTTTAATGATTAAACAACAACAAAATTCGGGAAAAATAATAAATGATTCCCAAAAATTCTGTAAAAGTAACCATAGTTTTATAACATGATATAGAGCCCAGTGTATAAGTTTCGGATATTTGTGACTATGGGAAGTATTTTTTATATATTTCATTATTAATTAATCAATAAAATCATAAATAATAGTAAATAGTAATATAAATGCATGAAACTTCATAAATTATGTTTAATCAATATAGTGGTCATCCCAGAATTTTCTCAGAATTTATAGAATGCAAAAAGTATTTTATATGAATTATTGCCCTACTTTATTGCAATAATTATAGTAATTCAATAAAAATAAGTTATTTTCTGAAAATTTCCAGAACTTCTTATTTTATTGATGGGATTCTGAGAACAATCAGGTTTATGTATAAAATGAGTTTTAGATATTTTGGTGGATTTAATTTGTTTCTTGTATGAATATGAAACTTTTAACAACATACCTTGATGAATGCTTCAAGAGGGATGAATATTTGAGTATAATAGATTGTTCTTGGCTGGAATATGAGTATTTCTTGGATGAATTTCGAGATTGAGAGTGAGAGAAAGAATAGAGAAGGTTTAAGTGGTGAAGAGAATAATGTGTTGGGAGAAAAAGGAAAGGAAAGTGGATGAGAGGTGTGAGTGGGAGACCATGGGAATAATCTTTTTGCTTTTGGTGGTCTTCATAATTTCCTACTAACACAAACATCTTTTACATAATTAATATAAGAGTTTTATAAAATTTAATGTAAAGTTTATAAAAATAGAGTTTTATAAAATTTAATGTAAAGTTTATAAAAATGGAGTTTTATAAAAGATGAGTTATTATTTGATTATAACAATCTACTTTGATTTGAAGTTTAATTATAGCATTCAAGTTTGATTCTTTTAAATTTAATTAGAGCATTATACTTTGATTTGATTTTAATATGGTATCATAATTTAATTTGATTATAGTTATAACGTTGTACTATACTATGTTGCTATTAACGTCAATTTATATCGTAGTATATGAGTTTCGATCCTATTAGCATCAAGTAATCTTGAGTAGGGTTTGAATGAGATTGCGAGAGGTTTCGTTTGTGATATTTTTGAGTGTCCGGCTTCGCAACGCAAGGTCCATAGACCCCGTTAAGCCATGATTTAGTGTCCTACACAATCCCGATGATTGGGCAATAGTGTTTTATCGCTTTGGTTCGTTGTTTAGCACTGTTAAGGCTAAGGAATATCAAACACATGAACTTTCCAAATGATGTTTTCTCATTAAAATAGCGAATTGTACAGTGATTGTATAACGTAAACCCTAACATACAAGGGTTAATGGAGTTGACCGGTTTAACTTGTTGACTTTGTTTGACTTTGACTTGACTGAAATTTGATGGTTGTCACATCATCCCCCCGTTAGAGGGAATTTCGTCCCGAAATTTGCATTTTGACTGGGACTTCAAGAGTTTGGAAAAAGATGTGGAAAACGTTTCGTAGTACAAGAAATTGATTATGGTGAGGAACAACCCTCCCGATGTCACATGACGACCTTGGAAATTTCTTATTGTAACTTGAACTGAGTCAATTTAAAAGGAGTTTATTGTTTTGGGATGATAGAGTATTCTATGTGTGCTTTTATACTCCCTGTTTTATCCTTGGTATTACCACTATGAATATTTTATAACGTAGTTAGCGAGTTCCATCATTACGAATGTTTCAACAAATTTTGACGAAATTTGCATTATAAGTCCTACAAGTTCTTTTCTAGTCGATTGACGTAAACTAGTCGTATATCATTAAGATTGCAAGGGCATTTTGGATGGGTGACCCCGCCTTAAGCCCACAACCAAACAAGGAACAGGGAATGAGGCGGAATCACACATTCTAAGTCCATAGAATCTTAATGATATATGACCATAATGTTTACACTAGCCCTCATAGATTCCAGGGGAGTAGTATTATTGGGCTAGAAGTAGGAATTGTAGTTCAAAATAAAATAGTTATAAGCCTGCTATCTTCAAACTTGGGCTTTGGCCCCTCCCGATTCCTAATCAGAATAGTCCAATACTCCCAATTCTCCAAGCGACCAAGCGGTATCAAGAAATCAAAATCGATTCATCCCCATTTTCCCAATTCGCTGCCTATCTCGCCTGCTGTTCGTTTGTCGCTGTCTCGCCAAGTCAGTCGCCTGGTCTCACTCTCGCCAATCGCCATCGCCAAGTGCCAAAGTCCCCATTCACACTTCACAGAAATTAGGTATGTAATCCCGAGACCCAAATCCTGTTCAGATGTTCTTTCTTTTCTGATTGTAAGATTGTTGATTGTTGGTGTTGGCGTATTGCACTGTTGCTGCTGTTTTCTGTCAATCTGTTGCCTATTTATGCGTTACTATTGTCTTACTGAGTTTCCTTTTAATTTGGCTGTCATTTGCGATTTAGCGATTTGCCAATTTGATTTATAAGTTATGAACTTATAGATTTGGTTATGCTTAACAGCTTGTCAGCTTCAAACAAAACTGAAAAGTGACAACAAAGATTGATTTGGTTATTGTTAAATGAGTTATTGGTTATTGTTCTAATTTTGAATTTGATTTTGTTTTGATTGGATCAATTGTTCCTTCATTTTGATTTTTTCTAGATATAATCATGGGAAAGATGAAAACATTGAAAGAGAAATTGTTGTCTGCTTACTAATATATCATTCATAATCTGTTTTTAAAGACATTAAAGGCTGTCGGGCTGAGTTGTAATTCTTTTTCTAGGTGTTTTTGGTGTTTATTTGTTGAAAACAATCTGTTTTTTTTAATGTTAATTTCAGTTTATAATATTTTCGCCCCCCCCCCCCCAAGTTAATTGTTCAAGCTCCGCCACTGATAGATTTACTAGTAAAAACCCTGAGTTTTTTCTTTACATAGATGCTAAGACTTATTTGGGTTTTGCCGTGTTCTCAAGATTCATGGTTTATATACTTGAATCGATGCTAGTTTTAGTAATAAAAATAAATTTAGAATTTAAACGTCGAGGTTAGAAGCTTGTACTGATATTTAAGGGGTTAAAAAATAAAGTTTTATTAGTTACCTATAGCGACACACAAGTCATAATTTGCATGTGTGAAGACTTGGAGTACTTTCTAATTGGTTCGTGTGTGAAGACTTGGAGTACTTTCTAACTGGTTCATGTGTGAAGACTTGGAGTACTTTCTAATGAAAAGTGTGCTACTGGGGAAATTTGAAACTGGTACGTAGCTTCAAAGTCAAGAATATGCAGTAGGCATGTGATGTATTAAATGCATGAGGCACATAAGTCATAATTTGCGGCAACATATACGTATATGTGTGTGAATTGAAGAAGAAGGTTACAGTTCAAAGACCATATATATTCATTTCCTCTTTATTTGTTATTAATTACTTCTCCCACTTCACTTATATAAATCATCACATTCTTACCGCAACTTTTAACTTCTCCCTCACAAATGGATCCACCTGCAGATCATCCAAACCCCATAGATGACCTCGATTGGTTTCAGTACTTTGATCATCAAGATGTTTTCAGGTATATATAAACGTCACTCATTACCCCATCTTTCACACAGAAAAGTGATTTTGTCTATATTGATCAAAACATGGTTTGGATTTGTAGTGATCAAAAAGAGTCTTTCATCGTGTTGGATTTGATTATCTTGAGTTTTTTTTTTTTTTTTTTTTTTTGGATTTTTGCAGTGGTGACATGCTCGACCATCATGATTACGAGTTGTCGGAAAAATTGCATAAAGTGCTCGATCAGAACGTTTCCACAGTACTTAACAAAGATCAAAACATCATTTCTAGAAATGAGTTTCACGATTTGGATCCCCTTAAAGACATAAGCTTATGGGATTGTTGGGAGGATGGTAATTTACCATTGGTTAGTTTTAGTGAAGACTGTAAATCCGGTGGTGAGGCTACAGGTAGTTCTAGTGCTGCCACCACTGATCACGGTGGCCGGAAGGTGGCAAATAGATTGAGACCATTGGAGTTTAAAGAGATAGCGAAGTACTTTGAGATGCCGATAATCATGGCAGCAAAGGAACTAGGGATAGGGTTAACATTGTTGAAGAAAAGATGCAGAGAGCTAAACATAAACAGATGGCCTCATAGAAAACTTAAGAGCCTTCAATCCCTCATTCAAAATGCCAAGGTAAACTACGATAATAACCTTCTATACATTACTCATGCATGTATGCATGCACTTGATAACCAAAGTAGTTTTGGTATTTTCTAAAATTTTAATTATTAGTTTCTTTATAACATAAACATAGGCCCTAGGCATATGCCACATCGAATCAATTGTTTTACTACGATTTCTGATTTATATTTACATAAACTTAACTCATTGTAAATTTTATGAACTCACACGAAAAATATATTGCATCTACCTAAAAAAACTAGGAGTTGGGATTAAAGGAGGAGGTAGAGACGTTAGCAGGGCACAAGAAGATGATGGAGAAATTGCCAGGTATGGAATTGACAGAAAGAACAAAGAAGCTTAGGCAAGCTTGCTTCAAAGCTATTTATAAGAAGAGAGGACTTAACAATCCTTAGTCCTTACCTTTTCTTTTAGCCATTTTGTTATAATTAGTGGATTTTAATCTACATTGTATGTGTTTTTCTCTTGATAGATTGATACCCTTTTTAGTTTCATTGTGTTTGTCTATTGATTTTTAATGCAGAAAATTTTGTATAATTTGGGTATTATAGTTTGTATTATGTATTTAGCTATATTCTAGATTGCCGACACGACTACGCTGACGACTCTATACCAGAGGTCTATATAAATAGACTTATGAATTTAGTAGGAATAACTTGATTATAATCTTGTGATTTGTTCCATGTCTGATCCACTCCTAAGATTCACTCGACATGCCCCCAGTTATGTGTAATTAAAATTTTATTAGACTGTTGATCCTAATGAGTCTACCCTAAGTCCACAACCAAACAAGGAACATGTCAACTATGACAAACACGCATATGGACTTGTGAGTTATTTGTAAATTGATTAGGGAAATAAAGTTTTTTTTTACACATTGTTGGGTAAAATAATTGTAAAACACTTATTGGGCCATTGTTAGGAGTGTTGGGCACCTTTTGGGCTTTCCATGGTTACTAAATGTGAAACACGTAGCACTTGCGTGGGCCCCCACAAAACTAAGTTTTCACATTTCTTTCCCACTTCTAGGCCCATTAGGGAACTTAATAGTCCAATGAGTTGGCCATTTTGGAGTCTATCCTTTCGGATATGTTTGATAAGGTCGGGTATTTTGATGGCTCAAAAGTAATGTGAATGACGCGCTTTGGCCTATAGGTTTGGGAACTCTCGCCTTTGGTCCCCAGATAAGCAAACTGGTCCCTCGGTTGATTGGGATGTATACGAATGCTTACCTAGTCAGGACTTTCGGGCTACCGGCACCTCCCCCTTCCAGTTACTACGCGTCAATTACTATGATCCTACCCGACTAGAGTGGATGACTTTGAATTTCCTATGAGCTCTAAGGAATATATATGTATATACATTTTTTTTAAACCACTTGAATATGTGTGTGATTTTTAGAGAAAGAGGAGAATATTCACCAGTGTATGCACACATATAAGTGTCAGGAGTAATACGTATGCACTTAAGGGAGCAATTAACACACAAAGGTATTCCTAGGATTTTCTAAGTGTGAATTGCATGCAGTTGTGTGTGCATTTTATAAACTAGCATACGAGAGGACCCTAGAGGCTATAGACTAGGTCAAGGCAATTAACCTAATTCCCTATAGTCAAGGGCTCTGATTCCAATCTGTCACACCCCGATCCTTGTCGGAATCGATCGAGGCGTGATATATTGTTCAAAGTCTCATGACAACTATGTTATAATATGATTAGATTCAATTAAGTACTAAGTATGCAAACAAGATCCACAACATACAAATACAAATCCAAATACGAACAACATTTATTACATCAAATTTAAATAGTTTTGTGGATTTCTAAGGCACAACCTATTTTCATCAACTTCATTCTTCAAATCTGCATCATGGGTAAAAACAGGTCAACTACGAGAGTTGGTGAGTAATCTAATTTTAGTAGAGAAAATTGTGAAGTTGAAACCTTTATAATTGGAAATTGGTTTTCTTTTGAAGTCGGCAAACAATTGTATTTGAGATAACGGTTTATAAATCAAAAATTGATTAACAAATGATAACAACAACAATAAGTCCTCACCCTATATATACATATGTATATATATATATATATATATATATATATATATATATATATATATATATAGGATGGAGCATCTAATCATCATACACACTCAACCACGTGCGATCAATCACCTTAGCGTCCCAAGGCGGGGTGGTCAACCCAATAGCGCTATTATTGTCCATAACGTACCTCAAGAATACGGGCATAGTCATGGAGATTAGACTAAAAATGATAATGCACTACAAGTACATGTAGCGTAAACAAACAATAGTTATACAATTAATGACTCACGTATAAATGTCCCAACAATGTCTCAATTGTGATAAAACAATAAAATGAAGTTGGAACATATTAGAACCACATGATACACCCCAAAAGTATTGAAAATTATAAAATATGGGGTAGATTACTCACATTAGTTCCAAAACGAAATGCGTGTGTCGTACGATAGACGGTTTGGGTCAAAATGGCGTAGAACCTAATATAATTAATAGTTTTGGTTTAGGAACTGCTAAACGAGAATAGAGTACTAATACAAATAATTAGACACATATTCTTATATTAGATGAATTAACAATAATTCATTTTGATTATAATATTAAGGTATTCATTTGTTAAATGAATTTTAAATTGAATTAATTACTTTGCATAATTAATTTATATTTTCAATTTAGGCCAGATTTTAATAATTTCTTATTAAAATAATAATTTGCCCAATTATAATTATTTACAGATTTTAACAATTATTTATATGAAATAATCATTAAAATGCATTTTTACATGCTTAAATACTTAGGAAAATGGTATTAAATACTACACAGTATTGAAAAATTATGAAATTATTAGGAAATAATTATATCATACAATATTAATTACTGTAAAATTTTTATATTTTTCTGAACTGTTTTAGTATTTATTTAATACTTTAATGATTAAACAACAACAAAATTCGGGAAAAATAATAAATGATTCCCAAAAATTCTGTAAAAGTAACCATAGTTTTATAACATGATATAGAGCCTAGTGTATAAGTTTCGGATATTTGTGACTATGGGAAGTATTTTTTATATATTTCATTATTAATTAATCAATAAAATCATAAATAACAGTAAACAGTAATATAAATGCATGGAACTTCATAAATTATGTTTAATCAATATAGTGGTCATCCCAGAATTTTCTTAGAATTTATAGAATGCAAAAAGTATTTTATGTGAATTATTGCCCTACTTTATTGCAATAATTATAGTAATTCAATAAAAATAAGTTATTTTCTGAAAATTTCCAGAACTTCTTATTTTATTGATGGGATTCTGAGAAAAATCAGGTTTATGTATAAAATGAGTTTTAGATATTTTGGTGGATTTAATTTGTTTCTTGTATGAATATGAAACTTTTAACAACATACCTTGATGAATGCTTCAAGAGGGATGAAGATTTGAGTATAATAGATTGTTCTTGGCTGGAATATGAGTATTTCTTGGATGAATTTCGAGATTGAGAGTGAGAGAAAGAATAGAGAAGGTTTAAGTGGTGAAGAGAATAATGTGTTGGGAGAAAAAGGAAAGGAAAGTGGATGAGAGGTGTGAGTGGGAGACCATGGGAATAATCTTTTTGCTTTTGTGGTCTTCATAATTTCCCACTAACACAAGCATCTTTTACATAATTAATATAAGAGTTTTATAAAATTTAATGTAAAGTTTATAAAAATAGAGTTTTATAAAATTTAATGTAAAGTTTATAAAAATGGAGTTTTATAAAAGATGAGTTATTATTTGATTATAACAATCTACTTTGATTTGAAGTTTAATTATAGCATTTAAGTTTGATTCTTTTAAATTTAATTAGAGCATTATACGTTGATTTGATTTTAATATGGTATCATAATTTAATTTGATTATAGTTATAACGTTGTACTATACTATGTTGCTATTAACGTCAATTTATATCGTAGTATATGAGTTTCGATCCTATTAGCGTCAAGTAATCTTGAGTAGGGTTTGAATGAGATTGCGAGAGGTTTCGTTTGTGATCTTTTTGAGTGTCCGGCTTCGCAACGCACGGTCCATAGACCCCGTTAAGCCATGATTTAGTGTCCTACACAATCCCGATGATTGGGCAATAGTGTTTTATCGCTTTCGTTCGTTGTTTAGCACTGTTAAGGCTAAGGAATATCAAACACATGAACTTTCCAAATGATGTTTTCTCATTAAAATAGCGAATTGTACAGTGATTATATAACGTAAACCCTAACATACAAGGGTTAATGGAGTTGACCGGTTTAACTTGTTGACTTTGTTTGACTTTGACTTGACCGAAATTTGATGGTTGTCACAACACACGCTCCACCGATCTATGATAAACATTAACTCACCCTTCGTGATCCTTACTAGTCCAAGTTAGTGTGCCGGTTAACCACACACGCTCCACCAACGACTTGATAAGGTACAAAGTGTGAATTTCATGGGTTAGCAGCATATTCACATTTTCCTAAAGTAACTAAGATTGGGAATTTATAAAAGGTTTAGTTACTTTATAATATTCATTATACTTTTAATGAGAATTTAAAGTCATTGTCCTACCCGTTCGGCTAACGACCCTCCACCGATCAAGGAAGCGGTGGGTGAGAATGGACACCCATTAAGTTGCCATTTTATAGGCAACAACCTTATACCCCCCTTATAGACCGGCTTCGTGAATGAGGCCTACTAACGGTAAAACGACTTGATCTTATACATATATATAATAATTAACCATTAATGTTATAAATAGTATAAGGATTGAATTTTAACTTTTAAAACTCTAAGGGTTTGGAATTAAAGTTTATTAAAGTGTGTGAAACTTTACAAATTCCAAAACTTGAGGGCAAGTTTTGTAACTATCAAAAACTTTTCATTTCATAACTTATGAATTAAAGGTTCATAAAAATGAAGACTCTTCATTTTATGTAACTTATGTGTTTTAAGTGTGTGTTTAAAAGAAGTGACCTTTGGATATCCATAACTTGAGGACAAATTATGGACTCCATTAATACACATAAATGATCAAGAATTAATCCTAAACAATTCAGCAAATAATTCCTATCATCTTCTAAATTCATAAGAACATGAACATGATCATCAAAGTTTCAAGAATTATATGAACACATACAAAGCATGAAATTTTGATATAAGCTATTGTAAATGGATTAGAACTACCATTACACCAACTAAAACAAGTTTTAAAACACCAAAACAGTTTAGGGTAATGTTTCTAGTCCATTTCCAGCAGCAAAAGTCGAAAATCTGCATTCTGAGGCTCCTACTCACCGAGTGCACGAACCTACTCGGCGAGTAGGATGAGTTTACACATGAACTCGGCGAGTCCCCCATGGACTCGGCGAGTTCATCAGTCAGACAGCAAAAAATCGACATTTTATCACTATTTTGCATCAAGTATCAAACAAACAAGCCTAGGCTCTGATACCACTGTTGGGTTTTGAGCATTCTAACACTTCCTAAGTGTACATGCAACCCTAATAAACCTTGGATCTATGTTTGTCTAAGGTACATGCAAAATATTATTTTCCAAGGTTTATAACCTATCTAGCATGGCATGGGGTACTTTTAAACATAAAAGAACTAGATGAGTTACATACATTTTGTTGATTGTTGATTCCTTGGAGTTTGAGAGCCAAGCACCAATAATGTGAATGCCTCAAATGGAAATCACAAATCACCACAAACTTGGAAAATGTATGAGAGAGTATACTAACTCTTAGATTTTGGCCACCACACTTACACACACATTAGTGTCTTTTTCATGCAACATAAGCTTGTTTATATAGTGTGCATGGTTAGGGTGAAACCCTAATAACCCATGTCTTTTCCTCTTCCAAGGATCCATGGGTTAAAAGCTCCATGGATCATCCATGGACTTCCATATAAGCTTAGCCCATTAACAAATGAGCATTAGCCCACACCATATAAATACAATAGCCCATGATTTAATTAGTCTTCCTTTTAATCACTAAATCAATTCATAATTAATTCAAGATTAAAACTAATTAAATAACATGACTTTATATTAATATATTATAACTTATAATATATTAATAAATCATAAGTATACAATTCTCATAAAATTATCCATAAACAGTTTGGGTGAAGTGCAACCCAAATGGACCATGCCGGGTCGGGTCAAGTATATACCAAATAAGTTATGGACTTAGACACCTTATCCAACAATTCCAACCTAGCTACTGGGGCGAAGGTTTCCTCATAATCTATCCCTTCCTCTTGACAATAGCCTTTCACCACCAACCGAGCCTTGTTGCGAATGACATTCCCCTCTTTATCTAACTCGTTTCTGAAGACCCATTTCAAGCCAACCACAGAAGCATCCTTTGGGGTGAGAATCAGTCTCCAAACTCGGTTGCGTTCGAACTCATGAAGCTCATCCTGCATTGCCTGGACCCAATCAGAATGATTAAGTGCAGCACTTATGGTTTTCGGTTCAACCTTTGAAATGAACGAATTAAACATGCAAAATTCAACTTTTGAGAATAATGCAGTTTGTTTCGCTTTGAGTTGAGAACGAGTAAGAACTTTCTCAGAAGTTTCACCAATGATTTGTGCTTTGGGATGGTCTTTGGTCCATTTTGCTAACGGTGGATAGTTTGGATCATATGCTGGATTCAGTTCAGCCTCCACTTCTACTTAGAATTCTGATTGATCGTCATCACCTTCGACAGGTGTATCTTCTTTCTCCCCCTCGACAGTCGAAGTGTAACCTGAGGCAGTGTCAGAGTTAGTATTTCCTGTGGAAGTTGGTTTCTCCCCCTCAATTGAACTACTACTTGTTGATTTTGGATCTGTACTTTCCCCTTCACCCGGACCTTTATGTGTTGGGGAGGGAATTGGGTTCTCCCCCTCAACCGAGACTTGGGTTGTCTTTGTTGCTGTCGAGCTCTCCCCCTTGAACATTGAATTCTTGTTTGGAGAGTCAGTTGATGACGTAGCACCCTTAGGGTCACTTTCCATCTCTTTAGCAGCTTCGTTTATGACCTTTTTGAGATTATCGATTTTGTTATTTGCTGCTTTTCGCCTCGGAGTGAATTGCTTTCTCTGGTTCATCAAATAACCGAATGTATTCCTCGAATAAGTTGGATATTGGAACCGAGACTTGGCCAGATTCTGGGAATATTTCACCTAGGTCACTTTCAGTCCGCTGAACCTTCTTCATATAATTATCATCAAAGGTGACATAATAAGTCTCTTCAATCCTTTTGGAGCGTTTATTCAGCACTCTGTATGCTTTTGATGACAGAGAATAACCCAGAAATATGCCTTCATCGGCTTTGACATCGAACTTGTTGCGGTTCTCCTTTGAATTGAAAATAAAGCATCTTGAACCGAAAATGTGGAAAAATTTAACATTCGGTTTCCTATTGTTTAAGATCTCATATGGAGTTAATGAGAATCTTTTATTGAGCAAGGACCGATTTTGAGTGTAACAGGCAGTGGCAATTGCATCAGCCCAGAAGTATAATGGTAGGGAAGCGAAACTGAGCAAGGTTCTGGCTGCCTCGCATAACGAACGGTTTCGTCTTTCAACAATCCCATTCTGCTGTGGTGTATAAGGGACCGAAAAATTGTGAGTTATCCCCTTATCAGCCAGAAAGTCCTCAAAATCCTGGTTCTTGAATTCCAGACCATTGTCACTTCTGATGTTCCTCACTGTCTTCCTCAGCTGTACTTCCACTTGCTTGATGAATGTCTTCAATTTGGGAGTTGCATCTGATTTCTGCTTAAGAAAGAAAACCCAAGTGAAGCGTGAAAAATCATCTACAATATCTAGAATGTACTTACTACCACCAATGCTCTCAATAGCCGAAGGTCCACATAAGTCAATGTGCAATAGTTCAAGAGCTTCAACTATCTTCGTATTTATGCGTGTGGGGTGGCTCTTTCTACTCTGTTTGCCCATTTCACATGCAGCACATAAATGCTCTTTATCGAATTTGAGAAGGGGAAGGCCTCGAACGTGATCACCAAGCACCAATTTGTTGATGTCTTTGAAGTTTAGATGCGAGAGGCGTCGATGCCATAACCAGCTTTCATCGGTATTTGCCTTTGACAGCAGACAAATAGCTGGTGTACCTCGAATTGGGTTTAGATTCAGAGGGTACATTTCTCCCTTGCGTTCAGATTTCAGCAGAACCTTCTTGGATTGTTTTTCAATTATCTCAGACCCCTCATCATCAAATGATACCTTCAAACCTGTGCCCACAACTAATTGTGACACGCTGATGAGGTTGTGCTGCAATCCTTCTACATACGCTACTTTCCTAATTGAGAATTTGCCATTGGTTATCATGCCATACCCTTTGATTGTTCCATAGGAATTGTTTCCATACTTTACACACCCACCATCTTTCAGGGACCGAAACTCCCTCAGCCCTTCCTTCCTCCCTGTCATGTGACGCGAGCAGCCACTATCTATGTACCATTCATCATCGAACTGCTCGTCACTGATTACCTGCAGATTCAAGTGGATTTAGGAGCCCAAAGTTTCTTGGGTCCTCGTGAATCTTTCACAGAAATATCAACCAAATATGTTCTTTTTACTAAAGTGGTTTGATCTTTTCTTTTAATTGTATACACTTTGATTTTAGTTTTATCTTCTTTAATGTTCGGTGCATTGGTTGGTGTGTTGTTAGATGGTTTATGATTTTTCTTTTGACTTCTAGGGTTAGCTGATGATTTCTTATTACCCAACTCAGAGTTTGGTACTAGCTTTCCCTTGCCTTTCATGTCCTTCAATGAATTTGTTTTACTTTGGGACTTGGAGGGACCGAAACTAGGTTTATGACCGAAACTTGGTTTAGGACCGAAACTGGGTTTAGGACCGAAACAAGGTTTATGACCGAAACTTGGTTTAGGACCGAAACTGGGTTTAGGACCGAAACAAGACTTGGAATAGTAGGAGTTTGGACTGAAATTTTCCTTTAATTTCTCCTTTCCTTTTTCCATTAATCCTTTCTTGGGAGGCTCATAGTTGGAGTTTTGAGAATTCCAGTGCCTTTTTCGTTCATTTAGATTCTTAGCATATCTTTGATTTCTCAAGCGTTTCTGCTCAGCATGCTCCCTCTGAGATTTGTGGATATTGAAGCTGGCCTTTGGCTTCTCCTTTTGAGTTTCGGTTGTCTTGTCGGACATTTTTGATTCTTCACCTTTCTTGGTTAGAACTTTCGGTTCTTCCATTGGTTCCTCAGGGATTTCTTTGGTTCCACTTGTGCTTGGTTTGTCGAAATTGGAGGGTGTGTTGATGGGTTCAACAATGTATCTTCCTCTAACCCTCCATGTAGTCTTCTCAGATAACCCCACGGTTTCGTCTGCGTTGTCAATGGGGGCAGACCAGAAGTAGTCTTCGCACCCTTCAGCATTATCTTTATCGACCAAGATCCTTAACTCTGCAGTTTGCTTTGGAGTTATACCTGTAACTGCGTATACCTGATTTGGCACAGTCTGAACCTTTTGATAGACCATGGCCTTTTCCTTAAGTTTCTGTTTCTGATCTTTTGACAGACGAGCGAATTCAACCGAGTTTTCTGATATTAATGGTTTTTCATTCTTGGTTTCATTCCTCATAAACTCAGAGCAGTCAACTTCGTCCTCTACTGAGATTACACTCATCTCGCTTTCCTCATCAAATTCAGACGTATTACCTAAGTCTATTTTATTTTCATCGACAAGTTTGCCATTTGAACGATCAAATGTTTGAATAGTTTCAGATTTAATTTTTAGCCTATCATTTTCATCTAAGATATCTTTTAGCATACTTTTGTGTTCCTTAGAATCAATGAAGGATTCTATCTTGTCCAGACCAAGCCTATAAGACATGGATGTCTCTTCGGAGGACACTTCTGATTCACATTCTGCTATGATCTCATCTTCCTTAAATTCAAGAAAGGGAAATATCATTTTATGAATTTTCTTTCCAATTTCACAACTTAAATGTAATTGAGCAATATTAGTTTATAGACGCTTAGCTATTAAACAAAAAATATTTCTTTGTTTTAAAAACCTTAAATTGTCTCTTTGCAAATAAATACTTTCGTCCCTAGCTCTAACTAACTCTGCTTCCTTCAGCTTAATCCACATTCTTCTTTCCTCACTTTTTGAAGACACCCTGCTGAGTTGGTCAGTTAGGTTAGAATTCGCTAAGCGAGTTTGCATGAGGCTGCTACTTAGGTTAGAAAATTTAAAGTTTAATTCATTTAATTCTTCTACATAATCTGTTTTTGGAATTTTAAGAGATTCAAGAATAGATTGTACCTTTTTGATCAGTCGATCGCAGTCGTTGATCTTCTCACTCACTGGTTTGGCTGCAAAACACTTGTTCTCGGTTAGGTTCGGTTCCTTATCTGCACTTTCGGTTGATGGCCCAGCAGTGACAATTAAACACCTTCCAGCCGAACCTTCTTCTTTTGCCACAAAAGCCTTTCCATGAGTAGGCCTTCTAACCTCTTCATCTTCAGAGTCGGTTGACCACATTTCTACGCCACCGAACTCATCTTCCCCAGCATTCTCCTGTACAATCAAGGCATTCATTGAGCTGTTAGTCGCCTTCTTCTTCTTGACTTCTTCTAACTTGCGCATATAGTACGCCTCATCATCTTCACCCTCTCTCTTCTCAGCCATTTTTCTTAACATGCAATCTTTGGCAAAATGGTTCTTGCCGTGACAGTAATTGCAGTCGTATCCAGAGTCTCCTGCAAGCTTGCTCTCCTTCTTTTCATCATCCTTTTGAGAGGAGTTCTTTGCTTCATCTTTCACCTTCTCTGAGCTGTAACTTCCCTGCCAGTTTCGGTTCTTGTTGACGGGGAATTTTTTTCTTGCAAACTTCTTCGGATTGGATATCATCAAAGCATATTCCTCGCTAGTCAGATCACACTCAGACATATCAGTCTCTTCTTCATCTTCTGGGATACTTTTGCCTTTTGAGACAAGAGCCAGAGATCCCATGCCAAAAACAACTTTCGCTTCTTTGGTTACCACACTTTCATGGGACTTGAGTATTCCCACCAGTTTCGCCAGAGAGTAGGATTTGAACTGTTCATGTGCTTTCACAGTTGATACAACAGCCATCCATTCTGGTCTCAGCCCGTTCATAAAAGTTACTTTCTGCTCAATTAACTTCCTCTCTATACCATGCTTGATCATCTTACTCAGAAGATGATTGAACCGATCAAAAGTCTGTATGAGCTTCTCTTCAGATTTCTGTTCAAAGACTCCAAATTCTGACAGCAGCAGAGTTTGAATGGAGTGTTCTAAATCTTCATCAGTCGAATAGAGTTCTTTCAACCTATCCCATATTTCTTTGTCCGTTGTGCATGAACCAACTAACCGAAAGGTGTCAGATTGCAAGGCGAATCTGATCATCCTCATAGCCTTCACGTTACATAGCAGCTTATCTTTCTCATCCTGTGGCATCTTCTCTACATCCGTCACCAGCTTGTTATAGTCCTTTTGGGACTTGACAGTTGTGTTTGTTGCTGAATGAACAAATGGACCAAGTGTGATTGCTTCCCAGATAAGATAGCCATTATCTTCAAATCCAACCACGTAGTCTTCGAAGTGATGAGCCCATACTTCATAGTCTTGAGTGTAAAGAATGGGTATTCTGGTCGTGGATCCAATTTGTATATCTTATGTGGTTCGATATACTTAGTTCACTATAAACAATGCTCTGATAACAATCTGTCACACCCCCAAACCAGAATGGCGGAAACATTCGGGGGTGGGTGACTTCACGTAGTATCATAACAGTTGAATATTTGTAAAGAAAATAACACAACCATCATAAATATAATAAAAGTTACATCGTTGCATGTAATACATGTTTCAAAAGAATATTACAAATATGATGATTTAAAATGTTTTGATAACAGACGCCTTAGCGTTCCTTCTCCAAAAGCTGATGGTTACCTGTATTACTGATTCCCTGAGAAATACAAGTAGTTTTGAAAAAGTGTCAACAATTAAGTTGGTGAGTTCATAAGCGTTTTTGTACTAAAATTTGTATGTCTTTCGGTAAAAATAACTGAACGTGTTTTCCAGAAAATCCAATATTTTCTATATATGTGTGATAGTTTGAAAATGTTCCAAAGGCTGAAATGCAATAGTATCTTTCATGCTAAAATGGTGAAAGTGGATTTATACATATATAATGTAACACTGAATGCATTTAAGAGTCTCGTAAATCAAAATATTTCGATATTCCATGTGAGATTTATAACCATGCTATTGACCCAGACTGCCTGTAACAACGTTCTTCAGGCATTGCCGTGTTATGACGTTTGTCACCCCAGACCTGCCGGTCTAACTGTAGCTAACAGTTTAGGTGCGGGATTGTCAATCCCGTATAGATCTATACACAAGTATCACGCTCTCCCTACAAGAGATTATGGTTTATAATACAGGACTTGAAATGCGTACTCGAGAGTACGGTAAAGCCGGATGTCTCACAAAACTTAGTATCAATAGATTTACGGAATGAAAAGTCCACATTACTTGTAAATAAAAGTATTTCCTTTTTATCGTGTTTATGTGAAGTTGTCATGAATATTTCATAAACTATACCTATTATAGTTTTTCAAAAGTGTGTTCCATTTGGTGATAAAAACTTGACGTAATACCAACTTTGCATGTAAGGTGTAACTTGGGTATTAACGTTGTTTAACATTTATAAGCAGGATGTAAGTAAAATATTCGAAACCATATATAACGGTGCGTATTTGAACCTAAGTTTTTCTCGTGTTACACTTGTATTCCCCCCCCCCCCTAAAACATGAAAAAGACGTGAAAATGTAGGGGTATGAACTCACCTGGAAAGTGTGATGATTTGAAGAAAACGAGAATTTACTCGGGTAGCGCTTCGACCGGGAAGGGGTAAGTTTCTTGGGATTCTCGGAGCTTCGGACCTTCGTCGGAACTTGGATATGTAACCGGGGTGTCGGGGTCGTCTCGGGATGCGAAACGTAGAGTAGAAGTAAGAGAGAAAAGCGAAATGAGCAAGGGAAGTCGGAACCCTCGCATCTTATTTATAGGGGGGCTGCCAGGCTTCGTACGCTGGGCGTACTCCGAAGTACGTTGGGCGTAACCCTTCGGATAAGCCTCGAAGTGTGTGCCCAAAATTTCAAAAATGCGTAACTTTCGCATACGAGCTCCGTTTTTGACGTTCTTTATATCCACGCGTAGGTGAGAATATACTCTACAACTCTCGTTTAGACTTCATGGGAAAATTTTGACTTTATTTTTAATAATATATTTTTAACAGGCCGGGACAGGATAAATCCGCTAAAAATTCATAACTTCTTCATCTGACGTCCGTTTTCGTCTGTCTTTTTACCGTTGTATTACCATTGACGAGATCTTCGATACTCGTTTAGGTCGTGTTGGCTAAAAGTCGCTCGATCTCTATTTCGAGTTTTTAGCTGTCTACTGCTGTTCCGAAACTTAGAAAAATCATAACTTCCTCATACGAAGTCAGATTTGGGCGTTCTTTTTATGCATGCTCACAGTTTAACCTAATCTACGACTTTTATTTAGATACCTAAGACTAAAACGTATTTTATTGAAATTTCACTTTTTACGCTTAACAGTGTTTTACTGGCTGTGTCGCGGATTTTCGATTGGTCATAACTTCTTCGTTATAACTCGGATTTGAGTGTTCTTTATATTTTTGAGAACCTTGACACAATATTTAATATTTTATGTATCCCAATTGAGACTTTAGAACACTTTGTTAAGAATAAATCCGAGATGACGAATGCGGAATATCAAGAACAATCAAGAATCAATCACCAACATATGCAAGTAATCTGATAAAGGTTTTTCTTGTATTGATTATGAGATGAACGTACAGAGAAAACCCTAATCTGGTAAAAAGCTTACACCAAAAGTTAACCTAATGATTATTTATAGGGAACAACAACTATCTACCATAAATATAAAATAAATGCCTAATATAAAACCAATGCCTTAGAAGAGCTCGATTAAGAACTTCTACTGTAAAGACACCGTAGGGAATCATAAAATGATTAACCCCAAAAAAGGCTTCCCTAAATAACCAAATATGCCAAATCAGTTTCAATATCTCAAATACTCAACAATCTCCCCCTAGATGTTGAAACTGATGAGGATCACGATTTCCGATCTTCTTGGCATTTCCCCCCCCTAAATTGTGAGAATCATCAGTACATGGGGTCTTCAAAGCGAGAGAAATAGAAATAATCTTCCAAATATGAACTCCCCCTTAAATAATCATCACCCCCCCTTGAATCTTCAACAAATACCATGGAGAGAATCCGGAAAGTTAAGAAGAATCACCAACAATCTTCAAAACCCGTCAGATTTGATGAAATAAATCCCTTTAGAATAAACCCAATCTTCAAAAATTAAAATCGGAAAAATAACAAAAAATAATTTTGTATTTTCCGATATTTAAATTTAGACAAAAGAATAGAATAAGAAGAAATTTATTTTAGAAGGGTTTGAAAAGAATAAGACCAAAGAAAAAGGATAAGAAGTGAAAGATTTTTGGAAAGAAGGGGTTAAAAAATGGTAAAATTCAAAAAATTGAAAAGAAATCACGATCTTGGGTAAAAACTGTTACGATCTAAAAAGTCCAATGGTAAAATCCATGGATTTAGAAATGGGGTTTAATTCTGCCAAGCAATGTAACCTCTGAGGACTGGAAATGTAAACTGAAGCGTCTTCTTCAATTAGACAGATGCAAACACGCTATTTGACTTCTGAAAGTCAAAATTAAATTTCTGTTTACAAACCTTCGATCCCGTTTCTGATAATGACGATTTTGATGTCTGGTAATTCTATCGCCCATCTCGACTTTGATGTGCAAATCCGAATTCGGTTTTTATGATCTGAAAAACGAATATGATATTAAGATTTCCGATTTCCGTTTTGAATCCAAGTCGGAATCGATTGCAGATTCCGTAACCATGATTTTGAAGGTCCGATTTTGGTTAGTAAAAACGATTCCAAGTTCGATTACTATCAATTCCGACTACAATATCAAGTTTCGATTTTGATTTGTAAAATCCGATTCCGAGTCATTCCCATTCTGAATGTAGATGTTGATTTTGATTTTCGATTCCAGATTCTCGATTGCAGATGAAGAAGTAGTTAAGAACCCATTGAGTTCAATTGCTAATCTTTATTCCATAAGAAACGAAAGCAACTTCGTTTACACGCGAGCCAAGAACAATGAGTCCAACGATTACACATCGTTCCAAGCGGAAACAAGAAAAACGAAACCAAGCGTGTGACTGATTTTTTATCTCAATTTCATACTTCCGAACGAAAGTGGGAGAATACGATTGTGATTCTAGATTTCAATTCCAAATTTGACTTTCGATTTGGATTTGCAACTGTGATCAATCGAGCCATGAAAACGAACTGTATATGTAGATGAGAACACGAGCTTTAGCCTTTACGTTCGCTTCTAAAATTGATGATGAACCGAAAGCTAATCAATAACCGAAAGCGAATTGCAGGTTCGCTTCAATTCCAATTGCAGGTTCGTTCCCTTGATTACACAACCGAAAGCGACGTTCGGCTGTGAATAGTAGTTTCGGGTTCGGTTCTAGGTTCTGTTGTTAATCGAGAGTTCGGTTCTTTAATTGAGTTTGTTTTTGATCTTTTGACAGACGAGCGAATTCAACCGAGTTTTCTGATATTAATGGTTTTTCATTCTTGGTTTTTCAAATATAGCTTATAATATTTGACTTTTTGAACGTTACATTGACTCGAAATATCGGGTTGTCACAGTATTGCCAGCAAGAAGGAATAGACTATGAAGAGACCTTCGCTCCAGTAGCAAGGCTGGAATCTGTAAGAATCTTCTTGGCATATGTTGCACATAAAAACTTCGAAGTTTTCCAAATGGACGTAAAATGTGCTTTCTTGAATGGAGAACTAGAAGAAACGGTATACGTTAAGCAACCACTTGGATTTGTGAACGAGAAGTATCATGGTCACTGCTACATTTTGGATAAAACAGTCTATGGATTATAGCAAGCCCCGAGAGCCTGGTATGAAACTCTAACTCGTTTTCTCAAAATGTCAAAATTCAAGCAAGGTTCGGTCGACCCAACCTTCTTTCGCAAGAAAGAAGGCGAACACTTAACGATTGTTCAAATTTACGTCTATGACATCATCTTCAGCTCCACGAATCCTAGCTTAACAGCTGAATTCAGGAAGTTGATGGAGACTAAATTTGAAATGAGCGCAATGGGTCCGATTAACTTTTTCCTTGGATTGAATATAAGACAGGGACCAGAGGGCATCTTCATCAATCAGGAAGCGTACACAAAGACGTTGTTAACGAAGTTGGGCATGCCGGGAGATTCTAAAGTAAAGGTTCCAATGGCATTTGGCACGAAGATGACTCCATCTCTTGAGAAACCGGCTGTTGATATGACTCTTTATCGACAAATGATAGGATCTCTTATGTATCTAACAACAAGTAGACCGGACATTATGTTTTATGTCTGCTACTGTGCCAGGTTTCAAGCAAATCCAAGAGAACCTCATATGGTCGCAGTGAAAAATATATTTCGTTATTTAAAGCGAACCTCATCTCTCTGTCTTTGGTATCCTGCAAAATCCGGCTTCTTTGTTCAAGCTTTCTCTGACGCTGATCTGGGTGGATGTGGATTGGATCGAAAAAGCACAACCGGCGGGTGCCTGTTCCTTGATGGCAAACTTGTCAGTTGGCAGTCAAAGAAACAAACTTGTCTGTCCCTTTCCACAGCCGAAGCTGAGTACATTGCTGCAGCGTCCTGCACATCACAGGTCATATGGATACAAAGCCAACTTAGAGATTATGGCTTAAGCATGAAGAAAATCCCTCTCTACTGTGACTCTGAAAGTGCAATTCGAATATGTCACAATCCAGTGCAACACTCCAAGACAAAGCATATCGCACTGAGATATCACTTCATCAAGGACCACGTTGAAGATGGAAATGTTGAAATTCACTTCGTTCGGTCCTCAGATCAACTGGCTGACATCTTCACCAAGGCCTTACCAGAAGCAAGCTTTAACGAGATACTCCAAGGCTTGGGAATGATGGAAGCTGAGTCAGCACCGAAACCCCTTTCTTATCACTAAAATTGAATAAGCGAAATAGAGCGAATGCTCGGTCTATTTCGGCTCCTGAATTTTCAGGAACCGAAATGAACCGAACGCTCGGTCTATTTCGGTTCTTGAATTTTTCGGAACTGAAATGAACCGAACGCTCGGTCTATTTCGGCTCTTGAATTTTTGGGAACCGAAATGAACCGAACGCTCGGTCTATTTCGGCTCTAGAATTTTTCGGGAACCGAAATGAACCGAACGCTCGGTCTATTTCGACTCTTGAATTTTTGGGAACCGAAATGAACCGAACGCTCGGTCTATTTTGGCTCTAGAATTTTTCGGGAACCGAAATGAACCGAACGCTCGGTCTATTTCGCTTCATCTTTTCTAAGGTATAGTTTCTGTTGTATAATTTTGTAAAGCTTTCTTATTCTTTCGAATGTTTATATTTAGTATCTATTTTTTCTCTGTTTTATTATTTTTCAGAATTTCCATAAATCCAAAAATATTTTCTTTTCTGTTTTTATTATTTTTCAGAAAATCCAAAAAAAAAAATTTATTGTTCAGAAAATCCAAAAACTTCAAAAATATTTCTATGTGTTTTTATGTCTTATATCTCTATTCTCAACATCAATTCAAGTTCATAGATGCGAAACACGATGCTGATGGGGCAGGTATAACATTCTTATCTATGTACCAGTTAAGGGTCCCTAGAAGCATGCTGTTGCATGTAGACCGAAGCCTCCAAGACTCTGAGTGAAGCCTTAATGATTCGAAATACACCATTCGTTTCTTCCAAAGAAGGCTGTTAAAATCACTCAAGTCATGAGCTACCTAACTCTTCTCATAGTGAGTTAAGAGTTTTCTGCTTTGTCCTTCTTATATAGCAGAGGTACTTTCGGTTCCTTAACCACCTCACATTTCTCCATTAAGTTTTGTTTCACAATCATAACCCTTGAGACTCTCAGAAATTACCACTGAGGTTTATGGTTACTCAACTTCTGCGTTGATGATCTTAGTTTCGTTTACCATGAGCTAAGTGAAACCTAAAATCCAACACCTTGAATGAATTAACGGTGAACACTCTAATGTTCAAGCTATTACTTGTCAACTCACGAAATCTCTTTTTATTTTTTGCGTGATCTTTATGAAATTGTCTAACACCAGGACGTTTCTTCCCCTAAGATCCAGTTTATTTTTGTTTTGAGATTTCTAAATAGATCCAGTCACTGAATATTATATCAAACCTACTTGTTCAACAGGCCACATCGGTCTCACAAGTACTTCATCCAACTCTCGGTCTTATTTTAAGTATCGATGTTCGGTTGAAGGTAAACTGCCCACTAAAGCCTATAATTTAAAAGATGCCTTTCAATGTTTCTTTACAAACATTTGATCGTAATTCACGGGAAACCACATAGATACTTCTCAGTCTCTCTTGACTTTGAAGGAAGAGATTCGTGCCCAGGATCAACTGTTTCGTGTCTAAATAGACATCACTTAAATCCCACATATATTTTTCTTTATTTCGTTTTAATTGACACACTCTAGCACGAAGATCTTTATGATTTTCTAAATACTTGTTTGTGATACTAATGGCACTTTTCCAGATTTGTGCTTTCGGCTCTAACTGCAATGATTGTTCACTCTAATATGGAGCGAAGGTTCCTTAATATAAAGCGCAAGGATGCGTCATGATTTATTTTAATAATAAAAATCAAATCAGGGTGAGTCAGCATGAAGTTGAAACGGTTCAAAATTTGAACAGGAGATAAGGTTGAAAAGGCGCGTGAATTTGAAACGGCACCTAATTTCACGCCGGCTGACGTAACCAGGTTGTCACATCCCGCTTTTTCTGGCGACGTTTCAGAGATCGAATCATCATCACAAACGGATTTTTCTCTCTCCTAGCGATGGTATAAAAAGTTTTCTCACACCTCTTGGGCTACTTTACCAAATCTCCTCTATCTCTCAAAAACAAATCGGCGATTCTTTTACTGTTCATCATCTTCTTCTTCACTACAACAATGGCAGAATCATCCTCTTTCCAAGATCAAACTGTGACATCGTCTTTGCTCACTATAAAACCCAATCAGAACCTCATCATCCAACTGGACCATTTTCTTTACGATTCGTACATGCTTCATGTTGTCGAGTGCCTCAAGTATTCTCCATTGGTGATTGCACTCACACAGGTCGAATCAGTTCCCATGTCTCTTCTATCCCAGGTGTATTTCACTACTTCATACGACAAGCACAAGGAACGGATCGTCTTTGATATCTATAATCAAAATACCTCTGTTTCCAAGGCACGATTTTGTTCGTTGTTAGGGATTGCTGCAGATGCCTCTGTCATCTCACCGGATTTTATCACTACGACCCAGTTGTTTTCGATGCTCTACGAAATGGGGTACACAGACGTTCTGACGACGGTGACGAAGTTCAAGAAGTCCTGTTTGCCACCTCAGTGGAACGGTCTTCTTACCCTTCTCTACAAGGGATTAGCATAACATGTTGCAGGGTCGGATGAGGCGAGTAAAGGATTCCTGACCATTCTCTATGGTCTCTGTAACGGGATCAATTTGGATTACGGATCACTTCTCTGGGCACAACTGGTGCAGAGTCTCAACTCCTTAAACAAACATTCTGAAATTTCATGTGGTCATTTTTGGACTTTGATCACTAACAGAGCTATTCAGACTTTTCAGATTCCTGTCATGGAAGGTGCTCTGAGGTCTTCTATTGCGACTTTTCACACGGTCAAAATCATTGTGACTGACCTAACGAAGTTCATATACATCGGTTCTATTCCTGAATCAATGAGCCGATGTGTCTCCAGTGAAAGTAATGTCATGGCTGATTACAGGAAGTTGACTCCTTCGGGTCCACGCCAGCTCACTCCTGAGATGCAAAGCTCGTTGGACGTTGCAGACAAGCCAGCAAAACGAGGAAAGAAGCTTGATAACAAAGGGGAAAAGGTCGGTCAATCCTCCAAAGTTTCGACCCCTAAGAAACGAAAGTCAGAGCAAGCCGAGCCTACTGCTCCAAAGAAACGTAAGACCAAGAAGCAAGCTCGCAGACCGAAGTCTGCTTCCCCATCCACTAGTGACCCTGAGTATGTTCCTTCTGATGGCCAGCCTGACCCTGAGTCAACTGACGACGAAGCCACCGAATCCGAGAGCCTACCTAGAGGTTATTCTCCTCCACCCTCACCCACTAATGATAGCAACCGAAACTCCCCTCCTCCACATTCGGTTCCCATTACTATCGCTCCTTGTCCTCCACCTGTCTCCTCTACAACTGCAACCTCTATCCCAATTCCAACCCCACTATTCACTACAGTCACTACCACCACCACTCATCCAACCGAACCTACTGTTCATGTCAATGTATCTGATACGGGGGCAAGTCCATTCGGTTCTGATCCTCCTGTTACCTTAGCACCTTTATCCCCACCTCGATCACATGACTCTGATCCTGTTCTTGGCGGTGAAGACATGGAATTTGACTCCACTTATTTCAGTCTGTATCGAGTACAGAGCAATGACGATGATGACGCTCCTGTGTCCAAAAAGCATCTCAAAGCACTGAATGACAAACTTGATCGCTTGCTCTCTTCATCTTCTGCCAGTGCATATTCAGAGGCAGCACTCAAAGCCCTGTTATCATCTGTTGTCAAAGAACATGAGACCTCCATCTCCAGCGCTGCTAAAGCAATTGAAGCCTCAACCTCAACCTGCCAGAAAGCTTCACTTGCAGTTGAAGCGTCCACCAAAGATTGCAAGCAGGCGACCGCAAATGTCGAAAAACTAATTTCTGAGGCCCAGATATTTCTAGATTCTCTTTAAGCTGCTGCCAAGAAGAATGTTGAAACAGTGAACGCTTCGCTTGATCATCTTACGCGTTCACTGGAGGCCGAAAAGAGACATTTTGAAGAAGCTCACCAAGCTATTGAGGCTGCTAACAAAGAGCTTCACACTTCAGTTGATGCTCGTCTGACTCAATTTGAAGCTGAGCTTGTTGTCGAAAACAAGGTTATGGATGAGCTGGATAAGCGAACTTCCCAGCTTAAAATTCAGAATCTTAAGCTCAAGTCTGCAACCAAAGAGATTGAAGAATTAAAAACCGAGCGAGAAATAATTAAGAGTTCGGTTGGTGATGTGCATTCCATTCTCCTGCATCTCCTGGAAGCCCATGACTCAATTCTTACCATCTCCATCCGACGCCACTTGGCTGAAAAGCTGAGACCTGCTTTGGATGTGTTGAGCAGGATGGAAGGTGTTCCGGAGTCAGGTATCCCTCCGAAACAAGGGGGAGATAAGGTTACTCAGGGCAAGGGCCAACCTCATCCACCTCCCAAACCGAAAGTCACTACTGAGCCGAAGGATAATGAAGCTTCGGGCAGTATGAAGGACAAGAGAAATAAGAAAATTGGAGACGATGATGTGGATGAAAATGACGATGACGATGATACAGAAGGGAATGCTTCAAAAACTGAAAGTCTGAAAGTCAAGCCCACTGATCAAGAGATTCGGGAGAGGCTTCAGAGAGAGAAGGAACTTCATGACAAGGAGTTGAAAGCGAACGAATTGCTAGAGCAGAAGAAGTCCATGTTTCCTGAATGGACTATGGAATCGCTTCTAAGAGAGGTAATCGATGCACCGAGCACTTATTGGCTCGAACCGGTTTCCTCGTTCGGGCTTGAGAACTCCAAGGACTCACAGTTTGACATGCCCATCACCCGAAAGGTGTTCATTTTCCACTGTTTTGAGTCAACGGCTGGCATTCCTTCTCCAGACTCGAAGGTCGATCGAGATTTGCTCAAGTATTATCTGGAGTTTGCTCAGCCACAATACCTGACCTGGAGTAATCAGAAAATCACAAAAGTCAAGGTGTTGAAACCCACTTCGGCGGGGAAATTCATCAACATCAAATTCAAAGTGACCCGAGGCTCTGATAGCTCGGTTCATATGATTTCCCTTGCTGACCTGCCAAACCTGAATCCTCATGATTGGATACTTCTGAATAACATTTTGTTGACCAATCCACAGGAGTATCAGCCTATTATCGATAACATCATGTGACAACCCGAAACTTCTTTCGTCCAAAACGTTAAAAATAAATCAATTCGGAATTTATTTCTGCTCTTGTCAGCTATACCTCGGGTCTAATTAAATACTTCGAACTCAGTACAATCGAAGTTTGGGCCCAAGAATGAATTTTTCCAAGTCAAAGCGTAGCATCCGGGCCAAACACCCCTTCGAGAGGAGTTTACGGCCGCAAACTCGAGTTTACGGCCGTAAACCCCCCCCCACTCCACCCCTTGGCCGAAAACTCACCCCTATATAAAGGATGAGTGGCCTTCATTTCAAGCTTTAAGCACTCAAAGGAATTTCTCTCTCTACTCTCTCTACAATTTTCGAGTTTTGCTCAAGGATCTTCAACATGTAAGTGATTCTTCACTTCTATGGTGTTTCAATCCCTTTTCTAGTGATGAATCCATGTTTCATCTCATAAATTTCATCTTTTTCTATATCTTCTCTCTCACCAGGAACACCAAGAACACACACTAGTTCTTGGTGGCTAAAAACCTCATTCCAAGCCTCTTACAGTAAGTAACTACTCCCTATGCTTGTTATCTACTAGGAATCACTTGTTTTCACTTAGAAATCGACCCGAAATCATGAACACGAAATGGGTTTACGGCTGCAATCCCTTCAATGGCCATAAACTCCATTTTTGGTCGATTATTGGCCTTTAAGCTCTTACTTGAGCTGGGCACAAGGCTTAGAACACATGGGCCGTAAACCCACAGGTCGTAAACCCATGGGCCGTAAACCCATGGACCGCAAACACTTGGGCCGCAAACTCGTGGGCCGTAAACCCTGTTGGGCCGCAAACCCCTGACCGTACACTCCTGATTACGGCCGCAAACTCCCCATCTTCAATCTCGTGTGATTCTAACACTTAGTTTCAAGTGTTTCCTAGTCCCTAAGGTGGTTTCCTTACATAACAAATAGTGTTATGTCCTTATCTAATACATATATGTGTTACCATATGTTAATAGGATCCGCTTGCGTACGAAACATCAGTTGACACTCAGCATCCACACCGACCTTACGCTCGGGTCTTACGTCAAACAGTGAGTTCATACCCCTACATTTTCCATGTTTTTAATGTTTTCAGGAGGGAATAAAAGTTAAACATAAATGCTTTCAATAATATGAAACTTATGCAATTCTCATAATTTAACCCTTTTATACTATGTTGAGCATAAGGAACGTTTTCACTAAAATTGCATAGTTTTCCGGACACGCTATTCACTACGTTATACATGCAAACTATAATCGGTATAGTTTGGGATTTTCTAAACATAACAAGTACAGAAACTTTCCCTACTAAACATATACACTAAGACATAAATTGTTTACAGTTTACATCACTACTTTATCATGGTATTCATAATTGTAATTATGACTACATACGGTATACATACGGATTATCACTATCGTAGAACGCTACTACACTACATGTAAACTAGATTGTACGATACTGTGAGGCGCTACTTCAATACTGTACCCTTAGGTGTACAGGGATAAATCCTATCATAGTGTAACTAGAGTCTCCTGGAGGGAGAGCATGAGATTTGTGAATAGATCTATTCGGGACTGACAATCCCACACCTGAACTGCTAGCTACAGTTAGGCGGGCACGCTTGTGGTGTACAAATGTCATTTAACTCGACGCCTGAAGAACGTTGTAAAGGTCTCTAGTCATATCAAGTATGGTTATACGACTCACAATATGTAAAAATCACTCTTAGTTTACAAACTGTCATTCTTCAACAGTTTTATTTTGCTCAATAGAACTAATACACACTACAACTGGAGAACTTTCAGGGTTTTCAAACAGAACTGAACATACAATGGTTTCACGTAAGAAATACTTATACATCATGATTAGCATTAGCAAGTCACATGAAGTATTATTTTCGCACATCACTACAGTTTTCAGTAACAAACATTCACGGTTTTATACAGAATTGAGAACACTACATTTTCATTAAAGAAAATATCGGATTTTCTTGAAACTATACAAACACTTTTACAAACTCATCAACAAGTTTTCATTACAAACTACCGCTTATGAACTCACCAGCTTTATGCTGATATTCTTTCAAACTGCTTGTATTCTCAGGAAATCAGTAGACAGGTACCTGCTGGATTTTTTAGGAGTTGGAGCAATAAGAGTTGTAATTTATATTCATACAAATTATTTGATGTAATTCAAACAAGTTTCAGACAAATTCCAAATTGATGTAAACATTTTTACTTTGGTATTCACTGTAATGGTTGTGTTGCTATGATTGCTATTATACATTGGTTGTGATGCTATACATGACGTCCTCCACCCCAAAACGTTTCCGCCGTCCTGGTTTTGGGGTGTGACACATCAAGCGAATGCTTGTATGCTATATTCATGAAGTCGCGAAGATGGATCAGGAGATCGCTGCTGCTATTCATAAGAGAACCACTGTGAAGGCGATTGGAACGACAGGCGATGTGAATGCGATGATTAAGGGAAAGATTGATCCCAAGTTTCACACTGTTATGTTCATGAGGGGCGAAGGTCAAAAATATATGTTTGCTCTGATTGACAAACACCTATTCTCCACCGCCTGTTTGGAGCACATTTTGGAGATTATTCATAGGTGTAATCAGAACAGTGAAGCCGATAAGAAGCTGTTTACTGATATGCTTCGATGGTATATTTTATTTCGGCAAACTCTTCTTGCCATCATTCCTAGGTTGTTCAAGGTTGTAAAGAAGATCAAAGTCACTCAGCCGAAGTAGTCTCTCACCTCAATTGACGCAAATGGGGAGATTGTTGGGTCTAAGTGTTGCGTCTTTGGGCTCGGTCATTAGTCCATTTAGTTTACCTGGTTTGGGCCTGTCCAACCGTGGATAATCATTAGAGTTAGCATATATATATATTGCATGCACGTATAGCTTTCAAAAAAATCGATCTCATTAATTACTTTGCATTGTAACCCTTACACACCTCTACAGTCGAAGTTCTTCATCGAGCTCTTCTGAGGTGTGAGTTATTAATCATTCGACATCATTTGATTCATTCATGTGTTCTTTACTTGATTGATATTGTTTTTCTGCTTAGAATCTATCGATCTGTCGCGTAATATTCTCATCATGCTTGTAACTATAGCAAAGAGGCTCGGTGCTCGTACACTCGGGTATATTGTGGCCCAGTTTTCCTCAATGCATGCAACTGATGGTACTAATGCTACACTGACCCTTGTTAGAAGATTAACACTTCCCACAATAACTCGTTTATTGTTCTTATTCTTCGTAAAGTTCTTCTTCTTCTTGGAGTAACCAGACTGACCCTCCCACTTTCTATTATCCCCGTTCTTGACAACATAACACCTTGGTGTAGCAAAATCAACCTTAACCCTGAGAGCCTCGTTCATGGTAGCCGCTAAAGTGTTGCACTATCTCACCGTCGCCCGATACTCAGTCGGTAACCCCTCAACATAATGCTCAACTTGTTTCGCATCAATGGGGCAATAAATCTTCGCGAACTGCAAATTTTCGGAGAACATAGTATTGTACTTCGCATTCAACATGGTCCCCTTCTCTAATGATAGGCATATGTCGCAGAGTATAGAAGCGTTCTTGCACACTCCGACAAAAAATATCCCAATTCTTGGCACGCCGAGCGACCTCAGTAATAATCTGGTCCAGTGCCTGCCACCACTCGAGTGCCTCACCCTCTAACATCATAATCGTGTAGTTAGCCTTTTGAGATTATGTTAAGTCGTCTGAACGGAAAATATGACTCATCTTGCCCAACCAAAGCATGCACACAGTCGGATCCATGCCGCCCCAGAAGACATGTGGTTTGCGGTCCATGAATGTACTAAATGACCTACCCCGATGCTCATCACGATCCCTGACAGGCTCCCTACTCCGCTCCCTGGTAACTGAGCAGATCTCGGCTACATCCTCACGTGGCTCCTCCGTGTCCTCACCCCCAAGGGGTTGAAGACCAACGGCTCGCATGGCCTACTGCATACGGTTCATCGCTCGATCTCGCCTCCTCAAATAAGCATCCTACTCCTGGAGGTACTTTTGGAGATCATCAATAATGGCGACACTAGTTGTAACATCCATAAAATCATGGTAAAAATTTTCATTTTTGAAACCAATCCAAAACTATAAGCGTTTACAAACATAGTTTCCAAAGTGTCAATAGTCATAAAATCAGAGTATCCCAAAATCAATTCTCATAAAAACTTAAGGATGTGCACGATCAAGCCTTCACCTTGCCCCGATCATCTGAAGTACCTGAAACATAAAACTGAAACTGTAAGCACGAAGCTTATTGAGTTCCCCCAAAGTACCATCACACAAACATATGACATATACAATCATGCATGTTGGGTCCAATCAGTCAGCATACTGGAATACCCACGGGTCTACAGCCATCGGGCTGGATTACCCCCGACCCAATCAATCATCGGATTGGAATGCCTCGGCACACTCAATCATCGGACAGGAATGCCAATATGAAATGGGTCCACTCAGTCATCGGACTGGAATACCCTTTGGTCCACTCAGTCATCGGACTAGAATACCCCCGGTCTATTGGCTCATGCACATAACAGTAAAGCCTCAACCCAAAACCATAATATATCGACATATACATAATAGATAAACACATAACCAGTCAACAAATAAAAATGCATATCTACAGATCACTACCGCATGGCAACATCCTATATACCAGGACACATGTCTAACAAATCACTACAACAATTGCAACATCCTATATACCAGGACATAGATCTAACATATCACTACAACACAACAATATCCTATATACCAGGGTACATAACCTAATGGACCGGCATTAGTGCCTTCGACCCACAAGTATAGTGAGGAAAAACTCACCTAAATCGAAGAACTCTGAAACACTACAATACGGTCTAATTTCAACACTGCTTGCACCCACGAATCCGCTAATCACCAAAACCAGGTAAAGTCTTAATCAACAACCAAAAATCCTCAAGTTTGAACCAAATTTAAACTTGGTCAAAAAGTCAACAGTCAATGGAAGTCAACAAAAGTCAAAGTTTAGGGCAACTAGGTAAGCCCAACGTACTCCTTGTGCGCCCAGCGTATGCGTCCTGATCTTACTTCTCCATTAAGTACTTTATCATTTAAGACCTTTTGTCTAGAGCTCAGATCAAGACTCAAAAATCGACTTAAGTCATAAAGTTTCCACCTTTATGACATTCCATGACTAGAAAAGGTCCAAAAGCCAAAACCCTAACTTATTAATCCATTAAGACATCATAACTATTGCATGGAAGGGATAGAAGGGCCAAGATCACATTTTTATGATTTATAATAACTACATAATGGATAAAGTTTCCAACTTTATCCATTAGAACGGTCCAAACAACCAAGACCTAGTGTTTATGTCTCCAAGGGACTAAAAGTGCATCTTTTCCAACTTAATTCATTAAGTCCAAGTCTCCAACCTTCAGATATGAATCAATATGATGTTTAGATGGATAAAGTTTCCGACTTTATCTATGATAAGGTCACAAACTTTCAAGATCTAAACTTTATGCACTTAAAGTGAGCAAAAGTTTATAACACCCAAAACTAGATAGATCTAACAAATGCCTCATCAAGATTCAAACTTTATACCTTAATAAGAAAGATCAAGGTGAACAAGGTCTGGATATACAAGCTCCAATGCAACCAACACTTCTATAGTGAGATCCTTCTTCTCCAAGATGCACCAAGAACACTCTAAAGCACTTAAAAACACATTCTTTTGCTCACAAGGCGCAAACTAGGGTTAGGTTTCATGGGAGGACGTTGGAGAGGTGGAGGCTGAGATTGGAGAGGGTTTGGGGGAGTTAAGGAGCTTAAATAGGGTTCAAAATTCTCAAATTAGGGTTTTGGTTCTGATCACGTATGCCCAGCATACCAGGTTGATCCCCCACGATCCACCTTTCCTAGTACGCTCAACGTACTCCCCGTACACCTAGCGTGCGCGGCTTAACCAAAAACTATCCTAACTTCAAACAGTCGTAACTTCTTCGTTCCAACTCTGTTTTCGACGATATTTATATCCATGGAAAGGTGTTGAAGAGCCCCACAATATTATCAAAATATCTTGGACTAAAAAATTCTCGAACAAAAATCCATATTTCATGCAAGAACCCGACCTATGACTTTTCCTTTTTTACCCTACGACCCAAAATACAATTCAAGGGTTAAATCTCTCAACTATCATTACCTCCTTCCACAAGGACTAAACTTTTCCTCCTTAAGGCCCAAATCCTTACACAATAAACTTCCGGCCCACGGACCAGAAATGGTAGGAAACAGGATGTTACAATTCTCCCCCACTTAAATTAGATTTCGTGCTCGAAATCAGCTCTGAATTACACTTCATGATGCAACCCCTCACGTCATGCAAACCGAAAACCTACATATTTGATCAGCTCTAAACCTCCTCGGCTAATCTCCGTCACGCTAATCCCGCACATAAGTGCACTATCGCGATGAGAACCAACTGGTCACATACCAAACTAAGCCACACTCCTACTCGGCTCCGACAACCCTGCTTAGCTATCCACTGACAACACTCAGGCTTACTCCTGATCCACTAATCGAGAAATGCACAATCCTTGATACCCAGACCAACTTGCACTCTATTACTTGACCCCAACCACTGATAACAAGATGACCAGGAGGCTCTAATTCCACACAACATTCACAACTCCATCATGCATTCAATCGATAGAAAAGATAATTACTCCGTTGATAATGCAAAATCAATTAGAACATAACTAAATAGTACAATTCCACTCAACTGATCATTCAAGATTACAATTGAACTTTAAAACACAAATCTGCCCACTGCTCCCACGAGCATAATGATGGTATATCCAAGAATTTCACGTTGCATCCAAATCCTATATAAGCTCAGATGTACCTCCACCTGACAAACCCCCCGAGACCTTCACAATGAACTTGATGGCTCAAGATTCCATAACCCAAGACCAGCCTTGACCATACTCTTCTATCATGCACAATTCCTTTTACAGTACAGGCGGCTACCAAATCAAAATTTTAGGCGAAAACATGGTCGCACACGACCCGAGAATGAGATAGACGGTCACACTCTTGTTCCAATTCAAAGGCTATAACCCAAATAATAATCATGCATATAACTCGAACCAGGTGTTCTCATGCTATCTTATTTAACCTACACATATTCCTAAGGGAAAACACATCACCAACCCTATATCTACTGAACTCCTTCTTCCTCACCACCCTTACCCATCATGTGTGGTACCAGTAGATCTAACCAAAATGACAAACCTCAACCGCTAACAGAAACTTCCTCATGAATGGAAGGAGAGTAAGATCCCATACCTTGACTGAAACTGAACAGATCCCGCCAACACAAAAATAACTCGATAAAACCTTTATAGCCATCAGAAATGCTATCAAAACCCTAGTTGGCCAGTCCAGTTACCAACCCTACTGACGTGACATGCCAAAATTGGAATCTGCCCAGATCCAAAGTCAAACCTGAAAACTAACAGTGTTGCCCCAACATCCGAACTTCCAATAACTAAGGACAACTGTCAAACTCGAGCCTGCTATGAACAATAATTTCACAACTAACCATTAAGCGTACCCATACCCATATACCAAAACGTACAATGTTTAGATCTTGACGACAGGTTGACGCATCCATTGAAATCCCACTGATACAACTCTAAACTTACAAAGAACCTTTACTATTGACAAGGAACGTAAAGTCCAACGATCGAGAGTGCATTAACCACCTATCCATCGATCCAATAAACTAGAGTATAAAGCCCATGAAGGACTAAACATACCAACTCTGAAACTGATTAACCGATCAACAACTGCCCATCCTAGGCTATGGATATCAATTTATACTACAAGATGACAAAATCCATCAACAATCGATACCCAACCTGAGCGACCAAAATGCCTCTTGACCTATTCCTCAACGTTTCCAAAAGTAACCACTGGCTACACCGAGTTCCTTGGTCAACAGCTTCTTTCCGCAAAGACGACTCTTGCATTATTGAATACATACACATGATGGAAACTTGGTTTGCACCCCCATCTTGACGAAGTCCTGAACCAAAGTCTCGCATACCCGAACTGCATATCCCTACGAACCATTCTTATGATACCTTATATTGAACACACCGTTGTTCCTCCAAGCAGAATGCCTAGTTCTCCCCCACTTAGGGTCCGAACTACCACCAACTGGCGATATAAAAAAACCATATCTCAAACCGGCTCAACCACGTACATGGCATCCATGACCCTTGTAATGTACAACATAATGCAAAATGATCTTCCAGATAAAGACCAAGCAAATCCCTAAGAGATTTCGAATCTTTGACGGAGACCTCGGAAACTTCCCCAATCACGAGTGCATCTAAAAATAAGAATCCTATGTAGATGCAAAACGAAAATTCTGACAGTTCATTAATAACACCAACTCCCTATTTAGAACAAACTGACTACCACACTCTTCTTCTGCAAATCCTCAACCGTCAGATCATTGCGAAAATCATTTGCACATACAAAAGGAATTATCCTCATAGTCGGGATACATTAGAGACAACAAAAGTTGTTGCTCCTGATTCTCCTGAAACCATCGGTTAGCACTTGTCTTGCCTATATCCCAAGAAACAGACCCTTTGTCTCATATCAAGGCATCCATACCACAACAATCCTCTTGTACATTCCCACACTTCCACGCTGCCGTCAAAGACTGCCTCCAATTAACCTCATGTTGGGTTTACATCCCAACTCTGAAAGTCACATGTCGGCTCACTCCTGCCTCCGAAATCGGAAAACTGGACGGACATAATCCTCGCAATAGATAGTTACATTCCAATCCATCTACCAATCACTCATTCTACGACCGAAATCCTCAATCCGATCATGAAAACTGCTTCCTTCTTGAGTCCCGTGACTCAACATGCACTACTTGAGCAAGGCTCTCGAGACATCAAAATCATCTAACTCACCTAGTTCTGCACCATTCAAACCCAAACTAACATGGCCACTAAATACCAAACAATCACCAGACTCATCCTCATCCTGAACAACCATAACCAAAAGATCGGCAGATATTGTAACACGGTCACGAATCATCATACCAACCATGGCTTCTACCCTCAACCAGCTCCTTAGAATCCTCGTGACTTCCCTATATTCGAGTGTTGATCATGTGTTTCCAGTAGCACGAGTCCAATACTACCTTCCACACATATACATACTTTCCTCAAGATTCATCCCCGAGTCCGCTAAGTTACCTACTCATAATAGTACTTCCAACACCCGCTAAACAACGTAGCAACCGCACAAAAGCGCTTGCTAGGCTCTCTTAGTATTCCCCACCTCCCCTGTCATCAGCTGCTGAAGAACCCCTATTAATGTCAGCTAACCACTTCATGAATACAATTACATGCTACAAAACTTAAATAATCTTTCGACTAAAAGACTCAACCCTACAACGGTTAGACTCAGACAAGAGTTGCGCAATAGGACCAAATCCTTCACTCTAAGATTATTTAACCTTCATAGCATGTAATTTAATGTAATCATTTGATAGTTAACTCACATCAATATGAGTCCCACAAAGCACAAAGCAAGCAACATTCGAGCAATGGGGTCGACTGGTACTAAGACACAATAAAATCAGGCAAATCCTCATTCGAAATTCCTGACCTCTAGGACCAAGCATCTAGGATACACATTCATCATGTCCTCACTCTCTCAAGAGTAGCTTATCATTCCTCACGCTGGCCTGCTATGAACTGCACCCACTCAAGAAACTTCCACCAAGCCTGCAACCACTCGTGCATGCTAATCATACATAACGTTGGATCCCATAGATAGTCGAATACTTGAATCTACCCTGAGCCCTTTATCAGAAAAGAACAGGAAATAAAGCTAAATCAAACATTCTCATGCTATAGAATCTTTGTTATGTACAACTACGATGCACACACTAAGAAACTACACTAATGATGTCAAATTCATCTAACATATAAGAAGTCCTCCTAGGCTATCAGGCATCATACATCAGACAATTCTAAAATGCAATTCCTGAAGATCCCAAGCCTACCACTAGCATGCAGTTCTATCATAATCATCACAAACAAGTAACATTATGGTATACTTTCTTGCTACGGCCTATCGTACTCATCTCATCCTTCCTGGGTTACTTTTGAAAACAATTTGAATTTAATTTCAAAATAATTCGAAACTTTCACAAATCCGTAGTTTGAATTTGGATTCACATGAATGTTCATCCAATTCTCTCAAACTAGGGATCTAATACCAACTTGTAACATCCAGAAAACCATTGTAAAATTTTTCATTTTTGAAACCAATCCAAAACCATAAGCGTTTACAAACATAATTTCCATAGTGTCAATACTCATAAATTAGAGTATCCCAATATCAATTCTCATAAAAACTGAAGGATATGTAAGATCAACCCTTATCCTTGCTCTGATCCTCTGAAGTACCTGAAACATAAAACTGAAACTGTAAGCACGAAGATTAGTGAGTTCCCCCCAAAGTACCACCACACAAACTAATAACATATACAATCATGCATGATGGGTCCAATCAGTCATCAGACTGGAATACCCATTGGTCCACAGCCATCGGGTTGGATTACCCCTCGCCCAACCAGTCATTGGACTGGAATGCCTCGGCCCACTCAGTCATCGGACTAGAATACCAATATGTAACGGGTCCACTTAGTCATCGGACTCGAATATCCTCGGGTCCACTCTGTCATCAGACTGGAATACCCCCGGTCTATTGGTTCATGCACATAGCAGTAAATCCTCAACCCAAAACCAAAACATGTCAACATATACATAACAGATAAACACCTAACCAATCAATAGAAAAACAGGGAGATCTACATATCACTAACGCATAGCAACATCCTATATACTAGGACACAAATTTAACAGATCTATATAGAAATTGCAGCATCCTATATACCAGGACACAGATCTAACATATCTATACAACACAACAACATCCTATATACCAAGGTACATAACCTAGTGGGCAGATATTAGTGCCTTCGAACCACAAGTACAGCGAGTAAAAACTCACCAGAATCGAAGAACTCTAAAACACTGTGACACGAACCCTTTTCAGCACTACTTGCACCCGCGAATCCGCTAATCACCAAAAGTAAGTAAAGTCTTAATCAACAACCCAAAATCCTCAAGTTTTACCCAAAGTCAAAATTGCTCAAAAAGTCAACGGTCAATGAAAGTCAACAAAAGTGAAAGTCTAGGGCAGTTGAGTACGCCCAACGTACTCCTCGTATGCCCAGCGTACTCGGCCTGATCTAACTTCTCTATTAAGTACTTTCTCACTTAAGACCATTTGTCCAAAGCTCAGATCAAGACTCAAAACATCGACTTAAGTCATAAAGTTTCCACCTTTATGACTTTCCATGGCTCGAGAAGGTCCAAAAGCCAAAACCCTAACTTATTAATCCATTAAGACATCGTAACTCTTGCATGGAAGGGATAGAAGGGCCAATATCACATTGTTATGGTTCCTAATAGCTCCATAATGGATAAAGTTTCCAACTTTATCCATTAGAATGGTCTAAACAAACAAGATCTACTATTTAAGTCTCTATGGGACCAAAAGTGCATCTTTTCCAGCTTAATCCATTAAGTCCAAGTCTCCAACCTTCGAAGCTAAATCTATATGATGTTTAGATGGATAAAGTTTCCAACTTTATCCATGACAAGGTCACAAACTTTCATGATATAAACTTAATGCAATTAAGGTGACCAAAAGCTCATAACACCCAAAACTAGCTACATCTAACAAATTCCTCATCAAGATTCAAACTTTATAGAAAGATCAAGGTGAACAAGGTCTGGATCTACAAGCTCCAATGTAACCAACAATTCTCCAATGAGTTATTTCTTCTCCAAGATGCTACAAAGAACACTCCAAAGCACATAAAAACACATTCTTTTGCTCACAAGGCTGAAACTAGGGTTAGTGTTTCATGGGAGGACGTTCGAGAGGTGGAGGCTGAGAATTGAGAGGTTTGGGGGAGTTAAGGAGCTTAAATTGGGTTTAAAACCCTCAAATTAGGGTTTTGGGTCTGATCTCATACGCCCAGTGTACTCCTGGTACGCCCAGCATACCAGGTTGATCCGGCACGATCCGCCTTTCCTAGTAGCCCATCGTACTCCCCGTATGCCCAACATATGCGGCTTAACCAAAAATCATTCTAACTTCAAATAGTCGTAACTTCTTCATTCCAACTCTGTTTTCAACGATCCTTATATCCACAGAAAGGTGCTGAAGAGCCCCACAATATTATATAAATATCTTGGACGAAAACAATTTTCAAACAAAAATCTATAATTCATGCCAGAACCGACCTATGACTTTTCCCTGTTCACCCTTCGACCCAAAACACAATTCAAGGGTTAAATCTCTCAACTATCATTACCTCCATCCACAATGACTAAACTTTGTCTCCTTAAGGCCCAAAGCCTTATAAAATCAACTTCCAGCCCACGACCCATAAATGGAAGGAAACATGATGTTACACTCGTGGTGCTGCGTATGTTATGCGATGGTTGGACTCGTGGCTGACGACCAGCCTCTCGTGTTTGAAAGATGAATGGTGGCGTCTCCAGGATGTGGTTTCCCTGATCCCCGCTAGCACCCCCAGCATTGGCATTATCTTCAACATGCAGCATGTTCCTAAATAACAAAGAGTTTTAGGCATACATAACAATTTCAAGAAGGGAAAGCTCAGAAAGTTACGTGTAACTATCCTATATCTCTCAGTACACACCATCCCCCCTTAAGATCCTAAAGCACCTAATTAAGCATGTCTACAATGTGAGTCTAAACAATGGCCTCTACATTCAGTTCGCACACAACATGGCTCTGATACCCACTCTTAACACTGTGATTTTTCACCTCATTTTTTTATTTTTAAATATTATTTAAAAGACTTAAGCAACGAAAGTCCTAATTATTGTACTAAAAACATCACCAATATTACTTTCAAAAACAAACCATCAAAATTTAAAGTTGCAACCGGAACCAAAACAAGTACCAAAACCAAGTATAAATGAAACATCTCGATAGGTCCTAAACTGTTATCATCTCTAAATAACATAATAAGAACTACCAAAAAGTCTCAACCTCACCAGACCATCCATATCAAGCTACCTGTAACAATGCAAGGCTACAACAACAAGCAAAGAAACAAGTGTCAACATTAGCACAGTGAGTCAATACCAAGCACATGGATGGGAACATAAACATACTTTATACAAGATGTTTAGTCATGCAATCAAATCGTATCAATCAACATCCATCGCTTATTATTATTAATATATGTATATATTGCATATATTATTTTGGACATTATTTCCTCGTAGTAATTATTTTATAATGTTCATCACTATAATTACTTTAAATGTCTCTCGCTACATGGGTCTAAAACATCGCTAAAATCCCCAGAGAAAGACCCTATTCGCTAGTAATGTGACCTGGTGACCCACTGCACCAAATGGGGCGCGACTCCTACCCGTAACATTGTCCCTGGTTCTCTGTGTTTACTACTCTGATTTTTCATGTATGAACACGATGCTTTGTCGTTCGAGGGTGGTACAACGGTACTTCCAAATGTATACTTCCACCCAAACGTGATGCTTCATCCTGCGTCTCCAAGTAGCCAACATCACTCCAGTCCCCGTACACCAAGTGCCCAGAACCATGTTTCGAAATAGTTACCTAGAAAACCACTCGACATCGACTTAGCTTAAGCTTGTTTCCTCCAATGATATCCTTCTACTGATATATACAATAGGGTACGAACCTAAGTTTAGGTTTTTACCATTTTACCCCAGATATATGCATTCCCTTTATTTTAATTAATTTTATAATTAAATAATTTACTAGCAAAGGCCATACACACACCTCACCATTAACATTATGTAATCATGCTTGTATATTATTATTATTATTATTATTATTATTATTATTATTGTTATTATTATTATTATTATTATTATTATTATTATTATTATTGTTGTTGTTGTTGTTGTTGTTGTTGTTACTGTTACTGTTACTGTTACTGTTACTGTTATTGTTATTGTTATTGTTATTATTATTATTATTATTATTATTATTATTATTATTATTCCAAAGCATATTACATCTCACATCATACATCAAAGGTATACTCTCAAAATTACCACATAACATCAATTTTTAGCATGTAAAGAAATACACCTTTTAACAACCAACTTCTAGCATGCATTTACTAATTTCATTCAAGTATGAAAAAACATAAATATAACATGCATATCATCAAATTTTAACAACATGAAGAAACCTCACTACTAGCATGGTCCTAACACTCTCTTTTAGCATCCAATAATCAATTTAAGAATTCTATCATACCAAAGGTCTCCTACATCAATTGTTTCTGTAAATACTTGACAACTTCAAATTGTATACATCTAATATTTCAGATTATAGCATCACACAAAATCAGTTAGACCAACATATGTACAAGAACATGCAATTTTCCACAACATGTGCCATAAAAAACTTAAGAAATGACTCACATCTAGTCCAAGATGTGTGGGGCTATGAACAGAGGAGAGTCACCTTCAAGCAAGAAATCTAACACCCCTTAAAGATTACACCAAGACCCATAAAAACAAAGTACAAAAACGAAATTGTTCTATTTAGACAGTATCCACGTCATGGCAAGGAGGGTGCCACGTCGTGGTCCGAGCATCAGTCGCAATCTGGGAACCGATTAAATCCCGTCGCCACGTCGTGGCAACTACCTGTCCACATTATGGGATCATTGGCAGTTACACAACATAAAATCTATTTACTTCCTTCTCCTATTTGGTTTGGGTTCGATCAAAGCCTCTTGTGGGATGATCTTAACCCCTCTAGACCATACCTAAGTGTCCATAAATACTAGGACAATAATAGGACCAACCAACATAAGTAACCCAAGGATTTTGCATCATCCAAGGTCCCCTTTTGCGTGTGGTTTGAAGGACAACAAATATTGACTTAAGAGAAGAGTTCACACCTTCTAGAAAATCAAAAAATTATCTCAAGAATTTCTAGAAGGAGAGACCACCAAAAGCACCAACAAGAATACTCCAACAATCTTCTTTCTTCAAATCTCTTCACTCCAACCCACCACCAAAGGCAAGAACACTTGGACTCTCTCTCAAGCAAGATGGAAGCTAGAAGTAGGGTTTGTTGGCTAAAATTGGATGATGATGCCCGAATTTAGGGTTTCTTAAATACTTGTTAATTTTAATTTAGGCCCATTAAGTGTGAGAAAATGACTCCATGACCCATATCTATATATATATATATATATATATATATATATATATATATATATATATATATATATATATATATATATGATCAAGTATCATTTTATTGCACTTTGACCCATAAAAGTTAACTTTAACCTTGTCAAAAGTAACATAACAATGATATATAACGGAAAACTAACCTCGATGACGGAACAGGAAAGTCCAAGTCATTACAATCTCTTTAAGAGGATTTTGTCCCAGAATCAGGAACCGAACGAACAGGTGAGGGTAATGTGCCCTCATATTACCTTCAAGCTCCCAATTCATATCAGCTCTATGTTTGTTCTTCTACAAGACCTTCACGAGCTTCACCCTCTTCTTACATAGCTACTTAGTTTCATGTTCCAAGATTGCCTCGGGTGCCTCCACCCGTCTTTTTGACTCATCAACCCGAAACTCATCCAAAGGTAGAATGCTCGGTTCCTCAGCTAAGCACTTTCACAGGTAACATACATGGAACACATCATGGATCCCCTCTAGATCTGGAAGCAACTCCAATATGTACGCCTGGTCACCGATACGCTCCATCACAACAAGTGGATTAATGTAACAAGGTCATAACTTGCCTCGCTTGTCGAAGTGAATGGAACCCTTCTTCAACATTACGTTCTCACCCACCACGAAGGTCTTCGGTCTATGCTTCTGAACTGAATATTTCTTTTTCCTTTCACGTGCCACATGCAAGTGGTCATGAGCTATCTTCACTTTATCCTCAGTAATTTGTACAATCTATGATTTTGTGAATTGTTTCTCCCCTACTCCAACCAACATAGGAGTGTGACATTTCCTCCCGTAGAGAATCTCATACGATGCCATGGTGATACTGGAATGGTAGGTGTTGTTGTAAGAAAACTCCACCAAAGGTAAATAAGTATCCCAACTGCCACCATAATCAATAACACAAGCTTGTAACATGTCCTCGAGAGTATGTATGGTTATCTCGCTATTCCCATCAATCTGGGGGTGATAGACTGTGCTCAAATGCACTCTTGTACCTAACTTCTCTTGGAGTTTCTGCCAAAACCTCGAAGCAAACCAGATATCACGATCAGAAATGATGGATAATGGTACACCATGTCGTGTAACGATCTCCTCTACATACATCTTTGCCAATTTTTCCAACTTCTCGTTCTCCTTGGTTGCCAAAAAGTGGGCGCTTTTTGTTAACCAATCCACTATCAGCTAAATAATGTCATTATCCCGCGGAGTTTTTGATAATTTTGTAACAAAATCCGTCGTAATCTTATCCCATTTCCACTCAGGAATCTCTGACTTCTGCAACTCACCATAGGGCTATTGGTGATCAGCCTTGACTTGCGTACAAGTCACACATTCTATCACGTACTTCGCTATCTCCCTTTAAATACCCGACCACCAATAATTAGCTTTCATTTCATGATACATTTTCGTCGTTCCTGGGTGGATTGAATACTTCGATCTATGAATGTCTTGTAACAGCGTGTCACGAACACCACCCACATTAGGGACCCATAGTCTCCTTTGAAAGGTCATAATTCCCCGACTGTCCTCAACCAAATGCGCTTGTTGCTTAGCCATTATCTCATCTTTTACATGGTCCTCTTTCAAACCTTCCACCTGATCAACCTGTAACTTCTCAATAATACCCGAAACCACAACCAAGACTATAGACTTCAAATGATAAGACACCCTCGACTCCTTATGACTTAGAGCATCAGCTACCACATTTGCTTTCCCTAGATGGTAACTAATCGCACAAACAAGCAACTCAACCCATTGTCGTTGTCTCATGTTCAATTACTTCTGCTTTTGGATCTGCTGCAAGCTTTTATAATCAGTATATAATGTGCACTTCGTCCCATACAAGTAATGTCTCCATAACTTGAGTGCAAATACAACAGCCGCCAACTTCAAATTTTGTACTCAATAATTCAGCTCATCGCTTTTCAGCTGTCGGGAAGCGTAAGCGATCACCTTCCTACGCTGCATAAGTACACAACCCAATCTTGAATATGATGCATCACAATAGACCATAAAGTTTTAATTCCCCTCGGGAAGAGGGAGAACAAGAGCTTCACACAAGAGCTCCTTCAATGTATGAAATGCATCATCCTGTTTATCAGCCCAAACAAATGGCTCTTCCTTTTTCATCAACTTGGTCAACAGTCCCGCGATCCTGGAGAAATCTTTCATAAATCTCTAATAATAACCTACCAAACCCAAGAAACTACAAATGTCTGTAGGAATCTTCGGCCTCCGCCACTCCCTAACTGCCGCTATCTTAGTTGGGTCCACTTTGATCAAATCTTCTCCAATAATATGTCCAAGAAACTGGACCTCCCTTAACAAAAATTCGCATTTGGAGAACTTTGCGTAAAGTTTCTCCTTGCGTAGCGTCTCCAAAACCTCTCACAAATGCCTTTGATGGTCTTTCTTACTCCGAGAATACACCGATATGTCATCAATGAATATTATAACTGATCTATCCAAGAACGGACAACACACCCGGTTCATCAGGTCCATGAAAACTGAAGGTTCATTCATCATTCCAAACAGTATCACAAGAAACACATAATGCCCATATCAGGTCCTGAAAGCGGTTTTAGGTACATACCGCTCATAAACCTTCATCTGATCTTATCCCGAATGCAAATCTATTTTCGAAAAGTGACTATCTCCCTACTGTTGGGTTATGAGCACTCTAACACTCCTAAGTGTACATGCAACCCTAAATACCTTGGATCTATGTTTTCTCTATTATACATACAATTATGAACATCCAAGGTATTATCCTAATCTAGCATACAAAATAATAAATATAACAAGATAGAATACATACCTCTTTGATGTAGAATGTCTTCATGAAGCTTGAGTGCCTAGTGCCCCAAGTGTGACACCTCAAATGGTTCACACAACACCAAATACACTTGGAATAACTTGAGAGAAACTTGAACACTCCTTGAAATTGTCTAGCCCTCACACTCACACATTAGTGCATGATTTCTTGAGCCATGGGATTCTTTTATATGGTGGCTATTAGGGTTACACCATGTAACTCATAACTTTACCCATTCCTTATGCTCCATGGATTTTAACCTCCATGGAGTATCCATGGGTCACCCCATGGACTTAGTCCAACATAAGGAATCTTGGATCACAAGCCCACATATATAAGAATGAATGATTTACACAATCAACCCATATATTTAATTAGTCTCCTTTTGATCACTTAATTAATTCCAAATTAATTCTTGATCAATACTAATTAAATAACCTTATTAATATATTAGAACTTATAATATATTAACCAACCTTAAGTGTTATTTCTCTCATTATAGTCTATCCAAATGCATGATGCCATGCAACCCAAATGGACCATGTCGGGTCGGGTCAAGTCTTACCAATTATAGTTATGGACTTAGACATTAATCCAACACCTACAACTAATCAAAGAGATCCTTGATCCTCGGGAGTGAGTACTTATTCTTCTCAGTCACCTTATTCAATTCCTAGTAGTCAATATACATCCATATAGATCATCCTTTTTCTTTACAAAGAGGATCGATGCTATAACATCCTAAAAATTTAAGACTAGGTTCTTAAATTAATAAAGTAAATAAATGAAAGCAATGGTTTATTTAATTAAATCATTAAGGAGTAAACATATCATTGGTTGATATCAAGTGTAGAAGATTAGAAGCGAAAATTATAACATCTTAAAAGTTAAAGGGCCATTTGTGACAATCGAGTGAAACTTAGGTTTGACTAGAGATGTGGCCAACTTAATAACTTGGACTAAGTTTGTGAAGATTACGATGGAGAGGGACCATTTTTGGAAACTAATTGAAGCTTATAAGTTAGTTGGAGTTATTTTGAAAGAGCTTTTGCAAGGAGGTACCAAAAGTAGCAAGTTGGGGAAAGTTCAAAGCTAGTTAAGGGGTCTTCTCTCCCATTTTCTTGGGAAGAACGTAATTGAGAGAAAGGAAGAGGGGAATGGGGATTTATATGAAGCAAATGAAGATTTAGAGTGGTTATTGAGGAATCAAGCTAGGAATTGAAGATATGAAGCAATATCAAGATTAAGAGGTATAATTTCTCATCCTCTAACTCTATATTTTGGATCCATGGTTTAAGGAAAACCCCAATTTCGAAATTAGCTTCATTCCTTGATTATGGTTTTGGTTTCTAACCTCCTTTGAGTTGTTTTGATGATCCTAATCTCAATCCAATCATCTCATTCATGGATCTATATCCCGTTACTGGGACATCATGGCTCGAGTTACTGGAACATCATCCCATTGATGGATCTATATCCCTAATCCCAATCCAATAAACCCATTGATGGATCTATATCCCATTACTGGGACATCATCCCACTGTGGCCATCGAATAAATTGAAAAGTGACGAGATGATGTTCTAATGAGATGACACGACGTGATTCCGAGGATGGAATCCTTTTAAGGGGTAGATATTTGTAACATCCCAAAAATTTAATACTAGGTTCTTAAATTAATAAAGTAAATAAATGAAAAAACAGTTTATTTAATTAAATCATTGTGGAGTAAACATATCATTGGTTGATATGAAGTGTAGAAGATTAAAAGCGAAAACTATAACATCTTAAAAGTTAAAGGGCCATTTGTGAGGTTTGACTAGATATTTGGACAGCTTAATAACTTGGACTAATTTTGTGAAGCTTATTAGTTAGTTGGAGTTATTTTCAAAGAGCTTTTGCAAGGAAGGACCAAAAGTGGCAAGTTAGGGAAAGTTCAAAGCTAGGTAATGGGTCTTTTCTCCCATTTGCTTGGGAAGAACGTATTGAGAGAAATGATAGCGATTTCTATGAAGCAAATGAAGAAGTAAAGTGGTTGTTGAGGAATCAAGCTAGGAATTGAAGATATGAAGCAATATCAAGTTCAAGAGGTATAATTTCTCATCCTCTAACTTTATATTTCGAATCCAAGGTTTGAGGAAAACCCCAATTTCGAAGTAGCTTCATTCCTTGATTAGGGTTTTGGTTTCTAACATCCTTTGAGTTGTTTTGATGATCCTAATCTCAATCCAATCATGCCATTGATGGATCTGAGGATTTTGGTCAAAACCATCATGAACCCTAGAAATTCAAATTGGGGATTTCATGTTTATAGGTGAGATTAGAATGGATTCAATGACCTAGATAATGTTTTGAAGCAATAAATCCATTTTGAATGCTAAAACACATCTTTGATGGGAGAATGTTGCATAAACATGGAATTTAGATGGTCTTGGAGAAATTGTGATGAACCAATGGAATCCTTTGAATATTAACATTTGATGAGTATATGATACTCATAATCATGAGTCGATATTCATAATCATGAGTCGAATGCAAAAACATGAGGACTTGAATGATGCTTAGTTAAATTTATGGAATATTTGGCTATAATGCATTTTGGGAAATCTATGCATAACTACATGTTGATTGACATCTAGGTAGTGAATAACATTCGTGAACATGAATTGACACTCTATAGATGATATTGGACCACAAACATGAAAGGATAATAGTAAGGTTTTAACTATAGTGATTGTTTTGGCCAAAAGTGTAATTTTGGAACATGGAATCGAATTGAGGATTTAATAGTTAGTTTGAGAATTTACAATGAGATTAAGGATGGTTTTATATGCTTGACAACTTACATATGAGTATTCAATAAGTTGGGAATAAACCTTGTGAGTTTTGGAATGCTCAATAGAACAATTGGCTACTTGACCCTTCTTATGAAATTTGAGAACCAACATGTTCTTTAATGGTTTCAATGAGCACTTAATGAATTAAGTCAGGTGTTTTAGGATGATAAAACACCTCCTAATAATGTGTGAGAATCAAACAAATGATACAAAGTGAATAGGAAAAAGGTCTTCAAGAACTATGCAAAGTAGGGTGTTATATTGAGAAAATTAAGGAGTTTTGTGTGTGCAGACTTCATTCCACGACCATGGAATGGCAAGGAAAATAATTCCATGGGCATGGAATGGCAAGGCAAATCATTCCATAGGCGTGGGATTCCCTGATCAATGTCATGTAATTTTTACGTAACTTTTGCATACAAACTCGGATTTACGTGCGATTTTCGCCTACATTCATATTTTTACATAAGGAATGAGATGAATCAATAAAACTTAGTAATGGAACCTATGAGGGATATTTTGGTCATTTTAATGACTTATTTCAATGTTATATAGGTGATGTTTGAGAGTGTTGCACTAAGGAAATGAACTAGAAGAGGACTAGCTAACCTACATGTGATTGAGGTAAGTACGTGTTGGAATTTTACCATTATGGGGTACATGGAAAAAATGATTTTATGATAATGAAATGCAATGCTTTGATATATGAAATGTTTTGAAATGAAATTGTTAAATGTTTTTTAAAAGAATGTTTTGAAAGAATGCCTTGAAGGTAAGAATGTATTTGAAAGAAAAGAAAGTTTTGGAAGAACGAATGTTTTGTTAACGTGTTTAAAATGTTTTGAATTATGGATGCCTTAATTTTGAAATGTGTATTCTGATACTAATATATGAAATATTAAAGCATGGAAAGTAATGAAAAGAATGGAATGTAATGAATAAAATGGAAAGAATTTGGAAAGTAATGAAAATATTATATATTGCTCGAGTCATGATGTCCCGGTAACGGGATATAGAGGAATCTATCGGGGTGGAGCCTCACCTTCGCGAGATAGATGTCCTAACATAAATGATGCCTTTGTGGACTGATTTTGTTCTTTCCACCTTGGTATAGACTTGGGGATATTGCTAGTCCCTAAGTATAAAAATGGCAACAGTTTAATACCGAAATTAGCCCTTAATGATAAAAGAGAAAGAATATGGAAATATGTCTTTTGAAATGAAATGAAAAGAAATGAAATGTTTAGATATGTAAGGATATTTATGATGTGTATGAAAATAATTTTCCTTGAAAATGCTTGAAATGTTTTATGGTCTAAAACAATGTTTTGCAAAGTTAAAATAATTTTGATGTAAATGTGATAAATGTTTTGGATCTCAAACCCACGTAGCTCACGAGACATTATTGTCTTACGTATCTCTTTTAATGACATGTATCTCAGGTTACAGTTAAGGGGAGACGATGATAGATGACAGTTACAGTTAAGGAGAGAGGATGATTGCTCTCGAGACACCCAATGTTTGTAAATGTTTTTTTGTGGGACCGGTTTTTGTTAAATGTGGGTTATTACCCAAAAAGATTTTAAAACCATAGCATTTTAAAGTTTGAAATTTTTTGGGAGTTACATACGCTCCTCAAGGCGAGGAACTCGGTCTAATGAAACCTCACTCTAATAACTCCTACAACTCAGATCACATCTCCTTCATATCTGATGGATCTAACTAATATGCCGCCATTGCTATTGGATTTGCGTAGGAACGAGATCGATCTGGAACTCTACTTCCCGTAGTGGCAGTAAACCACAAAACTCATCAGGAAAAACATCGCTAAACAGGGGTTTTATGGTCTGTGAATTTCCTGAATGAGCTGCCCTGATGCTCGTTATGATCCATGACAGGATCCTTGCTCCGCTCCGTGGTAACCGAGCGGATCTCGGCTACATCATCATGGGATCTTCCTTGTCTTCACCCTAAATAGGTTGAAGACCATGTACATGCATGGCCTGTTGCATATGTTCCATCGCTCGATCTCACCTCTTTAACTCAACATCCAAATCCTGGAGCTGCTTCTGGAGATCAACAATAATGGCGACACTCGCGGTGTTGCGTACGCTATGTGATATTTAGACTCATGGATGACGACCAACCTGTGGTGTTTGAAAGATGAACGGTGGCGTCTCCGAGGTGCGGTTGCCATGATCCCCGCAACCACCCCTAACGTTGACATTCTCTTCAACATGCAACATTTTCCTAAATAACAAATAGTTTTAGGTATACATAACAATTTTAAGAAGGTAAAGTTCATTAAGTTACATGTAACTATCCTATATCTCTCAGCACACATCATCCCCCTTAAGATCCTAAAGCACCTAATTGAGCCAGTCTACAATGTGAGTATGAACAACGACCTCTGTATTTAGTTCACTCACAACATAGCTCTGATACCAACTTGTAACACTATGATTTTTCCCCTGACGAAATCGACTTTGCTTAAAATCTTTTCTTCCAACGATATCCTTCCACCGCGATATCCAATAGAGCATGCTCTTAAGTTTAGGTTTCTACCCTTTTACCCCCACTATATGTATTCCGTTTATTTTAATTAATTAATCCACTCAGCAAAGGGCATACACACACCTCGCCATTAATATTATGTAATCATGCTTGTATATTATTATTATTATTATTATTATTATTATTATTACAATGCATAATACATCTCACATCACACATCAAATGTATACTCTCAAAATTACCACATAACATCAATTGGTAACATGTAAAGAAATACACCTTTTAACAACAACTTCTAGTATGCATTTCCTAATTTCATTCAAGTATGACCAAAAAAAAATATAACATGTATATCATCACATTTTAACAACATGAATAAAATTACCACTAGCATGGTCCTAACACTCTTTTTTTGCATCAAATAATCAATTTAAGAACTCTATCATACCAAAGGTATCCTAAATCAATTCTTTATGCAAATACTTCACAATTTCATATTGCATACATCTAATATTTTCATATTATAGCATCACACGAAATCATTTAGACCAAGATATGTACAAGAGCATGAAATTTTCCACAACATATGCCCAAACAACCACAAGAAATGACTCACCTCTAGTCCAAGATGTGTGGGGCTATGAACAGAGGAGAAAAACCTTCAAGCAAGCAATCTAACCAAGTCATGGCAAGGAGGGTGCCACGTTGTGATCCGAGCATCAATCATGATCTGGGGATTGATCAACTCCTGTCGCCACTTTATGGGGTCGTTGGCAGTTACAAAGTATATAATCGATTGATTGTCTTCTTATGTTCGGTTTGGGTCCAATCAAAGTGATATGACCTTATTTAACTATGTATTTTAGGCCATCATCCTAATATATTTGAGTGAAAATGTTATATTTTAAGATATATGATACTTAATATGCTTTGAAATGTTAAATTACATATAAAATGGTAGTTGGGATGCAAAAGGATGTTGTTGGACAAATTGACATATCGTTATTGTTTTGGCCATATCTAATGATTCGTAACTCCGATTGAAGAGATTCAAGATGTTCTGAAAACTAGAGAAAATTGATTCCTACTTACCACTCTATGGCAAAGCCATTTCCACGACATGGAAAATCAAAAAGTTCATGGACGACAAGGATTCCATCTCCCATAGTGTGGCAAGTCTTTTTCCATGTCGTGGTGTCGCTGTAACCTATAAATAGATCTGAAAGTTAGCCCTAATGATATACCTTCAAACCTAATTCATTCCCTACAAAAATAAACCCTAGAAGTGTCGTTTTGAGGGACTAAAGGCGTCAACAGGGCCGTTAAACAAATATGGAGTGAAGATATTAAGGATTCAAGAGCTGATTCATGACAATAATCATTCAGTTTGATGTTCTGACCATGATTTGCATTCCATATGATTCTATCTATTATTTACTTCCTGAGTTAGGGCTTCAAAATCCTATTGCTTTGTGTTAGACTAGATGAATCATTGAGATTATGGATCAATTTGGTATTTGGATTATTTATTCTTGTTTAATTTATTTTGTCAAGTTTGATTGATAGATTCATATATGTTAAAGAACGCTACTTTATTGCCTATTGTTGGATTAATAGAGTTTAGATGACCATACTGATTGTGTTAATTTGAATCGTAGTTGTCCATGATCATTGGTAGTTATGACTCGATTTTGATCATAATCTAGGGTTATGTTAATAAAGTTATGAACTTTAATGTGTATGCATGAGTAGATGATCATTCTATGCATGATTTAATTCCTATGATCATTAGGATTAATAAAGATCAAATATTGCATAATACGAACTCAACAATGAATTTATGGATAATTAATGGCATGGCGATGAAATTAAGAGTCTTTAATTCATTAGAACTAGTAGTCTGATCATGATGATAATCATATGAGGAATCGGTGAATAATAAATAAATATCCATTGCACTTAGTAGTTAACGAGTATTTTGAGACGAAATCCAGTCTGAACCAGTATACCCGAATTGAATCGTTTCCATTCAGTTTATCTAGTTAGTTTAGTTATTAATTATTTAAATTTTAATAATCTAACCCCCCCCCCCCCCGGTTTATTGTGTTCTTTTAATTTGTATAACCTATAATCAAATATTCCAATGTTAATTCACTACCGTTCCCCTTTAGTTCGACACTCTTGCTTATCAAAACTATATTATACTAGATCATGTTCACTGCCTGTAAGGTGTGGTTTGGATGTAATAGAATAGAAATTATAAATAAAAAACTAGTGCATTAAAAATATACATCAAGTTTTTGGCGCCGTTGCTGGGGAACATTTTTCAATTAATTTAGTTTATTTTATTATTCTTTATTTTTTTGGAATTTCTAGTTTTATATTTATTTTCTTTGATAACATGTCACATGTCGGGAAAGTTTTTGTTGTTTTTTGTAGGAATTCATGATCATACGTATTGCTTGGTTTTTCTTTTTGCATGGGTTTTGAGATTGCAAGTAATTAGGGTTTTCTTAACTTGTTTAGTCTACTACTTTGGTGATTTGTCCAACTCGATCCACGAGACATAGTATAGCAAGACATATCGCGGTGGTTAAGCGGAAGAGTGAACTTTTGCTACTCTTGACTAGTTTGGTCAACTCTTGTTCTACTTATTAGTTAACGGTGCAAAGAAAACAAAGGAAATAGCCTAATGGATCCCGAAAGTTTTTGTTTTCACAAACCACTTATTGCATGAAAGGGATTTAATAAACAATTGTAGCATGATAGCGATACAGACGCATGATCGTGATATCCGTTTTAGTTGTTTTGGTTTGCTAGTTTATATTTTAGTTATTTAGTGTGTTTTTATTTTTATTTTTATTTTTCGTTTTTTAATTTTGTTTTACATGTTGATGCTATTTGATGTTTTAGATCTTCGGATAATTATATTGCCCTTCGGATGCTTTCAGTAATTTTAGCAATTAGGATCAAGTGTGGTTTCGTCACAAGAGAAATTTCACGAGAGATGTTGCATCACATAAGTGTGGGGTCACTTACCCACAAGAGAAAGGGATCAATATTTTATTAGAGCCCATTACTAGAGGGAAGAACATCTACGAGAGACGAGACGAGTGTTTAGCCGACAGGACTCAAGTTGATTTTATTCGCGAAGAAAAATAAATTTTTCAGTTTCCACGTTGTGGCCTGTGCACAACCACGACGTGGCTTCATCTTATTACGCAATTAAAATTCCCGAGAAACTATTCCCAAATTTTACATTTTGTACTGCTATATGATGTTTTTACCAATCGTTTTGGGCACCAAATCCTGATATAAGCAGAAAAGTACAGCGGGTCCATTTTTCAGTTTCCAGCAAAATCTGAAGCATCATCATTTCAACACGCATTTTGAAGCAACCCACTACAGTCGATTTCATTCTCGCGACTACACACCCAAGGCGAGTTCGTTCATTTTCTCCCTCTTTTATTTTATATGATTTAATTGTTATTATATACAATGAGACATTATATAATTTAAGTGTGGAGTATAAGGATTGGTAAAGGACAATAAGCATGCTAGATTTTAAAATTTATATATGCTAGATTTTAAAATTTATATATGCTAGTTTGAAAAAGAAAATTTGAAAAATAAAGACTTGAAAAATGGTCTAAAATAAAAAATCTAGTAAATTATAAAATATTTGTTTTGATGTTATCGTGTTAAGACTAAGTTTTCTAGTGTTATGTGGGATAATTTCATGAGAGTTCTAAAATTTAGTTAAACCAACATGTTATATGTAACGACCGCAGATTCAGGGTAGTCAATTTAGAGACAATAAGCGTCAAAAATAATTTTTTGATAGAATATTATTTGGAATAAATAATCTTAACTAAGTTATAGTATATGTCACAAGGGTTTTGTACATATAAAGAACGCTGAAATCCGAGTTATAGCGAAAAAGTTATGACCCGACGAAGTTTTACGGCAAAACCGACATGACACCGGGAATCGTAAAAAGTGAGTGTGCGATAAAATACTTTTTATCCTTAGGGATCTAAATAAAATTTGTAGTATATGTTAAACCGAGAATGTACATAAAAAGAACGTCCAAATCTGACTTCGTATGAGGAAGTTATGATTTTTCTAAAATTTAACATAGCAGTGCATAACCCGAAATTCAAATTTTAGATCGATCAATTTTTATCCAACAAAACCTAAATGATAATTGAATATCTCATTAATAGGATCTCAACGATAAAAAGACAGTCGAAAACGGAATCCGTATGTAGAAGTTATGAATTTTACACGGTCGTGAAACAGTGTAATCTTCTCATACTATTAAATTCAAAATCAGTCGAGAATTAGCCGATGGAGTCAAAAGGAGAGTTGTAGATCTTGTCAATACCTACGCGTGGATATAAAGAACATCGAAAATGGAGCTAGTATGCAAAAGTCACAAAATTTAGAAGTCGGAAGGGTGATGTTGCAAAAGGGGTGACGTGGCACGATCTAAGCCCTTGCTTTCTCCCCACGCCTAGTGACATGTGGCACACCAACTCGACGAGTTGGAGGCTCAAAACTCGCTGAGTTGAGCCATTTTTCAGCCTACAACTACCATGCGAGGCTCACCCATTTTCCTCACACCTCAACCCTTCACTCCCTCTCTAACTTCTCTCTAAACCTCTCCCAAAGCCCTAGTAACTTCTAGTTGCTAGAAGAAAGCCCCGGAGCGCCAAAAGGCTCCGAGAAGTAGAGCTTTCGGCTTAGAAGTTATGCCCCCGCAGAGACCGGTTCCTAACCAAACCTCCCGGTAAGTGAGATATGCTTATCGTACTCTAAGTATAGCTTATGTTTAAGTTTATTATTGTTATTATGAACTTATAAACAATATATATATTATAAAATATAATATAAAAAGTGTTATTATAATATCTTTAACTACTCGCGGCACAGGGAATCTGGTTTGAAGGGCCGCATAGGGTTGTTGGATTTCAGAAATGCTATAATGCCAAAATGGTCCCGCCCTCCGGTGTTTCATGTTTGGCCCCTGTCTGTATATAGTGGTTGAAAAGTATTGTTTAACACTAATAAAACAATATTGCTTGTAAATAGTCGTAATAAATATTAGACTAAAATCTAGCGGTAATGATAGTAGGTTTCATTGAAGGAAAATAGAATCGTTAGAACTGAAGCGCTGTCCGAGTTTGGAATCATCACTTTAACAAGTGAGTGCATAATTACTTTCATCTTACACATAGATATGAACTATTTAATATAAATTACGTGCTATGTGTGTATATTATATGTGTTCTTGTATACGTATTTTATACCTATAATTATGATGGGTAAAGATGGGTAGATTAAATATAAGATGAGATGAGAGATGAAAGATGAGATTAATGATGAGAGATGAAAGATGATATAGACGATGAGAGGTGTGAGATGATGAGAAGCCTTGACCTTAATGATGATGTCATCTAGCAGAATATAGATGACGACCACAGACTATTCTAGACAGTCCAGTGGAATGCTACTAGGCTCGCAACCTGTAGGATTTTTGAACTACGTGTTCACTAGATGTACCCTAAATATCCTGGCAGCTGCACCTAATGGATAATATTGGCACTTGTGCCTAACTTTTGAACTACATGTTCACCGGATTTATTCTAAAAACCCTGGAAGTTATAGACTTAGTGCCTCATGAAAGAAGTAGGTGTGCCTAACATCTATAGCTATGGACTTAGTACCTGTTATATAAACCCTGACAGCGATGGACTTTGTGCCTATTCCTTAGGATAATCCTTAGGAGTGAGTGAATGAAGGATAGTTGATTCTTAGGGTAGATCCTTAAGAATAAATAAGATAATAGGGATGGGTAATAGGGTTGATTTTTTGATGATTAAACATAATAATTATATTATTGTGGGTTGAAAACCCTATGTACTCACCAGGTTTCCCAACCTTACCCACTTCGCTTATTTGTATCACAGGTGTCGATACGAAGCTGCATTACACTGAGAGATTAAAGGAGATGTAAATCACTACTGTAAATGAATGTAAGGTCTGTTTATGCTTATGTTTCTATACTGACGTTGAAATCCCAAAGTTTTAATACAAACAAATTAAATTTCTTCGGAAATGCTTTGATAATGTATTTATCATGTTTTCTGGGAACAAATTCTACAATATTATTGTTTAAAATGAATACTCTAATTTTCAAATAAGCATAAATAAAATTTTTAAAATGTCCGTGAATTTGGGCATGTCACAGTTGGTATCAGAGCATTAGTTGAAGCGAACTAGGAATAAGGATTTATTTCTAGACTTAAACTTAGAATGCTAAGTGATGATCGCGAGGAGTGTGTCTAATATATTTTAGGAAGTACACCTGAATAGAAATGAGCACTAGCTCGTTTAGGGAAGATGCCTAAATTGCTTTATGTGCTAAATTATTTGTGATGCTTTATGATGCCATTATTTGATCGGATCTATGGTATGTTGCCGACCGGATCTGGAAACCTTATGTGTTCAGATTTATAAACGTTTAATTACAGTATTAGAACTGGCATGTAAATTTTAGGAGTGATAAGGAGATTTATACATCTGATTCCCCTATCTAAATTCTCGTCACTGCACACCGAACGTCTGATTTAGTGTATAGATTGACATGGTGAGAAATCAAAGCGGATTCGGAAGCGATAACCTGCAGCCTGAACCACAAGTGATTGAGCGTGCACTAGAAGTAACAGTTGCACCCAACCCAATCACGAGGGCAGGAATACAAGCAATGATACAGATGATGTTGGATCGTCAAATGGAAGAGACAAGCCGTCTACTTCAACAAAATAAGGACGAACCTACGGTGCCAGTACGCCAGACACCTACTCTTGAGGAAGCTATTTGGGTTGCTAAGTCTGTTGAAGAAATAATCAAAGGAAGAACCACCAACAAGGTTGAAGTTGGCGAGAAGAGGAAATTTGAGGGATCTTCAAGGTCCAACAAGAACAGTTGTTCTCAAAGTCTGGAGGAGGAGGAGGTAAAAAAAGTGGTGTGACAAGTGTAGAAGGAAATCCATTAGGAGATGCTCTAAAGAGGTGACCTGCTTCAAATGCGGGACGAATGGTCATTATGTCGGCGAAGGCACATCCAAGAGAGAAGTCTGCGTTAAGTGTGGTGAAGAAGGACACTTCAAGCAAGACTGCCCAAATAGGGAAAGAGCTACAAAGCCAAACATACCACCGAAGCCCAAGGCAAGAGCATTTCAGATGATCCTTAGCGAAGCAGGTGACAATGCAAGGGATCAGGAGTGAAGATCCATATATCCGAAGATCAGGATATAAAGTAGCCATGCGGATAGTATCATGTGATGTAGCCTATTAGAGGCATAGTATAGGTTGAACTTGAACATATATGTAGTTGTTTCAAGAAATAATATAAAGCTTGGTTATGTTATCCGATGTGTTAAATGACTATGTGAAATTCTTTTATGGTGACTTGGAAAACTGCGAGGCAATACTTGGGACGAGTATGAGTAGGTGCGAATGGTAGTAGAGGCCTATACCACCGGAAGCACATGACTCGCACTTGGATCAGGGAAAGTCACAAGTTTACCAAGGCACTAGTAATTGATTTCATTGTGTTCATGTATGTCGTTACCATTGTTTCGGTAATGACTAAGAAGATTATTATTCCGACCCTAGTGGTCATATCAAATCGAGTCCGACTAAGATGAGTGTGTTACGTGGTTTAGAGAACCAAGTTCGATGTTGTATCCAACATAAGCCAGAAGGTTGAAGTGAAAGATAATCGAAGCGATAAATAAAAGTATCACGATCACCGTTAAAGTAAAGAAGCTTGTAGCTAGAAGTGCTACAAGCTAGAATGTGGTTATATCACATTAGAACAAGAAGAAAGGTATATTCCATTCTGGAATTTGACTCTAAGAGACATGAGCCTAAGCGATGCATCATACGACATGAGGTCATTAGAACATGACCCATCGGTCTGTCATGATAATCGAAGTAAAGAACTTCTCTTAAGTTAAGTCTATTTAAGAAGAAGCAGGAGTCTCCAATAAGGATTGAATTTGTAACTCAAAGGTTACAATTGAAAGTCCAATAGGAGATAGAGAGTGGGTGTAAGATTGAGCACCGTCTGCAGTCAAGAAGTCCAAGAGTTATACACTCATCCAAACGAACATAGAAGTTACGGTTATTACCTAGGGTGAAGAGATAACGTATGGAGTCATTATACAAACCCTGTTTTTGTTGATGATTCTGAGACGTAATCATCCTAAGGGGGAAATAATTATAACGCCTTGAGATTCGAGCTAGTCAATTTAGAGACAATAAACATCAAAAATGACTTTTTGATAGAAGATTATTTAAAATAAATAATCTTAACTAAGTTATAGTACATGTCACAAGGGTTCCATAGATATAAAGAATGCTGAAATCCGAGTTATAACGAAGAAGTTATGACCCGACAAAGTTTTACGGCAAAGCTGACACGACACCGGGAATCGTAAAACATGAGTTTGCGATAAAATACCTTTTATCCTTAGGAATATAAATTAACGTTATAGTATATGTTAAGCCGAGAACGTACATAAAAAGAATGTCCAAATATGACTTCGTATGAGGAAGTTATGATTTTTCTAAGATTTAGCATTGCAGTACACAACCCGAAATTCGAATTTTAGATCAATCGATTTTTAGCCGACACAAATTAAATTAGAATTGAAGATTTCATTAATAGGAGCTCAACTATAAAAAGACAGTCGAAAACGGAGTCTATATGTAGAAGTTATGAATTTTACACGGTCGTTAAACAGTGTAATCTTCTCATACTGTTAAATTTAAAATCGGTCGAGAATTAGCTGATGGAGTCAAAATGAGAGTTGTAGATCCTGTCAATACATACGTGTGAATATAAAGAACGTCGAAAATGGAGCTCTTATGTGAAAGTTACGGAATTTAGAAGTCGGAAGGGTCTGCTGCGAAGGGGGTGACGTGGCACAATCTGAGCCCTTGCTTTCTCCCCACGCCTTGCCACCAGATGGCGACATGAGGCACACCAACTCGACGAGCTGGAGGCTTGGAACTCGCCGAGTTGAGCCATTTTTCAGTCTATAAATACCATGAGAGGCTCACTCATTTTCCTCACACCTCAACCCTTCTCTCTCTCTCTCTCTCTAACTTCTCTCTAAACCTCTCTCAAAGCCATAGTAACTTCTAATTGCTAGAGGAAAACACTGGGGCGCTAGAAGGCTCCGAGAAGAAGATCTTTCAGCTCGGAAGTTCTGCCTCCGCAGAGCCCGGTTCCTAGCCAAACCTCCGGTAAGTGAGATATGCTTACCCTACCCTAAGTATAGCTTATGTTTAAGTTTATTATTGTTATTATGAACTTATAAACAATATATATATTATAAAAAATAATATATAAAGTGTTATTATTGTTGGATTAGGTGTCTAAGCCCATAACTATATTTGGTATGTACTTGACCCAATAGTAGCATGGACTTTTTGGGTTGCCTTCACCAGAGAAACTTGACTGGATGATTAGTGGAGAAAGAGGATATTATGGTTTATTAATATATTATATGAGTAATATATTCAAAGAGAAATCATATTGATTAATTAATATTGGTCAATAAATAATTAAGAATTAATTTTGTGATCAAAAGATATTAATTGAACTTAGGGGACTGGAATTGCAATTATAAGATAATTGGATTTTGGGATATGGATCCTTTGGATCAAGGGGTGGACGAAATCAAGGAGGATGCCCACCTTTAATTCGTCCAAAGGCCTTATTCCAGAAGGTTCTATTGGACTGCTTAAGGCCTAAGCTATCCGATTAGGGTTTTGCCTGAAACCCTAGCAGCTCGCCTATAAAAGGAACCCTAGGGCTTCATAAATCGGGGACCAGAGAAACCCTAGAGATCTAGAGCCGATTTTGAGCCTCCTTCCCCTCTCTCCAAGATCATCCAACTTGCTTTGGAATTTGTGATCAATTAGAGGTATTACATTTGTGATACTAAGCTCTTGAAGGTTGAAGATTCTTGCTACTATTGAAAGGTAATCATCTAAACCGTTTTAGTTATAGATTTCGCTTTTAGTATGCTAGAATTAGGGTTTATAAGCTTTGGATGATTTGCATGTACAATAGAGAAAACTAGATCCAAATCTTTAGGATTTGCATGTGCACCATAGGATTGATGTAATGCTCAAAACCTATCAGTGGTATCAGAGCCTAGGCTGTTTTCTATTGTATTTGATGCCATGTATGATCATTCTTTGCTTGAAATCGAAATTTCTGCCTTCTGACTGACAAACTTGTCGAGTCACCTGATGAACTCGACGAGTCCAGATAGTGACTCGGCGAGTCGGAGAGTCAGAGAGCAGATATTTCGGGATTTTGACTTGTTTTGAGTTGGGATAATTACCAAAAATGTTTTTTATTAATAAAATTTGTTTCTTATTAAATTGATATGATTATCCTTATCAAAATAGAAGATAATTGTCAATTAATTGGATAATCATTGCCTTATATGATAACTTTAATTATTTTAATTATTTGATTGAATTATCTTGCCATGAAATTGAATTAGGTCAAATTTAGATAATCACTAATTAAATGTTAATTAAATTATTTGTAATTTGATCTAGATAATTTTGAAAAGTTTCAAAACTTGCCCTCAAGGTTTGGAATTTAAATTTTTGATTAAAAGTTTAATTTTGAAATATTAAAATTTTAAACTCTAGAATTTTATAAGATTAATAATATATATATATATATATATATATATATATATATATATATATATATATATATATATATATATATATATACAAGATTAAGCTAGTCTTACCGTTAGTAGTCCTCATTCACGAAGCCGATCTATAAGGGGGTATAAGGTTGCTGCCTATAAAATGGCAGTTTAATGGGTGTCCACTCTCACCCACCGCTTCCTTGATTGGTGGAGGGTCGTTAGTCGAACGGGTAGGATAGGGCAACTAATTCCTCATTAAAAGTATAATGGTTAATAAAGTAACTAAATGTTTTTATAAAATTCTCAATCTTAGTTACTTTAGAAAAAATGTGAAATTGTATGCTATTCCATAAAATTGCACTTTGCAACTTGCGAAGTCGTTAGTGGAGCATGTGTGGCTAACCGACACACTAATTTGGGACTAGCTTGGGTGGCAAAGGGTGGCTCGATGTTTATCATAGACTAATGGAGTGTGTGTGGTTAACCAGCACATTGGTTAGGTGGTAAATGACATCGAGAGCACCAAGCATATTTTCATGGTTATTCACACCTTGTTTGTGATCATCGGTATCCCAGTCACAATTTTGAAGGGCATAATCGAGATTTAAACATGCCATTGAAAAGTTCAATGAATCTCAAAAGAATCTAGGAATTTCAATTCATTTAAAACTTAAAGTTTTTTTCGTTTTTCATGGTGGAAATTGGTAAATCGTCATTTACCTACCTTCTTCAAATTATTTGCAGTTAGATTACGGCATCCCTTTTCTGAATTGTAAATAATGTTGTTGGATCCTAGCCCTAATTTCTTATTTGGGTGTTTAATTGGGGATTCATATCTAATCAAAACTTTATTTCTTTTCTTTTTCAGATGTCTAATCAAAACAACAACAACGCTTCAGGCTCTAATGCTTTTGGATCCTTCTCTCTCATGAACCTTTGTGGGAGAGTGATCTTTAATGGCACCAACTTTAACGACTGGATTCGTAACATACAAATGGTGACCAGATACGAGGACAAAGAATATGTTCTCGATAAGGATCTCAAGGAGGTTAATGTCAATACTGCCACTCCTGAATAAATAGCTACCTACGAGGCACATGAAAGGGATGCAACGAAAGTCCATTGCATCATGCTAGCTACTATGACTACTGAACTCCAGAAGTCCTATGAGGACTACTATCCCTATGAGATGCACCAGGACTTGATGGAAAGGTACCATCAAAGTGCCAAGCAAGAGAGGTATGAGATCATCGCCTCGATGATCACTACTAAAATGAAGGATGGAGAGTCCATCACGGCCCACTTGCAGAAGATGCAAAGATATGTGGACCGCTTGCTGAAGTTAAATGTCAACTTCGATGAGGAGCTGGCGATTGATATCATTCTCCACTCCTTACCTCCTTCCTACTACCAGTTTCGTATGACCTATCACATGAACAAATAGGAGGTTACACTTAACAAGCTTTAAGGTTTCTTGCGAACTGTTGAGAGTAGTTTAAAAGGCAAGTCTATTGCATCAACTCCTGCTGCTGCTGCCCCTATCCTGGCTATTGGGCAAGGTAAAGGGAAGAAGAAGAAGGCTCCTTCTAAGAGCTTCAAGGGAAAGTCCCATGACAAATCCTCTTCTAATGGTACCAAAGTTGGTTCTGCTACCCCCTCCACCAACCCTAAAGAAGCAGAGTGCTTCTACTACCACGAGAAAGGGCATTGGAAGTGAAGCTGCCCGAAGTACTTGAAGGATATCAAGGATGGGAAGATAAAGCCCACCTTCGTAGGTATTTATACTATTCAGTCGAATAACTCATCACATGCTAGTTCTTGGGTCCTTGATACAGGATGTGGTTTTCACATTTGTTCTGATTTGCAGGGTCTAACAAAAAGTAGGGATGTGGAGCATGGGAAGATAAACCTGATCATGGGGAATTGGAAAGTGTCGCATGTCACCAAGATTGGGGTTGACTCTTTAATGATTAGTAGTGGGTTAGGATTAGAGTTGAATAATTGTTGCTACCCGTCTGATATGGCGAGAAACATTATTTCTTTTCATGGTTTGTATAAACAAGGATTTCGATTTTCATTTAATAATGAAATTGGTTATATTAATGCTTATTTGAATGGTGTTTTCTATTTTGAAGCATTGCCTTGTAATGGAATATATGAAATTGTGATGATTGTTGATAACTTAGGAAATAATGTATTGCAAATCGATTCGTCCAACGGTTTGGACAAAGCATGCTTGTGGCATTGTCGCCTTGGATATGTCAACAAGAAACGCATGGCCTAACTCCAAAAGGATGGAGTGTTGGAGTCGTTTGACCTAAAATCAGATGACACTTGCGAGTATTCTTTACTTGGAAAGATGACCAAGTCACCATTCACTGGTACTTGTGAAAGGGGTGGGGGTTTGTTGGATCTCATACATACTGATGTATGTGGGCCCTTCAGATCCACCACAAGGGACGCTTGTCGCTTCTATGTGACTTTTACTGATGATTATAGCAGATATGGGTATATCTACTTAATCAATCATAAGTCAGAAACTTTTGAAAAGTTCAAAGAGTTTAACCAAGAAGTGGAGAATCAGCTGGGTAGGAAGATAAAGATGCTACGCTCCGATCGGGGTGGTGAGTATCTTAGTATCGAGTTCTACGAGTATCTAAAGGAACGTGGAATAGTTTCACAATTGACGCCACCTAGAAACCACAACTCAATGGTGTGGCTGAGAGGCGCAATCGGACCTGGTTGGACATGGTTCGTTCCATGATGAGTCGTGCTTCTCTACCTATCTCATTCTGGGAGTATGCCTTAGAGACTGCCGCCCATATCCTTAACCTAGTCCCTACTAAGAAGGTTACCAAAACACCTCACGGGATGTGGACAGGGAAACCTCCCTTGTTGGCACATATCAAGTTTTGGGGTTGCGAGGCTTTCGTAAGACGAGAGACTCACGACAAGCTCGAACCTCGTAGTGAGTGGTGTATTTTCATCGGCTATCCACAGAAGTCCTTTGGATATCTCTTCTATAGACCGAGTGAAAATGTTGTCTTCGTTGCAAGGAGAGGAGTCGTTCGCGAGAGAGAACTCATATGTCAAGAGGAAAGTGGGAGGCAAATTGATCTTGAAGAGCTTCAAGAGTCAATCGATGAAGGAACCTCTAACACTAGCGATCAACCCGAGGAGGAAACTCCTGTTGAACTAGTTGACAAGTCCTTACCTCTTAGACGTTCTAGTAGAGTTAGTGTTCCACCTGAGTTTTATGGTTTCCATATTACTACTGAGGGTGATACGTTTATTAGTGATAGTACACTAGTAAATTTGGATGAACCTAATAGCTACAAGGAAGCCATGGCAGGCCCGGAGTCTGCAAAATGGAAAGAGGCGATGGACAGCGAGATTCAGTCCATGTATGACAATCAAGTTTGGAACTTGGTTGACAATGTACCAGGTCGTAAGACGGTTGGGTGCAAGTGGATCTTCAAGAAGAAGACCGACATGGATGGGAAAATGCACACATATAAGGCGCGACTGGTTGCGAAGGGCTTTACTCAAACTCCTGGAGTTGACTATGATGAGACCTTCTCACCAGTTGCGAAGATAAAGTCTATTAGGGTGATGCTAGCCATAGCCGCGTTTCATGACTATGAAATATGGCAGATGGATGTCATAACCGCTTTCCTTAATGGGAAGTTGGCTGAGGATGTTTACATGAGTTAGCCAGAGGGTTTTGTCGATGTGAAGCATCCTAATAGAGTGTGCAAGCTTGAGAAATCCATTTATGGATTGAAACAAGCATCTCGCAGATGGAATCTTTGTTTCGATGAGAAAGTCAAAGAGTTTGGCTTTATGAGGAGCGAGAATCAGTCATGCATATATGTCAAAGCTAGTGGGAGCATAGTTAGATTTCTCGTGTTGTATGTGGATGACATACTTCTCATAGGAAACGACATCCCAACCTTGCAGGAGGTTAGGTCCTGGCTTGGAAAGTGCTTCGCTATGAAGGACCTCGGAGAAGCTGCCTATATTATAGGGATAAGGATAATGAGAAATAGGAGTAAGAGACTAATAGGTCTTAGTCAAAGTACCTACTTGGATAAAGTGCTGAAACGTTTCTGCATGGAGAACTCCAAGAAAGGGGAGTTACCGATCTAAAGCAATACCAAACTGAGTAAGACTCAGAGCCCGAGGACAGAGACTGAGATAGCAGAGATGAGCCGAGTACCTTACTCTTCCGCAGTTGGCTCAATCATGTATGCTATGACTTGTACTCGCCCTGATGTAGCCTTCGCTTTGAGCATGGTCAACAGATATCAAGGGAACCCTGGTAGATCCCATTGGACCGCAGTCAAGAATATTCGTAAGTACCTACGAAGGACCAAGGAATGGTTTCTTGTCCTCAGTGGGAGTGATGACTTGAGAGTACGAGGGTACAGTGACGCCAGTTTTTCAGACAGACCGAGATAATTATTGATCTCAGTCAGGCTGGGTCTTTACTCTTAATAGAGGGGCGGTGACTTGGAAAAGTTCCAAGTAGGAAACTGTGGCTGATTCAATGTGCGAATCAGAGTACATAGCAGCGAGTGAAGCGTCAAAGGAGGCAATATGGCTAAAGAACTTCATCGGAGACCTTGGAGTTGTACCTGCCATAAAGGAGCCTATGGAGATTTTCTGATATAACGAAGGTGCGGTTGCCTTTACCAAGGAACCAAGGGATTATGGCAGATCCAGGCATATCGACAGTAAATATCACTTTATTAGACATCGTGTAGAATAGGAACTCCTCGGAGTGAAGAGGGTATCGCCATAGGATAACCCAGCAGATCTCCTTACGAAGGGGACAAAGTAGGGTTAAGCACTTGCAGCACGCTAGGAGCATTGGGCTGAAGGACGATATTAGTTTTTGTGATTAGATAGATTTTAGAAACTTGTAATAGATAAATTGTAATTAACATTTCATGATTAAATAAAAGGTGTTTATTTATAAGTAAAGTTACTATCTTGTGCTAATTATTTACTATTGTTTCACTTTGCATGTTTTGACTTCCTGAATAATAAGATTATTCGAACCATCCACAGTCGATCATACATTGGAAGTAGGTATGTAAGAAGTGTTGGGTTATGAGCATTCTAACACTCCTAAGTGTACATGCAACCCTAAATACCTTGGATCTATGTTTTCTCTATTATACATACAATTATGAACATCCAAGGTATTATCCTAATCTAGCATACAAAATAATAAATATAACAAGATAGAATACATACCTCTTTGATGTAGAATGTCTTCATGAAGCTTGAGTGCCTAGTGCCCCAAGTGTGACACCTCAAATGGTTCACACAACACCAAATACACTTGGAATAACTTGAGAGAAACTTGAACACTCCTTGAAAGCGTCTAGCCCTCACACTCACACATTAGTGCACGATTTCTTGAGCCATGGGATTATTTTATATGGTGGCTATTAGGGTTACACCATGTAACTCATAACTTTACCCATTCCTTATGCTCCATGGATTTTAACCTCCATGGAGTATCCATGGGTCACCCCATGGACTTAGTCCAACATAAGGAATCTTGGATCACAAGCCCACATATATAAGAATGAATGATTTACACAATCAACCCATATATTTAATTAGTCTCCTTTTGATCACTTAATTAATTCCAAATTAATTCTTGATCAATACTAATTAAATAACCTTATTAATATATTAGAACTTATAATATATTAACCAACCTTAAGTGTTATTTCTCTCATTATAGTCTATCCAAATGCATGATGCCATGCAACCCAAATGGACCATGTCGGGTCGGGTCAAGTCTTACCAATTATAGTTATGGACTTAGACATTAATCCAACAGTCTCCCACTTGGATAAGTCTAAACCTATTATTGCGTATGACTTCAGGAACCGATCAGCAATCGTAGCTCTCAAAAGCTTTTGTCGAACTCTGACCTTGTCGATGAACTCTGACCTTTGTCAATGACTTGTCCATTAGATAAGGGATCATATATTCCTCCATTCTAGATATCATATGGACTGAGACATGGATTATCAATCATTCTCTCTGTCCATTTGTTGTTTCCCGATTTCTGATTCATGATGACTGACTGATTGAACAAATCAAATCAGTCCTGGCTTGGCCAAGCACTCACATGTATCATCTTTAAATCATCGAGGGGCCCACAGATATCGCTTTTATCCCGAAGGTAAAAGGAATGGATAAACTTCGACTCATATGGCTTGTTTTACTACTTGTTGAATCATACACAAAGGCACGTTTTATAACATCGAGTTACCAATGCGTTTTCGTGCAATCAATGTATAACCAACTCATAGTAACAACTCATATCTCTAGGTTTGAAGAATATAAGATATTATCGTCTCATGATCACTCGTGATAAAATCCATGAAGTGATTCAAATGAGCGCGGGTTGAATCCAATACTCAGAACTTATGAGCACTCATGAGTGTTGTAGCACCACTTTTGTCCACCAACTTGGACCTCTACAAACCAACCCATGATAGTCTTGATTCATATCTACTTCCAACATATGACCGACTGTGGATTGTTTGAATAACTTAATCATTCAGGAAGAGCGACTTAGTTATTCTGGAAGTCAAAACATGCAAAGTGAAACACAAGAATAAATGAATCAAATATGGTATCCAACCCTATGAATATAAATAAACACTTTTATTTATCACCATACTGATTACTCATTATTCATTGTTTCGGTTTTATCAACTTTTTACTTGAATTTAAAACAATAGTTGTCCCATGCTCCAAGCATGTACACTATGTTTTCTAAACACTAGTCATGCCATACACCAAGTATGCATACTATGTTTGTCTATGATCTTTACTTTGTAAAATAGATCAATTGAACATCACTCCAATGATCCTCTTTTCACAGTCCCAAATCCTTACTGCAAATGCAAGAATTCCAAATTCATTCCATTTACTGAAATCTGTTAGATTCTAAACTTATATGCATTGATCCTCTTAATGATTATGCACGAAGTCAGAAAGACTTGACAACAATCATTACAGAGCATTCCAAAGGAGATCAGCTCCTTGGAAACATCCTTCTTTCATTAAGTTTCCTAATCTTACACAGATTGAATAATTTCTAACTTTGAAACATTTCCATATTCCATTTTGACTATCACTTCTGAACAAGAGTTGCCTCCTTACAGATTATGTCAATATGGTCCTTCCAGAATTAACATTATACTTCCAACTGTCCTTGAGCAACCAATCTTTGGTAAACCTTAGATTGTCCTCGACAACTGCTTAATCATTTTAGTCATATCCAATTATAGACCTTTTCCCTTCATAATGCCCCAGGCATTTGGAAAAATTTAGAAAGGATGAATATAGCACATGTAATCGATCCTATATCCGAAGCATATGGGACACGATTCATGATGTCTTACATAAAGACTAAATCAGTCTTTTGCTATAATATTTCCATTTCAATTTGCCAAGTTCTCAAAATTCAGATTATGAAAAGGGATGCCGTAATCATAATCGAATTTTAGAACGCAAATAATGGACCCATATATAGAAGTTCCTTATGTTGAGCCATTCCAACATGAAATTCATATATATATATCCTTGATTAAATACGATTAAAATCTCAATCTAAGTTTTTAGAATTGAAATGAAGTATAATTTCCTCTCCCTTAATTATAGCAAAACAACTTTTTCAACCCCGGCAACCTCACGAATTGAAACTTTTGTTTTCTATAATTAACATTGCTAACTTGCAACCTTTGTCATAATTATCATGCTCCCACTAACATGATGATTATTAGCATAACACTTATGCTCCCACTAGCTTTGACATGTACTCAGAAATCAGCTGACTTTCTTCCCAAAGTTCAGATTTCTGATACTAGATTGTTTTGATAAAACTTTATCAAAATCATACACCTCTCTTAGATATCTCACATGTGTGTCTAAACAATTTTAGAACTATGAAAAGGGATGCCGTAATCATAATCTCAATTGTTTAGACCTTTACCACTTCTCACAAGTCCATGTTAGTGTGCCGGTAAACCACACACGCTCCACTAACGACTTTGAGAATGCAAATATCACAATTGCTATCTAGCTAAAATCTACTTAGTGAAAGTGTTTCCTCACCATCATTTTCATGAATCGGAGAGAAACCTTATGACACTTAGATTTAATAGTGTATGTGTTCTTATCCATGTGAATTTGTCAAAACCATAATCACAAGACAAGGTTAGTGACATATCCAAACTCATATTGATTAAACTTGTGCAATCTTAAATTCTTGCCATTTGGCAGCTCAGGTGCCTGCCATTGCTTCCAAGTAGTTGTGCAACCAATTGAGAACTCTCAGAACTCCTATACAAAGCCAACTTGAATAGGCACAAAAATTTCAACACGATAGGTTATAAACCTCAAGTCGTGTGCTAGTGAAGGACTTTAGGTTTTATTCTTGATTAAGTCTTGAAACTTTCAAGAGCTTTAAGACTCCAACTGTCCTCTTGACATATAAGACTCCCTTGTCAAATATTCAAGAGATAGTGCGGATTCTTTATCAAGACTAACACTTTACACAATTGGCCTAAGTTGGTCTATGTTTTATCCAAAACATCACAACTTACCAATTTCAAATGTACAAGAGTAGATAACCTTTTACTCTTACATTTGACTAGTGTTAACAAACCCTCTTTAAGATATGTCACTCAAGTTACAATCTTGGAGTATGACTCTAAGAATTGTTTTGGAATGAAGTATGACTCATCTTTTTGATTTAACCATTTCAACAATTCATGACTCCTCTTCTTAGTCATAAGAATGCACTAAGATGACTTTAGAGGACCAATTGTGATATGGTATCTTAATCATTAAGATGATCATAAACATGATACTAAAGTACTCTCCCATCTTTTCAGATTTGAGAAACTTTTATCTTTCTGCCATACTTTGATTCTTCTTATTCGTTCTGTCTCATATTGAAACTTCTCCAATGCTACAGACTTATACTTAAACTTATAAGTATAACCATATTTACTGAACTTAAGTAAATCATGACGAATAGTCTTCTTGATCTTTTGTGGTGGACTTGACCAGTGCACAAGAATGTGTACTCGATCCCTTAGTCCTTTCCTTATTCACATAAGGAATTAGTCTTAATTTTCCAAGCTGAAAGTTCTCATTCATCATACTATACAACTTGCATGATTCCAAGTTTCGGTCCAATTGAACCTTGGGTGATGAGAATCTTTCCTTATTTGGTAATATTAGACACTACCACAACCGAAAGAATCAAATCCATTTTTCCAATATTGTTATCAATGGAATCTTATAAGCAACAACTTTTCACAAATGCCATTGTAAGGATACTTAAAATAAATAAAATCAAAACCTTTTTCTTTTATTTTAAAACTTTGCGGAAAAACTTATCCTTACAATCCATATGAAAACCTTGTTGTTATGTATTCCTAAGCAATATAAATATCATAACTCTTAAGTAATAGCCCAAAATTCTGATCACCGAACCATGCGATTGAAATCCATCTTCGCGATCAGAATCAGCATGTACTTAATAGAGTTAGACAATGGACTTTACCTGAAGTAGAGCCAAACTTATTGACTTTAACATCCTTAGGTAAATTTGGCAGCTTCGTAACCAATGCCCCTTCCTTTGGCAATAGTTACCTATGGATCCTTGATAATGGGACTATCTCAGACATCGCCTCTCTCTTTACCATTGGGTCAACAGAGTTGACTATGGCCGATCCCTTTCCATTGGGAAGAGAGAGCTTTACTGGATATCCAATGGCATCATTGTCAATGTCCATAGCGTTTTAGGAAGTTGATCTTAGCAAATAGATAAGATCATTAAGGGTCTTGTCTTAGTCTGTTTCATAGGATTCCCAAAAGAACTCACTATGTGACTTAGAAAGTAGTTGAGCCACCAACTTTCTCAAGACTTTGACACCCAACTCTCCCGGCTTGTCAATATGTGACTACATCTCCAAGATGTGATCACACCTAGACCTTGCCTTGCCAATAGGGCTTGAGTGACCTTAAACTTTTTAGGAACTTGTGGGTTAGGGAGAATAATTGGAGGAGGTGAAAGAAGTATGATATCCATGGGACATCATCTTCATTTAGGAAAGCTTGTTTCAAGAGATTTGGGAAGATCATAAATGTCTAGACCAGACATCTTTTTTTGGGAGATATTCAAGATAGTTGATTTAAAGTCCTTAATATGACACCCAATATGAAATATTAAGGCTAGGACCCAACAAACTATTTTATAACTTAGAAGAGGGATGCCGTAGTCCAAGCTATAAAATATTTGAAGGTAGGTGAATGACGATTCACCAATTTCCACCATGAAAAACGAAATAATTTATTAGGTTTGAATTGGATTTGAAAGTCCTAGATCTTTGAGATTCATTGAACTGTTCAAAGGCATGTTTCAATCTCGAGTGTGCCCTTCAGGTTTTGTGACTGGGATGCCGAGGATCACAAAACAAGGTGTGAATAACCATGCAAATATACTTGGTACCCTTAATATTTACCCCTTAATCAGTGTGCCGGTTAACCACACACGCTCCACCGATACTATGATAAATATTAAGTTACCCTTTGCCTACCTTGTTAAGTCCAGGTTAGTGTGCCGGTTAACCACACACGCTCCACTAACGACTTAAGCAAAGTGCAAAGTGTAATTTCATGGGTTAGCACCAAATTCACATTTTCCTAAGTAACTAAGATTGGGTATTAATAAGAGTTTAGTTACATAGTATTTATCATTAATACTTTTAATGAAAGGAGAATTATAGTCCTTGTCCTACCCGTTCAGCTAACGACCCTCCACCAGTCAAGGAAGCGGTGGGTGAGAGTGGACACCCATTAAACTGCCATTTTATAGGCAGTAACCTTATACCCCCCTTATAGACCGGCTTCATGAATGAGGCCTACTAACGGTAAGACTGACTTTACTCTTATACATATATATAAATATTATTAACTTATAATATTATAAAGTATAAGGGTTGAATTTTAACTTTTAAAATTCTAAGGGCTAACTTGGAATTAAAGTATTCATAAGTGAAAACTTTTCAAATTCCAAAACTTGAGGGCAAGTTTTGAAACTATTCAAAACTAATTAATTCCATAACTTATGAGTTTAAAGTAGTTTTAATTAAAAAAAAAAAAAAAAAAAACTCTTCAAGTTCCATAACTTGAGGACAAGTTATGGAAGACTTTAAACTAATTAATAAAAAAAATAACTTTTTTTTATTGTAACTTATGGAACTAATTAAGGTTACACTTTTTTTTTTGAATTTAATGAAGAGACTCTTCATTTTGTAACCTTTGCCAACTTTTATGAGATTTATGATTCTTAAATGTGACTTTTCATATAACTTGAGGACAAGTTACAAAAACACACTTTGAAATCAACTTTTAGATTAAAATGGATTGAAAACAACTATTTCACACAACTTTTCTATTAATCTAAGAACCTCATAAGAACAAGATAATTCAAATCATCAATCTTCAAGAAATTAACATGAACATACAAACTAATACAAATCTTGAAATTATGACAATTATCTTAGAAATTGGATTAGCATGAACATTACCACATCAAAAACAAGTTTATAAGTCCAAAAACATCTTAGGGTAATGTTCCTAGTCCAATTCCAGCCAAAACAATCGAATATATGCATCCAACTCGATTTTTCAGCTACTTTTGCAAGTATAACAAGAAAACAAGCCTAGGCTCTGATACCACTGTTGGGTTATGAGCATTCTAACAATCCTAAGTGTACATGCAACCCTAAATACCTTGGATCTATATTTTCTCTATTATACATACAATTATGAACATCCAAGGTATTATCCTAATCTAGCATACAAAATAATAAATATAACAAGATAGAATACATACCTCTTTGATGTAGAATGTCTTCATGAAGCTTGAGTGCCTAGTGCCCCAAGTGTGACACCTCAAATGGTTCACACAACACCAAATACACTTGGAATAACTTGAGAGAAACTTGAACACTCCTTGAAATCGTCTAGCCCTCACACTCACACATTAGTGCGCGATTTCTTGAGCCATGGGATTCTTTTATATGGTGGCTATTAGGGTTACACCATGTAACTCATAACTTTACCCATTCCTTATGCTCCATGGATTTTAACCTCCATGGGGTATCCATGGGTCACCCCATGGACTTAGTCCAACATAAGGAATCTTGGATCACAAGCCCACATATATAAGAATGAATGATTTACACAATCAACCCATATATTTAATTAGTCTCCTTTTAATCACTTAATTAATTCCAAATTAATTCTTGATCAATACTAATTAAATAACCTTATTAATATATTAGAACTTATAATATATTAACCAACCTTAAGTGTTATTTCTCTCATTATAGTCTATCCAAATGCATGATGCCATGCAACCCAAATGGACCATGCCGGGTCGGGTCAAGTCTTACCAATTATATTTATGGACTTAGACATTAATCCAACAGAACGTACCCGTAACAACGGTAGGATTAGCAACTGCTTCCTGTTGGCCCATCACCAGAACTCTCCCTGTATTGCCACCAGTTGTTGCCATGGGGCAGTTTCTCCTGAAGTGCCCAACCTCTCCACATCCATAACAAGTTTGACCAGCGCCCGCTCCCGGAGCCTGGTTGGTTGGTTGGGTTGGCACCTTGCAGTATCGAGCTGTGTGTCCTTTCTTTCCACAGTTGTTGCAACTCAACTCACGGCAGGGTCCGTGGTGATGGAAGTTACACTTGTTGCACAGGGGTAGTCTTCCAGCATAACCACCGGTAGGAGATTGGGTCGTTGGAATAGCAGTGGGAGCAGCAGCAGGCGCAGTAACAACATGAACTGCCACTGTTTGTTGTTTCTTGGAGGGATCCTGCGAAGACTGACCCTTTCGTTTGTTACCAAACTTCTTCTTCTTCCCACCGCTTTCCTTTTGTGGCTCGGAAACAGCTGCCACCTCATCAAGTTCGATTCCATGATCGATCAGAGTCTGTGCCAGATCCTTGGCGCTTTCAAAAGTAATCGGTCTAGCAGCCAAGACATTCCCTTTTGTTGGTTGTGTCAGTCCCCAGATGTACCTTTCGATTTTCTTGCTTTCCGGGGTGACCATTCCCGGACAGAGGAGAGCCAGATCACAGAATCTAGCGGTGTAGGCAGCGATGTCGGAACCCGTCATCTTCAAGTTCCAGAGTTCGTGCTCCAACTTTTGCACTGCGCCCCTCGGGCAGTACTGCGCGAGCATGAGCTCCTTCAGTCTTTCCCAACCCATGGCGTTAGCCACTGGCAGGGTTAGGGTTTTGACTCGACCATTCCACCAGGTCAAGGCTCTGTCGGTGAAGGTGCAGGCGGCGAACTTCACCTTGTTTGCTTCAGAACAAACGAAAATTTCAAAGATGGATTCGATCTTCTCGAACCATCGAGTCAGAGCGATGGCTCCCCCGTTTCCGTTTAAGGACTTGGGCTTTTCATTCATGAAGTCCTTGTAGGAACACTCCTTTTGTTGTCCCTGGGATCCGTCTTGCCTTTGAGGGTTGGTTCCACCTCCAGCCCCACCAGCATTCACTTGTGCCAATGCTGCAGTCACGGCGGCTGTAACTGCTGTCTGGAACATGACGGGGTCGAACTGAGGGGGTGGTGGTGGTGGCGGAGTGTCGTCGTTCCTTCTGATGGGTCTTGGTCGAGGAGGCATCTTGTTCTAGAAAACAGTCACGAAGAAGAGGATGGTAAGTCCTCGAGATATATAAAACAAGATATACCTCATCCTGATAAAAAAAGTATACTACCGAGCGATAAGCACAGAAAGGTTACTGACGCAAGTAAGTTATCGCTTAAGGAAGAAGAGGTAGCATCACTTAGAGTGAATCTGTATACTGAGTTTGGCTCTAGCGAAAATACCCTATAGTATTTTATGTGAGATGATGTTTGGTAAGTTTTAGGCCTGCTGTAACACCACAGTCACTCCCAAGCACATGTTGGTCATGTCTCGACTGAATATAGTTGATCAGGCTATATTCACCCTAGACATGATTACATAACTGCCCAGGTTTAACCGCAGCGTTCCAGCATCCAAATACTTTTGTTTTCTTCTACTAGCGACACGAATTTTGTTATGTATGCATGCTCGTATACTTTTATAAAAATACTTTATATTTTGAAAGTATACTTTTAGTGTTTATAGTTGTATACCACGTAAGGTTCGGTATACTAGTTCGCTATAAACAAGGGCTTTGATACCAATCTGTCACACCCCGAAACCGATGGCGGAAACGTTCCGGGGCGGAGGACGTCATGTGTAGCATCACAACCAATGAATAATAGCAATCATAGCAACACAACCAGTACAGTGCATACTAAAATAAAAATGTTTACATCAGTTTGAAACGTTGTTTGAATTACATTCAATAGCTTTGTATAGTATAAACTTAAAACTCTTATTGCTCCCGTTCCTCGAAAATCCAGCAAGTACCTGTCTAGTGATTTCCTGAAAATACAAGCAGTTTAAAAGAGTATCAACATAAAGCTGGTGAGTTCATAAGCGGTGGTTTGTAGTGAAAATCGTTGATGAGTTCAGAAAATATTTGTATAGTTTCAAGAAAATCCGATATTTTCCTTAGTGAAAATGTAGTGTTATCAGTTCTGTAATAAACCATGAATATCTGTATGTTTCCAAGAAAATCCGATATTTTCTTTAGTGAAAAGGTAGCGTTATCGATTTCGTATAAAACCATGAATGTTCGTTACTGAAAACTGCAGTGATATGCGAAAATACTACCTCATGTGACTAGCTAAAACTAATCATGAAGTGTAAGTATTTTGTATGTGAAACCATTGCCTAATCGGCTCTGTTTGAAAACCCTGGCTTTAGCCAGTATACGTAGTGTGTATCAGTCCTATTTAGTAAAAATAAAACTGTTGAAGAGTGCCAGGTTGTAAACTAAAGGTGAATTATACATAATGCGAGTCGTATAACCATGCTTGATATGACTAGAGACCTTTCCAATGTTTTTCAGGCGTCGAGTTAAATGACATTTGTCACCCTAGGCATGCCTGCCCAACTGTAGCTAGCAGTTTGGGTGTGGGATTGTCAGTCCCGAATAGATCTATTCATAAATCTCACGCTCTCCCTCCAGGAGACTCTGGTTATACAGTGGTAGGATTTATCCCTGTACACCTAAGGGTACAGTAGTGAAGTAGCGCCTCACAGTATCGTACAATCTAGTTTACATGTAGTGTAGTAGCGTTCTATCGTAGTGAAAATCCGTATGTATCCCGTATATAGTGATAATTACAGTTATGAAAACCATGATAAAGTAGTGATGTAACTGTAAACTATTTCTGTCTTTGTGCATATGTTTAGTAGTGAAAGTTTCAGTAATCGTTATGTTTAGAAAATCCCAAACTATACCGATTATAGTTTGCATGTATAGTGAATGGCGTGTCCGGAAAACTATGCAAATTTTTGTGAAAGCGTCCCTCATGCTCAACACAGTACAAAAGGGTTAAAGTATGAGATTTGCATAAGTTTTGAAAACATTTATGTTTAGCTTGTATTCCCCCCTGAAAACATTAAAAATACGGAAAATGTAGGGGTATGAACTCACAGTTGTTGTGTGAAAGTGTTGACTGAAATGAAGATCCTCGAGTTGTTGCACGTGACACTTAACGGAATCCTATTATCAAATAAATACATATATGTATCTAAATTAGCAATTTCGTTAGATAACGTGTTAGAGGAACACTTGAATTTGGTTGAGGAATGTTACCGGGACTTGGTCGAATCAATGAAAGTGAGTTTTCAGTCAAAAGCACCACTTAAAAGGTGTTTACGGTCGAAGAGAAGTGTACGGTTCCTGAAGGCGCGGTGAGTTTATGGCCATAAACTCAAGAACAGAGTTTACGGTTCTTGAAGGCTCGGACCGTAAACTCAAGAACAGAGTTTACGGTTCTTGAAGGCTCGGACCGTAAACTCAAGAACAAAGTTTACGGTTCTTGAAGGCTCGGACAGTAAACTCAAGAACAGTGTTTACGGTCTTTGAAGGTGGACCGTAAACTCAAAAACAATGTTGCTGATTGCTGATTTCGAAGAGGTAAGCGTTTCCAGGCGTTCCCAAGTGACTCCAAACGTGATTTCTCGATGATTTCCGAAGTTTGAAGGCGTTTTGAGTGTTTACGGTTAAGGTTCTTAGAGAGAGAAAGAGAGAGTTTTTGGCCAGAAATGTTCTAATGAAGGTGGAGGCATCGTATTTATAGGGGTGTTGTGGGGGGTCCACTCTTCACTGACCTTAAACAGGTTTACGGTCGTAATCTCACTTAGACTAGAAATGTTTGATTTTTCGAGATAATCGGGTTTCCGTGCGATTTTTGGTTCCGACTCGTAAATAATTTAATTATATATAACTAGATTATTTTCTAAACCAAGAAGTTTGACGGAAAAGTTAACGAATTTGAAATTTTATTAACGGAAATCACGAAACGGAAACGGACCAAGTTTCGGGTTGTCACAGGATACCCATTTACCATTGGTTGAGTTCTCGTACAACAATAGCTATCACACTAGCATCAAGGTTACTCCATTTGAATCCCTCTACGGCCGTAAGTGCAGATCACCCCTATGCTGGGCTGAAGTGGGTGACACGCAACTAGCAAGAGGTCAAGTACCCGACAGCACTCTCACTGGACCGGAAATCATAAGGGAGACTACAGAGAAGATTGTCCAAATCCGAGAACGACTGAAGGCTTCAAGAGACAGACAAAAGAGTTATGTGGATAAAAGACGGAAACCTTTGGAATTCCAGGTTGGGGACCGGGTACTATTGAAAGTCTCACCCTGGAAGGGTTTAATACGTTTTGGAAAACGTGGGAAACTAAACCCAAGGTATATCGGACCATTCGAGATCCTTGCCAGGATCGGCCCGGTGGCGTACAAACTTCGATTACCGCAGGAACTCAATAACGTACACCCTACCTTTCACGTGTCGAACCTAAAGAAGTGCTTATCTGATGAGACCCTCGTCATACCTCTGCACAAAATTAAAATCAACGAGAGTGTCCACTTCGTAGAAGAGCCAGTAGAAATCATGGATCGGGAAACTAAAAGAACTAAACAAAGCCGCATACCCATTGTGAAGGTCCGTTGGAATGCCAAGCGAGGTCCTGAATACACCTGGGAACGCGAGGATCAGATGAAACAAAAGTACCCACATCTTTTTCCTAGTCCATAAACTCTATCTTAGATTAAATTTCGGGACGAAATTCCCTCTAACGGGGGATGATGTGACAACCCGATATTTCGAGTCAATGTAATGTTCAAAAATTCAAATATTATAAGCTATATTTGATGAAATAAAATAATGTCAAAAATGAAGTGTTCTAAAGTCTCAATTGGGATACATAAAATATTAAATATTGTGTCAAGGTTCTCAGAAATATAAAGAACACTCAAATCCGAGTTATAACGAAGAAGTTATGACCAATCGAAAATCCGCAACACAACCAATAAAACACTGTTAAGCGTAAAAAGTGAAATTTCAATAAAATACGTTTTAGCCTTAGGTATCTAAACGAAAGTCGTAGATTAGGTTAAACCGTGAGCATGCATAAAAAGAACGCCCAAATCTGACTTCGTATGAGGAAGTTATGATTTTTCTAAGTTTCGGAACAACAGTAGACAGCTAAAAACTCGAAATAGAGATCGAGCGACTTTTAGCCAACACGACCTAAACGAGTATCTAAGATCTCGTCAATGGTAATACAATGGTAAAAAGACAGACGAAAACGGACGTCGGATGAAGAAGTTATGAATTTTTAACGGATTTATCCTGTCCCGGCCTGTTAAAAATATATTATTACAAATAAAGTCAAAATTTGCCCATGAAGTCTAAACGAGAGTTGTAGAGTATATTCTCACCTACGCGTGGATATAAAGAACGTCAAAAACAGAGCTCGTATGCGAAAGTTACGCATTTTTGAAGTTTTGGGCACACACTTCGAGGCTTATCCGAAGGGTTACGCCCATCGTACTTCGGAGTACGCCCAACGTACGAAACCTGGCAGCCCCCCTATAAATAAGATGCGAGGGTTCCGACTTCCCTTGCTCATTTCCCTTTTCTCTCTCACTTCTACTCTACGTTTAGCATCCCGAGATGACCCCGACACCCCGGTTACATATCCAAGTTCCGACGAAGGTCCAAAGCTCCGAGAATCGCAAGAAACTTACCCCTTCCCGGTCGAAGCGCTACCCGAGTAAATTCTCGTTTTCTTCAAATCATCACACTTTCCAGGTGAGTTCATACCCCTACATTTTCACGTCTTTTTCATGTTTTAGGGGGGGGGGGGGAATACAAGTGAAACACGAGAAAAACTTAGGTTCAAATATGCACCGTTATATATGGTTTCGAATATTTTACTTACATCCTACTTATATATGTTAAACAACGTTAATACCCAAGTTACACCTTATATGCAAAGTTGGTATTACGTCAAGTTTTTATCACCAAATGGAACACACTTTTGAAAAACTATAATAGGTATAATTTACGAAATATTCATGACAACTTCACATAAACACGATAAAAAGGAAATACTTTTATTTACAAGTAATGTGGACTTTTCATTCCGTAAATCTATTGATACTAAGTTTTGTGAGACATCCGGCTTCACCGTACTCTCGAGTATGCATTTCAAGTCCTGTATTATAAACCATAATCTCTTGTAGGGAGAGCGTGATACTTGTGTATAGATCTATACGGGATTGACAATCCCGCACCTAAACTGTTAGCTACAGTTAGACCGGCAGGTCTGGGGTGACAAACGTCATAACACGGCAACGCCTGAAGAATGTTGTTACAGGCAGTCTGGGTCAATAGCATGGTTATAAATCTCACATGGAATATCGAAATATTTTGATTTATGAGGCTCTTAAATGCATTCAGTGTTACATTATATATGTATAAATCCACTTTCACCATTTTATCATGAAAGATACTATTGCATTTCAGCCTTTGGAACCTTTTCAAACTATCACACATATATAGAAAATATTGGATTTTCTGGAAAACACGTTCAGTTATTTTTACCGAAAGACATACAAATTTTAGTACAAAAACGCTTATGAACTCACCAACTTAATTGTTGACACTTTTTCAAAACTACTTGTATTTCTCAGGGAATCAGTAATACATGTAACCATCAGCTTTTGGAGAAGGAACGCTAAGGCGTCTGTTATCAAAACATTTTAAATCATCATATTTGTAATATTCTTTTGAAACATGTATTACATGAAACGATGTAACTTTTATTATATTTATGATGGTTGTGTTACTTTCTTTACAAATATTCAACTGTTATGATACTACGTAAAGTCACCCACCCCCGAATGTTTCCGCCATTCTGGTTTGAGGGTGTGACAAATACCCCTTCACCACCAGCCTCGCTTTGTTGCGAATGACATTACCCTCTTTATCTAACTTATTTCTAAAAACCCACTTTAAACTGACTACAGATGCATCCTTTGGTGTGGGAATCAGTCTCCAAACACGATTTCATTCAAACTCATGGAGTTCGTCTTGCATAGCTTGCACCCAATCAGAGTGATCAAGAGCAGCATTTACCGTCTTTGGTTCAACTTTAGAGACAAACGAATTAAACATGCAAAATTCTACTTGAGAGAATAAAGCAGTTTGCTTCGCTTTCATTTGTGAGCGTGTGAGAACACCCTCTGATGATTTACCATTAATTTGAGTTTTAGGATGATCCTTTGTCCATTTTATGAGAGGAGGGAAATTTGGATCATAGGCAAGATCCAGCTCAGCATTGACTTCTTCTTCCAGTTCTGACATATCGCCTTCGTCATTTGCATTTTCATTCTCCCCCTCAAATGCCGAACCGAATCCTATGTCAGGTTCAGTGCTCTCCCCCTCAAATGGATCTTCATGGGTTGGGGTATTTGATGGATTCTCCCCCTGGAAAAAGGCGTGTCGTTTGGTTTTGGTGTAGACGAACCCTCCCCCTGGAGTATTGTGCTTTCTCTTGGAGGGTCATCAGTAGCTGAATGATTACTTGATGCAATATGTTTTCTTTGAGTCTGCTTCTCGGTTGATTGTTGAGGCTCATTCTCCATGTCTTTGGCAGCTTCATCGATGATTTTCTTCAAGGTATCGATTTTGTTATCTGCTGCTTTCGCTTCTGAGTGAATCGCCTTCTCTGGCTCATCAAAGAGCAGCATGTACTCTTCAAACAGATTGGAAATAGGAACCGAGACTTGTCCTGATTCTGGAAAGATTTCTTCCGTTGGACTTTCGGTTGTTCGTATTTTCTTCATATAATTGTTGTCAAAAGTGACATAATAGGTTTCTTCAATCTTTTTCGAGCGTTTATTCAGAACCCTATATGCTTTTGAAGTAAGCGAATAACCAAGAAAGATTCCTTCGTCTGCCTTGACATCAAATTTGTTTCGGTTCGCTTTAAAATTGAAAATAAAGCATCGTGAACCGAACACGTGGAAAAACTTCACATTGGGCTTACGATTATTCAAAATCTCGTATGGAGTGATGGAGAATCACTTGTTTAGGAAGGATCGGTTCTGAGTGTAACATGCAGCAGCAATTGCATCAGCCCAGAATTATAGTGGAAGAGAAGCGAAGCTCAGCATGGTTCGGGCCGCTTCACATAAAGAACGGTTTCGTCTTTCAACGATCCCATTCTGTTGTGGAGTATAGGGAGCAGAGAAGTTGTGAGTTACTCCCTTTTCAGCCAGAAAATCTTCAAAGTCTTTATTCTTGAACTCAAGACCATTATCGCTTCTTATGTTTCGTACCACCTTTCGTAGCTACACTTCCACTTGTTTGATGAAAACCTTCAGCTTGGGAGTCGCCTCTGATTTCTGTTTAAGAAAGAAAACCCAGGTGAAGCGTGAAAAATCATCTACAATTACAAGTATAAACTTACTACCACCAAAGCTTTCGATAGCCGAAGGGCCACATATATCGATGTGCAGTAGTTCCAGAGGTTCGATGATCTTTGCATTGATTCGAGAGGGGTGACTTTTTCGACTTTGCTTGCCCATCTCGCATGCTACGCACAGGTGTTCTTTGTCAAATTTGAGAACAGGAAGTCCACACACATGATCACCGAGCACCAGTTTATTTATATCTTTGAAGTTCAGGTGTGATAGTCTTCGGTGCCACAACCAGCTTTCATCTAGGTTCGCCTTCGACAGCAAACATATTGCTGGCTTTCCTTTTATCGGATTGAGATTCAGAGGATACATTTCCCCTTTACGCTCAGATTTCAACAGAACTTTCTTCGTTTGCTTTTCAATTATCTCTTAGCCCTCATCATCAAACGAGACTTTCAAACCGGTTCCCACAACTAGTTGAGAAACACTGATGAGGTTGTGCTGCAATCCTTCCACGTAGGCCACTTTTCGTACTGAGAATTCTCCATTGGTGATCATTCCATACCCTTTGATCGTGCCGTAAGAGTTGTTTCCGTATTTCACATATCCACCATCCTTAAGGGACCGAAACTCCCTAAGCTCTTCCCTCCTCCCAGTCATGTGACGAGAGCAGCCACTGTCAATATACCATTCTTCGTCAAAATGCTCGTCACTGATAACCTGCAAAAATTAAGCAGATTTAGGAACCCAAAGTTTCTTGGGCCCTAGTGAGAGTTTTACAGACTAGGGAATTCCAACCGAAAGATCAACCATATATGTTCTTTTTATTAAAGTGGTTTCATCTTTTCGTTTGATGGTGTAAACTTTGATTTTATTTTTATCTTGTTTTAACCGGTATGTGTTATCGTTAGTTGGTTTCACAGTAGAGGTTTTCTTGGTAGTTCTAAGGTTAGCTGACTTTTTGGTGTTTTGGACTTCAGTATCTGAGTACAGCTTTCCCTTTCCTTTTACATCCTTCACAGAGTTGGGCTTTGGTTGAGAGTGAGGCGGATGGGATTTGGGACCGAAACTTGACTTTCGGTTCTGAGCTCTTGTGTTGGGACCAAAACTGGACCTTCGGTTCTTGGCGTAGTAGGAGTTGGGACCAAAACTTGTCTTTTGGTTCTTGTGACCACAAGTATTAGGACAGAAACGGGTCGTTCGGTTCGCCTGACTGTACGACTGACGGTTATTGACTTGTGCTTCCTTTTTCATCTTGACATTAGAAGCTTTTTCAGAGCGAACATAAGTGGGGTTTTGGGATTTCCAAAACTCCTTTCTCTCATTGAGATTCTTCATGTATCTTTTATTTCTTTGTCGTTTCTGTTCAGCAAGTTGCTCTTGAGTCAAGTGAATGTTGGCCTTATGTTTCGTTTTCTTTTCAAGAGCTTCGGTTGTTTTTGATGAATCGCTGGTAGCTTTTAGTGGTTCATCTGGTATTTCTTTTGTACCACTTGTGTTGGGTTTATCAAAGCTTGAGGGCTTGTTGAGGGGTTCGGGTATGTATCGTCCCTTAACTCTCCATGAGGTTTGCTCTGACAGACCAACTGTTTCGTCTGCATTATCAATAGGGGCAGACCAGAAGTAGTCATCACAACCTTCAACATTGTCTTTGTCAACCAAGGACGTCAATTCCATCGTTTGTTTCTTAGTTACTCCAGTGACTGAATACACTTGGTTTGGAGTAGTTTGCACCTTCTGATAAACAACGGCCTTTTCCTTGAGTTTCTTCCATTTGTCCTTTGACATCCGAGCGTATTCAACCGAATTTTCAGATATTAGTGGTTTTGCTGCTTCGGGTTCGCTCTTAAGAAATTCTGAACAGTCAACCTCATCTTCTACTGAGATTTCACTCATCTCACTCTCCTCATCAAATTCAGAAGTGGTTTCTAAATTTGTTTTATTTTCTGAACTCAAATGGGCGTTGGATGAGTCAAACTTCTGCATAGTCTCGGTCTTTATTTTTAATTTATCGTTTTCGTCTAGTAAATTCTTAAGCATGCTTTTATGTTCTTTAGACTCAATGAAAGATTCAATTTTGTCCAGTCCATATTTGTAGTTGACTGAAATTTCATCAGAGGACATTATAGATTCACATTCAGCAATGACTTTGTCCTCCTTAAACTCAAGGAAAGGCAAAATCATTTTATGAATCTGTTTTCCTATCTCACAATCTAAATGTAACTGAGTGATATTAGTATCTAGGCGTATAGCAATCAAATAGAAAACATTTCTTTGTTTCAAAATTTTCAAATTGTCTCTTTGCACATAAATAAGTTCATCCCTAGCCCTACTTAACTCTAACTCCTTCTGCTGAATCCACATCCTTCTCTCCTCACTCTTGGAAGACTCCGTGCTGAGTTGGTCAGTTAGGTTAGAATTAGCCAGGCGAGTTTGCATAAGACTGCCACTTAAATTAGAAAACTTGAATTTTAATTCATTTAAGTCTTTTTCGTAGTTTGTTATTGGTACTTTATGAGATTCTAGGATAGTTTGTACCTTCTTGATCAACTGATCACAATCGCTGATCTTTTCACTCATGGGCTTGGCAGCGAAACATTTGTCTTCCAAGACCTTCGCTTCCTCATTCTTACTTTCGATTGTAACCATTAAGCATCTCCCAGCCGACTCAGCAACTCCTTCTCTCGCCACATATGCTCTTCCATGCGAGGGTCTTCGTACTTCTTCATCCTCAGAATCTGTAGACCAGACTTCCACTCCACCGAACTTATCATCAATAACGTTTTCCTGCACAATCAAAGCATTCATAGAAACGTTAGTAGCTTTCTTCTTCTTTAGCTCCTCCAGCTTTCTCATGTAGTAAGCTTCGTCATCTTCACCATCCTTCTTCTCATCCATCTTCCTTAGCATGCAATCCTTGGCAAAGTGGTTCTTGCCATGACAATACTTGCAATCATACCCAGAGTCTCCCACAAGCTTACTCTCCTTCTTTTCGTCGTCCTTTTGAGTGGTGTTCTTTGGTTTTTCTTTCACCTTTTCAGAACTATAGTGTCACACCCCCCCAAACCAAGGATGGCGGAAACGTCTGGGGGTGGAGGACTTCATGTATAGTATCACAACAACGAATATGATAGTGCTCAAAGTAAATACAACCATCATAAATATAATTGAAAAGGTTACACCATGGAATAAGTTTACATGTTTCAAAATCAATTACATTATGATGACAAAATGAAACTTTTGACGATTTATCGTCCCATCCTCAAAATGCTGTTGGTTTTCCTGTTTCACTGCTTTCCTGAGAATACAAGTAGTTTTGAAAAAGTGTCAACAATTAAGTTGGTGAGTTCATAAGAGTTTGTTTGAGAAAGAAAACATTTTCCTTGTAAAAGCGACAAAGTATGTTTCCAGAAAATCCAATATTTTCTTTATGAAATGAAGTGAATGCTTCTATGTTATGCGATAATGAACCCTAGAAAGGCCCATAGACTTCCTTCTATAATCACCCAGTGTATATAAGTTATATAAAATTTAAATTAAATAAACCGTCGAATATAATGGGTCTGCCCTAGGTCCACAACCAAACAAGGAACATGAAGTAAGGCGGGCCCACCAATTCTAAGTTGATTATGACTAGATTCTTATATAACTCTAGCATATACACTTAGCAATTATAGCTGAAGTCTAACAATTCTAGATGAAATATAGTTTTAACAGAGATATGATTCCAAAGAAAATCCTATATTTTCCTTATAAAAGTTATGTGGTCCTAAGTCCCAGGACCGAAAGTAAACAAGCATTTTCCATACTTAAAGATATAAAAGTGGTTCTAAATCGGCATAAAACCCTTTTTAAAGTTAGGTAGTCCTAAATCCTAGGACCGAAAATGAACAAGTATTTTCCCATACTTAAAGTAATTTTTGCAAGTTTAAATCGACATAAACTCGTTTAGTTTTAGAAGTAAAACCCTTTTTCAAAGTAGAATTTTCCATGTAAACTTGAATGATTGTTAACTACCTATGTGAGTCGCTATAACCATACTATGACGAGAAATAACCTACACAACGTTTTTCAGACGTTAAGATACTATGACTCTTGTCACCCGTAGACCTGCAGGTCCCACTGTAGCTAGCAGCAAGATGTGGGGTGTCAAACCCAATATAGATCTATACACAATTATCACGCTCTCCCTACAAGAGACTCTGGTTATAACTTACAGGAATTGGGATCCCGTACTCGAACGTACGGGGAGAGAATTGCCTCACAACCTAAGTTAACTAGTTTACACATAGTTTGATATTAAATCCTCTTCCGTGGAGGAAGTGAAATCACCTTTTATGAAAATACATTAGTGATATGAAATCTTTAAACTATTACTATGATAGTTTATTACGTAAGATATGAAAAACCCATTTGTTTTGAGAGTAAAACCTTTTTCATGTAGTAAAAATCCATAAACTATGTTTATTGAAGTTTATTATAAGTATTCGAAATGAATGAGTAAACCTTATCATGAATGACTAAATTTCAGTTTATGATGATAAACTAACAAGAAAATACTTTCAATATTTAGAACTTATTGTTATACACTTTGCTTAACATAATACAAAGTGTTATGAAAGTTATAAGCTGTTAACTAGTTTTTAACCGTTCTGCACTGTTTTAGAAAAATCATACGAAGTCGAAAACTGAATCCGTAAATTCTGAGAGTTCATAAAATGAGTCTAGTTTGTTCATAATTTTTATTGTGAGTTTTGGAAGTTTTAACTTGTGTTAAAATGTTCATATTCACAGACTGGTCTGAATTCATTTTTGAAATGATAGGCAGTTTTGTAAAAATCACCATAAATCGTAGAAAAATCGTATGGAGATGTGAAAGTAGTCATTTTAAAGGTATGAACTTGAACTATTTGCATATTATACAATTTTGAAAGATATTAAGTTTAAGTTAGTCAAAACAGTCCGTGAATAAGACTCAACTTTTCTGATGAAAGCTGTTGTTTGAGTTTATTTAAGTTTTTGGTATTTTAACTTGTATTCCCCCCCCCCCCTGAAAACTGAAGAAAACGTGAAAATGTAGGGGTATGAACTCACCTTGAGTGATTTCAGTAGATGGATGATGGAGAAAAAAAGTGTTCAACTCAAGAACACTTGGGAGGTGCTTGAAGATTTGAAGATCTAACACAAATATGACGATATTTGTGTAAGCAATCTATGATTTGAATGAAAGATAGTAGAATATCTAAGTGTGGGAGGAAGATACTTACCAATAGTAGAAGAAAAGCTTGGAGAATGGCCTTGAATCTCGAAATTTAGAGAGAGAATGGTGTTTGTCTTTTGGAGGAAAAATGAGAGAATGGTGAGGAGAGATAAGAGTTTTCAGCCTTTGACCAAGAGTGTGGCTGGTCAAATGGTGGGAAAAGTACTCTTGAATGACCAGGTATGGTGGAAGGACAATGGCTGGTCCTTGGAGTGGGTATGGGGTGGTTGCTTGTGTCATACACTAAAGTAAAGTCAACACTCCACCTCAAATATTCACCCACTAGATTTTATTCTTAAATAAAGATTTCCATAAAAATATGTTTAAATTATGAATATTTAGGGTCTTATATGTTAAAATATGATTTTTGGAGAAAATCCCGCGTTAAAATCACGAAAAACGGGCTTAAAACACTAACAATATTGAAAACTGGGCAAAAACTGCCAAATTCCGAAATTTGGGGCCGGAGGTTCGGTTCCTGATGCTTAGAGCCGAAAGTAGGTGGGAGCCGAGAGGAGGGGAAGAGGAACCGAGAGTGCGAGGAGAAGGAACAGAAGGCGAGGCTCGCTCCTCGGATAGAAGCTCAAGTTCTCGGACCAAAAGTCAGCTCCTCGGACCGAAGGTGAGAAGGGTAGAGCCGAAAGTCAGTCTCGGTTCAGCATGATCAGGGGACCGAAATAGACCGAGCGCTCGGTCCATTTCGGTTGAGAGGGTTTCGGTTCTCAGGAGGTTCGGCTCTAAGAGGAGTTTCGGTTCCTAAGAGGAGTTTCGGTTCCTTAAGGCTGTTTTTCGCGTAGACTTCCATTTTCGAGCGGTTTTTGACTAAATTAAGGGTCGGGATGCCCCGAGTGATTCTAAGAAGTTGAGAGAGATTTCGAGAGAGATTTGGGAGAGATTTCACATACTTGGAGAGATTTCTCATTCAGAGAGATATTTGGGAGAGATTTCACATACTTTGAGAGATTTGGGAGAGATTTGACATTCTTGGAGAGATTTCTCATACGGAGAGAGATTTGGGAGAGATTTCACATTCTCAGAGAGATTTCTTCTACTTAGAGAGTTTTGGGAGAGATTTCACATTCTTGGAGAGATTTGGGAGAGATTTCTTTTGTGACCTTTTTGAGTGTTTGGCTTCGCAACGCAAGGTTTGTAAACCTCGTTAAGTCTCGTTATGAATGTTATATGCTCCCGAGGGGTATGGAATAATGTTTTATCGAGTGGATTCATCACTTACCCTGATTAGGGTTTAGAATTTCCGAACACGTGAAAACTCTAAGTGATACTTTGTATTAAGATTGCGAGTAGTACAATAAGAATCATAATGGAAACCCTAATATACAAGGGTTAGATGAGTTGACCGGTTTGACTTGTTGACTTTGACTTGGCCAAAATTGACGATTGTCACATCATCCCCCCGTTAGAAAGAATTTCGTCCTGAAATTAGTGTTTCGACTGGGACTTCAAGAATTTAGAGGAAATATGGGGGAACTTTTCATAGTATAAGAAATTGATTATGGTGGGGAACAACCCGCTTGATGTTAAATGACGACCTTGGAATTTCTTATTGTAACTTGAGCTGAGTCGATTTAAAAGGAGTTATTGTTTTGGAATGATAGTGTATTCAATGTGTGCCTTTATGCTCTCCGCTCTATACTTGGTATTACTACTTCGAATATTTTATAATGAAGTTAGTGAGTTCCAGCATTATGAATGTTTCAACAATTTGTGATGAAATTTGCATTATAAGTCTTACTAGTTCTTTTATAATCGCTTGGTGTAAACTAGTCGTATATCATTAAGATTGCAAGGGCATTCGGATGGGTGACCCCGCCTTAAGCCCACAACCAAACAAGGAACAGGAAATGAGGCGGAATCACACATTCTAAGTCCATAGAATCTTAATGATATATGACCATAATGTTTACACTAGCCATCATAGATTCACTAGTAAAAACCCTGCATTTTTATATAGAAGATAAGACTTATTCGGGTTTTGCCGTGTTCTCGAGATTTATGGTTGATATACTTTAATCGATGCTAGTTTTTAAGTATAGTATTTTCCCGATTTTTCAAATGTGGAAAACAATTCATACCAGAGGTCTATATAAATAAACTTATGAATTTAGTAGAAATGACTCGAATGTAATCTTGTGATTTGTTCCATGCCCGATCCACTCCTAAGATCACCCAATGTATACCAGTTGTGTGTAATTAAGGTCCAATAGGTCGTTGAACTTAATGAGTCTGCCCTAAGCCCACAACCAAACAAGGAACAGGACCTAAGGCGGACTTACCATTTCTAAGCCAATCGTCTCTTAATTACACATAACCTTGAGGTATACATTAAGTAATCTTAGAGTTTCCATAGGCAAATCGTTTGTAATACAGGTTATGAGATATGTGGTAACTCCCACTGAGATGAAATGCATGCCAATTTTTATTGATATACTTTGATTATATCTTTACCGTTTATATACACACGTATAAATTCCGCACTTTACTGAACTATTCTCGGTGTTTCTGCTAATGTCCCTGAGGCGGAGTTATGGTAGTGGGTAGAAGTGGGTTTTGTACAGGCGTTTAGATTTACTCATCACGTTGCCCGTGCGAGAATAGGGGTAGAAGGGATAGTTAATAGACGTCTAATCCTATAATTACTTATAGGGGTGATCCTTATTAGTCACGTCTATAATCACATAGTGCATACCAGTTACACATAATCTGGGATAGAATAGACCTTCGAATAAATGACTCTACTCTAAGTCCACAACCAAACAAGGAACAAGAAGTAGAGCAATAGTCATAGATTCTAAGTCTATAATATCTTTGATTATGTATAACCTTGGCGTATGCACTTAGTCATTATAGACCTACTAATAGGGGTCTTTAGTTTTCACATAAGTTGGTTATAGTATCACAAAATACTCCTATAGTATTTTAATGTTTGATCTATGTTTTTCAATGCTTGTTTGTAGATAGAATTGGTAAGTTTTTAGACTTGTTGCAACGCCACAACCATTCCCGGGCATATGCTAATCACTTCTGGGTTAGACATAGTTGATCAGGCTATGTCATTCCCAGACCTGACCATATATCCCCAAGCCTACTTGTGCCATTCAACAATCACAACTTTTGTTTTGTTCTAGAATGATGCTGACCTTAGTATGTATGCATGCATGGATACTTTTAACAAGAAACTATTTATTTCCAAAAGTATAGTTATTTGAAAATGTTAAATCAGAGACCTTAGTCCTAATGCATTTATAGTTTGTATATCTTATATGGTTCGATATACTTAGTTCACTATAAACAATGCTCTGATACCAATCTGTCACACCCCCAAACCAAGGATGGCGGAAACGTCTAGGGGTGGAGGACTTCATGTATAGTATCACAACAACGAATATGATAGTGCTCAAAGTAAATACAACCATCATAAATATAATTGAAAAGGTTACACCATGGAATAAGTTTACATGTTTCAAAATCAATTACATTATGATGACAAAATGAAACGTTTGAAGATTTATCGTCCCATCCTCAAAATGCTGTTGGTTTTCCTGTTTCACTGATTTCCTGAGAATACAAGTAGTTTTGAAAAAGTGTCAACAATTAAGTTGGTGAGTTCATAAGAGTTTGTTTGAGAAAGAAAACGTTTTCCTTGTAAAAGCGACAAAGTATGTTTCCAGAAAATCCAATATTTTCTTTATTAAATGAAGTGAAAGCTTCTATGTTATGCGATAATGAACCCTAGAAAGGCCCATAGACTTCCTTCTATAATCACCCAGTGTATATAAGTTATATAAAATTTAAGTTAAATAAACTGTCCAATATAATGGGTCTGCCCTAGGTCCACAACCAAACAAAGAACATGAAGTAAGGCGGGCCCACCAATTCTAAGTCGATTATGACTAGATTCTTATATAACTCTAGCATATACACTTAGCAATTATAGCTGAAGTCTAACAATTCTAGATGAAATATAGTTTTAACAGAGATATGATTCCAAAGAAAATCCTATATTTTCCTTATAAAAGTTATGTGGTCCTAAGTCCCAGGACCGAAAGTAAACAAGTATTTTCCATACTTAAAGATATAAAAGTGGTTCTAAATCAGCATAAAACCCTTTTTAAAGTTAGGTAGTCCTAAATCCCAGGACCGAAAATGAACAAGTATTTTCCCATACTTAAAGTAATTTTTGCAAGTTTAAATCGACATAAACTCGTTTAGTTTTAGAAGTAAAACCCTTTTTCAAAGTAGAATTTTCCATGTAAACTTGAATGATTGTTAACTACCTATGTGAGTCGCTATAACCATACTATGACGAGAAATAACCTGCACAACATTTTTCAGACGTTAAGATACTATGACTCTTGTCACCCGTAGACCTGCAGGTCCCACTATAGCTAGCAGCAAGGTGTGGGGTGTCAAACCCAATATAGATCTATACACAATTATCACGCTCTCCCTACAAGAGACTCTGGTTGTAACTTAGAGGAATAGGGATCCCGTACTCGAACGTACAGGGAGAGAATTGCCTCACAACCTAAGTTAACTAGTTTACACATAGTTTGATATTAAAACCTCTTCCGTGGAGGAAGTGAAATCACCTTTTTTGAAAATACATTAGTGATATGAAATCCTTAAACTATTACTATGATAGTTTATTACGTAAGATATGAAAAACCCATTTGTTTTGAGAGTAAAACCTTTTTCATGTAGTAAAAATCCATAAACTATGTTTATTGAAGTTTATTATAAGTATTCGAAATGAATGAGTAAACCTTATCATGAATGACTAAATTTCAGTTTATGATGATAAACTAACAAGAAAATACATTCAATATTTAGAACTTATTGTTATACACTTTGCTTAACATAATACAAAGTGTTATGAAAGTTATAAGTTGTTAACTAGTTTTTAACCGTTCTGCACTGTTTTAGAAAAATCATACGAAGTCGAAAACTGAATCCGTAAATTCTGAGAGTTCATAAAATGTGTCTAGTTTGTTCATAATTTTTATTGTGAGTTTTGGAAGTTTTTAACTTGTGTTAAAATGTTCATATTCACAGACTGGTCCGAATTCATTTTTGAAATGATAGGCAGTTTTGTAAAAATCACCATAAATCGTAGAAAAATCGTATGGAGATGTGCAAGTAGTCATTTTAAAGGTATGAACCTGAACTATTTGTATATTATACAGTTTTGAAAGATATTAAGTTTAAGTTAGTCAAAACAGTCCGTGAATAAGACTCAACTTTTCTGATGAAAGCTGTTGTTTGAGTTTAGTTAAGTTTTTGGTATTTTAACTTGTATTCCCCCCCCCCCCTGAAAACTGAAGAAAACGTGAAAATGTAGGGGTATGAACTCACCTTGAGTGATTTCAGTAGATGGATTATGGAGAAAAGAAGTGCTCAACTCAAGAACACTTGGGAGGTGCTTGAAGATTTGAAGATCTAACACAAATATGACGATATTTGTGTAAGCAATCTATGATTTGAATGAAAGATAGTAGAATATCTAAGTGTGGGAGGAAGATACTTACCAATAGTAGAAGAAAAGCTTGGAGAATGGCCTTGAATCTCGAAATTTAGAGAGAGAAACGAGAGAGAATGGTGTTTGTCTTTTCGAGGAAAAATGAGAGAAATGAGAGAATTGTGAGGAAAGATAAGAGTTTTCAGCCTTTGACCAAGAGTGTGGCTGGTCAAATGGTGGGAAAAGTACTCTTGAATGACCAGGTATGGTGGAAGGACAATGGCTGGTCCCTGGAGTGGGTATGGGGTGGTTGCTTGTGTCATACACTAAAGTAAAGTCAACACTCCACCTCAAATATTCACCCACTAGATTTTATTCTTAAATAAAGATTTCCATAAAAATATGTTTAAATTATGAATATTTAGGGTCTTATATGTTAAAATATGATTTTGGGAGAAAATCCCGCGTTAAAATCACGAAAAACGGGCTTAAAACGCTAACAATATTGAAAACCGGGCAAAAACTGCCAAATTCCGAAATTTGGGGTCGGAGGTTCGGTTCCTGATGCTTATAACCGAAAGTAGGTGGGAGCCGAGAGGAGGGGAGGAGGAACCGAGAGTGCGAGGAGAAGGAACAGAAGGCGAGGCTCGGTCTCGGCTGCGCAGACTCGCTCCTCGGACAGAAGCTCAAGTTCTCGGACCGAAAGTCAGTTCCTCGGACCGAAGGTGAGAAGGGTAGAGCCGAAAGTCAGTCTCGGTTCAGCATGATCAGGGGACCGAAATAGACCGAGCGCTCGGTCCATTTTGGTTGAGAGGGTTTCGGTTCTCAGGAGGTTCGGCTCTAAGAGGAGTTTCGGTTCCTAAGAGGAGTTTCGGCTCCTTAAGGCTGTTTTTCGCGTAGACTTCCATTTTCGAGCGGTTTTCGACTAAATTAAGGGTCGAGATGCCCCAAGTGATTCTAAGAAGTTGAGAGAGATTTCGAGAGAGATTTGGGAGAGATTTCACATACTTGGAGAGATTTCTCATTTAGAGAGATATTTGGGAGAGATTTCACATACTTGGAGAGATTTGGGAGAGATTTGACATTCTTGGAGAGATTTCTCATACGGAGAGAGATTTGGGAGAGATTTCACATTCTCAGAGAGATTTCTCCTACTTAGAGAGTTTTGGGAGAGATTTCACATTCTTGGAGAGATTTGGGAGAGATTTCTTTTGTGACCTTTTTGAGTGTTTGGCTTCGCAACGCAAGGTTTGTAAACCTCGTTAAGTCTCGTTATGAATGTTATACGCTCCCGAGGGGTATGGAATAATGTTTTATCGAGTGGATTCATCACTTACCCTGATTAGGGTTTAGAATTTCCGAACACGTGAAAACTCTAAGTGATACTTTGTATTAAGATTGCGAGTAGTACAATAAGAATCATAATGGAAATCCTAATATACAAGGGTTAGATGAGTTGACCGGTTTGACTTGTTGACTTTAGTTGACTTTGACTTGGCCAAAATTGACGGTTGTCACATATAGCTTCCCTGCCAGTTTCGGTTCTTGTTGATCGGGAACTTTCTGTGAGCAAACTTCATTGGGTTTATGACCATCATGGCGTATTCTTCGTTGGATAGATCACACTCTGACATATCAGATTCCTCCTCTTCGTCTGCTACATTCTTGCTTTTAGAAACAAGGGCCAGTGAACCCACACCCGAAACCACCTTCGCTTCCTTTGTCACCACGCTTTCATGAGATTTGAGAATTCCCATCAGTTTCGCCAGTGAATATGATTTAAATTGCTCATGAGCCTTCACAGTCGAAACCACCGCCATCCATTTGGGCCTTAATCCATTCATGAAGGTAACCTTTTGTTTAATCACCTTCCTTTCAATGCCATGCTTCATCATCTTATTGAGCAGATGGTTGAAGCGATCGAATGTCTAAATAAGCTTCTCTTCAGGTTTTTGTTCGAAAGAACCGAACTCAGAGAGAAAAAGGGTTTGGATCGAGTGCTATAGATCTTCATCGGTTGAATATAATTCTTTCAACCTATCCCATATTTCTTTAGCTGTTGTGCATGAACTCACCAGACGAAAAGTATCGGATTGCAATGCGAATCGGATCATCCTCATGTGTTTAACGTTGCATAACTCCTTGTCTTTTTCGTCTTGAGGTATCTTATGTACGTCCGCCAAGAGTTGGTTATACTCTTTTTGAGTCTTGACTGTTCAGTTTGTTCCAGAGTGAACGAACGGACCCAATGTTATTGCTTCCCAGATTAAGTAGCCATTGTCTTCAGATCCAACTACATAGTCTTCGAAGTGATGCGCCCACACTTCACAATCTTGATTATAGAGAATGGGAATCCTTGTAGTTGATCCTATGCTCTTGGAGATGTTGATCGGATTGATTTGTGAGTCATCGTGAGACATGATGAACTTTTTCTGTTAGAATCAGACTTGTAAAGTTGAACTTAGGGTTTTATCAAACACAAGAGATGTCGTCGACAAGAAGAGGACAACTTCTATATATTGATAAAAGCGGAAACCCTAAAGGATTCTTAAAACAGAAGAGATGCGTATGTATTACACAGTCTCCTGCTTTGATACCAATTGATGAGAATATTACGCGACAGATCGATAGATTCTAAGCAGAAAAACAATAGCAATCAAGTAAAGAACACAGGAATGAATCAAATGATGTCGAATGATTAATAACTCACACCTCAGAAGATCTCGATGAAGAACTTCGACTGTAGAGGTGTGTAAGGGTTACAATGCAAAGTAATTAATGAGATCGATTTTTTTGAAAGCTATACATGCATGCAATATATATATATATATATATATATATATATATATATATATATATATATATATATATATATATGCTAACCCTAATGATTATCCACGGTTGGACAGGCCCAAACTGGGTAAACTAAATGGACTAATGACCGAGCTCAAAGACGCAACACTTAGACCCAACAAAGCAGATGGGACATACGTACAAGAAGTGCCCCAACCAAAAAGTTACTACATGTAGTTCATACCAGAAGACATAAAAAGCTAAAGCGCCAGTTCATGCATTTCAAATGACTTCGGAGGAGGCCCGATGTGATGATGAGGTGATTCTTGGAACCTTTTTGGTTAATGATTTTCTTGTTATGGTTTTATTTGATGCTGGTGCTAGTAAATGTTTGTATCCCCTACATTTTGTGCTTAGTTTGTGATACCTTGTAGTCATTAAAGTCCTATGTCATACATTGAGGTAGCTACAGGGAGTTTTGTTTTAGTGCGGGAAAAATTAGATGGGTGTTCGATCGTCATCTCTGGTCACAACTTTCCTCTGACTCTGATTTCGATTGGGATCAAATCTTTTGATGTTGTCCTTGGGATGTATTGGTTGTCTACCAATTGAGTTGAGATCCTTTACTTTGAGAAGTGTGTTCGTGTCAAGCTTGCCGAAGGAGGAGGTATTATGGATCAGGGGAAAAATATTTGGGGTCTATACTGATTATTTCTATGATGAAGGCACACAAGTGCTCGGTGAGAGGATGTGAGGTATTCTTGGCTCATGCGATCGAGAGCACAAGGAAGACATTGGGCCTTAATGTAAGATTCAACTTTATTGGTATGTTTGTTTTAACCCCTATGTGTAAATATTCCTTTCAATATTGGTCCCCAGCCGAGTATGCTGGGCATACTCTATGAGTACGTTGGGTGTACTGGCTCGAAGAATGGACGCGGAGGCACCCACGTACGCTGGGCATATGTGGGAGTACGCACGGTTTATGCTAAGCAGGGGAAAACCCTATTTTTTAGGGTTTGTGCCCTATTTAAAAAACTTCTGTTGCCTTGGTTGCATCTTATGATCAGCCTCCACTCCTCCAAACCCTAAGCATGAAACTCTAATCTTCATTGAGTGTTTGTGAGCCTTTGTGTGATCTTTTGTGCTGTTTTTATGCCCATTGAAGGAAGTGAAGCTTGGCGGTGACGCTTTGTTGGACTTGTAGCTTGAAGATCCAGGATCTTCATCAACTTTGCAAGCTATTTGAGGTATAAAGCTCCTAACTTGATGGTTTCTTATGCTAGATCTAATTTAGGGCCTTGTTTATGCATTTTTGGGTCCTTTAAGCCTTGTTTGGGAGTATGGGATACTTTAGCAACTTGGGATGATAGATCTAGGCTTTTCTGAGGTCCCTTGTGCATAAAAATGACAACTTTATGGGTTTAGTTCAACCATGCAAGGTTGATGTTCTTCTTAATGGAGTTAAGATGCTAGAATTCGACTTTGGTGTATTTTTAGCCATGCAAAGGCTTAAAGTCTTCGACTTTATGGTTTAGTACCCTAAAATTATGTTAGTTTGTGGGTTGGATGATAAGTTCTTAAGATATGTTTGACTAAGGACATGAAATCAGGCCAGTACACGGGGCGTACTCTTGGGTACGTTGAGCGTACTGGGTGCGAACCCCTCTCCGGAATCGATCGCGTACGCAGGGCGTACGAGCATGGTACGCCGAGTGTACACCAGTCGGTAGGCCGAAGGAGTGTGGGCATGGTTTATTTTGGGCTATGTTTTGATTGGACTTGGATCCTTAACTTCTATGGATCATTTCTGGACATTGGGCCTTCTTGCATTGGGCCATAATGGGCTTTGGGTACCATTTAGGATTTTGGGCTATATGGGGCTTTAAAGTTTTTGGGTTGGGCCTTAGTTATTGGGCCAAGTAAGGAAAGGGTAAAATGGTCCTTTACCATGGGAGTTGGACTAATGAATGAGATTCATAGCTTTGGTTTATGACCCAACTTATTAATTGGGTTTTATTTGATTGGCTAGCGCGTGGATTTTCCCGATCAGCAGTCCGATCTTTTATCTAAGATATTTAGCAGCTTGAGGTGAGTTTTCTCACTGTGCTTGGCGGGTCGAAGGCACCAATGCCGGCCTATGGTTTATTATGCTTAGGATAATGGTTGTCTGTGTGACTCTTGCATGTATGATATTTGATATGTATACTCGGCGGGGCCCGATGCCAGGTGGGGCCTGATGAGTATATAGTATGTTATTTATCTTTGTGATTTATTGCATGTGTTTCTATGATTATATGTATATTAAGTGGGGTTCGATGCCAGTCGAGGCCTGATGAATGCAATAAGGCGGGGTCCATCTTATATTTATGACAGATATTTTCTGAGCGGGGCTCGATGCCGGTCGGGGCTTGTTATATGTTTGATATGTATGTTATGTGGTATTTTGGGGAACTCACTAAGCTTTGTGCTTACGGTTTTCAGTTTATGTCTCAGGTACCATCGAATCCAAGGGGAAGAGCTCGAGGAGATCGTATCGCACACACCATATTGTTCCGCATTATTTGGATGTTTTGATTACACTTTGATTCTATTATGGTTGCGTTAACATGTTTTGAAAGATAGTTTTATTAATCTAAAAATTAAAATTTTTGGTCTTGATTTTTGGGACGTTACAAGTTGGTATCAGAGCCTTGGTTTGAGGGATTCGTGCATACTCTCGGGTGTGTCTGAAATCACACTGAGGATTTGGTGAATTTTTTACGAAAGGAAACATTGTACACATAGTTTTCTAATAAAAGAAAGGGGTGTCGTTCATGAAATCGACCGAGCTCAAGTAAGTTTTCCCAAAATACCCACATATGTTTATGTTATACTTTGAATTGTGAATCAGTGAATCGCATGCTAGATTAGGGCTAAGGATCTAGTAGATATGCCTTTTTATGCCTGCTATCTGAGCTTGTAGACTTGCATGCTAGTACAGATCAGTCAGTGATAGGATGGCTTGTTTAAGTTATGCTTGATTTTGATTACTCAATGCTCGAATGCTGCTTGCTATGTGCTTTTTATGAGTTCTCATTAACTTCAGTTAACTAGTAAGCAAATATGCTAAGTTACATATTATTGAGACTAAATAATCTTAGAAGGTTAGGTTTCAACTCTATTGTGCAGCTCTTGTTTGAGTCCAACCGCTGTAGGGTGAGACCTTTCATTCGAAGAAGTATCTGGTGTCGGTGATATGTAATTGTATTTGTGAGCTAGTTAGAGGGTGTTAGAAGGAGTTCCTTCTGCAACTGATGGTAGAGAGCGTTGTAGTGATTGCCCTATGAAAACCTAGGAAGAGATTCGGTATTGGGAGCATTATCATGTTGAGAGTTGTATGTATAGATAAGGGAGTGACTTGGAGGATTCAGGATGATCCTTGAGGAAAGTACAGATAGATGTGGAACGTAGTATGGGCTCGTACTACTTGAAGCAGAGGATCTATACTCGAGTCAAGGAAAGCTGCAATGATACCAGGAAGCTAGTAGTGTATGGAATTCATCGATGTATATATTTTCATGTATTCTGATGGTTTGAATGGTCTATTTTGAGTATGGTGGTCACTCGAGAAAGACCTGGTAGTGGTTCTGGTGCTCGTGAGGGTTTAGGTTCTAGTTCTGGAGCCGGAAAGTAGGATGATCAGATGTAGGAGTTCATTTCGTCAGAGATTACTACCACTATTCTTGAACTGACTCTAGTGATCGTTGGTACGATCAAGGAGGGTATCATGGAGATTTTATAGGAGCGCTTGGGCTCATCCTATTCTGATATGGTATCGATGATGGGAGCTCGCACTTTCACTTTCTATGAGTTCTGGTCATGTGGAGCCCCGTAGTTCTTCGGGAAGAAGGACCCGATCGCGAGCAGGCGTTGGTTAGCGGATGTCGCTAATGACTTCCGCACTAACAGTTGTCTCGATGGGGAAAAGGTCAGACTTGCTTCCCATCTTCTGAAAGACAGCTCGAGACTAATGGGAGGAGGTAGGACATGCCTTGGGAGGTGAAGCGATTGAGTCCATGACTTGGGAGGATTTGTGACGAGATTTAGGTCCAAGTTCGCACCTGTGATTGAGGTCCAACAGTTGGCAAGAGAGTTTCAGTATCTTCGCCAGACTACTGAGACGGTGGCTGAGATCACCGTTATGTTTTGCAAGAGGGCGTTGCTGGTTCCGCAGTATGTGGCAGATGAGGAGATGAAGAAGGCGAGATACCATGAGATGTTGAGGAGTGATATTCGGCAGTTTGTTAGCCGATCCAGTTGTAGGACATTGGATGATATGATAGCGAGGACCAAGGAGAGAGAGAGAGAGAGAGATTGACTTGGAGATGGAGAGGAAGAGGAAACTGAATCAGGCTCAGGATTCAGAGGGTTCGATCAAGAGTCCCAAGGTTTTTGACTCGAGATCAAGACGCCAACAGGAACAAGGCTGTTGTGGCAAGTACGGCAAGACGCACGATGGGACATGCATGGTGGGTGGTTCGGGCTGCTTCAAGTGCAACAGGACGGGTCATATTTGCAGGGATTTCACTGCTACTACCCCCCATATATCTTACCTGATTTGCTTCCATTGCAAGAAGAGGGGCCATAAGAAGGTTAATTGCCCGAGTTTGGAATAAGCGGGACTAGTGGTAGAACCCTCTCCAACGACTTTATGGATTACTGATGGCCGCCAGGGTAAGGCGGATACACCTGTTGCGAGGAGCAGGGCTTTTTAGCTGACAACCGAGGAGGCTCGCGCATCACCTGATGTGGTGACGGTTATGTACCTTATCCTTATCTCTTTATTCATGTTGATTTTTCTCCTTATATTGTTGTGTTTTGTTTGAGGATCGTTCCTCATGAATGGTATCTCTGCCTTGGTATTGTTTGATTTGTGGGCTACCTGATCTTTTGTATCTCTTGCGCTCAGCTGGAGGTTTGTGGTTGCTCCGGGGGAGCTGGATTATGCATTAGAGAATGAGATTATAGATTGATATGGAGATGTTCAGTGAGTAGTATCCGATTGATTTGTTTCATATTCCTTTGCGCGGGAACAAGGTTATTGTACGGATGGAATGGTTTAGCCACAAATGGGCAATGATTGATTGCGAGCATCAGAACCACAAGTAAGGGGATAGTTAGTGGTTCAGGGCGAGAGTGCTCAGCGTGGGCCGATTCTATGTTCAGTAGCTAGGGCCATATGCTATCTTCAACCCTGGTTGTTTAGGATTTGCTACCTATGTTAGGGATACCCGGGAGAAGGGTAAGGCAACTGTGGATGATGTGTTGTTTGTTCAGGAATACCCGAATGTATTTCTGGAAGACTTACCTGGAGTGACTCTAGAGAGGTAGGTGGATTTTAGGATTGATTTGGTTCCGGGTGCGGCTCCGATTGCCTATGCACCGTATCGGTTAGCTCCTCCAGAGATGCAGGAGTTGTCTACACAGCTGCATGATCTGTTAGACAAGGGGTTCAATCGACCGAGTAGTTCGCCATGGGGAGCGCCGATCCTATTTACGAAGAAGAAGGATGGGTCACATTGGATGTGTATTGACTACCGGGAGCTGAATAAGCTAAGGGTGAAGAACTGTTATCCACTCCCGAGGATTGATGATTTGTTTGACCAGCTTCAGGGTGCATCTTGGTTTTCCATGATCGACCTACGTTCAGGTTATCATCAGATAAGGACCAGAGAGGACAATATATAGAAGATGGCCTTTCAGACTCGTTATGGTCATTACAAGTTCGTGGTGATGCCCTTTTGGATCACCAATGATCCAGCCGCGTTCATGGACCTCATGCACCGTGTATGCATGCCGATGTTGGATCAGTGTATGATTGTATGCATTGATGACATCAAGGTCTATTCTAAGACCCAGGAGCTGCATGAGGAGCACTTGAGGGAGGTATTGGAGACTCTGAGGAGGGAGAGGTTGTATGCGAAGTTCTCCAAGTGTGAGTTCTGGTTGCGCGAGGTGCAGTTTTTGGGGCACCTTGTCAACCAGAACGGTATTTTGATCAATCTGGTCAAAGTAGAGGCCGTGATGACATGGGAGGTTCCGAGGTCTCCATCTGAGATTCAGAGTTTCCTTGGGTTGGCAGTTTATTACCAGAGGTTCATTCAAGACTTCTCCAAGAAAGTGGTTCCTCTGAGTCGATTGACGAAGAAGACTATCACTTTTCGCTGGGGGCCTGAGCAGCAGACAACATTTGAGACACTGAGACAGAGATTGTGTGAGGCGCTGATTCCGACTCTGCATGAGGGTGTTGAGGTATTTTTGTAGTTTATTGTGATGTGTCGATCACGTGTTTGGGTGCAGTTCTGATGTAGAGGGGTCACGTTATTGCTTACGCTTCGAGGCAACTGAAGCCTCATGAGGCGAATTACCCTATGCATGATTTAGAGCTGGGGGCGGTGGTGTTCGCCCTTAAGATTTGGCGACATTACCTCTATGGGGTCCGCTGTACGATTTTCACATATCACAAGAGCCTGAGGTATTTGATGGATTATTCGAATCTGAATATGAGGCAGCGTCGGTGGTTGGATGTGGTGAAGGATTACAATTGTGAGATTCTTTACCATCGGGAGAAGGACAATATGGTGGCCTATGCTCTCATCCGCAAGACGGTCGTGGCTCCGATCATAGATATTTGTTTGAGGATGACAATGATTACTCCACTCTTGGAGTAGATTCGATAGGATCAGGTTGAGGCTATGAAGGAACAACACCGGAGGAGTGAGAGTATAGTGGGTCAGGTGGCTTCCTTTGATTATGATAGCAGGTGGTTATTGACTCTCTATTGGAGGTTGTGGGTTCCTTATTGGGGTGGTGTGCATCAGGTTTTGATGGAGGAGGCGCACAAGTCGAGATTCTCCATTCTTCCCGGGGCGATAAAGATGTATAGAGATCCCTGTCCTGTTTATTGGTTGCCATGTATGAAGCGGGATGTAGCTTGTTATGTAGAGAGGTGATTAACTTGCAGGAAAGTCAAGGACGAACATCAGCGGCCCCACGACAAGATGCAGCCATTAGAAATTCCCGTTTGGAAATGGGAAGAGATCACCTTGGATTTCAACACGAAGTTGCCTCAGACAGCGTGCAGAATGGATTCGATTTAGGTCATTGTGGATCGATTGACCAAGAGCGCGTATTTTATTCTGATTCAGGAGAGTATCTCTTCGTAGAAGTTGGCCGAAATTTACATCAGGGAGATTGTAGCACGGCATGGGGTCTCAGTGGTTTCAGACAGGGATGTCCGGTTTACTTCCAGGTTTTGGAAGAGGTTCCATGAGGAGTTGGGTACTCGTCTACACTTCAACACGACTTTCCACCCACAGACTGACGAACAGAGTGAGCAAACTATCTATTCCTTAGAGGATATGTTGTAGGCATGTGTATTGGATTTCGGTGGGAGGTTGGACACATATCTCCCTTTTGTGGAGTTTTTGTATAACAACAGTTATCACGCCAGCATCGATCGGCCTCCTTTTGAGATGCTCTATGGTAGGAAATGCAGGACCCCGATATGTTGGGGTGAGGTCGGTCAGTGATTCATGGGGAGTATTGAGGTAGTACTAAAGACTATCGAGTTTATTCAGCAGGTTCGGGGTAGGCTTCAGACAACATAGAGTCCGCAGAAGAGCTATGCCGACAAGAGCCGATCAGATCTAGAGTTCCAGGTTGGGGATATGGTTCTCCTGAGGGTGTCGCCTTGGAAAGTTGTCATCCGATTCAGGAAGAGGGGCAAGTTGGGCCCTAGGTACATCGGTCCTTTCAGGGTTTTGGCCTGGGTGGGTCGGGTTGCTTATCGCTTGGATCTTCCTGAGGAGCCTAGTCAAATCCATAGTACGTTTCGTATCTCTCAACTGCAGAAATGTTTGGTTGATGATTCCACAGTGGTTCCATTCGAGGATATTCAGGTGGATAATCGCCTCAATTATATCGAGATACCGGTGATGATTGTTGATAAGAAGACGAAAACCTTGAGGAACAAGGTTGTTGATTTGGTGAAAGTTCAGTGGTAGCACCGCAAGGGTTCAAAATGGACGTGGGAACCAGTGGACGGGATGATGGAGCATTACTCAAAGTTATTTACGACAGCAGACTTCGAGGACAAAGTCTGATTTTAAGTGGGGGAGAATTGTAACATTATATTTTATGAGTATGTTCCTTTTAACCCTTATATGTAAAAAATCCTTTCATTATTGGTCCCTAGCCGAGTACGCTAGGCGTACTGGCATGAAGAATGGACGTGGAGCACCACGTACGTTGGGCGTACGTGGGAGTGCACAAGGTGTACGCTAAGCAGGGGAAACCCCTAATTTTTAGGGTTTGTGCCCTATTTATACAACTAATGTTGCTTTGGTTTCATCTTATGGTCAGCCTCCACTCCTCCAAACCCTAAGTACGAAACCCTAATCTTCATTGAGTGTTTGTGAGCCTTTGAGTGATCTTTTGTGGTGTTTTTGTGCCTATTGAAGGAAGTGAAGCTTGGTGGTGAGGCTTTGGTGGACTTGGAGCTTGAAGATTCAGTATCGTCATCAACTTTGCAAGCTATTTGAGGTATAAAGCTCCTAACTTGATGGTTTCTTATGCTAGATCTAGTTTAGGGCCTTGTTTATGCATTTTTGGGTCCTTTAAGCCTTGTTTGGGAGTATGGACTACCAGAGCAACATGGGATGATAGATCTAGGCTTTTCTGAGGTCCCTTTTGTGCATAAAAATGATAACTTGATGGGTTTAGTTCAACCATGCAAGGTTGATGTTCTTCTTAATGGAGTTAAGATGCTAGAATTGGACTTTGGGGTGTTTTTAGCCATGTAAAGGCTTAAAGTCTTCAAATTTACGGGTTAGGACCCTAATATGATGTTAGTTTGTGGGTTCAATGATAAGTTCTTAATTGGTTAAGATGTTTGACCAAGGACTTGAAATCAGGCCAGTACACGGGGCGTACTCCTGGGTACGCTGAGCGTACTTGGTGTGAGCCTCGTCTTTGGAATCGAATAGCATACGCAGGGCGTACGAGCCTGATACGCCTAGTGTATGCTAGTAAGTGGGCCGCAGGAATGTGGGCTTGGCTTATTTTGGGCTATGTTTTGATTGGGCTTGGACCCTTAACTTCTATGGATCATTTCTAGACATTGGGCCTTCTTGGATTGGACCATAATGGGCTTTGGGTACCATTTAGGATTTTCGGCTATATTGGGCTTTGGGATTTTTGGGTTGGGCCTTGGTTATTGGGACAAGTAAGGAAAGGGTAAAATGGTATTTTACCCTGGGAGTTAGACTAATGAATGAGATTCATAGCTTTAGTTTATGGCCCAACTTATTAATTGGGTTTTATTTGATTGGTTAGCATGGGGATTTTCCGGATCAGCAGCCCGAGCTTTTATCTGAGATATTCAGTAGCTTGAGGTGAGTTTCCTAACTGTTCTTGGCGGGTCGAAGGCACCAATGCTGGCCTATGGTTTATTATGCTTAGGATGCTAGTTGTCTGTGTGACTCTTGCATGTATGATATTTGATATGTATAACGGGCGGGCCCGATGCCAGGCAGGGCCTGATGAGTATATAGTATGTTATTTATGTTTGTGATTTATTGCACGTGTTAATGTGATTATATGTATACCGGGCGGGGCCTGATGAATGCTATGAGGCGGGGCCCATCTTATATTTTTGAAAGATCTGTTCCTTGCGGGGATCGATGCCGGGCGGGGCCCGTTATATGTTTGGTATGTATGGTATGTGGTATTTTAGGGAACTCACTAAGAATTGTGCTTACGATTTTCAGTTTATGTCTCAGGTACTTTCGGATCCAAGGGGAAGAGCTCGGGGTGATATCATCGCACACACCATATTGTTCCGCATTTTATTTGACTCTGATGTATTTGGATGTTTTGATTACACTTTGATTCTATTATGGTTATGCGAACCTGTTTTCAAATATGGTTTTGATAATCTAAAAATTAAAAAATTTGGTCTTGTTTTTTTGGGATGTTACACTTACCAACGTGGAGGTGTTTAAGGAATTTAGCGATTTTTTTCATTGATGAGTTGTGCTGTTTACCGCCACCATGGGAGGTAGAGTTTCAGATCGATCTCGTTCCTGGGGCGGCTCCAATAGCCAAGGAGACATATCGGTTAGCTCTATTAGAGATGAAGGAGATGCAGTCTCAGCTGCAGGAGTTATTAGAGCGAGGTTTCATTAGACCGGGTTCCTCATATTGGGGAGCATCGGTCCTCTTTGTGAAGAAAAAGGATGGCTCTATGCGGACGTGTATTGACTACCAGAAATTGAATAAGGTGACTACGAAGAATAAGTACCCACTCCCAAGGATCGATGATCTCTTTGATCAATTGTAAGGAGCTAGCCACTTTTTGAAAATAGATTTTCATTCAAGATAACATCAGGTGCAAGTCTGTGAAAGGGATGTTCCCAAAACCGCTTTTAGGACCCAATATGGCATTATGAGTTTCTTGTGATGCCGTTGAATCGGGTGTGTCGTGTATTCTTGGACAAATCAGTTATAGTATTCATTGATGACATACTGGTGTATTCTCAGAGTGACGAAGACCATCAAAGTCATTTGCAAGAGGTTTTGGAGACGCTACACAACGAGAAACTTTACGCAAAGTTCTCCAAATGCAAATTTTGGTTATGGGAGGTCCAGTTTCGTGGACATATTGTTGGAGCAAATGGGATCAAAGTACTCTGTTTTTATGGGGTCTTTGTTTAATCTTTTAGGGGTGTTAGATTGCTTTCTTGAAGATGTCTCTCTTATGTTCATACCCTACACATCTTGGACTTGAGGTGAGTCATTTGGTGTGGTTTGTTTAGGCACATGTTGTGAAAAACTTCATTCTCTTGTACATATGTTGGTCTGACTGATTTTGTGTGCTTCTATAATCTGAAAATATGAGACGTATGAAATATGAAATTGTGAAGTATTCGCATAATCAATTGTTTTAGGAGACCTTTGGTATGATAGAATTCTTAAATTGATTATTTGATGCAAAAAAGAGTGTGTAACGTCCCAAAACCCATGATTAAATTTTTCAGTTTTATAAAATATTTTTCACAAAACCATAAGATGATCAACCATTGTTTTTAAATGAAATCCATAAAATCAGAGTAGCAAATAATCTCTCAAAATATAAATAATTTGGAGGATGTGTATGATCACACCTTCGCCTTGCCCCGATCATCTGATATACCTGAAAACATTGAAATCAACAACGATAAGCCAAAGCTTAGTGAGTTTCCTCAAAATACCCCACACGACAATACATATACAAGCATGCAATCTGGTTCCACAGTCATCAGACTGGATTACCCCCAGCCCACAGACATCAGACTGGATTGTCCTGGCCCACAGTCATTGGACTGGATTTCCGTGGGTTTGTTGGCTTACAGCACAAAGCAATAAAGCCTCAATCCACCTGTACTATGTCGACATATGCAAACAATAATCAATAACCAAAAAGTAAAGGTAATCATACAAATCTACCAATCAAACAGATCACTACATCATATCAACATCCTATACACAAGGATACATAACACAATCTAGTGGGCCGACATTGGTGCCTTCGACCCACGAGTACAGTGAGAAAACTCACCTCGCAGAACCGGAGAAGAATAAGAGCGCTCTAACTCCTTGCACTGATCAATCCCTCGAACAGGCTAACACTCAAAACATATAAATCCTCAGTTAACACCTAATTCCTCTAAGGTCAAACTGGTAAAAATTCAATGGTCAAAGGTCCATAAGGTAAAAATTCAACTTAGTCAAAGTCAATGTCACGTCGTGACCATTCCGTGGTCACGTCGTGCGGGTGCAAAGACAAAATAATCATGTTTTTGGCACTGTCACTTTGTGACACATCCTATGTCACGTCGTGACTTCTGGTCAGAGATCCAAATCTTCATTAAGTTCTTAATCTCTTCAGTCCAAGGCCCATAACCTCATATCTAGTTCCTAAATAGATTCATAATGGATAAAGAAACTTTATCCATTAGGATGGTCCAAATAACCAAGATATAGTCTTTATGTCTCAAAGGGACGAAGAATGCATCTTTCTCAACTTAATCCATTAAGTCCAGCTCTTCCAACCTTCAAATCTAAATCAACATGATGTTTAGATAGATAAAGTTTCCAACTTTATCCATATTAATGTCTCAAACTTTCAAGATCTAAACTTTAATACACCAAAATGACCTAAAGGACCAAGATAACTTGCATGGCTAAAAGGGAAGGCAAAAAATCGTAACTTTCCTAGTCCATGAGGTCCAAGAAGAATTCCTAACTAATGAAAAGATGTTGGAGCTCACTCAACTCCAATATCACCAATAAAATGGACCAGGAGTGCTAAAACCACAAAGGAAGAGATCTAAAGAACTAAAGAGCAAGATATGAACTTTATACTCACAATAGTCTAGAAATGGAGTGACTTTGATGGATCCAAACTTGAAACAATATTCCTTGCAACCAAAAGAATCTTATTGATCTTCACGCTTCATCAAACTATCGTCAAGAGCATACAAAAGAGGAGAGATGAGAGGGGACGAGGTCCAATATTGAAGAGGGAGGCAATGGTTGTTCCCAAGGAGTTCTAGATATGATGGAGGCTAATAAAATATCTTAAAACACCAATCCTTACCTTTAAATACATTGAAAACTCTAAAATCCATGAGATTGGGCTGCACAACGTTCATCTCGTGACAACCTGTTTGTCACCTCGTGACAGCTCTCACATCATGACAACATGCTTGTTACGTCGTGACGAAGGGTTTTCACCCAATTCTAATCCAACTTTCAAACAGTCATAACTTCTTCGTTTCAACTCCGTTTTCGGTGATCTTTATATGCACAGAAAGGTATCAACGAACTTCGAAAACTCTATATAATTATTTTTGACTTAATACATGTTGAGCTAAAATTCTTTCAAGAAACCCCAATATTACTTTTCCCATTTTACCCTTTGCTTCACATCACAATTTGAGGACTTAAATCACTCAATCCAACATTATCAACATCCTAAAGGGTCTAGACTTTATTCCCGTGAAGCCCAAGACCTTTACTTGATAAATTTACGGTCTGTTATCCCGGTATTAAAAACATCCTAAAACTAGGTGTTATAATTCTCTCCCACTTAAATTGGATTTCATCCTCGAAATCTAACTTGTTTGGAATATTTGGGAACTGCACTAACACAATCCAAATTGTCCCTCAAACCACTCCATATAATCAGCACACCCATATCGAACTCGAGAGACCATTCAAAACACAACACATAGAAAAACCCACTCAAAGGAAACTCCCAAAACTGGATCTACTAATCATTTATATCAATGCACTTCACAAAATTGGAAACCCTACATTCTGAACTCTAGAGACATACCTGATGGCTAATGATCATATACTCATCATACTTATCCTACAAGTCTATGACCAGGAACACCACTAAACCGTTCATGTCAATGCTCAAACATTACGATCAAGAATCTCAATCCATCCCAATTTTAGAATTCGCCTAAAAGTTCTCAAATACACACTTGACTTCCTGACAAGTCATCACTATCCCACCGTGAAGAATCTAGAAGAAAATATCGGTGGTATCCACACTCTCACATGCTCAGGGGTACAACCACTTAACAAACGATCCTAGATTCCGAAAATGAACTTCATCACTGGCAACTCAACTCACTCAGAACTGTTCTTGCAACCATACATAAAGATCCACCATGAAAAGTCCATGAGGAACTGCCGATAACAACCTTGACTTTCCAACTGGTTAAAATCCTACCAAAGTCTAACCCAAACCCATCGGCTACTAAGCCATCAATAGGATTTCAACACTACTCAAAATACCCATCTATGCCAAAGACCAATGAATCACACATACAGATCTCCATGACACAACTGCTGACCCAAATCACAAGTGAAATCCATGATGGCTCTCGACACGTTGTGAAACCATCCAACCATTGGAATGAGAAGCTCAAGGTTCCTCACCCTTCTTGCCATCACCCAATCACATACATGAAGACTCCCGACCAGCACCCGGTGGGCCTATAGGCACACAACCATCATCCCATGGACCTGCAAGAACCAACTTAACATCCCACCTTGCACTTACCAACAACCGTAGGAGCCATATCATTCTATAATACACAACCCTTCCACAGTCTAAACTGCTACTGACGCATCATCGAACAAAACATGCTCACATATAAGTAGGAAATGAGATAAACTGTTGGAAGCTTGCCCCAACTCGAAAGCAATAAATCCAATAAGAACTATTCCATAAGGTAGACCGTGTGTACTCAATATATCACACTCAATACCCCTACACTCCACAAGACCTTATATGTTGTACTGTCAACAATTCACCCTTCCCGACACCACATTCCTTAGGCCGACTGTGTTCCTTCTTTATCATAACCTTACCCAAAGGGCGAAGTACCAGCCGATCGGGCAAAATAATGAACCCGTGAATAATTTTATTCGGAGAAAATTCTAAAATTATCTAGAAATGATGTCAGAAACCTGATCGGATCAACCCGAATACCAACCCTGACGACGTGATATGCCTAAATCGAACTTTGTGTAGTTTCATGGTCGCACCCGAAAAACTGAACAACGCTGCTTTGACTTCTTAACTTCCAACAACCAAGGACAGCTGCCAAGCTCGAGCCTACTAGAGACAATGATTCCACAACCAAACAATTAAGATCACACATACACAAAGACCAAGATATACACTTTTCAGAACTTGACAAAAGATTAACTCATCAATTGCACCTTCAATTGATACAACTTGAAGCCTTCGTATAACCTCACTTGTTGATGATGAACGAATTAGCCACGATCGAAATGGTTCGACGACTAAACCCAATGATCCCCTGCTCTAAAGAATAAATCCCACGTGAAAATATATACACCGTACTATGAAGCTGGTCGAAAGATCAACAACTGCCCAACTAGGGCTGGCAATTCTCGACACGACCTGCGACACGAAACGAAATAAATGGGTTTGGGTTGAGTTTTTCAACCCGCCAACATGCCAACCCATTTATTAAACGGATCATATATGGGTTTCTTAAAAAATAAACGGGTTGACCCGCCAACCCGTTTATATTTTTAATAAAAAAATTTATTTTATTTTTAAATGTATTTATGTATCAAGTATTAATATTTAATAAGTATTATATAATAAATTACTTTAGCACTTGAATTATCTATGTTTGTATTAATGTTTAGTTTGAACATGTTTCTATGAATGTTTTAAATCTTCATTTGGATGTTTAAGACTTAAGTGTCTAAAATTCGGATATGTTTGCATCAACCATCATGAATTTATTCATGTTTAATTGTCAATTTTATTTATGGAATCTGACCCACGAACCCGCCAACCTGTGAACCCGTATAAATAAATGGGTTGGCGGGTCCTATATGGGTTTAAGTTCCAAACCCGCCAACTCGTGACCCGCCAACCCGTGACCTGCATATTTAAATGGGTCGTGTTTGGGTTGACATATTTTGACCCGCCAACCCGCGACACGCCAACACAAACACGACACGATTGCCAGGCCTATGCCCAACCATGACATTAAATGACAAACTCATAATACGAGTCAACCTTGTCCTTTATATCTGATGCCCAACCTGAGCGACTCAAACGCTCTTATCTCAAGATCCTTGACATTTACAGAAGAAACTATTGATCACAACGAGCTCCTTAACAAACTACTTTCTATTGTGAGCATAGCAAATGCGTCCTAGAAGACATAATCCTGACTGCAACTTGCTCTGCACTCGACCTGACCAATATTCAAATTCTTCCTGATCGGGAACTTTTCCAACAGACCCTCGAGATCTTAATGAGATGAAATCCTAACCACGAGCTCTTTAATGGTAGCCTAACTTCCTTCTTGCCTACGGCAGTAACCCTGAACCAAAATCCTCGTCTACTTGAATAAGAGATTCTCTTGATCCATTGTGGTGAAACCATAAAATTGCAATGGCTGATGATCATCCAAACATAACACCCAGTTCTCCCCCACTTAGGGTTCAAACCATCATCGTCTGAAGTCTACAACATCAAATCCCCAGACCGGCTCAACCAAGTACATACCAAACTTAACTCTCATAATCCATAACACAACACAAATGGAGACCTCAGACACTTCCCTTAGCGTTGTCACCTCAATCTTAGCGAGATTGACCAGAATACCATTGGATTCATGAGGCACTTTACGAAATGAACTTCATGCAACCAAAACTTGCATTTGAAGAATTTTCCCACAACCTTATTCTCCTCTGAAGCTTCAAGAACTCCTTGCATATGCTCAAATAATAACTACGAAAAAACTCAACATATAATAGAACTCTCCTTTTCGAATCATGAACATCTCAAACCTCCTAGGATACACATGCTCTTCTAAAAACTGTTTCAATTATCGGACTTGCGACATGGACTTCACCTAGGCCACCAGACCAAAAGCATAGTCAAGTCTTGAACATTCCCTTGCTGAAAGTTGGAAACGATTCACCACGAATCAAACGATACCCCTTTGCGGTAGAAATTAATAAGGTGAACACCCTCCCTTTATTATATCTATCGAATGACACACATCTGATCCCTCCCTCCCCCCCCCCCCCCCGCCCCCGCCCCCGCTCAAACACAGGAGGTTGGAAGAACATAAATGCGTCGTAGGGAACAACGTCCCAATCCATCGGCCGACCACCCATCCTCAGGCTGCAACCCTCGGGTCGTTCATCGCATTAGCTTTCTTTATGAGTCCCACGACTCAAACTGACACTACTCTAAACAAGGTCTGTCACACCTTAAAATAAACTAACTCATACATATATGTACCCTTTAGATCCAAATTGCCATCGCATCTAAGGCCTGAATAAATATCAAGCTCATCTTTATTCTAAACAACCATAACCAAAAGACAGTCAAATATGGAAATACTGAAACTGACCATGGAATCAAACCATGCTATCTACCCTCAACCAGTTCCTTAGAATCCCCTTGAATTTCCCTGATTCGAGTACAAATCATGTGCTTCCATTAGTACGGGCCCAATACTACCTTCCACACCTATCCATACTTTCCTCAAGAATCATCTCAAGTCCTCTAAGTCACCTACTCATAATAATACACCCAATACCCGCTAAAAACATACAATTATATGCAACAAAACTTAATGTATCTTAATAATAATAATAAGCGATGAATGTTGATTGATATGATTTGATTGCATGATTAAACATCTTTTATGAAGTATGTTTATGTTTCCATCCATGTGCTTGGGATTGACTCACTGTGCTGATGTTGACAGTTGTTTTTTTGCGTGTTTTTGTGGCCTTACATTGGTACAGGTAGCTTGATATTGATGTACTGGTGAGGTTGGTACTTTTGGATAGTTATTATTATGTTATTTAAAGATGGTACCGGTTTGGGACCTGCCATGATGTTTCATTTATACATGGTTTTGGTACTTGTTTTGGCACCGGTTTGCAACTTTAAAATTTGACGGTTTGTTTTTGAAAGTAATATTGGTGACGTTTTCATTACAATAATTAAGACTTCCGTTGCTTAAATTTGTTAAATATATATTTTTTAAATAAGGTGAAAAATCAAGGTGTTACATTATGCAATCACATTGCATACTTAGCACCATTTCTCATCTTTTTGTCCCACCTTTTACAACCATGTGCATAAATTACCATCTTTCAATATTTTTCTCATAAGTGTAACAATACACTTATTAACCATCTACTCTTAGGTAAGTTACCATTCTCCTTGCGCTTGCTGTAACGCCCCGTTCCTGGTACGCATTTAATCTATTAAGGTATTCATTTTGTAAGAGCTAATCGACGAGTTGGTAGCCCTAACTCGTCGAGTAGATGCTAGCTTGGTCGTGGGGTTTAAGTGGTCTACTCGACGAGTAGATCCATCAGGAGGAAACCCTAATCTTTAGGGTTTGCACCCTATTTAAACATCATATTTGGCCTCCACCCCAGCCTCTATCACCTCCAAACCCTCATCTTGAAACCCTAATCCACCTTGAGTGATTTTGAGCTATTTCTTGCCATTTTGAGTGTTATTTGTGCCTTTTGAAGCTTGTGGAAAAAGAAGAAGATAGAAGGCTCAAAGGGGAAGAAGTAGATCCAGGAACTACACTCCATTTACTACATTTTCTGGTAATCAAGTCCCTAACATGATACTTCTTCTCTTAGATCTATTTGTTTTCATTTTATGAAGGATTTGGTTCAAGAACCTTAGTCCTTAGGATTGGGACGTCCCAAGTGATTTACATCTCAGATCTGGGGTCTAGGGAGGGTTCCATGGCATAAAGGTGCAAACTTTATGACCATGGAGGCCCCATGCAAACTTATATGCAAGAACATGGCCTTTTTAGCCCTAAAAGACCATGCATGGGAGGAAAGCTTGGGAATTTACGTGTCTCACAGATGATAAGAGCCTAGATCTAGTATATTGTGCCTTGGTTTAGGGTATTATGGCTTGTGGACCAAGATTTATGTCTTAAAGAAGTTAGGATTTGGGTTAAACCCATTAGGAAGGACTAAGTACGGGTAAAGTTGGAAACTTTACCCTTAAGAGTGTATTCCCAGTATGTAGATGAAGTTTGGAACATAGATCTGAATGGTAGGAGCTTAATCCATTAAGATGGCTCAATCAGACAGGGGAACTCGGCGAGTCCAGGGAAGGACTCGATGAGTTGAAGCGGGTTGTCCTGATTATAATGACAGAAAGAACTCGACGACTCTGTTAAGGGACTCGACGAGTTGACTCAGTGGACCACGAGTTTAAGGATTTCATGGACTCGCCGAGTTGGGAGATAAATCGACGAGTTGGGTTGACTGGGAGTTGACCTTGACTTTGACTTTGACCAGGGGTAAAATGGTCATTTTACCCTAAGGAGGATTAGCAGATTTTGATTAAGTGTTATTATGGAATTGATAGTCGGAGAGTCGTCAGAGCAGCAGACAGGGATTTCTCACTCGAGTTTTCAGCAGTCAGTCTTGCGAGGTGAGTTTCCTTTCAGTAGGGATATGTCTAAGGCACCAAGGTTGGCCCCTATATGTGACATGTTAGTAGCTGAGTGTGGGCGGGGCCCGAATCTCGTAACAGCCTAGAGTGGGCGGGGCCCGATTCTCATTGTATTATTTGAGTATAGATATGTGATTGTTTGGTAGATATACTTGTTGTCTGTGTGATACTTGTATGCATGTTAGTAGCGGAGTATGGTAGGGGCCCGAATCTCCTAGACATCGGAGTGTAGGCGGGGCCCGAATCTCCTAGACATCGGAGTGTGGGGGGGCGAATCTCCTAGACAGCGGAGTGTGGGTGGGGCCCGTATCTCCTACTTGCATGGTATTTGTATGGTATGTGGTAGTTTGGGGAGACTCACTAAGCTTCGTGCTTACAGTTTTCAGTTTTGGTTTCAGGTACTTCCACTGGCAAGGGGAAGGGCTCGGGATGATCGCATGTCACACACCTCAGTTTCAGCCTAGGATTGTTTAGACTCTGATATTTTCTCATATGATTTGATACAGTTTTTGACATGATGTTGGAGATACATGATTCTTGCTTTTCTTCTTTATGATGATGGATGATTTATGGTTTTACTAATGGTTTTAAAAAGAAAATTTTGGTCTGTATTTTTAGGATGTTTCACTTGCACTGCGCATTCTCACTCTACAACAGGTGACTACTCACTATTGTTCTAAATCTTTTCTAACCCTTTGTGAAGTATTACATCTAACTACTTCACTTTCATTATAAAGTGTTGTATCTACTACAACTCCTTTCTCATCAATCTATTAGTGCTCGTGCACTAACTTTCACATCTATCTCTCTACTACTCACGAGACTTCAAGTCTCAATCTAAACATGGAATATTCTTCTTAAACGCCATGTTAATCTGCTTGTCCCACCACTCGATCCTTCGGTAACTTAATTGTTCCATTGAATCGTCATAAGTACAATGTGTATGTAGAGCCCATACATCTTGTAACATCTCGTTATTTTCTGTTTGTAAAGTCAACTCTAGTCAACCAAAGTCAAACAAAGGTCAACTAAAGTCCTTTTTATTGTTTGGGTTTTTATTTAGGTTATAATAATAACCTTTATTTGTTAAAATCCTTAAAATATCTATAGTTGAATTTAGAAGAAAAGGGCTTAAAAACCGAGAAACTTTGCATCTTCTTCTTTCACTTCGGACCGCAAACGCTTCGGGCCGCAAAAGGTTTACGGCCGTATACTCCTCGGACCGTAAACCCTCGCAGCCGTAAACGGCTTCGGCCGTATACTCTTTGGATCTTATCTTCTCGGAAGCCGAACCTTATCGCATTGGAACTTGTTCACGGTCGTAAACTCTAACCGACCTCGGGCCGTAAACGAGGTTCACGGTCGTAAACCCTCGGACCGTGAACCCTCACACATATATATAGATTTCCTTCATTTTTCACCATTTCTCACACTTCCAACCCAATAAACTCGATTTTCTCTCAACTATCATCAACATTTTTCATCTTGATCTTCAAATAAGTAAGTGTTTCTTCCATTTGTTAGTTGATACCTTGCTTAATCTAGTGAAACCCTATGATTTCATCCACGAAATCATCTCTTTTGGTTAGATCTGTTGGGTTTTGAGCATTCTAACACTCCTATGGTGTACATGCAACCCTATAAACCTTGGATCTATGTTTTCTCTATTATACATACAAATATTAAATATTCCAAGGTTTCATCCTAACTAGCATATTATGAAGCACCTATACTACAAAGTTCTAGTTAGATGACATACCTTTTGATGTAGCTTGATGTCTTCAAGCTTTAAGAGCTTAGCCCCAATAGTGTGGAAGCCTCAAATGGAATCACAAATCACCAAAACACCTTGGAAGAACTTGAGAGAATATGTATGCACACTAAAATCGGCCCACTCTTATTTTCACACACTTGTGCCAATTTTGTGAGCCAAGGACCCCTTTATATATTATGGAGGATTAGGGTTACATCCATGTAAACCCTAATACCCATGACCTTTCATTTACATAGGATCCATGGGTTAAAAGCTCCATGGACCATCCATGAAAGCTTAGCCCAACCTAAATGAACTTGGCCCATTCCATATATATAAGAGTCCATATTTAATTAGTTCTTTTTGATCACTTAATTAATTCTAAATTAATTCTTGATCAATACTAATTAAATAATATGATTCCATATTAATATATTAGAACTTATAATATATTAATATAAATCATAAATATACTATTCTCAAAAGACTATCCATATAAATTGTGCCGGTGAAGTGCAACCCAAATGGACCATGCCGGGTCGGGTCAAGTATATACCAAATATAGTTATGGACTTAGACATTAATCCAACAGTCTCCCACTTGGATAAGTCTAAAACTATTATTGAGTATGACTTCAAAACCTAACTGGCAATCGTAGCTCTTAAAGCCGCTGTCGAACTCTGACCTTGTCAATGACTTGTCCATTAGATAAGGGATCATATATTCCTCCATTCTAGATATCATATGGACTGAGACATGGTTTATAATCATTCTCTCTATCCATTTGTTGTTTCCCGATTTTTGATTTATGATGACTGACTGACTGAACAAATCAAATCAGTCCTGGCTTGGCCAAGCACTCACATGTGTCATCGCTAAATCATCGAGGGGCCCACAAATATCGCTTTTATCCCGAAGGTAAAAGGAATGGATAAACTTCGACTCATATGGCTTGTTCTACTACTTGTTGAATCATACACAAAGGCACGTTTTATAACATCGAGTTACCAAATGCGTTTTCGTGCAATCAATATATAACCAACTCATAGTAACAACTCCTATCTCTAGGTTTGAAGAATATAAGATATTATCGTCTCATGATCACTCGTGATAAAATCCATGAAGTGATTCAAATGAGCGCGGGTTGAATCCAATACTCAGAACTTATGAGCACTCATGAGTGTTGTAGCACCACTTTGTCCACCAACTTGGACCTCTACAAACCAACCCATGACAATCTTGATTCATATCTACTTCCAACATATGACCGACTGTGGATGGTTTGAATAACTTAATCATTCAGGAAGAGCGACTTAGTTATTCTGGAAGTCAAAACATGCAAAGTGAAACACAAGAATAAATGAATCAAATATGGTATCAAACTTCATGAATATAAATAAACACTTTTATTTATCACCATACTGATTACTCATTATTCATTGTTTCGGTTTTATCAACTTTATACTTGAATTAAAAACACTAGTTGTCCCATGCTCCAAGCATGTACACTATGTTTTTCTTAAACAATAGCTTTGCCATACACCAAGTATGCACTCTATGTTTGTCTATGATCCTTACTTTGTGAAATAAACCAATTGAACATAATTTCAATGATTCTAATTTCACACTCCCAAATCCTTATCGAAAAATGTGAGAATTTCAAATTCCTATCATTTATCGAAATCTGTTTAGATTTTAAACTTATATGCACTGACCCTCCTGTAATGAATATGTACAAAGTCACAAAGACTTGTCAACAGTCATTATAAGGTATTCCAATGGAGATCAACTCCATGGAAACTAAGTCTCATATTCAAAGTACATTGCTTTGGACATGCTTCTTGCATTAAGTTTTCTAATCTTACACAGATAACTTCCACCTATGGAGACAACTCCATATTCTCATTTTGACTATCACTTCTGAATAAGAGATGCCTCTTTTCAGAATATGTCAATATGGTCCTTCCAAAATTAGCACTATACTTCCAACTGTCCCTGAGCAACCAATCTTTGGTAAACCTCAGATTGTCCTCGACAATTGCTTAATCATTTTAGTCATATCCAATTCTAGACCTTTTCCCTTCTTAATGCCTCTGGGCATTTGGAAAAATTTAGAAATGACAAATATTATAGCACATGCAATCGAACCTGTACCCAAAGCAAATGGTACACGATTCATGATGTCTCACATAAAGACATGATTCTAGACCAGTCTTTTGCTACAATATTTTTATTTGCCATGTTTTCAAAATTTGACTATGAAGAGGGATGCCGTAATCATAATCGAATTTTGAGAACGCAATATATAGAATTTCCTTAAGTTGAACCAATCCAACATGAAATTCATATATATATATTCTTGACTAAAGATGATTAAGGTCTCAATCTAAGCCTTTAGAACTGAAATGAAGTATATCCTCTCCCTTAATTATAGCAAAACAACTTTTTCAATCCCTGCAGCCTCACGAATTGAAACTTTTGTTTTCTATAATTAACATTGCTAACTTGCAAAACTAACAATAATTATCATGCTCCCACTAACATGATGATTATTAGCATAACACTTATGCTCCCACTAGCTTTGACATGTACTCAGAAATTAGCTGGACTTCTAGAAATCAATACTTTATTGACTTTCTTACCAAAGTTCAGATTTCTGATACGAGATGCTTTGATAAAACTTTATCAAAATCATACACCTTTCCTTAGATAGCATGCATGTGTGTCTAAACAATTTCAGAACTATGAAAAGGGATGTCGTAATCATAGTCTCAATTGTTTAGACCTTTTTCCATCTGCTTCAAATCTACTTGGTGGAAGTGTTTCCTCACCATCATTTTCATGAATCGGAGAGAAACCTTATGAGCCTTAGATTTTATGGTGTATGTGTTCTTATCCATGTGAATCGTCAAAACCATAGTCACAAGACAAGGATAATGACAAATCCAAACTTATGCAATCTTAACTTCTTGCCACCTGGCAGTACAGGGCCTGCCATTGCTTCCAAGTTGTTATGCAACCAATTGAGAACTTTCAGAACTCCTATGGAAAGCCAACTTTAACTGGAATGGGCACAGAATATGTCAACACGATAGGTTATAAACCTCAAGTCGTGTGCTAGTGAAGAACCTCAGGTTTTATTCTTGATTAGTTCTTGAAATTCTTTTTAGGATCTTTAAGACTCCCACTATCCTCTTGACATATAAGATTATCTTGCCAAATATTCAAGAGATAGTGCGGATTCTTTATCAAGACAAACACTTCACACAATTGGCCTTAGTTGGTCTTTGTTTTATCCAAAACATCACAATTTACCAATTTCAAATGTACAAGAGTAGGACACTTTTACTCTTACATTTGACAAGTGTTTTAAACCTTTCTTTAAGATATGTCACTCAAGTTACAATCTTGGAGTATGACTCTAAGAATTGTTTTGGAACGAAGTATGACTCATCTTCCTGATCTAACCATTTCAACAATTCATGACTCCTCTTCTTAGTCATAAGAATGCACTAAGATGACCTTTAGAGGACTAATTGTGATATGATTTCTAAATCATTAAGATGATCACAAACATGATACTAAAGTACTCTCCCATCTTTTCAGATTTGAGAAACTTTTATCTTTCTGCCTAATTTGATTCTTCTCATTCGTTCTGCCATACATTGAGACTTTTCCAATGTTTCAGAATTATACTTAAACTTGTAAGTATAACCATATTTACTAAACTTTAGAAAATCAAATAGTCTTAACGAGCTTTGTGGTGGACATGACCAGTGCACAAGAATGTGTACTCGATCCCTTTAGTCCTTCACTTGACTCACACATCCATGTGAACAAGTAATTAGTCTTGATTTTCCAATGCTTGAAAGTTCTCATTCATCATACTATTCAACTTGCATGATTCCAAGTTTCGGTCCAATTGAAACTTGGGCGATGAGGAACTTTCCTGATTTGGTAAATTTAGACACTACCACAAATGAAAGAATCAAATCCATTTTCCAATATTGCTGTCAGTGGAATCATATAAGCAACAATTTTCCACAAATGCCATTGTAAGGATACTTCAAATAAATAAAATTAAACAATTTTCTTTTATTTTAAAACTTTGCGGAAAAACTTATCCTTACAATCCACATGGAAAATTGTTGTTATCTATTCCTTAGCAATATATCATAACTTCTTAAGCAACTGCTTAAAATTCTGATGCGATCGAAATCCACCTTCGCGATTAGAATCAGCATATACTTCCTTTAAGATTTCTCTCTATTCTTTGATTCTTAAAACATCAACATGTGACCCAGTCACATCATGTAATGAGGATCTCATAATAGAACTTAACAGAGTTAGATAATGGGCTCTACCTGATGTAGAGTCAAACTTATTGACTTTAACATCCTTAGGTAAATTTGGCAGCTTTGCAATCAACGCCCCTTCCTTTGGCAAAATAAACATATGGACCCTTTGGTAATGGGACTATCTCAGACTTAGCCTTTCTCTTTACCATTTGGTCAACCGGGTTGACTATGGCCAATCCCTTTCCATTGGGAAGAGAATGCTTTTTCTGGATTTCCAGTGTCACCATTGTCACTGTCCATAAAGTTTTTGGGAAGTTGATCTTCTAATCAAATTTGCTTTACTATCGTTCCAAATCATTGCTGATTCAGCAGCACCAAGCAAATAGATATGATCATTAAGGTTCATGTCATAGTCTGTTTCATAGTAGTCCCAAAGGAACTCACTATGTGACTTAGAAAGTGATTGAACATCCAACTTTCTCAAGACTTTGACACCCAACTCTCCCAGCTTGTCAATATGTGACTTCATCTCTAAGATGTGATCACACATAGACCTTGCTTTCCATTAGGGCTTGAGTGACCTTGAACTTGTGGGTTAGGGAGAATAATTGGAGGAGGTGGAGGAAGAGAAGTATGACTTCCATGAGCCAAACTCGGGAAGTCATATTCATTAGGAAAGCTTGGTTTGGGAAGATCATTGTTGTCTAAACCAGACATCAACAATGGGAGAAATTCACGTAAAGTTGATTTAAGTCCTTAATATAACACCCAATATGATATATTAAGGCTAGGACCCAACAAACTATTTTATAACTTGGAAGAGGGATGCCGTAATCCAAGCTATAAAATATTTGAAGGTAGGTGAATGACGATTCACCAATTTCCATCAAGATAAACGAAATGAATTATTAGGTTTTAATTGGTTTTGAAACTCCTAGATTCTTTTGAGATTCATTGAACTTTTCAATGGCATGTTTCAATCTCGAGTGTGCCCTTCAGGTTTTGTGACTGGGATGTCGAGGATCACAAAACAAGGTGTGAAGTAACCATGCAAATATACTTGGTACCCTTAATATTTACCCCTCAATCGATGTGCCGGTTAACCGCACACGCTCCAACGATACTATGATAAACATTAAGTTACCCTTTGCCTACCTTGTTAAGTCCAGGTTAGTGTGTCGGTTAACCACACACGCTCCACTAACAGCTTAAACAAAGTGCAAAGTGTAATTTCATGGATTAGCACCTTATTCACATTTTCCTAAGTAACTAAGATTGGGAATTTATAAGTGTTTAGTTACTTAGTATTTATCATTATACTTATAATGAAGGGAGAATTATAGTCCTTGTCCTACCTGTTCGGCTAACGACCCTCCACCGGTCAAGGAAGCGGTGAGTGAGAGTGGACACCCATTAAACTGCCATTTTATAGGCAGTAACCTTATACCCCCCTTATAGACCGGCTTCGTGAATGAGGACTACTAATGGTAAGACGACTTGCTCTTATACATATAATATATTAAACTTTTAATATTATAATAGTATAAGGGTGTATTTTAGACATTTAAAATACTTGGTGGTTTAATCTATTAATTAAACTAGACTTTTAATTTAATTAAACTCAAACCATATATTTATGGATTAATAATACTCTTTTAATTAAACGCTTTAATTAACTATTAATAAAGTCCATAAGAGTTAATTTGAACTATTCAACAAAACATCATAATTCCAATTATTAAACTCAAAATTAAAACCATTTAATTAATTGTTTAAGTTATGAACCCAAGAGTTTTAGAATTCAATTCTTTTTTTCATAAAAAACTTTTTCCAAATTCCAAAACTTGAGGGCAAGTTTTGTAACTCTTGAAAACTTTTGGATTCCATAACTTATGGAGTTAAATACTTGTTTTATGATGAAACTTTTCATGTTCCATAACTTAAGAACAAGTTATGGAATTCTTTAAAACATTAACTCCAAATTTTGTAACTCCGTAAAAACTTTAAATCAATTTTTTTTTTAAAAAAAAAACTTTCATATCCATAACTTATGGAGGTTTCAAAACACTTAAGATCACAACTTTAAAAAAAACTTTTGAGCTCCAAAATTTTATGACAAAATTTGTAACTCCTTAAAACATTTAGATCAAACTTTTAAAACTAATAAAATAATCATATCATTTTATCTTTTACTAAATTTGACCTAATTCAACTCATATAGCAAATGATTCAAATTTTACAAATAATTAGTTTTTCACACAACAAGTAATTATCTTAAAATTTGACAAACGTCATGTTTTTTTTTTTCAACTTGAAAATAAAACATTTGCATCAATATAACAGAAAACAACCCATGGCTCTGATACCACTGTTGGGTTTTGAGCATTCTAACACTCCTATGGTGTACATGCAACCCTATAAACCTTGGATCTATGTTTTCTCTATTATACATACAAATATTAAATATTCCAAGGTTTCATCCTAACTAGCATATTATGAAGCACCTATACTACAAAGTTCTAGTTAGATGACATACCTTTTGATGTAGCTTGATGTCTTCAAGCTTTAAGAGCTTAGCCCCAATAGTGTGGAAGCATCAAATGGAATCACAAATCACCAAAACACCTTGGAAGAACTTGAGAGAATATGTATGCACACTAAAATCGGCCCACTCTTATTTTCACACACTTGTGCCAATTTTGTGAGCCAAGGACCCCTTTATATATTATGGAGGATTAGGGTTACATCCATGTAAACCCTAATACCCATGACCTTTCATTTACATAGGATCCATGGGTTAAAAGCTCCATGGACCATCCATGAAAGCTTAGCCCAACCTAAATGAACTTGGCCCATTCCATATATATAAGAGTCCATATTTAATTAGTTCTTTTTGATCACTTAATTAATTCTAAATTAATTCTTGATCAATACTAATTAAATAATATGATTCCATACTAATATATTAGAACTTATAATATATTAATATAAATCATAAATATACTATTCTCAAAAGACTATCCATATAAATTGTGCCGGTGAAGTGCAACCCAAATGGACCATGCCGGGTCGGGTCAAATACATACCAAATATAGTTATGGACTTAGACATTAATCCAACAAGATCTTCAAGAACACCAAGAACACACACTAGTTCTTTAGACCGTGAACACCCCCTTCAAGCTTCAAAACGTAAGTATCCTTCCGTATACTAGTTATTCAATAAAATATCTTAAGATACACCCTTGAAAACAACCATTTCCAAAGAAAAATAAGAGTTTACAGCCATGAGCATCTCCCTTGGCCGTAAACCCTCCTCAAGATCTTCATTGGCCGTGAACATCATTGGCCGTAAACACCATGGCCGTGAACACCCTTGTGTGGCCGTGAACCCCTTTAATGCAATCAAATGTGATTGTAACACTTCAATTCAAGTGTTTCCTAGTCCCTAAAGTGGTTCCCTATCATAATTAGTTGTTATATACACTAATTATATCCATATATGTGTCATTATATGCTTAATTGGACCTATTTGTGCTCGAGACTTCACTTGACACTTAGCATCCTATATCGACCTTTCACTCGAATCACTCACTACAGGTGAGTTCATACCCCCGTATTTTCATAGTTTTTACTGTTTTAAGGGGGGGGGGGGGGAATACAAGTCTAACACAAAGATTTTGAGTTATAAACAAATGGTTTCAAATATCTTATCAAAATGGATTTCAGTTATCATCAAATCAAATGGTTTTCAATGATTGTTTCAAAATGACATTAAGTTACCAAAATGTATTTCAAATTATTAACTTCTTTTAATGTTTTTATAAACTTATATTTCTCCCAGAAATCATACTTATATATATATATATATATATATATATATATATATATATATATATATATATATATATATATATATATATATATATATATATATAAGACTTAAAAGGCTTAGGAATGATAACCCACTTTGGTTCCTTTTCCTTGTTTGGATGTGGGATTACAAGTATCAGTTATTTGTCCGAGTGTCATTTAAATTTTACTTATATATAATTGTATACGTATACAAGTATAAAAGTTAGTTCATTAAGTTCAATTACCATTTGTAACATGTTGAGCAAGGGGTTGCATTCATGAATACTCGATATCAATACAGAAAGTACATATAAATTATAATAAGTATAATTTATGATTCACAGAACATTAATTCACGATTCAAGTATACTAAAGTACATTGTTTTACAAGAATAAAGGTTTGATTCAAAATTAATCAAGGATATACATCTTTCAGATACATGTTAAGAATACTAATTCAAGAACATACTATCAATCATTTATTTCATAATGATTCGGTTTTCATAACTATTATACATGTAACGTTACTATGCTTTTTATGAGTCGTTTGATACACTTTATTTAATTCATTTAAACAATATAATTAAAGTCCTGACATTATAACCAGAATCTCCAGTCGGGGATCGAAACAATGTGTGTATAGATCTATATTGGGATTGACAACCCCGCACTCAGACTGCTAGCTACAGTCAGGCATACACGCCTACGAGTGAGAGTTGTTATCAACAGCTTTCAACGCATTCATAGCGTTGGGTCAGGCCATCTAGTCAATATGGTTATAATAACTCATATAAAAGATATTAACAATACGTTAGTGTATAATTAACTAAACATAAGTACATTTTCAAAGTACTAGTTTACAAGATACAATTTACAATATTACATTACAGTTTACAATAACAGTTGATGAAACCAGGCACACTCTCAGATACAAGTTTACAAAAGGATTACAAATACAGAACATTGGTTTACAAATAGTACAGTTTTATGTAACTAAAACTACTTTTCATATACAGCAGAAAATATAGGATTTTCTAGAACAGTTTACATATTCAAGAAACAAAAAACATTCTTTCAAACATAAATACTTATGCACTCACTCAACTTTATGTTGATACTCTCTTTTCAAATTACTTGTATTCTCAGGGAACCAGTAGACAGGTACTCTCCGAGCTTTTGAGAAGATGGAGCCATTTATGTCTTGTCTTCTTCTTTTGTATAACTATTTGGTTTCAGTATACTATGATGAAACACATGTAAATACTTATACTTTTTACATACAGTGGTTGTTTGTACTATGATTACTACAATGCATGTGTTGTGATACTACAAATGAAGTCCTCCACCCCCAGACGTTTCCGTCGTCTGGTTTGGGGGTATGACAGATTGGTATCAGAGCATTCTTTATAGTGAACTCAGTATATCAATCCATAAAAGATATACAAACTATAAATACATTTGGGGCTGAGAGCTCTGACTACAAGTATACTTTTTAAAAAAAATTAAGTATTTTTACAAAAAGTATACTAACACTCATACCTACAAGTACAATATCACAGTCATAAGAGCTTTAAAGTATTTGGATGTTGGACATTACAGTCAAACCTGAGCAGTTATGTAATCATATGTCAGATTAATATAGCCTGATCAACTATATTGATTTGAGATATGACCAACATGTGTTTGGGAGTGATAGTGGTGTTGCAACATGTCTAAAACTTACCAACCATACATATTCAGAAGAACTCTAGAACATAACATAAAAGATTAAAATACTATAGGGGTATTTTACGCACTATATACTAAAAACAAACATGTGAAAACAATAGAACAATTGAGGGTAGAACTATAAATATTAAGGGTATATTACAGTTATATATAATTAAAGTTATATAGACTTAGAATAAGTGATCTAGCTTCATTTCCTTTTCCTTGTTTGGTTGTGGATTTAGAGCCGGGTCATTTAATCGAAGGTCAGTTATACCCAAGTTATATATAATTAGTATACACTTTATAGTTATAGTAATACCAAGAACAAGTCATACAGAGTATATTACTTGCTAACTGTAAGTCTCTCTCGTAGAAACTTGTATCCTTAACCTATCGTTACTAACTATATTCTATATCTCTTATCCCTATTCTCGCTTAGATAACAATGGCTGGATTTCACTTACCTGGAGACCCGTACTTCCCTGATGAAGGAAAAGATGCAGAGCCAGAAGAAAATCATGAAATTCCCTTAGATGATGATTTTGCAGAAAATTTTCCTGAAGACAATGATTCCGGATCAGAAGCCTATAATCCACCACCAGTTGCCCAAAATCCTAACCCTCGTCCGGCTTTTCAAGGCCCGACGCCTCTGTGGGCGGAAAGCTTGGAAACATGGAGTCAAGAGCAGGGTCAACCCATGCCATACAACGGAGACAGAAGCTTCTACAACCTGAGAAAAGGAGGCTCAGCAGACAGAGTCCTGCCAATTATGGTCTGTAGGGTTGCTCAAAATGAAATACAGGGTAGGACAACCATCAACCGAATCATGGAAGTTGATGCCAATGCGGGAGTTAATACAGTCCACATTCGTCATCTTGAAGATGCTCGCGAGAGAGCTACGATAGACAATGAGTCTTTGCTGCAAGAATTAGCTGAAACTCGAGCTGAAGTCACGGAACTCCGAGCACGCCTGACAGTGTATGAAAGACATATGCTTGCTGTGGAGCGTCAACTGGTTGAGTTGATGTTTCGTCTAAGTGATACCCGTCGCCAGTAGGAGATGCTCTACTCGTTTCCTGTTCACTCTTTTGGTTATAGTTAAAGTCTACGTATATGTTCTAGCGTTATTTTTCATGTTTTTAGTAAGACCGCGAAAATTTCATTTTCGGTAGGTCAGTATGATGTCGATGTTTTTTTTCCCAGAATTTGGTATATTGTAGACCTGTTTAGGGTCAAGTTTTCCAGACTTTATGTATTCAATATGCCAATTTAATCGACATGCATTTTCATACTCTTTGAAAAATAACCACTCAATTTCATATCATCCTGTTGCAAGTTGTACATGTTGTAGACTTCTATTTCCAATTCGTTACAAGATTCATGTTGAACTAAATGTTTTAGTTCAGAGATATCAAAATTCATATTCACTCTTGATATCTTACCATCTTTGTATCTTTTAACTTTTATAGAGAAATATGCCTCCTCGTAGAAATCCAAGACGTAACACTGTTAATGAAGCACCTCCGCCACCACCTCCTCACTTCGACGCTACTATGTTCCAAGCAGCGGTCACGGCGGTTGTAGCTGCTGCCATGTCTCATATCAATACTCCTGGTGCTAGTGGGTCGGGAGCTGGTAGACATCCTTCTAACCATGTCGAGAGTCATGGGCACTTGTGAGAGTGCACTTATAAAGATTTTTCCAATGCCAAACCCAGGACCTTTAACGGGACTGGGGGAGTTATGGCATTAAGACAGTGGATTGAGAAGACAGAAGCAATTTTCGAAATATGCTCGTGTCCAGAGAACAGCAAGGTCAAATTCGCTGTTTGTACCTTTTTAGATAGAGCTTTAACATGGTGGAATGGCCATGTTAAGTCACTAACTCTGGTAGTGGCTAACTCTATAAGCTGGGAGAACTTAAAAGCCATGCTAATGCGGGAATACTGTCCGCTAGGGAAATTTAGAAACTCGAGCAAGAGCTTTGGGGTCTTACAATGGTTGGTTCTGACATATCAACCTATACCAGTAGATTCTGTGACTTGGCAATTCTTTGTCCGGATATGGTTGCTCTGGAGAGGAAAAAGATTGAGAGATATATTTGGGGACTATCGCCCCAAATTCAGTCAAGTGCTTTTAGCTTCAAGGCCTGTTACTTTTGACAGCGCCAAAGAGCTGTCACAATCTCTTATTGACCACGAAGTCCGTCAAAACTCAGTGTTTACTGCACCAGAACAACTGAACAGAAACAACAACAACAACAACAATAACAACAACAAGAAGAAGAAGAAGAAGAAGAAAGATTGGAACAAGAGGAAGGGCAAGTCTTCACAGGAATCCTCAAAGAAGCAACAGCTAGTTGCAGTCAATGTTGCTACTGTACCTGCTGCTGTTCCTGCTAACCCTGCACCAGCTAAGCCTTATGCTGGTAATCTCCCTAAGTGCAACAAGTGCAATTTTAACCATAATGGAAATTGCCGGGAAATGCAGTGTCGTAACTGCAACAGAAAAGGGAATACTGCCCGATTCTGTAGATCACCACCCCAACCGCTTAACCAAGTACCTGCCGCTGGAGTAGGTCAAGCATGCCACCGATGCGGTGATGTGGGGCATTTCAAGAGAGATTGTCCTAAAGCTGGAAATGTCGGTGGAGTTGGGAGAATTTTAGCCTTGGGTCACAAAGAAGCGGTGGCAGACCCTGCAGTGGTCACGGGTACGTTCCTTCTCAACAACACTTATGCATGCATTCTATTTGATTGTGGTGCTGAGAAGAGCTTTGTGATCTATAATTTCAAACACTTGCTAAATCAAAACTCCCAACCACTAAAAGAAACATTCACAGTCGAAATGGCTAACGGGAAATCCGAATCCACCAATGATATATACATAGGATGTACTCTTACCTTAAATAACTTTTCTTTCCCAATAGACCTTATGTCGGTCTCTATCAAACGTTTCGACGTCATAATAGATCATTTCTTGCATCAAGGCACAGAAGTACCTTCGCAAAGAGTATTGTGCTTTATTAGCTCACGTGGTAGATAAAAAGCAAGAAGTGAAAGATACTGTGAGCATTCCTGAGGTCTACAACTTTCCCGACATTTTTCCCGATGATCTTCCAGGAGTGCCTCCCGAACGACAAGTCGAATTCAGAATCGACTTAATCCCTGGGGCTACCCCTGTAGCCAAATCCCCCTATCATCTTGCACCTTCTAAAATGCAGAAATTATCCAGCCAGCTTAACGAACTCCTTAGCAAAGGTTTCATAAGACCAAGTTTCTCACCCTGGGGAGCACCGGTTTTGTTCGTGAAGAAGAAGGATGGATCATTCTGTATGTGCATAGACTACCGCGAGCTAAATAAACTTACCATCAAGAATCGATATCCTCTGCCTCGCATTGACGATCTGTTCGACCAACTTCAAGGTGCGAGCTACTTCTCAAAAATAGACTTAAGATCCGGGTATCATCAGTTGCGGATTTTGGAGGATGACATTCCCAAAACCGCGTTCAGAACTCGTTATGGTCATTACGAGTTTGTAATGTTGCCCTTTGGATTGACGAATGCACCTGCTGTGTTCATCGATCTAATGAAAAAAGTGTGTCATCCATTTCTGGACAAATTCGTCATAGTCTTCATTGACGACATCCTTATCTACTCAAGAAGTGAAGAGGAACATGGCCAACATCTTCGTCAAGTATTGCAAACTCTTAGAACAGAGAAACTCTATGCGAAGTTTTCAAAGTGTGAATTTTGGATCAGGAAGGTTGATTTCCTAGGTCATGTGGTCAGTTCAGAAGGAATACACGTTGACCCTTCCAAAATAAAGGCAATTGAAAACTGGTCAGCACCTAAAACACCTACAGAAATCCGTTAATTCTTAGGTCTTGCTGGCTACTATCGTAGATTCATCCAGAATTTCTCTCGAATAGCTAAGCCTCTTACCACCCTGACGCAAAAGGGTGTACCTTTTAGCTGGGGAGAAAAGCAAGAAACAGCGTTCCAAACGCTGAATCGAGCTCTGTGTAGAGCACCGATCCTGTCTCTTCCTGAAGGGACAGAGGATTTCGTAGTGTACTGTGATGCTTCTAATCAAGGGCTTGGATGTGTTCTTATGCAAAGAGGAAAGGTTATATCCTATGCCTCAAGACAGCTAAAGACACATGAAGTCAACTATACAACACATGACCTTGAAATAGGAGCAGTGGTATTTGCTCTAAAGATCTGGAGACATTACTTATATGGCACGAAATGCACAATATTCACGGACCATAAAAGTCTCCAGCATATCTTCGATCAGAAAGAGCTGAACATGAGACAACGACGATGGGTGGAGCTACTGAACGACTACGATTGTGAGGTTCTTTATCACAATGGCAAAGCTAACGTAGTAGCTGACGCCCTTAGCAGAAAAGAATACTCGGGACGCCGAGTAAAGTCGTTGCCCATGACAATCCATTCACATCTGTCCACACAGATCAGAGAGGCTCAACTAGAGGCCTTAAAACCTGAAAACATGGCAGGTGAAACCTTGAGAGGAATCGATAAAAACTTCAAAGTCAGGGATGATGGAGTCTATTGTTTCATGAACTGAATCTGGACACCAAAGTTCGGTGGTTACAGAGATGTGGTTATGAATGAAGCACACAAAACCCGATACTCCATTCATCCAGGTTCAGACAAGATGTATCTGGACCTCAAGAAACTATACTGGTGGCCTAACATGAAGGTCGAAATTGCTACCCTTGTGGGCAAGTGCCTTACTTGTGCCAAAGTCAACGTAGAATACCAGAAACCTTCAGGTTTATTGCAACAACCTGAAATCCCTGAATAGAAGTGGGAGCGGATTACAATGGATTTCATAACTAAGTTACCCAAGACATTGGATGGTTATGATACTATTTGGGTAATCGTTGATAGATAAACCAAATCCGCATACTTCTTACCAATCAAAGAGACCGATAAGATGGAGAAGCTAACAAGAACTTACCTCAAGGAGATCGTTAGAGTGCATGGTGTGCCAATATCTATTATTTCAGACCGAGATAGAAGATTCACTTATCGTTTCTGGCAGTCTTTACAAAAATCTTTGGGAACTAGGCTGGACATGTGTACAGCCTACCATCCACAAACTGACGGACAAAGTGAGAGAACGATTCAAACTCTAGAAGATATGTTGCGAGCTTGCGTGATTGACTTTGGAAAGGCATCGGATACTCATTTACCCCTTGTCGAATTCTCTTACAACAACAGTTATCACACTACCATAAAGGCTGCTCCTTTCGAAGCTCTCTATGGCCGCAAGTGCAAATCACCTCTGTGTTGGGCTGAAGTGGGTGACACGCAGCTAGTTAGAAGTCAAGTTCCTGACAGTGCTCTCACTGGTCCGGAAATCATTCGCGAAACTATGGAGAAAATCGTACAAATCCGGGAGCGACTTAAAGCTTCCAGAGATAGACAGAAAAGCTACGCTGACAAAAGAAGAAAACCTTTGGAATTCCAGGTTAGTGACCATGTCATGTTGAAGGTCTCACCCTGGAAGGGCATGATACGCTTTGGAAAGCATGACAAACTGAATCCAAGGTACATAAGACCATTCGAGATTCTTGCTAGAATCGGTCCAGTAGCTTACAAACTTCGACTACCTCAAGAACTATGTAACATACATCCTGTTTTCCACGTCTCTAACTTGAAAAAGTGTTTATCCGACGAGACTCTTGTTATCCCACTCGATGAGATCGAGATAAACGAGAATCTCAACTTCGTGGAAGAACCCGTAGGGATTTTAGACAGGGAAGTAAGGAGAACCAAACAAATCCGTATCCCGATAGTGAAGGTTAGCTGGAATGCAAAACAGGGACCTGAATTCACTTGGGAGCGGGAGGATTAAATGCAACAGAAGTATCCACATCTTTTTCCCTAGTCGTGTTATATCTCTTTAATCCAAATTTCGGGACGAAATTCTCTCTAACGGGGGGATAATGTAACATCCTGTTATTTTCTGTTTGTAAAGTCAACTCTAGTCAACCAAAGTCAAACAAAGGTCAACTAAAGTCCTTTTTATTGTTTGGGTTTTTATTTAGGTTATAATAATAACCTTTATTTGTTAAAATCCTTAAAATATCTATAGTTGAATTTAGAAGGAAAGGGCTTAAAAACCGAGAAACTTCGCATCCTCTTAATCTAGTGAAACTCTATGATTTCATCCATGAAATCATCTCTTTTTCTTAGATCTTCAAGAACACCAAGAACACATATTACTTCTTTAGGCCGTGAACACCTCATTCAAGCTTCAAAACGTAAGTTTACATCCTAATACTAGTTATTCTATAGAAATTCATAACTTACAACCTTGAAAACAATCAATTCCAAGAACAATGAGAGTTTACGGCCATGAGCATCTCCCTTGGCCGTAAACTCCTATGAAGAACATCTTAGGCCGTAAACTCCATGGCCGTGAACACATTGTGTGGCCGTAAACCCCTTTAGAACAATCACATGTGATTGTAACACATAAATTCAAGTGTTTTCTAGTCCCTAAAGTGGTTTCCTATCATAATTAACTGTTATATACACTAATTATATCCATATATGTGTCATTATATGTTAAATAGGATCCGTGTGTGTGTTCAAGTCTTCACTTGACACCTAGCATCCTATACCACTCTTTCATCCAAACTACTCACTACAGGTGAGTTCATACACCCACATTTTCATAGCTTTTACTGTTTTAAGGGGGGGGGGGGGAATACAAGTCTAACACTAAGATTTTGTGTTATAACAAATAATTTTAAATGGATTACAGTTATCAAAACAAATGGTTTCAAACATCTTATCGAAATGAATTTCAGTATCATCAAATCAAGTGGTTTTACGTGATTGTTTCAAAAAGACATCAAGTCACCAAAATGAATTTCAAAATATCAAACTTCTTTTAAATATTTTATAAACTTATATTTTTCCCCAAAAATCATACTAGTATACATATATTTATATAAATAAGATTTAAAAGATTTAGGACTAATAACCCAGTTTGGTTCCTTTTCCTTGTTTGGATGTGGGATTACAAGTATCAATTATTTGTCCGAGTGTCATTTGAATTTTACTTATATATATTTGTATATTTATACAAGTATAAAAGTTTATTCATTTAGTTTCAATTACCCTTTGTAACAAGTTGAGCAAGGGGTTGTATTCATTAATACTAAGTATCAATACAGAAAGTACATATAAATTATAATAGGTATAATTTATGATTCACAGAACATTAATTCATGATTCAAGCATACTAGAGTACATTGTTTTACAAAAACAAAGGTTTAATTCAAAACTATTCAAGCGTATACACTCTTTCAGATACATGTTAAGAGTACTAATTCAAGAACTTACTAGTAATCATGTATTTCAAAATGATTGAGTTTTCATAATTATTATACATGTAACGTTTATATGCTTTTATGAGTCAAGTAGTACAGTTTGTTTAATTCATTTTAAACAATATAGTAAAGTCCTGATATTATGACCAGAGTCTCCAGCAGGGGATCGAAACAATGTGTGTATAGATCTATATTGGGAATGACAATCTCGCACTCGGACTGCTAGCTATAGTCAGGCATACACGCCTGTGAGTGACAATTGTTATCATCAACTTTCAGCACACTCATAGCGTTGGGTCAGGCCATCTAGTCAGTATGGTTATAATAACTCATTAAAAGATATTAACAATACGTTAGTGTATAGTTAACTAAACTTATGTACTATTTCAAAGTACTAGTTTACCAGATACAGTTTACAGTAATACATTACAGTTTACAATAACAGTTAATGAATTCAGACATACTCATAGATACAAGTTTACAAAAGGATTACAAATACAACACATTGGTTTACAAATAGAACAGTTTTATGCAAATAAAACTATTTTTCATATACAGCAGAAAATATAGGGTTTTTCTGGAAACAGTTACATATTTAAGAAACATAAGACATTCTTTCAAAACATAAATACTTATGAACTCACTCAACTTTATGTTGATACTCTCTTTTCAAATTACTTGTATTCTCAGGGAACCAGTAGGCAAGTACACCCCGAGCTTTTGAGAAGATGGAGCTATTTATGTCTTGTCTTCTTCTTTTGTACAACTATTTAGTTTCATAATACAAGGTTGAAACACATGTAAATATTTATACTTTTAAAATACAGTGGTTGTTTGTACTCTAATTACTATAATGCATGTGTTGTGATACTACAAATTAATTCCTCCACCCCCCGGACGTTTCCGCCGTCTGGTTTGGGGTGTGACAGATTGGTATCAAAGCATTGTTTATAGTGAACTTAGTATATCAATCCATAAAAGATATACAAACTATAAATACATTTAGGGCTGAGAGCTCTGACTACAAGTATACTTTTAAAAATTTAATTATTTTTACAAGAAGTATACTAACACTTATCTACAAGTACAGTATCAAATCATAAGAACTTAAAAGTATTTGGATGTTGAACATTACAGTCAAACCTGGACAGTTATGTAATCATATCTGGGATTAATATAGCCTGATCAACTATATTGATTTGAGATATGACCAACATGTGTTTGGGAGTGATAGTAGTGTTGTGGCATGCCTACAACTTACCAACTATACATATTCAGAAGAACTTTAGAACAGAACATAAAGATTAAAATACTATAGGGGTATTTTAGGCACTATATATTAATAACACACATGTGAAATCAGTAGAACAATCAGGGGTAGAACTATAAATATTAAGGGTATATTACAATTATATATAATTAAAGTTATATAGACTTAGAATATGTGATTTAGCTTCATTTCCTGTTCCTTGTTTGGTTGTGGATTTAGAGCCGGGTCATTTAATCGAAGGTCGAATATAACCAAGTTATATATAATTAATATGCACTTTATAGTTATAGTAATATATAGAACAAGTTGTACTTAGTACATTATTTGTTAATTGTAGGTCTTTCTTATAGAAACTTATCGTTACTAACTATATTCTATATCTCTTATCCCTATTCTCGCTTAGATAACAATGGCTGGATTTCACATACCCGGAGACCCGTATTTCCCCAATCAAGAACAAGATGCAGAACCAGAGGAAAATCACGAGATTCCCTTAGATGATGACTTTGCTGAGAATTTTCCTGAAGAGAATAATTCTGAATCAGAAGCCTATAATCCACCACCAATTGCTCAAAATCCTAACCCTCGTCCGGTTTTCCAAGGTCCGACACCTCTGTGGGTAGAACGTTTGGAAACATGGAGTCAAGAGCAGGGTCAACCAATGCCTTACAACGGAGACAGAAGCTTCTACAACTTAAGCGAAGGAGGTTCAGCAGACAGAGTCCTGCCGATTATAGTCAGCAGAATTGCTCGAAATGAAATTCAGGGTAGAACAGCCATCAACCGAATCAGGGAAGTTGATGCCAATGTGAGAATTAATACAATCATTATTAATCGTCTTGAATATGCTCGTGAGAGAGATAAAAGGGACAATGAATCTCTATTGCAAGCATTAGCTGAAACTCGAGCTGAAGTCATAGAGCTTCGAGCACGCCTGACAGTGTATGAAAGGCATCTACTTGCTATGGAGCGTCAAATGGCTGAGATGAGGTTTCATCCAAATGATACCCGTCGCCATTAGGAAATACTCTACTCGTTTCCTATTTCACTCTTTTGATTATAGTTAAGTCTATGGATAGGTTTTAGAGTTATTTTTCAGGTTTTTCAGTAAGACCATGAAAATTTTATTTTCGATAGGTCTGTATGATGTCGATATTTTTCTCAGAATTTGGTGTATTGTAGACCTATTTAGGGTCAAGTTTTCCAGACTTATGTATTCAATATGCCAATTTAATCGACATGCATTTTCTTAGTAATTGAAAAATAACCATTCACTTTTATATTATTCAGTTACAAGTTGTACTTTTCATAGACTTCTATTTCCAATTCATTCCAAGATTCATATCAAACTATATGTTTTAGTTCAAAGATATCAGAATTCATATTCACTCTTGATATCTTATCATCTTTGTATCATTTGACTTTTATAGAAAAAGATGCCTCCTCGTAGAAATCCAAGACGTCATAATGTAAATGAACCGCCGGTACCACCTCCGCCACCACCTCCTCAGTTTGACCCCGCTATGTTCCAAGCGGCGGTCACGGCAGCTGTAGCTGCTGCTATGTCTCAGATCCATACTTCTGGTGCTAGTGGGTCTGGATCTGGTACAAATCCCCCTAACCAGGGTGAAGGTCATGGGCATTCGCGAGACTGCACTTATAAAGATTTTTCCAATGCCAAACCCAGGACCTTTAATGGAACTGGGGGAGTTATGGCATTAAGGCAGTGGATAGAGAAGACATAAGAAATTTTCAAAATCTGCTTCTGTCCTGACAGCAGCAAAGTCAAGTTCGCTGCTTGCACTTTTTCGGAAAGAGATTTGACGTGGTGGAATGGTCACGTTAAGTCACTTACTTTGGTAGTGGCTAATTCGATCAGCTGGGAGAACTTCAAAGGTATGCTTATGCAGGAATATTGCCCGCGAGGCGAAGTCCAAAAACTTGAGCAGGAACTCTGGGGTCTTTCAATGGTTGGTTCTGATATATCAACCTATACCAGTAGATTTTGTGATCTGACAATTCTGTGCCTGGAGATGGTTGCTCTGGAAAGCAAGAAAATTAAGAGATATATTTGGGGACTGTCTCCCCAAATTCAGTCAAGTGTTTTAGCTTCAAGGCCTGTTACTTTTGACAGTGCCAAAGAGCTGGCACAATCTCTTATCGACCATGGAGTCCATCAACACCCAGTGGTTGCTACACCAGAACAACCAAAGGGAAACAACAACAACAACAGCAGCAAGAAGGGTCGGAACAAGAAGAAGGGCAAGTTTTCACAGGATTCCTCAAAGAAACAACAACTTGCTACAGTCAACGATGCAATTGTACCTACTACTGTTCCTGTTAATCCAACACCAGCCAAGCCTTATGCTGGAAACCTCCCCAAGTGCAACAAGTGCAATTTTCACCATAATGGAAATTGCAGGGAAATGCAGTGTCGTAACTGTAACAGGATAGGGCATACTGCCCGATTCTGTTGAGCACCACCCCAACCACTTAACCAAGTACCTGCTGCTGGAGTGGGTCAAGCATGCTATCAATGTGGTGAAGTGGGGCATTTCAAGAGAGATTGTCCTAAAGCTGTAAATGCAGGTGGAGTGGGGAGAATTTTAGCCTTGGGCCAGGAAGAAGCAGTGGTAAATCCCACAGTAGTTACGGGTACGTTCCTTATCAACAACACTTATGCATGCATTCTATTTGATTGTGGTGCTGAGAAGAGCTTTGTGAGCCATAATCTCAAACAATTGCTAAATCAAAACTCCCAACCATTAAAAGAAACATTCACAATCGAAATGGCTAACGGGAAATCCGAATCCACCAACGAAATATACATAGGATGTACTCTTACCTTGAATAACTTTTCGTTCCCAATAGACCTTATGCCGGTCTCTATTAAGAGTTTCGACGTCATAATAGGTATGGATTGGTTGTGTCCTAACCGTGTTGACATCCTATGTTATGAAAAAGCCATTCGTCTGAACTTGCCAACTAATGAAACTCTTGTTATTTATGGCGACAAACCCGGAACGAACCTCCATATCATTTCTTGCATTAAGGCAAAGAAGTACCTTCGCAAAGAGTACTGTGCTTTCTTAGCTCACGTGGTAGACAAAAAGCAAGAAGTGAAAGATATCGCGAAAATTCCTGAAGTCTGTAACTTTCTCGACGTTTTTCCCGATGATCTTGCAGGAGTGCCTCCCGAACGAAAAGTCGAGTTTAGAATCGACTTAATTCCAGGGGCTACCCCTGTTGACAAATCTCCATATCGTCTTGCACCTTCAGAAATGCAGGAATTATCCAGCCAGCTTAACGAACTCCTTAGCAAAGGTTTCATAAGACCAAGCTTCTCACCCTGGGGAGCACCGGTTTTGTTCGTGAAGAAGAAGGACGGATCATTCGGTATGTGCATAGACTACCGCGAGCTGAATAAACTTACCATTAAGAATCGATACCCTCTGCCTCGCATTGACGATCTGTTCGACCAACTTCAAGGTGCAAGCTACTTCTCAAAAATAGACTTAAGATCCGGGTATCACCAGTTACGGATTTTGGAGGATGACATTCCCAAAACCGCGTTCAGAACTCGTTATGGTCATTATGAATTCGTAGTGTGCCATTCGGATTGACGAATGCACATGCTGTGTTCATGGATCTAATGAACAGAGTATGTCGTCCATTCCTGGACAAAATCGTCATTGTCTTTATCGACGACATCCTTATCTACTCAAGAAGTGAAGAGGATCATAGCCAACATCTTCGTCAAGTTCTGCAAACTCTTAGAACAGAGAAACTCTATGCGAAGTTTTCAAAATGTGAATTTTGGATTAGGAAGGTTGAATTCCTAGGTCACGTGGTCAGTTCTGAAAGAATACACGTCGATCCTTCCAAAATTAAGGCTATTGAAAACTGGTCAGCACCCAAAACACCTACAGAAATCCGCCAATTCTTAGGTCTTGCTGGCTATTATCGCAGATTCATCCAGAATTTCTCTCGAATAGCTACACCTCTTACCACTCTGACGAAAAAGGGGGTAACTTTTAGCTGGGGAGAAAAACAAGAAACAGCATTCCAAACGCTGAAACGAGCCTTGTGTAGTGCACCAATCCTGTCTCTCCCTGAAGGGACAGAGGATTTCGTAGTGTACTGTGATGCTTCTAATCAAGGGCTTGGATGTGTTCTTATGCAAAGAGGAAAGGTGATATCCTATGCCTCAAGACAGCTAAAGACACATGAAGTCAACTATACAACACATGACCTTGAGCTAGGAGCAGTGGTATTCGCTCTGAAGATCTGAAGACATTACTTATATGGCACGAAATGCACAGTATTCACGGACCATAAAAGTCTCCAGCATATCTTCAATCAAAAAGAGTTGAACATGAGACAACGACGATGGGTGGAGCTACTGAACGACTACGATTGTGAGATTCTTTATCACCCTGGTAAAGCTAACGTAGTAGCTGACGCCCTTAGTAGAAAAGAATACTCGGGACGCCGAGTAAAGTCGTTGACCATGACAATCCATTCACATCTGTCCACACAGATCAGAGAGGCTCAACTAGAGGCCTTAAAACCTAAAAACATGGCAGGTGAAACTTTGAGAGGAATGGATAAAAACTTCAGAGTCAGGGATGATGGAGTCTATTGTTTCATGAACCGGATCTGGACACCAAAGTTCGGTGGTTACCGAGATGTGGTTATGAATGAAGCACACAAAACTCGATACTCCATTCATCCAGGTTCAGACAAGATGTACCTAGACCTCAAGAAACTGTACTGGTGGCCAAACATGATGGCCGAAATTGCTACCTTTGTGGGCAAGTGCCTTACTTGTGCCAAGGTAAAGGTAGAATACCAGAAACCTTCAGGTTTATTGCAACAACCTGAAATACCTGAATAGAAGTGGGAGCGGATTACAATGGATTTCATAACCAAGTTACCCAAGACATCGGGAGGTTATGATACTATTTGGGTAATCGTCGATAGATTAACCAAATCTGCACATTTCTTGCCAATCAAAGAGACCGACAAAATGGAGAAGTTAACAAGAACTTACCTCAAGGAAATCGTTAGACTGCATGGTGTGCCAATATCTATTATTTCTGACCGAGATAGTAGATTCACTTCTCGTTTCTGGCAGTCTTTACAAAAATCTTTGGGAATTAGGTTGGACATGAGTACAGCCTACCATCCACAAACTGACGGACAAAGTGAGAGGACAATTCAAACTTTAGAAGATATGTTGCGAGCTTGCGTGATAGACTTTGGTAAGGCATGAGATACTCATTTACCCCTTGTCGAATTCTCTTACAACAATAGTTATCACACTAGTATAAAGGCTGCTCCTTTCGAAGCTCTCTATGGCCGTAAGTGCAGATCACCTTTGTGCTGGGCTGAAGTGGGTGATACGCAGCAAACTAGAAGTCAAGTTCCTGACAGTACTCTCACTGGTCCGGAAATCATTCGTGAAACCACAGAGAAAATCGTACAAATCTGGGAACGACTTAAAGCTTCCAGAGATAGACAGAAAAGCTACGCCGACAAAAGAAGAAACCCTTTGGAGTTCCAGGTTGGTGACCGCGTCATGTTGAAGGTTTCACCCTGTAAGGGCATGATACGCTTTGGAAAGCGTGACAAGTTGAATCCAAGGTATATAGGACCATTCGATATTCTTGCTAGAATTGGTCTCGTAGCTTACAAACTCCGACTACCTCAAGAACTAAGTAACATACATCCTGTTTTCCACGTCTTAAACTTGAAGAAGTGTCTGTCCGACGAGACTCTTGTTATCCCACTCGACGAAATCGAGATCGACGAGAGCCTCAACTTCGTGGAAGAACCAGTAGAAATCATGGACCAAGAGGTCAAACAAACAAAGCAAAGTCGTATTCCTATAGTGAAGGTTTGCTGGAATGCCAAGCGGGGACCTGAATTCACTTGGGAACGTGAGGATCAAATGAAATTAAAATATCCTCGTCTTTTCGATTAGTTATTTGTAATTACTTATTTGCTTAAAATCTAATTTCGGGACGAAATTCTCTCTAACGGGGGGATAATGTAACATCCCGTTATTTTCCTATTTGTAAAGTCAACACAAGTCAACCGAAGTAAACTAAAGTCAACTAAAGTTCTTTTTATTATTTGGATTTTTATTTAAGATTATGATAATAACCTTTATTTGCTAAAATCTTTATAATATCCATAGTTGAATTTAGAAGGAAAAGGCTTAAAATCGAGAACTTCGCTACTTATTCTTGCCTCAAACCGTATACATTTCGGACCGTAAACTCCTCGGCGGCCGTAAACGAGGCTTCGGCCGTAAACATCAAACCGACTTCGGACCGCAAACTCCTCGGCCGTAAACCCTCGCACATATATATAGATTTCCTTCATTTTCTCACTATTTCTCACACATTCAACCCAAGAAACTCGGTTTTCTCTCAACTATCATCAATATTTACACCTTAATCTTCAAATAAGTAAGTGTTTCTCCTATTTTAATTAGTTGATACCTTGCTTAATCTAGTGAAACTCTATGATTTCATCCATGAAATCATCTCTTTTGCTTAGATCTTCAAGAACACCAAGACCACATACTAGTTCTTTAGGCCGTGAACACCTCATTCAAGCTTCAAAACGTAAGTATACATCCTAATACTAGTTATTCTATAGAAATTCATAACTTACAACCTTGAAAACAATCAATTCCAAGAACAATGAGATTTTACGGCCATGAGCATCTCCCTTGGCCGTAAACTCCTATGAAGAACATCTTAGGCCGTAAACTCCATGGCCGTGAACACATTGTGTGGCCGTAAACCCCTTTAGAACAATCACATGTGATTGTAACACTTAAATTCAAGTGTTTTCTAGTCCCTAAAGTGGTTTCTTATCATATCTAACTGTTATATACACTAATTATATCCATATATGTGTCATTATATGTTAAATAGGATCTGTGTGTGTGTTCAAGTCTTCACTTGACACCTAGCATCCTATACCACTCTTTCATCCAAACTACTCACTACATGTGAGTTCATACCCCCCATATTTTCATAGTTTTTACTGTTTTAAGAGGGGGGGGGGAATACAAGTCTAACACAAAGATTTTGTGTTATAACAAATAATTTTAAATGGATTACAGTTATCAAAACAAATGGTTTCAAACATCTTATCGAAATTAATTTCAGTATCATCAAATCAAATGGTTTTAAGTGACTGTTTCAAAAAGACATCAAGTCACCAAAATGAATTTCAAAATATCTAACTTCTTTTAAATATTTTATAAACTTATATTTTTCCCCAAAAATTATACTAGTATAAATATATTTATATAAATAAGATTTAAAAGATTTAGGACTAATAACCCACTTTGGTTCCTTTTCCTTGTTTGGATGTGGGATTACAAGTATCAATTATTTGTCCGAGTGTCATTTAAATTTTACTTATATATATATTTGTATATGTATACAAGTATAAAAGTTTACGCATTTAGTTTCAATTACCCTTTGTAACAAGTTGAGCAAAGAGTTATATTCATTAATACTAAGTATCAATACAGAAAGTACATATAAATTATAATAGGTATAATTTATGATTCACAGAACATTAATTCATGATTCAATCATACTAGAGTACATTGTTTTACAAAAACAAAGGTTTAATTCAAAACTATTCAGGCGTATACACTCTGAAGTAATCATTTATTTCAGAATGATTGAGTTTTCATAATTATTATACATGTAACGTTTATATGCTTTTATGAGTCAAGTAGTATAGTTTGTTTAATTTATTTTAAACAATATAGTAAACTCCTGATATTATGACCAGAGTCTCCATTAGGGGATCGAAACAATGTGTGTATAGATCTATATTGGGAATGACAATCCCGCACTCGGACTGCTAGCTACATTCAGGCATACACGCCTATGAGTGACAATTGTTATCATCAACTTTCAGCGCACTCATAGCGTTGGGTCAGGCCATCTAGTCAGTATGTTTATAATAACTCATTAAAAGATATTAACAATACGTTAGTGTATAGTTAACTAAACTTATGTACTATTTCAAAGTACTAGTTTACCAGATACAGTTTACAGTAATACATTACAGTTTACAATAACAGTTAATGAATTCAGACATACTCATAGATACAAGTTTACAAAAGGATTACAAATACAGACATTGGTTTACAAATAGAACAGTTTTATGCAAATAAAACTACTTTTCATATACAGCAGAAAATATAGGGTTTTTCTGGAAACAGTTACATATTCAAGAAACATAAGACATTCTTTCAAAACATAAATACTTATGCACTCACTCAACTTTATGTTGATACTCTCTTTTCAAATTACTTGTATTCTCAGGGAACCAGTAGGCAAGTACACCCCGAGCTTTTGAGAAGATGGAGCTATTTATGTCTTGTCTTCTTCTTTTGTACAACTATTTAGTTTCATAATACAAGGTTGAAACACATGTAAATATTTATACTTTTAAAATACAGTGGCTGTTTGTACTCTGATTACTATAATGCATGTGTTGTGATACTACAAATGAAGTCCTCCACCCCCGGACGTTTCCGCCGTCTGGTTTGGGGGTGTGACAGCTTTGGGCCGCAAAAGGTTTACGGCCGTATACTCCTCAGACCGTAAACCCTCACAGCCGTAAACGAGGCCGTAAACGGCTTCGGCCGTATACTCTTCGGATCATATCTTCTCGGAAGCCGAACCTTATCGTATTGGAACTTGTTCACGGTCGTAAACTCTAACCGACCTCGGGCTGTAAACGTGGTTCATGGTCGTAAACCCTCAGACTGTGAACCCTCGAACATATATATAGATTTCCTTCATTTTTCACCATTTCTCACACTTCCAACCCAAGAAACTCGATTTTCTCTCAACTATCATCAAGAGTTTTCATCTTGATCTTCAAATAACTAAGTGTTTCTTCCATTTGTTAGTTGATACCTTGCTTAATCTAGTGAAACTCTATGATTTCATCCATGAAATCATCTCTTTTGGTTAGATCTTCAAGAACACCAAGAACACACACTAGTTCTTTAGACCGTGAACACCCCCTTCAAGCTTCAAAACGTAAGTATCCTTCCGTATACTAGTTATTAAATAAAATCTCTTAACATACACCCTTGAAAACAACCATTTCCCAAGAACAATAAAAGTTTACGGCCATGAGCATCTCCCTTGTCCGTAAACCCTCCTCAAGATCTTCCTTGGCCGTGAACATCATTGGCCGTAAACACCATGGCCGTGAACACCCTTGTGTGGCCGTGAACCCCTTTAATGCAATCAAATGTGATTGTAACACTTCAATTCAAGTGTTTCCTAGTCCCTAAAGTGGTTCCCTATCATAATTAGTTGTTATATACACTAATTATATCCATATATGTGTCATTATATGCTTAATAGGATCCGTTTGTGCTCGAGACTTCACTTGACACTTAGCATCCTATATCGACCTTTCACTCGAATCACTCACTACAGGTGAGTTCATACCCCCGTATTTTCATAGTTTTTACTGTTTTAAAGGGGGGGGGGGGGAATACAAGTCTAACACAAAGATTTTGTGTTATAAACAAATGGTTTCAAATATCTTATCAAAATGGATTTCAGTTATCATCAAATCAAATGGTTTTCAATGATTGTTTCAAAATGACATTAAGTTACCAAAATGTATTTCAAATTATTAAACTTCTTTTAATGTTTTTATAAACTTATATTTCTCCCAGAAATCATACTTGTATATATATATATATATATATATATATATATATATATATATATATATATATATATATATATATATATATAAATGAGATTTAAAAGGCTTAGGACTGATAACCTACTCTGGTTCTTTTTCCTTATTTGGATGTGGGATTACAAGTATCAGTTATTTGTCCGAGTGTCATTTAAATTTTACTTATATATAATTGTATACGTATACAAGTATAAAAGTTAGTTCATTAAGTTCAATTACCCTTTGTAACATGTTGAGCAAGGGGTTGCATTCATGAATACTCGGTATCAATACAGAAACTTGTGACAACCCGAAAATTTTTGCCTTGTAAAGTCCAGCCATTCAATTCAACCAAGAGTCAGACTCGTTTCTACTATCTTTTAGCATTGTTTAGAGTCTGTTTAAGGGTTCTAAACTTAGTACAATCAAGCTATGGGTTTAGGGATGTGCCAGCTAAAGTTCTTCGCGTTGCAATCGAGTCGAACACTCCGTCAAATGGAGTGTACGACCGTATTAAAAATAATATTTATTAATATATAATAATCATATAAAAAAGAAATTAAAAAATTATTTAAATAAGTTAATAATCCAAGAAAGAAAGAGGTGGAGTTTGAGGCACAATTGTCTTTCCAACCTATTCGGCCAAAAAAATATGATTTTGGAGCTTTCTGGAAAATACATATCTTACCGGGAAAGACCTATTTTTTGTGCATATCAAACAATCTTTCCGGTCCATTCAGCCAGAAAGATCTGTTTGGACCTAAAAAGATGTCTATCAAACAGGGTCTTAAAGTTGAAACATTTGTAATGTATAAAACATTTTTTGATTGAGTTACTAGTTATATTAAATTTATTCTAAGACATTATGTAAATATTCACTACGCTTAGCTTTGTAGTTTCTTATTTTGACACTTTCAAAGTTCATCCAAAATTAATTATTAAAATTTGATTAATTTAAAATTTATTAGGAGATATATGTAAAGATAACTAACCACTAATAGAAAGAAAGCATATATGTAGCCATCACATGAACTTTCTACACCAATTAAGTGTTTAAATGATGTTTTAAGTGATTCCTTTACATGGTACACACCATTTGAACTATCGCCGACCAATATTTGCAACAATAGTTCAAATTTTCAAATCTTCTTAACAAAAATTGATGTCGAATAGTAAAAGTTGGCTATGAAATGATGTTAATTAATGTAAAATATAAATATAAATAATAATAACCGAAAGTCTATATAATATAATTAAAAATGATATCTTATCTTTATGTTTCTACTTTTTCTTTCTAGAAAGGCAAATATTGGTCATATTTTTCTTTCACTTTATATTTCCCCTTAGGCTTGGAATCTTGTAAGAAAATGGCATCAATTATATGCGATGTTACTATTTAATATTCAGTGGCCATAAGCTTAATGAAGTAAGCGGGGACGTAATATATATAATGGGGGTAAGTGGAGAAAGTCATGTATACCTAGATCGTGCTTCAATTTACATATAAAACATTAGTTAACTTTAAAGGTTATTTTTACAAACCTGAATATGATTTTCCCGTCATTCAATATGTTTGGAAGACTGAGTTCGAAGAATTTGGGACGACATGGTTTAGTTGTTCCGTGGTAATATCTACATGATGATATTGGACCTCTTCATAATGTTTTCATCCACCATACGTGACCGGTACCCCGAGCTACATAATTTTAATAGAATTCTTATATATTGCATTATTACAAAGTCTTATGTCTTGCCATGAATCTCTAAAATGGTGTCCTTCTGAGTCTCGACACTAACCCAAAAGCATATTAATTTGAACGTCATAGTGAGTAATGTTTTTTAATTGAAAACTAACAAATGAAAGACATATAACGGCTAGGATTTCGTATTATTATCAAAGAGAAGTACAAATACAATGAAAGGGAAATACATAATATATAGACTAGTTAATTAGGGTTTCCTAGCTAAAATGCTCAATCATAAAATCCAATACAAGATAAAGCCCAAAATCTTATTAGGCTAACATCCCCCCTCAAACTCATAATGCAACAACAATAAGCATTAAGAGTTTGTCAGACAAAAAATGGAAACGAGGAGCAGTCAACGGCTGCGTAAGAATATCAACAATCTGCAAAGAGGAAGGAACATAAGGAAGGGAGATAGTGCCCTTCTGGAGATGATGTCGTGTGAAATGACAATCAATCTCAATGTGTTTTGTGCGCTCATCAAAACACTGAATTCTTGGCAATCATTATCGCACTCTTGTTGTCACAATACAAAGGGGTAGGCTGAGAGATGTGAATGTCCATATCTGCAAGAAACCATCTCAACCAAATAATTTCACAAGTGGCGATAGCCATGGCTCGATACTCAGATTCTGTAGAAGATCGAGAGACAACATATTGTTTCTTGCCTTTCCATGATATCAATGAATCTCCAAGAAAAAGACAATACCCAGTAGTAGACTTACGATTATAAATATCACTATCCCAATTTGCATCACTATATGGCAGCACACCCCCATATGGCAGCATACCCACCCTTATATAAAGGGGACACCCCTTTCCTTTCATTCCTTTAACACCTTGGCAACACACAACACCATTTCTCTCAAGCTTCTTCAACCACAAACCCTCTCAAGGCTTCAAAAACGTGAGTAATCCATCCCTTAGCTTGTTGTTCTTGAAGAACCTCTTGATCTAGGCCTTGAATCATCAAAGTCCCGTCATGTTCTTCATCTCTTTGAAGAAGTGCGGCCACACACCCACATAAGTGGCCTCACACTCCTAAAAGACCCTCCAAAGTGAGAGTTTGGCTTTCATCTTCGAGTTAGACATGACCATAGCCTTGCTACACCTTGGAAATGGCATTTTTGGACACAAAACTTGATGGGTGTATGACCACACACTCATGAGTGCGGCAGCACACTCCTGTGTGCGGCAGCACACTCCGGTGTGTGGCAGTACACTCCTGTGTGTGGTAGCACACTCCCTTGTGCAGCAGCACACACATTTGTGCGACCACACACACACCATAGGACCACAAACCCATTTCTAAGACCCTTAACTTGTACTACAACTAAGTATGGACCTAGAACACTTCATGGATGCAAGTATGGACCTTGAAAACACCTCAAAGGTACCTTCCATCATGATTGTACGGCCGCACAGCCATTGGGCCGCACACCCATGGCCGTACACACCATTAAGGTGGCCATACACCTCCCTCATGCAATCCTTTAAGGTCCTAACACTTAGTGCGAGTAGTCCCAAGTTCTTAGAGTGGTTCTTCATCACATCTAGTGGTGAAATACCTTCATTTGACTCCTTTGTGTGTCATTACGTGTTAATTAGGATCAAATCGTGTTCAAGGCTTCACTTGAACATCCCACATTCCGTATCGATCCTTCATTCAAATCGCCCGAGGTGAGTTCATACCCCTACGTTTTTCCGAGTTTTTCATGTTTTCAGGGAGGGAATACAAGCAAAAGTACAAGGAAACTTGTGCTCAAAATATATTATTTTGTTTAAGATAATTATATTTTCAGTATGCTTTTAAAACGGAAAACAGTTTTACCAAACGATTAAGAAATCAACTCGTAGAAACAGTTTTCAAAACTAGAACAATGAACTTGTGAAGCATGTAGTAAAATGTATTATTTTATAAAGGATTCATGCAAATCATAAACAGGATTTTCAGTATTTTTACTTGTAAATTTGTTAGGCTAAGTTTGAGACACGTCCTTGGTAACACTCCCACAGAATCAGAGTGTAGAACTAGCACTTGTGACCAGAGTCTCTTGTAGGGAGAGCGTGACTGTTGTATATAGATCTATACGGGACTGAAAATCCCGCACCTCACTGCTAGCTACAGTTGGACCGGCAGGTCTGCAGGTGACAAAGTCATTAAGGATATCGGCCGTTGCGGGCCATATCCAGTCAGTTATGGTCATGAAACTCACAACCTAGATAGCAGAGATTTACTTTTGTAATAATGAATCAAGTGAACTGACCTCAAAGTAATAACCGATTTAATTACTGGAGGGTATTAATAATAATATCTTCATGACTTAGTTCATCACGGTTTTCTTTTATTTAGTTTTTAAGGCTAATATACCTCTCTGGGTGTAACCAGGGTTTTTAAAAAGAAAACTGCTTTTATCAACACGAGCATGGTAGATACTTGCAAACCTCAGTTTAAAATGGATAATCAACCATCAACCTTTAGGGAAAATATAGGATTTTCCCAAGATAAACCGACTATTCAAAACGGACTGTTTTACAACCAACGGATATTCATATTCATTCCACGACTCCTTGGATTGTACATATCTTGTACGAATCTGGAAGTCATGGAAGGAATGGGCTTTCAAAAACGTTTTTCATAAGAAAATATAGGATTTTCTTGAGGAACACTTTTCAAAAGGATCAAAGAACATTTTTCCACCAAAAACTAAACGCTTTTGAACTCACCAGCTTTATGCTGATATTCCTTCAAAACTGCTTGTATTCTCAGGGAATTAGTAGACAGGTACTTCCAGGAGTTCGGAGAAGTCGAAGTGTTAGAGTCGCACCTTTCTATTTTACTTTTGATATGAACAAAACTATGTATTAAACAATGTAAACCTTTTTCACATATGTATTCAATGTTTGGTTGTGTTTACTATGCTTGCCATGATACAATTGTTGTGATACTACGCATGACGTCCTCCGCCCCAGAACGTTTCCGCCGTTCCGGTTTTGGGGTGTGACAGATTGGTATCAAAGCCTTTGTTTATAGCGAACTAAGTATACCGAACCTTACATGGTATACAACTATAAATACTAAGGGGTCTAAGTGCTCTAAACTAAAAGTATACTTTCAAAAATATAAGTATTTTTTATAAAAAGTATACAAGTATACCTAGGTACCGGAATCAGTGTCATAAGTAGAACAAAACAAAAGTATTTTGGATTTTGGACATCGTAGTTAAACCTGGGCAGTTATGTAATCATGTCTAGGGTGAATATAGCCTGATCAACTATATTCAGTCGAGACATGACCAACATGTGCTTGGGAGTGACTGTGGTGTTGCAGCAAGCCTAAAAACTTACCTAGATACCAGAAGAGTTCTAGAACCGAACATAAGGATTAAAATACTATAGGAGTATTTTAGGATGCTATAACGACCAAGCCAGAAACTTGCCCAAGAATCCAATCTTCAAGAATCAACCCTGTAGCTATAATACATTGGAAGTATTATTAGATTCGATGCCTATTAACTATCCCTTTACCATCACCTCGCGTAGATAGCATGGCTGGATTCCACCTCCCTGGCGACCCATACTTTCCCAACCAAGGAGATGATGGATGAATCGAGCCAGAGCCAGAAGGAAACCATGAAATCCCTTTGGACGATGACTTTGCCGAACCATTTCCTGAAGAGACTGACTCGGAACCCGAAGTCGAGAACCTACCTCACGTGGCCCCAATGCCAAACCCTAACCCTCGAGCTGAATTCCAAGGTCCAACGCCCATGTGGGTTCGGAGTTTGAATAGGTGGAGCCATGAGCAAGGCCAACCCCTCCCATATAACGGTAACCGCAAATTCTACAATCTGGATGAAGGAGGTCCTGCGGACAGGGCCCTTCCAATCCTGATACGCCGAGTGGCTCGCAATGAGGAACTGGGTATGGCAACCCTTCAGCAAACTATGGAGCTCGAAGCTGATTCGAACACCAGCACGGACCGCATCCGTTGCTTCGAGATTTCTCATGCGAGAGCTGCAAGGAACAATGAAGCCCCGCAGCGAGAGTTAGCTACCACTCGAGCTGAGGTCATAGAGCTCCGAGCACGCCACATAGTATACGAGAGCCGCCTGCTTGACATGGAGCGCCAGCTGGCTAACTTAAGGATCCGTCCGAGGAGTGCATGTCGCCGATAGGAGAATACTCTACTCATCCTCCCTTTTTGGTCTAAGGAATAACCTTCATATCTATGTTCTAAGTAGCTCTTTTATGTAAACATCTCTTTTGTCTTTAAAAGCATGCGTCATAGGAAGTACTCTTACCTTAAGACGATCATTCATTTTTCCCATCAATTTCATATCGGCCTCCATAAAAAGGTACGACGTCATAATCGGCATGAGATGGCTGAGCCCAAGTCATGCCGATGTCCTTTGCTTCGAGAGGGCGATTCGTCTCAGTCTTTCTTTCTGACGAAGTCCTCACTGGTCATAGTAATAAAATTTGTTCGAACCTTCGTATCATTTCCTACGCCAAAGCCCAGAAGTATCTGCGAAAGGGATGCCATGCATTCCTGGCTCATGTTGCCGATGAGACGCAAAAAGTTAAAGGCCTCAAGAGCATCTCCGAAGTCTGCAACTTTCCTGATGCTTTCCCCAAAGAAATTCAAGGGATTTCTTCCGAGTGTCCAGTTGAATCCCGTATCGACTTGATCCCCGGAACTATCCTTATAGCTAAATCTCCATATCGTCAAGAGCCGACGAAAATGTGAGAGTTATCCAGCCAGCGCAATGAGCTGAACAACAAGGAGTTCGTAAGTTTATTGTATGTGAACTTTACTGCGTTCAGAATTTTCTATTCTTGCTAAGACCACATCATGGGGATGTGGGTCGAATCAATGAGAGTCAGATAGCAAAACGGGAAATCTTAATGCATAGATAAACATTTAGGATACATCCAGAGGCAACCATTGTTGCTCACAAGCTTCTTTTCTTGACATGTAGCAGAATCATGCCTCCGAAGGAACGTAACCAACCCACCAGTAAGACACCAGTCCTCCAGATGGACTCAGCTACGTTCCAATCTACTGTCACAGCCGCCGTAGCAGCCGCCCTAGCTGTTCTTAACGCTAACAACCCAAATGGGAATGGGGACATTTTCCACACCTCGAACTGTAGCAACACACCAGGAAACCAACAAGGGCTTATCCGGGAAGACACTCCAACTCCCAAACCTAAGAGCACCAAACGAAAATTTTGGATCGAGAGGAAGTACAAGTCGTCTCAGAAACTCGCCAAGAGACGACAACCCGAGATAACTCCTACAGCCACCACATCTGCCCAACCAGTGCCAATTCCCGTGCGGCAATATGCTGGAAAACTTCCAAATTGCGAGAAATGAAACTTCCACCACGTAGGAAAGTGCCGAACACTTCAATGTAAGAACTGCAACAGACAAGGACACACCACCCATCACTGCAGGGCACCCGCACAGCCAAACACCTCGATTACTGGTGTGAAGATGGGTCAGGTTTGCTACAATAGTGGCGAACCCGGACATTTCAAAAGAGATTGTCCAAGGGCTAAGGATGGCAAGAAAGCTCGCTTCGCAAAGACCTCGACCCAACACATCACTTCCACAACCGATGCTAGCATAGTTCAAGTGTGCGGTGCATGTGGCGAAATGGGACATTTCAAAAGAGACTGCCCAACAGAGAAGAACAATGAGGAAACAGGAGGAGTCTAACCTCAGGGGATGAGGACACATCAATGAAACCCGCAGTGTTTTGGTACGTTTCCGAAAACCCCAATAATTGTGTATAATTGTGATTTCTTTCTCGTCCAAATTAAATCACGACATTCCCATAAGATTTGAAACCCGAAGGAGTAAATTATGATAGCTTGGTGAATACGTTAGAGTCAGTTGTAGCTATGCGTGACTTGTATACACCAAGCGATTATAAAAGGATTTAGTAAGAACCATTCCATCAAGTGTTCATAGTTTCAAAACATCAGGACCCTCGTATTAGTAGTACACACCAAGTTCAAATCGAACACAGAAAACGCCAGGCACATTCATCTAGGAACACCAATGTACTAACAAAACGATCCTCCCGGACTAACTTAACGCACGATTCTACGTCGTCATCCTGTTCAGTCCGACTGAGTCTATGTCATACCCAACCCTTTTGTCATAAATCGTTCGATCGCAAAAACTCCCGTCACTCGTAACGACAAATTTGATGCGAACTTCGAAAATTCATCACTCTTCGAAAACCCGAAAGTATTCATACGAAGAGTCTCACCCACAAAGAAATGGACAGAGTAAGAGGGCTATCCGGACAATTGGAAATACGTCATGGGACACTCATCTACCCTTAGTGGAACTTTCTTGCAACAACGGCGACCTTTCCAGCATCAAGGCTGCGCCGTTCGAAGCCCTCTAAGGCCGTAAGTACAGACCCCCTCTGTGCGGGGCTGAGGTGGGCGACACGCAACTAATCAAGAGTCAAGTCCACGACAGTACTCTCACGAGTCCTGAAATCACCCGGGAAAGTCCTGATACGCTTCGGAAAGCGTAGTAAGCTAATTTCAAGATACGTTGGATCGTCTGAGATTCTTGCTAAGGATCGGTCCCATAGCGTACAAACTCCAGCGCTTAGCAGCGTTCATCCCGCCTCCCACGTGTCAAACCTAAATAAGTGTTTGCCCGATAAGACACTTGTGGTTCCCCTCGATGATATCGAGCTAGACGAGATTCTACGCTTCATGGGGGGGGGTCATTCAAATTCATGGAACAGGAATTCAATCGAACGAAGTAACGTCACATCCCTATAGTGATGGTACGCGGGAATGCCAACCGAGAACTTGAATTCATTTAGGAACACAAGAATACAAGGAAACAGAGGTACCCCCATCATTTTCAAGTCCGCGAGTTACATCTTTATTCTTGAATTTCGGGACGAAATTCCCTCTAACGGGGGGATGATGTGACAACCTGGAATTTTCTCATTGTACATCTAGCCAATTCAATCAATGTTAAGCTTGCGCTGTTAACTTCTAGCACCGTTTAAGGGTCCATTTAAGTATTCTAAGCATGGGTACAGTCAAGGTTGAGGTTAGGAATGAGTCAGCAAACCATAGGGTGACAAAACCGGGCCATACACACCTTCAGGAGGAGTGTACGGTCGTACACATGGGTGTGCGGCCGCACACCCCCCATATGGCAGCATACCCACCCTTATATAAAGGGGACATCCCTTTCCTTTCATTCCTTTAACACCTTGGCAGCACACAACACCATTTCTCTCAAGCTTCTTCAACCACAAACCCTCCCAAGGCTTCAAAAACGTGAGTAATTCATCCCTTAGCTTGTTGTGCTTGAAGAACCTCTTGATCTAGGCCTTGAATCATCAAAGTCCCGTCATGTTCTTCATCTCTTTGAAGGAGTGCGGCCACACACCCACATAAGTGGCCTCACACTCCTAAAAGACCCTCCAAAGTGAGAGTTTGGATTTCATCTTCGAGTTAGACATGACGATAGCCTTGCTACACCTTGGAAATGGCATTTTTGGACACAAAACTTGATGGGTGTACGACCACACACTCATGAGTGCGGCAGCACACTCCTGTGTGCGGCAGCACACTCCTGTGTGCGGCAGTACACTCCTGTGTGTGGTAGCACACTCCCTTATGTAGCAGCACACACATTTGTGCGACCACACACACACCATAGGACCACAAACCCATTTCTAAGACCCTTAACTTGTACTACAACTAAGTATGGACCTAGAACACTTCATGGATGCAAGTATGGACCTTGAAAACACCTCAAAGGCACCTTCCATCATGAGTGTATGGCCGCACACCTATGGTCGTACACACCTTTAAGGTGGCCATACACCTCCCTCATGCAATCCTTTAAGGTCCTAACACTTAGTGTGAGTAGTCCCAAGTTCTTAGAGTGGTTCTTCATCACATCTAGTTGTGAAATACCTTCATTTGACTCCTTTATGTGTCATTACGTGTTAATTAGGATCAAATCGTGTTCAAGGCTTCACTTGAACATCCCGCATTCCGTATCGATCCTTCATTCAAATCGCCCGAGGTGAGTTCATACCCCTACGTTTTTCCGAGTTTTTCATGTTTTCAGGGGGGGAATACAAGCAAAAGTACAAGGAAACTTGTGCTCAAAATATATTATTTTGTTTAAGATAATTATATTTTCAGTATGCTTTTAACACATAAAACAGTTTTACCAAACGATTAAGAAATCAACTCGTAGAAACAGTTTTCAAAACTAGAACAATGAACTTGTGAATCATGTAGTAAAATGTATTACTTTATAAAGTATTCATGCAAATCATAAACAGGATTTTCAGTATTATTACTTGTAAATTTGTTAGGCTAAGTTTGAGACACGTCCTTGGTAACACTCCCACAGAATCAGAGTGTAGGACTAGCACTTGTGACCAGAGTCTCTTGTAGGCAGAGCGTGACTGTTGTGTATAGATCTATACGGGACTGACAATCCCGCACCTCAAGTGAACTAACCTCAAAGTAACAACCGATTTAATTACTGGAGGGTATTAATAATAATATCTTCAGGACTTAGTTCATCACGGTTTTCTTTTATTTAGTTTTTAAGGCTAATATACCTCTCTGGGTGTAACTAGGGTTTTTAAAAGAAAACTACTTTTATCAACACGAGCATGGTAGATACTTGCAAACCTCAGTTTAAAACGGATAATCAACCATCAACCTTTAGGGAAAATATAGGATTTTCCCGGGATAAACCGACTATTCAAAACGGACTGTTTTACAACTAACGGATATTCATATTCATTCCACGACTCCTTGGATTGTACATATATTGTACGAATCTGGAAGTCATGGAAGGAATGGGATTTCAAAAACGCTTTTCATAAGAAAATATAGGATTTTCTTGAGGAACACTTTTCAAAAGGATCAAAGAACATTTTTCCACCAAAAACTAAACCTTTATGAACTCACCAGCTTTATGCTGATATTCCTTCAAAACTGCTTGTATTCTCAGGGAATTAGTAGTTAGGTACTTCCAGGAGTTCGGAGAAGTCGAAGCGTTAGAGTCGCACTTTTCTATTTTACTTTTGATATGAACAAAACTATGTATTAAACAATGTAAACCTTTTTCACATATGTATTCAATGTCTGGTTGTGTTTACTATGCTTGCTATGATACAATTGTTGTGATACTACGCATGACGTCCTCCACCCCAGAACGTTTCCGCCGTTCCGGTTTTGGGGTGTGACATAGAGGGAAACACAAGAGTGTGGAACTGAGTACCACGTAGATATCTCATAATACGAAAAACAGCTCCCCAATGAACAGTAGTAGGAGCAATGACAAACTGGCTAACCACATGAATTGCATGAGCAATATCTGGTCTAGTGACAGTCAGGTAAACCAAACTCCTTACAATGGCACGATAAATGCTTGGATCTGATAATGGAACACCATCATTTGGAGTGTACTTTGCATTACTCTCTATAGGCGTATCAACTGTCCGATTATCCGTGAGTCGTGCGCATTCAAACAAATCGGAAATATACTTCGTTTGAGATAAAAGATAAACCTTTGGAGACTGAGCAACTTCAATCCCCAAGAAATAACGTAGCAAACCCAAGTCTTTCATAGCAAAACGGTGAGCCAATCACGCTTTAAAGACTCTATACCATCATGATCATCACCAGTAATAATCATGTCATCAACATATAAGGAAAGAATAATCCGACTTGCATTCGTACAGTGAACAAATAGATTCGAGTCATGGTTACTTGGTTGAAAACAAAGCGAAGTAATCACCATAGAAAATTTCTCAAACCAAGCACGAGGGGCTTGTTTGAGGCCATATAGTGCTTTTCGAAGTCGACAAACTTCACATGGTTGGTGAGCAATACCAGGGGGGAGGAGACATGTATACTTCCTCATGAAGATCACCATTCAATAACACATTCTTGGCATCCATCTGATAAATATTCCTTTGGCGAATGGAATAAAATGCAATCAAGGTGCGAACAGTCATCATATTTGCAACAGGAGCAAACGTCTCCTCATAATCCATACCATACTTTTACGCGAACCCTTTCGCAACAAGTCTAGCTTTATAACGCTCAACAGATCCATCAGACTAGGGATGAGCATTGGAACCGGCCCGAACCAGAACCGAACTTGGTGGAAAATAGGAACCGAATCGGACCGCCGGTTCTACAGGTTCCGGTTCCTACCAGTTCTTGCCGGGTCTTCAATGTTTGAACCGGTCCTCGAGAAATAGCAAAATATTTTGAGAAATATTTCGTTATGGTTTCGGTTTTTGCTAGTTCTATCGGTTCCTGGTTCCAAAAATCCACAAGTATATCGTCCTGGTCCTGGACCGATCGGTTCTATCTGGTTTCGGTTCCGACCGGTTCCCCGGTCCAAATGCTCATCCCTACATCAGACTTTTGTTTTGATTTTGTATATCCAATGAAAACGAATCGTGTGCTTTTCGGGCGGAATTGGAACCAGATCCCATGTATGAGTTTCATAAAGAGCTACAAGTTCCTCAGGCATAGCGGTCTGTACAAGATGACTGATATACAGTGCCATCCGATGCCAATAATTGTATAAAATCATTGGAGGTAAATTTTCCTCCCAAATCACACCAAAAACATTTTATAATTGTAGAGTGTTGAGTCTTGACAAGAGCTCTGAATTCACTATATATGGTGAAAAAGTCAGACATGCGCTTCATAAAATAAACTCACGTATAACGAGTGTAATCATCAATGAATGAAACATAATAGTTAGCTCCCGATTTAGAGGAGAGCGGAGATGGACCCCACACATCAGAATGCATGAAATCAAAAGGAGTAACATAATGAGTGACACTTTTATTAAACGGTAAAGCAGAAGATTTTCCAAGTTTACAACCACAGCAATCAGAAATATCATAAGTTTTCAAAGGACCTAACACACCAGTGGAAACCAAAAACTATAAACGAGTCGCTGACACATGTCCCAAACGAGAATGCCAAAGATAAAAAAACAGACGATGAAGGGTTTAAACGAAAAGACAATAAATCGACACTAGATGCAACAACATCAGCAACATGTAGCTGCTCCAAAACATAGAGCTCTTCCTGTCTAAGACCTATCCCAATCACCCTCTGAGACCGAATGTACTGTACACAGCAGAATGAATCAGAAAAGAAGACCCAACAACCATATTTACACAACTGACTGAACGATGGAAGATTTAAAGGAAGTGTAGGAATGTAATACATATCTATTAAAGATATATAAGGAGTGACAATAGAACCAACACCCTCTACTGACATGGGTGTAGCACTAGCATACATAATAGAGACAGGTGTATGAGAAGATAATAAAGCAAAAGATGAAAAATATGGTGACATGTGATGATATGCACCAGAATCCAATATCCAAAAGGATGAAGGAATTCCTGACGTGTTGGATGAAGACGGACTTGAATGAGACATAGAAGCTGACATTGCAGTTGGATTGGCAACAATGAACTATCTGAACTGCTCAACAATCTGCGGATCCAAGGCTGATAGCGGTGTAAAATTTGTTTCATTATCAACTGAAGGTGTAGCAGCAGTGTACTGTGGTGGCCTAAAAGATGGAAACGAGGGACGTGACTGTCTAGAAGACTTGTTCTGCTGTGAAGGCTGAGACTGTGCAGGTGATCTCGTTTGTTGTTGTTGCTGATTTCCCTTGCTTAAGGACAATTTGCCTTCTAATGGTTCTTCTTTTTACAAAAATCATACTCATCAAATGCAACTTTGGGACGATTTTGGTTTGAAGACTAAGGTTGTTGTGGATCAGCAAAGACAGCAGGAGTGGCTGTCTTGGGACCTTTATCACCATGGGACTTGATACGAGTTTCTTCAGCAATCAACTCAGGAACAACCGAATCAACAGTAGGAAGAGGTGTCGGATGCAAGATTGATCCACACAAGCCTTCAAAATCTGAACGTGATGCCATCAAGAATTGAACCAAACGTTGCTCTTCCCGTCTATCAATATAAAGCTTAAAAGCCTTCAACACATCAAGTTCTGTGAGAGCCAACTGATCCCAAAAATCCGACATAGCTGCATAAAATTCCTAAACACCGATATTTTTCTATTGGAGGGCCGAATATCAAACTCTAATTGATACTGCTTTGCAAAGTTAGACTGAGTATACAGCCTAGCCAAGTGATCCCAAACCTCCTTTGTTGTGTCATACTTCGCCAACTGAGTACCAATAGATTGGATAACATAATTATTAATCCAAGTAATGATCTTGGAGTTATCAGTCTCCCATGAATCCAACAAGGTTGCATAATTATCAGCCTTGTCATCTGTTGGTTTCTTCCTGTCACTTGTAGAATCCCCCACATAGTCTTGCCCTACAAAAAATTCTTCATAACATAACTCTAATAGGCATAGTTCTTGCCATCGAGTTGGATACTAATGGACTAAAGAGAATTATCTATCGGGGCCATATTTCCAATATCAGTCAAACGAGAATAACCAAAGCAACATCAAATATGAATAGCAGCAGCAACAATCAAGATCTCAAAATCAACAAAACCAACAGACGAAACGAAACCCTTAAAGTCGTTGAAACGAACAAATCAAATCAAACTAATACAGAAACGAGCAAGAAAACCATACCCAAAATTGCAAACAATACGTGAATAGTACCGATGAATTGAAACTTCAATGAATAGTGCTGGTGAATAGTACCTTCGATGAATAGTAACTTCGATGAATAGTGATGGTGAATAGTAACTGCGTGAATAGTAACTTGATGAATTGTAACTTCGATGAATAGTGTCGTGCTTGCTACAACTCGCCCCCAAAACGAAAGAACAGATGATCAACCGAGCTCTGATACCATAAAATTTACTGATGATTTGGCCCTTTTCTTCTTGTAACATACATTTTATCGGTTTCATTGTTGACATAGACACCTAGTCATTAAATTAGCTGATAAAATGAATACGATGGGTTATATAATGTCACATTTACTGTAAAATTTGATATCCATCTCATCGGCTCATTTGTGACTATGTATATACGTCAGCAATGAAACCAATAAAATATGTGTTTCCAAGAAAAAAGGGCAGAAAATGAGTTGATGTCTGATGAGATGGATATATTGGGTTACATAAGATTAGATAGACAATTTGATATTTCTTATAAACGTAAAAAATAACGCAGTTGTTGTTAGTTTATGTAATTATTGTAGTCTTCGTTGGATGCATTTTATGTTCCAAAAAGATATACAGTACATCAGGATATCAAGTTTTATGCAAAACATAACATTATATAACTCAACATATCCATCTCATCATCTTATTTAATGACTAGGCGTCTGGGTCAGCAATGAAATCGGTAAAATATATGTTACATAGAGCAAAGGGCCAAATCATCAGTAAATTTTATTTTGGGACTTATTCACAAATTAGGGTAAAATAATGGGACTTTAGTGAAACAGGTAAGTAATAAAAGTGGTAAACCGGAAAAAATGGGTCAAATCGTCATTTTTACCGGTAATTCATGCTTTTTCGTAAACAAAATTTAGTTTGGGACTTTTTCGTAAATTAGGGTAAAATTTTAGGACTTTTCTGGAGATTTCCCTAGATAAATAGGTATTTTTCATTTGTTGATTTGATGTAATAAATTAGTTAAACTAGTTGTATTTACTTTAAATGTAACAAGATGAAAAAATTACCACCTTGAAGGCCTTTTGAAGTGTCCCCTAAGTCCTTTAGGAAAGACTTAATAATTCTTGTGATGGCTCACAAAAATTATTACTAGATATGACTTGGTTTATACATATTATAATGCATGTTTGTGATGTTTATTTTATGTTAAATGTATGTTATGTTTTATGTATGAAAATAGTTTTTACATGTCAAATAACATTTTTCCATAATATAATATCACTTGGAGTTTGAGTAAAAAATATTTAAAAGATAACATAAGATGTTTATAAATTGATATTTACAAAAACGTTTTACCGGTTACTGGTTACCGGTTTACCGGTTAAAACTCAATTTTTGTTGAAAATAGTTTTATTGTACAACTTATAAATACCAAACTTTAAAATACTTGAAATGGTTTAAAAGATGTTTAAACTTTAAATAAACTCCATGTCTTTATAATAAATAATGAGTTTTTATTAAAAAGACTAAAATCGGTTTATAGCGTTATAACGGCAAATAATAAAACTAGTGATTATTTTTTGTGACGAAACTTAATATATGATATAGGTGTTTTAAACATAACGTAACATGTTGATATTATGTTTTATGCATGTTAAATGAGATTTAAAACATAAGTATCATCACCCAAGTTTTAGTTTATCAAAATATGACTTTTATCATAAGATGCATAAAACTGAGTTTATAAAATAAAATGAGTTTATTCTATAAATCCATGAAGTCATAAGTTTTTTATTGTTAAAAGGATATTTAAAATAGTGATTTTATAACTCATCCAAAACTCCAAGTCTTAAGTATAAAATATACTTTTATTAAGACTATTACCGGTTCTTAAAATCGATCTACGACTAAACTTTAAAATACCGGATTTTAGTTTATAATTGATCGCGGTTAATGACAAATAAAATGAAGTTTTATTTGGCACAAAAAGAACCTCATAACAAGTTATATGAATTTTACAAAAGGGTACATGAATTGTTGGATGCATGCAATATTCATGAGACCATGTTTTTAAAAACTATAATTGTAAAACATATATAAACCCTTATTTACAAAACTTCAAATCTATGCAATCCATTTAAAATTCACTTGGGATTTTTGTGCAGTTCATATGGATTTTAGGGTCACCTTATTCATTTGTGTTCTCAAAAACAGTCAAGGTGTTTTTTGTAATTGCTTATAGGATAAAGGTCACCTAACCATTTGTGAAATAGAACTCACATGTTTTTTAAATGGATGATTTGATCAATTTCTTATGTGATAAAGGTCACATAAGCATAAGAGTTTTGAGGCATAGATGGGATAAACATGTCAAACTAAACAATAGTTGTTTAGGATCCCATAATCTAGGAGTTACATATCGTATGCAATTGGTAATCGCTACCTACCAAGTTTGATTAAGTTTATGGGATAAAGGTCGCCTAACCATTTACTTGTTTCGTTAATTGGATCCTAGACTTTAATAAATTAATGTTTTAAGAAACAATATAAGGTATTAAATTTAAAGACTAAATATTGAAAATACTAAATGAAACTTTGTTAAATTCTGTTGATAACTGTTAATAATTTTACGCCCTGCAAAACCTCTCTCTTGTTGAGTTTCAAGAGACAGTAACATTTGATGGTTATAATCTCTATAACTGGTATAATATCTTGAGGTTCTACCATTAAGATAAATAGAAATTATATATACTGAAAGATCCCATACCTGAATAACCTCTGCAACCAGTTAGTCTGATCATGATATTTTGATGGATGTGTTATTGTGATGATGATGACGTATCTCACATCATACTGAAAAAAAAAATTAACCATGACTTGCAGAAAGTCTTGGATAATTATGAAACATATCAGATGCCTCATCAAGTAAAGCAGATATTCAATCAGAACACTAGAAATAGCTTCAAGTCTGTTCAAGCATTGAATAAAAGGAAGTCGAAGAGATTGTGCACTCATATAGACTTACAATTCAGTTAAGGGAAATACAACATAAACCCGGAAATCAAGAAAGAACCAAATGATTAGTGTTGTTTCTATTGTGGAAGAAACTGGACACTAAAGGAGGAATTACTCCTCTCATCTCATCGAGCTGAAGAAGTCTGACTCGGACAAGACTTCAGACATCTATATGATAGAACTATTTATTTTTTTTCCATCATTCACTTGAGTATCTTATACTTTAAGTGAAACTAATAATTGATATTATGAGTTGAGGATTGGAAGAAATAACCAACTGATTACAAACGCATGACATTTCGTGTTGAAGATATAACAAGTGTTGTTATAGTCTTCTATTTAAACAATAGATGTTTTGTACCTATAGTTATAGGGACATGTAACAGTTGTAATTTATGAATAAATCTAGATTTACTTATCGTTTAATGGATGTTCGCATTCATGTTCTGAAACGATGTATTCTGTGTTAGAGAATATTTTCTCATAATGTTATTTATGAAGTAAATCTATAATCTTTCATTAAATTAATAGTTCTGATCATAACACATATATAATCAAATGATATTTGATTGTAACTTATCTATGTCATAATCATCATGACAATATAAATAAGAAATACATATACCAACTTCAAAAGGATGGAATTTTTGAAGGCAAATGAGCTTGATTCATTTGATATATGTGAATCATATTTATATGGGAATATGATTCACAAGTGTCTTTATCTATTAGTAGTTAAAGAACAAAAGGCTTGGCAAAGAATTATACATAAGTGATGTATGTAATCTTTTCAATCCACGAATAGATTTGGTGGTCGATTTTTAATCAATTTCACTGACGACTTTTATTTGTTATTGTTGAAACCTTTGATTTGTTCAAATTGTTTCATAGTGAAGATTGAAATACAACATAATGAGATTATCATTAACCTTTCGTTGTGATAAAGAAAATGAGTTATTGTAAACCAATTCTTCTTGGAACATCTTAGGAGTTGTGGAATCGATTCACAACTCATTTCGAAAAAAACACTCACTCATCATTAGTATGTTTCTTGTGGCACAGGATCACCTGGTCACTTGAATCTATCTTTTGATATTCGAGGTAGCCTTCGTATTCTCTAGTGGGATAGGATCACCTAGCCACTTGATGAATGTCGATAGTACAAGTTTTTAGAGAGGATAAAACATAGACCATTCATTCTATTATATGATGTTTTAAGAGAACTAATTACTTTATAAATTTTTGGAATTATGCTCACTACAACAAATATATTTTAATATATATCTTCCAACCAAACAAGTGGATTAGATACTTATATTAGACTGAGGATTAAATGTTTTATCCTTATCTAAAAGGTATAGAGTTATAGAGCTTATGTTAGACAATAAGTTTAACCACTCTAGCATCTACGTTTAGGATGAAGTTTCTACTAATCCCACTAATTGTAGTTCCCAAAGACAAGTGATTAGAAAGTTCTTTTTCTAAGTGGCAGATATATGGAACTTTAAGAGCTTAAGAACCATAAACTAAATGCGTCATAGTTTGGAACTAACAAATTTTCAACTGTTGTTGAATTTGCTCAATGGTTAATCAGAAACTAATAAAATACATAGAGATGCATTCATGTATGATTATCAAGTATTGGCTTGTTTAATCTTCCTCGATATAGTTTGACTATAAAAGTAAGTGAGTTTTCAAGGGAGAAAACATACATGAATGAAAATATTTCCAAGATTTAAGCTAACATCTCAAAGTAAGAATCTTCTTTCTTATAAGTTAATTACATAGTGTGATTTGATTATGAATCTAGATGATTCTTGTGTTTTCTACAAATCTAGTGGGAGCGTAGTAACATTCCTAATGTTATATGTAGTCGACATATTGATTTATGGAATAAGGGTCTATATAGATAGATCATGACAACTTAAAGGATTAAGTAAAATTGCATTAATTGTCAAGGATCTTAAAGAGCTTAAGATAAAGGACTCTGAGAGAGTTATCTTGTCAAAAACCACATGACATGATTTTGAGCAAAATCCTAGTGCAAATGTTTTTGAACTAGATAATATGATTGTATTCTGTATGCTGATGCAATTGGATTAATCATATATGTCATGATTATGCATAAAGGCTAAATGTGTCGTATGCTTAGAGCATGTCGAATGATACCAGTATAATCCGAGAACAAGTCATTGTGTGACTTATAGGAACATTCTAAAGTACTTTCGAAAACTAAAAAAATATTCCTAATATGCGGAGTGTTTGAAAGAGAGCTATGTTTAAAGTTGTTACACATGTGCTAAGTTTTCAAATAGATTGAGATGAATCTCAGTCACAATCGGGCGTGTCCTCATTATGAATGAAGATATAGTTATATGGATAGTGGTTCCATGTAGATTTCAATTACAGTTACACATTAGAGTTAGAGTACCTCGTGGTTTGGAGAGCCATGTACAAAGATGCTTAATGTATAGTTCATTATGACTATGAGTAATCCCATTACGCAAGTATTGGTATCTAAGTCATATTCAAGCATCTAATTCATTCTTAATAGTTTTTCTTTATATATGAATTATATATAAAACTAAAAATGATTGTATTCACAAAGTTTATACAAATCAAGTTTGTCAAATCTACTTGACAAAGCTGCTTCATTAGCTAAAGCATGAAAGTCAAGCTGGTGCTATAGAGCGTTGTTGATACAAGTAGATGTATTTGATTAAAATTTAGTATTTGGATATTGGAACAATAAAGCAACATATATTGTAATGAATGATATATTGGATATGATTCTTTCATTAAATAATTGCTATGTTCTATATTAGCATGTTTAAATCCTTGAATAACTAGGTTATTCTAAATGTCCATAGTCATTCATAGTTGTGGGAGCATCTATGAGTTAAGACTAATATGAGTGGATTAGTGGATTCTCATGCAGATGAGAACGGAAAAGAGTTGCTACCAACTTCATAGGTACTTGATTGGGAGAATAAGTATTGGACTTGACCCGCATCAAAACCACTTTATGGATCGTAGTCAAGAGTGATATTCTGATCAAGGTTGTATCTTTTTAATCTTAGACCTGAGATACCTATTTGGGACTTGAATTGTAGGAATTGTTGTGCTTAGACATGGTTTAACATTGTTTCGTAAAAAGCAGTCATAAGGGCCATCGTTGGGTATGACATGAACTACATTGATGGGTGTATGTAGTCAAGATGATCTTTGTATTCTTAGATCTGAGATGCATATTTGGGACTTGAAGTGTAGGAATTGTTGTGCTTTGACATGGTTTAACGTTGTTTCATAAAAGACAGTCATAAGGGCCATCGTTGGGTATGACATGAACTACATTAATGGGCGTATGTAGTCAAGATGGGATTTGTCCCTCTTATTCGTTGAGAGCATGACATCTAAGGCCTTAGCTAAAGTTGAACATTAAATGAGATTGATCGTGATCCATATCTCATGTTCGACATGATGTCTGAGACAAAGGAATAATTGATACCACACCTTTAGTAACAATTGCAGCTTAGAGCTCCTGGAATTGGTTGTTGATGAGATGGCACCCTTCATATGCTGTTAGGGACAGTAGCCCGTTGCTAGACGTCAGCTACTGTCTATGCCAGTCTATAATGAATCTTGTGCAAGTGGGAGATTGTTTGATCTATATGCACAAGAATCATTATGGAGTGATATTACTAATAATATATGATCCTATAGGGTCACACCTTTATCAAGTTGACACATTTTTTATATTTATTATTAATATGATTATTAATAAATAATATCAATTATTATATTTTAATTAGGGAATAATTATTGTTTTGTGAAAATAATAATTATAAGAGAGTATTACTAGATATTATTTCATATGGTATGAATTAATAAGTCATGCACAACATTTTGGACTAGTTGGATTCTTTTGTCTTTTACCTAAAGACAAAGTTTATATTTTATAAACTTGGAGTTTATAAAAAATAAAGAATCTTACTTTTTAAAAGGCATAATGATGGTGTGGGAGGTTGCTTTTCAACCTTCCACCTTTTGTCTCCCATGCTTCTAAATGTTACCATTACTTTAGATTATTTTAATGGTTAGGCCTTACTTTTCATGGGCTATATAAGAGATGGATGAGGCTTGCATTTTTGCAAGAGAAAAACACTTCTTCTTCCCTTCTTTCTCTCCTAAAACCGTGAGCATGAAGAGCTCATTTCTTTTTAAGTTTGGTGGTTTATAAGACCTGTTGATTTGTTCCCTTTAGTGATTAATTGAGTTAAGCACTTAAAGGCTTAAAACACTCAAGAATACAACAAGGAACTAGCATTCCAAGTGCCTTACTCTTAATGGTGGATACTTGTAGAGAAGATCATACACTTTGATCTTTTGTTATCTTCATCAACACCCCAAAACCAAGTGGGTTCAAAGGCTTCAAAGGTTATCTCTAAAACATCCTATGGTTGGTTTTATTTCATTCTAACCTCTATAAATGGATCCATGATGGTTGGGTTTTGTTATGACCTAAAAATAAACTTGTTATTTTTAAAGTCTTCCATTGCCCGTTTTTGTGAAAAACAAACTTTTATTTTGTATCAAAACCCAACAGAAACTCACTAAGCTTTGTGCTTACCAAGTTATTTATGTTTTTTCAGGTTTTATTGGTGATCATGGGAAGGCGAAGGCGAGACTGTACACACTCATCAACTGTTGGATTTTGGTGTCTAAGCCCATAACTATAACTGGTATGTACTTGACCCGATTGTAGCATGGTCCCTTTGGGTTGCCTTCACCAGTGCAATTTGATAGGATGGATTTTGAGAATAAGGTTATTTATGGTTTATTAATATATTACAAGTATAATATATTAATATGAAATTATTTAATTAGTATTGATCAAGAATTAATTTGGAATTAATTTTGTGGTCAAAAAAGACTAATTAAATATATGGGGATTGATTATGTAAATCAATAATTCTTGTAGTGTGGGCTAATGATCCACGATTATGGGCTAAACCAATAAGTTAATCCATGGAGCATATGAATGTGGAAAGTCATGGAGCATTAGGGTTTACAAAGTGTAACCCTAGCATGTGCAACATTATAAATAGAACCCTCCATGAGCCAAACTCGGTTGCACCTTCTCTTTGAGATAAGTAGCTTACGATGGGTTTTGAGCATTCTAACACTCCTAAGTGTACATGCAATCCTAGAAAACCTTGGATCTATGTTTGTCTAAAATACATGCAAAATACTTTTTCCAAGGTTCATAATCCTATCTAGCATACATGGGGAACTTTAATAAGAAAAAATGGCTAGAATTACATACCTTGTTGTTGTTTTGATTCCTTGAAAACCTTGAGAGCCTAGTACCCCAAGTGTGATGCCTCAAATGTTTCACACAACACCAAATGCTCTTGGAATAAACTTTGAGAGAATTGTCTAACACTTGAATCGGCCTTGCCCTCTTGTCTCACTATTGTAGCCGATTTTGGTTGCTAGAAGCATGCTTATAAAGTATGTTGCATTAGGGTTACACCATGTAAACCCTAATGTAACATGGCTCTTCATTTCCATGACCTATGGGTTTGTAACTCCCATGGAGAATCCATGGAGCATCCTATGGACCTTAGCCCAACTAGATAATCCATGGAGCATCTAGCCCACTATACAAGTATGGATGATTTACACAATCAACCCATATATTTAATTAGTCTCCTTTTTGATCACTTAATTAATTCTGGATTAATTCTTGATCAATACTAATTAAATAATATTATTAATATATTAGAACTTATAATATATTAATAAACCATAAGTGTTATTTCTCTCATTTTAGTCTATCCAATTGCATGATGCCATGTAACCCAAATGGACCATGCCGGGTCGGGTCAAGTACATACCAGAAATAGTTATGGACTTAGACACCTTATCCAACAGTCTCCCACTTGGATAAGTCTAATAACTATAACTGCAAGTATGACTTCAGGAACCGATCAGAAATCGTAGCTCTTTTCAAGGTCTCTCGGAACTGAGAAGATGATGATACGCCATTTAAGATAAGTGATCATATAATCCTCTGTTCTAGATATCAGCTGGACAAATACATGGAACAATGTCTTACTTTTGTCCAGCAGTTTGTTTCCCGATTTCCGGTTTGTTCGACATAGAACTTAATTAAACACATCAACTTAGTTCTGACCGGGCCCGATACATAGGTCAAAACAAAATCATCGAGGGGCCCGGATATCGCTTCTAATCCAAGAAGGAACAGATAAACTTCGACTCATATGCTTGTTCTACTACTTGTTAAATCACACACAAAGGCACGTTTTATAACATCGAGTTACCAATGCGTTTTTGCATGATCAATGCATAACCAACTCATAGACAACAAGTCATATCTCTAGGTTTGAAGACTTATATGATATTATCGTCTCGTGATCACTCGAGATAAATTCCATGAAGTGATACCAGCGAGCGTGGGTTGAATCCAATACTCAGAACTTATGAGTACTCATGAGTGTTGAGGCCATGTCCAACATCTTAGACCTCTACAACCAACTCATGACAGTCTTAATTCATATCTACTTCCAACATATGACCGACTGTGGATAATTTGAATAATATGTAAAACACAACATAAATATTCTGTAAGTCAAAACATGAAAAAGAAATAATAGTAAACGATTGACAAAAGATAGCAACAGTTTACTCATAAATAAACACAACTTTTATTCATCATCAAATGTCAATGACATTTTACAAACTTCAAAACTATCTAACTACTAAAACTAATATCATCTTTCAGCCCTATACTCCTTGCATACTGGAGATGCTTAACCCTACCCAGTCCCTTCGTGAGGGGATTTGTCGGGTTCTCATCTGATAATACCCTCTTTGCCGCGAGGAGTCCTTCCTCTATTCGATGTCTGATGAAATGGTATTTTCTGTCAATGTGTCTGGATCTCCCGTGATCCCTTGGTTCCTTTGCTAAGGCAACTGCACTTTCACTATCACATAAAATCTCTATGGGCTCCTTTATAGCAGGTACAACTCCAAGGTCTCCAATGAAGTTCTTTAGCCATATCGCCTCCTTTGCTGCCTCGCTTGCCGCTATATACTCTGATTCGCAAGTTGAATCAGCCACTGTCTCCTACTTGGAACTTTTCCAAGAAATTGCTCCTCCGTTTAAGGTAAAGACCCAGCCCGACTGAGAGCGGAAATTATCCCTATCAGTCTGGAAGCTAGCATCACTATACCCTACAACTCTCAAGTCATCACTCCCACCAAGGGTAAGGACCCAGTCCTTAGTCCTCCGCAGGTACTTGAGAATGTTCTTTACCGCCGTCCAATGAGCCTTACCAGGGTTCCCCTGATACCTGCTAACCATGCTCAAAGCAAAGGCTACATCAGGACGAGTGCAGGTCATAGCATACATGATCGAGCCTACTGCAGAAGCATAAGGTACTCGACTCATTTCTGCTATCTCAACCTCGGTACTCGGGCTCTGAGTCTTACTCAATCTAGCGTTACTCTGGATGGGTAACTCTCCTTTCTTGGAATCTTGCATGTTGAATCTCTTCAGCACTTTATCCAAGTAGGTACTTTGACTAAGTCCAATTAGTCTTTTACTCCGGTCTCTCAGAATCCTTATCCCTAGAATATAGGCAGCTTCTCCTAGGTCTTTCATAGCGAAACACTTCCCAAGCCAGGACTTCACTTCCTGCAAGGTTGGGATGTCATTTCCTATGAGTAGTATGTCATCCACATACAGTACCAAAAAGCTAACTATGTTCCCACTAGCCTTGACATATACACAAGATTCATCTTCACTCCTTGAAAAACCAAACTCTTTGACTTTCTCATCGAAGCAAAGATTCCATATGTGAGGTGCTTGTTTCAATCCATAGATGGATTTTTCAAGCTTGCACACTTTATTAGGGTACTTTGTGCTGACAAAACCCTCTGGCTGATTCATGTAAACATCCTCAGCCAACTTTCCATTAAGGAAAGCGGTTTTGACATCCATTTGCCATATTTCATAGTCATGAAATGCAGATATGGCTAACAATACCCTAATAGACTTAATCTTGGCTACTGGTGAAAAGGTCTCATCATAATCAACTCCAGGAGTTTGAGAAAAGCCCTTTGCAACCAGTCGTGCCTTATAAGTGTGTACATTACCATCCATGTCGGTTTTCTTCTTGAAGATCCATTTGCACCCAACTATCTTACAACCTGGTACATTGTCAACCAAGTTCCAAACTTGATTGTCATACATGGATTGTATCTCGCTGTCCATTGCCTCTTTCCATTTAGCAGACTCGGGGCCTGCCATGGCTTCCGCATAGCTATTAGGTTCATCCAGACTTACCAGTGTCTCATCACTGATAAGTGTCTCACCTTCCGCAGTAATATGGAAACCATAGTAGTGCTCAGGTGCATTCCTAACCCTTGTGGAACGCCTCAGAGGTACAGACTCGTCAATTGGATCAACAGGAGTTTCCTCCTCAAGTTGACTGCTAGGGTTTGAGGTTCCTTCACCACTTGACTCCTGAATTTCTTCAAGGTCAATTTGCCTCCCACTGTTTCCTTGGCTTATGAACTCTCTCGAAAGACACCCCTCCTTGCTACAAAGACCACATTCTCACTAGGTCTGTAGAAGAGGTAACCAAAGGATTTCTGTGGGTAGCCGATGAAAATACACGTCTCACTGCGAGATTCGAGCTTATCGTGAGTCTCGCGTCTCACGAAAGCTTCGCAACCCCAAATCTTGATGTGGGCTAGACTAGGAACTTTTCCGGTCCACATATCGTGAGGTGTTTTGGCAACCTTCTTTGTAGGGGCTAGATTAAGGATATGGGCGGTAGTCTCTAAGGCATACCCCCAGAATGAGATTGGTAGCGAAGCTCGACTCATCATGGAACGAACCATGTCCAACAAGGTTAGATTACACCTCTCAGCTACACCATTCAACTGTGGTGTCCTGGGAGGTGTCAATTGTGAGACAACCCAACATTCCCTAAGATAGTCGAGGAACTCTGTACTAAGATACTCACCACCATGATCGGATCAAAGCATCTTAATGTTCCTGCCCAATTGATTCTCGACTTCCTGTTTAAACTCTTTAAACCTCTCGAAAGTCTCTGACTTATGCTTAATTAAGTAGACAAATCCATATCTACTATAATCATCTGTAAAAGTCACATAATAACGATTAGCATCCCTTGTGGTAGTTTTGAAGTGTCCACACACATCTGTGTGTACTAGATCCAACAAACCTTCACTCCTAGCACAATAACCTGTGAAGGGTGACTTTGTCATTTTTCCAAGTAAGCATGATTCACAACTATCATCTGACTTTAGGTCAAATGACTCCAAGACTCCATCCTTTTGGAGTTGGCCTATGCATTTCTTGCTTACATGTCCAAGACTACAATGCCATAATGATGCTTTATCCAAGTTATTATCATTAGTAGAATCAATACACAACACAATATTCCCTAAATTATCTACAACAGACACAACTTCATACACACCATCACAAGGTAATGCTTTAAAATAAAACACATTATTAAAGAAAGCATTTATTCCACCAACTTCATTATCAAAAGAAAAGGTAAACCCTTGTTTGTACAACGCATGAAAGAAAATAACATTTCTTGCCATTTCAGGCGAATAACAACATTTATTCAAATCTAAAGTAAACCCACTACTTAGCAACAAAGTATAAACTCCAATCTTGGTGACAAGTGAAACTTTCCTATTCCCCATGATTAAGTTTATCTTTCCATGCTCCACATTCTCACTTCTTCTTATTCCCTGCAAATCAGAACAAATATGAATACCACAGCCGGTATCCAGGACCCAAGAGTTAGAATAGAGTGAGTTATTAGATAATATAGTGTAAATACCTGCATGGTTGGGTTTCACTTTCCCATCCTTCAAATCTTGCTGGTACTTTGGGCAGTTCCGCTTCCAGGTGCCTTTTCATGGCAATAGAAGCATTCAGCCTCTTTTGGGTCAGCAGAAGGAGCGACGAAACCTTTCTTGGTTTCGCTTGTAGCAGAGCCATCAAGGGTCTTACCCTTGGTACCCTTCGAAGGGTTCTTCCTCTTTTTCCCTCTACCTTTCCCGATTGCCAGGACAGGTGCGGAGTTTGGAGTAGGAGTAGGAGTGGTAACAACCGACTTACCTTTAAGACCTGATTCTGCGGTCTTTAGGAGTCCTTGAAGTTTGCTAAGGGTGACTTCTTCCTTGTTCATGTGGTATGTCATGCGGAATTGATCATAACACGATGGTAAGGAGTGCAAAATGATATCTATTGCTAACTCCTCTAGGAAGTTCACATTCAGCTTCATCAAACAGTCCACATACCTTTGCATTTTCTGCAGGTGGCCCGTGATGGGTTCACCATCTTTCATTCGGGTTGTTATCATGGAGGAGATGATTTCATATCGCTCTTGACGAGCACTCTGATGGTAGCGGTCCATCAAATCATGGTGCATCTCAAAAGGATAGTAGTCCTCATAGAACTTTTGGAGCTCGGCTGTCATAGTGGCCATCATGATGCATGACACTTTGGTAGCATCTCTTTCATGTGCCTCATATTCAGCAAACTCCTCAGGAGTAGCAGTCGGCTCAGGTACCTTAAGCTCCTTGTCGAGAACATATTCTTTGTTCTCAAACCGAGTGACCATCCTGATGTTCCTGATCCAATCTGTAAAGTTTGATCGATCAAAGATGACTCTCCCACAAAGGTTCATGAGAGAGAAGGAGCCGGTAGGGTTTGAGCCAGAAGTAGCATTGTTGGAAGACATCTGAAAAGAAGAAAAGACAAGTTTAGTTTAGATATAAAGATAGTCCTTAATAAAACACCCAAATGTAATATTAAGGCTAGGATCCAATCAAAATATATTATAACTTAGAAGAGGGATGCCGTAATCTAAGCTAAAACATATTTGAAAGGTAGGTGAATGACGATTCACCAATTTCCACCATGAAAACGAAATATAAATTATTAGGTTTTATTTGGTTTTTAGAAACTCCTAGATTCTTTTGAGATTCATTGAACTTTTTCAATGGCATGTTTCAATCTCGAGTGTGCCCTTCATGTTTTGTGACTGGGATACCGAGGATCACAAAACAAGGTGTGAAGTAACCATGAAAATTACTTGGTACCCTTAATGTTTTTCACTTAATCGATGTGCCGGTTAACTACACGCGCTCCACCGACCTATGAAAAACCTTAAGTCACCCTTTTCCTACCTTGTTAAGTCCAAGTTAGTGTGTCGGTTAACCACACACGCTCCACCAACGACTTAGTCAAAGTGCAAAGTGTAATTTCATGGGTTAGCACCTTATTCACATTTTCCTAAAGTAACTAAGAATGGGAATTTATAAAAACATTTAGTTACTTTATGATAATCATTATACTTTTAATGAGAATTTTAAGTCATTGTCCTACCCGTTCGGCTAACGACCCTCCACCAGTCAAGGAAGCGGTGGGTGAGAGTGGACACCCATTAAGCTGCCATTTTATAGGCAACAACCTTATACCCCCCTTATAGACCGACTTCGTGAATGAGGCCTACTAACGGTAAAACGACTTTGATCTTATACATATATATATTATTAACTTATAATATTATAAAGTATAAGGGTTGAATTTTAACTTTTAAAATTCTAGGGGTTTGAACTAAAGTTTACTAGATGTCTTTACATGTTCCAAAACTTGAGGGCAAGTTTTGTAACTTTACAAAACCTTTTAATTCATAACTTATGAGTTATTAAAATGAAGACTCTTCATTTTTTTTGTAACTTATGTGTTCTTTTAATGACTTTAATATAAAGAGACTTTTGGTTATCCATAACTTGAGGACAAGTTATGGACTCCATTGAAACACATAAAGATCATGAATTCAGCATTAACCAAGTAATTCCTATGATATATCAAAAACTCATAAGAACATGAATAATCATATCAAAATTTCAAGAACATATGAACACATATAATCATGTAATTTTGATATTAGCCATTGTAAATGGATTAGAACAATCATTACACCATCTAAAATAAGTTTAATAACACCAAAACAGTTTAGGGTAATGTTTCTAGTCCATTTCCAGCAGCAAAAATCGAAAATCTACACTCTGCCTGGACAACTCGTCGAGTGCAACAACTGACTCGCCGAGTTGGTTGAAGATACGCTTGGAATCGTCGAGTCCCCCCATGGACTTGGCGAGTCCCCTGTGCGGACAGCAAGAACTTCGATTTTTTCAGCTATTTTGCATCAAGTATCAACAAACAAGCCTAGGCTCTGATACCACTGATGGGTTTTGAGCATTCTAACACTCCTAAGTGTACATGCAACCCTAGAAAACCTTGGATCTATGTTTGTCTAAAATACATGCAAAACACTTTTTCCAAGGTTCATAATCCTATCTAGCATACATGGGGAACTTTAATCATAAAAGATGGCTAGAATTACATACCTTGTTGTTGTTTTGATTCCTTGAAAACCTTGAGAGCCTAGCACCCCAAGTGTGATGCCTCAAATGTTTCACACAACACCAAATGCTCTTGGAATAAACTTTGAGAGAATTATCTAACACTTGAAATCGGCCTTGCCCTCTTGTCTCACTAGTGTAGCCGATTTTGGTTGCTAGAAGCATGCTTATATAGTATGTTGCATTAGGGTTACACCATGTAAACCCTAATGTAACATGGCTCTTCATTTCCATGACCCATGGGTTTGTAACTCCCATGGAGCATCCTATGGACCTTAGCCCAACTAGATAATCCATGGAGCATCTAGCCCACTATACAAGTATGGATGATTTACACAATCAACCCATATATTTAATTAGTCTCCTTTTTGATCACTTAATTAATTCTGGATTAATTCTTGATCAATACTAATTAAATAATATTATTAATATATTAGAACTTATAATATATTAATAAACCATAAGTTTTATTTCTCTCATTTTAGTCTATCCAATTGCATGATGCCATGTAACCCAAATGGACCATGCCGGGTCGGGTCAAGTGCATACCAGAAATAGTTATGGACTTAGACACCTTATCCAACAACTTATTCTCTTAAGTCATCCTTTTTCATATTTATGTTTGTGAACCATTAGAGGAATCACACTTCAGGTGCTGAAGCTTTCAAAGGTCAAGAACTACAAGTCCTTCTAAAAGGTATGTCATCTATCTAGATGTATTATTCATTTGGCAATTTATATGTTAGTTAGGACAATACTTTGGAAAAATTGAAAATATGCATGTATAATAGAGAAAACATAGATCCAAAGCATTTAGGGTTGCATGTGCACCATAGGAGTATTATATTGCTCAAAACCCAACAGTGGTATCAGAGCCTAGGATTGTTTTCTATTATATTTGATGCTTACTAGTTTTTCAAAGCTGAAAAAGTCGAAATTTTGGCCTCTGACTGGTGAACTCGCCTAGTAAATGAACAGACTCGACGAGTCCACTCAGTAACAGAGCAACTAGCCGAGTCCAGTTCATGTACTCGATGATTTGAAGGCTCTGTGTGCAGAATTTTGAGTTTCTTAGCCTGGTTTGGATTGGGAACACTGCCACAAACTGTTTTGGATCATTGGAAATGTTTTTATGATATGGTAGTTCTTGTACTCATCCAACGACAAGATAATTGTCAAAGTTTTAAAATAATTGTTGTTTTTATATGATAAACAAAATTTCTTTCAAATTGTTGACTAGAAATTATCTTGATTGTGAGTTTAGTTAGATCATAGATTATGTGATAATTTTAGATGTTAGAAAAATGATCTAAATGAATTTTAATGACCTCCATAACTTGTCCTCAAGTTATGGAAAATGAAAGGTCTCATAGATTAAAATCCATTTAAACTCATAAGTTATGAATGTGAAAAGTTTTGACAAGTTTCAAAACTTACCCTCAAGTTTTGGAATTTGTAAAGTCACACTAATGAAATCTTAATTCCAAACCCTAGAGTTTTAAAAGTTAAAATTCAACCCTTATACTTTATAATATTATAAGTTTAATAATATATATATATAAGACAAAGTCGGTCTTACCGTTAGTAGGCCTCATTCACGAAGCCGGTCTATAAGGGGGGTATAAGGTTACTGCCTATAAAATGGTAGTTTAATGGGTGTCCACTCTCATCCACCGCGTCCTTGACTGGTGGAGGGTCGTTAGTCGAACGGGTATGATAGGACATTAATTCTCCGTCATTAAAAGTATAATGATAAAATATAAAGTAACTAAACTTTTATTAAAATTCCCAATCTTAGTTACTTTAGGAAAAATGTGAAATGGTGCTAATCCATGAAATTACACTTTGCACCTTGTTAAGTCGTTAGTGGAGCGTGTGTGGTTAACCGGAACACTAATCTGGGACTGACAATGTGTGGCAAAGGGTAACTTGGTGTTAATCATAGATCAATGGAGTGTGTGTGGTTAACCGGCACATTGATTAGGTGATTTGTAATATTGGGTGTACCAAGCTAATTTGCATGGTTATTCACTCCTTGTTTTTGATCCTCAGCATCCCAGTCACAAACTTGAAGGGCACAATCGAGATTTAAACATGCCATTGAAAAGGTTCAATGAATCTCAAAGGATCTAGGAATTTCAATCCAATTAAAACTTAATAATCTATTTCGTTTTTCATGGTGGAAATTGGTAAATCGTCATTTACCTACCTTCAAATATTTTACAATTGGATTACGACATCCCTCTTCGTAATTGTAGAATATTGTGTTGGGCCCTAGCCTTAATATTTCATTTGGGTGTAATATTAAGGATTATCATCTAATATAAACTTTGTTCTTCTTCTTTTACAGATGTCTATCCCAAACAATGCTTCCAACTCAATCCCTTCAGGCTCTTTCTCCCTCATGATCCTATGTGGGAGGGTCATTTTTGATGGCTCGAACTTCAATGATTGGATTCGAAACATCAGGATGGCTATTCGCTATGAGGACAAAGAATATGTCCTAGATAAAGAGCTCAAAGAGATTGATGTCACCACTGCTACTCCCGAACAAATCGTTGAACACACTACTCATGAGAGGGATGCGATAAAGGTGTCGTGTCTAATGATTGCAACCATGACTGTTGATCTGTAGAAGTCCTATGAGGACTACTACCCCTATGAAATGTATCATGATTTGATGGAAAGATACCATCAAAGTGCTCGGCAGGAGAGGTATGAGATCATTGCCTCCATGATCACAACCAAAATGAAGGATGGTAAACCCATCACGGCCCACTTGCAGAAGATGCAGAGATTCGTGGACCGCTTGCTTAAATTGAATGTCGATTTTGATGAAGAGTTGGCCATAGATATTATTCTACACTCTTCACCTTCTTGTTATGATCAGTTTCGTATGACCTATCATATGAACAAGGAGGAGGTCACTCTTAGCAAACTTCAAGGCCTTCTTAGGACTGTAGAAAGCAATCTGAAAGGCAAGTCGGTTGTGTCTACTCCTACTACTACTTTTGCCCCTGTTCTGGAAATCAGACATGGGAAGGGAAAGAAGAGGAAGGCTCCCTCCAAGAGCCGCAAGGGAAAGTCTCTTGATGGATCCTCTTCAAGTGGCACCAAAGTTGGTTATGTTAATCCCTCTTCCAATCCGAAGGAAGCAGAGTGCGTTCACTGTCATGATAAAGGGCACTGGAAACGAAGGTACCCCAAGTACTTGCAGGACATTAAGGATGGGAAGATCAAAACCTCCTTTGCAGGTATTTACACTATTCAGTCTAATAACTCATCACATGCTAATTCTTGGGCCCTTGATACAGGTTGTGGTATTCACATTTGTTCTGCTTTGCAGGGACTAAAAAGAAGTAGGGTTGTGGAGCACGGGAAGATAAACTTAATCATAGGAAATAGGAAAGTGTCGCTTGTGACCAAGATTGGAGTTTATTCTTTATTGCTTGGTAATGGTTTAAATTTAGATTTGAATAATTGTTGTTACTCGACCGATATGGCGAGAAATGTTATTTCCTTTCACAGTTTGTATAAACAAGGTTTTTCATTTTCCTTTAATAATGAAAATGGTGGTATTTATGCTTATTGTAATGGTGTATTTTATTTTGAAGCATTACCATGCAATGGTATATATGAAACTGTGATGGTTGTAGATAACTTAGGAAATAATGTGTTGAATATTGATTCTTCCAATGATTTGGATAAAGTATGCTTGTGGCATTGTCGTCTTGGACATGTCAACAAGAAGTGCATAGCCCAACTCCAAAAGGATGGAGTTTTGGAGTCATTCGACTTCAATTCGGATGACACTTGCGAATCTTGTTTACTTAGAAAGATGACCAAGTCACCCTTCACTGGTACTTGTGAAAGGGGTGAAGGTCTATTAGATCTCATACACACTGATATATGTGGACAATTTAGAACCACCACAAGGGATGCTAATCGCTTTTATGTGACTTTTACTGATAATTATAGTAGATATGGGTATATTTACTTAATCAAGCATAAGTCGGAGACTTTTGAAAGGTTCAAGGAGTTTAAGCAAGAAGTGTAGAATCAATTAGGTAGGAAGATAAAGATGATGCGATCCGATCGAGAATGAGAGTATCTTAGTATCGAGTTCCTTGACTATCTTAAGGAATGTGGAATTGTTTCACAATTGACGCCACCTAGGACACCATAGCTTAATGGTGTGGCTGAGAGGTGCAATAGAACCTTGCTAGACATTGTTCGTTCCATGATGAGTCGAGCTTCATTACCTATCTCATTCTGGGGGTATGACTTAGAGACTGCCACCCATATCCTTAATCTAGTCCCTACCAAAATGGTTTCCAAAACACCTCACGAGATGTGGCCAAGATAGAGACTGTGATGCAGTGGGAGGTTTCGAGGTCTCTAACTGAGATTCACAGTTTTCTTGGTCTAGTGGGTTATTACCGGAGATTCATACAGGATTTCTCCAAGATTGTTGTTCCTTTGACCCAACTGACCAAGAAGTCAGTGACATTCTGTTGGGGGCCTGAGTAGCAAGCAGCCTTCGAGACTCTCAGACAGCGATTATGCGAGGCACTTATTTTGACTCTACCTGAGGGTGTCGATGACTTCGTGGTTTTCTATGACGCTTCGATCACGAGCATGGGGCGGTATTGATGTAGTGGGGTCACGTGATAGCTTACGCTTCGAGGCAGCTGAAGCCTCAAGAGGCTAACTATCCGACGCATGATTTAGAGTTGGGGGATGTGGTTTTCGCCCTCAAGATTTGGCAGAATTACCTCTACAGGGTTCGTTGTATCATTTACACGGACCACAAGATTTTGAGGTAGCTCATGGATCAGCCGAGTCTGAACATGAGGCAGCATCGGTGGTTAGATGTGGTGAAGGATTACGATTGTGAGATCCTTTATCACCCAGGAAAGGCCAACATGGTGGCCGATGCTCTGAGCCGCAAGGAAGTGGCGGCCCCGATTCGAGACATATGTTTGAGGAGGACAGTGATTACTCCATTGTTGGAGTGGATTAGAGAGGTGCAGGTTGAAGGCCTGAAGGAAGAGCGCCGAAAGTGCGAGCGGATCGTACGCCGGGTGGCCTCATTTGATTATGACAGTCGTGGGTTGTTGACCCTGCGTGGGAGGGTCTGGGTTCCGTACTGGGGCGGGGTACGACAGGTTCTGATGGATGAGGCCCACAAGTCGAGGTTCTCCATCCATCCCAGGGCGACGAAGATGTATCAGGATCTTCGCCCTGGTTACTGGTGTCCCTGCATGAAGCAGGAAGTAGCATGGTATGTAGAGCGGTGTTTAACCTGCAGGAAGGTCAAGCCCGAGCACCAGAGACCACACGGCAAGATACATCCGCTAGACATTCCTGTGTGGAAATGGGAAGATATCACTATGGACTTCATCACGAAGCTTCCCAGGACCGCACGTGGAGTAGATTTGATATGGGTCATCGTGGATCGATTGACCAAGAGTGCTCACTTTATCTCGATCCAGGAGAGTATATCGGCTGAGAAGTTGGTCGATATCTACTTGTGTGAGATAGTGGCATGACATGTAGTGCCTGTCTCGGTGGTGTCAGACCGGGATGTCCGTTTTACTTCCCGATTTTGGAAGCGGTTTCATGACAATATGGGTACTTGTCTCCACTTCAGCACCGCTTTCCACCCTCAGACGGATGGACAGAGCGAGAGGACGATTCAGAATCTCGAGGACATGCTACATGCATGTGTATTGGATTTCGGTGGCAGTTGGGATACGTATCTTCGTTAGCAGATTTTTTATATAACAACAGTTACCACTCTAGCATAAATCGACCTCCCTTCGATATGCACTATGAGAGGAAGTGTAGGACCGCAATCTGTTGGGGCGAGGTCGGTCAGATGGTCATGGGGAGTGTTGAAGTAGTACTCGAGACTACTGAGAGGATCCAGCAGGCTCCGGACTGCTCAGAGTCGGCAGAAAAGCTATGCCGACAAGCGCTGTTCCGACTTGGATTTTCAGGTGGGCGAAATGGTTCTCCTGAAGGTGTCACCTTGGAAAGGTGTCATCCGGTTCTGGAAGCGGGGCAAGCTGGGCCCCAGGTACATTGGTCATTTCAGGGTTATAGCCCGAGTGGGCAAGGTGGCATATCGATTGGATCTTCCAGCAGAGCTTAGCCAGATCCACAACATGTTTCATGTTTCCCAGTTGCGGAAGTGCTTAGTGGATGATTCAACGATTGTGCCTTTAGAGGATATTCATGTTAACGACAGTCTGAACTAAATTGAGAGGCTTGTGGCGATTCTGAATCGCAATACGAAAACCTTGAGGAACAAGGTTGTTCAGCTGGTGAAGGTGCAGTGGCAGCACCGCAAGGGTTCGGAGTGGACTTGGGAGCCCGAGGAGGAGATGAGGTAGCACTACCCGGAGTTGTTTCCCGACGCAGCTGACTTCGAGGACGAAGTCTAAGACAAGTGGGGGAGAATTGTAATGTCTGGTTCCTGGTACACATTTTAATCACATTTATCACTTTTATAGAGCAACTCGATGAGTTGGGAGCCCCAAACTCGTCGAGTAGGAACCATATTTGACGCGGGGTTTTAAGGCACCTACTCGACAAGTTGAGAGCCTCGACTCGATAAGTAGGGTTGCCAGAGTGAAACCCTAATTTCGGGTTTTTGCACCCTATTTAAGCATCCTGATCCACACTTGTTGGCCTCATTTCCAGCCTCCAAGTCCCAAACCCTGATTTCAGAAACCCTAATGTATTTGTGAGCTTGTAAGCCATTTTTGAGTGAACCTTGTGTGTTTTGAAGCATGTGAAGAAGAGGAGAGCTTGAAGATTCAAGGAGAAGATAGTAGATCCAGAGACTTCCATTCATCCTCATCATTTTCTGGTAATCAAGTCTCTAACTTGCTTAGTAGTTTCTTAGATCTCCTTAGTTTCACTTTATTGGGTTTTTGGTCCAATAAGCTTGATCTTCGGGATATGGATGTCCCAAGTGACTATACCTTTAGATCTGGGATTGTAGAAGGCTCTCATGGCATAAAGGCCCAAACTTTATGACCATGGAAGCCCCATGCAAGCCATAGGGTGTCTCTTGGCCCTTTTAAGCTCCAAAAGGTCGTGCATGAAGAGAAAGGTGGAAGCTTTACGTGCCATGTAGTGTTTAAGGTCTAGATCTCAGTTTGTAGGATTTAGTTTGGAGTATGGATAGCTTGTGGACCAAGATCTGGGTCCTAATGAGTTAGGGATTGAGATAAACCTATTAAGTAAAGGTATTAATGGGTAAAGTTGGAAACTGTACCCTTAAATGGACATTTTCTGTGTGTAGGTGAAGTATGAAGCCCAGATCTGGAAAATAGGGGCTTAATCCATTTAGATGGCCCAAACAGACTAAGGAACTCATCGAGTCCATAGGGGAACTCGACGAGTTGAGTCGGTTTGTCTTGATTCTGTACAAGGTAGAACTCGGCAAGTCTGTGAAGGGACTCGACGAGTTGGCTCGTGTTATCACGACTATGAGTAGCAAAAGAACTCGGCGAGTCAGGGGGATGACTCGATGAGTTGAGTCAACTCGAATGGTTGACTTTGACTTTGACTGAGCATTGAATTTGACTTGGACCTTGACTTTGACCTAAAATGACCCGTGAAGGGGTCTTGATGTAAGGAATGGTATCTAAGGGGTTGTTTTGTATAGGGTGTGAGTAGATCCAGCTGGAGGAGCAGAGACGTTCAGCTACTTCACTCAACATCTAAGGTGAGTTTCCTCCTAGGAACGGGTCTAAGGCACCAATGCCGGCCCGTTTATGTTTTTTAGCATATGTCAGACTTAGGTCCGATGTCGGGGTTAGCCCGATGTAGATTATATGTTTCCGGATTTCGGTCCGATGCCGGGGCAAGCCCGAGGAATGTTTGTATGCTTGACGTCTTCGTGATTCTTGAATGTGTATGTTTATTGTTGAGATAAAATCTCTAATGATAAAAAGATTCAAACAGGTAAAAGAGAACAAGAACACAAGAATAGATCGAAAATGTGTTGAATGATTCAATGTCACGCCTCAGAAGAACTCGATGAAGAATTGATACTATAGAGGCGTGTAGGGTTACAAGACTATGCCCAGATCTTAAAACACGGTGCATGCATGGACCTTAAATAGCTAAACCCTAATAATAAATGAACGGGTGGACAGGCCCAAACCCGAGTACAAAAAGATTAAACAAATAAGACCAATGACGCAACACTAATACCCAACAATCTCCCCCTTTGCGTCCATTGAGGCGGGAGGCTCTTCACTGTTGTATCTTCTTTGTGGTCTTGAAGAGCTTGGGAATAACTGCGAGAAGATGCATGCGAAACGCAATGTACCAACGAATCATATCTGAGAAGTTATTCTTCGCAGCATCATCATTCACTTTACATTGACCTGTGATGTCCAAAATGAACTCCAAGCAAACTGTAGAGAACAGATGCTTATCAGGCAATGCGAAGAGGCACTTCTGCAAACTAGCTCCTGAACCACGATGAAACATCACAATCCAGTTTTCTTTATCTATCTTCCCCATCTGCATCTTATTGATATCTTTCATTTTGCCAGTAAGGAGAGCAATGGGTTTCCTCTTCAGAACCGAAGCAATTTCAATATCAAAGTTCGCCACTTCATAGATGTACGAAATCAGCATTCGCTTTATGTGCACCAACACAGGTTCGTACTTCTTTTCATCTCTCAAGAGGAAATGCAACAAAATGATCCAGTCATAGGGATTTAGGCATGGTAAGTTAGCCAAGGAGAATTCATGAACAACACTTTTGGATCCTCTTGCTGTTTTGAATTTGATGTTCACGAAGCTCCTTGTTTCAATTGGCCCTACGACCTTCACAACAGTAATTTATGTGCCCTCCAGGTGAGGTACTGAGGCTTGGCCTGGGACAAGTAGAACTCCATCAAGGATTTATCAACATTCGCATCCGATGCTGGAGCATTCTTAGTTGCATCAAAACAACGAACGAGAAACGCTTTCGGAGTGATGGGCATCTCAAATTGCGAATCTTGCGGATTCTCCATATCGAAGGAGGTTACAGGTTCTAGCCAATGCATGCTCGGATTATCAACAGCCTCATTTATGATTCGGTCCAAGGTCCTGTTGGATTAGTGTCTAAGTCCATAACTATAATTGGTATATACTTGACCCGACCCGGCATGGTCCATTTGGGTTGCATGGCATCGGAACATTTGGGTAGACCTTTTAATGAGAAGAAGATATTTGTGACATATTAATATATTATAAGTTCTAATATATTAATATGAAATCATATTATTTAATTAGTATTGATCAAGAATTAATTTGGAATTAATTTAGTGATCAAAAAGAAACTAATTAAATATATGGGGATTGATTGTGTAAATCATTAATTCTTATATATGTGGGCTTGTGATCCATGATTCTTTATGTTGGGTTTAACCCATGTGGTGGCCCATGGATACTCCATGGAGGTTAAAACCCATGGAGCATAAGGAATGGGTAAAGTCATGGGTTACATGGTGTAACCCTAATAGCCACACTATATAAAGACCCCATTGGTTGGAGAAATTGGCACTAGTGCATAATATAGAGGGCAAGCTAATTTCTATGAACTCATATCTTCTCTCATGGTTATTCCAAATGTTTATGATGTTGTGTGAACCATTTGAGGTGTCACACTTGGGGCACTAGGCTCTTAAGCTTCATGGAATCAAGCACCAAACAAGAGGTATGTAATTCTACTAGATTTTATATTATGTGTACTTTATATTATGCTAGTTAGAACAATACCTTGGAAATTTGATATTTGCATGTATAACAGAGAAAACATAGATCCATGGTATTTAGGGTTGCATGTACACCATAGGAGTGTTAGAATGCTCAAAACCCATCAGTGGTATCAGAGCCATGGGTTGGTTTCTATTATATTTGATGCAAATGTATTTTTTTTTCAAGTTGAAGGAAAAAAAAAAGAAAAAAAAAACATGAAATTTGTCATATTTTAAGATAATTACTTGATTTTATGAAAAACTAATTATTTTTAAAATTTGAGTCACTTTACTACAAGAGTTGAATTAGGTCAATTTATTAAAAGATAGAATGATATGATTATTTTATTTGTTTTAAAAGTTTGATCTAAATGTTTTTAAGGAGTTACAAATTTTGTTGTAAAATTTTGGAACTCAAAAGTTTTTTTTAAAAGTTATGATCTTAAGAGTTTTGAAACTTCCATAAGTTATGGATGTGAAATGTCTCATTCATTAACTCTTTAGGTTATGAATTCCAAGAGTCTTCAAAGGATAATTGTCAAAGTTTCAAGATTTGTATTAGTTTATATGATTATCTAATTTCTTGAAAATTGTTGATGTGAATTATCTTTACTTATGAGTTTAATCTAGATCATAGAAAAATTATTTGATTATTGTGTTAATTGGAATATTTGATCTTAATAGTTTTTATGAACTCCATAACTTGTCCTCAAGTTATGGAAAGTGAAGAGTTTTTCTTTTTAAAGTGTCATTAAGTCTCATAGGTTATGAAAATGGAAGAGTCTCTATTTTTAATGTCATTATAAAATGATTTAATGTCTTCCATAACTTGTCCTCAAGTTACGGAACTTGAAAAGTTTTTCATTAAACCTTAATTAAACTCATAAGTTATGAAAATCCAAGAGTTTTGAAAAGTTTCAAAACTTGCCCTCAAGTTTTGGAATTTGTAAAGTCTCACACACATTAATGCTTTAATTCCAAACTCTAGAATTTTAGAAGTTAAAATTCAAACTTTATGGACTTTATTAAATTAATTAAAGTGTTTAATTAAAAGAGTTAATAATTCCATAAAGACATGGTTTAAGTTTAATTAAATTAAGAGTATAGTTTAATTAATAGATTAAACCACCAAGTATTTTAAATGTTTAAAATACACCCTTATACTATTATTATAATTTTAATTAAATAGATATGTATAAGATAAAGTCAATCTTACCATTAGTAGGCCTCATTCATGAAGCCGATCTATAAGGGGGTATAAGGTTACTGCCTATAAAATGGCAGTTTAATGGGTGTCCATTCTCACCCACCGCTTCCTTGACTGGTGGAGGGTCGTTAGCCGAACGGGTAGGAAAGGACTATAATTCTCCCTTTATTAAAAGTATAATGAAAAATACTAAGTAACTAAACACTTATAAATTTCCAATCTTAGTTACTTAGGAAAATGTGAAATAGGTGCTAACCCATGAAATTACACTTTGTACCTTACCAAGTCGATTAGTGGAGCGTGTGTGGTTAACCGGCACGCTAATAAGGACTAGTAAGAGTGGCAAAGGGTAACTTGACCTTATTATAGATTGGTGGAGCTGTGTGGCTAACCGGCACATCGATTAGGTGATAAAGTTAAGGGTACCAAGTCAATTTGCATGGTTATTCACAGCTTGTTTGTGATCATCGGCATCCCAGTCACAAACTTGAGAGGGCACAATCGAGATTCAAACATGCCATTGAAAGTTCAATGTATCTCAAAAGATCTAGGAGTTTCAAATCCAATTAAAACTTAATTATATTTCGTTTTTCATGGTGGAAATTGGTAAATCGTCATTTACCTACCTTCAACTATTTTATAATTTGGATTACGGCATCCCTCTTCCAGTTATAAATAGGTTGTTGGATCCTAGCCTTAATATTTCATATTGGGTGTCATATTAAGGACTTTAAATCAACTAACTTGAATTTCTCCCTTATAGATGTCTCCTTCAGACAACTATGGTCTTCCCAAATCTTTAGGAACAAGTTATCCTAATGAAGATGATATCCCAAATGGCAATCAAGGTGAAAGATCAATCCCTTTGTTGTGCATTAGTGGGACTGGAAATCATACTTCACTTCCTCCACCTCCTCCAATAAATCTCCCTATCCCACAAGTTTCAAGACTTGATAAGTTCTAAGTCACTCAATTCCTATTGGCAAACAAAGTCTATATGTGCTTAGGTCTTGGAGATTAAGTCACATATTGACAAGCCGGGAGAGTCGGGTGTCGAAGTCTCGAGGTAGCTGGCTGTTGACTTGGTTCTTCAGTCACTCCCTGATGACAGATCACGACATGACCCTTTAATGATCTTATGTATTTGCTTGGTGCTACTGAATCAGCAATGATTTGGAACACTGGTAAAGCAAATTTGATTAGAAGATCGACTTCCCAAAACTTCATGGACATTGACAATGGTGACACTGGAAATCCAGAAAAACTTTCTCTTCCCAATAGAAAGGGATCGGCCATAGTCAAATCGGTTGACCAAATGGTAAAGAGAAAGGCTAAGTCTGAGATAGTCCCATGTACCATTCCCAAAGAGTCCATATGTGCCTATTGCCAAAGGAAAGGGGCATGGGTTGCGAAGCTGCCGAATTTACCTGAAACCTCATAAGGATGGTAAAGTCAAAAGTTTGACTCAACTTCAGGTAAAGTCCGTTATATAACTCTATTAAGTCTCTTTTGGAGATTCTTAATACATGATGTAATGTAATTACATTGTGATGTTTTTGAAGAATCAAAGGAAGCTTAAAGAAAAAGTGTGATGATTCTGATCGCATGGTTCGATGACCAGAATTTTGAGCCACTGCATAAGAGTTATGAGATATTGCTTAGGAATAGATAACAACGAAGTTTTCATATGAATTTGCATTGTAAGGATAAGTTTTTCCGCAAGTTTTAAAATAAAAGAAAAGTTTTGATTTTATTTTAAGTATCCTTACAAAGGCATTTATGAAAAATTGTTGTTTATATGTTTCCATTGATAAGCAATATTGGAAAATGAATTTGATTCTTTCGTTTGTGGTAGTGTCATAATTTATCAAATAAGGAAAGATTCTCATCACCCAAGTTTCAGTTGGATAGAAACTTGGAATCATGCAAGTTGTATTGTGTGATGAATGAGATTTTTCATCTTTGGTAAATTAAGACTAATTCCTTGTTCATATTCGCATGTGAGTCAAGCGAAGGACTAAAGGATCGGGTACATTAGGTTGTGCACTAGTCAGGTCCACCACAAAGGTTGGTAAGATTATTCGTTATAATTTACTAAAGTTTAGTAAATATGATTATGCTTACAAGTTTAAGTGTAATTCTGAAACATTGGAAAAGTTTCAATATATGGCAGAATGAATAAGAAGAATCAAATAAGGCAGAAAGATAAAAGTTTCTCCAATCTGAAGAGATGGGAGAGTACTTGTGTATCTTGTTTTATGATTATCTTAGTGATTATGGAACCATATCACAATTGATCCTCTAAGGACACCTTAGTGCATTTGTTGGCTGAGGAGAGGAATCGTGAATTGTGGAGATGGTTAAATCAAAAGATAAATCATACTTCATTCCAAAATAAAGTCTTAGAGTCATACTCCAAGATTGAGCCTTGAGTGACATAATCTTTAGAAAGTTTAAAACACTTGTCAAATGTAGAGTAAAATGTTTTCTTACTCTTGTATATTTGAAATTGGTAAGTTGTGATGTTTTGGATAAAACAAAGACCAACTAAGGCCAATTGTGTGAAGTGTTTGTAAAAGAATCCGCACTATCTCTTGAATATTGGGCAAGAGAGTCTTATATGTCAAGAGGACAGTGGGAGTTTAAAAGATCCTGAAATAGTTTCAAGAACTAATCAAGAGTTTTGTTAATCACTAGCCCACGACTTGAGGTTCGTAACCTATCGTGTTGACATATTCTTATTTCTGTGTCTATTCCAGTTAAAAGTTGACTATGCTTGTGAGTTCTATGAGTTCTCAATTGTTTGCATAACAACCTGGAAGCAATGGTAGGCCCTTGTGCTGATGGGTGGCAAGAAATTAAGATCGAACAAGTTCAGTGCATATATGTTTGGATTTGCCACTAACCTTGTCTCGTGATTATGGTTATGACAAATTCACATGGATAGGAACACATACACCATAAAATCTAAGTGTCATAAGGTTTCTCTCCGATTCATGAAAATGATGGTGAGGAAACTCTTTCACTAAGTAGATTTTAAGTAGATAGCAATTGTGAGAATGACAAAAGGTCTAAACATTATGATTACGTCATCCCTCTTCATAATTGTTTAGACACACAAGTGAGGTATCTAAGGAAAGGTGTATGATTTTGATAAAGTCTTATCAAAGCAATTGCGTATCAGAAATATGAACTTTGGTAAGAAAGTCAATAAAGTATTGATTTCTAAAAGTCCAACTGATCTCTGGATACATGTCAAAGCTAGTGGGAGCATAGGTGTTATGCTAGTAAGATAATAATCATTATGCTAGTGGGAGCATGATGATTATGTTGCAAGCTAGCAATGTTAATTATAGAAAACAAAAGTTTCAATTCGCTTTGAAAAGTTGTTTTGCTATAATTAAGGGAGAGGATTTTATGCTTCATTCCAATTCTACAAGCTTAGATTGAGATTTTAATCAACTTTAGTCAAGAATATATATGAATGTTATGTTGGAATGGTTCAACATAAGGAAATTCTATATATGTTGCGTTCTCAAAGTTCGTTTATGATTACGACATACCTCTTCATAGTTCGAATTGTGAGAATATGGCAAATAAAAATTTATAGCATGAATCATGTCCCATATGCTTCGGGTATAGGATCGATTGCATGAGCTATAATAGTTATCCTTTCTAAATTTTCCTAATGCTTAGGGCATTAAGAGGGGAAAAAGGATTAGAACTAGATATGACTAAAATGATTAAGCAATTGTCGAGAACAATTTGAGGTATACCAAAGATTGGTTACTCATGGACAATTGGAAGTATAGAGTAAGGACCATATTGACATATTTTGAAATGAGGCAACTCTTGTTCAGAAGTGATGGTCAAAATGGTAATATGGAATTGTTTCCATAGGTGGAAGTTGTTCTTTGAATCTGTGTAAGATTAAAGAACTTAATGCAAAGAAGGATGTTCAAAGGAATGCACTTTGAATTTGAGACTTCATGGAATTGCTTTCCATTGGAATGCTTTGTAATGTCTGTTGCCAAGTCTTTGTGACTTGTGTGCATATTCATTACAAGAGGATCATTGCATATAAGTTTAGAATCTAACAAGATTACGGTAAATGACAAGAATTTGGTGTTCTTACATTTATTGTAAAGGATTTGGGATTGTGAAATGAGCATCATTGAAATATTGTCAATCGATCTGTTTCACAAAGAGAGGACCACATGTAAACATGGTGTGCATACTTGGAGTATGGCATAGCTATTGTTTGGACGAACATAGTGTGCATGCTTGGAGCATGGCATGATTATTGTTTCAATTTAAGTATTAAGTTGATTAATCGAAACATGAATAATGAGTAATCAATATGGTGCTTAGATAAAAGGTGTTTTTATTTACACTCAAAGTGTTGGGGCCATACAGGATTAGTATTATTTTTGTGTTTCACTTTGCATGTTTTGACTTCCAGAATAACTAGGTCATTCTTTCCGAATGACTAAGTTATTCAAACCATCCACAGTCAGTCATATGTTGGAAGTAGATATGAATCAAGACTGTCATGAATTTGGCTTGTATGATTTGTCTAATGTGCATTAGACATAGCAGTGGTTGCTACAACATTCATGAGTGCTCATAAGTTCTGAGTATTGGATTCAACCCACGCTCATTTGAATCACTTCATGGATTTTATCACGAGTGAATCATGACACGATAATATCTTATATTCTTCAAACCTAGAGATATGAGTTGTTGACTATGAGTTGGTTATACATTGATTGCACGTAAACGCATTGGTAACTCATAGTTATAAAACGTGCCTTTGTGTATGATTCAACAAGTAGTCAGTACAAACATATGAGTCGAAGTTTATTTATTCCTTTTACCTTCGGGATAAAAGCGATATATGTGGGCCCCTCGATGATTTAGTGATGACAAAATGTAAGTGCTCGGCCGGGCCTGAACTGATTTGATTTGTTCAATTAGTCAGTCGTCATAAATTGGAAATCGGGAAACAACAAATGGACAGAGAGAATGATTATAATCCATGTCTCAGTCCATATGATATCTAGAATGGAGGAATATATGATCACTTATCTAATGGACGCGTCATTGATTTGTTCAGAGTTCGGCAGCAGCTTTTAAGAGCTACGATTGATGGTCAGGTTGTGAAGTTATACTTGCAATAATAGTTATTAGACTTATCCAAGTGGGAGACTGTTGGATTAGTGTCTAAGTCCAAAACTATAATTGGTATATACTTGACCCGACCCGGCATGGTCCATTTGGGTTGCATGGCATCGGAACATTTCGGTAGACCTTTTAATGAGAAGAAGATATTTGTGACATATTAATATATTATAAGTTCTAATATATTAATATGAAATCATATTATTTAATTAGTATTGATCAAGAATTAATTTGGAATTAATTTAGTGATCAAAAAGAAACTAATTAAATATATGGGGATTGATTGTGTAAATCATTAATTCTTATATATGTGGGCTTGTGATCCATGATTCTTTATGTTGGGTTTAACCCATGTGGTGGCCCATGGATACTCCATGGAGGTTAAAACCCATGGAGCATAAGGAATGGGTAAAGTCATGGGTTACATGGTGTAACCCTAATAGCCACACTATATAAAGACCCCATTGGTTGGAGAAATTGGCACTAGTGCATAATATAGAAGGCAAGCCAATTTCTATGAACTCATATCTTCTCTCATGGTTATTCCAAATGTTTATGATGTTGTGTGAACCATTTGAGGTGTCACACTTGGGGTACTAGGCTCTTAAGCTTCATGGAATCAAGCACCAAACAAGAGGTATGTAATTCTACTAGATTTTATATTATGTGTACTTTATATTATGCTAGTTAGAGCAATACCTTGGAAATTTGATATTTGCATGTATAATAGAGAAAACATAGATCCAAGGTATTTAGGGTTGCATGTACACCATAGGAGTGTTAGAATGCTTAAAACCCATCAGGTCCATGGTGGAAACAAAGTCTTACGACTTTCCAAGGTGACCTGAGCTTCGCGTTCTGCTCGCTCCTTTTCTTCTGCTTCTCTCGCAATGCGAGCATTTTCATCAAGAAGCTGATCACGAGCCTTTCGCTTCAATTTATCAGATTTGCTTTCTTCCTCATCATCACTATTCACTAGTTTTTCTTTGCCTTTGGAACTCGAAGCTACATTAACCTTCGGTTCACTTGAGACTTTTGGCTTTTGCTTATCATGAGCAGATGGTTCTTTTGATGAATCTCCCCCTTGTTTTGGAAGAACGGGAGTCTCCGAAAACACCCTCAATTCTATTTAGCATGGCAAGAGCAGGACGAAAGTTTTCAACTAAATGCCTTCGAATGGAGATTGTTAGAATAGGGTCATGAGAATCGAGAATGTTGGAGAGCAAGACATTCACATCACCAACATAGCTTTTAACAACTGCTCGTTCTGACTGAAGTTCCTTGATTTCTTTGTTGGCATGAGCAAGTTTGGCTGCATTAACTTTGATTGTCGTGGTGTGAGTAGCAAGTTGGTCCATAATGGAGTTTTCAGCTGCCAGATCATCAGCAAGCTTGTTCAACTTTGTAGAGATTGAAGCTTGAAACTCAGCGTTATCTATTTGCAGACCAAAGAGAACTTGTACAAGAGCTTCTTTCTCCTTTCACAGTGTGTTGTTAGGACCCACGATCGCCTCATTCGCCTTACGTTTGTTTGACTCAACAGATGTTTTTAAGGTTGTCATGAAGGCCTGGGCTTCAGAGAGGAGTTTTTTTGACTTTTTCAGTCACCTCAGTACACAAAGCAGTAGAATCAGAAACGGCCTTATTTGCCTTGTCCAGATTCGCCTGATGTTCCTTTGTCATGGCTTGGAAAAAGGCTTCAACGGCAACCTTAGAGTAAACGTCACTGGTGGAAGCTTGAGTAGCACTAATCAACGAATCCAGCTTCTCGTTGACTGCCTTGAACTGTCTGTGAGTAACAGGGGCATCATCATCACTATCCTCCTGAACTCTAAAGGGACTGAATTGAAAGGATTGAAAACCAAACCCATCTCCTTCAAAAAATGTATTTGCATCATCGTGTCGTAGAGGAGAGACAGGAGGTGATGAATGGTTGGTAGTGAAACCTAAAGCCCCTACCCCCGCATCAGATGCATTGATAGTGACAGGAGGTTCATTGGTCATGGGTGTGGTAGTGGTGGTAGAATCGGTGAAAATAGGTGGGGGTTGCGAAACACCCACTGAGACAGATAAGCATGGAGCAACAGAGATAGGAGATGAAACAGTGGCAGTGGGAGAGGGAAGAGAGACATTGTCAAAGAAGTCATCAGTAATAGGAACTGAGACAAGAATCCGAAAGGTTACCTCTGGGTTTGTAGAAATCGGCTGCGAAACCTCAGGATTTGAAGTTGCAGCAGTGTCTTCAGTTTGGACAGGCTCATCCACTTCAATGCAAACATATGACTGAGTGTCAGACTGCGAATGTTCGCTTTCACTGGGAGTTGGAGATTTGGTCTTGCGAGCTGCTTTCTTGACCTTTCGCTTCTTGGGTGGAGGAGGAGCTGGTGCAGATGAGCTAGCTTTTGCCTTTCGTTTCTTGGGAGTTGCAGCTGCTGTTGAAGTACCTTCTTTCGCAACTTTCTTCTTTCCTCCTTTCTTAGGCTTGTCAGCCTCTTCTAATATCGCTCGCATCTCATCCGTCAAAGGACGAAAGCCTGAGATCAGAATTTTCCTGTAAGCCTCAAGTATCTTGGTTGCAGCAGGAACAAACTGAAACATGGCTTCAGGAATCGAACCCACGAACGAAAACTTTGAGTTGTCAGCAATGATGAAATTTATAGTGTGAGAGATCGAAATAGCAGACATAAATGAATCTCGCATCACTGGAAGTTTAAGCTTCTTAATGACCCTTTGAACAACAATCATCCAGAATCGAGCACAGGAAATCTCACTGTGTCGGGTTGAAGAATGGGTACTTTGAACTACATGAGCCCAAAGAACTTGTTAGGGTCGAAATGTTGTAATAGTCGAAGTTTGTATTTAGGGTCTTCGAACATTTTTGTAATGTATTTTACTAGGGAAGCTTCATGTTTAGTCCTTAGTTTATTTTTTGTACGCTTTTCTCTTCTATAAATAGGAGTGGTTACTAGTGTCTTAGGAACGAAGTCTTTACAGAATATTCATTGTACTCTGTAAATTTTGCAAAAGCGTAATAGAGCCAAACAGATCATATTTACATCGGTGTTCAAATATTTCAATTCTACTTTGAATTTACACTCTAATTCGTTCAATACTTGATTCATTGTCTCATCAATTGGTATCAGAGCAGGAATCATATCTCTGATCTGATTTTCACTTTGCTCAAAAGGTTTTTGAGTCAACTTTTTGATTCAAAAATTTCCGCACTTTTTGAAAGTGAAAAATTGTTTAGATCTAAGTCTGTGATTCGATTCTGCACTTAATTCATTGAATCGAGTGTTCTAAGAGTGATTGTAATTTGAATCATACAGTTTGTTGTCAAATTCTCAAAGTTTCTTCAAAAATTCTCAAGGATCTATTCCGTACAACAATGGCGTCATTCAATCTGAATTCCATGACTTCATTTTCTCATCTTCTAGGATCATCCACCAAAATTCCTATGCTCATCCCTGAGTATTACGATCAGTGGGCTGATCGTATGCAGGATTATCTCAATGGATTGGATGAAGAATTGTGGAATTGCATTTCTAGCAATCTCAATCCACCATCGAATGTTCAACCAATTGGTTCTTCCTCTGGAAACTCTGAAGTTGAAAATCAATCTGATCGTCTGAAAAAGCTGGAGAAAAGGTGTGTAAGAGAGCTAAGAGGAGCTTTGCCTCCAGTTGTTTACAACTACGTGAGGAGTTGTACAACTGCAAAGGAAATCTGGAACAATCTCAAGGAAAATTTTCAGGGAAGTGAGAAGACGAAAGTTAATTCTGTGAAGCAATGTTTAGTGGAGCTGAAGGACTTCAGACAGAAAGATGGTGAAACAATTGAAGTTTATTACGATCGTCTTAATGAATTGATATATCGATGCAATTGATATGTTATCACCAGATCAGCCATGGAATTCAATCTGATATTTGTTATGGGACTTCGAAAGGAATGGCGTAGTGTGAGCATGATGGTGAAGAATCAACAGAGCTTTGATACGTCAACATTGAATGACTTGTACAACCAACTTAAGACTCATGAAAGCGAAGTGAACGAAATAGCTGAAGAATCGAAGGCTATGTTGGGAGGTCCACTAGCTTTGGTTTCGAAAATCTTTGAAAAAGATGCTGAGAAAGATGCTTCGGATGAAGATGAAGGGTTCATCATGAACTCAGATGATGAGGCAGTTGCCTTTTATTCAAACAATCGTGTGAAAAAGTTCTTCAAAAAGCCTTTCAATCCGAAGGCAAATTCGTCTGAGACAAAAGGGAACTTTCTGAGTAAAAGTGCTGGGGAAGAGAAAAAGAAAGATGAGATGAAAGATTCGAAGCCTGTTGAGGGAAAGTCTGAGAAGAAGCTAAAGGGAGATGCTGGGATTGATTGTCATTATTGCAATGGTGCTAATCACCTTGCTAATGACTGTATGCTTCGAAAGAAGGATGAGAGAAAGAATAAGGTCAAGGATGAGGCGTACTATGCTGAAAAGTTGGAGGAGGTTCGTGCGAAAGCCAAGAATTTGTCTCTGGTTGCAAAGGGTGCGAATGAGGATGAAGATGGTACTTATCAAATCTGGTCATCTGGATCAGATGATAAGGAAATGCGAAATCCAACCCATGGAGCTATGTTTGCAAAAATGGAGGAAGAATCAGAGGAGGAAACATACGAAGTGCATGGAAGATGCTTCGTATCAAAAGTTGCTGACAAATCACCAATGACCACAAAGGTACGAAACATTCTTGAATCTTTTAATATTCCAGTACATGCTTATAATTCTGAATTAGTATCTTTTGATGAAACTGTTACTTATTTTGATTCGATTGTGGTATCTGCTAGCAATGAGGCTAAGAAGCTGTCAATGCAATTGCTAGAGACACAGAAGAAATTAGATTCGAAAATCACTAAGATAGATTGTCTAGAACTTCAAATAACGAATATTATGGTTGATAGGGACAATTTATCTAGTGATAATAAACTGTTGTTAGCACAAAGAAACATTTACTGTAATGCTGCTAAAAGATTATATGGGAAAATAACTGAACTTCATCATTCATGCGAAATCAGTAAAGAACAACATAGAAAATTGCTGCCATTTTTAGCTTATGAAAGAGCTAAGGTAGATAACATTTCGTATGACTGTGAAAAAGAAATAGCTGATTTTGACAAAGTTCCGAATGACAAGTATAGATATGGAATTGTCAAAGTTGATGAATGTCTTGATTCGAATGATTTAGTTAACATTGTAAATGATACTTTGACTAAATCTGAACAAATTCACAGTTTGAAAAAGACTGAGAATTCATCATCTGATTCTCAATCTAATTTTGCTGATATTGAAGATAATTCTGACAATATTAGTGAAATTAGTGAGCTTGAAGATGTTGATTGTTCTCAGTTGTCTATTGTTAATGTTGCTTCGAATTCTAAAGGGAAAGAAAAAGTTGAGGATTTGATAGTTGAGAAAGAAACTGATATTCCCTCAACTTCGAAAGTTAGTGAAATGAACTTCGTGGATCTCAAAGATTACCAAACTGATGATAGTGATGATGAAGATGTAGAGAAAGTTTCGAAAGAAAAGAAATCTTCAAAGAAAGAAGTAATTCCACGAATAGTTGTTGACCAAGTGTATGGTGATACACAAAAGTTCGAAAAAGTGATGAATGAAAAAGGTGAACATTATCTTGAAACAAACACGGTGGTTTTTCCAAATTTCAAATGCACAGATGATGTCATTTTTCCAAATCAAGTTTTTGTAACTACCGGAAATGTTGAGAATATCAAACCAGAGTTCAAGAAGATGGTTGAGGAGGATAATTCAAAAACAACTAAGGAAGGTTTTTTCGCAAATCAAAACACAGTTGAAAACAACTTAACAAAGAATTCATATATTTTTCAACGACAAAAACCACAAAAACAATGGGTTGAAAAATCAAAAGTTGAAAAAGAGAAAGTAATTCGTGTTGAAAAAGAAAATGAAAAAGTTGTCAAATTAAACTCTAAAGAATTTAAAGATCAAATTGACAAATTTTCGAAGGAAAACAACATTTCAAAAAGACAAGCACGAAAGAAAATATTTTGGCAAAATATTGAGTCTCAAAAGATGTCTGAATCACAATCCATCAAAAAGGTTTTCAACGTTAAAAATGATTCTTTTTCAAAAAATCAACAATCATCTCAATCAAATCAAACAAGGTCTGAAGTACATAAGCAAACAAAGTTTTCGAAAGTTTCTGAAACTAACAAAACAAGAGATTTTTCAGAAAGATCCAATTCAAATCAAAAAGTTTTTCAACGTCAACATTTTAAATCAAAAATTGATACATCCTATGCTTACTCTTATGTTACCAAACCCAAAGTTGATTTTGTACCTCAAAAGCCAAATTTTCCTAATTACACAAAGAAAGAAACTATGAGGACGTCACGGGAAAAAGGAATGACTTCAAGGAAGAACATTGATCATTGGCTTAACGGAAGAGGAAAAATGTATCAGTCAAATAAATATTCAAAAGAGCAAATTCATGAAGCATACGAAAAGTATGTCATTACTTCTTCGAATGGCAGCTTATCATCTAAGGATTCGAATATCTCAGTCAAAACATGGAGACCTGTCACAAAAGCGAAGACTATTCAATCACAAACTCAAGATGCGAAGGGAAAAGTCAGTGAACATTCGAAACTATCAAACACTTATGTTTCAGTTCCTTTATATGATGAAGTGAACTTAATTGATAGTCTCAAAACCAAAGTTTGTGATTGGGTTAAAAGTTCTTCATTTCATTCGAAATTGAAATCTAATTTCCAAGGACCCAAAAAGCCTTGGGTACCTAAAATTTTTCATTGATTGCAGGTATTGTGTGACGAGCAATATGATAACAAATGGTACATTGATAGTGGTTGCTCTCGTCACATAACTGGAAAGAAGGAGAATTTAAGAGATTTTCGAAGTCTCAAAAATGCTGGAGTAGTAAAGTTTGGGAACAATCAAAAGTGTCAAGTCATGGGATATGGAAAAATCACAAATGGAAAATTCACAGTGAATCGTGTTGCATATGTTGAAGGTCTTCAACATAACTTGATTAGTGTTTCTCAACTTGTTGTGGGCACTGGCAATCAAGTTCTTTTCAACGAAGAAGGAAGTGTTATTTCGAATGTTAACACAAACGAAATATTACTGAAATCTAAAAGGAAAGGTGACATGTTCACTTTGGACATCAATCCAATTGTAGGCAAACCAGCAGTATGTCTTCTTTCGAAAGCTACATCTGATTTAAGCTGGTTATGGCATCGAAGACTTTCACATCTCAACTTTCGAAACATAAATAAACTTGTGGTACAAGATCTGGTAAGAGGTTTACATGTACTTAAATTTGACAATGATTCTTTATGTGCAGCTTGTGAAGTTGGCAAGCAACATAAACAAGGTCATCCAATCACAATTGATTCGAAAATTGTTGCACCTCTTGAGTTGATACATATTGATTTGTGTGGTCCTTCGACTGTTTCAACTCTCAACAATAAACGGTACATTTTAGTTATTGTTGACGATTTTTCCAGATTTACGTGGGTTTATTTTCTCAGGCTCAAATCCGAAGTTGCACAAATTATGATTGACTTTATCAAAAAGATGGAAACCACATTGAAGAAGACTGTTAGAAAAATCAAGAGTGATCATGGAACTGAATTTAAGAACAAAGTTCTTGATTCATTTTTTGGTGGACAAAGGAATTTCGCATAATTTTTCATCTCCATATACACCACAACAAAATGGTGTTGTAGAACGAAGGAATCGATCATTATGCGAAGCAGCAAGAACCATGTTGGCATATGCGAATTTACCTCAATATCTATGGGCTGAAGCTGTTTCAACTGCATGTTTTACTCAAAACAGATCGTTCATTCATCGTCGATTTAATATTACACCATACGAAATTCTGAATAATCGTAAACCTAATGTGAAGTTTTTTCATGTTTTCGGATGTAGGTGTTTTATTATGAATCTCAAGGATCATCTTTCGAAGTTTCAAGCAAAAGCTGATGAAGGAATTTTTCTTGGATATTCGCACAATTCAGTGGCATATCGAGTGTTAAATAAGCGAACACGAAAAGTGGAAGAAACGTTCAATCTCACATTCGATGATTATTATGTTAAATCAAATGAGCATAGATTTACGAATCATCCAATTTTACAAGAAACACAAGTTGAAACTGAATCTATACAAATGGATGATATTGATTATGATTTGATTTTTAGAATTTCAGATCATGCAGTTGATGCTGAAGTTCATGCTCCTGATAATCACATACCAGAATTTTCAAAACTTACTGATGATTCACCATCGACTCCTCAAGAAGGCGAAACTATGAGTGATAGTCCACTGGAGGGGGAGCAATTGGATTCGAATACTTTAGATGATGAAGAGCATTCTTTCGAGGGGGAGAAAGAACAATTGAATGCTGAAATTGAGGGGGAGCATGTTGTTGTGGGGGAGCATAATGTTGATGATGCTTGTTCGAATGCAAGCTCAGAAAATGATGAAATATACGAAGATGCCCCTTTGGAATTTGATCCAGCATATCCACCCATGGAAAAATGGACAAGAGACCATCCGAAGGATCAAGTTATTGGGAATCCACAAGAGGGAGTTCTGACAAGAGCTCAAATTCGTGCAAAGAATGAGGTATTGAATACTCATCAAGAATTTTGCATGTTTAATGTTTTCATCTCTAAAATTGAACCAAAAACAATTAAGAATGCAATGGAACACTCAGATTGGGTTGTTGCAATGCAATCGGAGTTGTCTGAATTCGAACGAAACAAGGTTTGGAGATTTATTCCTAAACCTGAAAATGTTTCGATTGTCGGGTTAAAATGGATTTTTAAAAATAAAACCGACAAAGATGGAAACATTATTCGAAATAAAACCAGACTTGTTGTAAAAGGATATTCACAACAAAAAGGAATCGACTATGAAGAAACTTTTGCCCCTGTCGCAAGACTCGAGGCGGTTCGAATATTTTTGGCTTATGCAGCTCACAAAGATTTTGATGTTTATCAAATGGACGTGAAATGTGCATTTCTCAATGGAGAGCTTGAAGAAACAGTTTATGTGGAACAACCCCCAGGTTTTATTAACGAAGAATTTCCTAATCATGTTTATATTTTAGATAAGGCAGTTTATGGTCTGAAACAAGCACCAAGAGCATGGTATGCAACACTTACATCATTTCTGAAACAATCTAAATTTAAACAAGGATCAGTTGATCCCACATTATTTCGAAAGAAAGTGGGGAATCATCTAATGCTTGTTCAAATTTATGTTGATGATATTATTTTTGGCTCGACTGACCCTGCTTTGTCTAGAGAATTCAAAGAATTGATGAAAAGCAAATTTGAAATGAGCATGATGGGAAAAATCAATAATTTCCTTGGATTGAATATTCGTCAAAACAGAGAAGGGATTTTCATTAATCAGGAAAAATATACGAAAAATCTGTTAGAAAAGTTTGGATTGACGAATAGCACAAAGCTTCGTGTACTAATGGCAACAGGCATAAAGCTAACACCATCGTTGGACAAACATGTTGTTGATATAACGTTGTATAGGAGCATGATTGGTTCATTACTTTATCTAACAGCAAGTAGACCTGATATCATGTTTTCTGTGTGTAATTGTGCTAGGTATCAGTCTAATCCACGCGAACCACATCTTACTACAGTGAAGAATATTTTTCGTTACCTTAAAGGCACAATTTCGTTAGGATTGTGGTATCCTTCGAAAACTGGATTCTTCGTTCAAGCATACTCAAATGCAGACTTGGGTGGTTGTAATCTTGATCGAAAAAGCACAAGTGGAGGATGTCAATTTCTTGATGGCAAATTAGTCAACTGGCAGTCGAAAAAGCAAACGTGTGTGTCAATTTCCACAGCTGAAGCAGAATATGTGGCTGTTGCTGCTTGCACTTCGCAAATAATATGGATCCAAAGTCAATTGCGTGATTATGCAATTAATATGAAAAAGATTCCATTATATTGTGATTCTCAAAGTGCAATAAGAATTTGTCATAATCCTGTGCAGCATTCGAAGACTAAACACATAGCTCTTCGTTATCATTTCGTTAAAGATCACGTGGAGGATGGAAACATTGAAGTACATTTCGTGAAAACAACTGATCAGTTAGCTGATATATTCACGAAAGCTTTGGATGAAAAATCTCTAATGCGAATAATAGAAGGTCTTGGAATGATCGATGGCAATTCTGTTCCATGCGAAAAAGAAGAATGATAGGCGAAAAAGAATGAATCAGAGGCGCTGAATAAAAGATAACACAAAGTCATTCAGCATTCAGAGGTTACTGTTCATGTTCAACGCTTCGACCGCTTCGAATTCGCATGATTGTCACTTATTTTCAGTATTGAGTTAGTGGTTACTGTTCATAGTTAACGCTTCGACCGCTTCGAATTCGCATGATTGTCACTTATTTTCAGCGTTGAGTTAATGGTTACTGTTCATAGTCAACGCTTCCAAACGCTTCGAATTCGTACATTTGTCACTCTTCAAAGAATGCCAAATATTCGTCTGTTTGCAACAAATTCAAAAAGATTTTCTTTTGTTTTGTCTTTAAATTTTCGAAAAATCAAAAATTCAAAAAGATTTTCTTTTGTTTTGTCCTTAAATTTTCGAAAAATCAAAAATCCAAAAAGATTTTCGTTTGTTCGGTCTTTATTTAAAAAAAAAAAAATTTCAAAACAACAAAAATATTTTTATTTTTAGACTTTTGTTGCAGATTATGATGATGATTCAGAGGGGACAATGTAGGCAGTTTTAGGGTCAGGTAAAATTTTTCGTATGAATTGATATGTTTCTCATTATTCGAATTAGTTAGGTTGTCCCGAGAAGCATGTTGTTGCATGTCGTCCAAAGCCTCCATGACTCAATGTGTGTGTACGAAAGCCTTAATGAAATGTTTCGTACGAAAATTTCTTCCCAATCAGGCTTATATTCACATTAGTCTCTGAGCTACCTTACTCTTCTCACAATGAGTTAAGAGTTTCCTGTATGGTCCAAAACATAACAGAGATACTTTTCGTGTCTTACACCAATCTTTTTCATCCAAAACATTCTTACACGATCACACACAATGACGTATATCCGAGAGGTCTTTGATCAAACCCATCGAGACTTAGATATATAAAAACTCTGTGTTTATGATCTGACATCATGAGTCTGTGATGGAAGTGAAACCCAAAAATCTTACAAATTAAGGAATTGACGGGGAACATTGTTCCAGATATATACGAAACTTTTGTTTTTGTACCAATGTTCGAAACTCCAAATCATATTCATTTCGAATGAGTGGTCTTGATCAAGCATTCGAAACCCACGATGTTTGTTACCCGACAAGATCCAGTATACAAATTTTTTATGAATATGATTTCCGTGTGAGTTTCATTCGAATGTCCTTGTCATGTTAAAATTTTTCAAAGCCGACTTGTCACTGACTACACTGGTCATACAAGTAATTTCTGTTACACTTTATCACCTTATGTTTAGGTTGACATGTAACGAAATTTTGAACCTACCCACGAAGCATTCTTAAAAGAAGCCCTTTGATACTAATCAAAAAGTATTCGATTGTAATTCACGGGAACATACACAAGCTGTTGATCATCTCTCTTGATGATTAACGAAGCAACCTTTGCCCGGGGTTTAACTGCCTTCGTGTCAAATTAAATTTTTGACATCATAAATTTAAAAAAAAAAAAATTGTTGTTTCTTGTCTAAACTTTCTTTGGCACACTACACACACGAAATCCTTGAGGTTCTGAGTAATACCAACTCAGGCTGATGATTTCGAACATCTGGCAAATGACTTCGCTTTTTATCCCAAAAGTGAAAGAGCCTTGCCTTCATTCGAAGGGTTCTAACGGTTACAATTCTATTAAGGGGATAATGACAGGCTATGTATATGTGACGTATGGTATTCTGCCCGGTTTTCTAGGTGATGTGACAGACACTTTTTGACACATGGCTACCTTTCCGCTGTACAGGTCCGATTTTCAAGGTGCCACGTCGGATCTCATTAAATGCATCCCGCTTCAAATTCAAATCATTTAGGGTTACATATAAAAGGGGGTTCAAGAGTACTTTATACGTTTACGCGATCAAAACTCAAAACTTCCCAAATTCTTTGTTCTTCATCTTTTTCAAACCCTAATAATGGCGACTACTGCTCATGTCGATCCTTCTACTGAAGATACTTCTTCTGCACCAGTTATGAAGATTCAATCTACCAATTATTATGTGGATGGTGAACTTTCTCAATGTCCAGAAGAATTCAAGATGCTTATTGTTTCTTTAAAACAGTCTGTTTTATCCAAAGCAATGTTCAATTTCTTTTCTGTTCCGGTATCCTGGCTTTCTCAAGCAGGATCTACTGCCACATACAACAAAGCCACTTTTCACCTAATCAATGACAAAAAGGTTAGGCTTTCCAAGAAACTGTTTTGTCAGATTCTTGACATTCCAAATACATCTCCTTTTGTTGAATTTCAATTCTCCCAAATAATTCATATGTTTAATGAAATGGGATATCAGCCCCCATTGTCAAAGATAAGTGACTTTAAGAAGTCTGGTCTTCCAAAAGTATGGAATTTTTTGTTTGGGATATTTTTGCGTTGTTTAACCGGAAGAACAGTTGGATTAGATAAAGGAAGGATGGAGGTTTATGCCATGGTGGCTGGTTTATACTATGATCTTCCAGCAGACTACTCTACACAGCTATGGAAGGAATTCCAAAAAGGAGTAGAACATACGAATGTTGTTCATGGCATTTCGTGTGCTAGGTACTGGAGTCTAATTCTGCAACATTTTTACAACAAGGAAGGCATCTTGGTTTCAAATGAAGAAGAGAAGGTTACTTTTCAATCTTATCACTTTCCGAAGGAAGTTGTTGACAATGATGATGAATTTCCAAACATTGCTCGGATTCCAGACGCGATGCTTAAAAGGGTGGATCCTACGAATCCTGTTTTGATTGCATATCTGAAAACATTCGATTCTTCTATTCGTACGGGAATTTTGTTGCCACGCGACGAAAAGAAGACCAAAAAGTCGAAGAAAGCTGATCCTGCTTCACCTGAAAAGAAAACGAAGGGTTCAACATCCTCTAAATCTCCAAAGAAGAAGACAGAAAATGTTGCAGTGACAGTTGAAGCAACACAAGTGATTGAGCCAATAGTGGAAGAGACTCAAGAGAACGTGATTATTCCTTCGAAAACAGGGATGTTTCGAAGAATCAAGATGAAATCCACTCACAAACGAAAGTCACCATCACAGAAGTTGATTCGCAAGCCTCAAATTACTCACCAAGGAGTTTTAATTCGTGAGGTACCTGTTCCTGTTTCTCCTGGATCCAAGAAAAGAGCAGCAGAAGATATGGCAAAACACTTGTCACAACCAAAAAAGAAGAAGACGAAGAAGACTCGAAAGATTGTTTTATCTATTAAGTCTACAGAAGAGGATGAACGAATACCAGAAACTCCAGAGTTCACTTCTATCATTACAAGTTCCATTCCTGAGAAAACTGTTATCATACCATCCGAAGTTTCGATTGCCAAGTCAATTTTTGAGGAGGTTCGAACTTCAGGCATCCCTGCACGCGTATCTGATACGGATGCAAATGTCAACATTGGTGAAGGTGGTTCGAAAGATGCAGATTAAGGTCTAATTATCTCTACTCCTTTCGAATCATTGGTTTTTGTTACACCAACATCTACTATTCCTCTCACATCAACCACTGTTTCACCAACCTTTGAACATATCATCAATCAACCAATTACTTCCATTTTTTCCTCTCAATCCACTGATACACCCAAACCATCTTCACCCACTAAAACTGATAATGAAGGGTTTGGTGGAACATTCGAAGACCTAGAGTTTTATGATTAAGAAGAAGAATTTCCTGATCATATGTTAATGACAATGAAGCAATACAAAATTCTTAATCAAAAGTTGAACTCCATCATTCAATCCCAAGCTGATCTTGGCGGAGGTTCATCTATTTCAAGTTTGGAGGTTGATTCTATGCTCAAGATGTTTGAATCAAGAGTAATCAACAAAGTTTCTGGAATGATGAAAGCCTCAGAGTCTGTTATTTTAGAAAAGGTTGATTACACAGATCAGAATTCTGAGCTTCGTGTTAAAACTCTCAGATCTAATTTTATGGGAGAAGTTAAGGATCTGCGAAGCATGACAAAAGAACGACATGTTCTTTTTGTTCAGGAAGTCAAGAAAGTGAGGGAGGATGTTAACTCCCAAATTCACGAACTTCGTGAAGACATGAAAAAGGAAATTCTATATGTTCAACATGATTATGCGTCCTTGAATCAGAAGGTCGATATCATTTGTGATGATGTCACTCGATTTGTCAAGCTATACGAAGGTTTGAGTCCTCAAATAACTCAAATCTCCAAGTCTGAAAGTGAAAATTTTAAAGGTGTGATCAAGTTGTTAAAGGAGTTGAAGGAGATCTCAACGAAACCGGTTTCGTCACCATTGATTACTCCAGAATTTTTATCCTAGAAGTTTGTGCAGTTCGAAGCCATTACAAGAACAATTTCGAAAGGAATTGTAATTGGTAAACCTTTGGAATCTGGTGGAAGTGGTTCGAAGCTAAAAGACATAACTGAAAAATCTGCTTCGAAAGACAAAGGAAAATCAATTCTGGTTGAAAAATCTAAAAAAGAAAAGAAGGCTGAAGCTGAAGCTGAACTCGAGAAAATGAGGCTTATTCAAAGCATCATGACTCAGAGGGCTGGTGATCCGAAGGGCATGAATAAAGGTGATCCAGCAAAACATTACAATTATGAAACAATCGAAGCCTTGGTTGCCTTTAATCACATGTACTCATTTGATAAGAAGCCAAAACAGAGTTATATGGTTACAAACACTGATGCATGCCAGTTGGATTTCCCTATAAATGAGATGATGTTCATCATGCCTCAGTTCAAAGCTGAAGGGAATTTCAAAGAAAAAGATGAAGGGACTCATATGAAAATTCGTTTTCATGCAGTACTTGGCAAAGCCCCTGAGGATGTTTGGTCACTGATCAAGATCAAGAAGGTGATAAGCATGAAAAAGGATGTGATCTTTGAAAACATTGTTCAAAATGTTAAATATGTTGTGGCCAGGGCAAATGGAAAAACATGCGAATTCACTATTGCAGATTTTCCTCTGATGAACTTGTATGACCTTATACAAGTGGCATTGCTTCTGAAAGACAAATCCTTTTCTTTTCTGCAAAACACAGATCCAGAGGAATTCAAACTTGGAGTTGCTCACATCAAAATCTTCATTGAGAATTATTATAAGTGCCTAGCACTGACTGATGTGGAGTTGGCTAATGCAAAGGGAATGGAAGTAAAAGTTCCAATGGCTCCTTCGTTGACTCAGACTGAGTTAAAGAAATATGCTGATGGAGAAATATGTTTAAAGCCATTTGGAATAGTTTTTGCTGGAAAGGATAAAGCTGGAAAAGCGAAGCGGTTTTTGTTCCAAGCTAGCGAAGTGGAGAGATATTCTACATCTCAATATACGAACTTGATTGTTCGTATGAACCACTGCAAAAAGAACAATGAAGGAGACAAGAAGGAATTGAAGAAAATTATTTCTTGGTATACTGAGGTTCGAAGAGTTTTGCTGTACTCCATTACTCTACTTACAAACTGAAGAATTCGACTTTGATTACAAAGGGGGAGATTGTTAGGGTCGAAATGTTGTAATAGTCGAAGTTTGTATTTAGGGTCTTCGAACATTTTTGTAATGTATTTTACTAGGGCATAATATTCGAAGCTTCATGTTTAGTCCTTAGTTTATTTTTTGTACGCTTTTCTCTTCTATAAATAGGAGTGGTTACTAGTGTCTTAGGAACGAAGTCTTTACAGAATATTCATTGTACTCTGTAAATTTTGCAAAAGCGTAATAGAGCCAAACAGATCATATTTACATCGGTGTTCAAATCTTTCAATTCTACTTTGAATTTACACTCTAATTCGTTCAATAATTGATTCATTGTCTCATCAGAACTGCCCCAAAGTCGATGTTTTCCCTGTGTAGATCCCATACATAATGGTCATGAATAATTTGTTGGCGCAGTCAGAGCCAGTCACACGCTCAGAGAAGCTCTTGAACAATAAAGTAAAAAGCCCATTCCATTGAGGTGGCAGATTAGGTTTTCTGAACTTTGAGATGGAGGTTAGGGTTTCTTTGTAACCCATTTGACAGAACATCTCCAAAATGGCGGAAATAGTGATGGAATCAGGGTCTACCATATCAGCGGTGGGTTCAAGCCCTAGCAGAGAACAGAATCGAGACTTGGTGATGGAGGTTTTCCTGTCGAGAACTTCGAACATGATTCTTTGTTCTGCCTTAATGTAGCATACAGATGAGTAAGCCTTTGATAGGAGAGACATAGGAACAATCTCACACGTTGTCAAAGCTTGAACTAGTGATGAGTATTTTAAGCACTCGACGATCGGTAACATAAAGTTGTCGTACATGAGAGGATCGACATCTAGAATCAAGTTTTGGTTTTGCTTGATGGCAAGAAGAGAGGACTGCCCTGATTGTTCTTGAACAAAAGGATTTTCAGAAGATCCCGCCATTGATGATTTCGTGAAGATGAAGAAGATGAATAGTTGAGAGTTTTACGATCGCCGAAATCTTTTGAGAATATGTGAGAATGGTAAGGAGAGATGTAGCGTTAAAAACTCATTATACCGTTTGTTTGGTGAGAGAAATCCGGAGAGAGATTGTATCGGACACTGAAAAGTCGCCTACAAAAGCGTGATTTGACAACTGTTATGTCAGAAACGTGTGTCAGGCGGCGGTAAAGAAAACGTTGGTTCAAATTTTCACGTGCCCATTTGAATTCTTATCCATTATAGTGTCACACCAGTTTTCCCTTTCGCATTTAAGTGTATACCACCTTTCGCATTAAGAAACGAACTTTCGCCTTTAAGAAAACTTGAGTTGAACTGCGAAACTGAAAATGAGTGTAAGTACCACGAACCAGACTTTTGGAAAATCACAAGGATCTTCGTTCTAGATTGTGCGAAAGATAATGAAATAAAGCAAAGCATATGAGTGGGATTTTAGTGATGTCTACTTCAGACACGAAACAGTGGATCACGGGCAAAGATCTATTCCTTCAAAGTCAAGAGAGACTAAGAAGTGTCTGGGTGGTTCCCCGTTGAGTTACGATCACCTGTTTATTACGAAACAGTGAAAGGCATCTTTTCTTTAGCCTTTACAGGGTAGATTTAACTTCAACCAAACTCCAAAACCTGATATAAGTACGAACGTTCGGAAGAAGTACTCGTGTGACCAGCGTAGTCAGTTGAACGAGTAGCTTTGGAATTATTTTAGTGACTTGGATAGATGCAGAAATCTCAAAAAAATAAAAACCGGATCCTTTTGGAAGAAATGTCTTAGGTCTAGAGCATTTCATGAAGATCTCGCAAAATAAAAAGAGATTTCTTGGTACAAACCACGAAAGTGGAGTTTCGTTAATTCCTTGGTGAAAAGTCTAGAACATTTAATTGTTCACCGTCAATTCATAAAAGTGTGTTGAATTTTTGGTTTCACTCAGTTCGTGGTTGAACGAAACAAAGATCATTAACACAGATGTTGTGTAACCGTAAACCTCAGTGGTAATTTCTGAGAGTCTCAAGGGTTACGATCATGAAAGCGAAAGTGATGGAGAAAAGTATGAGATGGTTTCAAGAAAGATAGTGTACCTCTACTTTGCGAAAATGACCAAGTAGCTAACTCTTTACTCAGTGTGAGAAGAGTAAGGTAGCTCATGACTTATGTGAATTTGTATCCTAATTGGGAAGAAATGATTGGTATTATCGATTCATTAAGGCTTCAACATAAAGTCGTTGAGACTTTAGTCAACATGCAGCAGCATGCTTCTAGGGACACTTAGCTAGTACATAGATAAAGAGTTTTATAACTGCCCCATCATTCGTGTTTGAAAAGTAAAGATTTTGCCTTCAAACCTGCACAAATATTTAATGAAAGAAATAAAAAAAATATTTTTGAGTTTTGAGTTTTGCTGACAAGAAATAAAAATAAAAAAAAAGTAAAATGTTTTTGTATTTTGATATTCTTGAAAATAAAATAAGAGAGAAGAAAAAATAAAAATAAAAATAAAGAAAATGTTTTTGTATTTTTGATTTTCTTAAAAAAAATAAAGGAACTAACAAAAAAAATAATAAATGAATAAAAATAAATAAGATAGAGAGAAAACAAAAATAAACGAAAATAAAAATATACATAATATACAAAAGGATATAAAACAATCCAAACCACGAAAGAAAATTTGATCATGAGATATGTAGAGCTTTCGCATGAAGTGCCGAAGAAACAGGGGCTGCAAATGGCTGCGAACGTTTGCAACGATTCGCGGAACAAAAGATGAATGTGAATTACTACGAGCGTTCGCACCAATTCGTATGACATGCTTTAGACTACGAGTGCGAAAGTCCAACCAAAAACGAAAGTGTCATTATTAAAACGAAAGTGGTTTTGGAACAGATTCAGCTTCCATCATTCCAAAGCCTTGAAGAATTCTATTGAAGGTTGTTTTAGGCAAGGATTTTGTGAATATGTTAGCTAACTGATCAGCAGATCTTACGATGTGTACTTCAACATTACCATCTTCCACATGATCCTTGATAAAATGATACCTCGGTGCTATGTGTTTCGTTTTTGAGTGTTGCATTGGAGTATGACAGATGCGAATGGCACTTTCGGAGTCACAGTATAAGGGGATTCGTTTCATATTCAGACCATAGTCACGAAGTTGGCTTTGAATCCATATGACTTGTGAAGTGCATGAGGCTGCAGCTATGTACTCTGCTTCAGCAGTTAAGAGAGATACGCAAGTTTGCTTTTTCGACTGCCAACTTACGAGCTTGCCATCCAAGAATTGGCATCCTTCCTTCGTACTTTTTCTATCCAGGCTGCACCCTCCAAGATCAACATCCGAAAATGCATGTACGAAGAAACCTGAGTTTGATGGATACCATATGCCTAGTGAGGACGTTCGTTTTAAGTACCTGAAAATGTTCTTGACAGCTACCATGTGGGGTTCTCGAGGATTCGCTTGGAACCTAGCACAATAACAAACGGAAAACATAATGTCTGGTCGACTAGCTGTTAAATACATCAATGAACCTATCATCTGACGATAAAGGGTCATATCAACAGCTGATTTATAAATATACCTTCCTGGCTCTGTCTTATGTGGGGTTCTCGAGGATTCACTTTGAGTCACCCACCATTCCAAACTTAGCGAGCAAGGTCTTTGTGTATGCCTCCTGATTTATAAATATACCTTCCTGGCTCTGTCTTATGTTTAATCCAACGAAAAGTTAATTGGACCCATTGAACTCATTTCAAATTTCGTTTCCATTAGCTTTCGGAATTCATCTATTGAGTTGGGGTTAGTTGATCCGAAGATAATGTCATCAACTTAGATTTGGACAATCATTAAGTAGTCACCCTCTTTCTTGCGAAAGAAGGTTGGGTCAAACGAACCTTGTTTAAATTTGGACATTTTTAAGAAACGAGTGAGAGTTTCGTACCAGCCCTTGGAGCTTGTTTCAGACCATAAACTGCTTTGTCTAGAATGTAACAGTGATGAGGATACTTCTCGCTTATGAAGCCAGGTGGTTGCTCCACATACACTGTCTCTTCAAGTTCCCCATTCAAGAATGCACATTTGACGTCCATATGGTATACTTCGAAATTATTATGTGTCGCATAAGCCAAAAAGATGTGAACGGATTCTAGCCTAGCAATAGGTGTGAAGGTCTCTTCGTAGTCAATTCCTTCTTCTTGACAATACCCCTTTATAACCAGTCGCGCTTTGTTTCGTATAACGTTTCCTTCTTTATCAAGCTTGTTGCGAAACACCCACTTTAACCCTACAACGGATGCATCCTTTGGAGTAGGAATCAGTCTCCAGACTTTGTTTCGTTCGAATTCATTGAGCTCCTCCTGCATTGCTTGTACCTAATCTGAACGTTTTTGGGTTCGACTTTGGAGATGAACGAATTAAACATGCCATATTCTACTTTGCAGAATAAAGCTGTTCGTTTCGCCTTTTGTTGTGCTCTTGTAAGAACTCCTGAAGACGATTCGCCTATTACCTACATTTTTGGATGATCTCTAGTCCACTTAGTCAGAGGAGGATAATTAGGATCATAAAAAGGATCCAATTCTGCATTTATGTCCTCAAATTCTGACTGTACATCCGAATCATCATTTGTATTATCTTTCTCCCCCTCGAATGATGAGAATGTCTCTTCTTTAGTTGTCGGATTCTCCCCCAGGAGTGGACTTTCGTGGGTATCTTGTTGAGTTGAGTGCTCCCCCTGAAAGGTTGCATTGGAAGTTGATTCAGAACTCTCCCCCTGGAATGTAGCATTCGTATCATTTGGTTGATTCGCACTTAGTTGCTCTTTGTGCATATCATTCGCAGCGTCGTCAATTATCTTCTTCAATTCATCGACCTTGTTGTCAGCCGCTTTGGATTCGGAAGAGATAGCCTTCTCTGGCTCATCGAATAGTAGCATGAATTCTTCGTAGAGATTGGATAGTGGAATCGTTGATGGGCTTGGTTTAGGAAAGATCTCTTTTGATGGACTATCATTCACTTGAGTCCTCTTTAAGTAGTTGTCGTCGAACGTGACATAATAGGTTTCTTCTATTTGTTTTGATCGTTTGTTAAGAACCCTATATGCCTTAGAGGTCAGTGAATATCCCAAGAAGATACCTTCGTCAGCTTTCACATCGAATTTGTTACTTTGTTCTTTAGAATTAAAGATGAAGCACTTGGAACCAAAAACATGAAAAAACTTTACGTTAGGTTTTCGTTTATTTATGATTTCATATGGAGTGATATAAAATCATTTATTGAGAATTGAACGGTTTTTGGTGAAACAAGTTGTCCCAATCGCATTAGCCCACAAATATAGTGGCAGATTCGCAAAGGAGAGCATGGTTCTTGCAGCCTCGCACAATGATCGGTTTTCCCTTTCAACGACTTCGTTCTGTTGTGGAGTGTAAGGAGCCAAAAAGTTATGTGAAACTCCTTTCGCAGTCAAAAATTCTTCAAACGTTTGGTTTTTGAATTCCAACCAATTGTCACTGCGAATATTGCGAACCAGCTTTCGCAGTTGTAATTCAATCTGCTTTATGAAGTCTTTGAGCTTGGGAGTGGCTTTAGATTTCTGCTTAAGAAAATAAACCCAAGTGAAATGAGAAAAATCATCTACAATAACGAGAATATACTTATTACCACCAATAGTTTCGATCGCAGATGGACCACAAAGATCGATGTGCAAAAGTTTGAGTGGCTCAATGACTTTCATATTCACTATCGTTGGATGACTTTTCCTACTTTGCTTTCCCATTTCGCATGCAACACAAAGATGATCCTTTTCATACTTTAGGAGAGGAATCCCTCGCACATGATCACCAAGAACAAGCTTCTTGATGTCTTTGAATTTAAGGTGCGAAAGTCTTCTATGCCATAGCCAACTATCGTCTGCAGGAGCTTTTGTTAGAAGACAAATGGCTGGCTTCCCTCGTATCGGATTTAAATTCAACGGATACATCTCTCCTTTGCGTTTACACTTTAGAAGTACTTCTTTGGTTTTCTTTTCTATGATCTCAGAACCTTCGTCGTCAAATGAGACCTTTAATCCTGTACCAACGACTAACTGCGAAATACTTATAAGATTGTGTTGTAGACCCTCGACATAAGCAACTTTACGAATTGAGAATCCGCCATTTGTTATCATCTTGTAACCTTTAATCTCTCCAAGTGAGTTATTTCCATACTTCACCCTTCCACCATTTTTCAGCTCCCTTAACTCTCGTAGTTCCTCCTTTCTTCCTGTCATGTGACGCGAACAGCCACTGTCGATATAACATTTAGTATCAAACTGTTCGTCACGAATTACCTGCAAAAATTAAGCAGATTTAGGAACCCAAAGTTGTGTGGGTCCTTTTGAGCCTTTTAAAGAAAGAGGGAAAGTAATTACAATATCAACCATATAGGTTCGTTTTATTAGAGTGGTGTTGTCTTTCTTAGTAGTTTTAAAAACCTTGATCCTATTATCTTTTAGGTTAGTATCTTTTGTGTTAGTTTCGGGCTTCTTGATTGGAGCTTGATGATCTAAAACCAGCTTTCGTTTTCCCTTAACATCTTTTTATGTTTTGTTAGGATGCGAAGCATACTTGTTTTGTGAGTTATGAGGTTTAGGATTCTCCGTAGGGCTTTTTGGCTTTGAAAGAATAGGTTTTTGGAAAACTTTTTGTTTAGTATTCTGTGGATTGCCAAACTGAATTTGCAAAGAGCTATTTGGATTCGCATTTGATGCTACTTTCGCTTTTTGATTGAGAGGTTTTTCAATGCGAACGTAGTTAGGATTTTTGGATTGTCAGAATTTTTTCTTTCCTTGAGATTTTTGTTATATCTCGCGTTCCTTTGACGTTTCTGTGCTGCAAACTGTTCTGAGGATTTGTCAACATTAGCTTTCGCTCTTGTCTTTCTTGCTGGAGTTTTGTTTTGTACTGAAGATGTGTCGCTAGGAACATTCTTAGTTCCACTGGGACTTCCTTTCTCGTAGCTAGAGTTGACCTTGTTTAAAGGTTCTGCTACGTATCTTCCTTTTACTCTCCACGAGGTTCTTTCTGAGAGACCGACTGTTTCGTCAGCATTATCAATAGAAGTTGACCAAAAGTACTCATCACATCCATCTGCGTTGTCTTCTTCGACTAAGGACGTTAATTCGAGTGTTTGATTCTTATTTACCCCATTGATTTTGAAAACCTAATTAGGGACAGTTTGGACTTTTGGAAAAACAAACACAATTTCTTTTAAGACATTTGGATTATTTTAGAAAGACGTGCGAATTCAATAGAATTTTCAGAAATTGGGACTTTCGCAGCATCAGGTTCGTTTTTAACAAACTCTGAGCAATCAACCTCATCCTCTATAGATATTTCGCTCATATCACTGTCATCGTCAAATTCAGATGTGTTATCAACATTAAGTTTGTTATCCGAACTCAACTTTGTACTCAATGAGTCAAACTTCTGTACAGTGTCAGATTTAATTTGCTTTTTGTCATTTTCGTCCAAAAGCTGTTTTAGCATGTTCTTGTGGTCTTTGGACTTAAAAAAATGGTTCAATTTTGTCCAGACCAATCCTGTAAGCGTCTGAAGTTTCGTCAGATGAGACGATAGATTCGCATTTGTAACAGTCAGCGTCGATCTCGTCCTCCTTTAATTCAAGGAATGGCAATATCATCTTATGGAGTTTTTGACCAATCTCACAATCAAGATGCAATTGAGTAATATTAAAATAAAGCCTTTTCGCAATCAAACAAAAAATATTACGTTGTTTCAAAACATTAAATTGTCTCGTTGTAAGTAAATTAATTCATCCCTAGACTTAGCTAAATTAGACTCAATCTTCTCTATCCATATGCGTCTCTCCTCACTCTTTGACGAAACAGTGCTGATTTGATCGGTTAGGTTAGAATTTGTCAAGAGAGTTTGTTTCAAACTATTACTGATACTAGAAAATGTGAATTTTAAGTCATTTAGTTCAGTTTCGTATTTTGACACAGGTATATTGAGAGATTCAAGAATGGAGTTTACCTTGTTAATCATCTGATCGCATTCGCTGATTTGATCAAAGACTGGTTCCGCAGCGAAACAGTTATCACTTCCACGTTCACTATCAGTGGCGTATCCTCACATCCGTGACACATCATTTGTCACCATGAAACATCTTCCTCCAGAATGCGAATCCTCTTTTTTTGCAACGAAACTTCTCCCATGAGTAGGCCTGCGAACCTCCTCATCTTCAGAATCTGTGGACCAGACTTCCACTCTACCAAATTCATCATCAGCTTCTTTTTCCTGCACAAGTAAAGCAGACATTGAATTATCATATTTCTTTTTCTAATTTATCTCCTCAAGCTTTTGGAGATGATAAGTCTCATTGTCTTCTCCTTCCTTCTTTTCATTCAACCTTCGCAGCATGCACTCTTTGGCCAAGTGATTTTGTCATGACAGTAGTTACAATCATAGCCAGAGTCACCAGTTAGCTTCTTTTCCTTCTTTTCCTCTTCCTTTTGTGAGCTATTTGCACTCTCCTCTTTTACCTTCTCAAAGCTGTAGCTTCCCTGCCAGTTTCGGTTCTTGTTAGAAGGAAACTTCTTCTTTGCGAGTCGCTTTGGATTTGACACCATCAATGCAAACTCTTCATTTGTAAGCTCACAATCAGAAAAATCAGATTCTGAACCATCCTTTGCTACTTTCTTGCCCTTCGCAACAAGAGCCAAAGATCCCATCCTAGATACAACGTTCGCTTCTTTTGTCACATCATTCTCATGTGACTTCAGGATTCCAACAATCTCTGCTAGTGTACAATTCTTGAACTGCTCATGCGCCTTGACTGTAGACACCACCGCCATCCACTCAGATCTAAGCCCTTTCATGAACGTTGTAACACTCCAAATCAGGTGTTGCCTTGAAACCCTTGAAGAAATCTATTTTTAGCATAATAGCCCCTTAAGTACGCTGGGCATACTTATGAGTACGCTTAGCGTACTATGCAAGGATGATCGCGGAGGGGAAGCACGTACGCTGGGCGTACGTGTCCAATATTCAAACCCTAAATTCCGGACTTGAGGCCTATTTAAACGTCCTTAAGACCCTTGGACTTAAACCTAGAGAGCCTTCATAGCCTTAGTTCGTTCTTCTACTCCAGAGAGAGCTTGTGAGACCATTTTGAGCGTAGAAACGGTGTTGGTGGCCATTTTTAGTGTCATTTCAAGAAGGAGAAGTTGTCAAGGAAGCTTGGAGTTACATTGGGCTTCAAGAATCTACATCTAGTTCACCTTGATGAGCTTTTGGAGGTATAAAGCTTGGAACTTTTCATCTTAATCTCTAGATCTAGCTAGGGTTTTCTAGTTTTGTCCCATTTGTTGATTTTGGATCTCCTCTTGTGAGTTGAGCAACTCCAGAGGATGGAAATGACGGATCTGAGGTTCTTTGGTCCGTTTGCAACATAAAAATGGAGTGTTGGTGGGTGTTTTGACCTCATGCATGGGTTAAGAACCTTAAAAAGGTCTTAATGGGGGTGTTGGGAACATATGTGACATGAAAAGGCATAAAGTTGCGAACTTTATGCCCTAGGTCGTCTTAATAAGCTTAGATATGATTTTGGACGTAAGGGAACCGAGTATTAAGCACTTAATGGAGAAAGTGCTTAATATGTTAGTACACTGGGCGTAACCTAGCGTACGCTGCGCGTAAGTCCCAGAGACCCAGTACGTTGCGTGTACCAGGGTGGTACGCTAAGCGTACACACTATAGATGGGCTTGGATCTGTTTTAGGCCTTTGAGCTGTTGGGCCCCATTTGGTTATTGGACTATGTTGTAGTTTGGGAATAGTGGGCCATTTTATCTGTTTTGGGTCATTGATGTTATGGTAGGGACTTATTGGGCCAAGAGGCCCATTAATGATTTTTGGCCATGGACTTGGGCCCATTAACAAAGAAAGGATATTTGGGACTTTACGGAAGGACTTGGGGTTTGGGTTTCCCTTGATCAAGTGAAGTCCTAACATTGGTTAATGTTATTATTCAGCGCGGGTGGTTGCGTACAGTTAGGAGAGCACCTTTCGGATTCTTCGGACAGAGGTGAGTCTTCTCACCATACCAATGGGTCTAAGGCACCAAGGCCGGCCCATTTTATGTGATGCAGATTGTGAATTGAATAGGCGATATGATAGTATGACATTTGCATGGAAGACCATGTGGGGGTTCCCGTGGCATTTGGTATAAGACCTTGGAGGGTTTCCATGACATCCTAGTATATTTGCTTGTATAGTTTGCATTATGTCTTGTTTGGTAGGAAGACCTTGTGGGGGTTCCAAAGGCAGGAAGACCTTGTGGGGGTTCCCAATGTAGGAAGAACATGTGGGGGTTCCCATGGCAGATACGACCACGTGGGGGTTCCCGTGGCATTAGGTGTAAGACCCTGGAGGGTTTCCAGGGCTTCCTTATATGTTGTATGCATGGCTTATGTGATATGTGTAGCTTTATACCTAATTTGATATGTGTTATGTGGTTTGTGTGTGGGGTATGCTCTGGGGGACTCACTAAGCATTAGCTTATAGTTTGTGGATTTTATTCAGGTACATCTTAGCCCAAGGGCAAGGGCAAGGCGTGATAGCACGGCGTGCACTCTCTTACCGACATTTTATGGGATACTCTGATGTTTTTAAATAAAGTTGTAATGGATGTGTATTTGAAAACAATTGTTTTGGGATTTCATGGTTTATGGAAATGGTTTGATTAATTAAAACTGAAAAAGTTTCTTTTGGAAAATTTGGGTCGTTAGAAACGTGACCTTTTGTTCAATAAGTTCACGTCCAATGCCATGTTCCATCATCCTACTTAGAAGATGATTATAACGATTGAAAGTCTGACTCAAAATCTCTTCAAACTTTTGTGTAAATGCACCAAACTCTGAAAGTAAGAGTGTTTGTGTAGAGTGCTCAAGATCTGCTCTGATACCAGTTGTTGAGATAAAACCTCTAATGATCGAAAGATTCAAACAGGTAAAAGAGAACAAGAACACAAGAATAGATCGAAAATGTGTTGAATGATTCAAAGTCACACCTCAGAAGAACTCGATGAAGAATTGCTACTATAGATGCATGTAGGGTTACAAGGCTATGCCCAAATGGCTTGGTTGTGTCATACGAACTAACTAGACGAAAAGTGTCAGCCGGAAAAGCAAATCGAATGATTCTCATTGCCTTAACATTGCTAATCAGTTTGTATTTCTCGTCTTGAGGGACATCTTTAACATCAAGAAGAAGTTTGTTGTAGTCAGATTGAGTTTTAATGACTCTTCTGGTTCCAGTGTGAACAAATGATCCAATAGTGATGGCTTCCCATATCAGATATCTGTTGTCTTCTAGACCAAGAACATAATCTACGAAGTGAAGCGCCCATACTTCATATTCAGTAGGAAAAAGAATCGGTATCCTGGTGGTCGATCCAATTCTGCTTGAAAGGTTGATGGAGTTGATGTGAGAATCGTCGTGCTGCATGATGATATAGCTTTTGAGACCTGTTAAGAATCAGGCTTGTAAACTGATGTAGTTTTAGGGTAATATTCATATAATTGAATAGCTCAAGAGAACTGTGATGACAGCTAAACAAGATTCAATATTAACGGAAACCTTAATGATTATATAAACAGAAGAGATGCGTATAGATTACATAGTCTCCTGCTCTGATACCAATTGTTGAGATAAAATCTCTAATGATCGAAAGATTCAAACAGGTAAAAGAGAACAAGAACACAAGAATAGATCGAAAATGTGCTGAATGATTCAAAGTCACGCCTCAGAAGAACTCGATGAAGAATTGCTACTGTAGAGGCATGTAGGGTTACAAGACTATGCCCAGATCTTAAAACACGGTGCATTCATGCACCTTAAATAGTTAAAACCTAATAATAAATGAACGGGTGGACAAGCCCAAACCCGAGTACAAAAAGATTAAACAAATAAGCCCAATGACGCAACACTTATACCCAACATTTATGAATACCGATCTTCGGTCCGATGCCGGGGCAAGCCCGAGGAATGTTTATATGTTTATGTTATGTGTTTATGTTGTATGTTTGTTAATATGTTATATGTATACCGGACTTCGGTCCGATGTCGGGCGAGGCCCGATGCCGGACTTCGGTCCGATGCTGGGCGGGGCCCGATGTAGCGGGCAAGGCCCAAAGTATGTTATTATGTGATTATGTGTATGGTATGTGGTAGTTTGGGGAGACTCACTAAGTTTCGCGCTTACAGTTTTCGGTTTTGGTTTCAAGTACTTCCGCTAGTAAGGGGAAGAGTTCGGGATGACTGCATGGGGCACACCACAGCTTTTAGCCTGGTAGGATTCAATCTGATGTTTTGACATATGATTTTGATATATTGACATATGTTATAATATTTTTGAGATACACGATTTATGACTTTTAAATGATGGATGATACTTTTGGTTTTTATTAATGAATTAAAATGAAAATTTTGGACTGCATTTTTGGGATGTTTCAGGCGGTTTAGTAGTTAGAAGTTAAATTCATCAAGTTATAAAATTCACTTACATGTGGATTTGAACCCAGAAGCTCTAATCTAAAGGTTTCTACCTCTACTAAGTGAGCTAGTCCTACATTAGCAACTAACTCTTTCCTTAACCAAAGTACCGGTTATAACATGCTTTATAATAATTGTGTTTGTTTAATTAAGACCTTTACCCTTTGTTCACAATAATTGTTTTCTTTTTATTATATTATCTTCAAATGAATAGATTAATATGCATAAAAGAATAGTAATTATGAAAAACATAATTATTATGCGCCATACCCTTTTTTACTCTAATAAATGAAGGTTTTTTTGTCACTTGTCATATTCTCATTCAATTTGCCAAATGTCATTTTGTGGTTATTTTCAATTAGATTTTTATACATGTCATTTTATGAGTTTTTCTATTTTATTAAATTCTACATTATATTTTAATGTAATAATTACAATAAATGTAGTAAATTAGTAATAAATGATTATCAGTTTTATTAATGAACTTACCTTTTAATTTCAAAATTCCCAAAATTAAAGATCAATAGTTTCTTTTGTTTATTTATTTAAATTATTTGTTTAAATTTAAAAGATAAAAAACATTTCCATTATAATAATTCGTTAGTTTTCTTATTTTCTTATAAATTCAAAGTTTTTAAATATTTTGACTTTTATATTTATTTATTTATTTAAATTAACTCATCTAATACATGGTCTCACAACTAGTTTGATATAAAAAGGTATAACAAATTTTTTTAGAAATGTTCGATGCGAGTTTTTATTATATTAAATGTTTTTTAACGTTCATAATTTCGTTAAACTGGCAAGACGGTAGTATAAAAAAACATATCACAACTCAACCAACTCACCTAAGTTTAAGCTTTGTGCTTCTATTAATTATTATACAAACAAATGACGAGGAAATGATTGTGTAAAAAAATCACCTTCTTAATTTGGTTTGATCACTCAAAAAAAAATTTAATTTTTTTTTCAAAAAATTCTAAAGCATTCAAATTTCCTAAATACAAAAGGATTTATTTTGTGTCATGTTAAAGGATAAAATGCCGTATAATATGTATGTATATCTAAGAGGGTGTTTGTTTTTTGGCTGTAGATCTGTGCAATTACTTTTGACTGCACCGCGCAGATGTATATCCTTACAGACTGTTTGTTTTTCCGAAGTGCACAGATCTAAAAAGGTCTGCGCGAGGTCTTCACCACACAGACATTGACTACCCACTTAAGGTCTTTACAAGTGCTTAACCTAAAAAAAAAGCAGGGTTCTGTTTCTTTTCTGTTCACACCTCCATCAATTCTCTTCAGCGCTCCGACGGCGACTGCTCCCCCCTCCTACACCGGTCTTCCTCCTCGTGCCTCCTTTGTCCAGACCTAACCGGAGCACCTCCTCTCTGATCGCACAACCAGACGACACAAAAGGCTCCAAATTTCGGATGCAAAATGAAACATAGGGGTGAGCATTTGGACATGTGGACCGGACCGGACCAGAACGGACCGTTTTTTGGACCCCCGGGCCAGTTCTCGGTTCTAATATTTGAGCAAAACCGGTCCAGTTTTTTTACCGGTTTGGTCCGGCCGTTTCTGGGTAAAAACCGGTTTTGGACTGGCTTATTTTTTTAAAAACAATTGTATTCTGTGAAATTCTTTAAACAAGCATATCTCATTCGTTTTAAGTCGGATTGACATAAGGTTTTTTCCAACGTGTAATTTAGAGTTTGTAAATGATTTTAGACTATAAGTTCGTTGTTTTTGGTGTTATATTCGATGAGTTATAATCCTTCAAAGATGAAATATCAAAGCTGAAATATTTTAGCTTTTCTACAAGAAATTTAAACTTTTGTCTGAGAAATTCTTAAAACAAGAATATCTCATACGTTTTAAGTCGGATTGACATGCGGTTTTTTCCAATGTGTAATTTATAATTTATAGATGATTTTAGACTATAATTTTGTTGTCTTTAGTGTTAGATTCGATGAGTTACAATCTTTCAAAGATAAGATATCAAAGCTGAAACATTTCAGCTTTTCAGCAAGAAATTTAAACTTTTCTACTCTGTGAAATTCTTTAAACAATCATATCTTATTTGTTTTAAGTCTAATTTACATGTGGTTTTTTTGAACTTGTAATTTAGAGTTTATAGATGAGTTTAGACTATAATTTTGTTGTTTTTGGTGTTATATTCAATAAGTTACAATCTTTCAAACAAATGGTAAAGTATACACAATAAAATTTTGTCGGGTCCAAAGGGCACAAGAAACGAAAACATATTCATTTTTACGAGTTGTACCGTATCAAACCTAACAGCATATTTGTTTTATCGAGTTGTATGAAACCGAAAAATGCATTTTAACAAGTTATACCATATACATGTAAAGTTGTACCGGTCCAAATGGGTCCAACAACCGGAACGAACCTGGACCCGGACATGGACCTGGACCCAGTAAGTCTCATCCGGTCCGGTCCGTGGTCCACAATTTTCTTCGAAACTGGTCTGGTCCAAGATTCGGTCCGGTCCGGTCTGTTTTAACATGAAATTGATGCCTCTTCTCGCTGGAAAACTCTCTATTTTTTTAATTATGTTCTTTAATTTTGCTGAAAATGCTTCTTGTTGGTTAAATATGTTGTTGGATGTTGTTGAATCCGAAAATGTTATTGAAATAGTTTTTCTTGCTTATATTTCTTGTTAAATATTGTTGAAAATTAATATTTGTTGATGTGTTTTGCTGGAAATTCCATAAAATTAGTGAAATCAAGCTTTTTGTTGATAAAAATATGAAATTATGTGCTGAAAATATGAATTAATGATGTTAATGTGGTGATTCTTGCTGAAAGTACTCCTTATTTCTTAAATTTTTTGTTGAATGTGTTGAACATCATTATTTGGTCTTGGATGTTGTTGGATATCAGAGAACACCGCTACAAATAGTCATTATATACTGAGTTTTTTGTTAAAATATGTATGAAATCAGATTTGTGAATGTTGCAATACCATATGAAATTTGATTTGTCTATAATATAATTGTTATTAGAAATGGGAGAGAAACAACAATGGACCAATGAGCATTTAAAATGCTTATTGGATACTTGTATTGAAGAAGTAGAGAAGGTGGGTGGAAAAGGATTGAGTTTGCACAAAGATTCATGGATGACTATATTTGAAAAACAAAAGTGACAATATATACAATTATCAAACGAACACTTTTAACTTAACAGGTGAGGAGTGGGATGATTTTAAGAAGGTATATATATATATATATATATATATATATATATATATATATATATATATATATATATTAAACATTTATGTTTGAAGTTGCCAAATATCCTTATACTAGTTTTTGTTCCATTTGGGTTTAAGGGCATCTGAAGGCTGCTTCATTGAAAACAATTCCACTGCCTTTTCTAAATCCTTGTGCACGTCTTTTTGATGGAAATAGTGCCACTGTTAATTTCAAGTGTTACTTAACTCAAACATCATCAGGAGCTGGATCATCTTCTTGTCATGTTCCACCACTTCAGAACGTCATTGAGCATGTCGTGTATGCACACACTTGAGGGTTTATGGCCCCGTATTGTAATGTGAGGTATTGGCTTGGAGATTTCCGTCAAAGACGTGCATTAACCAATAAAGAAAATTTTAATCATGGACATGCAAAACTTTGGAACGTCATTGAGCGTGCTTTTGGTGTTTTGAAAGCACGATTCCCTATATTGAAGAGGATGACACCATTCCCGTTTGTTACACAAAGAAACATTGTCATGGCATGTTTCGTGCTTCATAATTTTATAACGAAAGAAGGACCGAGTGATGAGTATTTTGCATGATACGATGAACCTAATGTCTCGTGTCGAAATAACAATGTTCCCATTGATGATGATGAAGACGAGGTTCTAACACATGGTACGACAGCAGACCGTGAATATATGAGTCAGTTACGGGATGAAATTGTTGAGTAGTTGATGCAAAATATGCAATGAATTATTTTAAATGAATTTGTTATTGTAAAACACAATTTTTTATTCTAAGACTAATTTGTTGCATGAATTTTATTTCAATGTTGTAATACTATTATTATTAGAATTTTGGTGTTGAGAAACCATTTTAAGTTTGTAAAATCAGTTTATTTGAAATTCAGTTTATTTCAGCAGCCTGCAGACGTAAAAAACATACAGACTTCTTATTGTAGACTACAGACATTTGATCCACCTCTTTTGTTGCAGAGGCTTGTAGATTTGGTCCGTAGACTGCATACATTTTGGCTTTAGAAAAACAAACAACACCTAAGTCTCACTACCTTTGACTTGATTGTTGAAGCAAGGGGGCAAGTAATAAGAAAATGATCAAACATCTCAATGTGAGCATCATGATTCTATATCAATCCCTATTTTGTGAAGGTTGATTCTAGTAGACATCCGTTTCAATCAAATTCTTCAAGCGAAAATATTAACGTTGATAGAAACAAGTGTATTCCACCTTGTAGGATTATCACCTACCAACAAAGTATCATTTATCAATAAGTGATCTAGCCAACGATTCCAAGTAATCTCCCATGGATTCAAGATCCTGTTGGATTAATGTCTAAGTCCATAACTATAATTGGTAAGACTTGACCCGACCCGGCATGGTCCATTTGGGTTGCATGGCATCATGCATTTGGATAGACTATAATGAGAGAAATAACACTTAAGGTTGGTTAATATATTATAAGTTCTAATATATTAATAAGGTTATTTAATTAGTATTGATCAAGAATTAATTTGGAATTAATTAAGTGATCAAAAGGAGACTAATTAAATATATGGGTTGATTGTGTAAATCATTCATTCTTATATATGTGGGCTTGTGATCCAAGATTCCTTATGTTGGACTAAGTCCATGGGGTGACCCATGGATACTCCATGGAGGTTAAAATCCATGGAGCATAAGGAATGGGTAAAGTTATGAGTTACATGGTGTAACCCTAATAGCCACCATATAAAAGAATCTCATGGCTCAAGAAATCGTGCACTAATGTGTGAGTGTGAGGGCTAGACGATTTCAAGGAGTGTTCAAGTTTCTCTCAAGTTATTCCAAGTGTATTTGGTGTTGTGTGAACCATTTGAGGTGTCACACTTGGGGCACTAGGCACTCAAGCTTCATGAAGACATTCTACATCAAAGAGGTATGTATTCTATCTTGTTATATTTATTATTTTGTATGCTAGATTAGGATAATACCTTGGATGTTCATAATTGTATGTATAATAGAGAAAACATAGATCCAAGGTATTTAGGGTTGCATGTACACTTAGGAGTGTTAGAATGCTCATAACCCAACAGATCCAACACGCATGTATCACTTTGATCAGATAACACAACATTCTACAAAACTTCCATTGTCTCTCCTCACCCATTTGCCCCGACGCGGCACCGAGAGGTATTAGAAGACAACATGACCAAGAAGTAAGATTACTTCAAGAATCCACCATAGAAGCTTTTATTTGTATCCTATGCATAAATCATTAGATGTCTATTTTTATGAAGAGAATAATCACACAAGACGTCCTTTCAAAGGCTATTCAGTTAACCGTTTCCAACCTTTTTTGAGCGTATTGACCAAAAATCAAAACCTCTAGATATAAGTTGTGTTGTAGAATGAATGATGTTGGTATATATACTTATATTAAACCAATAAAAGAGCTTGAGTCTACTAGGAAGTGCTATTGACACTTAAACAAAAGAGCTCTACTAAAATCATATAAATTTTAATTTCATGATCATTCTTTTTTTTTTCTTTCCAATATCTTTTTTCATCTCACACAGGGCATTTTTTCAACTACTTCTCCCCTAAAAATCTACTTTTAAGAGCTTCCAAATAACTTATAATCTCTTTCGGATTATGAAACATTGACATATAATAATTACCAAAACTAACCAACACCAACTCTAAGAGAGTGGCCCTACCTCCCTGAAATCAACTAACTCACATAGGTATGCACCATTCCACCCAATCCTATATGGCCACTAAATCCCAACCAACCACTAGGCTCATCCTCAGCCTGAACAACCATAACCAGAAGATCGACATATACAAAAACCCTGCCATGTCTCATGGTTATCCAACCATGCTATCTACTCTCAACCAACTCCTTAGAATCCTCGTGACTTCCCTCGATTCGAGTATGGATCATGTGCCTCAAGTAGTACGGGACCAATACTACCTTCCAAACCTGTCCATACTTTCTTCAAGACTCAATCTAGAGTCCTCTAGATCACCTACTCATGTTAATACTCCCAATACAGACTAAACAACGTAGCAACCGCACTAAAGCACTTCCTAGGCTTTCCTAGGATCTCCACCTCACCCTACTATCAGTGTCTGAAAAACCCCTATTAATGTCAGCTAACCACTTCATGAATACAATTACATGCAACAAAACTTAAATAATCTTTCGACTAAAAGACCCCATCCTACAACGGTTAGACTCAAATGAGAGTTGTGTAATAGGGTTGAATCCATGATTCAAAAATTATATAACCTTTGCAGCATGTAACTTAGCACATTCAATTACTAGTTAACTCACATCAACACGAGTCCCACAAAATACAAAGCAAGCAACATTCATGTAACGTCCCAAAAATGAAGACTAAAAATTTCGATTTTTAAATTAATAAAACCATTATCCAAAACAATATCATAGAAATCATGGTGAATCAAAGTGTATCAATAACATCCAAGTACATCAGAGTAATATAAAATGCGGAACAATGTGGTGTGTACACTACAATCATCCCAAGCTCTTCCCTTTCGAACCAGAAGTACCTGAAACATAAACTGAATACCGTAAGCACAAAGCTTAGTGAGTTCCCCAAAATACCACATACCATACATATCAAGCATATAATAGGCCCGCTCGGAACATATCTGTCAGTCATCAGGCCCCGCCTAGCATCGGGCCCCACCCGATATACATACAACATATAAAAACATGACTAAAAATAACAAAGATAAATAGCATACAATATAATCATCCGGCCCCGACCGATATTCATATAAACACATAACACATGCAAGAGTCACACATACAACTAGCATCCTAAACATAATAAACCATGGGTCGGCATTGGTGCCTTCGACCCGCTAAACACAGTGAGGAAACTCACCTCAAACTGCAGAATCACTCAGATAAAATCTTAGTCAGCTGGTCCGGAAAATCCCCGCGCTAACATCATCAAATAAATATCCAATTAATAATTGGATCTCGACCCATAATCAAGAATCTAAGTTACTAATCCAATATTCAGGGTAAAAGACCATTTTACCCTCTTTCGTACTTGGCCCAAAACAAAGGCCCAACCCATCTACTCAAAAGGCCCAAATTCCTTAAATGGCATTCCAAGGCCCAATATGGCCCAACTTCCTAATTGGGCCCAAAAACTATCATGGACCTAAATCCCAGAAAGCCCATAGCCTATCCATGGCCCAAAGTCAGAATTCCAATGGACCAACAAGGCCCAAACCCTAAAAACCCAAAATATGGCCACAACCTGAGGAAGTCAACCCAAAAGTCAAAGAGTTGAATACGCTGGGCGTACTCAGACTTACGCTTGACGTACTCTATCTGGGGCCAGTACGCTCAGCGTACTAGTTGGGTACGCATCGCGTACTATGCAGACAACCAACCCAACTCATTAAGCACTTAATTGGTTAAGCCAACATGCCAAACTCTCATATCTGATTCTAGGAAGTGACTTAACACCTAAAGTTGGCAACTTCACACTCATGCATGACTTAATGGGACCCAACACTCAAAAAGAAGCTTAATAAGAATCTCAACACTTGCATGGACCAATATTTCTCATTAAGACCACATTTTTATGGAGAAAGGACCTCAATGGAGATAAGATCTAACATCCATGGCTTCTGTAGTAGATCAAAAGCTCAACTTTAGCTCAAAAGACCCAAAAATGCATAAATAACACCCTAAGTTGGATCTAGCATAAAGAATCATCAAGATGGGATATTTTTACCTCAAATGACTTGTTAAGATGAAGATAACTCTGGATCAACAAGCTCAAGCTATTCCCAAGCACCCTCCAAGTGTTCTTCTTCTTCTTCTTCTTTCATTAAAACACCACCAAATCTCACATTCAAGCTCAAAACTCACAAAAAGCACTTAGGGTTTCGTCCTTACGGTAGAGAGTGATGGAGGTTGATCAAATAGATGTCCAAAGGTGTTATAAGTTGATTAGATAGGGTGAAAACCCTAAAAATTAAGGTTTGCCCCTACCTTACGTACGTCGTGCGTACTCCCACGTACGCCTAACGTACGTGGGTGCATGCGCGATCCAGAAGTGGGCTAGTACGCCCCGCATACTAGCTAGGGACTATAATGAGATGATTTTTGCATTAAGGGGGCTAAAGGAAACATACCAAATTCTCGAGTTTTATAATTCGAGCAGAGGAGTCGAATGGCACTAAGACACAATAAAATCAGGCAGATCCTCATAAGAAATTACCGACCTATAGGTCCAAGCATCTAGGATACACCTTCATCATGTACTCACTCTCTCAAGAGTGGCTAATCATTCCTCACGTTGACCTACTATGAACTGCACCCCTAATGAAACTTTCACCAACCCTGCAGCCACTCGTGCAAGCTAATCATACATAACGTTGGATCCCATATACAGTTGAATACTTGACTCGGCCCTAAGACCTTAATTAGAAAAGAACAGGAAATAAGGCTAAATCGAACATTCTCAGGCTATAAAATCTTTGTTACGTACAACTATGATGCACACACTAAGCAACTACAATAATGACGTCAACTTCATCTAACATATAAGAAGTCCTCCTACACTATCAGGCATCATACATCAGACAATTCTATCATACAATTCCTGAAGATCCCTAGCCTATCACTAACATGCAGTTCTATCATAATCATCAATAATAAATAACAGTGTGGTAACTTGGGGTATACTTCCTTGCTCCGACTGATCGTACGCATCTCGTCCATATTTGGTTACCTTTGAAAACAATTTGAAAATAATTCGGAAACTTTTACAGTTCCGTAGTTTGAGTCAAGATTCACACGAATGCTCATCCATTTCACTCAAACCAGGGCACTGATACCAACTTGTAACATCCCAAAATTCATAAAAATTTATAATTTTCAAAGTCAACCCATTTTAACCATAAAGTGTTTACAAAACCATTGTTTCAAAAGTATAATCATAATTAGAGTTTTCCAAAGATCCAATATCATAAAAACAGGAAGATGTGCACGATCACCCCTTCGCTTTCCCATGATCCTTTGAAGTACCTGAAACAATAAACTAAAACCGTAAGCCAAAGCTTAGTGAGTTCCCCCCAAAGTACCATCACACAAAATAACAAACAATAACATGCAAATATGAGCCTTCAGCCTGACTGGACCGCCTCGCAGGGCCTACAACCTATCTGGACCGCTCTCTGAGCCTTCGGCCTGTCTGGACCGCCTCGTAGGGCCTACAGCCTATCCGGACTGCTCTTCGGGCCTTCGGCCTGACTGGACCGCATCGCAGGGCCTACAGCCTATCCAGACTACTCCGGGTATCTTTGCCTTCAACACAAAGTAGGACCGCCTCAACCCCTCCACAATATGTCAACATATACAATAGGTAACAAAACACATATCCAACAAGTGCAGTAATCATGCCGGTCTACTAATTTATCATATAACTAGCATAACATCATCTAATATACCAGGATACATAACCTAGTGGGCCGACATTGGTCCCTTCGACCCACAAGTATAGTGAGGAAAAATCACATCTCAGTCCGAACAAATAGTTGAATAGGTCTCTGCTCCGAATATCAGCTCTACTCGTCACCTAATTATCAAATAGTGATCAATCTCAATTACAACTGAAAATACCCAAAATACCCTTAGGTCAAACTTGGTCAAAGTCAACGGTCAAATTCAAAGTTAACTATAGTAGGTCGCCACGTCGTGGCTATCCTTGGCCACGCCGTGGCCACCAAATAACAAAATAGGCAAGTCTCAGCTCAATCGCCATGCCGTGGAGACCTAGGCCACGCCGTGGGCACTGGGCTCCCAACAACTTAATGGATTAAGTTGTCTCCCTTGATACGAATGTTACATTCTTTTAGTTGGGTTTGGTGGTTGAAAAATTCGTCTCTTGTTGTTATGTAATGCTTTGGTCTTGTATTTTTCCTAGCGTGCTAGTTTTTTTTTATGTTGTTCTAAAAAATGAGACCACTCACAAAGGTTAATTGCATCATAGAAAATATAAAAACATTCTATCATTGACCGTTTTTACACCAGAAAAAAACAAAAACACTGAGATGAAAAGATTATGATTAATTGCTTCTACTAAATGGATGTGAAATACACTAATACCTCATTTGCAACAAGGAACAAATAAAAGAGAAAGTGGGTCTCTCTCGAGCAACCCCTTTTAATAGGACACGTTTATGTAGAACAAATAACCATTATCGAAGTCATACACGAGTATATGAAAGCGGTAAACATAAACGTTACCGGGTACAAGGCTCTTTTTGCAAATATATACCGGCTTTTTGGGCTTAATCGTAAATAGAAAATTTAAAATGTTTTTTTTCCGTTAACAAAACCAAACTTTAAAGATTTTTTTTTTGAAGACATTCCTTAAAAATTTATATAACTTGCCTATTTTTATCAAGTTATACAACATATTAAGCATATTATCTTTGAACATGGATTACGAGGCTTTTTACGAAATTCCCTTGAGCCCATAGCTCATGATTAAAATGTACTCGATCTATGTCAAATGGCTTTTGCTAATTGCCATTTGTGTATATCATTTTTTTTTTTACTTTTGCAAAATTGTATTAAAATATTGTTTATGAAGAGTTTTTATATTTATGTTCTGTGAAATTACAAAATGAGCATTGCCTTAATTCGATAGAATAACACAATGTTTTGGTTGGTGAGAAATAACCCATTACTCTAACCAAGCTTTTCATTGCCTTAAATACCAAGAAAAAAAACGGCACTCTGTTTCACATTCCTTGTATATTCAAACAACAGGAATTTTAAAATCAACAATAGAAACAAAGAGAAAGGAACTACGTAAAAGTAGCAAAAATAATAAATCACAATTCACAGGTCTTTAAGATTCATACAAGCAGACCCGGCCAATCAGTGGACAAGTTGGGCTTGTACAATAGACCATCTACGGTCTTCAAAAAATTCCACACCTCGTGGCCGTCCTCGCCCACTGGTTTCTTAAATAAATAAATAAATAAATAACACAAAATTCATTAAGTTTACATCAAAATTTTAATTTAATACTGTTTATTTATTTTTTATTTTTTTTGTAACTGTATTTTCCAATTTGTTACAATTCTGACCACTTGACCGGTCAAACCGGTTATCTGCTGACGTGGCATGATAACATATCAGTTTTGATAACATGACATGTTGACATGGCATGCTGCCGTGTCAAATTTGAAAAAAAATGTTGCAAAAGACTAAATTTTCATTTTTTTTTTCAATTTTGACACTAAGTTTTTATTTTTTTTTTCCAATTTAAACACTCATTTTTTGTTCAAAACGGATTATCATTTTTTCCAGTTTTTTTTAGTTTTGATGACTTTTTTGTTCCAAATCGGACATTATTTTTTTGTTCCATTTGAAACCGTATATATCGTGTGTGTGTGTGTGTATATATATATATATATATATATATATATATATATATGTGTGTGTGTGTGTGTGTGTGTGTGTCTATATTATATTTGAAGCCGTATAAATATATATTTTTTAATTTAAAAACCATATTTTGTATAAATACAAGGTTTTTACATTGAGACTAGTCTCTTCATCTGTAGTTACACAAGAACCTACAAACAAGGAAACAAATTAACTCCATTTATGGGCAATCTTGGAAACATATACAAGTAACCGAATTGAATTAGGAGGTGAACTGAAGAATATTGGAGCTCACCAGTGCATAATGAAATTAGTTTTCAGATTGATTTTGCGTATGATCATTAATCATTAAAGAGCTTGAACCAGATTCTGAAGAAAACTTTCGACTACCAATCATGACACAAGTTCCACACAATAAAGTGAGATGGAATATAGCTGATCCAGCTAGTAAGCCAACTCTAGTTAGGACGTACTCTTGAGCTCCATCATTTGTGTCTGATAGTCCAGATACTGCGCATGATATATAGAGATATAATTACAACCCATGATGAACAAATTTCCAATGAGGAGTCTTTAAGTATTTAACATTTTCAATTTGTCGGTCCGGATCGATTGAGGGTATCCAGAGAAATTAAGATAATGAAAGAACATATCGAGAAGTATCAATGACTCATGAAGGAAACCAAGAACTTGGAAAGCACTTGCACCGAAGATGCCAGGAACCAGAATCTGGACAATCCATCAAAAAGATTTTCTAGTGTAAAGAAGAGAGATTTAGGGTTGTAGTGGTTGACTGCGAGAGGGATTTAGGGTTTCTTTGGTTACCCCCTTCATATCTTCGTAAATCTTCATATAGTGGAGGATAGAGATGAAAGAAAACCTGGTGGAGAAGGAGAGACGAGAAGGTAGAGGTGTCGATTATGGGTCGTTCAACTGGTAGCTTCGATTGACGGTTGATGAGTCGTAGTTCTCGATTGGCTCTACAATCGAGAGGAGTTGTAGTCGCCGAACCATTTAGTGTGAGGATCTATGTGGAAGAAATCTGACTCTGGTGTGGTGGTGAACAAAAATCCCTAGAATTTGTGAAGAAGGTGGAGGCATCGATAGAGGGAATAGGAAAAAATGGAGATAGAAGGGTGGTGGTAATCATTAGGGGTGAGCAAACACAAACCAAGAAACCGAGAAACCGACTAAAACCGAAAAAACCGAAACCGAAACCAAAGCAAAACCGACGGTTAGGGTTTAAAATTTTTAAAAACCAAAAAATCGGGTTCGGTTTCGGTTTTGACATAGAAACCGACCCACTAAACCCGTAAAACCGACCCATATCTAAACCCATAAAACCGACCCATAAAACTGACCCATAAACTGTTGATGTTGATGCTCCACAAACTGTTGATGTTGATCTTGATGTTGATGAAGGAGATGATGAAGAAGTTGCAGATAATAAGGGTGGTGGTCATAGAGTATCTTGGGTATGGCAACATTTTGATCGAGAGGCCGTAAAGAAGGGTGCTAAGAAAGTGAAATGCCCATATTGTTCAACAATGATGTGTGCAAATTCCAAGAAAAATGGTACGAGTGCAATGGGAAATCATTTAAGACTCTATTGTCCAACATCTCCTGTTTACGACCCTAAAGGTAAAGTTGGTGATACGAAAAAACAATCTGTGTTGAGTTTCAAAAAAGTGGGAGACTCGGGGGGCTACTTCTTTGGAAGTTCATTCCTTCAGCCAATAGAAATGTAGGAATTCCTTAGCCCGCATTTGTATTAAAGACAATCAACCTTTTAGTATAGTTGAAGATGAAGGATTTAGGGAATATTCACGGGATTTGCAACCTCTATTTAAATTGCCTTCAAGGTGGACTGTCGCAAGGGATTGTTTGCATATATACAAAGAAGAAATGTATAAATTGAAGGATGTTTTAAAAAATCAAACCTTCTCCATTACAATTGATACTTGGACATCAATCCAAAACATTAACTATAGTTGTTTAACGGTACATTGGGTTGATGAGACGTGGTTTTTGAGAAAGAAAATTCTGAACTTTTGTCCCATCGCAAATCACAAAGGTGTAACCATAGGAAAACTCGTTTACAAATGCTTACAGAATTGGGGAATTGAGAAGGTGTTTACAGTGACTGTGGATAATGCTTCCTCAAATGATGGGGCAATTAGGTATCTAGCGACCATGCTTAGGGGACCCCATGCTTTTTTGGATTGCAAATACTTGCATTTGAGGTGTTGTGCTCATATCATAAATCTTGTGGTTAGGGACGGGTTAGAAGAACATTTTAGTTCCATCACAAAGATCTGAAATGTTGTGAAGTATGTGAGGTCATCTAGTGCTAGGTTTTCTACATTCCTAGAGTGTGTTGAGAAAGTGAATAATAATTGTAGTAAGAAACCACCCCTTGATGTTGACACAATATGGAATTCTACATTTTTGATGTTATAGACGGCAGAAAAGTATAAGGCGGCGTTTGATAGGTATTTTATATACTATTAAGTATGATATATTAATTTTTTTTATAATTTACATACTAATGCTTTTATTGAGTTTTATTTTGTATTGTAGGCTTCTTGCGATTGATAGTGGTTTTAAAACTTTTTGCGGAAGTGAGGTTGATGACGCAGAAGTGACTACGAGAAAAAGAAGAAGAAATGAGAAAGTTGTGGGGACTCCAGATGCCGACGATTGGGAGGTTGCTAGGTATATTTTTTTATATATTTTTTTACTTCAATTGTGAAATATGGTATTGTTTAATTGCTTTGGTAGGTATTTTATCAAATATTTGAGGATCTTTTACAATGTCACAAAAAAGATATATGGGTCCAAGTATGTGACAGCAAATATATTTTTTAAGGAACTTGTGACAATGCAAGCAAGCATGACTAGAATGTGTTCAAGCACAGACGAGAAAAAGAAAAAGATGGCAAAGTCGATGAAAGAAAAATACGACAAATATTGGGAAAACATTGAGAACATGAACTTCATGCTTCATGTTGCTGTCGTTTTAGATCCCCGCAACAAGATGTGTTATTTGGAGTATTGCTTGGAGTTGATTTATGGTAAGAATTCTACCAAAACAAAAACAATTATGGAGCATGTCAACAAAACACTAGTGGACTTGTTTCAACACTTCAAGAACAAGACGGAGAGAGAAAGGTGTGAAAAGACAAGGAGTGCATCGTCTTCTACACCTAGTTATTTTGATTTTGGGCATGGAGTTGATATGGAAGACGATTTTGAAAGGTTTATGGAACAACGTGGGCATGGGGTTAATAAAACAGAGCTTGAGATTTATTTATTAGATGGGATGGAAAAGCGGCCGGGAGATTTCCAGATTTTGGGGTGGTGGAAATCTAATTCAACAAAGTTTCTTGTACTTTCTGAAGTGGCGAAATTTGTTTTAGGAATGCCAATCTCTACAGTTGCATCAGAGTCGGCATTCAGTACTGGCGGGAGGGTGATTGATGAAAGTAGAATGAAACATCCCAAAAATATGACCCAAAAATTTTGTTTTCAAATCATTATTAAAATCATAAACCATCAAAGTCATAAGTAAAATCATAAATCATGTATCATAAAACATCATAGTGTCTATCTCAAATCAAAATCTCATAACAAATCATCAGTGTAAACTCCAAGGCTGTGACTGTGGTGTGTGTCATGCGATCAACCCGAGCCCTTCCCTTTGCTACTGGAAGTACCTGAAACCAAAACTGAAAACTGTAAGCACGAAGCTTAGTGAGCTCCCCCAAACTACCACATACCATATAATAACACATATAACACATACTGGGCCTTACCCACTGCATCGGGCCCCGCCCGACATCGGACCGAAGTCCGGCATAACTTGGGCCCCGCTCACAGCATCGGGCCCCGCCCGGCATCGGACCGAAGTCCGGAATAACTTGGGCCCTGCCCACTGCATCGGGCCCCGCCCGGCATCGGACTGAAGTTCGGTATCAACTGAACATAACATAAACATAACATATAACATAATCACATATACTGCATCGGGCTTGCCCGACATCGGACCGGAGTCCGGAACATATAACACATATCATAACATGCATGAATGACGAAGACATCAAGCATACATAACTACTTCTCGGGACGACCCCGGCATCGAACCAAAGTCCGGAACTACTATCATCTAAACGGGCCAGCATTGTGGCCGTAGACCCGTTCCTACTGGAAGGAAACTCACCTCGTATGATTGACTACTGTAACTCTGGGTGAGGAATCTCTGTCTGCTGCTCCGGAGACTCTCCTGCTATAAATTTCCATAAAGGTACTTAGTCAAAAACTGATAATTGCTCTTAGGGTAAAATGACCATTTTACCCATGGCTAAAGTCAACATCCTGGTCAAAGTCAACACCCAGTTGACCTGACTCGCCGAGTTGATTCATCAACTCTTCGATTCCCTATTTTTTCATTTGTTCCCAACCCCGACTCTACTCGTCGAATCTAGCAAGAACTCGGCGAGTTCTCCTTCAAACATAACATCGAGACTATCTTCATCTGGCTCGCCGAGTTCGTCCTTGAACTCGTCGAGTTCATTTTCACCATATGAGTGTGACTAGTCTGTGACTCGCCGAGTTGTATGAACAACTCGTTGAGTCCATCTTCATGGGTTGGGAGATTGCCTTGGACTCGCCGAGTGTGTTCATCCACTCGCCGAGTCCCATGGTTTCCAGGTCCATAACTACGTCTATTTTGTTGAGTCCTTCTTCTGGACTCATCTAGATCCCTTCTAAACTTAACTGGATCCCTTCAAATCATAGAAGATTGGAGAACCAACCCCTCGACTCGCCGAGTCCCAAGAGCGACTTGTCGATTCTACTTATGTCCAAGTCCATAACTCGATTTCTGTTGTGCAAAGCTCATCCAAAAGGTAGATCTGGGCTCCTAAGGCCGATATAACACGTAAAGTCATGAACTTTACGTTCATGCATGGGACTTTTAAGCTTAAAGGACCAAAAATGGAGTTTATTACATGCATGGGGTTCTCGTGGCCATAGAGATGGCACCTTTATGCCATGAGGACCCTCCAAGGTTCCAGATCTGAAGCTTCTACCCTACATTACACCCTAAAATCCTAAATGACATGGAAATGCCCTAAAAGATGCCAAGGTTCAATCCCCAAATTAGATCTAACACATAGGAGGTCAAGATAGGGGCTATTTACCTCAAATACACTGGAAATGCAACCAAACTCAGAATCCACTGACTTGCTCCTTGATTCACCAAACTTCCCTCCCTTCTTCTAGCTTCAAACCAAGATGCAAAGGCACAATATAGCTCAAAGATGCTCACAACTGATTAGGGTTTCAAGGACAGAACTTGGGGGTGATGGAGGCTGGGGTGGAATAGGGTGCAAACCCTCCAATTTAGGGTTTTACTCGGACAGCTCCTACTCGTCGAGTCGGTCTTCCGACTCGTCGAGTAGGTCACCCCGGAGTCGATTCTACTCGACGAGTTGGGTCTCCAACTCGCCGAGTCCAAGGGTAAAATATTAAGTTTGGCTCGATTTTAAATGCGTACCTGAGATCGGGTGTTACATAGAAGCTCCCTTACACATGTGACCGCCGAAGTTTTGATTTGCGCACAAGATTGGATACGGGACACCCCAATTGATATCCAGTTTAAAAATATGACGGCTTTATATATGGAAGAGACTCGAGAAAAGTTGGTGCCAATAGAAACCGGTAAATATTTTACTATTTTTTACATAATTATAAGTTTGTAATTATATATGTTTATAATTAATAAATTACATACTATTGTTTTGTGTTTGTAGAGGAATTGGGCTGTGGTCAAGGGAGTTGCATGGATGAGGATTTTACTTGAATTTTAAAGGTTTATAACTCAATAATTATAATTTTATACTTTTACACAAGTTTATTACTCAATAATCATTGATCAATACTAATGTTTTTTGGTTTGTAGATGAATGGGGAATTGGTGAAGAGATTTACATGGATGTGGATTGAAGATTCGTGTGTAACGCCCGTGTTTCAGGGCTAAGAATTTTAGATGATGTAATAGTCTAGGTCAACTATTGTAACTCTTTTGAAGTAATAAAGATGAAATATTTGAGTATTATGTGAATTATGTGTATTTATATGCTTATTATTTATTTATAAATGTATAATAAATAAAGGATAAAAATAAGCGTCAAAATTAAAGTGTGAGATAAGCCCGATATCTTTACATAAAGTCGTGGTGGTCGAAACAAGGATTCCGGGGATATAAAGAACGCCGAAATCCGAGTTATAACGAAGAAGTTATGACCCGTCGAAGTTTCGCGATGGAACCGACACGATACCGGGAAACGTAAATAGTGAACTTACGATAGAGCGACTTTTAGCCTTAGCGATCTAAACGAAAGTCTCAGAATATGTTAAACCGAGAGCGTCCATAAAAAGAACGCCCAAATCTGACTTCGTATGAGGAAGTTATGATTTTTCGAAGTTTCGACTTAGCAGTGTACAGCCCGAAGTTCGAATATTAGACCGAGCGGTTTTTAGCCGACACAACCTAAACGAGAATCGAATATCTCGTTAATAGTAGCTTATCGATAAAAAGACAGACGGAAACGGACGTTGGATGAAGAAGTTATGAATTTTTAAACGGACCAATCATGTCCCGGCCTGTTAAAAATATAACTTTTAAAATAAAGTCAAAATTAGCCGACGGAGTCTAAACGAAAGTTGTAGAGTGCATTCCCGCCTACACGTGGATATAAAGAATGTCAAAAACGGAGCTCGTATGCGAAATTTATGATTTTTAGAAGTCGGGAAGCAAAATTGCGAATCTGCGAGAAAGGTGATGATGTGGCCGCATCTGGGCCGTTGCTTGTTGCCCAAGGCTTCGCTTCTGATAAATGACACGTCGCCTCGCACTACGCCCCGCGTCCGAAGCTGGGTACGCCCGACGTACTTGGCCTTATCCCTTCCGAGTCCGAGTGCGAGCCAGCTGTACGCGAGCTGGAGCCCTTATCCGATCTACGCCCAGCGTAGCCAAGGATTACGCCTAGCGTAGTCCGAGGCCTCGCAGGCTATAAAAGGGGGGCGAGAGTTCCGGATTTTTCACACCAATTCTCTTTCTCTCTCTAGTTTCTTTCTCTCTCTAAGATCCCAAACCACCCCTAAACCCTAGGAAAAACCCCTAGCACCCAAAGGAAGCCCCGAGGCTCCCGGAGTCCCGAGAAAAAGGGTCTTTCGGTTCGGAAACGCTGCTCCAAGCGAAGCCCGGTTTTTTTTAAAATCCGCTGTAAGTGAGCTACGCCTATGAAATTTGTAATATAGCTTTTAAATAATTATAGTAATGTTATTAGGTCCTTAAAATAATTATTTGGGCTATTATTATGAGTTATATAGAGTGTTGTTTAACGCTTATATAATAATAATAATAGCTAGACTATTAATTAATCACGGTTAACGTTAGACTAAACCCTAGTGGTATTGATACTAGGTTTTGTCGAGGGAAAATTATTTTGAGATAACGAAGCGCTGTTCAAGTGCAGAGTCACCACCTTTCAAGTGAGTGCATAGTTACTTTCAGCTTACACATAGATATGAAGTATTTTATATAAATTACGTACTGTGTGTGCATATTATCTGTATACTTGCTATCTATGCTGGATAAACGATTTTACACATGTTTTAAATGATTTAAACTGTATATGTATTTTATATCTACAAAATGTATTGGGTAAAACATGGGTAGATGTAATAGTTGATGTGTGACAAAATAAAATAATGAGAGGCCTCGTTGTAGATGTTATTGATGATCCAGTCATCTAGCGGAGTATAGATGACGACCACGGACTATTTTAGACAGTCCAGTGGAACGCTAGCAGGCTCGCAACCTGTAGGTGTTTATTTGAACTGTGTGTTTACCAGCAGTACTCCATCCCCCACATGGTTGCCTTATTTGACATGAATTGTTGAGGAACCCCCGAAGCATGTGTTGTCACCCCGATGAAAGTCCTTAGACTAGGTCCCTTCTGTTAGATGTTTTAGGGACGTAAAGTGAGGATAACGGGAACGGGTAATCGGGTTTGTTTGGTTTGATAAAGTTAATAAACTTATTTATTGTGGGTTGAAAACCCTATGTGCTCACCAGGCTCCCAAGCCTGACCCACTCAGTTTCTTGTATTACAGGTAATGGCGCATGAGCATAGATGTTTGGATGAGAGATAAGGGATTATAGGCCTGTAAATACGAAATAATGTAGTAAGGCTTATGTTGTACTATTTATGCTATTGATCTGTATCGAACATGACATCCCGAGTCTTTTAATGAAATACATTTCTTTGGAAATGCTTTTGATAAATCTTTATCATATTTTGTTTTGGGACAAATTCCGCAACACTTTTATTTAAAATGTTACTCTGATTTTCAAACAAGCATAAACGAAATCGGTCTTTTCTGGCCGTGAAAATGGGGATGTCATCGTTGGTATCAGAGCATTAGTTTATGCGAACTAGGAATTTGTAGGATTTCTAGACTTAAACTTAGAATGTTAAGCGATGATTGTGAGATGTGAGCACTAGCTTATTTTAGGAATTATGCCTAAAATGCTTTTATGTGCTAAATGCTTTGTGCCTGATATGTTGTTATTTGTTCGGATCTATGGTCTGTTGCCGACCGGATCTGGAAACCTTATGTGTTTAGGATTCTAAACGTACGACTACGATATTAGAACTAACATGTAAACGTTTCGGAGTGATAAGGACGGTTTAAACGACCATCCTAAATAAAGATCTAAATTCACCGTATTCGGTGTATAGATCAAAATGGCAAGAACCCGCAGTGGAGCCGGGAATGCAAATGGAAACAGAAACCAACCTCCAGTGATTGAGCAAATACCGGTTGGGGTAGCCGCTCCTGAGCCGATAACGATGGCCGGAGTGCAAGCAATGATCCAGGCGATGTTAGATCGTCAAATGGAGGAAACCAAACGTTTGCTCCAACAAAATCGAGAGGAAGCTACCATACAGATCGAACAACCCGAGTTGAACGAAGGGCAGTCTGAGGAGGGGAACTACAGTGGGACCGTTGGTCAAGTCAACCCACCGATAGTTCGACAAAACAACCAAGATGACGGAGTCGAGAGGAATGGATGCAAGTACAAGGATTTTCTGACTTGCAAGCCATCGACCTTCTCTGGAAAGGAAGATCCGATCGGATTCATGGATTGGATCTCAGAAATGGAGTTAGCTTTTATGACATGCGGTTGCAGAGGCAAGCTGCAAACCACTTTTGCAGTACGCCAGTTCCGAGGAGGAGCAGTACGCTGGTGGAACACCCTGGGGAAGACCTTGAGCCCCAATGAGCCCCTGCAGCTGACATGGGCGGAGTTTTTAGTACAATTCAAGTTCAAGTACTGCTCAGCCCAAAACTTGCTCGAGCTAGAGAACCAGTTTCTGACCCTGAAGAAGGGAAGCATGTCAATCGATGAATACACAAACAACTTCACAGAGAAGATGGAGTTTGCCTTGCGTCTTGTCTCGGATGAGCTAACAAAAATCAACAAGTACGCCAAGGGACTCCCATGGGAGTATGCGGTGCCGGTACATCAGGCACATACTCTGGAGGCAGCTATCTGGGCTGCCAAATATGTGGAGGATATGATTAAAGGAAGGGCTGCCAGCAAGGTTGAGGTTGGCGAGAAGAGAAAATTTGAAGGGTCTGCTAAACCCAACAATAAGAAGAGTAAGTTCAGTTCCAAGAAGTTTGGAGGAGGAGGGAACGAAGCAAAATGGTGCGAGAAGTCTAAGAAGAAGCACTCGGGAAAATGTAGCGAGGAAGTGACCTGCTACAAGTGTGGGAAAACGGGGCACTATGCCAATGAGTGAACCATCAACAAGAGGGTGTGCTACGAGTGCCGTGATGAAGGGCATATTGTTAAGGATTGCCCGAAGAAGAAAGACGCGGCAAGGCCCAACATTCCACCAAAGCCGAAGGCGAGAGCCTTCCAGATGACGCTCGAGGCTGCAAAGGAGGCAGCAGACGTCGCTTCAGGTACCTTTCTTGTAAATGGATTGACTACCAATATACTATTTGATTCCGGAGCCAACTACTCCTTTGTGTCGCAAAAATTTGGTGGGAAATTAGCATTGCCTGTAGAAAAACTTGATAATGCCCTAATTGTGGAAGTTGCCAGTGGCAAGTTCGTACCTGTTAGTAACCGTATTAGGAACATCGTCATCGACCTAAACGGAAACGAATTCCACGAAGAGATATTAGCCATAGATTTGAACGGTTTCGATATCATTTTGGGTATGGATTGGCTTAGCGCCAACGATACCGAGATTCAATGCCGAAAGAAGATAGTAACGGTAAACCCACCCAGAAAAGAGTCATTTATGGTGTACGGGGACAAACGCCGAGTAAATTCTGGAATCATCTCCCTGATGAAAGCCAGAAAATGTTTGTCCAAGGGATGTGCATCATACTTGGCATTCGTAATCGATGCTAAGAAGGAAAAGAAAGAGGTGCAGAATATACCGGTTGTGTGTGATTATTCGGAAGTCTTTCCCGAAGATCTTCCTGGATTACCACCTGATAGACAAGTGGATTTTCGGATAGACTTGTTACCAGGTACAACACCGATAGCAAAGGCACCTTACCGATTGGCGCTGACGGAGATGAAGGAGCTCATGACGCAACTTCAGGAGCTGTTGGACAATGGTTTCATTCGACCTAGTTCATCACCCTGGGGAGCTCCAGTGCTATTCGTAAAGAAGAAAGATGGAAGCATGAGGATGTGCATAGACTACCAAGAGCTGAACAAGGCAACGGTGAAGAACAAGTACCCATTGCCGAGGATTGACGACCTATTCGATCAGCTGCAAGGTTCGAGCTATTTCTCAAAGATCGATCTTAGGTCAGGATATCATCAGCTGAAGGTGAGAGATCAGGATATTGAGAAGACTGCGATTAGAACGAGATATGGACACTACGAGTTCTTGGTTATGTCATTTGGACTAACCAATGCTCCAGCAGCATTCATGGATTTGATGAACAGGGTTTGTAAGCCCTTCCTCGATAAATCTGTGATAGTGTTCATCGACGACATTCTGATCTACTCTAAAAGCCAGGAGGAGCATGGCAAGCATCTACGAGAAGTGTTGGAAGTCTTGAAGAAGGATAAACTGTATGAAAAGTTCTCCAAGTGTGATTTTTGGATCCGAGAAGTCCAATTCTTGGGTCATGTGGTTAACCAGGAGAGAATAATGGTTGACCCAGCAAAAATTGAAGCTGTAATGAAGTGGGAACGTCCAAAGAGTCCCACGGAGATTCGAAGCTTTCTAGGATTAGCCGGATATTACCGAAGATTTATCCAAGGCTTTTCTTCGATAGCTGACCCACAAAGGGTCTACTTATACATGGAGTGAGAAACACGATGAGGCATTCGAGAAGCTAAAGAAGAAGTTATGTGAAGCACCGATTCTTTCTCTACCCGATGGAGTCGAAGACTTCGCAGTCTACAGTAACGCATCTGGAGTCGGGTTGGGTTATGTTCTGACCCAAAGAGAAAAAGTGATAGCATATGCCTCTTGACAATTGAAAGAGCACGAAAAGAACTACCCCACTCATGATCTGGAGTTGGCAGTGGTAGTATTCTCCTTAAAGATATGGAGGCATTACCTCTATGGCACGAAGTGCAAGCTTTTCACTGATCATAAGAGTCTTCAGTATCTCTTTAATCATAAAGAATTGAACATGAGGCAACGATGCTGGCTAGAGTTACTCAAGGACTACGACTGTGAGATACTTTACCACCCCGTTAAAGCAAATGTTGTTGTTGATGCTCTCAATCGGAAGGTCAATCTTGAAAGGAAAAGGCCAAGAGCCTTGAGAATTGAAGTTGTCTTGACAATTGTGGAAAGTATCCAGAAAGCTCAAGAAGAAGCTTCAGAAAAGAATGACTGAAAGGAAGAACGTTTGGGAAAGACGTTGGTATTCGGTACAAACCGTCAAGGACTGAAGGTATTCCAAGATCGGATTTGGGTACCTAAGACGGGAGGAATAAGAGATCTTCTGATGGAAGAAGCTCACAAGACCATGTACTCAATTCATCTCGGTAGCACTAAAATGTATAGGGACCTAAAACCCTATTACTGGTGGCCGACGATGAAGCTCGATGTTGCGAAGTATGTGGCTGAGTGTGTAACATGTGCGAGATTTAAGGCACAACATCAGAAACCATACGGGAGTTTAGAACCTTTACCTGTACCCATGGGTAAATGGGAAGACATCACCATGGATTTTGTGACTAAACTGCCCAGGACGAAGATCGGTCACAACATGATTTGGGTAGTCGTGGATCGTTTCACAAAGAGTGCACACTTCATAGCTGCCAACGTAAGGTGGTCTATGGATAAGCTCGCAAATGCTTACGTGAAGGAGATATTAAGACTTCACGGTGTTCCTCTAACGATTGTATCCGATCGTGATAATCGTTTCACGTCGAGGTTTTTGAGGAGTCTACAAGAGGAACTGGGTACGAAGTTGTGTCTGAGTACAGCTTACCATCCACAGACTAATGGTCAGAGCGAAAGAACGATTCAAACATTGGAAGATATGCTGAGAGCATGTACCCTGGAGTTCCAAGGGAACTGGGATGAGCACTTACCTTTGGTAGAATTTTCCTACAATAACAGTTTCCACTCGAGCATCAAGATGGCACCCTATCAAGCTTTGTACGGACAGAGGTGTCGTACGCCGTCTTGTTGGCTTGAGGCCGGAGAAAAGCAGTATATGGGCCCCGAGATAGTCCATGAGACTGCTGAGAAGTTGAAGGTGATCAGGGAAAGGATGTTAGCAGCTCAGGATCGTCAGAAGAGCTACGCTGACAAGAAAAGACGACCGATGACCTTCAAAGTTGGGGATTCGGTTTTACTTAAAGTCTCACCGTGGAAGGGACTTATACGCTTCGGAAAACGAGGAAAGTTGAGTACAAGGTTTATTGGACCGTTCAAAGTTCTTCAGAAGATTGGGAACCAAGCTTACAAGCTCGACTTACCCGAAGAACTAGATGGTATTCATAACACTTTACATGTGTGTTATCTGAGGAAATTCACGTGAGAAGTTCCCGACATAATTCCAATCTCAGAATTAAGAATGGATGAGAACAAGAGGCTGATTGAAGAGCCCAAGGCAATTGTTGACCGTAAGACTAAGAAGTTACGACGCAAGATGGTCGACTTAGTGCTAGTCCGTTGGAAACATTCGAATGGGCCGAATCTCACTTGGGAAACAGAGAGTGACATGATGAGTCGCTATCCGCATCTGTTTGCTGATGCATGATTCCGGGACAGAATCAGCCTAAGGGGGAGAGAATTGTAACGCCCGTGTTTCAGGGCTAAGCATTTTAGATGATGTAATAGTCTAGGTCAACGATTGTAACTCTTTTGAAGTAATAAAGATGAAATATTTGAGTATTATGTGAATTACGTGCTTATTTATTTGTTTATAAAGATATAATAAAAATAAGCGTCAAAATTAAAGTTTTGAATAAACCCGATATCAATACATGAAGTGGTAGTGGTCGAGACAAGGATTCCGTGGATATAAAGAACGCCGAAATTCGAGTTATAACGAAGGAGTTATGACTTGTCGAAGTTTCGCGACAGAACTAGCACGGCACCGGGAGACGTAAATAGTGAATTTACGATAGAGCGATTTTTAGCTTTGGCGATGTAAACGAAAATCGTAGAATACGTTAAACCGAGAGCGTCCATAAAAAACGCCCAAATCTGACTTCGTATGAGGAAGTTATGATTTTTCGAAGTTTCGGCTTAGTAGTGAACAGCCCAAAGTTCGAATATTAGATCGAGCGGTTTTTAGCCGACACAACCTAAACGAGAATCGAAGATCTCATTAATAGTAGCGTAACGATAAAAAGACAGACGAAAACGGACGTCGGATGAAGAAGTTATGAATTTTTAACGGACCAATCATGTCTCGGCCTGTTAAAACTATAACTTTTAAAATAAAGTCAAAGTTAACCGACGGAGTCTAAACGAAAGTTGTAGATTACGTTCCCGCCTACGCGTGGATATAAAGAACGTCAAAAATGGAGCTCGTATTCGAAAGTTATGATTTTTAGAAGTCGGGAAGCAAAATTTCGAATCTGCGAGAAAGGTGATGACGTGGCCGCATCTGAGTTGTTGCTTGTTGCCCAAGGCTTCGCTTCGGATAGATGACACGTCTCCTCGCATTACGCCCCGCGTCCGAAGCTGGGTACGCCCGGCGTACTTGGCCTTATCCCTTCCGAGTCTGAGTGCCAGCCAGCTGTACGCGAGCTGGAGCCCTTATCCGATTTACGCCCAGCGTAGTCCGAGGCCTCGCAGGCTATAAAAGGGGGGCGAGAGTTCCGGATTTTTCACACAAATTCTCTTTCTCTCTCTAGTTTCTTTCTCTCTCTAAGATCCCAAACCACCCCTAAACCCTAGGAAAAACCCCTAGCACCCAAAGGAAGCCCCGAGGCTCCCGGAGTCCCGAGAAAAAGGGTCTTTCGGTTTGGAAACGCTGCTCCAAGCGAAGCCCGGTTTTCTTTAAAATCCGCTGTAAGTGAGCTACGCCTATGAAATTTTTAATATAGCTTTTAAATAATTATAGTAATGTTATTAGGTCCTTAAAATAATTATTTGGGCTATTATTATGAGTTATATAGAGTGTTGTTTAACGCTTATATAATAATAATAATAATAACTAGACTATTAATTAGTCACGGTTAACGTTAGACTAAACCCTAGTGGTATTGATACTAGGTTTTGTCGAGGGAAAATTATTTTGAGATAACGAAGCGCTGTTCAAGTGCAGAGTCACCACCTTTCAAGTGAGTGCATAGTTACTTTCAGCTTACACATAGATATGAAGTATTTTATATAAATTACGTACTGTGTGTGCATATTATCTGTATACTTGCTATCTATGCTGGATGAACGATTTTACACATGTTTTAAATGATTTAAACTGTATATGTATTTTATATCTACAAAATGTATTGGGTAAAACATGGGTAGATGTAATAGTTGATGTGTGACAAAATAAAATAATGAGAGGCCTCGTTGTAGATGTTATTGATGATCCAGTCATCTAGCGGAGTATAGATGACGACCACGGACTATTTTAGACAGTCCAGTGGAACGCTAGCAGGCTCGCAACCTGTAGGTGTTTATTTGAACTGTGTGTTTACCAGCAGTACTCCATCCCCCACATGGTTGCCTTATTTGACATGAATTGTTGAGGAACCCCCGAAGCATGTGTTGTCACCCCGATGAAAGTCCTTAGACTAGGTCCCTTCTGTTAGATGTTTTAGGGACGTAAAGTGAGGATAACGGGAACGGGTAATCGGGTTTGTTTGGTTTGATAAAGTTAATAAACTTATTTATTGTGGGTTGAAAACCCTATGTGCTCACTAGGCTCCCAAGCCTGACCCACTCAGTTTCTTGTATTACAGGTAGTGGCGCATGAGCATAGATGTTTGGATGAGAGATAAGGGATTATAGGCCTGTAAATACGAAATAATGTAGTAAGGCTTATGTTGTACTATTTATGCTATTGATCTATATCGAACATGACATCCCGAGTCTTTTAATGAAATACATTTCTTTGGAAATGCTTTTGATAAATCTTTATCATATTTTGTTTTGGGACAAATTCCGCAACACTTTTATTTAAAATGTTACTCTGATTTTCAAACAAGTATAAACGAAATCGGTCTTTTCTGGCCGTGAAAATGGGGATGTCATAGTTGGTATCAGAGCATTAGTTTATGCGAACTAGGAATTTGTAGGATTTCTAGACTTAAACTTAGAATGCTAAGCGATGATTGTGAGATGTGAGCACTAGCTTATTTTAGGAATTATGCCTAAAATGCTTTTATGTGCTAAATGCTTTGTGCCTGATATGTTGTTATTTGTTCGGATCTATGGTCTGTTGCCGACCGGATCTGGAAACCTTATGTGTTTAGGATTCTAAACGTACGACTACGATATTAGAACTAACATGTAAACGTTTCGGAGTGATAAGGACGGTTTAAACGACCATCCTAAATAAAGATCTAAATTCACCGTATTCGGTGTATAGATCAAAATGGCAAGAACCCGCAGTAGAGCCGGGAATGCAAATGGAAACAGAAACCAACCTCCAGTGATTGAGCAAATACCGGTTGGGGTAGCCGCTCCTGAGCCGATAACGATGGTCGGAGTGCAAGCAATGATCCAGGCGATGTTAGATCGTCAAATGGAGGAAACCAAACGTTTGCTCCAACAAAATCGAGAGGAAGCTACCATACAGATCGAACAACCCGAGTTGAACGAAGGGCAGTCTGAGGAGCGGAACTACAGTGGGACCGTTGGTCAAGTCAACCCACCGATAGTTCGACCAAACAACCAAGATGACGGAGTCGAGAGGAATGGATGCAAGTACAAGGATTTTCTGACTTGCAAGCCATCGACCTTCTCTGGAAAGGAAGATCCGATCGGATTCATGGATTGGATCTCAGAAATGGAGTTAGCTTTTATGACATGCGGTTGCAGAGGCAAGCTGCAAACCACTTTTGCAGTACGCCAGTTCCGAGGAGGAGCAGTATGCTGGTGGAACACCCTGGGGAAGACCTTGAGCCCCAATGAGCCCCTGCAGCTGACATGGGCGGAGTTTTTAGTACAATTCAAGTTCAAGTACTGCTCAGCCCAAAACTTGCTCGAGCTAGAGAACCAGTTTCTGACCCTGAAGAAGGGAAGCATGTCAATCGATGAATACACAAACAACTTCACAGAGAAGATGGAGTTTGCCTTGCGTCTTGTCCCGGATGAGCTAACAAAAATCGACAAGTACGCCAAGGGACTCCCATGGGAGTATGCGGTGCCGGTACGTCAGGCACATACTCTGGAGGCAGCTATCTGGGCTGCCAAATCTGTGGAGGATATGATTAAAGGAAGGGCTGCCAGCAAGGTTGAGGTTGGCGAGAAGAGAAAATTTGAAGGGTCTGCTAAACCCAACAATAAGAAGAGTAAGTTGAGTTCCAAGAAGTTTGGAGGAGGAGGGAACGAAGCAAAATGGTGCGAGAAGTGTAAGAAGAAGCACTCAGGAAAATGTAGCGAGGAAGTGACCTGCTACAAGTGTGGGAAAACGGGGCACTATGCCAATGAGTGAACCACCAACAAGAGGGTGTGCTACGAGTGCCGTGATGAAGGGCATATTGTTAAGGATTGCCCGAAGAAGAAAGACGCGGCAAGGCCCAACATTCCACCAAAGCCGAAGGCGAGAGCCTTCCAGATGACGCTCGAGGCTGCAAAGGAGGCAGCAGACGTCGCTTCAGGTACCTTTCTTGTAAATGGATTGACTGCCAATATACTATTTGATTCCGGAGCCAACTACTCCTTTGTGTCGCAAAAATTTGGTGGGAAATTAGCTTTGCCTGTAGAAAAACTTGATAATGCCCTAATTGTGGAAGTTGCCAGTGGCAAGTTCGTACCTGTTAGTAACCGTATTAGGAACATCGTCATCGACCTAAACGGAAACGAATTCCATGAAGAGCTATTACCCATAGATTTGAACGGTTTCGATATCATTTTGGGTATGGATTGGCTTAGCGCCAACGATGCCGAGATTCAATGCCGAAAGAAGATAGTAACGGTAAACCCACCCAGAAAAGAGTCATTTATGGTGTACGGGGACAAACGCCGAGTAAATTCTGGAATCATCTCCCTGATGAAAGCCAGAAAATGTTTGTCCAAGAGATGTGCATCATACTTGGCATTCGTAATCGATGCTAAGAAGGAAAAGAAAGAGGTGCAGAATATACCGGTTGTGTGTGATTATTCGGAAGTCTTTCCCGAAGATCTTCCTGGATTACCACCTGATAGACAAGTGGATTTTCGGATAGACTTGTTACCAGGTACAACACCGATAGCAAAGGCACCTTACCGATTGGCGCCGACGGAGATGAAGGAGCTCATGACGCAACTTCAGGAGCTGTTGGACAATGGTTTCATTCGACCTAGTTCATCACCCTGGGGAGCTCCGGTGCTATTCGTAAAGAAGAAAGATGGAAGCATGAGGATGTGCATAGACTACCGAGAGCTGAACAAGGCAACGGTGAAGAACAAGTACCCATTGCCGAGGATTGACGACCTATTCGATCAGCTGCAAGGTTCGAGCTATTTCTCAAAGATCGATCTTAGGTCAGGATATCATCAGCTGAAGGTGAGAGATCAAGATATTGAGAAGACTGCGATTAGAACGAGATATGGACACTACGAGTTCTTGGTTATGTCATTTGGACTAACCAATGCTCCAGCAGCATTCATGGATTTGATGAACAGGGTTTGTAAGCCCTTCCTCGATAAATATGTGATAGTGTTCATCGACGACATTCTGATCTACTCTAAAAGCCAGGAGGAGCATGGCAAGCATCTACGAGAAGTGTTGGAAGTCTTGAAGAAGGATAAACTGTATGAAAAGTTCTCCAAGTGTGATTTTTGGATCCGAGAAGTCCAATTCTTGGGTCATGTGGTTAACCAGGAGAGAATAATGGTTGACCCAGCAAAAATTGAAGCTGCAATGAAATGGGAACGTCCAAAGAGTCCCACGGAGATTCGAAGCTTTCTAGGATTAGCCGGATATTACCGAAGATTTATCCAAGGCTTTTCTTCGATAGCTGACCCACAAAGGATCTACTTATACATGGAGTGAGAAACACGATGAGGCATTCGAGAAGCTAAAGAAGAAGTTATGTGAAGCACCGATTCTTTCTCTACCCGATGGAGTCGAAGACTTCGCAGTCTACAGTGACGCATCTGGAGTCGGGTTGGGTTGTGTTCTGACCCAAAGAGAAAAAGTGATAGCATATACCTCTTGACAATTGAAAGAGCACGAAAAGAACTACCCCACTCATGATCTGGAGTTGGCAGTGGTGGTATTCTCCTTAAAGATATGGAGGCATTACCTCTATGGCACGAAGTGCAAGCTTTTCACCGATCATAAGAGTCTTCAGTATCTCTTTAATCATAAAGAATTGAACATGAGGCAACGACGCTGGCTAGAGTTACTCAAGGACTACGACTGTGAGATACTTTACCACCCCAGTAAAGCAAATGTTGTTGTTGATGCTCTCAATCGGAAGGTCAATCTTGAAAGGAAAAGGCCAAGAGCCTTGAGAATTGAAGTTGTCTTGACAATTGTGGAAAGTATCGAGAAAGCTCAAGAAGAAGCTTCAGAAAAGAATGACTGAAAGGAAGAACGTTTGGGAAAGACGTTGGTATTCGGTACAAACCGTCAAGGACTGAAGGTATTCCAAGATCGGATTTGGGTACCTAAGACGGGAGGAATAAGAGATCTTCTGATGGAAGAAGCTCACAAGACCATGTACTCAATTCATCTCGGTAGCACTAAAATGTATAGGGACCTAAAACCTTATTACTGGTGGCCGACGATGAAGCTCGATGTTGCGAAGTATGTGGCTGAGTGTGTAACATGTGCGAGATTTAAGGCACAACATCAGAAACCATATGGGATTTTAGAACCTTTACCTGTACCCATGGGTAAATGGGAAGACATCACCATGGATTTTGTGACTAAACTGCCCAGGACGAAGATCGATCACGACATGATTTGGGTAGTCGTGGATCGTTTCACAAAGAGTGCACACTTCATAGCTGCCAACGTAAGGTGGTCTATGGATAATCTCGCAAATGCTTACGTGAAGGAGATATTAAGACTTCACGGTGTTCCTCTAACGATTGTATCCGATCGTGATAGTCGTTTCACGTCGAGGTTTTTGAGGAGTCTACAAGAGGAACTGGGTACGAAGTTGTGTCTGAGTACAGCTTACCATCCACAGACTAATGGTCAGAGCGAAAGAACGATTCAAACATTGGAAGATATGCTGAGAGCATGTACCCTGGAGTTCCAAGGGAACTGGGATGAGCACTTACCTTTGGTAGAATTTTCCTACAATAACAGTTTCCACTCGAGCATCAAGATGGCACCCTATCAAGCTTTGTACGGACAGAGGTGTCGTACGCCGTCTTGTTGGCTTGAGGCCGGAGAAAAGCAGTATATGGGCCCCGAGATAGTCCATGAGACTGCTGAGAAGTTGAAGGTGATCAGGGAAAGGATGTTAGCAGCTCAGGATCGTCAGAAGAGCTACGCTGACAAGAAAAGACGACCGATGACCTTCGAAGTTGGGGATTCGGTTTTACTTAAAGTCTCACCGTGGAAGGGACTTATACGATTCGAAAAACGAGGAAAGTTGAGTACAAGGTTTATTGGACCGTTCAAAGTTCTTCAGAAGATTGGGAACCAAGCTTACAAGCTCGAATTACCCGAAGAACTTGATGGTATTCATAACACTTTACATATGTGTTATCTGAGGAAATTCACGTGAGAAGTTCCCGACATAATTCCAATCACAGAATTAAGAATGGATGAGAACAAGAGGCTGATTGAAGAGCCCAAGGCAATTGTTGACCGTAAGACTAAGAAGTTACAACGCAAGATGGTCGACTTAGTGCTAGTCCGTTGGAAACATTCGAATGGGCCGAATCTCACTTGGGAAACAGAGAGTGACATGATGAGTCGCTATCCGCATCTGTTTGCTGATGCATGATTCCGGGACGGAATCAGCCTAAGGGGGAGAGAATTGTAACGCCCGTGTTTCAGGGCTAAGCATTTTAGATGATGTAATAGTCTAGGTCAACGATTGTAACCCTTTTGAAGTAATAAAGATGAAATATTTGAGTATTATGTGAATTACGTGCTTATTTATTTGTTTATAAAGATATAATAAAAATAAGCGTCAAAATTAAAGTTTTGAATAAACCCGATATCAATACATGAAGTGGTAGTGGTCGAGACAAGGATTCCGTGGATATAAAGAACGCCGAAATCCGAGTTATAACGAAGGAGTTATGACTTGTCGAAGTTTCGCTACAGAATTGGCACGGCACTAATACGTTAAACCGAGAGCGTCCATAAAAAAATGCCCAAATCTGACTTCGTATGAGGAAGTTATGATTTTTCGAAGTTTCGGCTTAGTAGTGAACAGCCCAAAGTTCGAATATTAGATCGAGCGGTTTTTAGCCGACACAACCTAAACGAGAATCTAAGATCTCATTAATAGTAGCGTAACGATAAAAAGACAGACGAAAACGGACGTCGGATGAAGAAGTTATGAATTTTTAACGGACCAATCATGTCCCGGCCTGTTAAAACTATAACTTTTAAAATAAAGTCAAAGTTAACCGACGGAGTCTAAATGAAAGTTGTAGAGTACGTTCCCGCCTACGCATGGATATAAAGAACGTCAAAAATGGAGCTCGTATGCGAAAGTTATGATTTTTAGAAGTCGGGAAGCAAAATTGCGAATCTGCGAGAAAGGTGATGACGTGGCCGCATCTGAGTTGTTGCTTGTTGCCCAAGGCTTCGCTTCGGATAGATGACACGTCTCCTCGCATTACGCCCCATGTCCGAAGCTGGGTACGCCCGGCGTACTTGGCCTTATCCCTTCCGAGTCCGAGTGCGAGCCAGCTGTACGCGAGCTGGAGCCCTTATCCGATTTACGCCCAGCGTAGTCCGAGGCCTCGCAGGCTATAAAAGGGGGGCGAGAGTTCCGGATTTTTCACACAAATTCTCTTTCTCTCTCTAGTTTCTTTCTCTCTCTAAGATCCCAAACCACCCCTAAACCCTAGGAAAAACCCCTAGCACCCAAAGGAAGCCCCGAGGCTCCCGGAGTCCCGAGAAAAAGGGTCTTTCGGTTCGGAAACGCTGCTCCAAGCGAAGCCCGGTTTTCTTTAAAATCCGCTGTAAGTGAGCTACGCCTATTAAATTTTTAATATAGCTTTTAAATAATTATAGTAATGTTATTAGGTCCTTAAAATAATTATTTGGGTTATTATTATGAGTTATATAGAGTGTTGTTTAACGCTTATATAATAATAATAATAATAATAACTAGACTATTAATTAGTCACGGTTAACGTTAGACTAAACCCTAGTGGTATTGATACTAGGTTTTGTCGAGGGAAAATTATTTTGAGATAACGAAGCACTGTTCAAGTGCAGAGTCACCACCTTTCAAGTGAGTGCATAGTTACTTTCAGCTTACACATAGATATGAAGTATTTTATATAAATTACGTACTGTGTGTGCATATTATCTGTATACTTGCTATCTATGTTGGATGAACGATTTTACACATGTTTTAAATGATTTAAACTGTATATGTATTTTATATCTACAAAATGTATTGGGTAAAACATGGGTAGATGTAATAGTTGATGTGTGACAAAATAAAATAATGAGAAACCTCGTTATAGATGTTATTGATGATCCAGTCATCTAGCGGAGTATAGATGACGACCACAGACTATTTTAGACAGTCCAGTGGAACGCTAGCAGGCTCGCAACCTGTAGGTGTTTATTTGAACTGTGTGTTTACCAGCAGTACTCCATCCCCCACATGGTTGCCTTATTTGACATGAATTGCTGAGGAACCCCCGAAGCATGTGTTGTCACCCCGATGAAAGTCCTTAGACTAGGTCCCTTCTGTTAGATGTTTTAGGGACGTAAAGTGAGGATAACGGGAACGGGTAATCGGGTTTGTTTGGTTTGATAAAGTTAATAAACTTATTTATTGTGGGTTGAAAACCCTATGTGCTCACCAGGCTCCCAAGCCTGACCCACTCAGTTTCTTGTATTACAGGTAGTGGCGCATGAGCATAGATGTTTGGATGAGAGATAAGGGATTATAGGCCTGTAAATACGAAATAATGTAGTAAGGCTTATGTTGTACTATTTATGCTTTTGATCTGTATCGAACATGGCATCCCGAGTCTTTTAATGAAATACATTTCTTTGGAAATGTTTTTGATAAATCTTTATCATATTTTGTTTTGGGACAAATTCCGCAACACTTTTATTTAAAATGTTACTCTGATTTTCAAACAAGCATAAACGAAATCGGTCTTTTCTGGCCGTGAAAATGGAGATGTCATATCGTGTTTGCGTGTTTTGGTTGTAATCGACTATTTGACTATTCCGGACTTTGTGTTTTAGTTTGATTGTGTGTTTGGTTGTAATCGTCTAATCGACAATTTCGGACTTTGTGTTTTAGTTTGATTGTGTGTTTTAGTTTGATTGTGTGTTTGGTTGTAATAGACAATTTGGTTGTAAAACTTATGTTTTTTGAAGTATTTAACTTCAATTAGATGTTTTTTGAATTATTTAACTTATTGCTCCATTTTTGGAAAATGGGTTTAAACCCAAAACCCATGGGTTTAAACCCAGAAACCGTAAGTGTATGGGTTGAACCCAAGAAACCGAGAAACCGCCCAAACCGATATCAGAACCCGAGAAACCGAACCGACCATAAACCGATCCTATTCGGTTCTGAAAACCAGAAACCGATCATTTACGGGTTGGGTTGGGTTGGGGTCCAAACCCAACCCAAACCGACCCATGCACATCCCTACTAATCATTGGTGTAGCCGAATTTCTTGGGATCGGTGCGTGCTTCTAGCAATTCTCACATTTATAGATTATGTTTTCTATATCTTGGTACATAGTTGGCCAGTAGTATCCGATTCTCTAAATTTTATCACTATTGTTTGTGCACTCTCATGTGCTCATGCAACACCTTCGTGTATTTCTATTATGAGGTATCCTGCCTCTTTTCCAATCACACCACGCAGGCGAGGTGCTAAGTATCCTTTTTTGTATAAAACTCCTTTATCCACTAGAAAAGGTGGTGCCTTGATTTGTAGCTTTCTATCTTGTTTATCATCTTGTGGTAATTTTCCTTCCGACATGTATTTTATTACTGGTTTCCTCCAGTTATTGGGCTCTTTTACTATCGACACTACCGATGCTTCCTCTATTGCTTTGACTTTGACTATTTCTACTAACACTTTCTTAGTTAACTGAGGGAATGTTGAGGATGCCAGTTTGCTTAATACATCCGATATGTTGTTCTTTGATCTTCATATATGTTCTAACTTGAACCTTATAAACTGCTTCGTTAATGTCTTTACTTTAGTTGGGTCTAATGCGAGATTTTTCGCTAGAATCTCGTATAAACCACTAGTCTAGTTGGCGACAACCATTAAGTCTACAAATGCGTTTATGTGTTGACAACAAAATTTGATAGCTAGTTGTAATCCCACGATTAGTGCTTCATATTCTGATTAGTTATTCGACGCGTGGAAGTCAAACCTTAAAGCATATGTTATCTCTTCTCCTGTTGGACTCGTCAGTTTTAATCTGGCCCCAACTCCCTGAGCGCCAGAAGATCCATCAGTATATAACTTCCATTGGTCGTTTTGTGTATCCTTTGTGTCTCCATCCTTAGCTTCCATTTTCTCCGCTAACGATACTTCCTTATGACCTGCTATTTCAACTATGAAGTCTGCCAATGCTTGTGCCTTAATGCTGGTTCGGGGTTTGAATGCGTTTTCATGTTCTCCTAATTCCACAACCCATTTAGCTAGTTTTCATGACTTTTCTGGCTTTAATAACACTTTCTGCAATTGTAACGCCCGCAGATTCGGGCTAGTCAATTTAGAGACAATAAGCGTCAAAAATGACTTTTAATAGAAGATTATTTAGAATAAATAATCTTATCCAAGTTATATTATATGCCACAAGGGTTCCGTACATATAAAGAATGCTAAAATTCGAGTTATAACGAAGAAGTTATGACTTGTCAAAGTTTTACGGCAAAACCGGCAAGGCACCGGGAATCGTAAAAAGTGATTTTTTGACAAACTACTTTTTAGCTTTAGAGATCTAAATGAAAGTTGTAGTATACGTTAAACCGAGAACATACATAAAAAGAACGCCCAAATCTGACTTCGTATGAGGAAGTTATGATTTTTCTAAGATTTGACATAACAGTGCACAACCCGAAATTCAAATTTTAGATCGAGCGGTTTTTGGCCAACGCGACCTAAATGAGAATTGAAGATCTCATTATTAGTAGAGCAACGCTAAAAATACAGACGAAAACGGACGTCGGATGAATAAGTTATGAAATTTTAACAGACTTTTCCTGTCCCGGCCTGTTAGAAATATAACTGTAAAAATTAAGTCAAAATTAGCCGACGGAGTCTAAATGAAAGTTGTAGATTATGATCCCACCTACGCGTGGATATAAAGAACGTCGAAAACGAAGCTCGTATGCGAATGTTATGATTTTTCTAAGTTGGGAATGAGCTGTGCGAAATCGGGTGACGTGGCACAATCCTAACCATTGCTTTCTCCCCAAGGCTTGCCACCAGATGGTGACATGTGGCATGGACTCGGCGAGTAGGTATTCCGACTCGGCGACTCCATCAGATTTCCAGCCTATAAATAGAGGTGTGGGGCAGCCTCATTTCTCACACCTTCAAACCCTTCTTTCTCTCTCTAGAAACTCTCTCTAAGCCTCCCTAACCCCCCAAAGCCTAGGGTATCTCCCTAGCATGAGGTGGAAGCCCCGGAGCGCCTGACGGCTCCGAAAAGAAGAGCTTTCGGCTCAGAAATGTTGCTCAGCGAAGCCCGGTTTTTAATAAAAACCCGTTGTAAGTGAGATACGCCTACCATACTTTAAATATAGCTTATATGTAAATATAATATCGTTATTATGAACCTATAAATAAGATTTATCAATGATTCAAAGTCGTTATACTGATTGATCTACTTACGGGAACGATGTCTAGGCTGTGATTTAGTGAGGTGTTTAAAGTGGGATTTCCAAATAGTATACTTCGTATACCAAACGGACCCTACCTCCGATAGGATCCTACCTGGTTGTTCCTTACTTGATAGATCATGAAGTAGACTTTGAGTTAATGATGAATCTAGACTAATAATTAGTCTCAATAAAGATTAGACTAAAACTTAGTGATAATAATGCTAGGTTTCGTTGAAGGAAAATAGAATCGTTAAAAGCGTAGCGCTGCCTGAGTTTGGAATCATCACTTTAACAAGTGAGTGCATAGTTACATTCATCTTACACATAGATATGAAGTATTTTATATAAATTACGTGCTATGTGTGCATATTATTTGTATACTTGTTATCTATGTTGGATGAACGATTTTATACATGTTTTAAATGATTTAAACTGTATATGTATTTTATATCTACAAAATATGTTGGGTAAAACATGGGTAGATGAAATATGAGTTGGAAGATGAGATGAGAGGTGATATAGACCATGAGATAAGGGTGAGAGGTGAACAATGAGAGAAGCCTTTTACCCAAGTGTTGGCCCCGTCATTTAGCAGAGTATGGATGACAACCACAGACTATTCTAGACAGTCTAGCGGAACACTAGCAGGCTCGCAACTTGTAGGTGTTGTGAACGAGATGTTCACCCGGTGTACTCTAAAAACCCATTGACATGTATTGCGAGCGGATTCTCGGAAACGATACTGCCGATAAACGAGATAAACCCTGGCGACTATGCAGACTTAGTGCCTAAACCCTGGCAACTATGGATTTAGTGCCTGTTGTATGAACCCTGGCGACTATGCAGACTTAGTGCCTAAACCCTGGCGATTATGGACTTAGTTCCTGTTGAGTAAACCCTGGCAACGATGGATTTCGTACCTATTCCTTAGGATAATCCTTAGGAATAAATGAACAAGAAATAGCTGATTCTTAGGGTAGATCCTTAAGAGTAAAGAAGATAATGGGGATGGGTAATTGGGTTGATTGTTTGATGTTTAAGCATAATAATTATATTATTGTGGGTTGAAAACCCTATGTACTCACCAGGTTTCCCAACCTGACCCACTCAGTTTATTTGTATCACATGTATCGATATGAGGTTACATTACACTGAGGGATTAAAGAGATATAAATCACTAGTGATAATGAATGTAAGTTCTGTTTATGCTTATGTTTCTGTATTGACGATGACATCCCAATATTTTAAAATGAATAAAAATACATTTCTTCGGAAATGCTTTGATAATGTATTTATCATGTTTTTCTGGGAACAAATTCCGCAACACTTTTCTTCAAAAGGATACTCTGATTTTTAAATAAAGCATAAACAAAATCGTCTTTTATGGCCGTGAAAATGGGGATGTCACAGCAATGGTACATTCGTCAGGACTTCTATATTATGCGCCAAGAACTACCTCTTCAATTGTTTTGACACATTTACCAAGTATAGTGCTAGGTTTTCGATATCGGAGTATCTTATCTCCGATCCTTGTCATATGTCACTCACAAAGTATATGGATATTCGTTTATCTTCCCTATTAGCTACCAATACAACACTAGCTGCTGTCTCTGATGTTGCTAAGCATATTGTCAGAATTTCTCCTTGGATTGGCAATGTTAAGGTCTGCTAATTCTATTTTAAGTTTCCTAAATGTATTATCTGCCTCCTCTTTTCACTGTAAATTCTTTTTGTCCAATACCCTTTTTAGCATTTTATAGAATGGGAACGTCTTTTCTGCTGACTTAGCTAAGAATCGTCCCAATGCTGCTAGTTTGCCATTTATTGTGTGTACCTCTTTTACTGTCTTTGGTGAGCGTATCTCTAATAATGATTCTATCTTCTTTGGGTTTGCTCCTATTCCTTCCTTTGTAATGATGTGTCCTATGAATTTTCACTCTTCTATCCCATATATATATATATATATTTCTTTGGGTTTAATTTCATGTTTACTATGCTTAGATTTTCAAAGGTTTCTTCTATGTCTCTTAAAAGTGGTCATCATCTCGGATCTTGATGACCATGTCGTCTACATATACTTCAATGTTCCTCCCTACTTGTGGCTCAAATACTTTGTCTTCTAGTATTTGGTATGTCGTACCTGCATTCTTCAATCTGAATGTCATTTTTCTATAGCAAAATGTTCCTCTATCTTTATGAAAGGAGGTTTTTTCTTCGTCTCCTTTGAACATGTGTATTTGGTAATACCCCTTGTAATCATCCAAAAAGATCTTCCATTTGTGTCCATGCAAATACTTTATCATTTCATCTATGGATCGTAACGTGTAGCAATCTTTCGGGCATGTCTTTTTTAAGTCCGTGAAATCGACACACATTCTCCACTGCCTATCTTCTTTCTTTACCAATAATGGATTTGCTACCCACGAAAGGAAAGCAATTCTCTCATTATTCCCATGTTAACTAACTTATCTACTTCATCGTTCATTTCTTTATTTCTATCTTTTAATTGACCTCTTTTCCTCTGGCGGATTGGTTCGTTTCCCAGTTTATCATTTAATCTGTGTTCTAGCAGTTTCCTTGGTCCACTAGTCATGTCCGATGCCCGCCAACCAAATACATCAATACTTTCTTTTAACAACTTTGTCAATCCCTCTCGTAGCTTCGTTGGTAGTACTGCTCCAATCAGTATTCCTTGCTCTAGGTATCTGTCGTTTATTATAACTTCATTTGTGGCCTATTGTTTTAGTTTTGACAATGACATTGTTATATATGTTCCTTCCACTATAAATTTGGCAAAGGATGTTTCCAATGGTTTGGTATGAATTGTTCCATACCCACTTAGTGTCTTGAATAGAATTAAAACGTGGATTGTTGGTACAATGGCTTCAAACTTCTTTATGTCGTTTCTCCCATATATTATATTATACGGTGATACTGACTGTATGATTGTGAAGTTTAATATCTGCGTGTTTTCGGCTTTTGTCAGTGGGTCTCTAAAAGTCAATGGTACGGATACTATTACTTTAGGCCATACTAAATGTCCCGCGAAACTCATTAAGTGCCCTGCTGGTTGTTTGATCATTTCTTTATTCTCTCTGGTAATTGTAAGAAACAATGGTCATATATGATCTCGGTCGAGCTTCCATTTTCACAGTATATCCGGTGGACCCCTATTTTCTTTATTTTATCTAGTAACCAAGAGTGCCCACTTTATTTCTATCCATGAGAGCTCTTCGGCCAAGAAATTGGCCGCCATGTGTATTCGGGAAGTGGTTGCTCGTCACGGAGTGCCGATTTTAGTGGTTTCAAATTGAGATGTTCGTTTTACTTCCATATTCTGGAAGAGGTTCCACGATGAGTTGGGTAATTAATTTCATTTCAATACTGCTTATCATCCGCGGAGAGACGGTCAGAGCGAGCAGATGATCCAAACCTTGGAGGATATGAGCTTGTGTCCTCGATTTTGGTAGGAGTTGGGATTCATATCTTTGATTGGTAGATTTCTCCTACAACAACATTTACCATTCCAGCATCGACAATCCTCCCTTCGAGATGCTTTACGACAAGAAATGTCGAACCCCGATTTGTTGGGGAGAGGTGGATCAGAGAGTCATGGGGAGCACTGAGGTTGTACTCAAGACAACTAAGTTAATCCAGAAGATATGCGGGAGGCTTCAAACCGCTCAATGCCGACATAAGAGTTATGTAGATCCGCGTCGCTCCAATCTTGAGTTCCAGGTTAGGGATTTTGTGCTTCTGAAGGTGTCACCCTGTAAGGGTGTCATACGATTCCGAAAGTGAGGCAAGTTAGGCCCCAGATTTTTTGGGCCATTCCGACTTCCGAGTAATTGCGAGGGTGGTAAATGTCGCTTACCAATTGGATCTGCCTGAGGAACTCAGTCGGATCCATAACATTTTTCATGTTTCTCCGTTGAGAAAGTTCTTAGCAGATGAATCTACAGTGGTACCGTTGGATGATATTTAGGTGGACACACGCCTGAATTATGGCGAGCGATCGCTCTCAATGTTGGATAGGAAGATGAAGACCTTACACAACAAGGTATTAGGTTTGGCAAAGTTGCAGCGGAAACACCAAAAGGGTTCCGAGTGGATTTGGGAACCCGTGAGGAGATGCACAAGCACTATCCAAAGATTTTTGTCGCAAGGGATTTCGAGGGCGAAATCCGATTGAAGTGTGGGAGAATTGTATCATCCTTATTCCTAGTATGCAATTTATCCTTGCTTTATTTTGTCTAATTCGCAAAAATTTGAAAATCAAAGAATATGGAATTAATAGGGTAAGACACGGCGCGCCTTGCCCATGAGCTGAATGTTTTTTATGGTATTAATTTAGGTCTATTTAAACACCTTTAACTCTCTAGGGTTGGATCATTTACAACGTTGAACGTCCCTAGAGAGAGTCTCCAGATACCCTAGCCCCATTTTCTCTCATTTTGAGCCTTGTTTCACCTTGAGAGATTATCTTCCCTTTGTTTGTGCTTGAAGCTTGAAGATCAAGATTTCCTTTGGTGCATTGAAGAGAAGAGCAAGTGTAAATCCAGTAAGGTTTCACCTTTCTTGGACCTTTGTGTAACATCCGCAAGATATGGCTAGATGATTAAAGAATACTAGGATAATCATTCGTCACAATGATAAATAGATGTTTTCAATAGAAGATTATTTTGGAAAATAATCTAAATGAAAGTCATAGTAGTCATTAAACCGAGATCGTGCATATAAAGGATGCCAAAATTTGACTTCATACGAGGAAGTTATGATTTTTCGAAGTTCCAACACATCAGTGCACATCACAGGAAACCAAAATTAAAAATCGGTCGATTGTTAGGGAAAACAATTTACACGGGAGTTGAAGATTTCATTAATACCTATTCGTCGATATAAAGACAGTCGAGAACGGATATCATATGAGAAAGTAATGATTTTTTACAGACTTTAGCAATCTACGCCTGTTAAAAATAGAGCTTTAAAAATAAAGTTAGAATTAGCCAACAGAGTCTAAACGAAAGTTATAGATCTCGTTGATAGCTACGTGTGGATATAAAGAATGTCGAAAACGGAGCATGTATGAAGAAGATACAAATTTTTAAATATTTATAAAAATTTATGCGCAGGCGTGCGCACCAACAAGGTATGCGTAGCGCCTCTGACATACCATAGGATTTTGACATGTGTCACCACTCGACAACTGCCACATCACCTCCTCCGACACTGTGCATGGCATGCACGACTTTTCAGCCCAATATAATGTTCGAAAATCAGCCACTTTTCTTCACATCTACCCCTAAATTCTCTAGAGCTTTTCTATCCCTTAGCCTTATGTACTCCATAGTTTATGGTTACTTTAGTGAGGCCCTGCGGTGTTAGATAGCTAGTGATTAGAAGCTCTCAGGTTAGAGTTCTGCCTGCATAATTCCCGGTTTTCATCAGAATACTCTGTAAGTTGAGCTACTGTTACTCTGCTTTAAGTGTAGCTTATAATTATAGTCATAGTCGTTATTATGAACCTATAATTTAGATTTATCAGTGATTCCAAAGTCATTATACTTATTGATCTACTTACTGGAGTGATGTTTAGGCTGGATTTAGTGAGGTGTTTAAAGTGGGATTTCCAAACAGTATACGTTGTAAACCAAACGGACCCTACCTCCGATATGATCCTAACTTGTTGTTTCTTACTTGATAGATCTTGATGTAGACATTGGGATTAGTGAGGAATCTAGACTATCATTAGTCGCCAGGAATATAATACTTAGATTTTGTGATATGAACCTAGGTCACATCAAGGGAAAAGCTAAGTGTTGAAGCGAAGCGCTACCCAACATTCCAGTCATCCACTTTAACAAGTGAGTTGATAGTTACTTTCATGTTACACATATATATAAAGTATTTAGATAATTTAATTCTATATGTGCTTATGTGGATAGATATTCTATGTTAGATGAAATGTTATAAAGATAAATTTATATGATTTATACCGAATATGTATTTTTCTATGAATATAGTACATTAGGTAACAAAGGGTAATGAAATGTAAAAATAATAAGATGCCATAGTGTAAGTCCCTGATCTGCTTGTGTATCAATCAGATCCGTTTGATGGTGCGAAATCCCAATCAAACGGATGATGCCATATCTAATGAAGAAGAAGGAGAAGAAGAATAACTTGAATCTATGATGTATTGAATGAATATGATTGATGCTCCTTACAATAGATTCACACACACTTGCACCTTCTCTCCTTTCTCTCTCTAGAACACCTTAGAATACACACACTTAAGCTCCTCTCAACCATCCACCCACATGCACTCCTCACCATATATATATGAGACATGGGCCGTGAACATCACGGCCGTAAACCTGTTCACGGCCGTAAACACAGCCGTAAACACGTATACGGCCGTAAACACCAAGCTGTTTACGGCCCAAGACACAAAATTACATTTTCCTAGAAAAGTAAAGTATAAACCATAATTTTAGACCCAACAATCAAAGCAAGCTGCTGAAGAGAGTGTGACTTGTGTCAAATTGTCAACTTGTCAAATTGTCAATCATCCTTTGTGTTTAAGTGGACCACAATACCAGTGATTGACCAGATCTAGACATGCAGACGTGTGCTGATAAACGATATTGGATTGCTTGACAACTTTTGAAAGATCTCCCGCTTGGCGCGTTCTGCTAGCCTTGTGCATAGTAGGGAACGTATGCGCGGTTCAGACACACTCTCTTCAGCAGCTTGCTTTGATTGTTGGGTCTAAAATTATGGTTTATACTTTACTTTTCTAGGAAAATGTAATTTTGTGTCTTTGACCGTAAACAGCTTGGTGTTTACGGCCGTATACGTGTTTACGGCTGTGTTTACGGCCGTGAACAGGTTTACGGCCGTGAACCTGTTCGCGGCCCATGTCTCATATATATATGGTGAGGAGTGCATGTGGGTGGATGGTTGAGAGGAGCTTAAGTGTGTGTATTCTAAGGTGTTCTAGAGAGAGAAAGGAGAGAAGGTGCAAGTGTGTGTGAATCTATTGTAAGGAGCATCAATCATATTCATTCAATACATCATAGATTCAAGTTATTCTTCTTCTCCTTCTTCTTCATTAGATCTGGCATCATCCGTTTGATTGGGATTCCGCACCATCAAACGGATCTGATTGATACACAAGCAGATCAGGGACTTACAAGTGGTATCAGAGCTTGGTTGTATCAATCATTTTTGTCTGATATGGAGCTTATTTGATCTTATTTTTTAAGGATTCCTGCAATTTTGGATAGATCTCTTAAAATTAGGGGGGGTTTGTTCTTCGCGTTTTTCATAAAAACGAGTTCTGGATCGAGATTTGGAGCAAAAATGGTGAAAAACATCGTTTTTTTCGCGATCTGTTGAAGGGTTCTCGACCTTTGAAGGGTTTACGGCCGGCGGTTTGCGGCCGGGGTTTACGGCTCAGCAGTTTGCGGCTCGGTCTCGCACATGTACGGTCAGAGTTTGCGGCCTCGCACCTCGCACCTCGCTCGTTCAGCAGTCTCGTTCGGCAAGCTTCGCAGCATTCTTCGCACGCAGCATCCTCAGAGTCACATAAAAAAATTGAAAACGGACTTGGGGGTGCCGGGGATCGAACCCGGGTCTCCTCCCAAATCACCCAGCGCCTTAACCAACTCCTCTAGCATCCCCTTTGTTCCTTTCCTTCGCAATTTTTATTAAAAAACACTCCTTCTCAGTTCCTTTTCGCCAATTTGATATTTTTAGCCCAAAATTCAAATTTCTTTTAATTTTAAATTCTATTTTCTTCCAAAATTTTAGCTTTTAATTTTTAAATTTTTAATTTTGACTTTTGACTTAAAATTTTGACTTTGCCTTTTAAAATTTGACCTTTGACTTTAAACTTTGACTTTTTCGTTTAACCTTTAAATTTTCAATTTTAGCTTTTCGGTTTGACTTTTAAGTTTGACTTTTTAAATTTGACTTTTAAGGTTGAATTTTGAGTTTTTAGTCAAAGGGCATATTTTTAAAACAATGAGTTCTTCAAACACCAAAGTCAATGAAATTTCTTGTTCTCAAACATGCATTGATAAAGTTAAAAATCTTCTTGAGCATATAGAATTATTACATAGAGAGAATGAGGACTTGAGATATGAAGGTTATCAACTTAAGAAAGGACAGAAACCCCTGAAGGCTCAATTAGAAACAAAAACCAAGGACTTTAGAAAACTTCAGGAAGAGTATAGTATTAAGAGTACACATTATAGATATGTAACTGAACAACTTGCTGAGGTAACTGCTGAGCTTGATACATTGAAAAACAAATTTGAAAATGCAGATTTTACTTTTAGAAAATTTGATGTGTCAAGTGAAGTAGTTGCATCCATGATAGAAACTAATTTGCAATTCAAGAATAATCAGTCAAAGGGTTTAGGATATGACAAAGTGCCTCCTCCTTTTAATCGCACCTATCAGTATAACCCTTTGACAAAAGAGAAAATGGACAGAGAGCCACATCTCAAATATGGATTTGTGTCAGGAGGTAGTATTAATGTTGAAAATATTAATGTTTCTACTTCCCATGCAGATCAATCTTTAATTCAATCAAAGCAAGCAGCTGAAGAGAGTGTGTCTGATAATAAAATTGTGTCAAAGTCTGAAGACTTAAATTTTTTCGATATATTTGATGATATCTTTGATAATTCTGCCGTGGATGTGCCAGAAAGTGTTGAGCTGAACGATTCTAATGCTTCTACTTCGTGTGCAGGTAAAGTAGTAGAGGATGAGAACAAGGAGAAAACTATTGAACAAACCAATGTCTCCTTGAACTCTGAATCTGTTGCTTCGAACTCAGTTGCTTCTGATCAACCTGCTGTTGAGAAATACAGGCCACCAAAACAAGCGAAACAGAGTGGTTGCTGTAATTGTGCTTGTGGGAACAATAAGAGACAAGGCATGGACACGCCACCAGGGGCAGGAAGAAACAACTCCTACGTGAAGAAGCAGAATTGCTTTCACTGTGGAACACTTGGACACATTGCCAGACATTGTCCAAATCGCGCATACATTCCCTATTACGCACAAGGCTGGCAAAATGCGCCAAGAGGGAGATTTTCCAAAAGAAATCCCTCAAGGTCACGATCAGACATTGGCGACTGGAATGCCAAGAAGGCCAAGAATTCAACTGCCAAGGTCAAGAATCCAACTCCCAAGGGCAAGAAGGGAATGTCGGCCCAGAAATCAAGTTCAAGAGATGCTCCTGCGAAATCAAGATCAGTCAGATCAAAGTCATCTCAACGATCGGCTTCCAGTTCAAAAGCAAATACTGAGTCACCCATCGGATCGAAAAAAAATGGGTTAAACCCAACTACAGATGGGTTCTGAAGGTTCACTCTCCCAAATCTCCTAATGATTCTAATATTTCTACATCTTCTATTTGTGATAAGTAGGATATGTCATGGGAGAGGATACCTTGCAAAGATGACAAAGGTCGACCCAGTTTTAAAATGGACTGGGTTCCAAAGACCAACTGATCCCGCTTTGTGCTGGTGCAGCTATGGAGGCATATCATCAGACTTCGGTTTGTTGGTAGTGACTGCTCCTGGCACATGATAGGAGGCATCTCTCAACTGTACAACACTCAGAACATTGTTTGAGAGTATATGTCCTTTGCGGGAAAGGAAGAAAGGAAGGGATCACTCATGGGGTTTGTGCTTAATGACATGAAGAATTTTCGGATCTGTTCTGAGATTATGCATGCTGTTCTCAGACCTTCTGGATGCAAGTTCAATCGGTGACTTACTGTTTGATTTTTCTTCTCGAGATTCCTGAGTTTATCTTACACTGTTTCATTTCAAAGACATATTCCTTTAATTTTCGTATATGTCTTTCTTTAGTAGGTGTTGTTTTGGGAAGTGATATAAAGTCTAATGCTAAAGGGCAATATGCAATTCGTGTAATGCACTAAAACCGAATTGTCTAGACTCTGTATTCAATGTGCTGGTAGGCACAAAGGATTCAAATGGACTAGACATTGATTGACCATGAAAGGACTAGACAATATAGACTTAGATAGTTTCATTTGGACTGACCATACGACGCTCGGGTAGATTGAGCAGTGAGATAAACATGGGAACCTGTGAGATACACTAAAAGTTAATTATCTAGAACTGTGGATGAACATTTCCTTGATGTATGGACTCATGTCCTTAATTCCGGTATTGATAGGGCAACTGGGGGGTTCTGATAAAGTAGGTCTATAGGAAATTATTTTCTTGCTTTCTATATGTCAGTCATATGTTGCTTCCTTTGCGTGATTGGAACATATCCGACCTGGATTGCAACATATGCAACTCTAATTCTACGCACCTCCTTACCTATGAAATTCTTTCTATCTGTTAGTCATATGTTGTCCCCTCTGCGTGATCGGAAGATCCGACCTGGGACACAACATATGCACTCTACTAGCTCTCTAAACCCCTATCTATGTTAGTCATATGTTGTTTCCTCTGTGTGATTGGAGGACATCCGACCTGGGATACAACATATGCACTTCTATATCTGCCTTCTTTCTTAATGATTGAATACTCACCTAAAGTAAGGAGTTCTTTGGAAGTTCTTGATTACCGGGGTATATCAGGAAGTGGGAAACACGTTCTAGTACATCTAAAATTGAACCATTTAATAGGTTGTTTGTAGATCTTGCTGCTTAATTTAAGTGGACAACAATATCATTGGTCGTCGTCAGCTAAATGTCAATTTAGGAATATATATATATATATATATATATATATATATATATATATATATATATATATATATATATATATATATATCACAATGACTTGTCACCTATAATCTGTCCAAATTATCAACATCCTTTGTGTTTAAGTGGACCACAATACCGGTGATTGACCAGATCTAGACATGCAGGCGTGTGCTGATAAACGATATTGAATTGCTTGACAACATTGATCCCAAATATTTTTGTTTTTGTTAAATTTGTTCATAGTTTTCCTCTATGCACAAATTTAGGGGGAGAATTAAAAAAATCAAAAATCAAACAAAAATCAGAAAATTAAAAATCCAAAAATAATGTTATTTCTGTTTTTATTTTTTTGTTCAGAAAAATCAAAAAATCAAAAAATATTTTTGTTTCTGTTTTAATTTTCAGAAAATATAAAAAATCCAAAAATATTGTGTGCTAAGTTTTCTTTTAGTTTTTTTTTTTTGTCTTGAAAAGTGAATTCAGATGTAGATGAGACTCATGGAGACTGAATCGAAAATTTCCAAGCCAAGGCTTCATCCGTGATCATCGAAGAATTCTCATTCGAAAGAGCAAGAAATGAAGATTATTCTTCCAACATTCAATCTTTTAACCCCAGAAGCAAGGTCAAGCTGTAATTGAAGATTATGTGACAGATTGCATTGAAGTCTCCTCAATCAATTTGCTTGTACCTGCTGAAGTGATCCAGAAGATTAGTTCTCTCTGATGTTCTCTCTGAAGATTCTCAAGCTGAAAACGCCATCTTTCAAGAAGACTCCTCACCCACCGTGCGTTCAAAGACAAATTCTGAAGAAAAGCCCAACTACTCAAGATGAAGTCATTCATAGAAGATTCATATGTTCATCTTGATGTTGTGAAGAAAATTGAAGATTAATGCTGAAGCCAAGCTCCCGATGAAGATTGAAAAGAAAAGTCAGCTACTTTTTAGGGGGAGTTTGTTGGGTCAGTTAGAAAAGAAAGCTATAAACCAAGGGGGAGATTGTTGGGTCTAAAATTATGGTTTATACTTTACTTTTCTAGGAAAATGTAATTTTCTGTCTTGGACCGTAAACAGCTTGGTGTTTACGGCCGTATACGTGTTGACGGTTGTGTTTACGGTCGTGAACAGGTTTACGGCCGTGAACCTGTTCACGGCCCATGTCTCATATATATAGGGTGAGGAGTGCATAATTATAATAATAAGTGCAGAGGAGCTTAAGTGTGTGTATTCTAAGGTGTTCTAGAGAGATAAAGGAGAGAAGGTGCAAGTGTGTGTGAATCTATTGTAAGGAGCATCAATCATATTCATTCAATACATCATAGATTCAAGTTATTCTTCTTCTCCTTCTTCTTCATTAGATCTGGCATCATCCGTTTGATTGGGATTCCGCACCATCAAACGGATCTGATTGATACACAAGCAGATCAGGGACTTACATATAAACCAAAATTAGACCCAACACATAGTACGATGAAAGATGAAAATGATAGTAGGATATCACGACTCTAATGGTACTACTGTATTAACGATGTAGGAAATAGTACTATTGTACTAATGATGTAAGAACTAGTAATATTGTACTAACGATGTAAGAACTATTACTATTATACTAACGATGTAGGAACTAGTACTATTGTACTAACGATGTAGGAACTAGTACTATTGTACTAACGATGTAAAAATGGTACTAGTGTACCAACGATGTATTCATCTAATAGAAACGGCTACCACGAAAATTATAACGATGGTCCTTAAGATCGATCTCTATAAATGAAGAAATAAGATAATGAGAATGTGTAATCAGGTTAATTGTTTGATATGAAATAGATAAAAAAAATTAACTATATTATTATGGATTGAAAACTCTACGTACTCACCAGGTTTCCTAACCTGACTCACTCAATTTCTCTATATCAAAGGTAGCGATACAAAGGTACATGAATGATGAGAAATTCAAGGATATGTAGACTATTAGTCTAAGATATTGTAAGGTTTGTTTATGCTTATGTTTTGTATTAGTTATGACATCCCAAACTTTTATAAATCAATAAAAAAACATTTATTCAGAAATATTTTTATGTGACGAATTTCGCTTTGTAAATGAACTTTGTTTTAAATAAGCATAAATAAAAGTTTTAAAAATGGCCATAGAAATGGGGATGTCAGAATCAAAGCATTAGTTTAAGCGAAGTAGGAATTTTAGGGAATTTATAGATTTAAACTTTGAATTTTAAGCAATGATTGTGAGGTGTGTCTATTTTACTTTAGGTAGTATACTTGAATTGACACAAGCACTAGAATACATAGGGAATGTACCTTAATTGTTATTACGTGCTAAATGAATTATATGATAGCATGCTATAGGAAGATGCCTTAATATATATATATATATATATATATATATATATATATATATATATATATATATATATATATATATATATATATATATAATAAGTAAAGTATTACTATATTAAAATACTCAAACCTACATGTAGGAACCCAGATTCACACAATATGAGATGATAATGCGGAAATTAATAACAATAGATTAATCAATCTCAGATAAACAAAAAATCAATGAAACATTTCTGCATTCATATTATCTTCAAATCTGATTACAATGGAGAAACCTCACAAGAACAAAAAATGAACTCTTACTTTCTCTGTAAAAACGAAAATACTGAGTAAAAGGAAGGCTCTTTGTAAAATAAAAACGACCTAAACTATTTATAGTCTTAGAGTTTAAAGTCTGAAAAAACCCTAAAACTACTAGGTCAAAAATAAAAATTCATCTTTCAAACATTTTAATATCTAACAATTCTCCCCTAAATGTTTAGACTGATGAATAAAAATAAAAAATATGTCGGTTTTAAACACCGGTCCTCCATCGACATTTTTACAATGTCTTCACAATAACCTGTCCGAGGAAACACAAAATCTTCAATGAACCTAAAATCCACTAGTTCAGGTCTGTCATGTAAAGAAAACCATGTAAAAAAAACCACGGGACAATAGCAATATTTTCAGTGTTGAAATCATCCGAAAAAAAATGACAATCGGGTATAGGGCTTTTAAAGGAATATTTCGAAGTTCCATTAAGTCAACGTTAAAATTGATTTCCCTTTGCCTTAAACCTTGTTACCATTGCAATGCATTTTTCTTCCGTAGGTGACCAACAAGTACTCAAAATCAGCAATAGTACTATTTGCGGTCATCACATCTCCTATCTAAAGAGGCAAGATTTAAGAATAAGGAGCGGACAGTCTCATAAGGTTGTGAGTGTATATTATAAACATCTTATTTAGTATTATCACTAACCGGATGCAATTATGGGTCACACACATTGTCTATTCGTTTGAAAAAAAGAACTTTCTTGATAATAATTTACCCTATAAATTTATAATTATAATCAACCAAATTATCAAATCATAATTAAATTATTAATTACAAGTAGCAGTAAATAAAGTATGCAATAAAAATAAAAATTTACCTTCTTAATTAGAGAATTGAAATCGTTGATGTAACATTGTTGCCGACAATTTGTTAATTGAAAATTAACCTCTTCCAAGAATAAAAGTAGCTACGCATTGTCTTGAACTCTTGATGAATCATCGAATAATAAACACTATTTATAAACAAACAGTGTATTTTTGCTACTCACAAATTGACTTAGATGGATATTGATTAATAACAGTTATAAAGTCGGTCGTGGCCTCGTAATTCTCATACCCTTATGACTCATTGTTTTATAAATACATGGATGTGGGAATAGGGGTTTATCATTGGCTTATCTTATAATAATATAGCTGCAATTTAAAAGAGTTTGGAGAGGGCAAAGCACCCTACAACCCTCCTATCGCCTCTGCCACTGTATCTACAGTAAACCCGGAGTATTTTTTTGTACAAGTCCAACCTTACTTGATAGTCGATGGGTGGAAAGGGTTTTCTATAAGTACCCCTTCCTTTTCCAATTACACTTCCTTGATTTGATTTTTTGTCTTTTGTTGTTTTTTTTTGTTTTTTCCCTATTTTGTTTTTTTGTTGTTTTTAATTCTTTTTTAATTATTATTATTATTATTATTGTTATTATTATTATTATTATATTTTGATTATTCTTATTATTATTATTATTATTATTATTATTATTATTATAAATTTCGCACAAAATTTTAACATTCGGACGACATTATAAATTCAAACGACTATATAAAATCGGGTTTTAAATATTTTTTTATATTTTTTAATTACGGACAAAAAAGTTGTTCGAATTTTATAATGTCGTGCGAATTTATAATGTTTACCGAATTTTAAAATGTCATCCGAAATTTAAAATGTTGTCCGAAAATTTTTTTATTATTGAAATTTATAATAATAATAATAATAATAATAATATTAAAATATAAAATAAAAGGAAAAAAAATCAAAAACAAAAAGGAAAAAAAAGGAAAAGAAAAAAATAATGTCAAATCAAAATTAAAAAGTTGATTTGATTGATATTAGGGGGGTAAAATTGGTTAAGGGGTACTTATAGTACAACCCGGTGAAAAATGCAAGAATTTATGTATACAGAGATAACATTGGCCTCTTTTTGAATTTTTTAATCTCAGTTTAATCCATCTCTTTCTTTTTCTCTGTAATCTTCACCAAAAAGGGACACCTACACGATTCTTGACTTTACTTTTCCATATCCCTTTGAATTGTTTAATATTTCTTTGACTTTTGTTCGTACAAGCGAGTGTCTCTTCTAGTTCTTGTTTTAATAGGAAAATACCGGCTATAGATATTTTTTGGGGTTAAATTCTTAAATTTAGACACAAATAAATTGAATTTTCGGGTATAGACATGGATTTCGCGGAGGTAGCTCCGCGGAGCTCCACGGAATCCAATGTAGCTCGTCGGAATTGCGAAATCGTAAATAAATTAGGGAAATAAAAATAAAAAAACTCAAGATCCATTCCGCGGAGGTAGCTCCGAGAAATGAATCTTCAGAAAAAAAAAAATTTCACATCGATTCTTCGATATTTATATTCATTCCCCAACTAATTATTTTCAAGAAAAGATTATGATAGTATGAATTTTTTCTTGACAATGTTTGGAATGAATGTGAGGTGGAAAAAAATTTGTCTTTTAATTGAAGATCTTTACATAAAAGAATCATTGGAGGTGATTTTTTTTTTCCTGAAGATCCATTCATCGGAGCTACCTCCGCGGAATGAGTTCATTCCTCGGAGGTAGCTCCGCGGAATGGATCTTGAGTGTTTTTTTTTTAATTCTCTCATTATTTACGATTTTACCATTCCGCAGAGCTACAGTGGATTCCGCGGAGCTACCTCTGCGGAATCCATGTCTATATCCGAAAATTCAATTTTTCGTGTCTATATTTGGGAATTCAACCCCAAATAATGTGTATTTTCCCTGTTTTAATTCTAATGAAAACCATATATTCCTAATGTGTCGTGCCTTCCCTAAAAATCAATTCCTTGAATAAAATAAGATTTTAATTCTTGTCCATCAATACGTCCATATAACCAAGAATGAGATTAGAATCCGTAACTCAAATATGCTTTCAATGTCTTTTGTGAGCCATTAAATACCATTAACTCTCATTTTTCCAATTCAGTATCCTTTAATTGATTGTCCACTTACCTTCAAGCAAACTTACGGCCTATCTCTTCAACTTGGACAAGAATACCCATTTGAAAATTAATGCATCAATTTTGACAACTTCCAAGAGAATCTCGTTTTCATGCTTCCATTTTCATCTTTCACATATTCTTTCTTCTCAATTTATTTTCTTTAACAAATAAAGGCTATGCATGAAGCTCCTTATAATATTTGTATGTTTCCATCTCAGATTCCCTTTTTTATCCATGCTAAAATCATTTCCATTTACCAATTTTGAATTTTAATGTTCAACAGTATCTCCCGTAACTTGTAGACCAACAAAAAAAAATGTAGAGAGCAAAATATGCCATTGACTGTATCTCTCTCACTTCTTTAGGTTCTGAAAAACATTGAAAACTTGTTTCTTCTCACCAAAATGGTTACTCAAAACAATGTTATCATTAAACATAATATGAATAATTGGAGTTTTGTAACATCTTTTCATGGAGCTCAGAAACTTCATCAAATCATTTAACCATAACTGAGGTGGTTGAACACTTTTCTTATGTAGATATCTTCTTTCATGAATCTTCCTATAAGACCTTTTTCTGAATTCTGTATTTTTCTTTATTTCAGGTTCAGAGAATATGTTCTTTGGAACCCACATTCACTTAGGTTTACTCTTCTTTTTCTTGAACTTCTTGTATCTTGCCTTGTAGAAAGAATTTTCTGTCCATGAAGACACATATGACTTTCTGAAGTGATTCTCACATCTCCTAGGTACCCATGATTTTCGATTTTGATACACTTTGTCTTCTTTAATCGCCGGTTTTATGTAGGGTTTCATCCCATTGAAAGAAATACTTCATCTGGATGAAATATCAGGAGGCACTCTCTTTTTTGCAAAACCAATATGAAGAACCTTAACAATATCATCTTTCTTTTCAGTTACAACATCCTGAACCTCGGTACAAGGATCTTCAACAACATTCAGAGAACATGGATCATCAGCAATATCTTTCTCTTTCTTTATTTCTAAAGATTTTTCAACCATTTTTACTTGGGCGACTTCATATATATCTGGAGCAACATAAACACTTTCTTCTTCCTTTTTATGTTTCTTTTTCATTTCTTCTTTATCTTTAATTATCAGTTGGATCATATTCATTTGAGTTATCAGAGATATATCACTTATAATAGGATGCCGATCATGTTCAAACATATCATGTACATATGGTTCCTTGTTAAACAAACCATTCTTAATAAGATGATATATCTCATTGGCAGTAAATGCTCTAAACTCATGAAATCCTTGAATGTACCATGTATCATAATAAATTTTTTTACAAAGAGCAAATGAAGCTTCATAAAAACGTATATCTGACATTGTATCTTCAATAAAAACAAAATTTGAAGATAATGAATGTAGATCAGATGTGAGACAAACTAGATCTAGAAAAGAAAACGTTTTCAAAGGAAAACCTTCAAATCTAGACATTTCTTCACAGATATTTTAGGTATGATGTAGGTGTTTCAATTTTTGAGTTTAGATCACAAAATATCTAGAAAACTTATACCAGATTTGCGAGAAAGATTCAAATACGAAAACATGTCATCTCTGATATGTACAACTTGAAAGAACATATGATTCTTCAAGATCAAGCTCTGATACCAATTGTAGGAACCCAGATTCACACAATATGATATGACATTGCTGAAATTAAGAACAATAGCTGAATCACTTTCAGATAAACAATTAATCAATGAAATATTTCTGCATTCATATGATCATTAGATCTGATTACAATGGAGAAACCTCACATAAACAAAAATTAACTCTCACTTTCTCTATGTACAGTAAAAAAATGAAAATACTGAGTAAAAACGAGGTTCTCTCTAAAATTAAAAACGACCTAAACTATTTATAGTCCTAGGGTTTAAAATCTGAAAACCCTAAAACTACTAGGTCAAAAATAAAAATTCATCTGTCAAACATTTTAATATCTAACACTATGGGTTTAGAATGACATGACGATCACGAGGAGTGCTAAAGTCGTTAATAACAAAGGAGGTCCAACAACTCAAAACGCCATAGCAGGAGCCGCTCAGCTCCCGATGGATGAAGTTCGATTGATGATGCAGAACATGCTGGACCAGCACAGGCGCGAGTTTATGGATCTCCTAACTTAGGGGCTAGAAAATGCTAGAGGCGAAGCACTAGCGATCAACCATCGATAGTCGTTGAACCAATCAATAATGGACTAGTTCCCTCTCGACCAAAAACGGTTAGGGAAGGAAACGATGACTCGAAAAGTCATCAAGGATCACTCCCTCCTCCAGAAGACTCAGAGATTCGAATGAATAATGAGCCTAGAGGATACTAAAAGTATAAGGACTTCACGACTTGCAAACCATCAATTTTTAATGGTAATGAGGATCCAGTAGGAGTCATGGACCAGATTTTAGAAATGGATCTAGCCTTCATAACTTGTGGTTGCAAGGGCAAGTTGCAGACCACTTACGTTGTACATCAACTTAGAGGCAGGGTTGTTCGATGGTGGAATTCGTTAGGAAAGATCATAAGCCCTAACGAGCCACTACAACTATCATGGACATAACTTTTGTTTCACTTCAAGCGCAAGTTCTGATTAGCCCAAAACATGATAGATCTGGAGAATCAACTTCTAACATTGAAAAAGGGCAACATGTAGGTGGATGAATACACAAATGCTTTCACTGACAAAATGGAGTTCGCCCTACGTGTTGTTTTGGATGAACTGTCAAAAACTCATAGGTACTCCAAAGGACTAACGTAGGAGTATTCTGTGCTAGTTGAGCAGACATCTACTTTTAAGGCAGCCATGTGGCTGCAAGCACTACTAGAAAAACAGCCTTTAACGACACGCAATGCATGTCGTAAAACGCTGAGACAACGCGCAAATGTGTGTCAAGGAAGACCCTGTTATAACGAGAGACGACCCGCTTTTGTGCGTCGTCTATTTACGACACGCATTTACGACGCGCATTTATGACACACATTTACGACGTACAGTAACGACACACAATGCGTATCAAGGAAGGCCCTGTCATAAAGGAAGGCGACAAGCATTTGCGTGTCGTAACCTTACGACGCGCGTGTTTATGACACGCAATGCATATCAAGGAAGCCCCTGTCATAAATGAAGATGACACGCATTTGCATGTTATAAACTTCAGTAACCATTTACGATATGCATTTACGACACGTCTTTACGATACTCATTTACGCATAATACAAAAATATGTAAACAAATATATACCTAAACAATCAATTTCATCCAATAACATCATGTCAAAAAATTGTAATACATTGATATTAAGGGGATCTAATTGTACATTGTTATTAAGAGGTTTTTCCTAACTATATAACCTAATACTACATTGCGTTTCAAGGGACACCTTCTGCAAAGTAATGCTATACAAACTAAAAAGATATACACAAATATGATAAACATCAAATTCCAACTAAGTAGAGTTGCATCTTGCCTTTCATAATTCTTTAAGATTAATGAACCCCTGCTCCGATAATTCTTGTAACCTGATCAAATAAAAGTCAAAAAATTAATATGCTAATATAATTAATAGAAGAATCAAGCAAGGAATGTGAGTTGAAAATACTTGTGCCAAATGTGAATGGTCAAATGAGGGAAAAGTGAACATATGCAAGCTTTTTGACACCAACCTACACACAAGCACATATACATATCAAACAAGGATGTAAAAATCACCCGATGTAAAAATCCCAACATTTTTAATGCAATTAAAACCTTTTTCTGCAACAAATAATAGTATCAATTAGCCAACAAGATAACAAAAAAAATTAATAATTACCAAATTTATGATTATTCTTGATTGGTATTTAAATGGGACCCACAATATAAGTAAATATATGAATTATAATACCTCACTTTCATCATCTAAAACTGTTTCCATGAGATAAAGGTCACAAAATTTTGTTATCTCCAAAAGAATCTGCACCATGTGGAGGTGGAATAACTCGAATTCCATTGGATATGGATGAAGGAAGAAGAACATGAAATTCCTTCTCTAATCTTTATGCATTACCAAAATACTTACTAACTTCAAAAACCCCCATCCATCACTTTATTACACACATCATCATATAACACCATCATCTGTCTATGTGTGTGTGTGTATATATAAATAAAATAGCAATAGCAGTGATATGTTAATGTACCTACTCCTCCAGGTAAACATGCAGTGCCTCCAGCCAAGACAATGGTCTTGAACCAAGTTTCATCAGGGGTTAATCCTGCAGCATGGCAATGTTCAAGGAAAATTGCCACTGCTTGATGCAAACCACTTGCAGTCCTCCTGTATCAGTATGTACCAAAAAGACCAAAATACCCCTTCAATCATATAAGTAATAAACTTTGATTGATTGATATGATGTATGTATCATATGTTAAGGTGTACATACAGTCCTGCAATGCGTGGCTGGAATAAAATCTCTCCTGTACGAAATTTTTCTTGCTTAAGAGTAAACAAACCCTCAACATGAACTTCATATGATGCCTCTGTGTCTTTTCGTAATTCACATTCATAGTCAATAGCAACATAACAAAGCTTCTGCAATGCCATTTTATTCCAACAACATTAAGGCAAAATACCCTAAATGCCCTTTTAAAACAGTCATAGAATATATGTATATACCTCTTTCAACGTGCGCACTGTGTATAATGAGGAAAAATTAAGATTTCTCTGCTGCATTTGTTCCCTAAGGTATCCTGTAAGCTTTAAAGCTCCAACTCCCATACTTTCCACACCCACTTTGTGCCGCTGAAATATATGTATTCACACCATTTTATCAATTTAGCCACTGATATATATATATATATATATATATATATATATATATATATATATATATATATATATATATATATATATATATATATAGTGTTATGAAGTCAACAAACATGGTCAAACCTGGTTGATTGCACAGACAAAAGGAACATTCAAGTCGAACAGTGCTGAAGAATCTGAATGATGTTAATAAAATACACAGATTGGCAACCCCTGCATACAACTATCATATTAAGAAACACATAAAACAAAGACAAATAAAGAATCTGAATATGAACATTTTCTGATGACTCTGGCACTTATTATAATGGTAACCTTTCATTAAACAAGAGTCAAGTATCCAAACCTTTTTTAGAAGTTTTGTCACATCTTTTATACTGCTAACAGACTCCTCTGTTAAATTTTCAACATATACACCTGTTTTAGTATCTTCTCTTATTTGAAGATTTCTTTGAGCTGGATCCAACAAATCAGTAATTTGTTCATTATAGATCTGTAAATACAGTTTCCCAAAACTAGGATTTAAGATACTTGTAACAACAGAAGTTCAATTGTCCATGATAAATAAATTATCATGTTACCTCAAGAAAAGAACAGCGGCATTGATACATGAGTTGCTTGCCAGCATGTTTATTTTGTTCCTATACAAAATTGCCTTTAATGCATGAGGAAAGATTTAAGTGAACATCAAGGTAAATATCAATATAGACTTAGCATACAATCTCACCTCATTCATGCGAAAAAATAGACTTCCAAACACACAAGGTGTCAATCCTTGTTGATCACTAGATAACTCCCATATTGTGTAGGTCTTTCCATAAAAAAACATCCATTAACCTATTCCATGAAAAGAAATTGCTTAATGTTCTTATGTGTTGATTTTTTTTCCATGTAAGTGAGATTATGACACCCATGCAAATGATAATTCTGCTTACAAAAATATATTTTCAAACATGAAATTTGAAATGAAAACCTTGTGACGCATTTTCTCCACAGTGTGTAATCCAACCATGCCTCTCTCTCTCTCTCTACAATCTTCACGAACCTCATCATCAGTGAGAACATCAACACCACCTTTTGCTTCAATCATCTTATCATCACTCTTTATCCTACAAACCAAACTCTCATTGTAATTGAAACTACACTACAACTATTCAGTTTACCAAATTGGTAACAAACTGAAACATGGTTGCATAAAATGGTAAAACAGTGTAACTTAACTACATTATTACTAGTATTAAATAAGAACGAAAGCTCACCATCTAAATCTTTTGCGAAGCATGTATCGCAAGTAAGCATCTGTCCCATAGGGTTGGATTCCCATATACTTGCACATATTCACTAAACGAGGCCTAATCAACACATTAGGGTTAAAAAAGGAAAAAAGAAAACAAACATTCATATATTATAATAATATACAAGAAAGGTTGAAAGCTCAACCTGCTGATATTATCAAGTGTAAGTTCATCATTGAATAACTTTGCAAATCCCAATATTTCCTCATTGGAAACAACAGCACCTGTTCTGGCATGTGTCATCACATTAATTGCAAATTTGTAAACAAAGAAGCATACTTTGGAAGTGGTGAGTACTACACTCTTGCCTTGCTAAGAAATTCATCAAGATCCTCTGCTGTTTTCTTAACTTCTCCACTCCTGCTGTTTTGGATCTCTTTTGCCATCTCTTTAACTGTATCCTGAAGAAACTTTGCAAATTCTATTCTTGCATTTATCTTTCTTTTCAATGCTTCCTACAACAAATATCAAACATCACACTTGTCTAAATAACACGATAAAAATCCCAAAGGTAGAGCCTCCATAAAAACGAAAAACTTTGAAAGATACCTGTTATTTCATCTTGTCCTGAAAAGTAGAAGGTAACATATTGGGGAATACTTTCAAGAATACTGGAAGCAAAAACTCCATGAAAGGTACAATGATAAAAACTCTGGAGATGCTTCTTTTTTCTCTTTTTCTTATTATTATCATCTGTTACACTTGTGGTAGTAGTAGTAATAGTATAATGTATAGATTGCCATATCCTCATTTGTCCTACTTTTTCATTCCATGCAGCCTCTTGCTTCTTTTTTCTGTCCAACACCAAGGCTTTAAGAGGATCATGGTGGAGAATGAACTAACAGAGACATGATAGAGGTAATTGGGAAGAAGAAGTCGTCTCTGCCTTAAAATTGCTCTAGAGGCCATTATCATCACATACCAAAACTCCCTGTAACAACCACATCAGATTTCATTAATCAAAAAGACAAAACAACCGAATATTTTGTCCAACACATGAACTACAAACTACAAAACTTGTTATTGTATTGTATATTGAAAAAAATGATACCGAATCAGAGTCAAATTGTACCCAAGTGTTAAGCAGTGAGCCACTGACCGGAGAAACCGCCTGAAGGGGATACCAACGCCGTGAGATGATAGAATCGACAGATGATGTGAGTGCTGAAAAATCATTCTGTAGTCTCCCGAGTTTTAGGGACAATCCCGCAAAGGGTATTTCGGTAATTATGAGTTTTGTCCCTCTAGGAGGGGAGGTACATGGGTTCTTTTCTTGCCTCCCACGTATGATTATTTCCAAGTTGCTTAATGAATGATGTTAATAAAATACACAGATTGATCGCAAAGTATCGACCCACAATGCCGGTTTATCAGTTGTGATTCCTCAGCTAAAAAGTAATAAGTTGAAGTGGAGTTTCAGTGGCGCATTTGAAGCAAGGCAATCACTTATTGTCAGAGGTCTTTTCCCCATGCTTGCTGATCCCCGACATCCCATAAGTTTGTTTATTTTTATTTTATTATTTATTTTTACATAAAATTGAATTATTAGTACTAAAGTTGTAAATGATTATTCTTCAATCGTTCTTAGTAGCTTTTATCTGTTTTTTTCCTTTTTTTTCAAGATATGGAGTACAAACTAGAAGCTATCCTCGAGAATCAGGTAAATACACATCTAGCATATGATATAACAAAGCCTAAACTAAAAACAGAAACAGAAACAGAAAATGTCTCCCACTTGTATTTCATTTTGTCTCACCAAAATCAATCACAAACAGTAAATGGCTTGATCAATTTGGGGAGGAATCTGTTTTATCTCAGTTCCAAGTTCTTGTTCAATCCTATACCTGTACAATTTCCACAAAACCACACATTATATTAGCATTCATTTAACATTTAACATTTAACATTTAAATTAAAAAATATGAAAGAAAATACATACAAGTTAAACCGATCTTCATAAGTTATTAGATTCACAGCTAACCCCAGATGTCCAAACCTTCCCGAACGCCCCACCTACAAATAAACAATATAATAATTTTTCATTTTCAAAAAAATAAATAAATAAATAAATAAATATTTTTAGTTTACCCTGTGCAAATACGTCTCGGCGTTCCTTGGAAAGTCAAAATTGATGACAACATTCACGGATTGAATATCTATACCCATTGTAAACAAATCTGATAACAATTTCAAGATTAGGGCAGAAATTATGAGGATATGGCAGAAATTGAACTCCGACATGGGAATGAGGGAGAAAACGAACTCCCATATGGGTTTCATTTTGAAAAACAGGTTCATTGGAATGTTGGAGAAATCAAACCAGGTTTTAGGGAGAAGTTTTTGAGCCGATAACCTAAATAGTGAAGAGTGAAGTTGATATTAGGAGAAGTCGTACCAGGTTCTAGGGGAGAAATCAAACTAGTTTCTTCCTTATTTTGAGAGGACGGATCTGAAGAGATCGAGAAAAAAAAATCCCTGGTTGGATGATTTTATGACGAGGAGGATGGACGCGGGGAGGTGATCCTATGCTCACCGGAGAAGAAGTAAGCCTGAAGTGAGATCGTCGATTGTTGTAGAGGCCTGGGAGAACCGATTGAAAATGGGAGAGCGTTTTGAATTTTCTTGAAAATGCCCTAGGTAGAACTTGAAAAAGCCCTAGGAATGAGTGAATGAAGGGAGACACTTGAAAAATCGGAGAGCGTTTTGAATTTTCTTGAAAATGCCCTAGGTAGAACTTGAGATACAGAGGAGAGATTGAAGAAGCGGGCACTTCAAAATTTTAGAATGTCAGAGGATTTCATTTTTGCCCATTAAAAACGCAAACGCGCGTTTGATAAAAAAATATAAAGCCTGTAACACCTGTTTATTTATTTAATAAATAAATTAATTAATGAATGAATAATAGCCTAAAATTAATAATTATATGTTAAGGTGTTGGCCTCGAGGAGTTATTGGTCACAATTTTAGAAGTCGGGGATTAAAAGTGTAAGTTCCAGACTCAGTTTATAATTATTTATGAAGATAGGGGCTCCGTGGTAGTTATTTGGATTTAATTTAAAAGGAAATGAGGTGGAAGGATTGATTATGTCATAATTAAGATAGTAGGGGCTGTTTGGTAAATTTTGTACCTAAGGTGTAAAGGATTTTAATTTTGAGGGTTTAAATGGTAAATATCGGATCTAATTTGAAGAAGATTTCCAAGCCAGGGTAGAAAGGGTAAATATTGGATTACTTTCGAAATTATCTATGGTAAGGAGGGACTGGTTGTGACAAATTGGTTGGAAGTTTGGGTGGGATACGAGACTTAAACCCGGTGCATTCTTTCCCTCCCATATTGGAACAAACAAACCCTAAACCTAAAAACATCACACAGCCGCCACCTTGTGCTCTTCTCCAGCCGCCCCCTCACTTCAACGACCTCCGCCGCCGCCAACCCTTTTGGTTGTTGTCACCGCCGTGCGTCGCAGCTGTCATCTCCTCCGGCGGAAGCAAGTCGACGGCATAGGAGTCGGGTGTGCCTCTTCCCTTCTTCCCGTCACCTTTCTTCTCCTTTCGTTCTGTCGCTGCTGCTATTCGCAGCCGGAGTTGCGACCTCCCCCTTCTTCGTTTTTTTGGTGATACATCTCAACCACGACCGCCGCCGTCGCAGCTCCGAGCGGCTGCCTTTTTGTGCTCCGGGTGTCGCCTACCACCTGAAGTGACCGAGGTGGGTGCGTTCTTCGCGATGAACTCGTGTGGTGCGGGTTACTACTTAGCTATGAAGTGTAGATGGATGCTCGTTTGGCCAGCAAACCCAAGAAAAACCACCATGGCTGCCAACCATGGTGGCTGTCGCAGCTATTTTCTTTTCTGCCACCCTTAACCACCGTGTATGGGTGGCTGGGTGTGCGTGTTTTGTATGAGTGAGAGAGTTTGTATGGGTTTTGTGGGTATGATGTTGTATGTACGATTCTTTGGCCGGAATTCCCGAATAACAGCCACCACCACCGCCGTGAGGTGGTGGCTGCCGCCATGCGCCACCGCCGGCCACCATTAGGTGGTTGTGTGTGTGTGCGTATGTGTTATTATTAGTGTGTGTCTGGGTGTGTATTATCGAGTTGTACATTGTAATGGTGCCAAAATAATAATAGAAATCTCAAACCACCACCGTAGGGTGGTGGCTGCCGCCTCCTGCCGCAGTGTCGAGTGGTGATGTTTGGACAAGGGACATAAACCCTAATGGGCCCAATGAAGCCCTAATTGACATTAAAGCCCAAATATGTGTCTAATGGGCTTAATGGACCCTAATGGATCTAAGGACTTAGCTAATGGGCCTATTGGGATAAGATGGGTTGGAAATCCTAATTAGGGTTTGGAAAACCCTAATGCCATGAAACCCTAATTTGGGATTTATCGGGATCGCATCCGGATTAATTAATGAACTTAGAATATTAATAAATAATCATTTGCAATCAACCGAAGTCAACATTGGACTTAATGGATTAAGTCCTTAATGGGTTAAGTAGGGAAAAGTTAACCATAATCGTCATTTTATGTGAAACCCTAATTTCACTTGGGTTTATTGTTGGGCCTTTCTATTGGGCCTTGATGATTGGGTTATTAATGGGTCATCCAAGATCAAGCAAGTGGACTAGAATAATTAATGGGCTTTGTGGTAAGGCCCATATGAGGAGTTGGGCCCAATTTGGAAAATTGGGCCATAGTTTAGGACTTTATGATTATGAGATATTGGGCCATTAGAATACCAAATGTTGGACTGGACTTTTTGGTTGGGCCTTTGAATAAGACATGTAAAGGCTTGGGCCCAATTTAGAAAATTGGGCCATATGTGATGGGTTTTATGTATAAGAACAATCCTATGTGCTCATACAACCCTAATGCTTGGATCTAGGTTTCTCTATTGTACATGCAATGAATCCAAGACTTACAATCCCTAGATCTATCAAATAAGAACTGAACTAAGCAACTTGGATGAAGAGGGAGGAGAGAGGAGGCACCAAAAACGGCTGGAAACCCTAAAGGATTACTTTTCCACGTTTTTGGGGCTTAAGGGTCCTTTATATACATGTAGGCTATTAGGGTTTACAACTAGGAAACCCTAATCTGGCTGCTTAGGCCCTAAGCAGCCCATGAACTCCTTTAACATATCCCTTGGACGATTTCTAATGGGCTTCCCATAGAATTCGTCCAACCTATATATTATTAGGTGATCCATAGCCCAATCGTAATTATCTTATAATTACAAATCCAGTCCCCTAAGTTTAATTAATCTCTTTTAGCCACAAAATTAATTCTTAATTAATTCTTGACTAATATTAATTAAACAATATGATTTCTCCTTTAATATATTATTCTTATAATATATTAATAAATCATAATTAAACCTTTCTCTCCTTAATTCATCCTACATATTGCTATGGTGAAGGCAACCCAAAAGGATCATGCTTATAATCGGGTCAAGTACATACCAAAATAGTTATGGACTTAGACACTAATCCAACAGTCTCCCACTTGGATAAGTCTAATAACTATTATGCGTATGACTTTAGAACCTGATCAGCAATCGTAGCTTCCAAAAGCCGCTGTCAACTCTGATCTTATCAGATACGCGTGTCCTTTAGATAAGTTATTATATATTCCTCCATTCTACAAGATATCGTATAGACATGAGACATGGATTGAAATCATTCTCTCAGTCTATGTGTCGTTTCCCGATTTCCGATTTATGACGACTGACTAATTGAACAAATCAAATCAGTCCTGGCCCGGCCGAGCACTTTCCTTTGTCATCACTAAATCATCGAGGGGCCCACAGATATCGCTTTTATCCCACCTTGGGTAAAAGGAATGGATAAACTTTGACTCAAATACTTGTTTGCACCTACTAATCGAATCACACACAACAATAAGTTTTATAACACCAAGTTACTGGTGCGTTTACTTATCATCAATGTGCAACCGACCAGCAAATAACAACTCACACGTCTCGGTTTCAAGAATATACAACGTTATCGTCTCACCAATCACTCGTGATAAAACCATGAAGTGATTCAAGTGAGCGTGGGTTTAATCCAATACTTTAATTTTATCAAAGCACTCATGAACTCTGCAGCAAACTTGTGATATGTCTAAACACTTTAGACAATCTACAGACAGATTCATGACAGTCTTCCTTCATACCTACTTCCAACGTATGACCGACTGTGGAGGTTCGAATAACCTAGTTATTCTGGAAGTCAAAACATGCAAAATGAAACGCAATAATAATATTAATCCTATATGGTCCCAAAACTTTTGAGCGTAAATAAAAAACACTTTTATTTAAACACCATATTGATTACTCATTATTCATTGCTTACTGTTTCAGAAAATCAACTTATTACTCGAATTATAACCATAATTGTCCCATGCTCCAAGCATACACACTTTGGTTTCCTATGGTCCATACTTTGTGAAATAGATCAATTGAAAACTTTTCCAATGAAACTCATTTCACAATCCCCGATCCTTATTATTAGTATAAGAATATCAAATTCTTGCCACTTTTAGAATATGTCAGGTTCTAACATTTTATGCAATGATTCTTTCGTAATGTCATAGCACAAAAATCACCAAGACCCGACTAATGAAATTACAAGGTATTCTATCGGAAATTGTTACAAGACAATTCCATAGACGTGAAGTCTCACATTCAAAGTACATTCCTTTGAACATCCTTCTCGCATAAAAGTTTCTAATCTAGACATATTTCTTAATATCCAACTCCCATTAATGGAAACATTTCCATATTTGCCATATGACAACTCATTCTTAATAGAATCTTATCTATTCATAATAATGTCAATATAGTCCATCCAATACTATTTTAGTCAAAACCAGTTCTAGTCTCTTTTCCCTCTTAATGCCCTAGGCATTTGGAAAATTTTAGAATGGTCAAATATTATAGCATATGCAATTGATCCTATACCCGAAGCGTATTGGACACGATGCATAATGTCTCACATAAAGACATGATACTTCATCATCCTTCTGCCATAATATTTTATGTGCCCTGTTCCCACAATTCGAACTATGAAGAGGGATGCCATAATCATAATCGAATTTTGAGAATGCACTATGTATCCTTGACTAAATTTATTAACATTTCTCGATCTAAGCTTTAGAATTTTGAAACAAAGTATAATATTCTCTCCCTTAATTATAGCAAAACAACTTTTCAACCCTTGCAACTTTGCAAAGTGAATCTTTGTTTTCTATAATTAATATTGCTAACTTGCAATACTTACCATAATAATCATGCTCCCACTAACATGATGATTATTTTCTTACCAGCATAACACTTATGCTCCCACAAGCTTTGACATGTATTCAGAAAACAATTGAACTTCTAGAAAACAATGCTTATTGAATTCCTTAAGTTCATATTTCTAATACCTAATGCTTTGATAAGCCTTTATCTAAGCTTTTTAAGCTCATACACATTTGCCTTAGATAGCTCACATGTGTGTCTAAACAATTCAGAATTTATGTTACTAAGTCCCACTAGCTTTGGCCATATGTTGGGCTTTGAGCCATAGTTGGATATTTGGGCATTTGGATTGGGCCTCGGGCTTGAATCAAGCCAAGTTAGGGGTAGAGTAGCCTTTTACCCCCAAGCATGGACTATTGGTTATGTATTGGAACCCAATTGTTAATTGGGTGTTATTTTGGTGTGACAGTTCGGGAATCTATCATCCAGCAGCTGGGGTTGAGTCTGCGGGACTTCAGCAGTGTGGGGTTGAGTCTACGGGACTTCAGCAGTGTGAGGTGAGTTACCTTCCAGTAGCGGTGGGTCTACGGCCACAATGTCGGCCCACTTGTAGGAGTTGTATGTTAGATGATTGTCTTTGTGATATTCATCTAGGTTTGCTGCCACATGTTATTATTTATGTGCTAGCATGATATGATGTTATGTGATAGTGGTAGTAGTAGGGGGTGAAATAGTCCCCGGTTACCGGTCGATAGGACCGAAGGGGTAGATTAGTACCCAGCTATGCTAGACAGATTATGATATATGTGATATGATATTATGTGGTAGTAGTAGGGGGTGAAATAGTCCCCAGTTACCGGTCGAGATGACCGAAGGGGTAGGCCAGCACCCATATATGCTAGGCAAGGTCACCGGTCGAGAGGACCGAAGGGGTAGGCCAACACCCAGATATGTTAGGCAAGGTCACCGATCGAGAGGACCAAAGGGGTAGGTCGGGCACCCAGATATGCCTGGATGTATGTATGTTATGTGTTTGTATGTTAGGTCGGGCACCTAGGAAAGCCTAGGATATGTTTCGGTGGGTTAGTAGTGAGGCTCAGTGAGACTTGGGTGTACCAGTTTGAGGAAGTGACTTGGAGAATTCGGGAGGATTGTTGAGGAAAGTATGGATAGGTATGGAAGGTAGTATTGGGCCCGTACTACTGAAAGCACAGGATCCATACTCGAATCGGTGAGAGTCTTGGAGAATCTGAGAAGCTTCGGACAGAAGTTTGTGACCCAGTTTGGGGACAGAGGATGTTCCAGTGTTGCAGCTTGGCCATTGGAAAGTGAGCTAGTGAGCGTGATAGGGTGTCAGACCCTGAAGGATATGACTTCCAAGAAGCTGCAAATGCGAGATCGTTTGGAGCACCCTAGAAAGAGAGGTTCATTCCAGGTGCGTATAGTAGAGGGTCCCGGGAAGAGACCCATGACTTCTGATCATCAGGTGAAAGGCCAGCAGGGCCGGAGTCAATGCATCACATACATGAAAGTGCATAAGGGAGTTTGTCGCTCCAAGGGTTTATGCTACTACAGGGTAGCGGGGTTGGTCATGTCAGCAGAAGGTGATTAGTATTCCTCCAGATGTTGCGGGTATGTCGTCTTCTACTGCTGCTAGATGGATGTTGGGGATACGTATCGCGTTGGAGTTATGAGTGAGTTTGGATAAGTTAGATCTCGGGTCGGTTTCCTGCTAGTGGTTGGGTTATGAAGGATCATATATGCCATCCTGCATGTCGAAAGGTCCTTGATGAACCCACAGAGGGATGCATCTTGCAGAGTAGGTTCTGTGTGCACCGTTATCATTCCGGATCTTTTTCGGGATCTATGCAGGAGTATTATTTAGAGGATACTCGGTCAGGGTTAGAGTGATAGTTCTCCAGTGAATTCAGCGTTTAGGGTTTCTATCATCGTTCAGATATGGTCGGTAGTTGTCTATGGAAGAACCTTGGAAGCTCAAGGCACTGCCGTTGCTAGGACAGGACTGGTAGCATAAAGATGGTAGTGTCAGTTGCGGGTGTTCGATGCATAAGTGGTTGGTCATTACATGTTCAAGAGAATTGTATTTTCGCATGGACTGTGTTCGGTTAGAGTTCAGTGGTACTGCAAGATTGGAAGTGGGAACGAGGATTCGTCAGCCAGAGTGAAGATTAAGGCCTTCATTTGACAGCATGGTAGATGGATTGAGGTGTCAGACTGGATCAGATTTCAAGAGTACTCATCAAGATTTCTGAGGATGGGAGATCTCAAGGTTTAATCGGAGATTAAACGCTAGCATTGGCAGGCATAGGTTGTCATCAGTGGGATATTAGAAAGCGATAAGGATTGGGAATCCTTCAATTCTCATGTACTGTAAAGACTTAGGCGAATCTAAGTGGGGGAGAGACTTTTTATAAAGTTCTCTAATTGTGAGTTCTGGTTGCGCGAGGTGCAATCTCTTGGGCACCTTGTCAACCAGAAGGGTATTATGGTCGATCTGACCAAGATAGAGGTCGTGATGCGGTGGGGGATTTCGAGGTCTCCAACTGAGATTCGGAGTTTCCTGGGTCTAGCGGGTTATTACCGGAGATTTGTACGGGACTTCTCCGAGATTGCAGTTCCTTTGACCCGACTGACCAAGAAGTCGGTGGCCTTTTGTTGGGAGCCTGAGCAGCAGGCAACCTTCGAGACTGTCAGACAGCAGGTTTCGGGAACCAAGTTAGAGCTCCAGTTAGGACTCGAGTTTAGTTGTGTGTTAGGTCGAGTGCGTGTTCGACCGGTATGGAAAGTGTTGTAAGACTATGGGGGGTAGCCCTAGCATTCATTAGCGATCAGGTAGTATGGAAAGTGTTGTAAGACTACGGGGGTAGCCGTAGCATTCACTAGCGATCAGGTAGTATGGAAAGTATTGTAAGACTACAGGGGTAGCCGTAGCATTCACTAGCGATCAGGTAGTATGGAAAGTGTTATAAGACTACGAGGGTAGTCGTAGCATTCACTAGCGATCAGGTAGTATGGAAAGTGTTGTAAGACTACGGGGGTAGCCGTAGCATTCACTAGCAGTTAGTAGCATAGAAGTGTTGTAAGTCTGCGGGTGTAGCCGTAGCATTCACAAGGTTAGCAGATAGTGCTAGAGTGATGTAAGACTGTGGGTGTAGCCGCAACATTCACTAGGTTGGTAGATAGCATGAGCGTGTTGTTAGGACGCGGAAAGAACAGGAGTACCCACCAGTTCGGGTGCAACAATGAGGATATGGAAATTCACGGATTGGATTATGGATTTCCCCAGAGGGGTTAGATCTGGTTAAGCCAGTGATAAGACGTTAGGAACGTCATTACAGTTATGAGATCAGGGAAGCAACAGACTGCTTAAGGACGTGTGAGATAAGGCTACCATTGGTCAGGTAGCAATCACTTTCAGCCTTGGATTTGATGATGACAGGATTCGACGTATGGACCCGATCAGTTAGATCAGAAGGTTATTAGAGCCTCAGTGGCATGATAACTAGTGGCAACTAGTTCCAGAGAAGGATTTCGTTCGGAAGTCGTGTGAGGCGACTAAGTGGGAGTCCCTTGGCTCCGCAGCCGGTCCGGAACCCGGTATTTCAGATGGTTGGTGAACGAATTGAGACCAGGCAAGTCTCGTTAGATTTTGGAAAGCAGCCATGTGGCAACATACTGCTTCAGACAGTTCAATGTTCAGGCAGTTTCAGCGTCTAGGCAGTATTAGTATTTGTGTCTTAGGTTGCAAGTACACACAAAATAGCTGGTTTATTGGGGAGTGACAAGTCACTCACAGCGGGATTAGCTGAGCCTTGGCCAAGTGTAAGTGATTTACAGGGATAATTAGGTTTGTGAACCTGTTTTATAGTGGGAACCTCGAACTATCAGAAGTTGAGTAGCCTGTGAGGGATGATTTAGAATGCCTTGGGAAGGCTGGGGCTATGCTCGGAGTTGAGGCCGTATTACTAGATTGGTTAGCATGTAAGGAAGGGTAAGGAATGATTTCGAGGACGAAGTCTAATTTAAGTGGGGGAGAGTTGTAACACCCTGTTTATTTATTTAATAAATAAATAAATTAATGAATGAATAGTAGCCTAAAATTAATAATTATATAGCAAGGTGTTGGTCTCGATGAGCTATTGGTCACAAATTTAGAAGTCGGGGATTAAAAGTGTATGTGACATCCCCATTTTCACGGTCATAAAAGATCGATTTTGTTTATGCTTTATAAAAATAAGAGTACCTCTTTTAATAAAAACGTTGCAGAATTTGTTCCCAGAAAAACATGATAAATACGTTATCAACGCATTTCCGAAGAAATGCATTTTTATCCATTTTAAAACATTTGGGATGTCATCGTCAATACAGAAAAATAAGCATAAACATATCTTACATTCATTTACAATAGTGATCTACATCTCTTTTAAATCCCTCAGTGTAAAGTAGCTTCATATCGACACCTGTGATACAAATAAGCTTGAGTGGGTCAGGTTGGGAAACCTGGTGAGTACATAGGGTTTTCAACCCACAATAATTTAATTATTATGTTTAAAAATCAAACAATCAACCCAATTACCCATCCCCATTATCTTCCTTACTCTTAAGGATCTACCCTAAGAATCATCTATCATGCATTCGTTCATTTCGAAGTCCATTGCTTTCAGGGTTTATATGACAGGCACTAAGTCCATAGCTGCCAATGCTTGTTCGTAAAGCACTAATTCTATAGCTGCTAAAGTTCATTCATCGGGTACTAAATCCATAGCTACCAGTGTTCAGCTAATATGTACTAAATCCATAGCTACCAACGTTTATTTAACAGGTACTAAGTCCATAGCTACCAACGTTTATCTAACAGGTACTAAGTCCATATCTACCGGCGTTTATCCAATAGGCACTAAGTCCATAGCTGCCGATGTTATTTATTAGGCACTAAGTCTATAGCTGCCAATGTTCACTCATATCATCTTTCATCTCTCATCATTCATATACCCATGTTTTACCCAACATATTCGTAGATATAAAATACATATACATTTTAAATTATTTAAAACATGTATAAAATCGTTCATCCAGCATAGATAGCAAGTGTACAGGTTATATGCACACATAGCACGTAATTTATATATAATACTTCATATCTATGTGTAAGATGAAAGTAACTATGCACTCACTTGATTAGGTGGTGACTCTGCACTTGGACATCACTTCGTTACTTTTAAAACAATTTCCTTCGACAAAACCTAGTATCATTACCACTAGGGTTTAGTCAAATATTTACCGAGACTAATTAATAGTCTAGCCATTATTACTATTATATAAGCGTTAAACAACACTCTTATATAACTCATAATAATAGCCCAAATAATTATTTCAAGGTCCTAATAATGTTACTATAATTAATTAGAAGTTATATTAAAAATAGCATAGGCGTAGCTTACTTACAACGAGTTTTCTTAAAAACCGGGCTTCGCTTGGAGCAGCGTTTCTGAGCCGAAAGGCTCTTTTCTCGGGGCTTCGGGAGCCTCGGGGCTTCCTTCGGGTGCTAGGGGGTTTATCTAGAATTTAGGGGGGGGGGGGGGGGGTTAGGGAGCTTAGAGAGAAAGAGAGAGAGTATAGAGAGAGAAAGAAGAGGGTTGAGGGGTGAGGAAATGAGGGAACCCGACACTCTTATTTATAGGCTGAATTCCTGATGGACTCGCCGAGTCGAAGTACTGACTCGCCGAGTCCATGCCACATGTCATCTTTCTGGTGGCCAAACGTGTGTGGCCTGTATTGTGCCACGTCACCCATTTTGCAGCAGCACCCTGCCGACTTCTGAACCCCATAAATTTCGCATACGAGCTCCATTTTCGACGTTCTTTTTTCCACGCGTAGGTAAAAACAAGATCTAAAACTTTCATTTAGACTCCGTCGGCTAATTCTCGACCGATCTTAAATTTAACAGTAGGAGGAGATTATACTGTTAAATGTCCGTGTAAAATTCATAACTTCTACATACGGACTCCGTTTTCGTCTGTCTTTTTACCGTTGAGTTCCTATTAATGATATTTTCAACTCTCATTTAGGCCGTGTAGGCCAAAAACCGCTTGAACTAAAATTCGAGTTTCGGGTCGTGCACTGCTATGCCAAATCTCATAAAATTCATAACTTCCTCATACGATGTCAGATTTGGGCGTTCTTTTTTTTGTATGTTCTCGTTTTAACGTATACTACAAATTTTGTTTAGATCACTAAGGCTAAAAAGTCTTCTACCGTAAATTCACTATTTACGTCTCCCGGTGCCTTGTTGGTTTTGCCGTAAAACTACGACGAGCCATAACTTCTTCGTTATAACTCGGATTTCGACGTTCTTTATATGTACGGAACCCTTGTAACATATACTACAACTTGGTTAAGATTAATCTTTCTAAATAATCTTCCATCAAAAACTCATTTTTGATGCTCATCGTCTCTAAATTTACTAACCCGGATCTGCGGGTGTTACAGTGTAAGTTCCGGACTCAGTTTATAATTATTTATGAAGACAGGGGATCCGTGGTAATTATTTGGATTTAATTTAAAAGGAAATGAGGTGGAAGGGCTGATTATGTCATAATTAAGATAGTAGGGGCTGTTTGGTAAATTTTGTACCTAAGGTGTAAAGGATTTTAATGTTGAGGGTTTAAATGGTAATTATCGGAAATTTGAAGAAGATTTCCAAGCCAGGGTAGAAAGGGTAAATATTAGATTACTTTCGAAATTATCTATGGTAAGGAGGGACTGGTTGTGACAAATTGGTTGGAAGTTTGGGTGGGATACGGGACTTAAACCCAGTGTATTCTTTCCCTCCCATATTGGAACGAACAAACCCTAAACCTAAAAACATCACACAGCCGCCACCTTGTGCTCTTCTCCAGCCTCCGCCTTCACTTCAACGACCTCCTCCGCCGCCAACCCTTTTGGTTGTTGTCACCGCCGTGCGTCGCAACTGTCATCTCCTCCGGCGGAAGCAAGTCGACGGCATAGGAGTCGGGTGTGCCTCTTCCCTTCTTCCCGTCACCTTTCTTCTCCTTCTTTCGTTCTGTCGCTGCTGCTATTCGCAGCCGGAGTTGCGACCTCCCCCTTCTCCATTTTTTTGTGATACATCTCAACCACGACCGCCGCCGTCGCAGCTCCGAGCGGCTGCCTTTTTGTGCTCCGGATGTCGCCTGCCACCTGAAGTAACCGAGGTGGGTGCGTTCTTCGCGATGAACTCGTGTGGTGCGGGTTACTACTTAGCTATGAAGTGTAGATGGATGCTCGTTTGGCCAGCAAACCCGAGAAAAACCACCATGGCTGCCGCCGCTATTTTCTTTTCTACCACCCTTAACCACCGTGTATGGGTGGCTGGTTGTGTGTGTTTTGTATGAGTGAGAGAATTTGTATGGGTTTTGTGGGTATGATGTTGTATGTACGATTCTTTAGCCGGAATTCTCGAAGAACAGCCACCACCACCGCCGTGAGGTGGTGGCTGCCGCCATGCGCCTCCGCCGGCCACCATTAGGTCGCTGTGTGTGCGTGCGTATGTGTTATTATTAGTGTGTGTGTGTGTGTGGATGTGTATTATCGAGTTGTACATTGTAATGGTGCCAAAATAATAATAGAAATCTCAAACCACCACCGTAGGGTGGTGGCTGCCGCCACTGGCCGCCGTGTCGGGTGGCGGTGTGCCTCGTTGTATGGTGACTCGTTGGTGATGTTTGGACAAGGGACATAAACCCTAATGGGCCCAATGAAGCCCTAATTGACATTACAGCCCAAACATGTGTCTAATGGGCTTAATGGACCCTAATGGATCTAAGGACTTAGCTAATGGGCCTATTGGGCTAAGATTGGTTGGAAACCCTAATTAGGGTTTGGAAAACCCTAATGCCATGAAACCCTAATTTGGGATTTATCGGGATCGCATCGGGATTAATTAATGAACTTAGAATATTAATAAATAATCATTTGCAATCAACCTAAGTCAACATTGGACTTAATGGATTAAGTCCTTAATGGGTTAAGTAGGAAAACTTAACCATAATCGTCATTTTAAGTGAAACCCTAATTTTACTTGGGTTTATTGTTGGGCCTTTCTATTGGGCCTTGATGATTAGGTTATTAATGGGCCATCCAAGATCAAGCAAGTGGACTAGAATAATTAATGCGCTTTGTGGTAAGGCCCATATGAGGAGTTGGGCCCAATTTGGAAAATTGGGCCATAGATGGGCCATAATTTAGGCCTTTATGATTATGAGATATTGGGCCATTAGAATACCAAATGTTGGACTGGACTTTTTGGTTGGGCCTTTGAATAAGACATGTAAAGGCTTGGGCCCAATTTGGAAAATTTGGCCATATGTTGGGCTTTGAGCCATAGTTGGACATTTGGGCATTTGGATTGGGCCTCGGGCTTGAATCAAGCCAAGTTAGGGGTAGATTAGCCTTTTACCCCAAGCATGGACTATTGGTTATGTATTGGAACCCAATTGTTAATTGGGTGTTATTTTGGTGTGACAGTTCGGGAATCTGTCATCCAACAGCTGGGGTTGAGTCTGCAGGACTTCAGCAGTGTGGGGTTGAGTCTACGGGACTTCAGCAGTGTGAGGTGAGTTACCTTCCAGTAGCGGTGGGTCTACGGCCACAACGCCGGCCCACTAGTAGGAGTTGTATGTTAGATGATTGTCTTTGTGATATTCATCTAGGTTTGCTGCTACCTGTTATGATTTATGTGGTAGCATGATATGATGTTATGTGATAGTGGTAGTAGTAGGGGTGAAATAGTCACCGGTTACCGGTCGATAGGACCGAAGGGGTAGATTAGTACCCAGCTATGCTAGACAGATTATGATATATGTGATATGATATTATGTGGTAGTAGTAGGGGGTGAAATAGTCCCCAGTTACCGATCGAGAGGACCGAAGGGGTAGGCCAGCACCCAGATATGCTAGGAAAGGTCACCGGTCGAGAGGACCGAAGGGGTAGGCCAACACCCAGATATGCTAGGCAAGGTCACCGGTCGAGATGACCGAAGGGGTAGGTCGGGCACCCAGATATGTCTGGCAGTATGTATGTTATGTGTTTGTATGGTATGTGGTATGATGGGGGAACTCACTAAGCTTCGTGTTTATAGTTTTCAGTTTTGGTTTCAGGTACTTCGTTTTCAAAGGAAAGGAGCCGGCTCGATCGCAACGCATCACACTATGGTTTTCCGCACATGAGATCTTTAGGATTACACTCTGATATTGTTTTATGATAACATGTTTTGATTACTTCTACTTTGGTTTTGACATGACATGATATTATGAATGTTTTATTATACTGTTGGTTTCATAATAACTTATCTAAAAATGAAATTTTTGGCCTTGAAATTTGGGATGTTACAGACATATCTAGAGGACACGCATTTAAAACAAGTGCCCTCCGTGTTTTTTTTTGTTGGACATTAATTTTAAGGAACGCAAAAATGCGTGTCCTCTATCCTTCAAATTTTGGAAGGGTGACATTATTTTTAAGGACACACAAAAATATGTATCGTAAATCAGCGAGTGTCATTGTTTGCGCGTCATTAAAGGGTATTTTTCTTGTAGTGAAGGTCTGTTCAAGACATGATCAAGAGGAGAACTGTCGACAAAACTGGAGTTGGCGAGAAGAGGAAGAGTGAAGGAATCCCGAACTCCAATAAAAAGAGTAAATTCTCAAAGTATGACCTTGAAAACAAGAAATCTGGGGGTAACAATGAAGCAAAACGGTGTGATAAGTGCAAGAAGAAGCATTTTGGAAGATGCAACGGGGAAGTGACCTGCTATAAGTGTGGAAGGCTGGTCATTATTCCAAAGATTGTACATTCACAGACAGAATGGGTTACGAATGTGGAGATAAGGGGCATATTTCGAAGGATTTCCCAAAAAAAGAAAACAAACCAGCAGGACTGAATGCTCTGCCGAAGCCAAAGGCAAGAGCAATCCATATGATCCTTGTTGAAGCAGATGAAGCTGCAGGAGATCAAGAATAGGGAGCTGCTTATCCGAAGTACAAGATATGAAGAAGACGTCTTATATAGATAATAATAGGTTGTGTAGCCTACTATAAGTGGCGTAGAGTATAATAGACTTTGAATATGATTGTAATCATTTTCAGCAGTTATAAAAGTCCCTAATTATGTTTTACTACCCAACGTGTTAAGTTGCTATGTGATTTTTCTTGGATGGTGACTGGGGGACTGTGAGGCAATTCTTAGGACGAGTATGGGTAGGTGTGAAAGGTGGTACACGCGTATACTACAAGAGGCACATGACTCACACTTTAATCATGAAAGAGTCACAGGGTTACTGAGGCACTCGTAGTTGAAATCATTTCGTTCGTTTCCCTCAATACCTTTGTTTCGGTGATGACTAGGAAGATGATTGTTCTTCCGACCATAGTGGTCATATAGTCTGATTTAAGAATATATCCGCGAAGTAATACCTGCTATGATGTGAATATATCATATTAAAACATGAAGGAAGGTATCTTCCATGCTGGAATCTGACTCAAAGAGACCTGAGTCTAGCCATTTCATCATGCGATAGTGTAACGCCCTGTTCCTGGTACGTATTTAGTTCATTAATTGCTCATTTTATAAGAGCTAATCGACGAGTTGGTAGCCCTAACTCGTCGAGTAGATGCCAAATTGATCGCGGGGTTTAAGTGGACTACTCGACGAGTCGGGAATAGACTCGGCGAGTAGGTCCATCAGGTGGAAACCCTAATCCTTAGGGTTTGCACCCTATTTAAGCAACATTATGGGTCTCCACCCCTATCCTCCATCACCTCTACATCCCACTCTCAAAACCCTAAGCAACTATTGAGTGTTATTAAGCTTTTCTTGCCTTTTGTGTGATTTGAGGATAGAAGGAGGAAGGAAAGGCTAGAAGATCCAAGGAGAAGGCATAAGATCTGGTGTTTGTGTTGCATTTCAGAACTCTTGAAGGTATAAAGCTTGTACCTTGGCTTCTTTCCACTTAGATCTTCATTTAAGTTGTTTATGGTCTTTTGGGGCCATTTCTAAGGTCATTTTCGAGTGGAGAGCTTTTGGGGACATAAGGACTTTAGATCTAGGCACTCTTGAGTTCCAGAAGCTCAAAGTTGCCACCTTTATTCAGCCATGTCCCCATTTCATGCATTAGGTTCTCATGTTTAGCTTGGTTTTAGTGTCCTAGCTTTATAACATCATGCATGCACATAAAGTTAGCAACTTTACGTTAAAGGCTAGCCTAAAGTGTCCAGATCTATGAGTTGGAAGCACTGGCATGGATTAAAATCGACTGAATGGAAGGGTCACAAGGAGGACTCGACGAGTTGTTCTTGGAACTCGGCGAGTCGGGTCGTGAACCCTAACTCCTTTTATGGTTATGAGTGAAACCACTGAGTCAAGGAGATGACTCAGTGCGTTGGACAAGAATAGGACTCGGAAGTTGAAGAACTCGACGAGTCCAAGGAGGGGCTCGACGAGTAGGAGTCAATATCTCCCGATATTTGTCAGGAAGAACTCGACGAGTCTATTAAGGGACTCGACGAGTGGACTTGATTGACTGCGGGTCAGTTTTGGTCACGAACTCGCCGAGTTGGGATAGGACTCGACGAGTAGGGTTGACTGGGATTGACCTTGACTTTGACCTTAACCAAGGGTAAAAAGGTCATCTTACCCTAAGAAAGGATTAGCAGATTCTGATTAAGTGTTATATTGGAATTGATATCCGGGGGAGTCGCCGGAGCAGCAGACAGGGATCTCACACTAGGGTTCCAGCAGTAAGTCTTGCAAGGTGAGTTTCCTTTCAGTAGGAATGGGTCTAAGGCACCAAGGCCGGCCCGTAGTATGAAATGTTAGTAGCTGAGTGTAGGCGGGACCCGTATCTCACAGTTTAGTTTGATTATGGATATATGTCTGACTGTTAGAATTATTTATACTTGTTGTCTGTGTGATACTTGTATGTTTGATTAGTGGCTGAGTGTGGGCAGGGCCCGTATCTCGCAGTAGATGAGTGTGGGCGGGGACCGTATCTCATAGTAGCCGAGTGTGGGCGGGGACCGTATCTCGAAGTAGCTGAGTGTGGGCGGGGCCCGTATCTCAGAGTTAGTGGAGTGTGGGCGGGGCCTGTATCTCTTAGTTGCATGATATATGTGTATGGTATGTGGTAGTTTGGGGAACTCACTAAGCTTTGTGCTTATAGTTTTCAGTTTTGGTTTCAGGTACTTCCACTAACAAGGGAAAAGGCTCGGGATGATCGCATGGCACACACCACAATCACAGCCTGGGAGTTTACTCTGATGTTTTATTATGAGAATTCGATTTGAGACATATACTATCATGTTTTATGATACATGATTTATTATTTTACTTATGACTTTGGATGGTTTATGATTTTAGTAATGATTTGAAAACGAAATTTTTGGGTCATATTTTTGGGTTGTTACAAGTTGATATCAGAGCCTTGGTTTGAGGGATTCAGGCACGCTCTTGGGTGTGTCTGAACTCAAACTAAGGAATTGATATGAAAATTTTCAAAGAAAATCATTTTCATAAAAGAACTTTTAGAAATTTTTTTTTTAAATGAGAAAAGGGTGTGGTGCATGCAATCAGCCGAGCTCAAGTAAGTATTCCAAAATTACCCATACAATTTTATGTTATAATTATCAGCTTTATGAGAACGGTATGCTAGATTAGGACTAAGGATCTAGGAAGGATGCCTTATGTGCCTATTATATGTGTATCAGCTTTATGAGAATTGCATGCTAGATTAGGACTAAGGATCTAGGAAGGATGCCTTATGTGCCTGTTATATGTATCTCAGCTTATGAACTGCATGCTAGTACAGATTAGTCAGGGGTAGCCTGAAAGAGATATGCTTGATTATGTTTACTCGATGCACGAATGCTGCTTGCTTTGTGCTTTTAGGAGTCTTAGTTATCTTTTACTAACTAGTAAATGAATACACTACGTTACATATTGCGAGGATTAAATAATTTCAGAAGTTTAGGTCTAGCTCTATTGCGCAACTCTTGTTTGAGTCCAACCGTTATAGGGAAGGATCTCTCATTCGAAGAATTATCTAGTCTTAGTAATATGTAATAGTATTCATGAGCTAGTTAGGGGAGGTAGCAGGGACTTCTTATGCAGCTGATGGCGGAGAGTGGGTTGGTGATTACCCTAGGGCAAGCCTAGGAAGAGTTTAGTATGAGATCAGTAGTAGTAGTAGTAGAAGGGACTTGGTGGAGTCGAGGCAGTTCTTGAGGAAAGTACGGATAGATGTGGAAGGTAATATGGGCCCGTACTACTGATAGCAGAGGATCCATACTCGAATCAAGGAAGGCTGAGATAAGACCAGGGAACTTGTAGTGTATGTGATCCCTCCAGTTATATTAGTATTCTGACAATTGTTTTGATGTGTTTTCAGAATGGTGGTTTTGCGCCCTAGACTAGTGGTTGGTAGTTCAGGTGCCGGAGAGGGATCAGGCTCAGGCTCTGGAGCCGGGCAGTTAGATGAGCAGACTAGGGAGTTCATCTCCTCGGAGGTTACGCGCATCATACTAGAGCAGACTCCTACGATCTTTGGATCGGTCAAGAAGGGTATCCTAGAGCTTCTGGATGAGAAGCTGAGCGCTTTCCGCACTGAGATAGCGGCCATGATGGGATCCCGCACACTGACGTTTAGGGAGTTCAGATCATGTGGGGTTCCCGACTATCATGGGGCTCGGGACCCCATCGCTAACAGCAGGTGGGTGGCTGATGTTGCCAACGCGTTCCGTACCAGCAGGTGTCCCGAGGGGGACAAGGTCTGATTAGCGTCCTGTCTTCTGAAGGACAGGGCACGTGATTGGTGGAAGGAGGTTGGGAGAGCTATTGGTGATGATGCAGTGTTAGATGCGATGACCTAGGGTGATTTCACGACCAGGTTCAGGGCCGAGTTCGCACCTATTATTGAGGTGTAGCAGCTTGCTAGGGAGTTCCAGGATCTCCGACAGACGACTGAGACGGTGGCGGAGATTACCGCCAAGTTTAGGGAGAGGGACCTTCTTGTTCTGCAGTATGTGGCGGATGAGGAGATGAAAAAGGCCCGGTATCATCAGATGTTGCGGAGTGATATCCACCAGTTTGTGAGCCGCTCCAGCTGCAGGACGCTGGAGGACATGATTGCCAGGGCTCGTGAGAGGGAGATAGGTTTAGAAATAGAGAAGAAGAGGAAGCCAGAGACTGTATCTGACGTGAAGAGCTCGGGCAAGAAGCCCAAGACAGATTCCCGAGGGAAGGGCCAGCAGGGCCGAGGCCGCTGCGGCAAGTGTGTCAGGTCGCACGAGGGGGCGTGCAGGGCAGGGAGTTCAGGGTGCTTCAAATGTGGCCGAACAGGGCATGTGAGAAGGGATTGTACTACTACTTCTACCACTATTACCACCACATTATCTGATCTGATATGCTTTCAGTACAATCAGAGGGGCCACAAGAGGTCCCAGTGTCCGAGTTTAGTAGCAGCAGGGAAGGTGACGGCACCCGCCCCTGCTACTTTGAGGATTACCGACGGCCGTCAGGGCCGGGCAGAGGCGCCAGTGGCGAAGAGTAGAGCCTTCCAGTTGACAGAAGAGGAGGCGCGTGCAGCCCCGGATATGGTTACGGGTATGTATCTTCTCCATTATCTCTTTATTTTTTCTGATTGTTACTCATGTTTGTATGTTTGTGTATAGGATCGTTCCTAGTGAATGACATGTCAGCTATGGTACTGTTTGATTCGGGTGCTACTCGATCCTTTATGTCGCTCGCACTTAACAAGTGATTTAGTAGAGCTCCGGGGGAGCTGGATTGCCCACTTGATGTAGAGATAGCCGATGATAGGACCGTCAGGGTTGCGAGGGTTCATAGAGGATGTACGCTATGATTATTCGATTATCCGTTTTCAGTGGATCTGGTTCCTATTCCCCTGCGTGGGAATAAGGTCATAGTAGGTATGGATTGGTTGAGCTCCAATGGGGCAGTGATTGATTGTGAGCAGCAACTAGTGAGGGTTTGTACTCCTAGTGGGGGAGAGTTAGTGATTTAGGGCGAGAGGCTACAACGCGGACCGATTTTATGTTCAGTAGCGAGGGCGAGGCGCCACCTCCAGAAGGGTTGTGCAGGATACATCGCCTATGTCATGGATACCCGGGATAAGGGTAAGGCGATCGTTGATGATGTACCGGTAGTGTGAGAGTACCCGGGCGTATTTCCGGAGGAGTTACCTAGGGTTCCTCCGGAGAGACAGGTTGAGTTTAGGATTGACCTGATTCCTGGTGCGGCCCCGATAGCCAAGGCACCATATCGGTTGGCTCCTCCCGAGATGCAGGAGTTGTCCATGCAGCTGTAGGAGCTGCTAGACAAAGGTTTCATCAGGCTGAACAGTTCACCATGGGGATCCACGATCCTGTTTGTAAAGAAGAAGGACGGGTCACATCTCATGTGCATCGATTACCGGGAGCTGAACAAGGTAACGACGAAGAAACGTTACCCACTTCCGAGGATAGATGATATTTTTATCAGCTTCAGGGAGCATCATGGTTCTCCAAGATTGATCTACGGTCAGGATATCACCAGATGCGAGTCAGGGATGATGATGTGCAGAAGACAGCTTTTAGGACTCGCTATGGTCATTATGAGTTTGTGGTGATGCTGTTTGGGCTCACCAATGCTCCAGCCGCGTTCATGGACCTCATGAACCGCGTATGCAGACCGATGTTGGATCGGTCTGTAATAACATTTATTGATGACATCTTGGTTTACTCCAAGACTCAGGAGCAGCATGAGGAGCATCTGAGGGAGGTGCTGGAGACACTAAGGAGGGAGAGACTGTATGCGAAGTTCTCCAAGTGTGAGTTCTGGTTGCGCAAGGTGCAGTTCCTTGGGCATCTTGTCAACCAGAAGGGTATTCTGGTCGATCCGGCCAAGATAGAGGCCGTGATGCAGTAGGAGATTCCGAGGTCTCCATCTGAGATTCGGAGTTTCCTGGGTCTGGCAGGGTATTACAGGAGATTTATCCAGGACTTCTCCAAGATTGCAGTTCCGTTGACCCGACTGACAAAGAAGTCGGTGGTTTTTCGCTGGGGACCTGAGCAGCAAGTAGCCTTTGAGACGCTCAGGCAGCGATTGTGCGAGGCACCGATTCTCACCCTGCCAGAAGGTATAGATGACTTTGTAGTCTATTGCGATGCTTCGATCACAGGCATGGGAGCAGTGTTGATGCAGCGAGGTCATGTGATAGCTTATGCCTCGAGACAGTTGAAGCCTCACGAGGCTAACTATCCGACGCACGATTTAGAGCCGGGGGCAGTGGTGTTCGCCCTCAAGATTTGGCGGCATTACCTCTATGGGGTATGTTGTACCATTTATACGAATCACAAGAGTTTGAGGTACCTCATGTATCAGCCGAATCTGAACATGAGGCAGCGTCGTTGGTTAGATGTGGTAAAGGACTACGATTGTGAGATCCTTTACCACCCGGGCAAGGCCAACGTAGTGGCCGACGCCCTGAGTCGCAAGGCGGTAGCGGCCCCGATTCGAGACATATGTCTGAGGATGACAATGATTACTCCATTTTTGGAGCAGATTAGAGAGGCGCAAGTTGAGGGCCTAAAGGAGGAGCGTCAGAAGTATGAAAGGATTGTGGGTCGAGTGGCCTCGTTTGATTATGACAGCCGAGGGTTGTTGACTCTGCATGGAAGGGTCTGGGTACCGTAGTGGGGCGGAGTGCAACAGATATTGATGGATGAGGCCCACAAGTCTAGATTATCCATCCATCCGGGGGCGACAAAGATGGACAGAGATCTTCGACCCGATTACTGGTGGCCCTGTACCAGGTTGTAAGATAGTTGGTTGAAAATAGATCTTCAAGAAGAAGCCCAATATGGATGGAAAGGTAGAGACTTTCAGGGCTCGACTGGTTGTAAAGGGCTTTACTCAAACCCCAGGGGTTGACTATGATGAGACCTTCTCACCAGTAGCTAAGATAAAATCTATTAGGGTAATGCTAGCTATAGTTGCGTTTCATGACAATGAAATTTTGCAGATGGATGTCAAAACCACTTTTCTTAATGAGAAGTTTGCTGAGGATGTTTACATAAATCAACTAGAGGGTTTTGTGGATGCAAAGTATCCAGATAGAGTGTGTAAGCTTGAGAAATCAATCTATGGAATGAAACAAGCTTCTCGTAGATGGAATCTTTGCTTTGACGAGAAGGTCAAGGAGATTGGCTTATCTATAAGTGAAGATGAATCTTGTGTATATTTCAAATCTAGTGGGAGTATTGTAACCTTCCTGGTATTGTATGTTAACGACATACTTCTTATATGAAACGACATTCCAACTTTGAAAGAGGTTAAGTCTTGGCTTGGAAAGTTTTTCGCTATGAAGGATCTGAGAGAGGCTGCTTATATTCTAGGGATAAGGATTTTGAGAGACATGAGCAAAAGGCTAATTGGACTTAGTCAAATTACATACTTGGAAAAGGTGCTAAAGTGTTTTAGTATGGAAAAATTCTAAGAAAGGAAAATTGCCTATACAGAGTAATGGCAAACTGAGTAAGACTGAAAGACCGAGTACTGATGCAGAGATAGCAGAAATGGCTAAAGTTCCATATGCTTCTGCAGTTGGATCTATCATGTATGCTATGACATGTAATCGCCCTGATGTGGCTTTTGTTTTGAGCATGGTCAGGCGTTATCAGGGAAATCCAGGTAGAGCTTACTGGATAGCAGTTAAGAATATTCTCAAGTATCTACGAAGAACTAAGGACTGGTTCCTTGTGCTTGGTGGTAGTGATACGTTGAGAGTAACTGGTATAGTGTCGCCAGCTTTCAAACAGACAGAGACAACTTCCGTTCTCAATCTTGTAATATACAAAAAATACATATAAAAATTTTTGTTTTTAAATTCATTCCATTGATAATAAACTGATACTAAAGTAATCAAAAGATTCACACTATATCATAAAATCAGAGTAAAAATCCCAAAATCACTAATGCGGAAAAACATGGAGTGATGCGGTGCGATCAAGCCGGACCCTTCCCCTTCGAGCTAGAGGTACCTAAAACAGAAACAGAAAACTGTAAGCACAAAGCTTAGTGAGTTCCCCTAAAATACCACATACTAATCAAACATACTGAACAACATAGTGCCAAGCATATTTGGGTGCTGGTCTGCCCCTTCAGTCTATTTCAATCGGATACTGCCAAGCATATTTGGATGCTGGCCTACCCCTTTGGTCTACCTTAACCGGATACTGCCAAGCATATCTGGGTGTTGGCCTACCCCTTCGGTCTATTTCAACCGGATACCGGGTCTATTTCACCCCTGCTACTACCACATAATATCATAACAATAGTCACTGAGTCATCATACAAGTACAAACATGACCGAAAATTATCACAATGATAATCATTATGCTATAACATAACTAGTGGGCCGGCCTTGGTGCCTTCGACCCACAACTACTACGAAGGAAGAATCACCTTAAATTGTGGGTGTCAAATCGTATTAGCGGATGACTCACGAACTCCTCTCCTTATCACACAAGCATAAAATCCTAATTAACAATTACATCACATTCTAACCCGAAGATCCAAAACCCTAATCCCCGACTTAAGGAAAAAGTTTCCTTTACCTTTGCCTTATTGGGCCTCCTTCCTCCAAGGCCCAAATCCAAAACAACCCAAAAGTATTCAATTCCAAACAAAAAAGGCTTCTAAGGCCCAATATGGACCAAAGACATCTAATCATGGTCCTAGGCCCAAAATGCATTGTTAGAACAGGTGGGCTTGAGGCCCAACCTAAACAAATCCAAAGCCCAACAAAACCGAGAGCCCAAAATCCTTTTTGCCCACTTCATGCGTACGCGCGGCGTACTCAGCATGTACGCCTAGCGTACGCTGGTGTTGACCCGAATTTGAGGTGTTGACCCAGTATGCACAGCGTACATGGGAGTACCCCCAGCGTACTGGTCTGCGCACCCAAAACCACATCCATGACTTATTCCATTAAGACATAACTCCCAAAACTTATATCCAACCCCCTAGGAACGTCCTAAACCATAAAGTTCCAAACTTTATGCTTTTGCATGCATGGGTGAGGCTCAAAACATGAATCAAGTACACAAGCACGCTTGGTTGGTCCCTAGAATTTGCATGGTTGAGGCTTAACCATCAAGATCCAATTTTTATGACTCATAACACCTCCAAGAGCTCAAAAGGACAACTCATATGGATTGAAGTTCCTTAACTCCAAGAATCCAAACTATGGGACCAAAAGATGACAGTTCCACCCTAAAACTAGATCTAAGCATCCAATGGTCAAGGTTCAAACTTTATACCTTTAAAGAGTTGGAAATGGTGCCAAACTTCTGGATCTAGAAGCTACTTCCTTGCCCATGCTTCTTCCCAAACTCCCTTCTTCTTCAAAACCAAAAAAGATCACCAAAATCACCAAGGTAAGCTCAAAAATGCATGTAAGAGGGTTAGGGTTCGAGTTTGACACTTAAAGGACAAGGGAGGCTAAGAGGGTGAAGATCATGAGAGGCTTAAGGTCTTTAAATAGGGTGCAAACCCTAAAAATTAGGGTTTTCCCCTATGATGAGTACACCCATCGTAACCCCACGTACGTCCAATGTACGTAGGCGATGTCTACGACCAAGGTTCAGCTAGTACGCTAAGCGTACTCATAGAGTACGCCTCGCGTACTAGCCAAATGACACTTTTTGCAAAGATTTAATTTAAGGGAGGGTTGAAAAGGAAACTTACAATGGTTCAGATGTTACAATTCTCCCCCACTTGAATCAAAATTCATCTTTGAAGTTCGCTGCTCCAAATAATCCTGGGTAGTGCTCCCTCATCTCATCATCCAGCTCCTACGTCCACTCCGAAGCCCTGCGGTGCTGTCATTGCACCTTAACCAAATCAACAACCTTGTTCCGCAAGGTTTTCGTCTTCCTGTCGCGGATCTCCACAGGTCTCTCAATGTAGTTCAGGCGGTCATCCACCTGAATGTCCTCCAATGGAACTACTGCGGAATCATCAACCAAACATTTTCGCAGCTGCGAGACATGAAAAGTACTGTGAATCTGGCTAAGATCCTCTGGAAGGTCCATTCGATATGCCACCCTGTCCACCCAAGCTATAACCCTGAACGGACCGATATACCTGGGGCCCAACTTGCCCCGCTTCCTTAATCGGATGACACCTTTCCAAGGTGACACCTTCAGGAGAACCATATCCCCAACCTGAAACTCCAAATCTAATCGGTGCTTCTCTTCATAGCTTTTGTGCTTACTCTGAGCTGTCTGAAGCCTACTACGAATATGCTGAATCAGCGCGGTCGTCTTAAGTACCACCTCGGTACTCCCTATCACTTGCTGACCGACCTCGCCCCAGCATATTGGGGTCCTGCATTTCCTCCCATAGAGCATCTCAAAAGGAGGTCGATTGATACTGGCATGGTAGTTGTTGTTATATGAGAAATCTGCTAACGAAATATACGTATCCCAGCTACCAACGAAATCCAAAATGCACGCCCGCGGCATATCCTCCAATGTCTGGATGGTCTGCTCACTCGGACCATCCGTCTGCAGGTGAAAGGCCGTGCTGAAATTCAGATGAGTACCTAAATCGTCATGAAATCTCTTCCAAAATTTTGAAGTAAACCAAACATCTTTGTCAAAAACCACGGAAACCGGCACCCCATGTCGTGCTACGATCTCTCTAATGTATATCTCAGCCAACTTCTCCACAGAGAACTCTCCTGGATCAGGATAAATGCGCGCTCTTGGTCAACCTATCCATGATGACCCAAATCGAATCCAACATGTGCAGGCCGGTGTAACTTCGTAATGAAGTCTATAGTAATCTCTTCCCATTCCCAAATGGGAATATCCAACGGCTGCACCTTGCCGTGAGGTAGCTGATGCTCGGCCTTGACTTTCCTGCAAGTCAAGCACCTCTCCACATACCAAGAGACATCCCGCTTTATTCATGGTCACCAATAGTCAGGACGAAGATCCCTATACATCTTCGTCTCCCCGAGATGAATGTAGAATCATGAATTGTGTGCCACCTCCATCAGAATCTAGAGCACACCACTACAGTAAGGAACCCATATTCTCCGATGGAGAGTCAATAAACCTTGGCTATCATAGTCGAAGAAAGAAACCTGACCCACAATGCGCTCACTCTTGCAGTTCTCCTCCTTCATAGCCTCAACCTGTGCCTCCCGAATCCGCTCCGAAAGCGGAGTAATCATTGTCATCCTCAGACAGATATACTTGATCGGATCCGCGATTGCCTTGCGGCTTAGAGCATCGGCTACCACATCGGCCTTCCCCGGGTAGTAAAGGATCTCAAAATCATAATTCTTCACCACTTACAACCATTAACGCTGCCTCATGTTCATATTTGGTTGACCCATCAAGTACCTCAAGCTCTCGTGGTCTGTGTAAATAGTACAGCGGACCCTATAAAGGTAATGATGCCAAATCTTGAGGGCGAAAACCAAAACCCCCAGCTCCAAATTGTGCGTCGGATAGTTCGCCTCATGAGGCTTCAGCTCCCTCGAGGCGTAAGAAATAACGCGACCCCTCTGCATCAAAATTGTGCCCAATCCAGTGATAGACGTGTCACAGTAAACCACAAAATCCTCGACACCCTCGGTTAGGGTTAGAATCTGTGCCTCACACAGTCTCTGCCTCAGGGTCTCAAACGCTACCTGCTACTCAGGCCCCCAACGAAAAGTGGCAGTCTTCTTCATCAGTCGGGTCAGTGGAACAACTATCTTGGAAAAATCCTGGATAAATCTCCTGTAATATCTTGCCAACCCAAGGAAACTCTGAATCTCATATGCAGACCTCGGAACCTCCCATCTCATCAAGGCCTCCACCTTGGCCGGATTGACCAAAATACCATTATGGCTGACAAGGTGCCCCAGAAACTGCACCTCACGCAACTAGAACCCGCACTTGGAGAACTTCGCATACAACCTTTCCCTTCTCAGGGTCTCCAACACCTCTCGCAAATGCTCCTCATGCTGCTCCTGGGTCCTGAAATAGATCAGGATGTCATCGATGAATACAATCACAGACCGATCTAACATCGGTCGACACACGTGATTCCTGAGGTCCATGAACGCAGCCGGAGCATTGGTGAGCCCGAAGGGCATCACCACAGACTTATAATGGCCATAGCCAGTCCGAAAGGTCGTCTTCTACACATCATCCTCTCTGACCCTCACCTGATGATAACTCGAACGGAGATCAATCTTAGAAAACCAAGATGTACCCTGAAGCTAGTCAAACAGATCATCAATCCTCAAGTGTGAATAATGGTTCTTCATCGTTAGCTTATTCAGCTCTCGGTAGTCAATACACATCCGGTGCTGTAGTGGTGTTGATTATGATGATAAATGCGGAATATGAAAGATCTAGTGAATCATCATACAAATCATGAACATGTGGAGTAAATAAATCTTGTTTTAGCTCTCATTAGATTGATTAAAAAGAGTACAAATGGGTTCCAATAATTCTCTCTCTAAAATAATGCTCTCAAAGTGTTCATTACATAATGGGAGTCATTCACTTCCTATTTATAGGAAAGACTCAACCCATTTACACATACAAGAGGGTAAGCACTAACACTCAACATCCACGCATGAATTTGCACCCTAACATTCTCCCCCTCAAAGTTAGAATTGTATGTCCCGACTTCAATATTCAACGAGCTCGCGCAATCAAGACCAAACTCCCCCTCGAAATGATATCGGTCTTCAAATCCGCAAATGAATACCCGAAGCTTCGAATACCCACTCTTCATTCTCCCCCTTTTTATAATCAAAAAGTGATTATAAAACCCATTAAGGGTGAGAAGCGCCCGAGGAATAATCTTCACAAAACTCCCCCTTGATGTGTGCCAAAAATGAAACACCGAAAAACTTGCATGGAAAAACAATCACGAAAAAGCCTTGAAAATTTTCCAATTTGTGAATTTTTTTGACTTTTGGGTGAGAGTTGCAAGAATTTCAAAAATCCGGGTAAAAACTGTCACTTTCTAAATTTTACAGGGACCTGTTGCGCTAATAACAGCTTAAGATGCGAAACTCTACCCCATTTGTGAAACTGGGCATATAGTGTAAATTCACACAAACTATAGGGACTAAACTTGTAAATTGTTCAATTTCTCATCTTTGTTAGCCCAATCTCGAAGTTGGGTAATTTCTGCCAACATTTCGAAACTACAGGGGCTAAAAGAGAAATTCTGCATTCTTCACAAATTTGTTACTCCAATGTCGAATTTGGACCATTTGTGTCATTTCGTCAAACGTGTAGGGACCTAAATCAAAACTTTTTGTTTTCTTCCCCAATTCGCGTTATAATAGGGAACAAAGTCACTGTTCATTGGAAAGGCTTCGTTAGAAATCACATTTGAACATTGACAACGCTTCGCTAAAACTACACCCCTTCGTTACTCGACCATCTACGATTCATCATCGACCTCTTGCTCCAACCCTTCGTTAACAAATCCTTCATCGACTCCTTGTTAACGAAGCATCAACAACCCATCTATATCAAAATCCAAAATCATCGACTACACAGTGACCCTTCGCCCTTCGTTTTCACTCAACTACACAACATCAAGTCGACCATCTACTCTTTGTTAACAAAACCCATCGATTTCAAATCACAGGTCTTCGCTTTCAATAACATGGACCAACTATCGATCCTTCGAACATCACTCAACAAGCCTTCGAATCTACATCATCAATAGCCCTTTGCTTTTTGGTTGTCAATCCAAATCGAATCACCAACCATCGACCATGAATAATCGACTCCAACCATTCGACAATGAATTAATCCCAGACCCATTTGAAATCAATCAATCCATTAACAGACCTTGCTTCCCAATCGATACAAATCAACAAACCATCGATTCATAAGCGAAATCATCATCTTCAGCTCTTCATTTTCACTACAAGACCCACATTCCAAATTGATTCCAAATCAACCGACTCTAAACTTCAATTTCAAAGACGTCGACTTTCATCCAAGTCTAAAATCAATCTATCGATTCTACACACTTCGATTCGATCCCAAACCATCAATTAACAATCATGGATACCCAAAAACAATGCTTTGATTAACCTTCGTTCTTCGTCAGTAACATGCTATCATTGACTTCAAAACCAAAAGTCAAAATCGACTCACATATAATCCAAAATCATTTCGTCATCAATAAACCAACGCAAAACCGATTTCGTTCCCAAGCATACCATCGACCAGCGAACTTGAGTTCAATACAGGTTCGTCCTTCGCTTTCAATGACCGTCGACAACAAACAATCGAATACTAGTAGTCAAAATCCATAATTCTTCAAATGATAGGTTCCACCCTACAACGGTTGGACTCAAACAAGAGCTGTGCAGTAGAGTTAAACCTATCCTTCTAAAATTATCCAGTCGCATTAATATGTAACCCAATGCATTCATCCATTAGTTTGCTAGTACCAACAGAACTTCCTAAAGCACAAAGCATGCAGTATTTAAGTATCAGGAAAACCAACTCAAAACACACCCTATACAGGTCATCCTAACAAATAACTGATATGATACTGGCATGCAAGTCTAAAAGCTCATACAAGTAAGCACATAAAGGCATCTCTCCTAGCATTCTATCATGCAATCCTGAGCATACCCTTAGCCCCTAATCTAGCATGTGATACATATCATTGCATATAACATATAACTTGTATGGGTATTTTGGAAAAAACTTACTTGAGCTCGGCCGATTGCACTTATCACACTCCTCGTCTTTTATAAAATCCTTAGATTTAAATGTTTCTTTTTACGAAAAACCTACCAAACCCTCGATTTGAGTCCATGCAAACCCGAGAGTATGCTCGAATCCCTCAAACCAAGGCTTTGATACCAACTTGTAACATCCCAAAAATACAGATAATTTTTTTAAAATTCATTCCATTCATAAGAAACAGATACCAAAGTAATCAAAAGAGTCACACTGTATCATAATATCAGAGTATAAATCCCAAAATCACTAAGTGCGGAAAAACATCGAGTGATGCATTGCGATCAAGCCGAGCCCTTCCCCTTCGAGCTAGAGGTACCTGAAACAGAAACTGAAAACTGTAAGCACAAAGCTTAGTGAGTTCCCCCAACATACCATATATACTAATCAAACATACTATACAAACATACTGAACAGCATAGTGCCAAGCATATATGGGTGTTGGCCTGCCCCTTCAGTCTATTTCAACTGAATACTGCATAGCATATCTGGGTGTTGGCCTACCCCTTCGGTCTTTATCAACCGGATACTGCTAAGCATATCTGGGTGTTGGCCTACCCCTTCGGTATATTTCAACCGGATATCGGGTCTATTTCACCCCTACTACTACCACATAATATCATAACAGTAATCACAGAGTCATCATACAAGTACAGACATGACCGACAATTATCACAAAGACAATCATTATGCTATAACATAACTAGTGGGCCGACCTTGGTGCCTTCGACCCACGACTACTACGAAGGAAGACTCACCTCAAACTGTGGGTATCAAATCCTACTCAGCGGATGACTCACAATTTGATCGCATTCTAACTCGAAGGTCCAAAACCCTAATCCCCGACTTAAGGAAAAATGTTCCTTTACCTTTGCCTTATTGGGCCTCCTCCCTCCAAGGCCCAAACCCAAAACAACCCAAAAGTATTCAAGCCCAACCAAAAAGGCTTCTATGGACCAATATTGCCTAAAGATATCTAATCATGGTCCTAGGCCCAAAATGACTTGTTAAAACAGGTGGGCTTGAGGCCCAACCTAAACAAGCCCAAAGTCCAACAAAACCGAGAGCCCAAAATCCTTTTTTCCCACTGCATGCGTACGCGCGACGTACTCAACATGTACGCCCAGCGTACGCTGGTGTTGACCGGGAATCGGGGAGTTGACCTAGTACGTGCGTCGTACATGGGAGTTCCCATAGCGTACTGGTCTGCCAACCCAAAACCACCTCCAAGACTTATTCCATTAAGACATAATGCCCAAAACTTAGATCCAAGTCCCTAGAAACGTCCTAAAGCATAAAGTTGCAAAATTTATGCTTTTGCATGCATGGGTGGGGCTCAAAACATGAATCAAGTCCATAAGCACATTTGGTTGGTCCCTAGCACTTGAATGGTTGAGGCATAACCATCAAGATCCAATTTTTGATGACTCATAACACCTCCAAGAGCTCAAAAGGATAGCTCATATGGATTGAAGTTCCTTAACTCCAAGAATCCAAACTATGGGACCAAAAGATGACATTTTCCACCCTAAAACTCGATCTAAGCATGTACTGGTCAAGGTTCAAACTTTATACCTTTAAAGAGCTAGAAATTGTGCCAAAATTCTGGATCTACAAGCTCCTTCATTGTCCTTGCTTCTTCCCAAACTTCCTTCTTCTTCAAAACCAACAAAGATCACCAAAATCACCAAGGTAAGCTCAAAAATACGTGTAAGAGGGTTAGGATTCGAGTTTGACACTTAAAGGACAAGGGAGGCTGAGAAGGTGAAGATCATGAGGGACTTAAGGTCTTTAAATAGGGTGCAAACACTAAAAATTAGGGTTTCCCCTCCCATGAGTACGCCCAGCATAACCCCACGTACGCCCAACGTACATGGGAAATGTCCGCGACCAAGGTTCAGCTAGTACGCTAAGCGTACTCATAGAGTACGCCCTACGTACTAGCCAAAGGACCATTTTTCAAAGATTTAGTTTAAGGGAGGGTTGAAAAGGAAACTTACAATGGTACGGATGTTACAAATCTAGCTAGGTGTTTACCCTAAATGGAGGAGCGGTAACCTGGAAAAGTTACAAACAGGAGACGGCGACTTATTCTACCTGTAAATCAGAGTACATAGTGGCGAGCGACACATCAAAGGAGGCAATTTGGTTGAAGAACTTCATTGGAGGCCTTTGAGTTGTTCTAGCCATCAAGGAGCCAATGGTGATTTTCTATGATAATGAGGGGGAAGTTGCATTAACAAAGGAACCAAGAGATCATGGCAGATCGAGACATATCGACACAAAATATCATTTCATCAGAAGTAGAGTAGAAGAAGGTCACCTTGTCGTGAAGAGGGTATCATCATAAGAGAATCCTGAAGATCCCCTCACAAAGGGTCTGAGTAGGGTCAAGCACATTCAACATGCTAGAAGCATTGGTCTGAAAGATGATATTAGTTTTAGTAGTTAAATAGTTATTTAGAAACTTGTAACAAAACAAATGTAATTGAATTTTGGTGATTAAATAATGGAGATTTATTTATGAGATGGATTACTACCTTCTGTCGATTGTTTATTTTGTGTTTTATTTTGCATGTTTTAATTCCCAAATAATTGGATTATTCAAAAATCCACAGTCGATCATACTTTTGGAAGTAAGTAGTGAATCAAGAGTGTCATGAATTGGATTGTAGATTGTCTATAGAACTTTTGAACATGGAAATAGTATTGCTGCAATATTCATGAGTACTTTGAAATGGAGATTTAAGTATTGGATTAACCCGCGCTTAGAGAATTACTTCATGGAATTTATCACGATTAATTCTAATACGAAAATATCTTATAATCTTTAAACGGAGATATATGAGTTGTAGTTAACAAGTTGGTGGTGCATTGATGATACGAAAACGCATCAGTAACTTGATGTTATAAAACGTATTGTTGTGCATGATTTGATGAGTAAATAGTGCAGGCATATAAGTCAAAGTTTATATGTTCCTTTTGCCTTAACGGGAAAAGCAAAATCTTTGGGCCCCTCGGTTATTTGGTGTTGACATATAATGTCGGGCCGGACAGGACTTGATTGATGTGTTCGATTTGAAGTTCTATGTCATTACAAAATCAAAAATCGGGAAACAAAGTATTAGACAATGATATTGATTTTGTTCCATGTCTCATATCCAAATGATATGTTGCAAAATGGAGGATTATATGATCACTTATCTTAGGACACGTAACTGACTGGGTCAGAGTTCAAGAGCGGCTTTTGATAGCTACAATTTGATGATCAATTTGGAAGATTATACTACCAGTTATAGTTATTAGACTTATCCAAGTGGGAGACTGTTGGATTAGGTGTCTAAGCACATAACTATAATTGGTATAAACATGAATTGATAGTAGCACAATACTTTTGGGTTTCCCTCAAAGCTAGCAATTGCAGAGGATTATTTTGGAAAGAGAGAGAGAGAGAGAGAGAGAGAGAGAGAGAGAGAGAGAGAGAATGATTTATTATTTGATTAATAAATTGAAATATATATAATTTATTAATATGTTATGAGAAAAATATATTAATTATAAATTATGATATTTGATTAATAATCAATCTGAAATTAATTCGAATTAATTTTTTAGATTAATCGGATTAATCTATAGTGTAGGGGTTGTTTGGCAATTTGATAGTTGAGGAAAAGGCTCTAGAACCTCCTTGTGAGAGGTTGGACAAAATCCTCTAAGAGGGGCCTAGAAATTTCGTCTAAAGGCTCTTGGATGGAGGCAATATGTTGTTTGGCCAAGCAAGGGGATTTGGGTTTCCACCCTTAAACCCTATCTTTGGCTCTAAGCTACCTCACCTATACAAGGATCTTTGGCCTTCAAAATTTTGGCAATCCTAATCCTAAGAGACTTCTGGCCGATATTCTCCTCCTCCCTCTCCATAATCCTTAGTTGCTAGCCTTGGGTGTGAACCATCAGAGCCACGACGCTTGTGGTGCTAGCTACCAAAGTTTTGAAGAAGAAGGATTCAAGATTGTTTACAATAACAATCTAAAGGTTAGTTTTCTTATCTTATGAATTAGTTTATTCATTGGAATGTTTTCTATGCTAGTGATTCATATTATGTTGCTATATATGAAATACATGCATCAAACTAGGTTGCATGTGCCTTAATCAGTTGAATTGTTTTGATTGTTTTTCCGCTTATGGCATTGTAGTTGTAACCTAGATTCCCCATCAACCTAAAGGGATCTATGTCTTTCACATAAAAGCAGCATACTATGATTTAAACAAAATTGCTATAACTCTAATGAAATCGAAATTCATAAGGGAAAGTTACATACCTTTTGATTTGTTGTAGCTAACAAATCAAACTAATCTTTATTCAAAAACTCTTCGAAGCAAGCACCAGAAATCTCATGCCTCTGATGGTTCACACCCAAACCCTAGCCACTAAGGAAACTTGAAGAGAGAAGAGGAGGGAGATATATTTTCAGCTATGCTCTTAGCAAAAGGAGTGGCCGAAAATATGAGGCTAATAGACCCTATTTATAGCTGATAGGAAAACCCTATATAAACCTAACCTGATCAAAATAATATTATTTCAAATCAGGTAATTATCTAGTTTCCCAATCATCAATATTATCATTAAGGGATATTCTAGAAACCCTAAAATAGTCCTCAAAACCATCCACCTCTTGTGGAAGGTTCTCGAATCCATTTTTTTCAACTATTGAATAATTACAGCTTAGGTCCTTGCACTTCTAATTAATCCAATTAATCCTAAAATTAATTCTAATTAATTTCTAATTAATTCTTAATTAAATAATACTATTAGTATATTTTTCTCATAATATATTAATAAATCGTTTATTGCTATTTGTTAATCATATAATAAATCAATAAATCAATCTCTCTCTCTCTTTCTTTCTCTCTCTCTCTCTATATATATATATATATATATATATATATATATATATATATATATATATAAAGTCATCTAATTCAATTATCATGTTTGAGGGCAACCCAAAAGGATTTTGCTAATAGTTTAAGTATATACCAATTTAGCTATTGGCTTAGACACCTAATCCAACAGTCTCCCACTTGGATAAGTCTATAACTACAATTAACAGTATAACTTATGTCATACCCTGGCCGTCGGCGGAACACCGGGCGGTGTAACTGATGGGTTTTGAGCATTCTAACACTTCCTAAGTGTACATGCAACCCTAATAACCTTGGATCTATGTTTGTCTAATAATCATGCAAAGTTGAATTCCAAGGTTATATTCCTATCTAGCATACATGGGGAACATTTTTAACTTGAATGAAAGATAGAATAACTTACCTTGTTGTTGATTATGATCCTTGAAACCTTGTGAGCCTAGCACCCCAAGTGTGATGCCTCAAATGCTTCACACAACACCAAATGCAAATGAGTAAACTTTGAGAGAATCTTACACTTGCAAAATCGGCTCTAGCCCTCTTGTTTCTTATGTGTCACCAATTTTGGTGGAGAATGGGTTTCTTATATAGTGTTGACACATCTAGGGTTACACCATGTAAACCCTAATGTGTCATGACTCTTCATTTCCATGACCCATGGGTTTGTAACTCCCATGGAGCATCCTATGGGTGGAACCCAACTTGATAATCCATGGAGCCTCTTAGCCCACTATATAAGATATGGAAGATTTACATAATCTACCCATATATTTAATTAGTTATCTTTTGATCACTTAATTAATTCTAAATTAATTCTTGATCAAACTAATTAAATAATATTATTAATATATTAGAACTTATAATATATTAATAAACCATAAGTGTTATTTCTCTCATTTTAGTTTATCCAATTGCATGGTGCCATGCAACCCAAATGGACCATGCCGGGTCGGGTCAAGTACATACCAGAAATAGTTATGGACTTAGACACCTTATCCAACAGTCTCCCACTTGGATAAGTCTAATAACTATAACTGCAATACTTTAGGAACCGATCGGCAATCGTAGCTCTTTCAAGGTCTCTCGGAACTGAGAAGATGATGATACGCCATTTAAGATAAGTGATCATATAATCCTCTGTTCTAGATATCAGTCGGACAAAGACATGGAACGGTGTCTTACTTTGTGTCCAGCAGTTTGTTTCCCGATTTCCGATTTGTTTGACATAGAACTCAATTGAACACATCAACTTAGTTCTGACCGGGCCCGGTACATAGGTCAAAACAAAATCATCGAGGGGCCCAGATATCAGCTTCTAATCCAAGAAGGAACAGATAAACTTCGACTCATATGTTTGTTCTACTACTCATTGAATTATACACAAGTGCACGTTTTATAACATCGAGTTACCAATGCGTTTTCGTACAATAAATGCATAACCAACTCATAAGTAACAAATCATATATCTAGGTTTGAAGACTTATATGATATTACCGTCTCACGATCACTCGAGATAAATTCCATGAAGTGATTCCAGTGAGCGTGGGTTGAGTCCAATGCTCAGAACTTATGAGCACTCATGAGTGTTGTAGCCATGTCTAACAACTTAGACCTCTGCAACCAATCATGACAGTCTTGATTCATACCTACTTCCGACATATGACCGACTGTGGAGGTTCGAATAATATGATATACCAAACATAATTATTCTGGAAGTCAAAACATGCAAAAGAAATATAGTAAACGATCGACAAGAGATAGCAACACTTTACTCATAAATAAAACACCTTTTATTCATCATCTAATGTCAATTACACTTTACAAATTTCAAGGTTATCTAACTACTAAATCTAATATCATCCTTCAGCCCTATGCTCCGAGCATGCTGGAGATGCTTAACCCGAGTCAGTCCCTTCGTGAGGGGATCTGCTGGATTCTCATCCGATGATACCCTCTTTGCCACGAGGAGTCCTTCTTCTATTCAATGTCTGATGAAATGGTATTTTCTGTCGATGTGTCTGGATCTCCCGTGATCCCTTGGTTCCTTGGCTAAGGCAACTGCACTTTCACTATCACAGAAAATTTCCATTGGCTCTTTAATAGCTGGTACAACTCCAAGGTCTCCAATGAAGTTCTTCAGCCATATCGCCTCCTTTGCTGCCTCGCTAGCTGCTATATACTCTGATTCGCAAGTTGAATCAGCCACTGTCTCTTGCTTGGAACTCTTCCAAGAAATTGCTTCTCCGTTTAACGTAAAGACCCAGCCTGACTGAGAGCGGAAATTATCCCTATCAGTCTGAAAGCTAGCATCACTATACCCTACAACTCTCAAGTCTTCACTTCCACCGAGGGTAAGGACCCAGTCCTTAGTCCTCCGTAGGTACTTGAGGATATTCTTTACCGCAGTCCAGTGTGCCTTGCCAGGGTTCCCCTGATACCTGCTAACCATGCTCAAAGCAAAGGCTACATCAGGTCGAGTACACGTCATAGCATACATGATCGATCCTACAGCCGAAGCATAAGGTATTCGACTCATTTCTGCTATCTCAGCCTCAGTACTAGGGCTTTGTGTCTTACTCAATCTGGCGTTACTCTGGAGGGGTAACTCTCCTTTCTTGGAGTCCTGCATGCCGAATCTCTTCAGCACCTTATCCAAGTAGGTACTTTGACTAAGTCCAATTAGTCTTTTACTCCGGTCTCTCAAGATCCTTATCCCTAGAATATAGGCAGCTTCTCCTAGGTCCTTCATAGAGAAACACTTCCCAAGCCAGGACTTAACTTCCTGCAGAGTTGGGATGTCATTTCCTATGAGTAGTATGTCATCCACATACAATACCAAAAAGCTAACTATACTCCCACTAGCCTTGACATATACACAAGATTCATCTTCACTCCTAGAAAAGCCAAATTCTTTGACTTTCTCATCAAAGCAAAGATTCCATCTGCGAGGTGCTTGCTTGAACCCATAAATGGATTTCTCAAGCTTACACACTTTATTAGGGTACTCTGTATTGACAAAACCCTCTGGCTGACTCATGTAAACATCCTCAGCCAACTTTCCATTAAGGAAAGCGGTTTTGACATCCATTTGCCATATTTCATAGTCATGAAATGCAGCTATGGCTAACAGAACCCTAATAGACTTAATCTTGGCCACTGGAGAAAAGGTCTCATCATAATCAACTCCTGGAGTTTGTGAGAAACCCTTTGCAACCAGTCGTGCCTTATAAGTGTGTACATTACCATCCATGTCGGTCTTCTTCTTGAAGATCCATTTGCACCCTATAGTCTTACGAACTGGTACATTCTCAACCAAGTTCCAAACTTGATTGTCATACATGGACTGTATCTCGCTGTCCATTGCCTCTTTCCACTTGGCTGACTTAGGGCCTGCCATGGCTTCCGCGTAACTGTTAGGTTCATCCAGACCTATCAGTGTCTCATCACTGATAAGTGTATCACCTTCCGCAGTAATATGGAATCTATAGTAATGCTCAGGTGCATTCCTAACCCTTGTGGAACGCCTCAGAGGTACAGACTTGTCAATTGGCTCAACAGGAGTTTCCTCCTCAAGTTGAGTGCTAGGGTTTGAAGTTCCTTCACCACTTGACTCTTGAATTTCTTCAAGATCAACTTGCCTCCCACTGTCTCCTTGGCTTATGAACTCTCTCTCTCGAAAGAAAGCCCTCCTAGCTACAAAGACCACATTCTCACTAGGTCTGTAGAAGAGGTAACCAAAGGATTTATGTGGGTAGCCGATGAAAATACACCTCTCACTTCGAGGTTCGAGCTTATCATGAGTCTCGCGTCTCACGAAAGCCTCGCAACCCCAAATCTTAATGTGGTCTAGTTTGGGTACTTTACCAGTCCACATCTCATGAGGAGTTTTGGCAACTTTCTTTGTGGGAACTAGATTAAGGATATGGGCAGCAGTCTCTAAGGCATACCCCCAAAATGAGATTGGTAGCGAAGCTCGACTCATCATGGAACGAACTATATCCAACAAGGTTCGATTACGCCTCTCAGCTACACCATTCAACTGCGGTGTCCTGGGAGGTGTCAATTGTGAGAAAATCCCACATTCCCTAAGATAGTCGAGGAACTCTGAACTAAGATACTCACCACCTCGATCGGATCGAAGCATCTTAATGTTCCTGCCCAATTGATTCTCGACTTCCTGTTTAAACTCTTTAAACCTCTCAAAAGTCTCTGACTTATGCTTGATTAAGTAGACATATCCATATCTACTGTAATCATCAGTAAAAGTCAAATAATAACGATTAGCATCCCTTGTGGCATGTTTGAAGGGCCCATACACATCCGTGTGTACAAGATCCAACAAACCTTCACCCCTATCACAAGAACCTGTGAAGGGTGACTTTGTCATTTTTCCAAGTAAGCATGATTCGCAACTATCATCTGACTTTAGGTCAAATGACTCCAATACTCCATCCTTTTGGAGTTGGCCTATGCGTTTCTTGCTTATATGTCCAAGACGACAATGCCATAATGATGCTTTATCCAAGTTATTATCATTAACAGAATCAATACACAATACATTATTTCCTAAGTTATCAACCACAGATACAGTTTCATACACACCATCACAAGGTAATGCTTTAAAATAAAGAACATTATTAAAGAAAGCATTAATCGAACCAACTTCATTATCAAATGAAAAGGTGAAACCTTGTTTATACAATGCATGAAAGGAAATAATATTTCTTGCCATTTCTGGAGAATAACAACATTTATTCAATTCTAAACTAAACCCACTACTTAGCGATAAAGTATAAACTCCAATCTTGGTGACAGGTAAAGCTTTCCTATTCCCCTTGATTAAGTTTATTCTTCCATGCTCCACATTCTCACTTCTTCTTAGTCCCTGCAAATCAGAACAGATATGAATACCACAACCGGTATCAAGGACCCAAGAGTTAGAATGGGGTGAGTTATTAGATAAGATAGTGTAAATACCTGCATGGTTGGGTTTAACTTTCCCATCCTACACATCTTGCTGGTACTTTGGGCAGTTCCGCTTCCAATGTGACTTTTCATGGCAATAGAAGCATTCAGCCTCTTTAGGGTCAGAAGAAGGAGTGACAAAACCTTTCTTGGTTCCACTTGAAGAAGAGCCATCAAGGGTCCTAGCCTTGGTACCCTTCGAAGAGCTCTTCCTCTTCTTCCCTCTACCTTTCCCGATTGCCAAAACCGGGGCGAAGTTTGGAGTAGGAGTGTTAACAACCGACTTACCCTTAAGACCTGTTTCTGCGGTCTTGAGGAGTCCCTGAAGTTTGCTGAGTGTGACCTCTTCCTTATTCATGTGATATGTCATGCGGAATTGATCATAGCACGATGGTAAGGAGTGCAAAATGATATCTATTGCAAGCTCCTCAGGGAAGTTCACATTAAGCTTCAGCAACCGATCCACATACCTTTGCATTTTCTGCATGTGGCTCGTGACGGATTCCCCGTCCTTCATCATGGTTGTTATGATAGAGCATATGATTTCATACCTCTCTTGTCGTGCACTTTGATGGTATCTTTCCATCAGATCTTGGTGCATTTCAAAAGGGTAGAAGTCCTCATAGGACTTTTGGAGTTCCGCTGTCATGGTGGCCAACATGATGCATGCCACTTTTGTAGCATCCCTTTCATGTGCCCGGAAGTCAGCGATCTCCTGGGGAGTTGCAGTGGTCTCATCAATCTCCTTAAGCTCCTTGTCAAGGACATATTCTTTGTCCTCGTAGCAGGTCATCGTCCTGATGTTTCTGATCCATTCAATGAAGTTGGATCCATCAAAAGTGACTTTCCCACACAAGTTCATAAGGGTAAAGGAGCCATTAGGATTAGAGCCAGAAGCAGCATTGTTTGAAGACATCTGAAAGAAGAGAACAAGATTAGTTTAGATATTAAGAGAGTCCTTAATAAAACACCCAAATGTAATATTAAGGCTAGGATCCAATCACAATATATTATAACTTAGAAGAGGTATGCCGTAATCCAAGCTATAACATATTTGAAAGGTAGGTGAATGACAATTCACCAATTTCCACCATGAAAAACGAAATATAAATATTAGGTTTTTAATTGGTTCTTAGAAATTCCTAGATTCTTTTGAGATTCAATGAACTTTTCAAAGGCATGTTTCAATCTCGAGTGTGCCCTCCAAGTTTTGTGACTGGGATACCGAGGATCACAAAACGAGGTGTGAAGTAACCATGAAAATCACTTGGTACCCTCAAGGTTTATCACTCAATCGATGTGCCGGTAAACCACACACGCTCCACCGATGCTATGGTAAACCTTAAGTCACCCTTTACCTACCTTGTTAAGTCCAAGTTAGTGTGCCGGTTAACCACACACGCTCCACCAACGACTTAAACAAAGTGTAAAGTGTAATTTCATGGATTAGCACCTTATTCACATTTTCCTAAAGTAACTAAGATTGGGAATTTAATAAAAGCATTTAGTTACTTTATAATATTCATCATACTTTTAATGAGAATTTATAAGTCCTTGTCTTACCCGTTCGGCTAACGACCCTCCACCGATCAAGGAAGCGGTGGGTGAGAGTGGACACCCATTAAGTTGCCATTTTATAGGCAACAACCTTATACCCCCCTTATAGACCGGCTTCGTGAATGAGGCGTACTAGCGGTAAGACGACTTGTTGTTATACATATATATATTAGTAACTTATAATATTATAAAGTATAAGGGTTGAATTTTAACTTTTAAAATTCTAAGGGTTGGAACTAAAGTTTTAATCAAGACTTTACATGTTCCAAAACTTGAGGGCAAGTTTTGTAAACTTCCAAAACTTTTCATTTCTTATAACTTATGAATTAATTGAGTAATAAAAATGAAGACTCTTCATTTTTATAACTCTTGTGTTCTTTTAATGGCTTTAATAAAAGTGAGACTTTTGGTTTTCCATAACTTGAGGACAAGTTATGGACTCCATTAGAACACATTATGATCATGAATTAAACTACCATGAAGGTTACAAACAATTCCTATGATCATCTAATCTTCATAAGTTCAAGAACATGAATATGAACACTTTCAAGAATCAAAAATTACACTTAAAAAAAAACTTGTAATTTAACGATTTTTTTTCAAGCTGTTTGCACACAAAAAAAAAACAACAAACAAACCTGGCTCTGATACCACTGATGGGTTTTGAGCATTCTAACACTTCCTAAGTGTACATGCAACCCTAATAACCTTGGATCTATGTTTGTCTAATAATCATGCAAATTTGAATTCCAAGGTTATATTCCTATCTAGCATACATGGGGAACATTTTTAACTTGAATGAAAGATAGAATAACTTACCTTGTTGTTGATTATGATCCTTGAAACCTTGTGAGCCTAGCACCCCAAGTGTGATGCCTCAAATGCTTCATACAACACCAAATGCAAAGGAGTAAACTTTGAGAGAATCTTACACTTGCAAAATCGGCTCTAGCCCTCTTGTTTCTTATGTGTCGCCAATTTTGGTGGAGAATGGGTTTCTTATATAGTGTTGACACATCTAGGGTTACACCATGTAAACCCTAATGTGACATGACTCTTCATTTCCATGACCCATGGGTTTGTAACTCCCATGGAGCATCCATGGAGCATCCTATGGGTGGAACCCAACTTGATAATCCATGGAGTCTCTTAGCCCACTATATAAGATATGGAAGATTTACATAATCTACCCATATATTTAATTAGTTATCTTTTGATCACTTAATTAATTCTAAATTAATTCTTGATCAAACCAATTAAATAATATTATTAATATATTAGAACTTATAATATATTAATAAACCATAAGTGTTATTTCTCTCATTTTAGTTTATCCAATTGCATGGTGCCATGCAACCCAAATGGACCATGCCGGGTCGGGTCAAGTACATACCAGAAATAGTTATGGACTTAGACACCTTATCCAACAGTAACGTCATTTCTTGTATCATAGTTATCAACTTTCTGAAAACACATGCAATTTAAAATACGTCAACATAAAGTTGGTGAGTTCACAGGTTTTGACTCCATAAAATAATACATTTTCCAAGTTCAAAAGTATAGTTTTGAAAGTATCATTTTGACTCTCCAACGTTTAGTATATATATCCTAGGTATAAAATTTTACTTACCAAATAAGTAGTTTACCTATAAGTCTCATATACTATGAATATAAGTGTTTGTAATTTCATACAAACGAAAGCTGCTACGTATAAATCTTATTTCAATTCTATACGAATAAAACCACTACGTATAAATCTATCTCAATTCTATACGAGTATGTGTGTTAGGTATAATTATCTACTTCATATACAAGTAGTACCTAAGGTATAAGTAGGGGGAAACTTATACTTAACATTAATACTTGTATACGACAAAGTATAATGTTTCTAACAAGTTGCTACCATGAGTCTGTAACCGCTGCTTGACAACAAAACCTCTGACAAAACACACTCATGATTTACCATGAGAAACAATACACTCATGATTTACCATGAGAAACAATACACTCATGATTTACCATGAGAAACAATACCGCACGCTTCATCGACGCCGGAACAATAACAAATAAAAGGAACGGATAATCACTCGCTTGTCTTGGGTTGTAAATAACAACCACGAGTGGGGTCGTCAACCCGTATCTTATTCATACACGACTTCCTCGCTCACACGGGATTAACGGTTACAGGTCAGAGGACTTCCACTAAGATCCCCAATCTTAGTTGATGAATGAGGTAGCTCATATAGACTTTGACGGAGTTCTATAGTCCTAACTGTTGGATTAATGTCTAAGTCCATAACTATAATTGGTAAGACTTGACTCGACCCGGCATGGTCCATTTGGGTTGCATGTCATCATGCATTTGGATAGACTATAATGAGAGAAATAACACTTAAGGTTGGTTAATATATTATAAGTTCTAATATATTAGTAAGGTTATTTAATTAGTATTGATCAAGAATTAATTTGGAATTAATTAAGTGATCAAAAGGAGACTAATTAAATATATGGGTTGATTGTGTAAATCATTTATTCTTATATATGTGGGCTTGTGATCCAAGATTCCTTATGTTGGACTAAGTCCATGGGGTGACCCATGGATACTCCATGGAGGTTAAAATCCATGGAGCATAAGGAATGGGTAAGGTTATGAGTTACATGGTGTAACCCTAATAGCCACCATATAAAAGAATCCCATGGCTCAAGAAATCGTGCACTAATGTGTGAGTGTGAGGGCTAGACGATTTCAAGGAGTGTTCAAGTTTCTCTCAAGTTATTCCAAGTGTATTTGGTATTGTGTGAACCATTTGAGGTGTCACACTTGGGGCACTAGGCACTCAAGCTTCATGAAGACATTCTACATCAAAGAGGTATGTATTCTATCTTGTTATATTTATTATTTTGTATGCTAGATTAGGATAATACCTTGGATGTTCATAATTGTATGTATAATAGAGAAAACATAGATCCAATCTATTTAGGGTTGCATGTACACTTAGGATTGTTAGAATGCTCATAACCCTACAGTGGTATCAGAGCCTAGGCTTGTTTTCTTGTTATACTTGCAAAAGTAGGTGGAAAAATCGAGTTGGATGCATATATTCGATTGTTTTGGCTGGAATTGGACTAGGAACATTACCCTAAGATATTTTTGGACTTATAAACTTGTTTTTGATGTGGTAATGTTCATGCTAATCCAATTTCTAAGATAATTGTCATAATTTCAAGATTTGTATTAGTTTGTATGTTCATGCTAATTTCTTGAAGATTGATGATTTGAATTATCTTGTTCTTACGAGGTTCTTAGATTAATAGAAAAGTTGTGTGAAATAGTTGTTTTCAATCCATTTTAATCTAAGAGTTGATTCCAAAGTGTGTTTTTGTAACTTGTCCTCAAGTTATATGAAAAGTCACATTTAAGAATCATAAAACTCATAAAAGTTGGCAAAGGTTACAAAATGAAGAGTCTAGTTCTAATATGGTTTTATGACTCCATAACTTGTCCTCAAGTTATGGAGGTTCAAGAGTCTCTTCATTAAATTAAAAAAAAAGTGTAACCTTAATTAGTTCCATAAGTTACAATAAAAAAAGTTATTTTTTTTTATTAATTAGTTTAAACTAGTTTTAATTAAAACTACTTTAAACTCATAAGTTATGGAATTAATTAGTTTTGAATAGTTTCAAAACTTGCCCTCAAATTTTGAAATTTGAAAAGTTTTCACTTATGAATACTTTAATTCCAAGTTAGCCCTTAGAATTTTAAAAGTTAAAATTCAACCCTTATACTTTATAATATTATAAGTTAATAATATTTATATATATGTATAAGAGTAAAGTCAGTCTTACCGTTAGTAGGCCTCATTCACGAAGCCGGTCTATAAGGGGGGTATAAGGTTACTGCCTATAAAATGGCAGTTTAATGGGTGTCCACTCTCACCCACCGCTTCCTTGACTGGTGGAGGGTCGTTAGCCGAACGGGTAGGACAAGGACTATAATTCTCCTTTCATTAAAAGTATTAACGATAAATACTAAGTAACTAAACTCTTATTAATACCCTATCTTAGTTACTTAGGAAAATGTGAATTTGGTGCTAACCCATGAAATTACACTTTGCACTTTGCTTAAGTCGTTAGTGGAGCGTGTGTGGTTAACCAACACACTAACCTGGACTTAACAAGGTAGGCAAAGGGTAACTTAATATTTATCATAGTATCGGTGGAGCGTGTGTGGTTAACCGGCACACTGATTAAGGGGTAAATATTAAGGGTACCAAGTATATTTGCATGGTTATTCAGACCTTGTTTTGTGATCCTCGGCATCCCAGTCACAAAACCTGAAGGGCACACTCGAGATTGAAACATGCCTTTGAACAGTTCAATGAATCTCAAAGATCTAGGACTTTCAAATCCAATTAAAACCTAATAAATTATTTCGTTTTTCATGGTGGAAATTGGTGAATCGTCATTCACCTACCTTCAAATATTTTATAGCTTGGATTACGGCATCCCTCTTCTAAGTTATAAAATAGTTTGTTGGGTCCTAGCCTTAATATTTCATATTGGGTGTCATATTAAGGACTTTAAATCAACTATCTTGAATATCTCCCAAAAAGATGTCTGGTCTAGACATTTATGATCTTCCCAAATCTTTTGAAACAAGCTTTCCTAAATGAAGATGATGTCCCATGGATATCATACTTCTTTCACCTCCTCCAATTATTCTCCCTAACCCACAAGTTCCTAAAAAGTTTAAGGTCACTCAAGCCCTATTGGCAAGGCAAGGTCTAGGTGTGATCACATCTTGGAGATGTAGTCACATATTGACAAGCCGGGAGAGTTGGGTGTCAAAGTCTTGAGAAAGTTGGTGGCTCAACTACTTTCTAAGTCACATAGTGAGTTCTTTTGGGAATCCTATGAAACAGACTAAGACAAGACCCTTAATGATCTTATCTATTTGCTAAGATCAACTTCCTAAAACGCTATGGACATTGACAATGATGACATTGGATATCCAGTAAAGCTCTCTCTTCCCAATGGAAAGGGATCGGCCATAGTCAACTCGGTTGACCCAATGGTAAAGAGAGAGGAGAAGTCTGAGATAGTCCCATTATCAAGGGTCCATAGGTAACTATTGCCAAAGGAAGGGGCATTGGTTACGAAGCTGCCAAATTTACCTAAGGATGTTAAAGTCAATAAGTTTGGCTCTACTTCAGGTAAAGTCCATTGTCTAACTCTATTAAGTACATGCTGATTCTGATCGCGAAGATGGATTTCAATCGCATGGTTCGGTGATCAGAATTTTGGGCTATTACTTAAGAGTTATGATATTTATATTGCTTAGGAATAGATAACAACATGGTTTTCATATGGATTGTAAGGATAAGTTTTTCCGCAAAGTTTTAAAATAAAAGAAAAAGGTTTTGATTTTATTTATTTTAAGTATCCTTACAATGGCATTTGTGAAAAGTTGTTGCTTATAAGATTCCATTGATAGCAATATTGGAAAAATGGATTTGATTCTTTCGGTTGTGGTAGTGTCTAATATTACCAAATAAGGAAAGATTCTCATCACCCAAGGTTCAATTGGACCGAAACATGGAATCATGCAAGTTGTATAGTATGATGAATGAGAACTTTCAGCTTGGAAAATTAAGACTAATTCCTTATGTGAATAAGGAAAGGACTAAGGGATCGAGTACACATTCTTATGCACTGGTCAAGTCCACCACAAAAGATCAAGAAGACTATTCGTCATGATTTACTTAAGTTCAGTAAATATGATTATACTTATAAGTTTAAGTATAAGTCTGTAGCATTGGAGAAGTTTCAATGTGAGACAGAACGAATAAGAAGAATCAAAGTATGGCAGAAAGATAAAAGTTTCTCAAATCTGAAAAGATGGGAGAGTACTTTAGTATCATGTTTATGATCATCTTAATGATTAAGATACCATATCACAATTGGTCCTCTAAAGTCATCTTAGTGCATTCTTATGACTAAGAAGAGGAGTCATGAATTGTTGAAATGGTTAAATCAAAAAGATGAGTCATACTTCGTTCCAAAACAATTCTTAGAGTCATACTCCAAGATTGTAACTTGAGTGACATATCTTAAAGAGGGTTTGTTAACACTAGTCAAATGTAAGAGTAAAAGGTTATCTACTCTTGTACATTTGAAATTGGTAAGTTGTGATGTTTTGGATAAAATAGAGACCAACTTAGGCCAATTGTGTAAAGTGTTTGTCTTGATAAAGAATCCGCACTATCTCTTGAATATTTGACAAGGGAGTCTTATATGTCAAGAGGACAGTGTGAGTCTTAAAGCTCTTGAAAGTTTCAAGACTTAATCAAGAATAAAACCTAAAGTCCTTCACTAGCACACGACTTGAGGTTTATAACCTATCGTGTTGAAATTTTTGTGCCTATTCAAGTTGGCTTTGCATAGGAGTTCTGAGAGTTCTCAATTGGTTGCACAACTACTTGGAAGCAATGGCAGGCACCTGAGCTGCCAAATGGCAAGAATTTAAGATTGCACAAGTTTAATCAATATGAGTTTGGATTTGTCACTAACCTTGTCTTGTGATTATGGTTTTGACAAATTCACATGGATAAGAACACATACACTATTAAATCTAAGTGTCATAAGGTTTCTCTCCGATTCATGAAAACGATGGTGAGGAAACACTTTCACTAAGTAGATTTTAGCTAGATAGCAATTGTGATATTTGCATTCTCAAAGTCGTTAGTGGAGCGTGTGTGGTTTACCGGCACACTAACATGGACTTGTGAGAAGTGGCAAAGCTCTAAACAATTGAGACTATGATTACGGCATCCCTTTTCATAGTTCTAAAATTGTTTAGACACACATGTGAGCTATCTAAGAGAGGTGTATGATTTTGATAAAGTTTTATCAAAACAATCTAGTATCAGAAATCTGAACTTTGGTAAGAAAGTCAGCTGATTTCTGAGTACATGTCAAAGCTAGTGGGAGCATAAGTGTTATACTAATAATCATCATGTTAGTGGGAGCATGATAATTATGACAAAGGTTGCAAGTTAGCAATGTTAATTATAGAAAATAAAAGTTTCAATTCGTGAGGTTGCAGGGGTTGAAAAAGTTGTTTTGCTATAATTAAGGGAGAGGAAATTATACTTCATTTCAATTCTAAAAGCTTAGATTGAGATTTTAATCGTATTTAATCAAGGATATATATATGAATTTCATGTTGGAATGGCTCAACATAAGGAAATTCTATATATGGGTCCATTATTTGCGTTCTAAAATTCGATTATGATTACGGCATCCCTTTTCATAATCTGAATTTTGAGAACTTGGCAAATTGAAATGGAAATATTATAGCAAAAGACTGGTTTAGTCTTTATGTGAGACATCATGAATCGTGTCCCATATGCTTCGGATATAGGATCGATTACATGTGCTATATTTATCCTTTCTAAAATTTTCCAAATGCCTGGGGCATTATGAAGGGAAAAGGTCTAGAATTGGATATGACTAAAATGATTAAGCAATTGTCGAGGACAATCTAAGGTTTACCAAAGATTGGTTGCTCAAGGACAGTTGGAAGTATAATGTTAATTCTGGAAGGACCATATTGACATAATCTGTAAGGAGGCAACTCTTGTTCAGAAGTGATAGTCAAAATGGAATATGGAAATGTTTCAAAGTTAGAAATTATTCAATCTGTGTAAGATTAGGAAACTTAATGAAAGAAGGATGTTTCCAAGGAGCTGATCTCCTTTGGAATGCTCTGTAATGATTGTTGTCAAGTCTTTCTGACTTTGTGCATAATCATTAAGAGGATCAATGCATATAAGTTTAGAATCTAACAGATTTCAGTAAATGGCATGAATTTGGAATTCTTGCATTTGCAGTAAGGATTTGGGACTGTGAAAAGAGGATCATTGGAGTGATGTTCAATTGATCTATTTTACAAAGTAAAGATCATAGACAAACATAGTATGCATACTTGGTGTATGGCATGACTAGTGTTTAGAAAACATAGTGTACATGCTTGGAGCATGGGACAACTATTGTTTTAAATTCAAGTATAAAGTTGATAAAACCGAAACAATGAATAATGAGTAACCAGTATGGTGATAAATAAAAGTGTTTATTTATATTCATAGGGTTTGATAACATATTTGATTCATTTATTCTTGTGTTTCACTTTGCATGTTTTGACTTCCAGAATAACTAAGTCGCTCTTCCTGAATGATTAAGTTATTCAAACCATGCACAGTCGGTCATATGTTGGAAGTACATATGAATCAAGACTGTCATGGGTTGGTTTGTAGAGGTCCAAGTTGGTGGACAAAGTGGTGCTACAACACTCATGAGTGCTCATAAGTTCTGAGTATTGGATTCAACCCGCGCTCATTTGAATCACTTCATGGATTTTATCACGAGTGATCATGAGACGATAATATCTTATATTCTTCAAACCTAGAGATATGAGTTGTTACTATGAGTTGGTTATACATTGATTGCACGAAAACACATTGGTAACTCAATGTTATAAAACGTGCCTTTGTGTATGATTCAACTGTTGGGTTATGAGCATTCTAACACTCCTAAGTGTACATGCAACCCTAAATACCTTGGCTCTATGTTTTCTCTATTATACATACAATTATGAACATCCAAGGTATTATCCTAATCTAGCATACAAAATAATAAATATAACAAGATAAAATACATACCTCTTTGATGTAGAATGTCTTCATGAAGCTTGAGTGCCTAGTGCCCCAAGTGTGACACCTCAAATGGTTCACACAACACCAAATACACTTGGAATAACTTGAGAGAAACTTGAACACTCCTTGAAATCGTCTAGCCCTCACACTCACACATTAGTGCACGATTTCTTGAGCCATGGGATTCTTTTATATGGTGGCTATTAGGGTTACACCATGTAACTCATAACTTTACCCATTCCTTATGCTCCATGGATTTTAACCTCCATGGAGTATCCATGGGTCACCCTATGGACTTAGTCCAACATAAGGAATCTTGGATCACAAGCCCACATATATAAGAATGAATGATTTACACAATCAACCCATATATTTAATTAGTCTCCTTTTGATCACTTAATTAATTCCAAATTAATTCTTGATCAATACTAATTAAATAACCTTATTAATATATTAGAACTTATAATATATTAACCAACCTTAAGTGTTATTTCTCTCATTATAGTCTATCCAAATGCATGATGCCATGCAACCCAAATGGACCATGCCGGGTCGGGTCAAGTCTTACCAATTATAGTTATGGACTTAGACATTAATCCAACAGTCTCCTACTTGGATAAGTCTAAAACTGTTATTGCGTATGACTTCAGGAACAGATCAGCAATCGTAGCTCTCAAAAGCTTATGTCGAACTCTGACCTTGTCGATGAACTCTGACCTTTGTCAATGACTTGTCCATTAGATAAGGGATCATATATTCCTCCATTCTAGATATCATATGGACTGAGACATGGATTATCAATCATTCTCTCTGTCCATTTGTTGTTTACCGATTTCCGTTTCATGATGACTGACTGATTGAACAAATCAAATCAGTCCTAGCTTGGCCAAGCACTCACATGTATCATCTTTAAATCATCGAGGGGCCCACAGATATCGCTTTTATCCCGAAGGTAAACGGAATGGATAAACTTCGACTCATATGGCTTGTTCTACTACTTGTTGAATCATACACAAAGGCACGTTTTATAACATCGAGTTACCAATGCATTTTCGTGCAATCAATGTATAACCAACTCATAGTAACAACTCATATCTCTAGGTTTGAAGAATATAAGATATTATCGTCTCATGATCACTCGTGATAAAATCCATGAAGTGATTCAAATGAGCACGGGTTGAATCCAATACTCAGAACTTATGAGCACTCATGAGTGTTGTAGCACCACTTTGTCCACCAACTTGGACCTCTACAAACCAACCCATGACAGTATTGATTCATATCTACTTCCAACATATGACCGACTGTAGATGGTTTGAATAACTTAATCATTCAGGAAGAGCGACTTAGTTATTCTGGAAGTCAAAACATGCAAAGTGAAACACAAGAATAAATGAATCAAATATGGTATCAAACCCTATGAATATAAATAAACACTTTTATTTATCAACATACTGATTACTCATTATTCATTGTGTCGGTTTTATCAACTTTATACTTGAATTTAAAACAATAGTTGTCCCATGCTCCAAGCATGTACACTATGTTTTCTAAACACTAGTCATGCCATACACCAAGTATGCATACTATGTTTGTCTATGATCTTTACTTTGTAAAATAGATCAATTGAACATCACTCCAATGATCCTCTTTTCACAGTCCCAAATCCTTACTGCAAATGCAAGAATTCCAAATTCATGCCATTTACTGAAATCTGTTAGATTCTAAACTTATATGCATTGATCCTCTTAATGATTATGCACAAAGTCAGAAAGACTTGATAACAATCATTACAGAGCATTCCAAAGGAGATCAGCTCCTTGGAAACATCCTTCTTTCATTAAGTTTCCTAATCTTACACAGATTGAATAATTTCTAACTTTAAAACATTTCCATATTCCATTTTGACTATCACTTCTGAACAAGAGTTGCCTCCTTACAGATTATGTCAATATGGTCCTTCCAGAATTAACATTATACTTCCAACTGTCCTTGAGCAACCAATCTTTGGTAAACCTTAGATTGTCCTCGACAATTGCTTAATCATTTTAGTCATATCCAATTCTAGACCTTTTCCCTTCATAATGCCCCAGGCATTTGGAAAATTTTAGAAAGGATGAATATAGCACATGTAATCGATCCTATATCCGAAGCATATGGGACACGATTCATGATGTCTCACATAAAGACTAAACCAGTCTTTTGCTATAATATTTCCATTTCAATTTGCCAAGTTCTCAAAATTCAGATTATGAAAAGGGATGCCGTAATCATAATCGAATTTTAGAACGCAAATAATGGACCCATATATAGAATTTCCTTATGTTGAGCCATTCCAACATGAAATTCATATATATATATCCTTGATTAAATACCATTAAAATCTCAATCTAAGCTTTTAGAATTGAAATGAAGTATAATTTCCTCTCCCTTAATTATAGCAAAACAACTTTTTCAACCCCTGCAACCTCACGAATTGAAACTTTTGTTTTCTATAATTAACATTGCTAACTTGCAACCTTTGTCATAATTATCATGCTCCCACTAACATGATGATTATTAGTATAACACTTATGCTCCCACTAGCTTTGACATGTACTCATAAATCAGCTGACTTTCTTACCAAAGTTCAGATTTCTGATACTAGATTGTTTTGATAAAACTTTATCAAAATCATACACCTCTCTTAGATAGCTCACATGTATGTCTAAACAATTTTAGAACTATGAAAAGGGATGCCGTAATCATAGTCTCAATTGTTTAGACCTTTGCCACTTCTCACAAGTCCATGTTAGTGTGCCGGTAAACCACACACGCTCCACTAACGACTTTGAGAATGCAAATATCACAATTGCTATCTAGCTAAAATCTACTTAGTGAAAGTGTTTCCTCACCATCATTTTCATGAATCGGAGAGAAACCTTATGACACTTAGATTTAATAGTGTATGTGTTCTTATCCATGTGAATTTGTCAAAACCATAATCACAAGACAAGGTTAGTGACAAATCCAAACTCATATTGATTAAACTTGTGCAATCTTAAATTCTTGCCATTTGGCAGCTCAGGTGCCTGCCATTGCTTCCAAGTAGTTGTGCAACCAATTGAGAACTCTCAGAACTCCTATGCAAAGCCAACTTGAATAGGCACAAAAATTTCAACACGATAGGTTATAAACCTCAAGTCGTGTGCTAGTGAAGGACTTTAGGTTTTATTCTTGATTAAGTCTTGAAACTTTCAAGAGCTTTAAGACTCCCACTGTCCTCTTGACATATAAGACTCCCTTGTCAAATATTCAAGAGATAGTGCCGATTCTTTATCAAGACAAACACTTTACACAATTGGCCTATGTTGGTCTCTATTTTATCCAAAACATCACAACTTACCAATTTCAAATGTACAAGAGTAGATAACCTTTTACTCTTACATTTGACTAGTGTTAACAAACCCTCTTTAAGATATGTCACTCAAGTTACAATCTTGGAGTATGACTCTAAGAATTGTTTTGGAACGAAGTATGACTTATCTTTTTGATTTAACCATTTCAACAATTCATGACTCCTCTTCTTAGTCATAAGAATGCACTAAGATGACTTTAGAGGACCAATTGTGATATGGTATCTTAATCATTAAGATGATCATAAACATGATACTAAAGTACTCTCCCATCTTTTCAGATTTGAGAAACTTTTATCTTTCTGCCATACTTTGATTCTTCTTATTCGTTCTGTCTCACATTGAAACTTCTCCAATGCTACAGACTTATACTTAAACTTATAAGTATAATCATATTTACTGAACTTAAGTAAATCATGACGAATAGTCTTCTTGATCTTTTGTGGTGGACTTGACCAGTGCATAAGAATGTGTACTCGATCCCTTAGTCCTTTCCTTATTCACATAAGGAATTAGTCTTAATTTTCCAAGCTGAAAGTTCTCATTCATCATACTATACAACTTGCATGATTCCAAGTTTCGGTCCAATTGAACCTTGGGTGATGAGAATCTTTCCTTATTTGGTAATATTCGACACTACCACAACCGAAAGAATCAAATCCATTTTTCCAATATTGCTATCAATGGAATCTTATAAGCAACAACTTTTCACAAATGCCATTGTAAGGATACTTAAAATAAATAAAATCAAAACCTTTTTCTTTTATTTTAAAACTTTGCGGAAAAACTTATCCTTACAATCCATATGAAAACCTTGTTGTTATCTATTCCTAAGCAATATAAATATCATAACTCTTAAGTAATAGCCCAAAATTCTGATCACCGAGTTGACTATGGCCGATCCCTTTCCATTGGGAAGAGAGAGCTTTACTGGATATCCAATGTCATCATTGTCAATGTCCATAGCGTTTTAGGAAGTTGATCTTAGCAAATAGATAAGATCATTAAGGGTCTTGTCTTAGTCTGTTTCATAGGATTCCCAAAAGAACTCACTATGTGACTTAGAAAGTAGTTGAGCCACCAACTTTCTCAAGACTTTGACACCCAACTCTCCCGGCTTGTCAATATGTGACTACATCTCCAAGATGTGATCACACCTAGACCTTGCCTTGCCAATAGGGCTTGAGTGACCTTAAACTTTTTAGGAACTTGTGGGTTAGGGAGAATAATTGGAGGAGGTGAAAGAAGTATGATATCCATGGGACATCATCTTCATTTAGGAAAGCTTGTTTCAAGAGATTTGGGAAGATCATAAATGTCTAGACCAGACATCTTTTTGGGAGATATTCAAGATAGTTGATTTAAAGTCCTTAATATGACACCCAATATGAAATATTAAGGCTAGGACCCAACAAACTATTTTATAACTTAGAAGAGGGATGCCGTAATCCAAGCTATAAAATATTTGAAGGTAGGTGAATGACGATTCACCAATTTCCACCATGAAAAACGAAATAATTTATTAGGTTTTAATTGGATTTGAAAGTCCTAGATCTTTGAGATTCATTGAACTGTTCAAAGGCATGTTTCAATCTCGAGTGTGCCCTTCAGGTTTTGTGACTGGGATAAAACTAAAACCAGGTTTTATCTTGACATAAAACCAATAACAACAACAACATATAACATACCAAGTTTTATCTTGTCATAAAACTAACAATAACAACATATAGCATATCAAGTTTTATCTTGACATAAAACCAATAATAACAACATACTTTATATATAGAACTTCCGAATACAACTTCGGAACTATATCGCACACGAAATATATATAGAATCCTAAGTATAACTCAAGATCTACATTAGTATACTACTATAACAATAACATGCTAACAACTTTACGATAGTTGTGTACTTTCAGATACGAAATAACTATATCCCGGTTATTATAACTATCTACGTTGATACTAATATACTATCATATAGATATAATAATAACGTATATATAATATTTAGCATGCGTTTTCCCCCGAAATATTAGAAAGTGGGGCCGAGAAACTCAACTTAATATCGTGATTTTATGTAATCTAAGCAGAAACGGTCAGCGGTACGAGGTCTTCGGGGGTCGGGATGCAAGGGGGCTTCAACAAAGGAGAGAGGAGAAAGGGAAATGGTGTAAGGAATAGCTGAAGTCGGACCTGCTATTTATAGTAAGGATTTTGGACCCTCAGGACGTGAGAAACTCATTGTTCACGTCGTGAGTTTCGAGCTTATCTCTTCGTAGACTTGTCATCTGTCTTCTAGCTTCCGAAGGTGGCCATATGACTCCTCACGTCGTGAAATCTCAATGTTCACGTCGTGAGTTTGGATCTTATCACTTCGTAGCCTCGTCACGCACCTTCTAGATCCGAAATGTGGCAAAATGACTCCTCACGTTGTCACACCCCGAAACCGTGATGGCGGAATCGTTCCGGGGCGGAGGACGTCATGTATAGCATCACAACCAATGTAAAATAGCAACCATAGCAACGCAACCATCACAGTGTATACATATATGAAGATGTTTACATCAATTTGAAACTTGTTTGAATTACATCAGAGAGTATATATATAAAATATAAACATAAGACTCTTATTGCTCCAGCTTCTCAAAAATCCAGCAGGTACCTGTCTACTGATTTCCTGAGAATACAAGCAGTTTGAAAAATATCAGCATAAAGCTGGTGAGTTCATAAGCGGTAGTTTGTAATGAAAACTTGTTGATGAGCTCGTAAAAAGTATTTTGTATAGCGTCAAGAAAATCCGATATTTTCTTTAAGTGAAAAATGTAGCGTTATCCGTTCCAAATAAACCATGAATGTTCGTTACTGAAAACTGTAGTGATATGTGAAAATACTACTTCATGTGACTAGCTAAGACTAGAAGTAAAAGTATATTGTATATGAAATCCTTGCATAAACGAATTTTGGTTGAAAACCCTGGTTTCAGCCTTTATACGTAGTGTGTTAGTTCTATTTAGTATAAATAAAACTGTTGAAGGGTGACAGGTTGTAAACTACAGGGTGAATTATACATAATGTGAGTCGTATAACCATGCTTGATATGACTAGAGACCTTTCCAACGTTCTTCAAGCGTCGAGTTAAATGACATTTGTACATCTCAGGCGTGCCCGCCTAACTGTAGCTAGCAGTCCAGATGTGGGATTGTCAGTCCCGAATAGATCTATTCACAAATCTCACGCTCTCCCTCCAGGAGACTCTAGTTATACAATGGTAGGATTTATCCCTGTACACCTAAGGGTACAGTAGTGAAGTAGCGCCTCACAGTATCGTACAATCTAGTTTACATGTAGTGTAGTAGCGTTCTACCGTAGTGAAAATCCGTATGTATACCGTATATAGTGATAATTACAGTTATGAATACCATGATAAAGTAGTGATGTAAACTGTAAACTGTTTCTGTCTTAGAGCATATGTTTAGTAGTGAAAGTTTATGTACTTGTTATGTTTAGAAAAATCCCAAACTATACCGATTCAGTTTGCATGTGTAGAGAATAGCGTGTCCGGAAAACTATGCAAATTTTAGTGAAAACGTCCCTTATGCTCAGCATAGTACAAAAGGGATTTAAAGTATGAGATTTGCATGAGCTTTTGAAAACATTTATGTTTAGCTTGTATTCCCCCCCTGAAAACATTAAAAATACAGAAAATGTAGGGGTATGAACTCACCTTGGGTAAGTGGTTTGATTGAAGGATCGATACGAAGAGCCGGGTGTTCAAGTGAAACCTTGAACACGATTCGATCCTAATAACATGTAATGACACATAAACGAGTCAAATGAAGGTATTTCACCACTATAAGTGATGGAAAACCACTCTAGGGACTTGAAACTATTTGCACCAAGTGATAGGACCTTGTAGGAGTGAGTATAGGGGGTGTATGGCCACTTGTAGTGTGTGTGCGGCCATGGGTGTGCAACCCAATGGGTGTGCGGCCGTACACTCATGAAATGAGGTGTCTTTGAAGTGATCTCAAGATCCATACTCACATCCATGAAGTGTCCTAGGCCCATACTTGGTTGTAGTATAAGTTTAGGGTCTTAGAAATGGGTTTGTGGTCCTATGGTGTGGGTGTATGGTCGCACAAATGTGTGTGCTGCTGCACAAGGGAGTGTGCTGCCGCACACAGGAGTGTGCTGCCGCACTCCTTCAAAGAGATGAAGATCATGACGGGACTTTCATGATTCAAGGCCTAGATCAAGAGGTTCTTCATGCACAACAAGTTAAGGGATGGATTACTCACATTTTTGAAGCTTTGGAAGGTTCAAAGTTGAAGAAACTTGAGAGGAAATGACGTTGTGTGCTGACAAGGTGCCAAAGGAATGAAGGGAAGGGGGTACCCTTTATATAGGGGTAAGGGTGCTGCCCAAAAGAGTGTGTGCTGCCAAGGGAGTGGGTGTGCGGCCGCACACCCATGTGGACGGCCGTACACTCCTCCAAGAGGTGTGTATGGCCCGATTTTCTCACTATTCCATACTCTGACTCATTCCTAAACTCAACCTTGGTTATATACAAGCTTAGAACACTTAAATGAACCCTTACATAGCATCAAAAATCAACAAAACAAGTTGAATATTGATTAAATTGACTAAGTGTACAAGATTGAAGTTTCCGGGTTGTCACACACGTCTTGAAATATCAATGTTCATGTCGTGAGTTCAGACAAATTAGGGTTTCTAACAGCTGAATCTTCGGAAGGCCATAACTTTTGCATACGAACTCCGTTTTTGATGTTCTTTATATCTACGCGTAGGTATTTACGAGCACTACAACTCTCTTTTAGACTCCAATAGTTAATTCTAAGTCTATTTTTAATTCCTCTTCTTATAGAGATTTATAGTGTTCGGTTTATCATAACTTCTTCACGCGAAGTCAGATTTAGACGAGCTCTACATTTTTGGAATCGTATGGACGTATACTTTGAGTTGTATCATAAATTATGTATGAATGTTCATACTTTAACATGAATTACATAGTAATTTTATCACATTACATGATTGGCATAATCACATGTGATTGTTATTGACCTAATTTTGACGGGTGTTACATTCTCCCCCCGTTAAAGAAATTTCGTCCCGAAATTTATCTTATGGATGGTGTTTTGTCAAACAGTTGGGGGTATTTTTCTTTCATCTGATCTTCACGTTCCCAAGTAAATTCAGGTCCTCGTAAAGAGTTCCATCGAACTTTCACTATGGGAATACGACTTTGCTTTAATCGTTTGACTTCTCGATCCATGATCTCAACAGGTTCTTCTACAAAGTTGAGTTTCATATTGAATTGTATCTCTTCGAGAGGTATAACAAGAGTGTCATAGGAAAGACATCTTTCGAGATTTGATACATGAAAAACATCGTGCACATTACTTAGCTCTTGAGGCAACTTGAGTTAGTATGCGACATAACCAATTCTTGCTAGAATTTCAAAAGGTCCTATATACTGTGGGTTTAGTTTGCCTCGTTTCCCGAATCGAATTACGCCTTTCCAAGGAGAGACCTTCAACATTACTTTATCTCCAACTTGGAATTCTAAAGGCTTACGTCTTACGTCAGCATAACTCTTTTGACGATCACGTGCAGCCTTTAATCGATCCTTAATTTGCACGATCTTTTCAGTTGTCTCGTGGATTATTTCTGGTCCAGTACGTAAGGTATCACCTGTACGTTCTCTGGCCATCTGTTTATCTCCAACTTCTGCCCAACACACTAGGGAACGACATTTTCGTCCATAAAGAGCCTCAAACGGTGCAGCCTTGATGCTGGTGTGATGACTATTGTTGTAGGAAAACTCAATTAACGGTAAATGAGTATCCCACGCATTTCCAAAGTCTATTACACAGCTCGTACCCGACGGGGTTTAATATATTCTTTCCGGCTCAAGGCATCTGCTACCACGTTTGCCTTTCCGGGATGATAACGAATATCACATTCGTAATCATTCAACAATTCAACCCATCTTCGTTGTCTCATATTAAGATCTTTTTGGTTGAAGATGTGCTGGAGACTGTTGTGGTCGGTAAAAATAGTACACTTAGTACCGTATAAGTAATGTCTCCAGATTTTTAGTGCAAAAATTACAGCTCCCAATTCAAGATCATGGGTAGTGTAATTATACTCATGCACCTTAAGTTGTCGTGATGCGTAGGCGATAACTTTTCCTCTTTGCATCAACACACATCCCAATCCTTGATTTGATGCGTCGCAGTATATGACGAAATCTTCTGTCCCATCTGGGAGGGATAGGATTGGTGAACTACACAACATTTGTTTTAGTTTCTGGAAAGCAACTTCTTGTTTTTCTTCCCAGTTGAACTTCGTATCTTTATGGGTTAGTGTTGTAAGTGGCTTGGCTATTTTGGAGAAATTCTCTATGAATCTTTCGTAATAGCCATCAAGTCCTAAGAATTGACGCACTTCTATTGGCGTCTTCGGTGCTTCCCAATTCTTGATTGCTTCAATCTTGGAGGGGTCAACATGAATTCCTTCGTTGCTAACTACATGACCTAAAATTGTACTTCTCTAATCCAAAATTCACATTCAGAGAATTTGGCGTACAACTTTTCTTTTCTTAGTAGTTCCAAGATTATTTGCAAGTGTTGACCGTGTTCTTCCTTGGTTTGTGAATATATCAATATATCATCAATAACTACTATCACAAATTTATCCAAGTACGGTTTGAAAACACTATTCATGAGGTCCATGAACATTGTTGGAGCGCTGGTCAATCCAAAGGCTTAACTAAGAACTTAGATTGACCATACCGAGTCCTAAATGTTGTCTTCGGAATATCGTCTTCTTGTACTCCGAGTTGATGGTATCATGATCTGAGATCTATCTTGAATCTTCTAAAATCTTCAAGTGTTTTAGTCTATCAACCACCGTATCCAAGTTTAGTTGTGTATCGGCCTGACCATAATTAAACATAGGTGATCAGTCTACATTTAGTTGTGGTTCGGCCCATGTACAATAAAACTCAACAAAGGAGTTTGACCTAAAACCTTGCGTTGAATTCTTATCGAGGGTTTGGGTTTTCTATATTTTTGGTTTATACATGTGTTCTCATCGTGGGACTGAGTTCATACATAACTCTATATCTTTATGTTTGTTGTATTCACGAGTATTATTAATTATTGTTTATTACTTCAGGTCTAGCTGATAAGGCACCGGCCAGTCAGGACAGTCGGTGGGCAGGATCACTTTAGCATATAGCCGTTCTGAAATCCAGCAACCCAAATCGACATGTCTATCCTTGTCACCGCTCCCGTAAGTAGTCCTTCAGTAGTATAATTACTAATACTTTTTATTTGTAGGTTAAGGGATATACCTAAACCTAACAGAGTAAGCCCTAAACTATAGTCGTGCTTTCCTAAGAACGTACTAATTCGCTATAGTTAATAGCTATGATACCAATCTGTCACACCCCGGCCGTCGGCGGAAACACCGGGCGGTGTAACGTCATTTCTTGTATCATAGTTATCAACTTCCTGAAAACACATGCAATTTAAAATACGTCAACATAAAGTTGGTGAGTTCACAGGTTTTGACTCCATAAAATAATACATTTTCCAAGTTCAAAAGTATAGTTTTGAAAGTATCATTTTGACTCTCCAACGTTTAGTATATATATCCTAGGTATAAAATTTTACTTACCAAATAAGTAGTTTACCTATAAGTCTCATATACTATGAATATAAGTGTTTGTAATTTCATACAAACGAAAGCTGCTACGTATAAATCTTATTTCAATTCTATACGAATAAAACCACTACGTATAAATCTATTTCAATTCTAAACGAGTATGTGTGTTAGGTATAATTATCTACTTAATATACAAGTAGTACCTAAGGTATAAGTAGGGGGAAACTTATACTTAACATTAATACTTGTATACGACAAAGTATAATGTTTCTAACAAGTTGCTACCATGAGTCTGTAACCGCTGCTTGACAACAAAACCTCTGACAAAACACACTCATGATTTACCATGAGAAACAATACACTCATGATTTACCATGAGAAACAATACACTCATGATTTACCATGAGAAACAATATCGCGCGCTTCATCGACGCCGGAACAATAACAAATAAAAGGAACGGATCGTCACTCGCTTGTCTTGGGTTGTAATTAACAACCACGAGTGAGGTCGTCAACCCGTATCTTATTCATACACGACTTCCTCGCTCACACGGGATTAACGGTTACAGGTCAGAGGACTTCCACTAAGATCCCCAATCTTAGTTGATGAATGAGGTAGCTCATGTAGACTTTGACGGAGTTCTATAGTCCTAACAACAAAGCATTTTCATGTCTAAAACCCTAAGTTACTAGACTATGCTTTTAAACAGTACTCCTAACTTCATAACATTTAGGCAGTATAACAACTATAACTTGAAGTAAAACTAGGTTTTATCTTGACATAAAACCAATAACAACAACAACATATAACATACCAAGTTTTATCTTGTCATAAAACTAACAATAACAACATATAGCATATCAAGTTTTATCTTGACATAAAACCAATAATAACAACATACTTTATATATAGAACTTCCGAATACAACTTCGGAACTATATCACACACGAAATATATATAGAATCCTAAGTATAACTCAAGATCTACATTAGTATACTACTATAACAATAACATGCTAACAACTTTACGATAGTTGTATACTTTCAGATACGAAATAACTATATCCCGGTTATTATAACTATCTACGTTGATACTAATATAGTATCATATAGACATAATAATAACGTATATATAATATTTAGCATGCGTTTTCCCCCGAAATATTAGAAAGTGGGGCCGAGAAACTCAACTTAATATCGTGATTTTATGTAATCTAAGCAGAAACGGTCAGCGGTACGAGGTCTTCGGGGCTCAGGATGCAAGAGGGCTTCAGCAAAGGAGAGAGGAGAAAGGGAAATGGTGTAAGAAATAGCTGAAGTCAGACCTGCTATTTATAGTAAGGATTTTGGACCCTCACGACGTGAGAAACTCATTGTTCACGTCGTGAGTTTCGAGCTTATCTCTTCGTAGACTTGCCATCCGTCTTCTAGCTTCCGAAGGTGGCCATATGACTCCTCACGTCGTGAAATCTCAATGTTCACGTCGTGAGTTTGGATCTTATCACTTCGTAGCCTCGTCACGTACCTTCTAGATCCGAAATGTGGCAAAATGACTCCTCACGTCGTGAAATATCAAGGTTCACGCCGTGAGTTCAGTTAAATTAGGGTTTCTAACAGCTGAATCTTCGGAAGGCCATAACTTTTGCATACAAACTCCGTTTTTGACGTTCTTTATATCCACGCGTAGGTATTTATGAGCACTACAACCCTATTTTAGACTCCAATAGCTAATTCTAATTCTATTTTTAATTCCTCTTTTTATAGAGGTTTATAGTGTTCGGTTTATCATAACTTGTTCACGCGAAGTCAGATTTAGACGTTCTCTACATTTTTGGAATCGTATGGACGTATACTTTGAGTTGTATCATAAATTATGTATGAATGTTCATACTTTAACATGAATTACATAGTAAATTTATCACATTATTAGTTTAACAAAATCACATTACATGATTGGCATAATCACATGTGATTGTTATTGACCTAATTTTGATGGGTGTTACAACTTATAAACTAATAGCAAAGGGTGCTTCCTAAAGCAACTCCAGTATCTGATTTGATCAGACAATAGTCCTAATATAAGTGATAAAATATTATTTCGTTCTACAATATATCATATGGACACGAGACATGGATTAGATTCAATCTCATTGTCCAACATTCTATTTCCCGATTTCCTGATTTGTGATGACCTCATAAGACTTACTAATTGAACACATCAATTTAGTCCTGGATGGGCCCAGTCCTATAAGTCAACACCAAATCACCGAGGGCCTAAAGATATCACTTTTACCGTTAGGGCAAAAAGAACGAATAAACTTTGACTCATATTCTTGTATATTTTACTCACTAAATCATACATGACACTACGTTTTATAACAACAAGTTACTGATGCGTTTACATATCACCAATACACAACCGACTTGTAAATTACAACTCATATATCTCTATTTTAAGAATATAAGATATTATCGTCTCAGAATTACTCGTGATAGAATCCATGATGTAATTCTCTAAGCATGGGTTTATCCGATACGCAAATCTCCATTTTCTAAGTAATCATGAATGTTGTAGCAACACATTTGCTATGTCTAATGTCCATAGATAATCTACAATACAATTCATGACAGTCTTCATTCACTACTTACTTCCTAAAGTATGAGCGACTGTGGAGTTTCATATAATCAAGTCATCTAGGAAGTAAAACATGCAAAATGAAACACAATAATAAACTAATTAACTATGGTCTCAAAACTATTGAATATAAATAATCTCTATTATTTAATCACCATAATAAGTATGATTTTATTCATTGTATAATGTTTCGAGTATTCAAATAATCACTTGAATTAAACATCATCAATGCCATGTTATGAACATGAATACTATGCCTCTCTATTGCCCTTCCTTTGTGAACAGATCACCTGGACATTATTCCAACGATGCTCATTTCATAATTCCAAATTCTTATCATTGTACAAGATGTGATGGAATTTCAGTTTAACATGCATTACACTCTTGTGATATCAAGATTCCAAAGTCGCAAAGACTGTGTCTTTGATATTACATGATATCCCATTGGAACTTTGTTACTAGAAACAATTCCATGGTAATGAAGATTCTAATTCAAGGTACACTCCTTGAACACTTCTCTTACATTAAAGTTTTCAACTTACATGTAGACTTTTCAAGTATCTCCCATTATGAAAACATTTCCATATTTCTGTATAACCATCAATTTTGATCAAGAACCATCTCAATCCAGAATCATGTCACTATGGTCCATCCAAATTAATATCATACTGCTAACTGTCCACAAGCAACCAGTCTTTTGTTATAACCTTAGAATGTTCTTGATAGTTGTTTAACAACTTTAGTCACAAAAAATTATAGTCCTTTTTCTCACGATGCTCTGGGCATTTGAAAAATTAAAATAAGTGAATATTATATCATATGTAATCAATCCTATATCTGAATCATATGGGACTTGATTCATTATCGCTTACATAAGGATTTGATATCTTTTTAGTCTCTTGCTATAATATATTCATATATTGAATTTCCTATGTTGAACCATTTCAACATGATATTCATATATGTCTCTGACTAAGTTCTATTAAACTATACAATCTAAACCTTTAGATTCGAAAAGAAGTATGAGTGCGCTCTCCCTTAAGTCTACTATAGCGAAACAATTCCCAAACTTTGCAATTTGAAAATTGAAAACTTTGTTCCCTACGAACAGTATTGTTAACATGCAATACTAGCATAACAATTATACTCCCACTAGCTTTGACATGTACCCAAAAATCAATTGGACTTTTACAAATCAATACTCTTGACTTTCTTACTGAAGTACAGATTTCTGTTACGCGATGCTTTGATAGGTCTCCAACTAGACTTCTTAAGCTTATACTCCTTCATTGGACAATGTGTGTTTAAACCCTTTTAGAACTTATAGATATATGTCTTGAAAGTTCAAACAATTCCTTGCCATTCCTCACAATTCAAAAAATGAAGAGGGATGTCGTAATCATATTATGAATTTGAGAATGCAATTAACATAACCAATATCCATATTGATCTTTATCAGATCTTTAAAACACTACTAGAAAAACAACCTTTTACGACGCGCAATGCGTGTCGTAAAATGCTCAGATGACACACAAATGTGTGTCAAGGAAGGCCCTGTCATAACGGAAGACGACACACTTTTGCACGTCGTCTATTTACAACACGCATTTACGACGCGCAGTTACGACACGCATTTACGACGCTCATTTACGACATGCAATGTGTATCAAGGAAGGCCCTGTCATAAAGGAAGACGACACGCATTTACGTGTCGTAACCTTATGATGCGCGTTTAGGACACACATTGTGTATCATTAAAGTCCCTGTCATAAATGAAGATGACACACATTTGCGTGTCATAAACTTCAGCAACCATTTATGATATGCATATACGACGTGCCTTTACGATACTCTTTTACGCATAATACAAAAATATAGAAACAAATATATACCAAAATAATCAATTTCATCCAATAACATCATGTCAAAAAAATTGTAATACATTGATATTAAAGGGATCTGATTGTACATTGTTATTAAGAGGTTTTCCCTAACTATATAACCTAATACTACATTGTTATAAAGGGGCACCTTCTTGTTTCAGTAACTCGCCATTAAGCTGTCTGAAGAAGCTTTGAAACCCTTCATGTATCCAACCAATCATCATGTCTCTTAGCTTCAATATTAATCCCAACTCTTGATCAAGAACAACACGAAAATCCTACACAATAAGCATGTCAGTTGTACAATATCAATATCAACTAATTAATAATACACATGGTATGTATGAGAGTGGAATCAAAATTATCTACCAATAAGAGTTTTGTACTGCCTTGAATCAAAATATTTTTTGTGGCCTCAAGGGCAGCTCCCAAAGGATACTCCTTGCCTGTGCCATCTTCCTTTTGAATTTGCAGGAGAGTGTCTGGCAGTTCAAATCAGAAAAGAAAACCAACCAAACCATTATACTTTTATCCTTGTTCATATTAAAAAAATTTCTTTCTATACATATGCATATACATATCCAGAGACCGACTAACCAGATATTTCAAAAAGAAGATGGGTAAAAGCGGTAGCAACATACTCACTCATAACAACACAAGCAGCCTGAACCCATCAACATTTTTAATCAGTAACTAGTCAACTAAACAAATTATAAACATAACTAACTCATTACTCATTCCTTGCAATATGAAAAAAATACAAGCCGCCTATAAAACGTTTCTTGAAAAAAGAAAAACATAATATAATCTCCTGCATTTGTGCACCTAAACCAATTTTTTAGTTAATCTGAAGATAGCAACCTAATACATGTGATCGAGTATGCAATTTAAACATCTTAACAAACAACTAAAGCACAATATATTCATTTGAAACAACAGAGATAAATTGCTACAATGTATTGAAAACTAAGAATAGGGATGAAAGCGGGTCCAAACCCGGACCGGTTTACCCGGACCCGGAAAACCAGAAAACTGGAATTGATAAATTATAAGAACCGAGAACCAGACCGGTATATGGGAATCAGTTTCGATTCGGTTCCGGATATCGGACCGGGTAAAGTGGGTATAGAACCGGTTGGAACCGGAAATTGATAATTGGAACCGGATTCGTATATTGGACCCGAAAGTAGCCGTAAACCCGAAAAAAAAAAACGGAAATCCAAAATTTTGGAGAATCAAATTGAGGTGATCATATCTAGAAAATGCCCAAACATAAACTAGAAAGTTAGAACAAAAAAAACACTTACCTTCGAATCTCAGTTCGTGCGACATTAGTTGAATATAATTAATGTAGAGTCTCATTATTTTAAAATAAATCTCAACGATCTTGATCCATGAAATAAAAGGTTATATGTTTTATAAAATGAGATAAACTGGACATAAGATGCATTTATTATTATTTATTTCATATGTTAGAAAATTTAGAATTCTTTATTAATAAATTAGATAAATTATTAGGGTGAAAAACAGATCCTCATACTCATTATTAAAGTTAGTATAATACTTTCAATTAGCCATTATAAATGAGAAGAAGGAGATGATTGCTTGTCAACGTGATATTTGTGAAGAAAGGCAGACTCGTTTGAAGTTCAATTGCTAAGGAAGGAAAAGAAATAAGATGCAAAGGCAATTTGTGGACGTCGATCACAGGCTCAACATTTTCTTTTGTTTGTCGAACCCCAACAAGGATTCATGTGTATAAGTATATGTAGGTCGACATGAAAAAAGGCTTTAAATTCCGGGTCTTCAATTGCATAAACCTGGTTCCGGTTCTTCTTTAGCATTTCCGGTTCTTTTACCCGGTTTACCCCGACCCGTTGGACCCATACCCAAAATAACCGAAACCCGGATAAGGCTCATTTTTAAACCTAAGACCCGGACCGGTTAAGCATATTCCGGTTCAACCGGTTCCGGTTTTCCGGTTCTAATACACATTCCTAACTAAGAACACTAACCTGGTTTGAAGCATATGGAGGAAATAGGATTTTGTGCAGCATCAAAGCAGAACACGATCTAACCAAACACACAATGGTTATTATTGAGAAAAACTAAACACAAAAAACTCAATTGGTTCACACTTGATATCACAGCTCAATAACTAAGCATGTATTTATATAGAATACAAGACATAACAAACTTGCATCTATTTAGGATCCTAGCATCAATCCTTATCAGTATCTAATTCGTCAACCCAAACAACTAGATAACTCCTATTATACCTCATCATATATAGGATAATTCAGAAATTTCCAACAATCACCCCCGTAATTTCTGAATATGCATAGTAAGATCTTCAACTCCAAGTAGCCTCCTCATTTCTTCAAATTTAACCCTCGCCAGTGCCTTTGTTAAAATGTCAGCTTTCTGTTCATTACCACACACATGCTCAACCGGATCTCCTTTTCTTCTACCCTCTCACGAATATAGTGGTATCTAGATTTGATATGTTTGCTCCGTTTGTGAAATATTGGATTCTTAATCAACGCAATAGCTGACGTATTGTCTATCTTAAGAGCCACCTCCTTCTCACTTATCCCAAACACTTCTTCTATCAAATCTTTTAACCAAACAGCTTGACAACTTGCTGCTGAAGCAGCCATATACTCGGCTTCACATGAAGACATTGCCACCGTATCATGTTTCTGTGAACACCAAGTAATGGGTGACTTTCCAAGATAAAATACATGCCCTGTAGTGCTTCTTCCATCATCTTCATCCGCATTATGACTGCTGTCACTATATCCTATTAACTTTCCATGATTCCCATGTGGATAGAAAATACCATACCCGATAGTTCCCTTCACATACCGTAATATTTGTTTAACCGCTGCCATATGTGTTACTTTCGGTGTTTGCATGTAACGACTAACAATTCCAACCGAGAATGCAAGATCGGGTCTGGTTTGTAATAGATATCTCAGTCTTCCCACCAAACTTCTATACTCGGTAGCATCAACCTCCTTTTCATCTTGTGCTTTTGTGAATTCCAAAACAGGACCTGCTCCAGTGTCTACGATCGTTTCCCATTGAACCCAAAACATTCCAGGCCTCAGCTCGTCCTTAAGTCCACTATTCCAAGCCCAAGTGGCCTTCTCATCAAAGACGACGTCTCTAGATACGATTATTTTTTAGGTAGATGGATCAAATAGTCTATACGCCTTAGACCCCGGCTCCGACCCAAAGTAGACTAATTTCTTTGATCTATCATCCAGCTTTTTTAAGTTTGGACCTAATACTTTGGCATATGCAATACAACCAAAAACCCGAAAGTGTTCAATATTGGGTTTTCGTCCAAAATATCTTTCGTAGGGTGTTGTATCAGACAAGGCCTTTGTGGTAATTCTGTTGATCATATATGATGCATGTCTCACAGCTTCACCCCAACAATAATTCGGTACCTGTGTTGCCTTCATCAAACTTCGTGTCATCTCAAGAAGGGTGCGATTTCTTCTCTCAACCACCCCATTCTGTTGCGGTGTATACGGTGCTGTTAGGTGCCTCATCATACCATGGCTATCATAGAGATTCTTAAAATCTTGAGATGTAAACTCACCACCACGATCTGTTCTAAACATTTTTACTGAGTTTCCTGTTTCCTTTTCAACTTTAAGCACAAAAGTTTTAAAGAAAGACAATGCATCATTTTTTTCTTTTAACAAATAACTCCACATAAACCTCGAGAAGTCATCTATTATTACGAAAATATATCTATTTCCACCCATTGTGGGCGGTGTTATAGGCCCACACAAGTCACCATGAATTAGATCTAACGATTGTTTTGCTCTAAACAGTGAATTCTTAGAAAAAAAAGCTCCGAGAGTGTTTTCCTACTAAGCAAGATTCACATACCTTGTTTGACCCGCTGACTTTAGGTAGACCATTTACCGCCTTCTTATTTGCCATCGATATTAGCGTTCCAAAGTTTACGTGGCCAAGCCTTGCATGCCAAAGCCACTCAACATCATCCAACCTCCCATGCAAGCATACATGTTTCCCAATAGCAATCTGAGTCTTATACAAACGATTAACTGATCTCTTCACCTTGAACAACAATGTGTTTGTATTATCATACAAGTATAAGTATTCATCCTTCATGCTAACTTCACAGCCACACTCCGTTGCCTGCCCTAGGCTGATAATGTTTGTCTTTAAATGGGGAATTAAGTACACGTCAGTTAAAAGCTTTTGCCTACCTCCACGGCTCTCGAACAGTACCGAACCTTTTCCGCAAATCTCAACATATGAGTTATCACCAAACCGAACCTTGCCTCCTATTCGAGTATTTATTTCACTGAAGTAAGAACGATTACCACTCATGTGATTGCTCGCTCCATTATCAAGGTACCAAACGTCATTGTTACCCGTTTGTGAGTATCTAGATGGAATTACTGCAGCCTCGTTTAACAGCACAGTTTCGAACAGGGTTTCTGCCATGAATACTGCTGGATCTTGCTCATCAACATCACCGAGATTAGCCTCTTGTTGTTTGACCTTAGTTCCGGACAACGATTAGCGAAGTGTCCGAATTTATCACACCGATAGCATTGGACTTTTGAGTGATCTTTCGCTTTACTTTTTATCCTTTTGGTTTCACCACTGGCTGAATTCGATGACAGGTTTTGTTGGTGAGTTGTCCCATTGTTATTCCTACTTCCACGACCCCGTCCCCCGCCTTTACCCTTCCCGCGACTGGACTCATTGTTCCGTGATGACGACATAGATTTGTTGAGTAGGAGTTTGCCTTGATCAATGGTTTGAGAGTCATCACGGGTCCTCTCTTCGTATGCCTTTAGCCTTCCAACGACATCTTCAAACCCAACTGACCCAAGATCTAAGATTTGCTCTATAGAAGCAACTATGTGGATGAATCTTCTTGGTAAGCTTGTTAGAAACTTTTTAACCATCTTCCTTTCACTAATCGTTTCCCCAAGAGAAGATGATTTAGACGTTATACCTGAAAGTTGGCTCGCATATTCATCATTTGTAGCTGACTCCTTCATCTTAAGATTATCAGACTCGGTAATTAGGGTTTGCAATCTAGCCTCCCTCACCCTGTCTGCACCCAAATTACGAGCTTTTATGGCTTCCCAAATTTCTTTTGCCGTATCCATCGTCCCAATTTGTAAAATAAGATCTTCAGGTATCGCCTGGAAGATCACAACAATAGCAACATTATTCTTCTTTGGATCATTCGCTCCCGGATCTATGACATCCCAGACCTGATGAACATTCAATATCACCTTCATGCGAATTTCCCACACAGTATAATTCGTTGCATTCAACATTGGCACTTGAAATGAAAAAGACGTTCCTTTATCGCCCCCCCCCTGAGACAGAAGACGATGACGTATCTCCCTCCACCATGTCTTCCTTTCAACGAGGCTCTGATACCAATTCAAAGCAGAACACGATCTAACCAAACACACAATGGTTATTATTGAAAAAAACTAAACACAAAAAACTCAATTGGTTCACACTTGATATCACAGCTCGATAACTAAGCATGTATTTATATAGAATACAAGACATAACAAACTTGCATCTATTTAGGATCCTAGCATCAATCCTTATCAGTATCTAATTCGTCAACCCACACAACTAGATAACTCCTATTATACCTCATCATGTATAGGATAATTCAGAAATTTCCAACACAGCATCCATGGTAAACAAATAATGATATAAAAGTGAACTTACCTCTATCATTGAAATTTTTCAAAGTTGGGCCAACAAGCAAAATAGAAGTTGCTTTTACATGTGGCATTTCAAGCACAGGATTCTCCTCCAACCGTAAATGCTGCAACAGATATGAATATATATATATATATATATATATATATATATATATATATATATATATATATATATATATCAAGTAAACCTTTTAAGCATGTTAGTGACGTCATATTTATTTAGCTTTAATAGTAAAATAATGATATAAAAGTGAACTTGCCTCAAGTGATGGCAGACATGGAAAACCCATCAGTGTTGATACTCTATTCTTGCTGGCAGCTAACACCTGTGGTGTCACACCCCGCTAAAGCGGAAACACGAGGCGTGGCAGTATAAAGGGTTTCATAGCAAAAGTTAAAAGACAACACCAACCATAGTATTAAAAATCATTACAAATTTACAATGGGTTTGAACAACTTTTAAAAAAAATTACAATGTAAATTGAAATACAACACATGCGAATGCTCCTAAAAGTGATGTGTCTCTACGTGCCTTTTACTAGATGATTCCTGAAAAAGCATGTAAAAAGAGCGTCAACTATAAAAATAGTTGGTGAGTACTCACAAATTTACACAATCAAGATTTGGTATAAAACTTTCCATAAATACAAGAACATTGCTATAATGAGAAACAAAGTTTATTGCTATAATAAATAACAAGATTGTTGCCATAATTAATAACAATTTTTGTATGTGTATGAGCAAACAATGAGTTCACAACCAAGCCTATGACTGATGCGCTATCAAGATCTATGCTTATCGTTCCATAGATTAATATGGTATCATGCACTCCAGCAATCGGGCGAGTGAGGAGTTGTCAATTCCTAATAGCGCTATCCATAATGACCATTGGCTCAAAGAGTTAATGGTTGGATTAAAGTATAAGGGAAGGGACTTAAGACGATAAGGCCTCATGTTTCAAGTTTCATAAACATACATAGCAAAATATAGCAATCAATTTTGAACTAGTAAAAAGATGTATCGATGAAAGAGATGAGAATAAAACCACAAAATTTGGTACAGTTCATACAAGTCAACCACCAAGTGATTATAAAAAAATGATTTTAGGGATGCCATTCTTCAAATTACCTGCTCTATAAATGAAAAAACCCTAATATCAGAGAGAGAGAGAGAGTGTGTGTGTGTGTGTGTGAGAGAGAGAGAGAGAGAGAGATCACGAAAAGTCAAAACAAGACCTGAATGTTCAAGTGGTTAGATCAATCCGTCTTTTTCCATCTTCGTCCCAGTTTAGAGAGATGTGCTTGAAATTTCACAAAAATATAGGGTTAGAAAACCTTGGACGGCCTAATTCGAAGTGGACTTATTTTTTGCTAATAAAATCGCACAATAGGGATGTAAATGTGTATCTGGTGGAATCTCTCCAATCTTCCTTCCCTTAATTCTATCGTCGTCTTTGTGTGCGTGAAGAGTTGAAAATCCAAAAATCCGTAAGTCCCAAAGAAGTGTGAGGGAAGAAGTAGGCGGAAATCAATGCCAGGAGGGGGAAGGAAGGAGCGTCGGTAATCAGGGCAAGAGGGAAATGAGAAAAAAGGAAGGCGGGGTTTTTAATTTTTTAGGATTTCATTTTCCCATTGGCTATTAAAGGATGGAACGCGCGTTCCTTTAAAATTTATAAAGCGGCATCCTTAGACGACACGCATTTTATTATAGGTTCCATCTATGTTTTTTTGTTTAGACAATAATTTAAGGGCACACAATAATGCATGACCTAAATCCTTAAATTTTTGAAGAGATGACACTTTTTTAATGTCACTCTCTTTTGCGTAACATAAATCAATGAGTGTCGTGGTTTGCGCGTCGTAAAAGGGTCTTTTTCTTGTAGTGAAATCTATCAGCAAAAGCATTTCCTCATAATCATTCTCATGAATTAGAGCGAAAACTTTGCCACCTAGATTTTATGGTGAATACGTTCCCATCCATGTGAATCTATCATTTCCAACCTTCAATCATAAGACAAGGTTTATGACAAAACCAAATTCAAATTTATCTTTCCTTCATGGACTGAATTTCGCTATTTTAAATTTCTTGCCCTCTGGTAGCACAAGGTCCTACCAGTGCGTCCATGTTGTTAGCAGCGCACCCATATTGATCAACGCTTCAAAACTCAGAAGTACCCATGCGAGGGGTATCACGCCTTCCTAACTTACTCCGTAGACAAGAAACTTGAAGCGAAAAACACCGAGGATGTTCTGGAAGTCCGTAACCTTCCGAAGTATCCCCAGTAGATCTCCCAGGAATATCACTCGTACAGCAAGTCAAGTTCGAGAATAAAGACTAAGGACCCATGCAGTTAACCTATCATTGCTAAGTGTATACGCGAGGGTGGTATATAATTAAGATTCTACATATTTAGGATGTGTGATTCCGCCCTACCTCCTGTTCCTTGTCTTTTTGTGGACTTGGGGCAGAGCCACCCATCCAAAAATCTTTTCAATCTTAGTTATATACGACTTGTGTACACGAGGTGATGATAGATGAACTAAGTATGAGTCCTACAATGAACTTCTGGGCAAAGCTACGCAAGACAACGAGTGGGCATGCTATTATTCAAGTAAACGTAGACAAGTAAACCAAACCCACACTTTCTCCCGTCTTAAGTGCAACTTACAATCCCTAAAGAAACAGTCAAGTTAAAATGAAACAAAGTCACATACTAATAATAAAGGTCTGCTGGAACGCTAAGTGAGGGCTTGAATTCACTAGGGACTAATAATGAAACAAAAGTACCCACATCATTTCCCTAGTTCAAAGAATAACCACTCAGAATACGAATTTTGGGACGAAATTCCCTCTAACGGGGGAATAATGTAACAACCCATGATTTTCAAGTCTGTAAAAGTCAACCAAGGTCAACAAAAGTCAAACTTGTTAAATAAAAGTTAAACACGTCAATTATTATGTCAAATAATGTTATTATTTATTTAAACATTTTATACATTTGATATTGAGAATTTAATCTCAAAATGGATGGACCGAAGTCACCACTTGGTGATTTCATGCGTGGACCGAAAACTACTCCACCGAAAACCTTCACAATCCTCACCTTCCTTGGACCGAACTCCGGTTCTTGGCCGCAAACATCCTTCGGACCGCAAACACTTCGGACCGCAATCCTCTTGACCGCAATCCCTTTCTCGGCCGAAATCAGCTACTTTATGACCGAAATCTCGCATAATTCTATCCTCCGGCACACACATCTAGAGGATAAGATACGATTTCCAATGCAAACATTCCATCAGTTTTTCTTCCATATTTATATGTTGGACCGCAAACACATCCTCATTCTCACATATCTTAACCGAAAACACCACCTTTTTCTCTCTTTAACTCATGCGAAATCACCCTCTTTTCTCTGAAGTATCATACGAAAACTCACTTGAATCTTCATAAGATCTTGCCAAAAATCTTCAAGTGTTCTTAATATCCTTCAAATTCACCATCCAATATTCTTATTACCAACCGAAAACACCCTAATCTCCTTATTTCCACCAAGAACACCCTACATATCTCCAAGCAACCGAAAACACCTATTTTCGAATAATTCTAACACTTTTTGTAAGTATTTCTTACATGCTTCTAGTGTCGTTTATCACTTAAATCGATATTTTATTAATTTGCATTCTATATCGGGTATAATATAGTTAGGATACGGTATTTACGCGTATTCTATCCCGGGATCATCGCGACCAAGTTGTACTAAATCAAAAGCACGCACTCGAGGTGAGTTCATACCCCTACGTTTTCACGATTTTTAAATTGTTTTAGGGGGGGGGGGGGAATACAAGTAAAACACAAGATATCTTGTGTTTAAAAATAAAAATTGTTTATTGTATTTTCTTACCGTAATATTGTAACATCCCAAAATACGACCCAAAAATTTTTGTTTTAATATTACTAAAAATCACATCGTCGAATGTCAAACATACTAAGAACCATAAAATGAGTAACTCAAAAGTCAAGTAACTGTGTCAAACAAATATTGTATCAATCATATCAAAATATCTGAATAAAACTCCCAGGATAAAACTGAAGTTGTGGTGTGTGCCATGCCTTCATCCCGAGCTCTTCCCCTTACTTGCGGAAGTACCTGAAACCAAAAACTGAAACTGTAAGCACAAAGCTTAGTGAGTTCCCCAAACTACCTCATACCATACAATGACATGTAAGCAAATACTGGGCCCCGCCCACTACATCGGGCCCCACTGTCACACCCCCAAACCAGAATGGCGGAAACGTTCGGGGGCGGATGACGTCATGCTCAGTATCATAACCATAGTGAAGAAAGTAAAACACAACCATCATAGAAATAATTTAAAAGCTTACATTGTTTCCAAAATACATGTTCCAAAAATACATGTTTCCAATTAAATTACATATGATGATAAAATATAGCAAAAGAATCTACGCCTTAGCGACTTCACTTCAGAAATTTTGCGGTTAGCTGTATTACTGATTACCTGAGAATACAAGTTGTTTTGAAAAGAGAGTATCAACATAAAGCTGGTGAGTTCATAAGTATTTTATAAAAATGAATGTTGTTTCCTTAACGTTTGATACAAGTTTGTTTCCAAAAAATCCAATATTTTCTAAAAGATTTGTTGTAAACTGAATTGAAACAAGGCCTAGTATGTATAAGTAAGTCGTCATACTTATGTGTGTGTTTTATATTCAAATAAAACTCCTTTGTATAAAACTTTAGAATTTTCGTGAATTGTATGCTGTGTTAATATTCCATGCGAGATGTTATAATCATACTAAAGACTGGATGGCCTTGAATGCGACGTTCTTCAGGCATCGGAAAGTTATGACACTTGTCACCACAGACCTGCCGGTCTAGCTGTTGCAAGCAGCTCAGGTGCGGGTTTGTCGGACCCAGTATAGATCTACACACAACTATCACGTTCTCACTCCAGGAGATTCTGATTATAACTAAAAGACTTTTCTGTGGTACTTGGAGTACCCCGAAGGAGAATGTCTCACAAATATTCATTAACGAGTTCACGTAGTGTGTTGTGAAAGTTCGTTTTGTAAATCGATAATGTTATTGTTTTCTTTGTTAAATGAAGTGTTCAAAACTATACCTATTATAGTTTATCTAAAGTGTTGTATGATGGTATAAAACCTTTTTACGCATGTATATGTATTTCAAATAAGGGACATTGGAAATACTAAGTGTAAATCTTACACACCTTGCTCAACATGTTACAAGGTGTGAATAACTCTTAAATATGTATTTGACAGTTTTACCCTTAACTATCACTGTTTTTTAGTAATTATAGAAAAATAATCGTAAGTCGAAAACTGAATCCGCAAACTTTGAGTATTTGGAAAAAGTGGCTACTGTGTTCATAAATTTTCCCATAATTTTTGGTGGTCTCAAACTAGTGTGAAAATGTTCATTTTCACGACCTGGTCTGATTTTGTTGCTGCAGTGATAGGCAGTTTTGTAAAAATCACCATAAATTGTAGAAAAATTATATGAAGATGTGCAAGTATTCATTTTAAAGGTATAAACCTGAACTACTTTCATATTATACAGTTTTGAAAAATATTAAGTTTAAGTTGGGTAAAATAGTTCGTGAACAGGTCACAACTTTTATGTTGTAAGCTGTCAAGTTGAGTTTTGAATATGTTTTGGTGTTTTAACTTGTATTCCCCCCCCCCCCTGAAAACTGAAGAAAACTATAAAATGTAGGGGTATGAACTCACCTTGAGTGATGACTTGAAGAGTGGAAGGTTGAAGTTAAGGAATATCAAGTCAAGAGCACTTGATGAGCACGGGAAGACTTGGATGATCCTAAGAACGATTTTTGGTGTTAAGATATGAGTCAATGATCCAAGAGTGTTATGAAATTATAGAATAACACTTGAGTTTAGATGAAATACTTACCAAAAAGTGCAGTAGCAACTCAAGAACACTTGCACAAGGTGGTGGGAAGTAAAGAGAAAAAGAGGCTCTCTTGAAGGTTTGAGAAGTGTGTAAGTATTTGAAATGAGCAAGAAAAACAAGAAATCCTCCAGGGATTTCTTTATATAGAAGGTTGCTGGAGCAACTTGAGAGTTTGAAGTGATGTGTGCATTGGTTTGTGTGATGTGGATAAGGTGGTAAATGAGAGGATGACACATGGAAGGGCAAGTGGGCACACTTGACCCACTTGTGGGGTAAATATCCTCTTAATATAAAATAATGATTTTTAAATTAATAAATCCTTGAGAAATAAATAAAATATGAGTTCTGGGGTTTTAAAATGATAAAATATGGATTTGGGTGAAAATCTCACGTTAAAATCATGAAAAACGGGCTTAAAACGAAGTCGTGGTCGAAAACCGGGTGAAAATGGGCGATCTGCGAGGCTTCTCGGATCAGGGGCCGAAGGTGCGAGGAGGAGGGACCGAAGGGTCTCGGTTCGGTCTGCTGAGCTTCGGTCCGAGAGGCTTCTAACAAGGTTCGCTTCTGACAGGAGGGTTCGGCTCCGAGAGGGTTCGGTCCTATTAGAAGGGTTCGGCCCTAAGAGGTTCGGTTCCTAAGAGGTTCGGTTCCTAAAAGGGGTTTCGGCCCTATTTAGCTGTTTTTCGATATAACTCCCCGTTTCGAGCGGTTTTTGGCCAAGTTAAGGGTCGGGATGACTATAAAAAGTTGAGAGAGATTTTGAGAGAGATTTGGGAGAGATTTCACATACTTGGAGAGATTTGGGAGAGATTTCACATACTTGGAGAGATTTGGGAGAGATTTAACCATAGCCATTATTATCGTATAATCTCGTAATGCAAGGTTCGTGAACCTCGTTATACTTCGTTAATGATCGTTTTAAGTCCCCAAAAGGGTCCTTAGTCGTGTTTTGATGCGTTTAACTCCCTTTTTAGGGTTTTTACATTGTTAACACATAGATTCTTCGAGACACTTGAATTTTTGACATACAAATGCACATTTTTATACATAGAATAACTTTTTAACATACAAGTACTAGTTAAGTTTGACCGGTTTGACTTGTTGACTTTGACTTGAATTTGGCGGTTGTCACATCCGCCCGGCATCGGACCGAAATCCGGAACTAGCTTGGGCCCCGCCCACTACATCGGGCCCCGCCCGGCATCAAACCGAAGTCTAGAACTAGCCTGGGCCCCGTCCACTACATCGGGCCCCGCCCGGCATCGGACCGAAGTCCGATGCTAACTGAACATAGCATAGCATAATCATAACTACTGGCATAAACACATATACTGCATACTGCATCGGACCGAAGTCCGGAACTCATATCACAAAAACATGCTTGAATCACAAAGACATCAAGCACACTGAACTACTGCATCAGACCGAAGTCTGGAACTACTGCTAACTAAACGGGCCAGCATTGTGGCCGTAGACCCGTTCCTACTGGAAGGAAACTCACCTCGTAACGCTGGCTACTGAGGTGCTAAATCAGAGACTGTTTGACTGCTGCTCCGGAACTCCCCGGCTACAAATCCCATAAGGCATCCTCCTAGATCCTTAGTCCTATTCTAGCATGCTGTTCTACTGAAACTGGAACTGATAATTTTAACATAAACTTGTATGGGTAATTTGGGAGTACTTACTTGAGCTCGGCTGATTGCATGCACCACACCCTTTTCTCCTTTCCAAAAACTCTTTTCTTTTTAAGTTTCTTTTTTTCAAAATCCTCTTGAAAACATTTTTCTTTTGAAAATCTTTTTACCATTTCCTTAGTTTGAGTCCAGTCACACCCGAGAGTGTGCCTGAATCCCTCAAACCAAGGCTCTGATACCAACTTGTAACATCCCAAAATACGACCTAAAAATTTTTGTTTTAATATTACTAAAAATCACATAGCCGAATGTCAAACATACTAAGAACCATAAAATGAGTAACTCAAAAGTCAACTAACTGTGTCAAACAAATACTGTATCAATCATATCAAAATATCTGAATAAAACTCCCAGGATAAAACTGAAGTTGTGGTGTGTGCCATGCCATCATCCCGAGCTCTTCCCCTTACTTGCGGAAGTACCTGAAACCAAAAACTGAAACTGTAAGCACGAAGCTTAGTGAGTTCCCCCAAACTACCTCATACCATACAATGACATGTAAGCAAATACTGGGCCCCGCCCACTGCATCGGGCCCCGCCCGACATCGGATCGAAATCCGGAACTAGCTTGGGCCCCGACCACTACATCAGGCCCCGCCCGGCATCGGACCGAAGTCCGAAACTAGCCTGGGCCCCGCCCACTACATCGGGCCCCGCCCAGCATCGGACCGAAGTCCGATGCTAACTGAACATAGCATAGCATAATCATAACTACTGGCATAAACACATATACTGCATACTGCATCGGACCGAAGTCCGGAACTCATATCACAAAAACATGCTTGAATAACAAAGACATCAAGCACACTGAACTACTGCATCAGACCGAAGTCTGGAACTACTGCTAACTAAACGGGCCGGCATTGTGGCTGTAGACCCGTTCCTACTGGAAGGAAACTCACCTCTTAACGCTGGCTGCTGAGGTGCTAAATCTGAGACTGTCTGACTGTGCTTCGGAACTCCCCGACTACAAATCCCATAAACACTAAATCAAATACAGATAACTAATCTCAGGGTAAAATGACTATTTTACCCCTGGTCAGAGTCAACTTCCTGGTCAAAGTCAACTTCCTGGTTGACCGGACTCGCCGAGTTGGGCCGCCAACTCGCCGAGTCCCTTTCATCCGTTCTAGTCCTATACTCGCTTCTATTCGTCAAGTTTGGCAAGGACTCGACGAGTTCCTCTTCGATACATACAACAAGTCTAACTTCATCCGACTCGCCAAGTTGTATGAACAACTCGTCGAGTTCTCCTTCATCATATGAACACGTCCAGTCTGCGACTCGCCGAGTCGTAAGAACAACTCGTCGAGCCTGAAGAACAACTCGCCGAGTTGAAGAACAACTCGCCGAGTCCCAAGCATGCTATTACTATAAAGTCGATTCAGTGCTTCCAAATCATAGATCTGAGCTTCTAGGACTGGTTTTACACGTAAAGTTTCCAACTTTACGTGCATGCACAAGGGTATGAGGCTAAAATACCCAAAATCATCAAGTACTAAGCACCTAGGGTTTGGAACAAGGCCATGATTGCATAAAGGTGGCTATAATGAGCTCCTGGAGTTCAATAAAGTACAGATCTAAGGTTTCCATCCAAAGGAAAGTCCATATCTCAAGTTTTGAATCATATAAGGCTCCATGGAAGACATAACAAGCATAAAAGAGGGTTTAATGGAGGAATACACAAGGTAATAACTTTATTACCTGAATGAGAAACAGATGGAGGCTAACTCTTGGATCTCCTTTCTCTTCTATGGACCTTCTTTCCTTCCTTCTCTTCCAAAGCTTCCAAACTAGCACAAACACACTCAAGCTCAACAATGGGGGCTAGGGTTTACAGGGGAAATGCTCTAAGGGTGCTGGAGGCTGGGGTGGGAGGCTATAATGACGTTTATATAGGGTACAAACCTTGAAATTAGGGCTTCATCCAGACAGGCAGACTCGCCGAGTCCCTTCATATGGACTCGCCGAGTAGCCAACTTAAATTGCGTGATCATCCCGTCTCTACTCGACGAGTCGGGCTACAGACTCGTCGAGTACCCCTTAAGAAATGAAAATTACTTTATTAAAGCACATACCAGGAATGGGGCGTTACAATTCTCCCCCACTTATCTTAGACTTCGTCCTCAAAGTCTGCTGCTGCCGAATCTATAAATATCTCTGGATAATGCTCCCTCATCTCCTCATCGGTCTCCCACGTCCACTCTAAACCCTTTCGGTGCTGCCACTGCACCTTCACTAGTTGGACTACCTTGTTCCTCAAGGTCTTCGTTTTCCGATCTAAGATCGCAACGGGTCTCTCAATATAATTCAGGCCGCTATCAACCTGAATATCCTCCAAGGGTACAACTGCTGACTCGTCCTCCAAACACTTCCTCAACTGAGAAACAAGGAAAGTGTTGTGGATCTGGCTAAGCTCTGCTGGAAGATCCAACCGATAAGAAACCCGACCCACCTGGGCCAAAACCCTAAACGGACCAATGAACCTGGGGCCCAACTTGCCCCTCTTTTGGAACCTGATAACACCCTTCCAGGGTGATACCTTCAGGAGGACCATATCGCCCACCTGAAACTCCAAATCCGAACGTCTCCTGTCGGCGTAACTCTTCTGCCGACTCTACGTAGTCTGCAGTCTGCTACAGACCTGCTGGATCAACTCTGTGGTCTTGAGTACCACCTCTGTACTCCCCATGACTCGCTGACCGACCTCACCCCAACAAATCAGGGTCCTACACTTCCTTCCGTAAAGCATCTCGAAAGGAGGGCGGTCAATACTGGCATGATAGTTGTTGTTATACGAAAATTCCGCTAACAGAAGATACGTATCCCAACTGCCACCGAAATCTAGCACACATGCCCGAAGCATGTCCTCGAGAGTTTGAATCGTCCTCTCGCTCTGTCCATCCGTCTGAGGGTGGAAAGCAGTGCTGAAATGGAGACGAGTCCCCATCTCGTCATGAAATCGCTTCCAAAACCTGGAAGTGAACCGAACGTCTCGATCTGATACTACTGATACGCGCACTCCATGCCGTGCCACTACCTCGCGCACATAAATATCTGCTAGATTCTCGGCCGATATGCTCTCCTGAATCGGTATGAAATGCGCGCTCTTGGTCAGCCGATCCACTATGACCCAAATCGCATCAACTCCACGTGCGGTCCTGGGAAGCTTAGTGATGAAATCCATAGTGATATCCTCCCATTTCCACACGGGAATGTCTAACGGCTGCATCTTGCCATGGGGTCTCTGATGTTCCGCCTTGACCTTCCTGCAGGTCAGGCATCTCTCCACGTAACAAGCTACGTCCCGCTTCATGTAGGGCCACCAATAATCGGGTTGAAGATCTCTATACATCTTCGTCGGCCCTGGATGGATGGAGAACCGAGACTTGTAGGCCTCATCCATCAGTACCTGTCGTACTCCTCCCCAGTACGGTACCCAAACACTCCCATGAAGGGTCAACAATCCTCGACTGTCATAGTCAAAGTAAGCTACTCGGCCCACAATCCTCTCACACTTCTGCCTCTCCTCTTTCAGGCCCTCCACCTATGCCCTCTGATCTGCTCCAACAATGGAGTAATCATTGTCATCCTCAGACAAATATCCCTGATCGGGGCGGCTACCGCCTTGCGGCGCAGGGCGTCGGCCACTACGTTGGCCTTACCCAGGTGATAAAGGATCTCACAGTCATAATCCTTTACCACATCTAACCATCGACGCTGCCTCATGTTCAGATTCGGCTGATCCATGAGGTATCTCAAACTCTTGTGATCCGTGTAAATGATACAGCGGACCCCATAGAGGTAATGTCTCCAAATATTGAGGGCAAACACTACTGCCCCCAACTCCAAGTCATGCGTCGGATAGTTAGCCTCGTGAGGCTTCAACTGTCTGGAGGCGTAAGCTATCACATGGCCTCGCTGCATCAAAACCGCTCCCATACCTGTGATCGAAGCATCACAGTAGACTATAAAGTCCTCTACTCCCTCTGGCAGGGTAAGAATCAGCGCCTCGCACAATCTCTGTCTGAGGGTCTCAAATGCTGCCTGCTGCTCAGACCCCCAGCGGAACACCACCGACTTCTTGGTCAGTCGGGTGAGCGGAACTGCTATCTTGGATAAATCCTGAATGAATCTCCTATAGTACCCTGCCAGTCTTAGGAAGCTCCGAATCTCAGTTGGAGATCTCGGGACCTCCCACTGCATCACGGCCTCTATCTTGGCCGGATCCACTAGTATACCCTTCTGGTTGACGAGGTGTCCAAGGAACTGCACCTCGCGCAACCAGAACTCGCACTTGGAGAACTTCGCGTAAAGTCTCTCCCTCCTCAGCGTCTCTAGCACCTCTCTCAGATGCTCCTCGTGCTGCTCCTGAGTCTTGGAATAAACCAAGATGTCATCAATGAACACTATCACAGATCGATCCAACATCGGTCTGCATACGTGGTTCATGAGGTCCATGAACGCGGCTGGAGCGTTGGTGAGCCCGAACGGCATCACCACAAACTCATAATGACCATAGCGGGTCCTAAAAGCGGTCTTCTGCACATCCTCATCCCTGACCCGCATCTGGTGATATCCTGACCATAGATCAATCTTGGAGAACCAAGATGCTCCCTGAAGCTGGTCAAACAAGTCGTCTATCCTCGGGAGTGGGTAACGTTTCTTCACCGTTACCTTGTTCAACTCCCGGTAATCTATGCACATACGGTGCGACCCATCCTTCTTCCTCACGAAAAGGATCGGGGCTCCCCATGGTGAACTACTCGGCCTGATGAAACCCTTGTCTAGCAGCTCCTGCAGCTGCGTAGACAACTCCTGGATCTCTGGAGGATCCAGTGGATATGGTGCCTTGGCTATCGGAGCCGCAACCGGAACCAGGTCAATCCGAAACTCGACCTGTCTTTCCGGAGGTATCCCAGGTAAGTCCTCTGGGAATACGTCCGGGTACTCTCGTACTACTGGTACATCATCAACGGTCGCCTTACCCTTCTCTCGGGCATCTATAACATAGGCGACGTACCCTGCACAACCCTGCTGAACATAGCGCCTCACTCTCGCTGCTGAACACAGAATCGGTCTGCGCTGTGGCCTCTCGCCCTGAATCACTAACTCTCCCCCACTGGGAGTGCAAACCCTCACTAGCTGCAGCTCACAATCAATCACTGCCCCATTGGGGCTCAGCCAATCCATACCCACTATAACCTTATTCCCTCGCAGGGGAATGGGAACCAAGTCCACTGAAAACTGCTCATCAAATAACTGCAGCGAACACGCCCTATGTACCCTTGCAAACCTGACGGTCCTGTCATCAGCTATCTCAACCTCGAGTGGACAATCCAGCTCCCCCGGAGCTCTACTAAACCTCTTGCTAAGCGCAAGTGAAACAAATGATCGGTTAGCCCCCGAGTCAAACAATATTGTCGCTGAAATGTCGTTCACTAAGAACGACCCTATATGAAAATATATAACCATGAGAAAACAATCAGTATCAATAAAGAGGTAAGAGAAAATACTTACCCGTCACCACATCAGGAGTCGCTCGCGCCTCCTCTGCTGTCATCTGAAAAGCTCTACTCTTCGCCACTGGCGTCTCACCCCGGCCCTGGCGGCCGTCTGTAATCCTCAAAGTAGCAGGGGCAGGTGCTGCCACCTTCCCTGCTGCTGCTAAACTCGGGCACTGGGACTTTTTATGTCTCCTCTGATTGCAATGAAAGCAAATCATATCTGATGTTGTGGTGGTAGTAGTAGTAGCTGTACAGTCTCTGCTCATATGCCCAGTCCGGCCGCACTTAAAGTAACCGGGACTCCCTGCCTTGCACACCCCATCGTGCACTCTCCCACACTTGCCACACCGACTGTGGCTCTACTGTCCTCTAGGTCTGTGATCCGATACCTTGGTCTTTTTGCCCGAACTCCCTATGCCAGATACCGCCTCTGGCTTCCTCTTCTTCTCCATATCTAAATCTATCTCTCTCTCACGAGCCCTCGCAATCATATCATCCAGCGTTTTACAGCTGGACCGGCTCACAAACTGGCGGATATCACTCCGCAACATCTCATGATAACGGGCCTTCTTCATTTCCTCATCAGCTGCATACTGAGGAACGAGAAGAGCCCTCTCCCGAACTTGGCGGTGATCTCCGCCACTGTCTCTGAAGTCTGGGTGAGATCCTGAAACTCCCTAGCTAACTGCTGCACCTCAATAACTGGTGCAAACTCGGCTCTGAACCTGGTAGAAAAATCAGCACAGGTCATCGCATCAATAGCTGCGTCATCCCCGATAACATGCCTAATCTCCTCCCACCAATCTCGTGCCCTGTCCTTCAGGAGACAGGATGCTAGTCTGACCTTGTCCCCCTCGAGACATCTGCTGATGCAGAATGCATTGGCGACATCCGCCAACCACCTGGTACTCGCAATGGGATCTCGTACCCCATGGTAATCTGGAGCTCCACAAGCCCGGAACTCCCTGAAGGTGAGTGTGCGCGACCCCATCATAACCGCCACCTCAACACGGAAAGTGCTCAACCTCTCGTCCATCAGCTCTAAAATACCCTCCTTGATCGAACCGAAGATCACAGGAGTCTGCTCAAGTATGGTGCGAGTAATCTCTGAAGAGAGAAACTCCCTAGTCTGCTCGTCCAACTGCCCGGCCTCCGGGCTTGATCCTGATCCCTCACCGGCACCTGAACTGCCGACTGCTGGTCTAGGGCGTAAAACCACCATTCAGAAAACACATTATGACAAACGTCAGAAACACTGATATATCTCGAGGGATCGCTACTACTACAAGTTTCCTGGTCTCATCTCAGCTTTCCTTGGTTCAAGTACGGATCCTCTGCTTTCAGTAGTACGGGCCCATACTACCTTCCACATCTATCCGTACTTTTCTCAAGTACTGCCTTGACTCCACCAAGTCACTTCTACTGCTACTAATCTCTGCTACTCTCATCCTAGGCTTGCCCTAGGGAAATCTCTGACTCCACCCAATCCAGTCCTCAGCTGCTGAAGGCCTCCTTGTAATGCCAATTAGCCATCGCCTGAATACCATCACATGTGACGAGGCTCAGATAATCCTTCGAGTAAAAGACTCGTCCCTACAACGGTTAGACTCAGACAAGAGCTGCGCAATAGGGCCAAATCCAGCACTCTGAGATTATTCAACCCTGATCACATGTGACGTGACGTATTCACCCAATGGCTAACTCCTATCACTCCGAGTCCTACAAAGCACGAAGCAAGCAACATTCGGACACGGGGAAACTACTCAAGCAAATCTATCCTCATAACGAGAAACTGTACTAGCATACAATGCTAAGCTCATACTATCAGGCATAACCTAAACAGGCTATCCTACTGCTGTCTACTCAATACTAGCATGCAATTCTCATAAAGCTGACACACATACAACAGGCACATAAGGCATCCTCCTAGATCCTTAGTCCTATTCTAGCATGTTGTTCTACTGAAACTGGAACTGATAATTTTAACATAAACTTGTATGGGTAATTTGGGAGTACTTACTTGAGCTCGGCTGATTGCATGCACCACACCCTTTTCTCCTTTCCAAAAACTCTTTTCTTTTTAAGTTTCTTTTTTTCAAAATCCTCTTGAAAACATTTTTCTTTTGAAAATCTTTTTACCATTTCCTTAGTTTGAGTCCAGTCACACCCGAGAGTGTGCCTGAATCCCTCAAACCAAGGCTCTGATACCAACTTGTAACATCCCAAAATACGACCCAAAAATTTTTGTTTTAATATTACTAAAAATCACATCGTCGAATGTCAAACATACTAAGAACCATAAAATGAGTAACTCAAAAGTCAACTAACTGTGTCAAACAAATACTGTATCAATCATATCAAAATATCTGAATAAAACTCCCAGGATAAAACTGAAGTTGTGGTGTGTGCCATGCCATCATCCCGAGCTCTTCCCCTTACTTGCGGAAGTACCTGAAACCAAAAACTGAAACTGTAAGCACGAAGCTTAGTGAGTTCCCCCAAACTACCTCATACCATACAATGACATGTAAGCAAATACTGGGCCCCGCCCACTGCATCGGGCCCCGCCCGACATCGGATCGAAATCCGGAACTAGCTTGGGCCCCGCCCACTACATCAGGCCCCGCCCGGCATCGGACCGAAGTCCGAAACTAGCCTGGGCCCCGCCCACTATATCGGGCCCCGCCCGGCATCGGACCGAAGTCCGATGCTAACTGAACATAGCATAGCATAATCATAACTACTGGCATAAACACATATACTGCATACTGCATCGGACCGAAGTCCGGAACTCATATCACAAAAACATGCTTGAATAACAAAGACATCAAGCACACTGAACTACTGCATCAGACCGAAGTCTGGAACTACTGCTAACTAAACGGGCCGGCATTGTGGCTGTAGACCCGTTCCTACTGGAAGGAAACTCACCTCGTAACGCTGGCTGCTGAGGTGCTAAATCTGAGACTGTCTGACTGTTGCTCCGGAACTCCCCGACTACAAATCCCATAAACACTAAATCAAATACAGATAACTAATCTCAGGGTAAAATGACTATTTTACCCCCTGGTCAGAGTCAACTTCCTGGTTGACCGGACTCGCCGAGTTGGGCCGCCAACTCGCCGAGTCCCTTTCATCCGTTCTAGTCCTATACTCGCTTCTATTCGTCAAGTTTGGCAAGGACTCGACGAGTTCCTCTTCGATACATACAACAAGTCTAACTTCATCCGACTCGCCAAGTTGTATGAACAACTCGTCGAGTTCTCCTTCATCATATGAACACGTCCAGTCTGCGACTCGCCGAGTCGTAAGAACAACTCGTCGAGCCTGAAGAACAACTCGCCGAGTTGAAGAACAACTCGCCGAGTTGAAGAACAACTCGCCGAGTCCCAAGCATGCTATTACTATAAAGTCGATTCAGTGCTTCCAAATCATAGATCTGAGCTTCTAGGACTGGTTTTACACGTAAAGTTTCCAACTTTACGTGCATGCACAAGGGTATGAGGCTAAAATACCCAAAATCATCAAGTACTAAGCACCTAGGGTTTGGAACAAGGCCATGATTGCATAAAGGTGGCTATAATGAGCTCCTGGAGTTCAATAAAGTCCAGATCTAAGGTTTCCATCCAAAGGAAAGTCCATATCTCAAGTTTTGAATCATATAAGGCTCCATGGAAGACATAACAAGCATAAAAGAGGGTTTAATGGAGGAATACACAAGGTAATAACTTTATTACCTGAATGAGAAACAGATGGAGGCTAACTCTTGGATCTCCTTTCTCTTCTATGGACCTTCTTTCCTTCCTTCTCTTCCAAAGCTTCCAAACTAGCACAAACACACTCAAGCTCAACAATGGGGGCTAGGGTTTACAGGGGAAATGCTCTAAGGGTGCTGGAGGCTGGGGTGGGAGGCTATAATGACGTTTATATAGGGTACAAACCTTGAAATTAGGGCTTCATCCAGACAAGCAGACTCGTCGAGTCCCTTCATATGGACTCGCCGAGTAGCCAACTTAAATTGCGTGATCATCCCGTCTCTACTCGACGAGTCGGGCTACAGACTCATCGAGTACCCCTTAAGAAATGAAAATTACTTTATTAAAGCACATACCAGGAATGGGGCGTTACAATTCTCCCCCACTTATCTTAGACTTCGTCCTCAAAGTCTGCTGCTGCCGAATCTATAAATATCTCTGGATAATGCTCCCTCATCTCCTCCTCGGTCTCCCACGTCCACTCTGAACCCTTTCGGTGCTGCCACTGCACCTTCACTAGTTGGACTACCTTGTTCCTCAAGGTCTTCGTTTTCCGATCCAAGATCGCAACGGGTCTCTCAATATAATTCAGGCCGCTATCAACCTGAATATCCTCCAAGGGTACAACTGCTGACTCGTCCTCCAAACACTTCCTCAACTGAGAAACATGGAAAGTGTTGTGGATCTGGCTAAGCCTGCTGGAAGATCCAACCGATAAGCAACCCGACCCACCTGGGCCAAAACCCTAAACGGACCAATGAACCTAGGGCCCAACTTGCCCCTCTTTCGGAACCTGATAACACCCTTCCAGGGTGATACCTTCAGGAGGACCATATCGCCCACCTGAAACTCCAAATCCGAACGTCTCCTGTCGGCGTAACTCTTCTGCCGACTCTGCGCAGTCTACAGTCTGCTACGGACCTGCTGGATCAACTCTGTGGTCTTGAGTACCACCTCTGTACTCCCCAGGACTCGCTGACCGACCTCACCCCAACCAATCGGGGTCCTACACTTCCTTCCGTAAAGCATCTCGAAAGGAGGGCGGTCAATACTGGCATGATAGCTGTTGTTATACGAAAATTCCGCTAACGAAAGATACGTATCCCAACTGCCACCGAAATCTAGCACACATGCCCGAAGCATGTCCTCGAGAGTCTGAATCGTCCTCTCGCTCTGTCCATCCGTCTGAGGGTGGAAAGTAGTGCTGAAATGGAGACGAGTCCCCATCTCGTCATGAAATCGCTTCCAAAACCTGGAAGTGAACCGAACGTCTGGATCTGATACTTCTGATACGGGCACTCCATGTCGTGCCACTACCTCGCGCACATAAATATCGACTAGCTTCTCGGCCGATATGCTCTCCTGAATCGGTATGAAATGCGCGCTCTTGGTCAGCCGATCCACTATGACCCAAATCGCATCAACTCCACGTGCGGTCCTGGGAAGCTTAGTGATGAAATCCATAGTGATATCCTCCCATTTCCACACGGGAATGTCTAACGGCTGCATCTTGCCATGGGGTCTCTGATGTTCCGCCTTGACCTTCCTGCAGGTCAGGCATCTCTCCACGTAACAAGCTACGTCCCGCTTCATGCAGGGCCACCAATAATCGGGTCGAAGATCTCTATACATCTTCGTCGCCCCTGGATGGATGGAGAACCGAGACTTGTGGGCCTCATCCATCAGTACCTGCCGTACTCCTCCCCAGTACGGTACCCAAACTCTCCCATGAAGGGTCAACAATCCTTGACTGTCATAGTCAAAGGAAGCTACTCGGCCCACAATCCTCTCACACTTCTGCCTCTCCTCTTTCAGGCCCTCCACCTATGCCCCTCTGATCTGCTCCAACAATGGAGTAATCACTGTCATCCTCAGACAAATATCCCTGATCGGGGCGGCTACCGCCTTGCGGCTCAGAGCGTCGGCCACTACGTTGGCCTTACCTGGGTGATAAAGGATCTCACAGTCATAATCCTTTACCACATCTAACCATCGACGCTGCCTCATGTTCAGATTCAGCTGATCCATAAGGTACCTCAAACTCTTGTGATCCGTGTAAATGATACAGCGGACCCCATAGAGGTAATGTCTCCAAATATTGAGGGCAAACACTACTGCCCCCAACTCCAAGTCATGCGTCGGATAGTTAGCCTCGTGAGGCTTCAACTGTCTGGAGACGTAAGCTATCACATGGCCTCGCTGCATCAAAACCGCTCCCAGACAGGCAGACTCGCCGAGTCCCTTCATATGGACTCGCCGAGTAGCCAACTTAAATTGCGTGATCATCCCGTCTCTACTCGACGAGTCGGGCTACAGACTCGTCGAGTACCCCTTAAGAAATGAAAATTACTTTATTAAAGCACATACCAGGAATGGGGCGTTACAAATATACAGTCAAACGTGAAATTTACTAAATATGCAATATATTGTTACTATTGAATTTATAAATGATTTACCAAAACATGTTCAGACGCAATGATTTTCACACAACACGGAAACAAACTTATAAACTATAATAAGTATAGTTTGTGGAAGAAGGATACTAATTTACGAAGTACAGGTTACAACACGGAAACAAACTTATAAACTATAATAGGTATATTTTATGGAACAAAGATACTATGTTACAAAGTACATGTTAACATATAAACAAAAGGGTTTTCAGTTAACGTATAAACTAAAAGGGTTTTCAGTTATTACTCGTAAAACGTTGAAGCAATTTGTGAGATGTGTTCGTGTACTTATCTAAGTACTGGTAAAAGTCATGACTTATAACCAGAGTCTCTTGTAGGGAGAGCGAAATATTTGTGTATAGATCTATTTGGGACCGACAATCCCACACCCCAACTGTTAGCTACAGTAGGCCGGCAGGACTGGGGTGACAAATGTCGTTAACATTCTGACGCCTGAAGAACACCGCGATCAGGCCGACTGGGTTAGTATGGTTATAAGAACTCACAAGGAGAAAACAACGACTTATTTATGAATAATATATTTTCAAATAATTGTATTTGAATATTAACTTTATATTCAGATTTCAGGGCAAAACCCAATTTCAAATAGTTTTACTTATGAATAAAACTAAGTATCATTAAATTAAGTATAGTAATTATACTTGTACTTTTCGGTCTTGGAACATTTAAGACTACGAACCGGTTTAATGGAAAAATATAGGATTTTCCAGGATAAACATCATTATTTTACAATTAAACAGTTTACAATTTGACTTTCTGAAAAAAGATACAATTACTTACCGAAAACTATGCTTTACAACAGAAAGGGTGGAACTAGGAATATTTTTATGAAAGATTTAACACTTATTTACAAACTAGTATAACATAAAGAACCCCTAATTGTTAATTCTATGATTCTTTAGCATATACATCAGAGTTATATATAAATAATATCCGATAGGCAGTGGAATGTGTGATTTCCGCCTTACTTCTTGTTCCTTGTTTGGTTGTGGGATTAGGGTAGAATCACCCAATCAACTGTATGTTCGATATTAGTCATATATAATTAGTATACACTAAGTAATCATAGGAGACAACAGTATGGGTCACACCAATTACATGAATCAGAACCTCGAATCACAAGTTATAAACATAAGAAACTTATACTTTTTGGTCTCAAAGTACTAAGACTACGATTTATTTACTAAAAAAATATTGGATTTTCTGGAAGAACACAGTAACGTTTTCAATAACAAAGAAGATATTTTTTCCAAAAAAATACATATGAACTCACCAACTTTAATGTTGAGACTTTTTCAAACCACTTGTATTCTCAGGAAAGTTAGTAGACAGGTACTCTTTTAGACGTTTTGAAGATGGAGCATAGTAGCATTTCGTCTTATCTTTTGCTATAGTATTAATATTAAACAAGTAATGTTTTGAATACAATGTAAATACTATGTTATCAATAAAATGGTTGTTGTTGCTTTGATTACTATTATTCAATTGTTGTGATACTGTACATGACGTCCTCCGCCCCCGAACGTTTCTGCCGTTCTGGTTTGGGGGTGTGACAAGAATAGACAATCTTGAGTTGAAATTGAAAATGTTACTATTGATAGGGATTATGTAAGAACAAATAATAGTGCTTTGATGAAACAACGTAACATTTACTGCAATTCTGCTAAGAGATTGTATGTTAAACTAACAGATTTACATCATTCCTCTGACATTAGTAAGGAACAGCATTCCTTTTTGGTTTTATAATCATTTTTCGATTAGAAAAAGGGGGAGGGAATTAAATATGGGAATTCGAAATTTGAATTTTTCATATTACGCGGACTTGAAGACCAAAGTGACCTTGAGCAACGAAGTTTATAAAGTGATTCGTTTGGAGATTCGGAAGTGATTAGTTCATGATGGGGTTGGACTTATTGAAGATTTTTGGGGTGTGATTTTATACTCAAAATTGGGTAATCTTGTCGAGGTTTGGATACTCCTAATTGCCTTTTGATGCTCTGTTTGGAAGGAGTCACACTCTAGAACCCGGATTGGAAGGTCATTGAAGAATTGAAGATTATAAGTTCATTATTACACGTGTCACGCTTGAGGCTTGGTTCGTGAAGTTGCTCAATTTTGGAAGATTGAAGTGGGTCATCCATTCCTAACTTTTACGAGGATAATGTTAGGGTGCAAAGTTATGCATGTATGACTTTGTAGTGGTTTGACTTTTATAGACCCACATGCATGTGGTAGTATAGCCTTGTGACATGAGAGCTTGATAGATAGATAGATAGATAGAGAGAGAGATGTAAACACCTCTATATATAGTGGGTTTCATACCACTTGTAGAGGTGTGCTTGAGAAATGTAGTTCATAGTGACTAGTGAGTGAGGTATTTATGGAGTTCTAGTCTAGTACCTTTTTGCACTCATTTACTATGATCGAATACACCTTTTAGCACCCAAATCACCATGTTCTTTGTGTGTTCTTTAATTCCTCATGCCAAATCAAATGCTCTTAATTCACATCAGGTACTAGTTTTTACAAGAAATTGTTAAACATGAATAATAGCTATTCATAAACACAAATTGTTCACAATAATGGTAAAAATCATCTATGACTTGAGAAATGTGAAATCTCTCATTGATGAGTTCTTGAAGGCTTCTAGTTAAACCATCAACTATCAAAATGTTATATTAGATCTGGAATTTGACAAATGACTTAGAGTCGTGAACATTGAGATGTAATCCATGTTTAATAATCAAGTATGGGCTTGATTAATCTTCCTCTCTATAAGAGATTCTTCTAAAAAGAATATATACATGGATATATATACACATTTAGTAATACTTGTTGTATAAGGATTTTCTCATACTCATATCATTGACTATGGTCCTTATCATACTCATGACATTGACTATGATCAAACATTTTCACAAGTAGCTATGATTAGATTAACAAGGATATTATTTACTATAACATTATGTTCTTAATATGAGATATAACAATTAGATTTCAAGAAAGACCTTTTTTCTTAATAGACATCTACTAGAAGATATCTATATGCCTTAGCCTAGAGGTTTTCTTGATCCATGTTATCCTAGCCAAATGTGTAAGGCGTAAGATCCACTTGTGGATATAAAGTAAACATCTTAAGACTGGAAAAGTCATTTTAATATAAAGATACAAGGTATGCTTTTATATCAAAATGAAAATAACATGTGTGTTTACTAAGGACTAGTGGGAGGATAGTGATATTCCTAATCTTGTATGACTGTGACATATTTAATCATTTGAAATAACATTCCGACTATGCAAGGTCGTTTTCACCATGAATCAGAAAGTATTTCTAAAATGAAAGACTTAGGAATGACAATATACATTCTTGGAATGTAAAATATATAGAAATAGATAAATATGAATGTTGAAAGTTTTAAACTCTTTTGCATGAATTAACAATATCTTGAATGAGGTCAAGATACAATATTCCTTTGAATGATTCTTTGCATTGTTAAATGACACATTTTTGAGTCTGTCTCAAAGGACCTAACACATAGGTTTGAGCTAGATGAAATGATTTATATTTTTTTTTGTTTGGCAAATGAATCCGACATTTATGTCATATCATGAGATACAAAATTGAATACATGGTTAAGTCACTAGATGACTGTGAGAACATTATAAGAGTACTTAAGAAGAGCTAAGAGAATGTATATATGAGATAATTAGTTTAAAATAAAATCTTAATGTAAAGAGCTACATATGATTTTGATTTCTAAATAAATATAGAAAATTATGAATTATAATTGGATTATGACTTCATTGTGGAATGAAGAGTAAGTTTAATTGGAATGAGGTCCAAGCAAAACACAATGACACAATCTACTACAAAATAAGAATACACAACTTTTAAAGTTGAAGTCAAATATGATTGGATGAATGAGTTCATTGAAAAACTATGTTGATTTCTGCCATTCAAGGATCACATAGAAATCTTTGTGACTTCGAGATTTCACTTAATCAAGCTAAGAGACTCTATGTCGTGAAAGAACACCAATCATATTCTCCAAGATATTTAACTATACCTAGAGTAAAAGTCAAATATGGAGATGATAGTATTTGTGAAATTCACACAAATTAAATTTAGTCGGACCCATTAATAACGTCTTTCCTTTTAAGCTAAGTATGAGTGGTCACACTTCAGCCAGAAGACTTTTATTATTCTAGAAACAAGATTTTGCTTTGGATTTAGTATTTGGATATTGGAACATTGTAACAACAACTACTACATAATGTTTTGATATATTGGGATATGATCATCACATTAATACTTGTTGTGTTCTATATTAACATGTTTAATCCATGAATAATTTTATTCTAAAAGGTTCATAGTCGATTGTAATTATGGGAGCAATTATAAAGTAAGACTAATATGAATTGGATTGGTTGACTCTCACTATATGGAAGTAGGCAAGCAGTTGTAACCAAGTTTCATAGGTACTTGTTAGAGAACTAGTATTGAATGGACCCGCATCAAGATCAACTTATAGATCGCAATCATGAGTGACACTTCATTAAAAGATACTATATTTGTATCCTTAACACCTGAGATTCATAGTGCGACTTAAGTATAGGGAGTACTGTGCTTTGATATGGTCAAACGCTGATCCTTAACCGGGCAGTTATAAAAGCCATTTTCAGGTATGGAGTGAACTATGCAAGAGGCTTTTGTAGTCAAGATGGGATTTTTTCCTCTTATGTGTTAAGAGTTAGACATCTAACGCGCGTTACCCATAATTGAATTACAAATGAGATTGATTGCGATCCAAGGCTCATGTTCAACAAGATGTTTGTAACAAAGGGATAATTGATAAACTTACCTTAATACAACAATTTAGGCTTTAAGCTTTTGGGAATTGGATGTTGATGAATGGAATTCTTCTTCATCTATTATTGGGGGCAGTGAAATGTTGCTAGACGTTCACCACTGTCTATATCAATCTATGATGAGTCTTTTGCAAGTGGGAGATTGAAAGATCTAGTATGCCCAAGAGTCATTCTAGAATGATATTGATAATAACATATGATCATATATGGTCACACCTTATAGCAAGTTACCGTTAATTGATTATTTATTAGTATAATTTGACTATTAATAAATATATCAACACTTGTATTTAATTGGAAAATTATTATTTCATTGAAATAATATTTTACTAATTGGGAATTTATTATTTACGGAAATAATATTTATTAGAGAAATAACAACTTATGAAATATATCATAAAGTATGATTATTTATAAGATATATATATATATATATATATATATATATCTTAATAAACTAGCTAGAGTTTATTTATATATAAATTATGATCTTATATATAAAAGAGATAATTTTATATATAAATAGTTATATCTTTTATACATATATGATAGAAATCAATTATATAAATGATAGCCTTTTATATAATTGGATTTATATGAGTATACCTTTAACTAGTTATGAATAAAGAAAGGAGCACATCACTTTTTTGTCCCCTTGACCATAATTTCGTGTATGGCTCTCAAAAAGGGCAAGATTTATTTTCCTTTCTTTATTCTACATCCCATGCTTGTTAGAAAGATGGTCCGTGCTTTTGCTTTATGTCAACATCTTTTGTCTACATTGGATGGAGGATAAAAGAGTGGTCTTGCAAGTAAATGAGACTAGTTCTTAGAAAGCTTAATACCTCTCCTTTTGAAGAGTAAAACCGAGAGCATAAAGCTCTTAATGGGGCTGCCAAATTTCGAAATTTGCAAGCCCTTATTCCCTCTTTCCTTCTTGCATTTTGATGTTAGACAAAGTCTCTTAGTTGCTTCACCTTAGAACATATATTTGGTGTATATTTCTAAGGCTTATGAACAACCAATACAAGTGTATACTAGCATGTTTTGATGGTTCTACTCTTGCTTGGTGGATACTTCTAGAGAGCTCTTAATTTAGAGCTTAATGTTATCTTCATCAACTTCCAACCTCCCATGAGGATCAAAGTCTTCAAAGGTTGTTATGCTTTCTCTTCTATGGATGTTTTAATCTTTCTAACTCTTGCAAAATGATACTTGGTGGGTAAAATAGTTTTAGTTTAATTCAACAATTTTAAAGCTTCCGTTGCCGTTTTTACCATTTGTGAAACCAGATTTTTGAATAAAAACCCAACAATGATGAGATTTATTTTCACTTGGTTAATTATGACAATACCACAAACGATATCATAAGAATCAAATCCACAATTAATATTGCTAATATTAGACATGTAACCAAAACTTTCATAAATTCCATTGCAAGGAAATATAAAATAAGGCAACCTAATAAACCAAAAATTCACTTTTATTAAAAATAAACGAAAATTTGGAACTTGTCCTTACAACGCATAAAATGAAAACTATGTTTTCTATACATCTCTGAAGAGTAATATCAATTCATTAAATTATCCTAACTCCTTAAGAGTAGCTCCAAACTTTGATCTTCGAACCATGTGACTAAATTCCATTTCTCATGATCAAAATTAGCTCACCTTGCTCAAGCTTCCTTCTTTCTCATAGCTCCTTTAATACCGTCAGAATGTGATCATCACATTATGTATTAAGAGTCTATGAATAGGAAATTATAAAACATTGGAGTCATATAATGGATTTACCTAAAGTACAGTCACATGACTTGACTTTACTATCTCTAAGATCTTTCAGGTATTTTTGGGCAACTTTGTTTCCATTGTCCCTTCAATTGGTAGTAGAAACAAATGGACTCTTTGAGGTCAACACATGGAACGATCCTAGAACTATCATTTCTCTTTAACATACAATCAAACGGTTTGATCTTGGACAACCCCTTTCCATTGGGAAGATAAATATTTTTTGGACCACCATTGTCACCATTGCCAATATCCATGGAAACCTTGGAATTAGACCTTGAAGCACCTCTGCTTCAGATGTGCTCTTAAGCATTTATGCTTCAGCAACTATTAACATTTGGGTCAGATCAATTAGGGTCATGTCGATATTCCTCATACAAAAGTTCTCAACGAACTAATCATATGACTTTGGAAGCGATAGAAGAACCAAGTTAATGGCTTGCTCCCTTGGGAAAACGACACCCATTCTATCCAACTTGTTAATGTATGATTTCATTTTTAGAACATGCGTACACACACAATTTCTATTTTGATGTCTACATTCCAATAGGGATTGAGTAGTATCGCATCTTTCAACTTGAGGGAAACATGATGTTGGGAGAGTCACAGGAGAAGGAGGTGGAAGAGTTGAAGAAGCATGATGTCCAGTTCCACCAATTCCCAAAGAAGGGAAAACATTTTTATCTTGATCAAAATGTGAAATATTATCTTCAGAAGGAAGAGGAAACCATTTCCATAAGAATGAGGAAGACCATTTCTATCTTCATAAGACATCTAAAATTAGGAGAAAGAGAATTCAAGTTAGTTGATTTTAATCCTTAATTATTAACCCAATATTTAAATTAAGGCTAGGATCCATATTTTCGATTCGAACTTTGAAAAGGGATGCCATAATAAAATTAGAATATATTTTAGGTAGTTAAGATTTTTACTAATTCCAATCTTATGAAACTCCTAGATCCTTTTAGATTCATTGAATCTTATCAATGGCATGCTTAATCTCTAATTATGCTCTCATTTTTGTGACTGAGATGCCGATGATTACAAACGATATGTGAATAACCATGCAAACCCGCTTGACAACCTCGATGTCATTTATCATCTCACATTGATGTGTCGGTTAACCACACATGCTCCATCAATAATGATAAATTTTTGGGATGCCCAACATATCTCTTTATAGTCCCTATTAGTGCGCCGATTAACCATACATGCTCCACTAACGACATATAAAGCATGATGTGCGTTTTCATGGATTAGCATACTTTTCACATTTTTCCTAAATTAACTAGAGCGGGATTTTTAAAAAAAAAAGGTTCTCATACTTTATAGCATTATACTTATTAATGATTTTATGTCCTATCAAATCCGTTCGAGTAACGATCCCCCACCATACAAGAGAGCGGTGGGTGAGAGTGGATACCCAATGGAAGTGATTTTATAGGCCACTTCCTTAAATTCCCGTTCTAGTATGGCTTCGTGACTGAGACGTACTAGCGATTTGACTGACTTAATTTTATACATATAATAATTAACCTTTAATGATATATATAAGGTGTATTTTGAAACATTTAAAAATACAAGGTTTAATCTTTTAATTATCTAATTTAAACTTTTAAGTTAATTAAATTTAAACCATTTATGGATTTTATCATTTTCCTTTTAATTAAAACATTTAATCAAATTAATAATAAGATGCATAAAGATAATATTAATTAATCTTTATCAAGTCTAAGCATATATCATAACATTTAGGGTTTCAATTAACTATCTAATATAGGCAAAAATCGGATTTTGGCAAATATGGAAATAAATAATTACCAATTAACAACCACATAAATCATATTAGACAAGATAATCCGAAAATTTGGATCTGAGCTATGCTCACGTCGTGACAGATGCATGTCACTTCGTGAGCATCGATTTTTCAAAAATTTTGTTAATTCAACAAATGTGTGATTAATGCAAGACACACAAACAACTTTAATACCACTGATAGGTTTTATAGATTACATCAACAATGCTCAAAGTGGAATATACTTAAAAATTAAGAATCTTGGCACATGAAACCTAAAAGGAACTATGTCTTTCACACAAAAGCTACATACTATGATTTAAACAAAATTACTATAACCTTAATAAAATCAAAATTCATAAGGGAAAGTTACATACCTTTTGATTTGTTGTAGCTAACAAATCAAACCAATCTTTGTTCAAAAACTCTTGGAAGCAAGCACCAGAAATCTCATGCTCTGATGGTTCACACCTAAACCCTAACAACTAAGGAAACTTGAAGAGAGAGGAGGAGGGAGGCAGATTTTCAGCTATGCTCTTAGAAAAAGGAGTGGCTGGAAATATGAGTCTAATAAATCATATTTATGGCTGATAGGAAAAACCCTAGACAACCCTAACCTGATTAAAATAATATTATTTCAAATCATGTAATTATCTAGTTTCCTAATAATCAATATTATCTTTAAGGGATATTTTAGAAACCCTAGAATAGTCCTCAAAACCGTCCACCTCTTGTGGAAGGTTCTCGAATTCCTTTTGTTCAACTATTGAACAGTTACAGCTTAGGTCCTTGCAATTTTAATTAATCCAATTAATCCCAAAATTAATTCTAATTAATTTCTGATTAATTCTTAATTAAATAATACTATTAATATATTATTCTCATAATATATTAATAAATATTTTATTGTTATTTATTAATCATATAATAAATCAATAAATCAATCTCTCTCTCTCTCTCTCTCTCTCTCTAAATATCATCCTATTCTATTACCAGGTTTGAGGGCAACCCAAAAGGACTTTGCTAACAATTGAAGTATATACCAATTTAGTTATTAGCTTAGACACCTAATCCAACAGATATCACGACTCTAATAGTAATATTATACTAACGATGTAGGAAATAGTAAAATTGTACTAACGATGTAAGAAGTAGTACTATTGTACTAACGATGTAAGAACTAATACTATTATAGTAACTATGTAAGAACTAGTACTTTTTTACTAACGGTGTAGGAACTAGTACTATTGTAGTAACAATGTAGGAACTAGAACAATTGTACTAACAATGTAGAAATGGTACTAGCATACCAACGATGTAGTCATCTAACAGAATATAGATGGCAACCACGAAAATTACAACGATGGTCCTTAATATAGATCTCTATAGATGAATAAAGAAGATAATGGAAATGGATAATCGGGTTAACTGTTTGATATGAAATAGAAAAACAAATTAACTATATTATGTTGGGTTGAAAACTCTATGTACTTGTAACATCCCGATGATAAGGTATTTCCAAATTAAACCCTAGGTATGCAGATTTATTGTATTTAGCCCTTGTATTGAGAAATGTTGCAAAATGCCCCATAAGGGCATTTTTGTAATATTTGGCCGAGGTCACGTATGCTAGGCATACCTAGCATACGCAGGACGTACATGCATGATCCCCAAACCCTAATTTTTAGGGTTTATACCATATTTAAAGATCCTTAAGTCCCCAACCTACCTTCTTTCATCAGCCTCCAACCCATCTTCGTCCCCAAACAAACCCTAATCCACTTTTGGGCACTCTTGAGCTTTCTGTGTGTGTTTTGGATACTTTGAAGGAGAGAGGAAGAAAATAAGATCATCTTGGAGGAAGAAGAAGATAAGATCATCATCATTTGGCATCATTTGGAGGTAAAAAGCCTTGAACTTGATGAAGCTATGCATAGATCTAAGTTAGCCATGAAAATTTTGTCCTTTTCATTCCATTAGTTTGGTATTTTGAGTATGAGCCACTCCAATCCATTTAGGTTGTCCTTTTAGACGTTTTGAGATGTATAGAAGCATAAAAATGTGATCTTGGCTCTTAGTTTTCCACCATGCATGTGTTAGGATTATGGTGTTAGGGTTTGTTGGGATTAAGCACTTCTAGCTAGGGAAAGTCACAAAGTTGGAAACTTTATGACTTATAATGTTATTTTGGGCTTAGATCTAGTTTTGGACGTAAGGACTTGATGTATTAAGCTCTTAATAAGAGTTAGGGCTGACCAGCTGTGTATGTTGGGCGTACCAAAGGGTACGCTGCACGTACGTGGTCAAAGCCCCGAATTCTGGGTCAAGCAGAGTACGCCCCGCGTACAGATGAGTACGCCCAACATACTCGGTTGGGTTGACTCGACTGGGTTTTTGACTTTTACCATTGACCAAGTTTGACCTAAGGGTATTTAAGTAATTTGAGTGGTATTTGAGATCGGTCATTATTTGGTGTTTAGGTGACCATAAAGTTGTCATTCGAAGCTGTGTTCAAGCAGATATCTTTTCAGACTGACAAGTAAGTTTTCCTCATTATACCGTGGGTCGAAGGCATCAATGTCGGCTCACTAGTTTATATATCCTGGTTATAGGATAGTACTATGCTAGTATATGGCTGATTTAGGGATGAGCATATGGACCGGGGAACCGGCCGGAACCGGAACCCGATGGAACCGGTCGGGCCGGGACCGATACTATAATTTCGTCAATTTTTGGAGCCGGGACCCGGTAAGAACCAGTCGTTGGAACCGGTCCAAAACCGCGAACCGGACCGGATAACTCACTTAAATTTTGAAAGTTGCATAACTCACTCAATTTAACTTTTTTAGATCTGAATCTTTTTCCTACATGTAGATTATGATGTGTAGTTAAGTTTAGACTATAAAAATGCTTGATTTGGTTAAAAATTAAATGAGTTACAAGCCCCGCAAGGAAGGGTGTCAAATCAGAATGTTTTTTATGTTTCAGCAATTAAATGTAATTTGACTTTGTTGTTCAAATGTGCATAAATCACTCAAATTAACTTTTTTTGACCTGAATCTTTTTCCTACATGTAGATTAGGATTTTTAGTTAAGTTTAGACTATAAAAACTCTTGATTTGGTTAAAAATTGAATGAGTTACAATCCCCGCAAGGAAGGGTGTCAAATCAGAATTTTTTTTATGTTTCAGCAATTAAATGTAATCTAACTTTGTTGTTCAAATGTGCATAACTCACTCAATTTAACTTTTTTTGACCTGAATATTTTTCCTACATGTATATTAGGATTTATAGTTAAGTTTAGACTATAAAAACGCTAGATTTGGTTAAACATTGAATGAGTTACAAGCCCCGCAAGGAAGGGTGTCAAATCATATTTTTTTTATGTTACAGCAATTAAACGTAATCTGACTTTGTTGTTCAAAGGTGCATAACTCACTCAATTTACGTTTTTTTGATCTACATCATTTTCCTACACGTAGTTTAGGTTTTATAGTTAAGTTTAGACTGTAAAAACACTTGATTTGGTTAAAAATTGAATGAGTTACACGCCCCGCAAGGAAGCGTGTCAAATCAGACCGGTTCCAAAATCGAAAACCCAGCAAAAACCAGACCCGGAACCAGAACCAGTAGAACCGCCGGGCCGATTCAGTTCTTGATTTTGGCCGAAGCCGGTTCCCGGGTCGGGTCGGTTCTGGCCGATTCGGCCCGTTTGCTCATGCCTAGGCTGATTAGTAGATCTGCATGATTAGCTATAATTGTTGGTTCTGTGTTTATGTTTATCTGTTACATATGTCGACATATTGTGGTTGGATTAAGGTGGTCCTGCTTTGTGTTGAATACCAAGACACCCGGGGTGGTCCGAATAGGCTGTATTCCATGCGAGGCGGTCCAGTCAGGAGGAAGGCCAGTAGAGCAGTCCAGATAGGTTGTAGGCCCTGGGAGGCGGTCCAGTCAGGCTGAAGGCTCGTATTTGCATACTTTATTGTTATGTTGTGTGATGGTACTTTGGAGAAACTTACTAAGTTTTGACTTACATTTTTAGTTTATTGTTTCACATACTTCTGATGATCATGGCACAACGAAGGCATGATCGTGCACATCTTCATGTTTTGTCTTATTGGGTCTTGGGAAACTCTGATTTGAATAATATTTTTGAATCAATGGTTCTTTTGTAAAACAAGTATGGTTTATGGTGGTTTTTAAAAGTTTTAAAATTTTATGATTTTTGGAGTGTTACGAGTTGGCATCAGAGCCTTGGTTTGAGGGAATTGGATGAACATTCATGTGAATCCAGACTCAAACTAGGGAACTACAAAGTTTTTAAAATGGTTTCAAATTTGTTTTCAAAAGTAACCAAAGAAGGATGTGATGTGTACGATCTGCTGGAGAAAGAAAGTACACCCCAAGCTACCCACAATGTTATTTGATGTTATGTTTATGGTAGAACAACATGCTAGTGGTAGGATAGGGATCTTGAGGAATTGCATGATAGAATTTCCTCATATGTGATGCCTAGTAGCCTAGGATTATTTATTGTATGAAATTGACATCATTGCTGTAGTTGCTTAGTGTATGCATCATAGTTGTACATAACTGAGATTCTATAGCCTGAGAATGGTTGGTTTGGCCTTATTTCCTATTCTTGTTTGATGAAGGGCTTAGGATAGAATCAAGTATTCGAATGTCTATAGGATCCAATTTTATGTGTGATTAGCATACGCGAGTAATGCAGCGTTAGTGGAAGTTTCATGGATGGGTTTATATGTGAGCAACCAGCCAGTTGAGGAATGTCTAACCATTCTCTAGGGAGTGAGGAATACGAAGTATGTGTATCCTACTGTGTATTGTTAGGGCTATTGTGATGATCCTCTTAGACGAATACGGGTAGGTGTAGAAGGTAGTATGGGCACGTACTACCGGAAGCACAAGACCTATACGCATAAAAAGGAAGTCACAACCCTAGGGTTTCGTTTATTAGAATAGCTTGTATGATATGAAATGTGTCTAGTCTGATATCAACTGGTTTATTTTCAGTATGGTGCTACCGAGGGGATCAGGTTCAGGAGTCAGTGCGAGTGGCCAAGATAGGCCAGGGTTGACCGAGGATCAGAATAGGGAGTTGATTTATGCTGAGGTGGTTACTGTTGTCCAGGGATTGATTCTGGAGTTGTTTGGGTCTATCAAGACCGCCATGATTAAACTTTTCGATGATTGTTATGCTGCACTTTCTGAGGCCGTTTTTGCTGCAGCTACCATGGCTGTTGCAACCACTAGGGTTCATGGAGAGAGAGAGAGCCTTCCAGTACCGGGACATTGATAATACGAAGCTTACAGTGTTCGATGGATTTTAGGATCTGATCATTGCGATGAGGTGGTTATCTGATGTTGAGGGGTGTTTCTTTACATGCTCCTGTCCTGCTGACCAGAAGGTCAAGTGCGCCCTAAACCTTCTTCAGTCAGGGGCGAATGACTGGTGGAGATTGGTGACTGCCTCGTACACTCCTGAGCAGAGGGCTACTGTAACACGGGAGCAGTTCTATGAGATTTTTCACATGAGATATGTTCCATTGGTGGAGAGGGAGAGGTTGGCCCAGGAGTATTTGGATCTAAGGCAGGGGACAGAGTCGTTGACTGAGATCACCAAGATGTTTACTGAGAGGGCTTTGTTTTGTCATGAGTTTGCTGCTTTTGAGCAAGCTCAGATGACCCAATACTTGAGCATGCTCAAGACGGACATCTTCCAGTTCATGTCTACTCAGCTCTATGCTATACTTATGGAGCTTTAGGAGGCCGCGAGGAGGTGGGAGATTGAGATGGAGCTCCAGGCGAGGGAGCGGAGGAAGGATCCGGTATAGACGCAGCCTGCATCGAAGTGGTTTAAGGCCGCTAATGTGAGATCTGGGGGTCAGAGGGACCGCACTTGTGGCCAGTGAGACCAGGTTCATGATGGTTCTTCTCGATCTTCTTTTGTGCCACAAATGTGGCAAGGAGGGGTATTAAGCCAAGGATTTTCACTAGTAGGTCCCTGTACCAAGCACCAGGATCTGTTATCACTGTGAGCAGGTTGGCCATAGTAAGCCAACTGTCCCTTGATCATTGCGGGACCGACGCAGGCTCCAGTACCAGCTACATTCAGGATCATAGATGGACGCTGGGGTAGGGCGGAGCCCCCGAGGACTCAATGTCGCGTTATTTAGATCACAGCAGAGGAGGCCAGGGAGGCGTCGGACGTCGATACTGGTATGTTTCCATTTATCCTTCTGTCAATTATTTGATGGTATGCTTATGTTTATGCTTCTGATAGGTACCTTCTTTGTGAATTTCTTGCCTGCTCTTGTGTTATTCGACTCTGGTGTGAGTCGGTCCTTTGTATCTCAGTCTTTTAGAAGGGGTTTTGATATGACCCTGGGAGAGATGGAGTGTCCGTTGTGGATTTCTATCGCCAACGAACACGGTATTTCTGCATCGAGTGTTTTTCGGGATTGTATCTTGGAGATTTTTGGGGTGCCTTACTTGATTGATATGATCCCTATTCCCATGGGAGATGTGTGTGTGATTATAGGGATGGACTGGCTGAGCATATTCAGGGCTATGATCGATTGTGAGGATCAACGAGTAGTAGTTCAAACCCCAAGTGGGGGAGAACTGGTTATTTGTGGAGAGGGTACCAGATTGGGAACAACTTTCTGTTCTGCTGCTAGAGCTCGACAGTATATTCAGCACGGGTGTATGGGTTACCTTGCTTATGTGGTTGATGATGGGTTTTGAGCATTCTAACACTCCTATGGTGTACATGCAACCCTAGAAACCTTGGATCTATGTTTGACTATGATACATGCAAATAATTATTTTTCCAAGGTTCTTATCCTATCTAGCATGGCATAGGGAACTTGAATCAAATAAAGCTAGTAGAATTACTTACCTTGTAGTTGTAGTTGATTGCTTGGAGTTTTAGAGCCTATCACCAATAGTGTGGATGCCTCAAATGGAAATCACAAATCACCACAAACTTGGAAACTTGAGAGAATAGTCACAAACTTCTTGAAATCGGCCCTCTTAGTTTACACACATCAACTAGTGCAATTTCAAGAACCAAAGCCTCCTTTATATAGTGTGGTGGATTAGGGTTACATCCATGTAAACCCTAATACCCATGTCTTTTCATTTCCATGAGATCCATGGGTTAAAGCTCCATGGAGTATCCATGGACTTTCCATGCAAGCCTAGCCCATTCCAAATAAGCATTAGCCCACACTATATAAATACAAGAGCCCATATTTAATTAGTCATACTTTTGATCTCTAAATTAATTCTAAATTAATTATAGATCAACACTAATTAAATAATATGATTTTATATTAATATATTAGAACTTATAATATATTAATAAATCATAACTTATATTATTCTCAAAAGATTATCCGTAAATTGTTCGGGTGAAGTGCAACCCAAATGGACCATGCCGGGTCGGGTCAAGTACATACCAAATATAGTTATGGACTTAGACACTATCTCCAACAGTCTCCCACTTGGATAAGTTTAATAACTATAGTTGCAAGTATGACTTCAGGAACCGATCAGCAATCGTAGCTCTTAAAACTCTGTTGAACTATGAAGCGCCATTTTAGATAAGTGATCATATAATCCTCTGTTCTAGATATCAGCCGGACAAATACATGGAACATGGTCTTGCTTATTGTCCAGCATTTGTTTCCCGATTTCCGATTTGTTTGACATAGAACTTAACTGAACACATCAATTTAGTTCTGACCGAGCCCGATACATAGGTCAAAACAAAATCATCGAGGGGCCCAGATATCGCTTCTAATCCTAGAAGGAACAGATAAACTTCGACTCATATGTTTTCTCTACTACTTGTTGAATTACACACAAAAGCACGGTTTATAACATCGAGTTACCAATGCGTTTTCGTGCAATCAATGCATAACCAACTCATAGGCAACAAAGAAGACTTATATGATATTACCGTCTCACGATCACTCGAGATAAATTCCATGAAGTGATACAAGTGAGTGTGGGTTGAATCCAATACTCAGAACTTATGAGCACTCATGAGTGTTGTAGCCTCGCTTTGTCTAACATCTTAGACCTCTACAAGCCAACCCATGACAGTCTTGATTCATATCTACTTCCAACATATGACCGACTGTGGAGAGTTTGAATAATATGATATAAACCATAACATAATTATTCTGGAAGTCAAAACATGCAAAAAGAAATAATAGTAAACGATTGACAAGAGATAGCAACACTTTACTCATAAATAACAGCTTTTATTTATCATCAAATGTCAATTATATTTTACAAATTTCAAGATTATCTAACTACTAAAACTAATATCATCCTTCAGCCCTATGCTCCGAGCATGCTGGATATGCTTAGCCCGAGTCAGTCCCTTCGTGAGGGGATCTGCTGGGTTCTCATCCGATGATACCCTCTTTGCCACGAGGATTCCTTCTTCTATTCGATGTCTGATGAAGTGATATTTTCTATCAATGTGTCTGGATCTCCCATGATCTCTTGGTTCCTTGGCTAAGGCAACCGTACTATTGCTGTCACAGAAAATCTCCATTGGCTCCTTTATAGCTGGTACAACTCCAAGGTCTCCGATGAAGTTCTTTAGCCATATAGCCTCCTTTGCTGCCTCGCTTGCTGCTATATACTCTGATTCACAAGTGGAATCAGCCACTGTCTCCTGCTTGGAACTTTTCCAAGTAATTGCCCCTCCGTTTAGAGTAAAGACCCAGCCCGACTGAGAGCGGAAATTATCCCTGTCAGTCTGAAAGCTAGCATCACTGTACCCTACAACTCTCAAGTCCTCACTTCCACCGAGGGTAAGGACCCAGTCCTTAGTCCTCCGTAGGTACTTGAGGATATTCTTTACCGCAGTCCAGTGTGCCTTGCCAGGGTTCCCCTGATACCTGCTAACCATGCTCAAAGCAAAGGCTACATCAGGTCGAGCACACGTCATAACATATATGATCGATCCTACAGCTGAAGCATAAGGTATTCGACTCATTTCTGCTATCTCAGCCTCAGTACTAGGGCTTTGTGTCTTACTCAATCTGGCGTTACTCTGGATGGGTAACTCTCCTTTCTTGGAGTTATGCATGTTGAACCTTTTCAACACTTTGTCCACATAGGTGCTTTGACTAAGTCCAATTAGTCTTTTACTCCTGTTTCTCAAAATCCTTATCCCTAGGATATAGGCAGCTTCTCCAAGGTCCTTCATAGCGAAACACTTCCCAAGCCAGGACTTTACTTCCTGCAGGGTTGGGATGTCATTTCCTATGAGTAGTATGTCATTCACATACAGTACCAAAAAGCTGACTATACTCCCACTAGCCTTGATATAGACACAAGATTCATCTTCACTCCTTGAAAAGCCAAATTCTTTGACTTTCTCATCAAAGCAAAGATTCCATCTGCGAGGTGCCTGTTTTAATCCATACATGGATTTCTCGAGCTTACACACTCTACTGGGGTACTCTGTACTGACACAACCCTCTGGCTGAACCATGTAAACATCTTCAGCCAACTTTCCATTAAGGAAAGCGGTTTTGACATCCATTTGCCATATTTCATAATCATGAAATGCAGCAATGGCTAACAGAACCCTAATAGACTTAATCTTGGCCACTGGTGAAAAGGTCTCATCATAATCAACTCCCAGAGTTTGAGAATAACCCTTTGCAACCAGTCGTGCCTTATAAGTGTGTACATTACCATCCATGTCGGTCTTCTTCTTGAAGATCCATTTGCACCCAACTATCTTACGATCAGGTACATTGTCAACCAAGTTCCAAACTTGATTGTCATACATGGACTGTATCTCGCTATCCATAGCCTCTTTCCATTTAGCAGCCTCAGGGCCTGCCATGGCTTCAGTGTAGCTGTTAGGCTCATCCAGATTTACCAGTGTGTTATCACTAATAAGTGTCTCACCTTCTGCAGTAATATGAAAACCATAATAATGCTCAGGTGCATTCCTAACTCTGGTGGAACGCCTCAGAGGTATAGATTCTTCAGTCGGCTCAACAGGAGTTTCCTCCTCAGGTTGAGGGCTAGGGTTTGAGGTTCCTTCACCACTTGACTCTTGAATTTCCTCAAGGTCAATTTGCCTCCCACTGTTTCCTTGGCTCATGAATTCTCTCTCTCGAAAGAATCCTCTTCTTGCTACAAAGACCATATTATCACTGGGTCTGTAGAAGATGTAACCAAAGGATTTCTGTGGGTAGCCGATGAAAATACACCTTTCGCTTCAGGGTTCGAGCTTATCGTGAGTCTCGCGTCTCACGAAAGCCTCGCAACCCCAAATCTTGATGTGGTCTAGATTGGGAACTTTTCCAGTCCACACCTCGTGAGGTGTTTTGGCAACCTTCTTTGTAGGGACTAGATTAAGGATATGGGCGGCAGTCTCTAAGGCATACCCCCAAAATGAGATTGGTAGCGAAGCTCGACTCATCATGGAACGAACCATGTCCAACAAGGTCCGATTGCGCCTCTCAGCTACACCATTCAACTGTAGTGTCCTAGGAGGTGTCAATTGTGAGACAATCCCACATTCCTTAAGATAGTCAAGGAACTCAGTACTAAGATACTCACCACCACGATCGGATCGAAGCATCTTAATGTTCCTGCCCAACTGGTTCTCCACTTCTTGCTTAAACTCTTTGAATTTCTCAAAGGTTTCTGACTTATGCTTGATTAGGTAGACATATCCATATCTACTAAAATCATCAGTAAAAGTCACATAGAACCGATTAGCATCTCTTGTGGCGGTTCTGAAGGGTCCACACACATCCATGTGTATGAGGTCCAACAAACCTTCACCCCTAGCACAAGTGCCAGTAAAAGGTGACTTTGTCATTTTACCAAGCAAACAAGATTCACAACTATCATCTGACTTTAGGTCAAATGACTCCAAGACTCCATCCTTTTGGAGTTGGCCTATGCGTTTCTTGCTTACATGTCCAAGACGACAATGCCATAAGGATGCTTTATCTAAGCTAGTGGAAGAGTTAATACACAATACATTATTTCCTAGATTATCTACAACATATACAGTTTCATACACGCCATCACAAGGTAATGCTTTAAAATAAAGAACATTATTAAAGAAAGCATCAATACTACCATTATTATTATCAAAATAAAAGGTAAAACCTTGTTTATACAATGCATGAAAGGAAATAACATTTCTTGCCATTTCTGGCGAATAATAACATTTATTCAAATCTAATGTAAACCCACTATTTAGCACTAAGGAATAAACTCTTATCTTGGTGACAGGTGAAGCTTTCCTGTTTCCCATGATCAAGTTTATCTTTCCCTGCTCCACATTCTCACTTCTTTTTAGTCCCTGCAAATCACAACATATGTGAATACCACAACCTGTATCAAGGACCCAAGACTTAGAATGAGGTGAGTTATTAGACAATATAGTGTATATACCTGCATGGTTGGGTTTTACTTTCCCATCCTTCAAATCTTGCTGGTACTTTGGGCAGTTTTGCTTCCAGTGCGACTTTTCATGGCAATAGAAGCATTCAGCCTCATTAGGGTTAGCAGAAGGAGTGACAAAACATTTCTTGGTTTTGCTTGAAGAGGAGCCTTCAAGGGTCTTATCCTTGGTACCCTTAGAAGGGTTCTTTCTCTTCTTCCCTTTGCCATGCCCGATTGCCAAGACATTGGCCGCAGTTGGAGTAGGAGTAGGAGTAGTAACAACCGACTTACCCTTTAGACCACTTTCGGCGGTCTTCAAGAGTCCTTGAAGTTTGCTGAGGGTGACTTCTTCCTTCTTCATGTGATATGTCATGCGGAATTGATCATAACACGATGGCAAGGAGTGCAAAATGATGTCTATTGCTAACTCCTCAGGGAAGTTCACATTCAGCTTCAGTAAACGGTCCACATACCTTTGCATTTTCTGCATGTGGCCCGTGATGGGTTCACCATCCTTCATTCGGGTTGTTATCATGGAGGAGATTATTTCATATCGCTCTTGACGAGCACTTTGATGGTAGCGTTCCATCAAGTCCTGGTGCATCTCAAAAGGATAATAGTCCTCATAGGACTTTTGGAGCTCGGCTATCATGGTGGCCATCATGACGCATGCCACTTTTGTAGCATCTCTTTCATGTACCTCATATTCAGCAAGCTCTTCAGCAGTAGCTGTTGGCTCGGGTACCTTCAGCTCCTTGTCGAGAACATATTCTTTGTTCTCATACCGAGTGACCATCCTGATGTTTCTGATCCAATCTGTAAAGTTGGACCCATCAAAGATGACTCTCCCACAAAGATTCATGAGAGAGAAGGAGCTAGTAGGGTTTGAGCCAGATGCATTGTTATTGGAAGACATCTAAAAAGAAGAGGGAATAGATTAGATTAGATATAGAGATAGTCCTTAACAAAACACCCAAATGTAGTATTAAGGCTAGGACCCAACACAATATTTTATAACTTAGAAGAGGGATGCCGTAATCTAAGATATAAGATATTTAAAGGTAAGTGAATGACGATTCACCAATTTCCACCATGAAAAACGAAATATTTAATTAGGTTTTAATTGGTTTAGAAACTCCTAGATTCTTTGAGATTCATTGAACTTTCTTCAATGGAATGTTTCAATCTCGAGTGTGCCCTTCAAGTTTTGTGACTGGGATGCCGAGGATCACAAAACAAGGTGTGAAGTAACCATGCAAATTACTTGGTACCCTTAATGTATTACCCCTCAATCGTTGTGCCGGTTAACCACACACGCTCCATCGATACTATGATAAACATTAAGTCACCCTTTACCTACCTTGTTAAGTTCAAGTTAGTGTGTCGGTTAACCACACACGCTCCACTAACGACTTAAACAAAGTGTAAAGTGTAATTTCATGGATTAGCACCTTATTCACATTTTCCTAAAATAACTAAGATTGGGAATTCAATAAAGTTTAGTTACTTTAGTATTATCATTATACTTTTAGTGAGAATTTATAAGTCCTTGTCCTACCCGTTCGGCTAACGACCCTCCACCGATCAAGGAAGCGGTGGGTGAGAGTGGACACCCATTAAGTTGTCATTTTATAGGCAACAACCTTATACCCCCCTTATAGACCGGCTTCGTGAATGAGGCGTAGTAGCGGTAAGACGACTTGATCTTATACATATATAAATATTATTAAACTTATAATATTATAAAGTATAAGGGTTGAATTTTAACTTTTAAAATTCTAGGGATTGGAACTAAAGTTTTTAATATGACTTTACATGTTCCAAAACTTGAGGGCAAGTTTTGTAAACTTTCAAAACTTTTCATTTCTCATAACTTATGAGTTAATGGTTATTAAAAATGAAGACTCTTCATTTTTTGTAACCTATGTGTTCTTTTAATGGTTATTTATAAATGTGACTTTTGGTTATCCATAACTTAAGAATTAGTTATGGGCTCCATTAAAACACATAAAGATCAAGAATTAATCTAATAAATTATTAGCACATAATTTCTATGATCTTCTAAACTCATATGTTTATGAATGTTCATATCAAAAATTTCAAGAATCGTAAGTACATATACAAAACTTGAAATTTTGATACGAGCTTTTGAACAAAACTTTGATTTTCAAGTTTTTTTTTTTTTTTTGCATCAAGTATCAAATAAACAAACCAGGCTCTGATACCACTGATGGGTTTTGAGCATTCTAACACTCCTATGGTGTACATGCAACCCTAGAAACCTTGGATCTATGTTTGACTATGATACATGCAAATAATTATTTTTCCAAGGTTCTTATCCTATCTAGCATGGCATGGGGAACTTGAATCAAATAAAGCTAGTAGAATTACTTACCTTGTAGTTGTAGTTGATTGCTTGGAGTTTTAGATCCTAGCACCAATAGTGTGGATGCCTCAAATGGAAATCACAAATCACCACAAACTTGGAAACTTGAGAGAATAGTCACAAACTTCTTGAAATCGGCCCTCTTAGTTTACACACATCAACTAGTGCAATTTCAAGAACCAAAGCCTCCTTTATATAGTGTGGTGGATTAGGGTTACATCCATGTAAACCCTAATACCCATGTCTTTTCATTTCCATGAGATCCATGGGTTAAAGCTCCATGGACTTTCCATGCAAGCCTAGCCCATTCCAAATAAGCATTAGCCCACACTATATAAATACAAGAGCCCATATTTAATTAGTCATACTTTTGATCTCTAAATTAATTCTAAATTAATTATAGATCAACACTAATTAAATAATATGATTTTATATTAATATATTAGAACTTATAATATATTAATAAATCATAACTTATACTATTCTCAAAAGATTATCCGTAAATTGTTCGGGTGAAGTGCAACCCAAATGGACCATGCCGGGTCGGGTCAAGTACATACCAAATATAGTTATGGACTTAGACACTATCTCCAACAGTTGATGCCCGAGCTGGGAAGCAGTCTTCGGTTCCGGATGTGCCAGTTGTCCGAGAATTTGCTGATGTGTTCCCGGAGGAGTTGCCTGGTGTGCCTTTAGAGAGGCAGGTCGAGTTCATGATTGATTTGGTCCCAGGTGCGGCTCCGATTGTCAAGGCGACGTACCGATTGGCACCACCTGAGATGCAGTACTTGTCCTCTCAACTTCAGGATCTGTTGGGCAAGCAGTTTATTAGACCAAACAGTTCGTTATGGGAAGCACCGATTTTATTCGTCAAGAAGAATGATGGTTCACACCGGATGTGCATTGATTATCGGGAGTTGAACAAGTTGATGGTGAAGAACTGTTATCCCCTACCGCGGATTGATGACCTCTTCGATCAGTTGTAAGGTTCATCTTGGTTCTCCAAGATCGACTTGAGGTCAGGGTATCATCAGATGAGGGTCGGAGGGGAGGAAGTGGAGAAGACCACGTTCCAGACTCGTTATGGTCATTACGAGTTTGTGGTGATGCCATTTCGGCTCACCAATTCTCATATGGCTTTTATAGATTTGATGAATCAGGTATGCAAGCCGATGCTCGGTCGATTAGTCATTGTTTTGATTGATGATATCTTGGTGTATTCCAAGAACAGGGAGCAGCACCAAGAGCACCTTCGTGAGCTTCTGGGAGTGTTGAGGCGAGAACGGTTGTGTGTCAAGTTCTCGAAGTGTGAGTTTTGGTTACGAGAGGTCCAGTTCTTGGGACATCTTGTTAACCAAAATGGAATTTTGGTCGATCCAGCCAAGATTGAGGTTGTGATGCAGTGGGAGGTTCCGAAGTCTCCCTTGGAGATCAGGAGTTTCTTGGGTTTAGCAAGATATTATCGAAGATTTATTCAGGATTTCTCCAAGATTGTGGTACCCCTTAGGGCTGTAAGTGAGCCGAGCTACTCGAGATCGACTCATTAAAAGCTCGACTCGAGATCGAATTAAACGAGCCCGAGCCGAACTCGAGCCTAATATTAGGCTCGTTTATTAAACGAGCTCGACCCGAGCTTCAGTTAGTGGGCTCACGAGCCTAAATGAGCCTAAACGAGCATATATATATATATATATATATATATATATATATATATATATATATATATATATATATATATATATATATATATATATATATATATAGGATCGTTTAAGCTCGTTTAGGCTCGCGAGCTCACTAAATTGTTCACGAGCCAAGCTCGAGATTCATTTTAAGGCTCGAATCGAGCTCAAGCTCGAGCTCGAGATTCTTCACAATTGAACGAGCCGAGCTCGAGCTTGGTTAGGCTCGGCTCGTTTACACCCCTAGTACCCCTCACTCGTCTGACGAGGAAGGGCGTGGATTTCCGGTGGGGCCCTGAGCAGCAGGTGGCATTTGAGACTCTAAGACAGAAATTGTGTGAGGCCCCAGTGTTGACCCTCCCCGAGGGTGTTGAGGATTTTGTGGTATTTTTTGATGCATCCATTATGGGCTTTGGGCGCATTGCTTATGCAGTGTGGGAGAGTTATTGCTTATGCTTCTCGGCACCTGTAGCCGCATGAGGTCCGTTATCCGACTCATGATTTGGAGTTGGGAGCAATAGTGCTTGCTCTCAAGATTTGGAGGCATTACTTGTATGGGGTCCGGTGTACCATTTACACGGATCCCAAGAGCTTGAGGTATCTTATAGCCCAACCAAACCTGAATATGAGACATCATAGGTGGCTTGATGTGGTCAAGGATTATAACTGTGGGATTCTGTATCATCCCAGGAAAGCCAATGTGGTGGTTGATGCTCTGAGTCGCAAGGTGGTCAGTTCTGCGACTGGAGCGCTATGTATGAGAATTTCGATTGAGTCACCATTATTGGATTTGATCAAGGAGGCTCAGGACAAGGGAGTCAAGAAGGAAAATTGGAATCAGGAGAGGCTCGGGGGTGAGGTTGACATGTTTACTACTGATAGTCATGGGTTATTGACCCGATATGGACGGGTTTAGGTGCCAGATTTTGGTGGGATTAGATGGACTGTATTGGAGGAGGCAAACAAGTCCAGGTTTTCGATACACCCCAGAGCCACCAAGATGTACTGGGATTTGAGACTTATCTATTGGTGGTCGTGCATGAAGAGGGAGATAGCATGGTATGTTGAAAGGTGCTTGACCTGTCAGATGGTCAAGGCCGAACACTAGAGACCGCATGGAAAGTTGCAGCCACTGGAGGTTCCCATGTGGAAGTGAGTAACATATTATTATGGATTTCATCACCAAATTACCTCGAACGGCTAAGGGACATGACGAAATTTGGGTGATAGTAGATTGGTTGACCAAGAGTGCCCATTTCTCAACTATCCACTAGAGCTCGTCGGCCGAGAAATTAGCCAACTTGTATGTGTGCGAGATCATTTCTCGGATGGTATTCCAGTCTCTATTATATTTGATCGAAATGTTAGGTTCACATATCGTTTCTGGCAGAAGTTCGATGAGGAATTGAGTACGAGATTTGCATCTTAGCACTGCTTATCATCCGCAGATGGACGGTCAGAGTGAGCGGATCATTCAGACACTTGAGGACATGTTGAGAGCTTATGTCATTGATTTTGGTGGGAGTTGGGGCTCCCACCTTCCTTTAGCTGAATTCTCATACAACAACAACTATCATTCCAATATTGGTGTGCCACCTTTCGAGCTCCTCTATGGGAGGAAGTGTCGCACCCCAGCGTGTTGGGGAGAGTTGGTCATAGAGTCATTGGAAGAACTGAGGTAGTTCTTCAGATGATAGAGCTCATCCAACAGATCAGGCAGATACTTCAGACAGCTCAGAGTCGGCAGAAGAGTTATATCGACAAGAGGCGATCCGAGTTAGACTTCTAGGTTGGAGACATGGTTTTACTGAAGGTACCACCCTGGAAGGGTGTAATACGCTTCAGGAAGAGGGGCAAGTTGGGGCCCCGATATATTGGGCCATTTCGTTGATAGCCAGGGTTGGAAAGGTAGTGTACATGTTTGATTTGCCTGAGGAACTTATCCAGATCCACAACACCTTCCATGTGTCTCAGCTTCGGAAGTGTGTGGTTGATGATTCAACGGTCATTCCATTGGAGGATGTTTAGATTGATGATCGTCTGAATTACATTGAGAGGCTGGTGATGATCTTGGATCGGAAGACGAAGAATATGTACAACAAGGTGGTGAACTTGGTGAAGGTTCAGTGGCGACATTAGAAGGGTTCCAAATGGACTTGCGAACTTGAGTCTGAGATGTGGGAGCATTACCCGGAGTTGTTAACAACAGCGGACTTCGAGGACGAAGTCTAGTTCAAGTAGGGGAGAATTGTAACATCCCAATGATGAGGTATTTCCAAATTAAACCCTAAGTATGAAGATTTATATTATTTAGCCCTTGTATTGAGAAGTGTTGCAAAATGGTCCATAATGGCATTTTTGTAATATTTGACCGAGGTCACGTACGTTGGGCGTACCTAGCGTACGCAAGGCATACGTGTATGATCCCCAAACCCAAATTTTTAGGGTTTGGACTCTGTTTAAACATCCTTAAGTCCCCAACCTACCTTCTTTCATCAGCCTCCAACCCACCTTCGTCCCCAAACAAACCCTAATCCACTTTTGGGCACTCTTGAACTTTGTGTGTTGACTTTGACCTTTGACCAAGTTTTGGGTACTCGGTTGGGTTGACTCGGCTGGTTTGTTGACTTTGACCTTTGACCAAGTTTAACCTAAGGGTATTTTAGGTAATTTGAGTGGTATTTGAGATCGGCCATTATTTGGTGTTTAGGTGACAAGTCGAGTTGTCATTCGGAGTCGTGTTCAGGCATATATCTTTTCAGACTGAGAGGTTCATTTTCCTCATTGTACCGTGGGTTGAAGGAACTAATATCGACCCACTAGTTTATATACCCTGGTCATAGGATAGTACTATGCTAGTATATGTCTGATTAGTAGATCTGCATGATTATCTGTAATTGTTGGTTTTGTGTTTATGTATATCTGTTCCATATGTTGACATATTATGGTTGGGTTGAGGCGGTCCTACTTTGTGTTGAATGACAAGACACCCGGGGCGGTCCGTATAGGTTGTAGGCCCTACGAAGCGGTCCAGTCAGGCCGAAGGCCCGTAGAGCGGTCCAGGTAGGCTGTAGGCCCTGCGAGGCGGTCCAGTCAGGCTGAAGGCTCATATTTGCATGCTTTTTTTTTATGTTGTGTGATGGTACTTTGGGGAAACTCACTAAGCTTTGGCTTATAGTTTTAGCTTATTGTTTCAGGTACTTCTGATGATCGTGGGAAAGTGAAGGCGTGATTGTGCACATCTTCCTGTTTTGTGTTATTAGGTCTTGGAAAACTCTGATTTAAATAATACTTTTGAATCAATGGTTCTTTTGTGAAACAAGTATGGTTTATGGTGGTTTTTAAAAAGTTTTAATTTTTTTATGATTTTTGGAGTGTTACAGTACTCACTAGGTTTTCCAACCTGAGCCACTCAATTTCTTTGTGTCACAGGTAGTGGTACAAAGGCATATGAATGATGAGAGATTCAAGGAGATGTAGACTGTTAGTCTAAAGATACTATAAGGCGTGTTTATGCTTATGTTTTGTATCAGTTATAACATCCCAAGCTTTTATAAATCAATGAAAAACATTTCACTGGAAATACTTTTATGGGACAAATTTCACTTTTATAAATGAACTCTGTTTTAAATAAGCATAAATAAAAAGTTTTTATAATGCTCGTAGACATAGGGATGTCACACTTTGTGACTATAAAGATTAAAGCTTACCTTTTAATTTACTAGATCTTGCTTATTGTCATTTTATGCACTTTTGGTCCCTCTGTGGTAGTGAGTTTAAAGTTGAGATGACTCCAGCTTCTTTTTTAGCACCTAAGTTTGTTCTATTGACATTTTGGACTTGGAAAGTTGGTGTTTTTTGTATGTCCTCTAAGCCATACAACTTGTGTTGGCTTCTTAGGTCATTTTAGTGCATAAAGTTTAGATCTTGCTTCATTGGAGGGTCGTAATGAATAAATTTGGAAACTTTATCCATTAAGACGTTGTTAAGGACTAGATCTGGAAGTTTGGGGTTTTAACTTAATAGATTAGGTCTTTTCAGCTTGTGAAGAAGGTCTGGAAACAGTGTGTGGCCCTACCACGACGTACTTTTTAGGTTTTTCTTAGGCGGATCTTTCTAAGCCTGAGATCCTGACTCTTTTGTCCTTTTATGGACGCGGGGCATGCCCGTGACCAACATGTTGACCTGTTGACTTTTGACTAAGTTTGACCTTGGGTCAAACTGTAGGGTTTTAGGTCATAGCTGCGGTTGACCTTCTATTTAATGTCTAGGTGGTATGTAAGATCGGTCTGCTATTATTTGCGTGTTGTGGTGGTTATCCAGTCTACCTACAAGGTGAGTTTTCTCATTGTATTACTTATAACATATTTGTTATGATGTGATAGTATGCTAGATTGGTAGGGTCTTTCTTGTTGCTTGTATGATTACATGTTTCGTTCGGTTTTAAATAGACCTATTGGTTCGAAATATGCTCGTTCGGTTGAAATAGACCTGTTGGGTTGTAACATACCCATTCGGTTGAATCAAACCTGTTAGGTTGAAATAGACCCGTTCAGTTGAAATAGACTTGTTGCATTTAAACATACTCGTTCGGTTGAAATAGACTTGTTGGGTTTAGACATACTCGTTACTGTTATGTATGGTTTGTGTGTTGTATGTGATATTTTTGGGAACTCACTAAGCTTTGGCTTACAATTGTGAATTAAATATTCCAGGTACTTTAGATGATCGTGGGAAGGCAAAAGCTTGATTGTACACCCTCATAAGCAGCTTTAGGATTTTTGTGATTTCGCGTTTATTATTATGCTCTGATTTTGGATGATTTTCTTTTGGAACAAATGTTTTTCATTGTTTTGTTTATGAAAAAAGTATTTTATCTTATTTAAAAATTAAAAATATATATATATTGCGAAAATGGGACGTTACAAAAAAAGGTTTTTTTATGTGAAAATTTATTTTGTGTTTTGTATAAATATGACTTTATGCAACAAAAACATATTCGAAACAAGATTTTGGAAAAAAAATATGTAAAAAACACAAATATAGGATGAATTTGTAACAAAATTTTGAAATTTATACCAAAAATGTAAATTTTAGACTAAATTTATAATAAAATTTAAAATATCAGTAAAAAAAATGTAAGTTTTGAAAATTGAATGATTTGTTGGCCGGCTAAAATGGTCAAAATGATTACAATATCCTAAAGCCAAAAAAATTTCTAAAAAAAAAACTTTTATAAAATAAAGCATAATGGAAGTTCCTTTGTCTCCAAATTCAATGAGAAGTTAAAGCCAAAAAAATTTCTAAAAAAAAAACTTTTATAAAATAAATCATAATGGAAGTTCCTTTGTCTCCAAATTCAATGAGAAGTTAAAAGGATTGTTTATTGTATTATTTTAATGAGTTTCCAAATGATTTTTTCAAAAAATATTGTTAGTCTCTAGTTTTTTATTATTATTATTATTTCTTTTATAAGAAATCTAAGTTTTAGAAAATTAAGAGATGAGTTTTTTTTTTCACTAAATAGAAAAAATAAAATTAAGGTTTTTTATACTTTATGTTTTTTATCTTTTAAAAACAAATATCATTTTAAAAAACAAACCAACACCACCCAAGCATATTTCAGACACCAATACAGCCGATTTCAAAATCATTCATAATTAGTAATTTTGATTTCATTAACGTTAATATTTGTACCTAACTTTTGTGGTTGCAAATCCTTTCAAAAGGTAGACGTTACATGATGTGTTATCACCAATCTTCATTTTGAAGTAAGCAAAGTCTTTAAACACAATTCACAACTTTGAGATGACATTTAATTGCATTACAGTGGTGGATTAAGTGATTGTAAACCCTTTTTTTAGGTATTTTGAGTGTTTCATTTATATTATTTTACCGATAAGCAAATAATCAAATTTATTCTTCAAGAACTACAAAAGAGTCTTGGTCTCTTTGACATATGCAAAATGGTTAATGATTTGTAAGGATAACGAATATTGATTCATATACATGTTTATTCACTAAAAAATTTCATTTTACACGTATAACCATTAAATTGTTTACCATGTTCTAAGAATATCATTCTGATCGGCTATATGTTGTAGGTTTCGTTGTACACATTTGATCACTAATATTTTTTTGGTACAAGTTTGGTCATTAAGTTTATTTTTGCACACATTCACTAATCTTTTTATTTTATACACATTTACCACTAATCTTATTTTGTATACACATTTAGTCTTTAATCTTATTTTTTGAAAAAAAAAACTGTATATAATTTTTTTTACTGTTAAGCAGATAAAGACATAAAGAGTTTAAATTACCACAAATTAAGCATAGCCCATAATTATGGGACATGGGGCCTACCCATCATCCTTAACTTTGATTAAAATTATGAGCATGCCTTTCTCAAAAACCAAGTGACTGTGACAACCATCATGTTCATGTCCAATGTTGCTCGGTCGTTATAACAATGACAACCATCGTGTTCTTCTCCAATGTTCCTCACTCTTTATATGCACCATCAACCTTTCCAAAAAAAAGCACAAATATAAACACATGGCCGATGAAGAGTGTGATTACTTATTTAAAACAGTTTTGATTGGAGACTCTGCAGTCGGGAAATCAAATCTTCTATCAAGGTTTGCTAAAGATGAATTCTATTTGGATACAAAGCCAACAATAGGGGTTGAATTTGCCTATCGGAATACCAAGCTTGGTGATAAGATCATTAAAGCTCAAATATGGGACACTGCTGGACAAGAAAGGTATGTTCAAATTAACTTCTCAAGCTTTTCGTCGAAACTTCATCTTCATATAATGCTTGAAACTACAATAAATAACATATTTGAGACGGATTCATATAGGTTCAGAGCGATAACGAATTCATATTATCGTGGAGCACTAGGTGCGATGCTTGTCTATGACATCACAAGAAATGAAACCTTTGAGCATGTAAGGAAATGGTTACAGGAACTTAGAGAATTTGGAGATCCTGATATGGTTGTTGTTCTTGTTGGCAACAAGTCTGATTTGGTTGATTTGAGGGAAGTCGAGGTTGAAGATGGGCAAAAGCTTGCTGAAGTAGAGAAGTTATGTTTCTTGGAGACATCTGCAAAGGAGAATGTGAATGTAGAAGATGCATTTCTCCAAATGATCACTAAAATATATAAAATTGCAAGTCAAAAGAGTCTTGAAGCCAAGAACAATGAGTCAAAACCAAATCTTGATGGGTGGAAAGAAATTCAGGTTGTTGATGAAGTGGCTCCCATCAAACACAATGATTGTTGTACGTTAGTCTGATAGTGATTCGTTTGTGGTTATGGCATGTTTTTTATGACGAATGGAATTACATAGAAATGAAATTGACAAAGTAATGTGGTGAACAACATAATGAAATAGGCCATATATTGTATTAACGTTTCTGATGTACATCAAAATCTACTGTTTGCCAAGATACAAAAATACTAGAAAACGGTTATAACTTCTCTCTAACTGCAAATTACTTTGGAAAACCGTATTTTTCGTCATCCTATTCCATTTATATATATTTTTTATTTTGTGACTGCAAAGAGAGGCTATACTCCACTTTTGAGACTTAGGAATATCTAAATTCTAACTCAAAATACGATTACGATTTTCTCCATTTTTTGTGCTTGACAATTACATTTTTATCATGGGGAGATATTTGTAGAGCCCAGGCAAATGGAGCACATATATAGTTTTCAAAGAAAATGAAAAATGTATTTTCTGACCATTCTTAAGTTAGAATTATGGATTATTAATCGGCAAATTTGAACTCTTTTACAATATCATGCATTGTGTTACAATATTTTTGACATGATTTATATTTTTGTTTATAAGTGATTTTGATATATAAGATGCTCATTGAACAAATATAAGTGATATTGTACATGTGCCTCGATGTTAACATAATATCCGCATAGGGCGCTCTTAGATAGCCTCATAGGTCTCACATATATGTTAGCAGTTGTTGATCTTACATTATTTATAGGCAGACGGTTGAAATTATTTTGTCTTAACCCGTCATGATGATAAAGTACACTATTAAGTTAATATGTGTTTTGATCAGTAAATAAGAAGTTATGTTCTTAAAAGAGCACCAACTTTTATCTAAACCCATCTCGTGACCCTTAAAAGTTAAAAGTAGCTTCAAATGATGAACTCGTGTTATTTGACGTAAGGTGTAAGCATGTGAACACATGAGTAATGTATTCACATCATTTCCCTACATATAAAAGTGATATATATATATATATATATATATATATATATATATATATATATATATATATATATATATATATATATATATATATATATATATATATATATATATAAAATATATAACATGGTTATAAAAATCGGTCTAGGTGGCCGATTAATCGGCGCCTAGGCGCTTGGCGGTCTCCAACCGCCTACGAATACGGCTCAAAGGGTAAAATAATCCGCACTGGTCAATATTGGTCAAAACCGGTCCAAATCGGACTAAATCGGGCTCAAAGGACCCACTGGCTCAAAGGAGACAGCTGGCCCAAAGCATAGTTGCATCTGGATTTCAATGAAGCCTTCGACCCATTTTATAGAAATGTTTCCCCTTGATAGTTTTATCCCACCAACGATGTGGGATACTGAATTGAAAAAACATAGGAACACATAAAGATAAAATCATTATTCCTTCTTCTTCTATTTTATGTTTCGTATGTTCAGAGGGTGTTTGGGATTATCGGTATACAGCTCGATCATGTTAGTTCTTCAATCTCAACTCCGATTGGAAGATGATAATCAACATAGGTTAGTTCTTCAATGACGTTTCTTTCAAGCTTGCTCAAGTCTTCAATCTTCGGCAACGGTGTAACGCCCGTAGATCCAGGCTAGTCAATTTAGAGACGATAAGCATCAAAAATGACTTTTTGATGGAAGATTATTTAGAAGGAGTAATCTTAACTAAGTTGTAGTATATGTTACAAGGATTTCGTATATATAAAGAACGCCAAAATCCGAGTTATAACGAAGAAGTTATGACCTGTCGAAGTTTTGCGACAGAACCGGCACGACACAGCGCGACGTAAATAGTGAATTTACGTTAGAGCGTTTGGCCTTAGCGATCTAAATGAAAGTCGTAGAATAAGTTAAACCGAGAGCATGCATAAAAAGAACGTCTAAATCTGACTTCGTATGAGGAAGTTATGATTTTTCGAAATTTCGGCTTAGCAGTGTACAGCCCGAAGTTCAAATATGAGATCGAGCGATATTTAGCTGAAACAATCTAAACGAGAATTGAAGATCTTATCGTTAGTAGTCCAACAGTAAAAAGACAGACGAAAACGGAGTTCAGATGAAGGAGTTATGAATTTCGAACGGAGTTTTCCTGTCCCGGCCTACTAAAAATAATATATTAATAATATATTAAAATTAAAGTCAAAATTAGCCATCAAAGTCTAAACGAGAGTTGTAGAGCATAATCTCACCTACGCGTGGATATAAAGAACGTCGAAAACGGAGTTCGTATGCGAAAGTTATGAATTTATGAAGTTCGGGGCGCGAAACCCCAAAACTGTCAGAGTTCACGACGTGAATACAGTGTTCACGACGTGAACTCAGTATTTATGACTTCTGGAGCCTGACAGACGCAAGTGGCGATGACGCACCTGATGACTATTGAATTCACGACGTGAGAACTTAAAATTCACGACGTGAGAGTTGAAAAATGACCCTATAAATAGAAATCGAGGGTCAGCCGATTTTGGTTGCTCTATCTCTTCTCTCCCACTCCCGATACCCTCTCTAAGCCCTATTTTAACCCCCCGAAGCCCCGGTATCATCCCGAGACATGAAGCAAGTCCCGAAGCCCGAAGATCCCGAGAATAAAAGAGTTTCCGAGCCGAAGCTCCGCCTGCGAGAAGCCCGGTGTGTGAAGATCTTCTAGTTTCACCGAAGAGCTACTACTCTTAGAGCCGTAGTGCTGTCTGAGAATCGTCTAATCAGGTGAGTGTATAGTCCCTTTCATAAACACGATTTTAATACAAGTATTGTTTGAATGTATTAAGTATATGTTTGGTGTGAGTGTGTAGTTACTTTCTTCTAACACATAGATATGAAGTATTTGCTATGAAATACGTGTTATGTGTTTATACATTGTTTGTTTACTTGAGATGGATGTTGAATGAATGTTTTATACGAGTTTTTAAATAATTTTAAACTGTATATGTAATTTATATCTACAAATATGTTGGGTAGAACATGGGTAGATGAAATAGTTGGTGTGTGATGAAATAATGTGATGAGAGATAGGTGAGGATATAATGGTGATGATAATTAGGTGATGATATATAGGCGATGAATTACGAGTCCAGGCGATGTTGTGGCTGCGTATTCATGCGATGATAGTCTAACCCTTATTATGAATTACGAGTCCAGGCGATGTTGTGGCTACGTATTCATGCGATGATAGTCTAACCCTTATTATGAATTACGAGTCCAGGCGATGTTGTGGCTGCGTATTCATGCGATGATAGTCTAACCCTTATTATGAATTACGAGTCCAGGCGATGTTGTGGCTACGTATTCATGCGATGATACCCTAACCCTTACTAGACACATATTGAGGGAGTGATCCCCGAATTAGTATTGTCTATGCGATGTAGGCTATGATCCTTAGGAAAAGTTCTTAGGAACAAACATATAAGGAAATAAGAAGTAAGGAGATGAGAGGTAAACATGATATAGGAGATGACCCTTAGGATAATATCTTTAGGGAAATTAAACGAAGATAATGGGGATGAGTAATTGGGTTGATTGTTTGATGATTAAATATAATAATTATATTATTGTGGGTTGAAAACCCTATACGCTCACCAGGCTCCCAAGCCTGACCCACTCAGTTTTCTTTGCATTACAGGTAAAGGCACAAGAGTATAAGTTGGTTGACTTGACGAGAGATTCTGGATTATAGACCAGTAGTTGTAAATAACTGCTGTAATGTTAAATTGTACTGTTTATGCTTTTTGGTCTGTATCGGAACATGACATCCCGAGGTTTTATTATTTAATGAAAAGTACATTCTCTTTGAGAAATGTTTTGATAAATGGTTATCATATTTTGTTTTTGGGACAAATTCCGCAACTGTTTTCTTTAAAAGATTACTCTGATTTAAAAAAAACAAAGCATAAACAAACCGGTCTTTTCTGGCCGAGAAATTTGGGATGTCACAGTTGGTATCAGAGCATTAGTTTAAGCGAACTAGGAATTTGTAGGAGATTTCTAGACTTAAACTTAGAATGCTAAGTAATGATCGTGAGGAGTGTGTCTAAAATATTTTAGGTAGTACACCTAAATTGACACGAGCACTAGTTTATTTTAGGAAAGATGCCTAAAATGCCTTTTTGTGCTAAATGCTATATGCTATTATTTGTTCGGATCTATGGTCTGTTGCTGACCGGATCTGGAAATTTATGTGCTCAGGTTTCTAAACGTCTAATTACGATATTAGAATTGGCATGTAATTTTTCGAAGTAATGAGGAGGAATATGCGCCTAAACCTTCCTCTATCTATATTCTCGTCTCGATACATCGAACGACCGCTTTGGTGTGCAGAACATTATGGTGAAGACTCGTAGAGAATTGAGTAAATGGAGGAAATGAAAGGCTTATGATAGTGAATGACACCTATCAGAAGATATCGTAAGAGTGGTATCTTGCCTTTAGAATATGTCTGATAAAATGACGGAACGTTAGAGGAGTACGGTACGTCTGAAGTACACCTTCGATTGGCAGGATGGTGGAACGATTGGTGTAATTCTTGAAGTTGTCCCATCGTCTGGAATTTCCATCACCAACCGAGTTGAAGTAGAATTGATGATTGAAGATACGCATGGAAGAAGTCCTAGTAGAGTCTACGAAAATTTTATGATTAATTGGACACATTCGTATGTGTTAAATTGTTTTGTGATTTTAGGACTTGGGGACTGCGAGACAATACTTGGGACGAGTATGAGTAGGTGTGAATAGTAGTAGAGATCTATACTACTGGAAGCACATGACTCACGCTTGGATCAGGGAAAGTCACAAGGTTACCAAGAAGCTTGTAATTGAGTTCGTTTTTATTCAAGTATGTCGTTACCATTGTTTCGGTAGTGACTAAGAAGATGATTGATATTCTGACCCTAGTGGTCATATCAAATTGAGTCCGACTATGATGACTTTGTTACGTGGTTCATAGAACCAAGTTCGAGGTAGCATCTGACTCAAGTCAGAAGATTGAAATCAATGCGATCGATAGCATCACGCTCGTTGTTAAGGAAGCTTGTAGCTAGAAATGCTACATGTAAAAATGTGATTATATCACATTAGAATATGAAGGAAGGCATATTCCATTCTGGAATTTGACTCTAAAAGACTTGAGTCTAAGCGTTGCATCATACGATGAGAGGTCATTAGAACACGACCCATCGGTCTGTTACAATAGATAAAGGAAAGTACTTATCCTAAGAAGAATAAGGAGTCCTCAATAAGGATTTATTTTGTAACTCGACGGTTACGATTGAAAGTACAACATAGTACGAAGAGCAGATGCAGGATTGAGCACTACCTGTTATTGAGAAGTCCAAGAGTTAGATACTCTTTCGAGGAAACATAGAACTTACAGTTATTACCTAGGATGAAGAGATAACGTATGGAATCATTATACAAGTCCTATTTCGTTGATGATTCCGGGACGTAATCATCCTAAGGGGAGATAATTGTAACGCTCGTAGATCCGGGCTAGTCAATTTAGAGACGATAAGCATCAAAAATGACTTTTTGATGGAAGATTATTTAGAAGGAGTAATCTTAACTAAGTTGTAGTATATGTTACAAGGATTCCGTACATATAAAGAACGCCGAAATCCGAGTTATAACGAAGAAGTTATGACCTGTCGAAGTTTTGCGACAGAACCGGCACGACACAGCGCGACGTAAATAGTGAATTTACGTTAGAGCGATATTTGGCCTTAGCGATCTAAATGAAAGTCGTATAATAAGTTAAATCGAGAGCGTGCATAAAAAGAACGTCTAAATCTGACTTCGTATGAGGAAGTTATGATTTTTCGAAATTTCGGCTTAGCAGTGTACAGCCCGAAGTTCGAATATGAGATCGAGCGATATTTAGCCGAAACAATCTAAACGAGAATTGAAGATCTCATCGTTAGTAGTCCAACGGTAAAAAGACAGACGAAAACGGAGTTCAGATGAAGGAGTTATGAATTTCGAACGGAGTTTTCCTGTCCCGGCCTACTAAAAATAATATATTAATAATATATTAAAATTAAAGTCAAAATTAGCCAACAAAGTCTAAACAAGAGTTGTAGAGCATAATCTCACCTACGCGTGGATATAAAGAACGTCGAAAACGGAGTTCGTATGCGAAAGTTATGAATTTATGAAGTTCGGGGCGCGAAACCCCAAAACTGTCAGAGTTCACGACGTGAATACAGTGTTCACGACGTGAACTCAGTATTTATGACTTCTGGAGCCTGATAGACGCAAGTGGCGATGACGCACCTGATGACTATTGAATTCACGACGTGAGAACTTAAAATTCACGACGTGAGAGCTGAAAAATGACCCTATAAATAGAAATCGAGGGTCAGCCGATTTTGGTTGCTCTATCTCTTCTCTCCCACTCCCGATACCCTCTCTAAGCCTTATTTTAACCCCCCGAAGCTCCGGTATCATCCCGAGACACGAAGCAAGTCCCGAAGCCCGAAGATCCCGAGAATAAAAGACTTTCCGAGCCGAAGCTCCGCCTGCGAGAAGCCCGGTGTGTGAAGATCTTCTAGTTTCACCGAAGAGCTACTACTCTTAGAGCCGTAGTGCTGTCCGAGAATCGTCTAATCAGGTGAGTGTATAGTCCCTTTCATAAACACGATTTTAATACAAGTATTGTTTGAATGTATTAAGTATATGTTTGGTGTGAGTGTGTAATTACTTTCTTCTAACACATAGATATGAAGTATTTGCTATGAAATACGTGCTATGTGTTTATACATTGTTTGTTTACTTGAGATGGATGCTGAATGAATGTTTTATACGAGTTTTTAAATAATTTTAAACTGTATATGTAATTTATATCTACAAATATGTTGGGTAGAACATGGGTAGATGAAATAGTTGGTGTGTGATGAAATAATGTGATGAGAGATAGGTGAGGATATAATGGTGATGATAATTAGGTGATGATATATAGGTGATGAATTACGAGTCCAGGCGATGTTGTGGCTGCGTATTCATGCGATGATAGTCTAACCCTTATTATGAATTACGAGTCCAGGCGATGTTGTGGCTACGTATTCATGCGATGATAGTCTAACCCTTATTATGAATTACGAGTCCAGGCGATGTTGTGGTTGCGTATTCATGCGATGATAGTCTAACTCTTATTATGAATTACGAGTCCAGGCGATGCTGTGGCTACGTATTCATGCGATGATACCCTAACCCTTACTAGACACATATTGAGGGAGTGATCCCCGAATTAGTATTGTCTATGCGATGTAGGCTATGATCCTTAGGAAAAGTTCTTAGGAACAAACATATAAGGAAATAAGAAGTAAGGAGATGAGAGGTAAACATGATATAGGAGATGACCCTTAGGATAATATCTTTAGGGAAGATTAAACGAAGATAATGGGGATGGGTAATTGGGTTGATTGTTTGATGATTAAATATAATAATTATATTATTGTGGGTTGAAAATCCTATACGCTCACCAGGCTCCCAAGCCTGACCCACTCAGTTTTCTTTGCATTACAGGTAAAGGCACAAGAGTATAAGTTGGTTGACTTGACGAGAGATTCTGGATTATAGACCAGTAGTTGTAAATAACTGCTGTAATGTTAAATTGTACTGTTTATGCTTTTTGGTCTGTATCGGAACATGACATCCCGATGTTTTATTATTTAATGAAAAGTACATTCTCTTTGAGAAATGTTTTGATAAATGGTTATCATATTTTGTTTTTGGGACAAATTCCGCAACTGTTTTCTTTAAAAGATTACTCTGATTTAAAAAAAAACAAAGCATAAACAAACCGGTCTTTTCTGGCCGAGAAATTTGGGATGTCACAAACGGTGACTCTTCTACTCTTCATTCTTTCTTCAAATTAATCTCATCGATTTACTAACTGGGTATTCTGGATTCGAACTATTGTTCATGAAACCTATGATTTAATCTATTAATAATCATTTATGATGGAAGATGATTGAAACAAGCTACTTAGCCAATGTTAATTTGCATCTTGTTCTTCGATTATTTACTAATTTATCATTGTTTCTAGAATATGAATATAAAATCTGTAGATTAGGATGATGTTTCAGTTGATGTCTCCATTGTATCTGAATCGTTTGCTTCTGCTGCTAATGACGTTGAAAAAAATATCCGATTTCATGTAATTTACATTAAGAAATCAACAAGTTGGGGAAAACTAGAAATCGAAGCCCTAAAAGATAGAATTTACTCCAGTTATATCTAATTTTGGATCTTGCTTGATTGCAGTTTGCAGGGAGGATCTGTGTTAATGTCTTGGTTCATTTGGAAGCACTGGAAGATCCGAATTGAGAATATGATAGATGATTTTTTATTAAATCTGAATTGCATACCATCTTAATTGAAATCTGAATTGTATTCTAGTTCTTTGTTATTGCTCATTCATCAGAGTGTTCAAAGTCAAAGTTGATTAATCCCTTGAAATAAAGAAATCAACCAATTTGTTGTGATCAGAGTTTCATGTTATATTTATTAAATTTTTAATAATTTTTTAATTTATAATGTTATATTTATTAATGTTATATCTAATGTTATATTATTAGGATTAATGTTATATTTATTAATTTTTTAAAAATTAATGGTCCCCAATTAATCCTTTGACCCCAGTCCACCGTCGAGCCTACGTCGAGCGTTTTCTACAACCTTGATATATATATATATATATATATATATATATATATATATATATATATATATATATATATATATATATATATATATATATATATATATATATATGTTTAGGTTCTATGGAAAACAAAAAACCCTAAAAAAAACTCTAAAAATCATAAAAATGCATAAAAAAAATACTTAGAGATCACAAAACTTTTTTTTGAAATTTTTTTATAAAAAATCGCAGCTTTTTCTTAAAATTTGTTGAAAAAAAATAAAAAATCAATTTTTTTTTGTAAATTTTTTTAGCGAATTTGTATAGAAAGCTGCGATTTTTTAAAAAAAAATTCAAAAAAAAGTTATGTGATCTCTAAGTATTTTTTTATGCATTTTTATGATTTTTAGGGTTTTTTTGTTTTCCAAATAACCCTTCCCTATATATATATATATATATATATATATATATATATATATATATATATATATATATATATATATATATATATATATATATATATATATATATATATGGTCTGGTTCTGGTAAGAACTCGAAAACCGGTGAGGACTGTGAGGACTAACCGTGACAAATCAAGTTCATTAATGTTATTTAGGTCCAATAACAAAAATAAATGGAATGCTGGACGGGCTATTTTAAATGAGAAAAACATAAGGCCTGATATTATTCCGACGACGTCACGTAAACCACTGTCTTCTCCGATCATCACGGCAATACGAAGAACACCGACAAAATCCAAATTCTTTCTACTAAAATCTTAAATATTCGATTCAATTCATACAAAATTCAGGTTAGATTCTGATCAAAAACTTATATTTTACTATTAATCATAAATTTATGATTCGAAAAACATAAAAGTTTCTTCGATATCAATAAACTTATAAGAAAACTGATGCAAATTGAATTTTGCTTCGATTATCAATAAAATTAATAAAATTATACAATTTTGATTCAAATAACGCAAAATTTGGTTTGATTCGAACTAAAAAAGGATTCTTTATTGTCGATTGTCATGCTTTGTATCAAATCACGATAAATCAGTTACAATTTTAATGAAATCATTTACCAAATTGATAGGTTTAACTCTAACTTATGTTAAAAACTTCGATTTAAATCTATGTTCATCGTTATTCAAACACATTACGATTAAAAAACATGATATATAACAAAATTTGTTCGTATACGTCTTTGTTTTAAGATTAGATTAAAAATCAAATTTTTATTCATAAAAAACAATAAATCATCAAAATTGTTGTATGAAAAACATTTGTTTTCAATTTTTTATCGATATGTTGATTAGCATCGAAATTGACTAATACTAGACGCTAATCAAAAATCAATAATGTGATGTATTATAAACATGTTATTATCAGGTTTAATGTTAATATATAGGTCAAAAACATGTTATAATTGTTGATTTTATGGATCAACATTCAGTGAATATAGAATCCACAATGCATATTGATGATGCAGAAAGTGCAAACAAGAAAACAACATATTCAGAAAGTAATGATCAAGGTAATTTAGAAAGTAATGATCAAGGATTATCTGCAAGTCTTCAGCAATGCAAGGTGAGTCTCCTCACTATTTGTATGGGTCTAAGGCCACAATGCCGGCCCATTTAGTTTATGTATGGTAGGAAGACCCAGGGGTTAACCTCATGCCCTATGCATGAAAGACCAGGAAGCGGCTTGTAACATCCGGATTCCCAGGTATCTTAAATTATGTATTTTATTGAGTTTTGGAGAGAGACTCGGCGAGTAGGCGCTCAGACTCGCCGAGTAGAGTCGCGAATCTTCATCCGGGTTAATGACTGGACTCGGCGAATCCATACGTGGACTCGGCGAGTCCACGCTGTTTAATGAAACCCTAATTTCTCGGGTTTGGGGACTATTTAAAGGCCCTTATGGCCGCCATTTGAGGTCACCAGTCATAGAGAGAAACCCTAGAGTGCTTGAGCGTTTTGGGAGAGGAAGGAAGCCATTTTTTTTACCTTGGGAGTGTTGTTTAGCAAGAAGAAGGAGGTACTAGCCAAGAGGAAGCATAGGAGATTGCTATTCTGTGGATTTGGAGCTAAGATCTTCACATTTGAGGTAGTAATTCGACTCCCCTTCTGTTCTTATGATGATCATATGGATTTAGGGTTTCTTAGACCCTTTGTTGCTTAGATTTGAAGCCCAAATAGTCCCTTATGATGAGGAGGCTTTGGATCTGGATCCATAGAGGTCCAGAGAGCCTTATTCATTAAGCATTTTGAATAACAATGGAGGCTATGACCTTGAGTTATGGTATTTGGGGCTAAATCATCATATATGATCAAATAGATGTTGTATGTGCATCAAGATGGAAACTTTACGTGGTTATTGGGTTTGGGAATGATAGATCTATTGGTTAGAGGACTAGATCTGACCTCAGGAAGTTGTTTGAGGATGTGCATGGAATGAACTCGCCGAGTCCATGAACGGACTCGACGAGTAGAGTCGGGTAGCCCCGCGACTCGCAATCTGTGACGACTCGTGGAGCATAGGATTGACTCAGTGAGTCGGAGGGAATTAGAGGACTGGAGTTCAAGGCGGAACTCGCCGAGTCCATGAACAGACTCGGCGAGTTGAGTCGGGGTGGCCCCGCGATTCATGCCAGGTGTCACCCGTCGAGTAAGGGGAAAGACTCGACGTGTCATGCGAGATCAGAAAGATAGTGGGCACGTGTAGACTCGCCGAGTCGCCCAAGTGCACTCGGCGAGTCGGGTCAAAGTTTGACCGTTGACCTTTATTGACTTTTAGGGTTTGGTCAACTTTAGGGTCTTTGAGCCATGAGAGGGGTAAAATGGTCTTTTACCCTTCTGAGAGTACTAAGAGGAGGAATAGTCTAGCCTTGAGAGATGTATTGATTCAGAGTGTTTATTTCATATGATTAGGCGGAGGCTAGACCCGACTTTACAGAGTTCGAGCTTTACCGAGTTAACCGAGGTGAGTCTTCTCACTATACTTTACCTAGAGTGGTAATTAGAGCTATGAGACAGAGTATTGTGTATGCTTTTGCATGATGTGATTTCTATGTGTTATATGCTATGTATGTTACAGAGTTTTCAGAGTTAGGACCGGAAGGTCCACAGAGTTAGGGTCAGAGGACCCATAGAGTTAGGGCCAGAGGGCCCACAGAGTTATGGGACTGGGGGGTCCCACAGAGACACTTTGACCAGAGTGTCAAACAGAGTTATAGCCTCGAGTGGCTAATATGTGTTATGTGTGGTATTTTGGGGAACTCACTAGGCATTTATGCTTACAGTGTTGTGTTATGTGTCTCAGGTACCAGCGAGGATCGCGGGAAGGTGCCGGCTTGATCAGTACACACGCGGGGAGATTTTATTATGATCTTGGGAGATGATGTTATGTGATACAATGGTGTTTTTATAACGATTATGAATGAAAACGTGTTTTATAAAATGTGAAAAATTGTTTTGAAAATTGGGTGTTACAAGTTGGTATCAGAGCCTTGGTTTGAGGGATTCAGATTCATCTTCGGGCGTATCTGAACTCAAACTGAGGATTTGAGAGAAATTTTGATGACTAAAAACTTTTTAAAAGAGTAAAAAGAGTTTTGAGACAAACAGAGCAGAGCCGTGTGTACGATCAGCCAGCGCCCGAACGGTGATTTCCCAAAATACCCTTGTAATTAGTGTTATGAGATATAATATGTTATGATATATGATGAGTTATGCTATGCATGCTAGAGTAGACTAGGTATTCTTATTAGGACTAGAGTGGCCTGATATGTGATGCCTTAGTCTAGGAGTTTTGCTGCTAGGGATACTTGAGAGTGTTTAGATAGCAGCGAGGAGTTTATGAGAGAGCTGCTAGTGAGTAGCATATGGTTAAAGAGAGTAGAGTACTTGGGACTTGGGATCCAAGGAGGAGGACTTAGAGTGGATGCTGATGCGGTGTGGACGGTAGTATAGGGCCCGTACTACTGAAGACACCGGAGCAGTGCGCACCCTAAGTAAGAATCCATTGGGTACTAAGGAGCAAGTAGGGTGGAGTTATCGAGTGCGAGTATACTCGAGCGAGTCCCTGATATTTATTATGTTGCATTTCAGAGACATCATGGTTGGGATACGCCACGCACCAGAGAGCAGCGGTACTAGTGATGAGGAGATCCGTAGGATCATTCATGAGGAGGTGGCTGCGGCCATCAGGGCAGAGATACCAGAGATGTTCGGGTCTATCAAGACCACACTGATAGAGACATTTGACGAGAGATACGCTGCTCTTTCTGAGGCTGCGGTTGTTGCGGCCACTGCAGCTATAGCTGCGACTAGGCCGCAGGGTGGTGATGCGTTGCTGTTTCGTGAGTTCAGCAACACAAAACCACCGGAGTTTGATGGGACCCAGGACCCGATTGCAGCGATGAGGTGGATATCAGACATTGAGGGGTGTTTCTTTACTTGCTCATCTCCAGAGCATTTGAGAGTCCGGTTCGCGTTGAACCAGCTTCGCTTGGGAGCGAAGGACTGGTGGAAGTTTGTGACGGCGTACTATTCGCCTACTGAGCTTGTTGCAGTGACCTGGGAGAGGTTCACTGCTATGTTCCGAGAAGAGTACGTTCCCCAGGTGGAGAGGGAGCGTTTGGCCCAGGAGTTTTTGACCCTCAAGCAGGGTACAGAGTCTGTTACAGTGATCACCAGGATGTCCTCCGAGCAGGCACGTATGAGCCGATATCTGAGCATTTTGAGGAGGGATATACGAGAGTTCGTGGCGAACTCGACGTACCGGACATTTGCCGAGCTTCAGGCAAATGCCCGGAAGAGGGAGATAGAGCTGGAGACTCAGGCTAGGGAGGAGGCGGAGTCTCAGGGGAGGGATCGGTGACCGGCACAGTCTCAGCCGGCAGCCAAGCGGGCAAAGCCTGCCGATTCGAGATCAGGGAGCCAGAGGGGCCGCACTTGTGGCAAGTGTGGCAAGAGTCATGATGGAGTGTGCAGAGCAGGGTCTTGCTACAAATATGGCAAGGAGGGGCATATGGCCAAGGATTGCCCCAAGGGGTTTGCAGTCTGTTTTCACTGCAACCAGACCGGACACCGGAAGGCCGAATGTCCACAGTTACGAGGGTCAGCTCAGGGAGCTTCTCAGGGATCTGCTCCTGCTGCTGTTCGAGCTACAGAGAGTCGGCCGGCGAAGGCTGAGGCGCCGAAGGCTCGCGGGAGAGCCTTCCAGTTGACAACGGAGGAGGTCCGCGCAGCACCCGATGTGGTAGCTGGTACATTTCTTGTGTGTTCTGTACCTACCTTGGTGTTATTTGACTCGGGTGCGAGTCGGTCTTTTGTGTCACTAGCGTTTAGTCAGCACATCAGTACCCAGCGTGAGGCGTTGAGTCGACCTCTACGAGTTTCCATAGCTGATGAGCGAGCGGTGTATGCTACTGATGTGATTCGAGGATGTGTACTCGAGATCTTCGGTGTCGAGTTTCCGATAGATCTGGTCCCGATTGCTATGGGGGACGTATGTGTCATAGTGGGCATGGATTGGTTGAGCCGTTTCGGAGCTGTGATTGACTGTGAGCGACAGTTGATGACGATACGAGACCCCAGTGGGGGAGTACTTACGGTGTACAGCGAGGGTTCCCGTTCTGGGTCAGCATTTTGTTCGGCCGCTAGAGCGAGGCAGAGTTTACAGCAGGGTTGTAGTGGGTTTGTGGCTTATGTGGTGGATACGAGAGTAGATGCAGAGAGACCGAGGTCGATCGATGAGGTCCCGATAGTGCGCGAGTTCCCAGATGTTTTCCCCGAGGAGTTGTCGGGTGTGCCTCCCGAGAGGCAGGTAGAGTTCCGTATTGATTTGGTTCCGGGGGCAGCGCCTATCGCCTTGCGCCACCAGAGATGCAGGAGTTATCCTCGCAGCTTCAGGAGCTGCTGGGGAAGGGGTTTATACGACCGAGTAGCTCGCCGTGGGGAGCGCCGATCCTTTTTGTCAAGAAAAAGGATGGTTCACACCGGATGTGCATTGATTACCGGGAGCTGAACAAACTGACGGTCAAGAACCGTTACCCCTTACCGAGGATCGACGATTTATTCGATCAGTTGCATGGAGCGTCTTGGTTTTCCAAGATCGACTTGAGGTCTGGATATCATCAGATGAGAGTACGAGATGAGGATATCCAGAAGACAGCGTTCAGGACTCGTTACGGGCATTACGAGTTCGTGGTGATGCCTTTCGGGCTCACCAATGCACCGGCGGCGTTCATGGATCTCATGAACATAGTATGCAGACCGATGTTGGACCGTTCGGTGATCGTGTTCATCGATGATATACTGGTGTATTCGAGATCCAGAGAGCAGCATGAGGAGCATTTGAGAGAGTTACTTGGAGTTTTGAGATCGGAGAGGCTTTATGCCAAATTCTCCAAGTGTGATTTCTGGTTACGAAAGGTCCAGTTCCTAGGGCACCTCGTTAACCAGAATGGGATATTGGTCGACCCGGCCAAGATTGAGGCGGTTATGAGTTAGGAGGTGCCGAGATCCCCCACCGAGATCAGGAGTTTCTTAGGGTTGGCTGGCTATTATCGGAGATTTATCAGGGATTTCTCCAAGATCGACGTGTCACTCACCAGGTTGACCCGAAAGGGTGTTGTTTTTTCATGGGGACCAGAGCAGCAGGCCTCCTTCGAGACACTTCACCAGAGACTGTGCGAAGCCCCAGTGTTAGCCCTTCCGGAGGGGATGGAGGACTTTGTGGTGTATTGTGACGCATCGATATCGGGGTTGGGAGCGGTGTTGATGCAGAGAGGGCATGTGATAGCATATGCATCGAGGCAGCTGAAGCCTCACGAGACGAGGTATCCCACCCACGATCTGGAGTTGGGGGTTGTAGTGTTCGCCCTCAAGATCTAGCGTCACTATCTGTATGGGGTTTGGTGTACCATATACACGGACCACAAGAGCTTGAAGTACTTGATGGATCAACCCAACCTGAATATGCGCCAGAGGAGATGGTTGGACATGGTAAAGGATTACGATTGTGAGATCCTGTACCACCCGGGCAAGGCTAACGTTGTAGCCGATGCTCTGAGTCGTAGGGCGGAGAACGCCCCGATACGGGACGTTTGTATGAGATTGACAGTGATGACTCCGGTGTTGGACACCATCCGAGGGGCCCAAGCTGAGACCGTGAGACCGGAGAACCGCAAGAGAGAGCGGGTTATCGGATATGTATCGGAGTTTGTTACCGATAGCAGAGGGCTTATGACCTTCCAGGGTCGGATCTGGGTGCCATTTGTGGGCGGGGCACGTACCATATTGATGGAGGAGGCACACCGATCGAGGTTTTCGATCCATCCCGGGGCCACTAAGATGTATTTGGACCTGAGAAGAGATTATTGGTGGCCCTGTATGAAGAGGGATGTAGCATGGGTTGTTGAGAGGTGCTTGACCTGTTGCAGGGTTAAGGCCGAGCACCAGAGGCCGCATGGTAAGTTGCAGCCGTTGGAGGTTCCCGAGTGGAAGTGGGAACAGATTACCATGGATTTTATCACCAAATTGCCAAGGACTACGAGGGGCGTCGATGCAATTTGGGTGATTGTGGACAGGTTGACGAAGAGCGCTCACTTCCTTGCTATCAGTGAGAGCTCCTCCGCTGAGAGGTTGGCAGAGTTGTACGTGAGGGAGGTGGTATCACGGCATGGAGTGCCGATCTCGATCGTCTCAGATCGAGATGTGCGTTTCACTTCCAGATTCTAGAAGAAGTTTCATGAGGAGTTGGGTACGAGGCTACATTTTAGTACCGCATACCACCCCCAGACAGATGGGCAGAGTGAGCGGACGATTCAGACGCTCGAGGACATGCTTCGGGCATGTGTGCTGGATTTTGGAGGGAGTTGGGACACATACTTTCCCTTGGCTGAGTTTTCCTATAACAACAGCCATCATTCGAGCATCGGTATGCCACCCTTTGAGCTGTTGTATGGGAGGAGGTGTCGGACTCCTATTTGCTGGGGTGAGGTCGGGCAGCGTGTGATGGGTAGTACAGAGATAGTACTTCAGACGACTGAGCAGATTCAGCAGGTCAGACAGAGGTTGTTGACCGCTCAGAGCCGCCAGAAGAGTTATGCGGACAGACGTCGCTCGGGGCTTGAGTTCCAGGTTGGTGATTTAGTACTCCTGAAGGCATCTCCTTGGAAGGGGGTGATCCGATTCAAGAAGAGGGGTAAGTTGGGACCTCGGTATATTGGTCCTTTCAGGGTGACTGCCAGGGTGGGCAGGGTAGCGTATCGTTTGGAGCTACCTACGGAGTTGAGCCAGATTCACGATACCTTCCACGTGTCTCAGTTGAGGAAGTGTATCGCTGATGAGTCGGCAGTGGTTCCGTTAGAGGACATTCAGGTGAATGCGAGCCTAAATTATGTTGAGAGACCGGTTGCGATTGTGGATCGAAGGATCAAGACTTTGAGAAACAAGGAGGTGCCATTGGTTCAAGTCCAGTGGCAACATCGGAAGGGTTCTGAAATGACCTGGGAGCCGGAGTTAGAGATGCGCGAGCAGTATCCAGAGTTATTTGTGGAGTGAGACTTCGAGGGCGAAGTCTGATTCTAGTGGGGGAGAATTGTAACATCCGGATTCCCAGGTATCTTAAATTATGTATTTTATTGAGTTTTGGAGAGAGACTCGGCGAGTAGGCGCTCAGACTCGCCGAGTAGAGTCGCGAATCTCCATCCGGGTTAATGACTGGACTCGGCGAGTCCATACGTGGACTCGGCGAGTCCACGCTGTTTAATGAAACCCTAATTTCTCGGGTTTGGGGACTATTTAAAGGCCCTTATGGCTGCCATTTGAGGTCACCAGTCATAGAGAGAAACCCTAGAGTGCTTGAGCGTTTTGGGAGAGGAAGGAAGCCATTTTTTTGACCTTGGGAGTGTTGTTTAGCAAGAAGAAGGAGGTACTAGCCAAGAGGAAGCATAGGAGATTGCTATTCTGTGGATTTGGAGCTAAGATCTTCACATTTGAGGTAGTAATTCGACTCCCCTTCTGTTCTTATGATGATCATATGGATTTAGGGTTTCTTAGACCCTTTGTTGCTTAGATTTGAAGCCCAAATAGTCCCTTATGATGAGGAGGCTTTGGATCTGGATCCATAGAGGTCCAGAGAGCCTTATTCATTAAGCTTTTTGAATAACAATGGAGGCTATGACCTTGAGTTATGGTATTTGGGGCTAAATCATCATATATGATCAAATAGATGTTGTATGTGCATCAAGATGGAAACTTTACGTGGTTATTGGGTTTGGGAATGATAGATCTATTGGTTAGAGGACTAGATCTGACCTCAGGAAGTTGTTTGAGGATGTGCATGGAATGAACTCGCCGAGTCCATGAACGGACTCGACGAGTAGAGTCGGGTAGCCCCGCGACTCGCAATCTGTGACGACTCGTGGAGCATAGGGTTGACTCAGTGAGTCGGAGGGAATTAGAGGACTGGAGTTCAAGGCGGAACTCGTCGAGTCCATGAACAGACTCGGCGAGTTGAGTCGGGGTGGCCCCGCGATTCATGCCAGGTGTCACCCGTCGAGTAAGGGGAAAGACTCGACGTGTCATGCGAGATCAGAAAGATAGTGGGCACGTGTAGACTCGCCGAGTCGCCCAAGTGCACTCGGCGAGTCGGGTCAAAGTTTGACCGTTGACCTTTATTGACTTTTAGGGTTTGGTCAACTTTAGGGTCTTTGAGCCATGAGAGGGGTAAAATGGTCTTTTACCCTTCTGAGAGTACTAAGAGGAGGAATAGTCTAGCCTTGAGAGATGTATTGATTCAGAGTGTTTATTTCATATGATTAGGCGGAGGCTAGACCCGACTTTACAGAGTTCGAGCTTTACCGAGTTAACCGAGGTGAGTCTTCTCACTATACTTTACCTAGAGTGGTAATTAGAGCTATGAGACAGAGTATTGTGTATGCTTTTGCATGATGTGATTTCTATGTGTTATATGCTATGTATGTTACAGAGTTTTCAGAGTTAGGACCGGAAGGTCCACAGAGTTAGGGTCAGAGGACCCATAGAGTTAGGGCCAGAGGGCCCACAGAGTTATGGGACTGGGGGGTCCCACAGAGACACTTTGACCAGAGTGTCAAACAGAGTTATAGCCTCGAGTGGCTAATATGTGTTATGTGTGGTATTTTGGGGAACTCACTAGGTATTTATACTTACAGTGTTGTGTTATGTGTCTCAGGTACCAGCGAGGATCGCGGGAAGGCGTCGGCTTGATCAGTACACACGCGGGGAGATTTTATTATGATCTTGGGAGATGATGTTATGTGATACAATGGTGTTTTTATAACGATTATGAATGAAAACGTGTTTTATAAAATGTGAAAAATTGTTTTGAAAATTGGGTGTTACACGGCTCATGGGACACAATATGCTATTATGTATGGTAGGAAGACCCAGGGGTTAGCCCTAGGTAGTATGTATGAAAGACCAGGAGGTGGCTCCTGGCACACTGTATGCACATTAGCTAAGTAGAGTAGTATGTATGCTAGTTTTCTTTGTGATACGTGCATGGAAGACCAGGAGGCGGCTCTTGGCACTTGTCTGTAAGACCCAGGGGGTCCCCCCCCCCCCAGCTTGGCAAGAAAGACCACGTGGCGGCCTGTGGCATAACGGCAAGACTATGTGCGGCACATAACATCTTATTTGATATATGATTGATACATATGGCTCACAGTTATGTATGGCTCAGTTGATATGTATGGTATGTGGTATATGGGGAACTCACTAAGCTTCGTGCTTATGCTTTACAGTTTTGGTTTCAGGTACCTCCAGTTTTAAGATAAGGAGCTCTGGACGATCGCAGCGCATCCACCCATATTTTTCCGCATTATGTGATCTTTGGGATTAGACTCTGATATTAGTTTAAATTAAAATGTTTTCAATGTTTGGAACAAGGTTGTTAAAGTGTTTTCAGTAAACCATTTTATAACTTATTAAATCAGAAATGAAATTTTTAGTCTTGGATTTTGGGATGTTACACATACACTTATATAAAGTCGTACGCACCTTCGGAATCAATTACTCATTTTGGTATCCGTTACTCATTTCATGTTTTAACATTACAATCACTACTTTCACCCAGATACATACAAACACATACACATACACACACATACATACACATATACACAATTACATACACATACACATATATACATATCTACATACATACGTATACATATATACACATGCACATATACATACACATACACATGTAGCTTCTTTTTTTGCTTATTTGTGTGTTAAAGATAGTTTTTTACGATTCAGTTTTTTTTCGCTTCATGTCATATGTGTGTAACGCCTTGTTCCTGGTATGCATTTAACTCTTTTATTTATTCATTTCAAGAGAGGAACTCGACGAGTTGGTGGCCCTAACTCGTCGAGTAGAAGCCAGTTTATGCGCGGGGTTGAGCTATCTACTCGACGAGTCAAGAGCCCTCGACTCGACGAGTAGATCAGCCAGAATGAAACCCTAATCTTGGGGTTTTGCACCCTATTTAAGCTCCTTAACCTGATGGGTTATGAGCATAACATCATTCTTATGGTGTACATGCAACCCTAATTGATTTGATCTAGGTTTTTCTAATATGAACATACAACATTGAATACTAAAGCAATAAACCCTATGAACTAGCATATAATTCAAAATTGACATATGATTAGGGTTAGAAACATTACCTTGATTGTTATGTAGTAATAAAAATCACAATCCTTCTTGATCTTGACTTCTGAAAGCCTAGTGCCTCAAATGTTGCACCTCTAATGGAGTAACAAACACCACTAGCAACAAAGAAGAACAAAGGAGAGAGGAGAGGCTTAAAAAACGTCCAAGGGTTCTCTTAAAAGGTTAGGGACGAATTTGGTGGCCTAAAGGGTTCCTTTTATAGTTAGGCTTCTAGGGTTATCAACTTGGAAACCTTAATCCAGTTGCTTAGTCCTTAAGCAGCCCAATGGATCCTTCCAGAAGGCCCTTGGACGATTTCTATATGGACTCTCATATAGAATTCGTCCATTGCATCCTTGTGGATCCTAAGCCCAACTTTGTAACTATCTTATAATTACAGTATCAGTCATCTTTATTTAATTAATCTCTTTTGACCACAAAATTAATTCTAAATTAATTCTTGATCAATATTAATTAAACAATATGATTTCTCTTTTAATATATTATTCACATAATATATTAATAAATCATAATTAATCCTCTTTCTTCTTAATTCATCCTATCAGTTGCTATGGTGAAGGCAACCCAAAAGGACCATGCTCGTAATCGGGTCAAGTACATACCAAAATAGTTATGGGCTTAGACACCTAATCCAACAGTCTCCCACTTGGATAAGTCTAATAACTATTTTGCAAGTACGACTTCAGAACCTGATTAGCAATCGTAGCTTTCAAAAGCCGTTGTCGAACTCTGATCTTATCAGCAATGCGTCCTTTAGATAAGGGATCATATATTCCTCCATTCTAGATATCGTATAGACATGAGATATGAATTATAATCATTCTCTCCGTCTATGTGTTGTTTCCCGATTTCTGATTTATGACGACTGACAACAGACTACAATTAAACACATCAACTTAGTCCAGGCTTGGCCAAGCGCTTAGGGTGTCATCACTAAATCATTGAGGGGCCCACATATATCGTTTTTATCCCTCTTAGGGTAAAAGGAACGGATAAACTTCAACTCAAATGCTCTCTTGTACTTACTCATCAAATCACACACAACAATATGTTTTATAACACCAAGTTACTGGTACATTTACATATGCCAATGTGCAACCGACTTGCAAATTACAACTCACATGTCTCCGTTTCAAGAATATAAGATATTATCGTCTCACCAATCACTCGTCATAAAATCCATGAAGCGATCCAAGTAAGTGTGGGTTTAATCCAATACTTAAATCATATTTCAAGAGCACTCATGAACGTTGCAGCAAACCTTTTCTATGTCTAAACACTTAGACAATCTACAAACCAATTCATGATAGTCTTCTTTCATACCTACTTCCAAAGTATGATCGACTGGGGATAGTTTGAATAATCTTATTATTCGGGAAGTCAAAACATGCAAAGTGAAACACAAGAATAATACTAATCCTATATGGCCCTAAACTTTTGAGTATAAATAAAACACCTTTATTTAATCACCATATTGATTACTCATTATTCATTGTATAATGTTTCAGACAATCAACTTATTACTTGAATTATAACAACAGTTGTCCCATGCTCCAAGCATGCACACTATGTTTACCTATGGTCCATACTTTGTGAAATAGATGAATTGAACACATTTCCAATGATACTCATTTCACAACTCCTAATCCTTGTCACAAGTGTAAGAATTCCAAATTCTTGCCACTATTAGAATATGTTAGATTCTAACATTTCATGCAATGATCCTTTTGTAATGTCCCAACACCAAGCCACCAAGACTTTGCCAATGATATTACAAAGTGATCTATTGGAGATTGTTACAAGGCAATTCCATAGATGTGAAGTCTCACATTCAAAGTACATTCCTTTGAACATCCTTCTTGCACAAAAGTTTCTAATCTAGACACAGATTCTTGATATCCAACTCCTAATATGGAAACATTTCCAAATCAGCCATACGACAACTCATTATTAATAGAATGATATCTAATCATAATAATGTCATTATGGTCCATTCGTTACTATATTTCTAACTGTCCACAAGTAACCAATCCTTGGCGAACCTTAGATTGTCCTTAACAGTTGCTTAATTATTTTAGTCATATCCGGTTCTGGTCTTTTTCCCTCTTAATGCCCTAGGCATTTGGAAAATTTAGAACGGTCGAATATTACAGCATATGCAATTGATCCTATACCTAGAAGCGTATGGAACACGATTCATGAAAAACGTGATACTTTACCAGTTTCTTGCTATAATATTGTCATATATAGAATTCTTTTAAATTGAATCTTTTCAACATAACATGCATATATGTCCTTTGACTAAATTTGATTAAAATTTCTCGATCCAAGCTTTTAGATTTTGAAATGAAGTATAATATTCTCTCCCTTAATTATAGCAAAACAACTTTTCAACCCCTGCAACTTTGCAAAGTGAAACTTTTGTTTTCTATAATTAATATTGCTAACTTGCAACACTTAAAATAATAATCATGCTCCCACTAACATGATAATTATATCCATACCAACATAACATTTATGCTCCCACTAGCTTTGACACGCATTCAGAAAGCAGTTGGACTTCTAGAAATCAATATTTATTGACTTCCAAACTTCATATTTCTAATACGATATGCTTCGATAAGCCTTTATCTAAGCTTCTCAAACTCATACACCTTTCCTTAGATAGCTCATATGTATGTCTAAACTAATTCAGAACTTATAGCAATAAGTCCTAAATGTTTAGACTAATTGCCAAATCGCACAATTCGAACCATCAAGAGGGATGTCGTAATCATGATCGGATTTGAGAATGCAATTCTCACAATTGCTATCTCCTTAAAATCTTCCTAGTGAAAGCGTTTCCTCAAAATCATTTTCATGAAGGAGAGAAACCTTATGACACTTAGATTTTATGGTGTATGTGCTCCTATCCATGTGAATTTGTCATAACCATAATCATATGATAATGTTTGTGACAAATCCAAACTCTTATGGACAGAACTTGTTCATTCTTAATTTCTTGCCATCAAGGATCCCACCATTGCTTCCAAGTTATTTAGCAGCTCACATATACTCATCAATGCACTTTCATTGAACAAGGTGCTTGCAGTCAATTGAGAACTCGTAGAACTCATATGCATAAGTAATTTTACTGGAATGGCATAGAAACAAAATTGTGTCAACTAGTGATTAATAATAGGTTTACTCTTGATTAGTTCTTGAAACTTTTCAAGATTTTTAAGACACCCACTGACCTCTTGACATATAATATTCTTTTGTCAAGAAACATTTCTTGTCAAACAAATATTCAAGAGTTAGTGCGGTTTCTTATCAAGATAAACACCTCACACAATTGGTCCTAGTTGGTCTTTGTCTTATCCAAGACATCACAAATTACCAATTTCAAATGTACAAGAGTAAGAAAAACATTTTTCTACTCCACATTTGATGAGTGTGTTAAAACTTCTTAAGATGTGTCACTCAAGTCACAATATTAGAGTATGACTCTAAGACTTGATTTTGGAACGAAGTATGATTCACCTTTTGATTTAACCATTTCAACAATTGTTGATTCCTCTTCTTAGCCATACTAGTTTACTAAGGTGTCCTTAGAGGATCAATTGTGACACTGTTTCATAATCACTAAGTTAATCATAAAAAACATGATACTTAAGTACTCTCCCATCTTTTCAGATTGGAGAAACTTTTATCTTTCTGCCTAATTGATTCTTCTTATTCGTTCTGCTATTCATTGGAACTTTTCCAATGATTCAGAATCATACTTAATCTTTTAAGCATAACTACATTTACTAAACTTTTAGCAAATCATGACGAATAGTCTTATCGTTCTTTGTGGTGGATCTGATCAGTGCACAACATTGTGTACTAGATCCTTTAGTCCTTCACTTGACTCTCATGCTTGTGAGAACAAGGAATTAGTCTTATTTTTTTCCAAAGTACCAAGATTTCCATATATCACATGACTCAAATCATATGATTCCAAGCTTCTGTCCAATTGAAACTTGGACGTTGGGAATCTTTCCTTACTTAGAAAATTATGACACTACCACAAATAACATAACTAAGAATCACATCCACTATTATTGCTTATAATAGAAACATACAAACATCAATTTTCACAAATAACATTGCAAGGAGATATAAATAATACAAAATCAAATTTTATTTTATTTATAAAAGGTGCGGAAAAACTTGTCCTTACAATGCAAATTCAAATGAAAACTATGATATTACATATTCCTAAGCAATCTATCCCAACTCTAAAGTAGTAGCTCAAAAAATCCGATCTTCGAACCATGCAATCGAAATCCATTTCTTCGTGATCAGACTCAGCTTACTTCTTCCTTTAAGTTTCCTTTCCTTTCTTTGATCCTACAAAACATCAAAATGCAATCTTATCACATCATGTATTAAGAATATACAAAAAGAAACTTACTAGAGTTAGATAGTGGATTTTACCTGAAGCAGAGTCATACATCTTGACTCTCACATCCTCTTGATCCTTCAAGTAGATACGATAGCTTTGCAACTAATTCCCCTTCTCTTGGCAGTAGAAACAAGTGGACTTCTTTGGAATAGCACACGAGACAATCTCAGACTTAGCCTTTCTCTTGCGTAGAGAAAACTTTTCTGGACTTCCAATGTTGCCATCATCAGTGTCCATAGAAGTTTGGGAGGTTGACTCACAAGACACATTTGCTAGACCAGTGCGCCAAATCATTGTTGATTCAGCAGCAATAAGCAAATAAGTCAAATTAATGAGGGTCACGTCGTGATCCATCATATAGTACTCTCTAATGAACTCACTATATGAGTCGGGAAGTGATTAAAGAACCCAATCAACAGCCAACTTCCTCGGGAAAACAACACCCATCATTTCCAACTTGTCAATGTGTGACTTCATCTCCAAGACGTGTGTAGAAACAGACTTCCCATCCTCATGTCTTTTTTTTTCCAATAGGCTTGAGTGATCTTAAACTTTTCAAGCCTTCGAACACGTGGATCAGGGAGAATAATAGGAGGAGGTGGAGGAAGTGAAGCATGATTTCCCTTTCCACAATCCAATCGTGGAACATCATCTTCATGTGGAAAACTTTTTCCAAAGGATTTGGGAAGACCATAGTTGTTAGATTTTGACATCTACAAAACGGGAGAAAAATTCAAGTTAGTTGATAAGAATCCTTGATATAGCACCCAAATGAAATATCAAGGCTAGGATCCAACATAATATTCTACAACTCGGAAGAGGGATGCCGTAATCCAGCTGCAGAATATTTGAAGGTAGGTAAATGACGATTTACCAATTTCCACCATGAAAAACGAAAATGAAAATTAGGTTTTAAATGAATTGAAACTCCTAGATCTTTTGAGATTCATTGAACTTTTCAATGGCATGTTTAATCTCGATTATGCCCTTCAAGTTTGTGATTGGGATGCCGAGGATCACAAACAAGGTGTGGATAACCATGCAAATTAGCTTGGTACTCTCGAAGATGTCTATCACCTAATCAATGTGCCGGTTAACCACACATGCTCCATTGATCTATGATAATCTACGAGCTACCCATTGCCATCCTTCATTGGCCCCAAATTAGTGTGTCGGTTAACCACACACGCTCCACTAACGACCAACAAGGTACAATGTGTAATTTTATGGATTAGCACCAACTCTACATTTTTCCTAAAGTAACTAAGATTTGGAAATTTGTAAAAGTGTTCAGTTACTTCGTATTTCATTATACTTATAATGGAAGGTTGTGTCATATCCTACCTGTTCGGCTAATGACCCTCCACTAGTCAAGAGTGTGGTGGGTAAGAGTGGATACCCAATGGCTGTCATTTTATAGGCCGCTTCCTTAAACACCCCTTATAGATCAGCTTCGTGAATGAGGCCTACTAACGGTAAGACTGACATTTACTTATACATATATAGTATTAAACTTTTAATTCTATATAGTATAAGGGTGTATTTTTATACTTTTAAAATACTAGGTGGTTTAATCTATTAATAAATTTGACTTTTAATTTGATAAATCTTAAACCATATACTTATGAATTTATTAATTATCTCTTTTAATTAAACACTTAATTAACTTAATAAAACCATAAGGGTGTAATTTGAACTTTTCAAAATACTAGGGTTTTAGAATTCAATATTTCAAAATTAATACCTTTTAATTAAATTTTAAATTCAAAAACGTGAGGACAAATTTTGAAACCTTTCAAAATATTAGGGTTTAACTATTTAAATTTCAAAAACTAAAACTTTTAAGTTCAAATTTAAACTATAAAACCTAAGGGGTGTAATTTGAAACTTTTACAAAATTACTAGGTTAAATATTTGACTCATAATAATCCTATATTATCCATATTTAATCAAATCCATTAATTTTGATAAGGATAACCATACCAAACATGAAAAATTGATTTTAGGCAAGAAAAACGAGTTTTGGTAATTATCCTCATCAAAAACTTCTCAAAAAATCGAAAATCCCGGCAACAGCACCCTGGACTCGTCGAGTCCACTATGGAACTCGTTGAGTTCATGCAACTCGTCGAATCCACTGATGGACTCGCCGAGTCGACTTCACAGACAGCAAAAATTCGACTTTTTGATTCTTTGGCAGTTCACTTTTGCATCTATTCAACTAGAAAAACGACCTAGTCTCTGATACCACTGATGGGTTATGAGCATAACATCATTCTTATGGTGTACCTGCAAGCCTAATTGATTTGATCTAGGTTTTTCTAATATGAACATACAACACTGAATACCAAAGCAATAAACCCTATGAACTAGCATATAATTCGAAATTGACATATGATTAGGGTTAGAAACATTACCTTGATTGTTATGTAGTAATAACAATCACAATCCTTCTTGATCTTGACTTCTGAAAGCCTAGTGCCTCAAATGTTGCACCTCTAATGGAGTCACAAACACCACTAGCAACAAGGAAGAACAAAGGAGATAGGAGAGGCTTCAAAAACATCCAAGGGTTCTCTTAGAAGGTTAGGGACGAATTTGGTGGCCTAGAGGGTTCCTTTTATAGTTAGGCTTCTAGGGTTATCAACTTGGAAACCCTAATCCAGTTACTTAATCCTTAAGAAGCCCAATAGCTCCTTCCAGAAGGCCCTTGGACGATTTCTATATAGACTCTCATATAGAATTCGTCCATTGCATCCTTATGGATCCTAAGCCCAACTTTGTAACTATCTTATAATTACAGTATCAGTCCCCTTTATTTAATTAATCTCTTTTGACCACAAAATTAATTATAAATCAATTCTTGATCAATATTAATTAAACAATATGATTTCTCTTTTAATACATTATTCACATAATATATTAATAAATCATAATTAATCCTCTTTCTCCTTAATTCATCCTATCAGTTGCTATGGTGAAGGCAACCCAAAAGCACCATGCTCATAATCGGGTCAAGTACATACCAAAATAGTTATGGGCTTAGACACCTAATCCAACATAACCCCCACCCATTGGCCTCATTTACAGCCTCTTTGTCCCAAACCCTAATCCACGAAACCCTAGAGCTTTCTTTGAGTATGTGAGCCATTTTGAGTGATCTTGTGTACTTTTGAAGCTTGTGGAAAAAGAAGAAGATAAAGGGCTCAAGAGGGAAAGAGTAGATCAAGAAGCTACACTCCATTTACTACAGTTTCTGGTAATCAAGTTTCTATCTTGGCCATTAGTTCATTAGATATATATATATATATATATATATATATATATATATATATATATATATATATATATATATATATATATATATATATGTCCTTTTTATGTGGGTTTTTGGTCCAAGATTGGTAGCTTTTGGGAAATGGTCGACCCAAGAGGGTATTCTTCCAGATCTAGTACTTAGAGGGGCTGTTATGACATAAAGGTGCAAACTTTATGCCATTGGATCCCCCATGCAAGTTTTAAAGAGTCATATTGGCCCTTTTAGCCCCAAAAGGCCATGCATGTGGGAAAGGTGGGAACTTTACTTGTCCAAGTAGTGTTAGGGGTTTAGATCTGAGGTTGTAAGCTTGAGTTTGGTGTAAGGAAGGCTTAAGGACCAAGCTCTAGGTCCCAAGGAATTAAGGTTTGAGCTAAATCCTTTAAGAAGTGGTATTAAGGGGTAAAGTCAGGAACTTTACCCTTAAAATGACATTTTTAGGGTTATTATGAAGTATGAAGCGTGGATCTGAAGTGTAGGGGCTTAATCCATTCAGATAGCCCAAACAGACAGGGGAACTCGGTGAGTCCAGTAAGGGACTCGACGAGTTGGAGTCAGGTTGTCCCGATTATATGTCAGGTAGAACTCGACGAGTCTATGAAGGGACTCAACGAGTTGACTCGGTTGACCACGAGTCTGAGTAGTACAGGAACTCGCCGAGTTGGGAGATAACTCGACGAGTTGGGTTGACTGGGAGTTGACCTTCACTTTGACTTTGACCATGATGTTGACTTTGACCAGGGGTAAAATGGTCATTTTACCCTAAGAAGGATTATCAAGTTTTGATTAAGTGTTATTGTGAAATTGATAGTCGGGGAGTCGTGGAGCAGCCGTCAGAGATTCCTCACACGAGATTTCACAGCTAGCATTCGCGGTGAGTTTCCTCCAGTAGGAACAGGTCTAAGGCACCAAGGCTGACCCGTTTAGTTAGTAGTAGTTCCGTACTACGGTCCGATGTCGGGCGGGGTCTGATGTAGGTTTATATGCTTTTCCAGATTGTGACTCGATGTCGGGGCGGTCCCGAGGAATGCTTGTATGTTTGATGTCTTTGTGATTCTTTCATGTGTTTGTGCATGTATGCTTCCGGACTTCGGTCCGATGCCGGGGTGGTCCCGGGGAATGTTAGTATGTTTCCGGATTACAGTTCAATGCGGGGCGGGGCCCGAGAAAATGTTTAAATGTTAATGATAAATGCTTAGGGTTATGTGTATTATTTGATTTATGCTCACATGTATTCCGAGATCTACTCGATGACGGGCGGGGCCCGATGCCGAATAGGGTTCGATGCTGGGCGGGGCCTGATGCCGGGTGAGGCCTGATGTCGGGAAAGCCGATACCGAGCCTGACTCGATGTAGCAAGGGCGGGGCCCAAGATATGTTATGTGATATGTGTATGGTATGTGGTAGTTGGGGAGACTCACTAAGCTTCATGCTTACAATTTTCAATTTTGGTTTCAGGTACTTCTGCTAGTAAGGGGAAGAGCTCGGGATGACTGCATGACACACACCACTGTTTTTAGCTTGGGAGGATTCACTCTGATTTATGATATATGATTTTGATACTATGACATATATGATGATGTTTTTGAGATATATGACTATGATTTTTATGTGATGGATATTATTGATGGTTTCTATTATTGATTTAAAACAAAAAATTTTGGTCTATATTTTTGGGATGTTTCAATGTGTGTATGTAAGACAATAATGGATGTGTTAAACATTATTATTATTATTATTATTATTATTATTATTATTATTATTATTATTATTATCATCATCATCATCATCATCATCATCATCATCATCATTATTTGTGCATTAAACATAGATTATTTCCCCTTATTGATGTGTTAAATGTAATTTTTTTGTTGTTTATTTTTGTGTTAAACACATTCATTACTATTATTATATATTACCATTATGTTTATAAATATTGTTATTATTAATATCATTTTTAATTGTTCGTGTCTTAAATATGTAAAAAAAACGAACCGAGAAAAACTACATTTTAATACTCAAATAATGAGAAGTAGTAGTTATAATAATAATAATAATAATAATAATAATAATAATAATAATAACAACAACAACAACAACAACAATAACAATAACAACATCAAAACAAATAAAAACATCAAAACAAAAAAGAAGTCAATTCTAAACCTTGGTACAACATCAAGATAATAGACTTTTAGATATTTTTTATAAAACTGAACGTATAATTAACAAACATAGTTGTCATAGGTTTCAGATAGGTTCTGATAACATTGTCATATGATTATAATAAAGAGAAAATACAAGGGTTCTCAATGAAAAGCATAAAGACTACAAAGAAGAAAACAGATATAAATACTAGCTAGACAAAACCTTAATGGGCTAAAGACTAAAGAGCCCATGAGCCAGTGGGCTAACAATATAAAGGCTAACATCCCCCCTCAAACTCACAATGCCGCAACAATAAGCATTGAGAGTTTGTCACATAAGAACCGAAACCAAGAAGCCGATAGAGCCTTCGTAAAAATATCCGCAATCTGCAAGGTTGATGAAACAAACGGACGCGATATGGTCCCGAGCTGCAGGTGATGACAGGTAAAATGACAATCAACCTCGATGTGCTTCGTCCGCTCATGAAAAATAGAATTCTTTGCAATTTGTGTCGCACTGTTGTTATCACAATGCAAGGGAGTAGATGAAGAAATATGAATTCCATATCCGCAAGCAGCCACCGTAACCAGATAATCTCACATGTAGTTACAATCCATAGCACAATATTCAGCCTCCGTGGAAGATCTAGAGACAACGTCCTGTTTCTTGCTCGTTACTACGTTGATCATTTAGTTATCATATCAAGAACTTCTCTAATTGTCACATAAGATCATCATCTTTAAAATTGGCATGTTTCATGGAAAGAAAATCGTGAACATGTAGGACTCAGAAAATTTAAGTCCTAACTCGTTTTCGGGTTTTAGGATTTTGTTTTTTGCGATTTCTATAACTAAGCACCCAATAGATTGAAACCTTAAAATGCAATTTTGTGTTTTCGATTTTATTTTACTAAAACATAACTATGTTTTCTGATTTTAAACCAATGTTATACGCTTGTAGGCTACAATGTAAGCTTCTGATCTAAAGCAATTTTATTAATAACGTTATACGTTGCCCAGAAACTAAATGGTATTTGAGTCATATTATACAGATTATTGTCACTCTTATCATCTTATGTTACTGAAATCAGTTATGAAGAAAATCTACATGGGAAACTTATTAGAGGTTATAATTGTAAATAAGCATAATAAGAGGGTTGATATGTAAATATATAGTTAGCTGTTATTTCAGTTATTCTGTTAGATGCTCATTTCGAGCTGATATAAGTTCTTGTATCATTTTCATTCAAGATCAATGAAAGATTATCAAGTTTCATTTCGTATTATGGTATCAGAGCAGAAAAATTCCGCTTCTATGATTCAAATGAATCATTCTAATTATGTTCTTCGTTTTCGAATCAACTTTCATTCAATTTGATTTTGCAAATTGTTCTTGTGAAATCGATTTTCTCTATTGTTTTCAAATCTACAAATTGTTCTTGTAGATTTATGCGTTTTTTATTTGATTTCACAAATTGTTCTTGTGAGATCAATTTTTCTTTAATTCTTCGAGATTTACAAATTGTTCTTGTAAATTTCTACGTAATCTTCATCATGACGACTAATTCGTCATCTGTAAACATTTCTCCAATTGATGATCGAATGTCACCATATTACATTCATCATTCAGATAATCCTGGATTCATTCTGGTTTCCCAGCCATTGATTGGTGAAAATTATCCTTCATGGAGTAGATCGATGTTAATTGCACTTTCAGTAAAGAATAAAGTTGGATTTGTAGATGGAACTATTCCTGAGCCTTCTCCAAATGAATTGTTAATCACAATGCATGGCTGCGTAACAATAAACTAGTAATTTCCTGGATCTTGAATTCTGTATCAAAGGAAATTTCAACTAGTATCATGTTTACAAATTCAGCGAAGGAAATTTGGCAAGACCTTTAAGATCTCTATCAGCAAAGCAATGGACCTCGAATTTTTCAGATCCGAAGAGAAATTGTAAATCTCAGTCAAAATCAAGATTCAGTTGGTGTTTATTTTACAAAATTGAAGTCGCTTTCAGAAGAACTTGAGAATTTTCGTCCTAGATGTTCATGTGGCAAGTGTGAATGTCATGGAGTTGAAAATATTGAAAAATATTTTCAATCTAAGCAGATCATGAATTTCCTAATGGGATTGAATGATTCTTTCTCACACACTAGAGATCAAATATTGCTGATGGATCCTATGCCTGCCATTAATCGAGTATTTTCTTTAGTTGCTCAAGAAGAAAAACAGAAGACTATTTCAGTGGATCAACATTCTTCATCTGTTGCTTTTGTTGCTAAATCCAATCAAAACAACATAAACAATAATCAGAACAAGAAATTCAATAACAATCAAAGAGATCGCCCATATTGCACAAATTGCAAGTTTCAGGGGCATACAGTGGACAAATGTTACAAATTACATGGTTATCCTCCTGGATACAAATCAAAGGCCAAGACAAGTCAAATCAATGCAATAACAAATGACAATGTTACTGTTGATGGACATTCATCTATAAATGATGATTTGAGCAACATGTTAAGAGGTTTTTCTCCTTCACAATGTCAACAAGTGATGTCTGCTTTAACAAATCACATGATTTCAGTGAATCCAAATGAAAACACATCCACAGGTAAATGTTATTCACTGACTATTACTAATGATTTGAAATCATGCATGTGGATTCTTGATTCTGGTGCTTCACAACATGTTTCTCATGATATAAATCTTTTCACCAACACAAGAAAAGTTTATAATCATACATTTACTCTTCCAAACAAGCTTACTATTCCTGCCAATCTAGTTGGAGATATCAAAGTTGACTATCTGTTTACATTGAAAAATGTACTTTATGTACCTGATTTTGATCTTAATTTGATATCAGTCAGTGCATTAACCAAAAGTCAACAAATGATAGTCCAATTCACATGTCATCATGCTTATATTCAGGATATCCTTCACAAGAGGATGATTGGCAAAGCTGATAACATTCAGGATTTGTATGTGATGAGAAGTAAGCAGGAAGAAAATTTTAAAGTGGCTGATACAAGAATCAATGTTGTTTCACTTGATCTGTGGCATAAGAGATTAGGACACCATTCAAATAAAGTTCTTATTCCTATTAAGAACATTTTAGGTGTTTCTATAACTCAGAATAAATGTAATGATCATTGTTCTATTTGTCCATTAGCCAAACAGAAACAATTGTCATTTGATAGTGAAAACAACTTCTGTAATGAAATATTTGATTTGGTTCATTGTGACATTTGGGGTCCGTATCAGAATTCCACTTATAATGGTCAAAGATATTTTGCCACTATAGTTGATGATAAAAGCAGATACACATGGATTTACTTGTTGAAGCACAAATATGATATTATAGGAATTATTCCAAAGTTTTATTCCTATGTTCAAAAACAATTCAACAAAAGCATTAAGTGTTTTAGAACAGATAATGCAAAGGAATTGGAATTCAAGGAATATTTTGAAGAAAAGGGCATAATTCATCAAAAGGCATGTGTAGCTAAACCACAACAAAATTCAGTGGTGAAAAGAAAACATCAACATCTGTTGAATGTGGCCAGATCATTAATGTTCCAGTCAAATATTCCAATTCATTTTTGGGGGGATTGTATTTTAACAGCAGCTTATTTGATAAACAGAATTCCATCAAAAATCCTTTCTTATCAGAACCCATTTCAGATTCTACATGGTTCTGTTCCAAAATACAAGTATCTACGAAATTTTGGATGTCTAGCTTATGCTTCAACATTAGTTGCTAACAGATTAAAGTTTCAACCAAGAGCAAAAGCTTGTTTGTTTTTAGGATATCCTCCTAATATGAAAGCATACAAGTTATATGATCTTGAAACAAAACAAATTTTTTATTCAAGAGATGTGGTCTTTCATGAAAATCTATATCCTTTTCAAAAGAACTCCATTCCAGATCCGGTTGATCCATTTGAACATGTTGTTTTACCTGTTTCTCTACCCGAACTTGATATTTCCATAAATACCCCTGAACCAAATTTGTCCCAAAACATAACCAATTCACCAAATGGAAATCCAAGCCCAACAATCCCTTCAAGGCCGGTTAGATCTCATAATCCTCCTTCTTATCTCAAGGATTATCATTGCAATTTTGTCTCAAAGAATGAATATCAATACTCATTGCATGATTATTTGTCTTATGACAATTTATCACAAAAACACAGAGTTTTTGCAATGAATATATCAGCTAATTTTGAACCCAAATTCTATAAAGAAGCTTCAAAACATAAAGAGTGGTGTGATGTTATGAAAGTGGAACTAGATGCTATGAAAGACAATAATACTTGGTCTATAGTTCCTTTACCACCAAACAAGAATACAGTTGGATGCAAATGGGTTTACAAGATCAAATATGGCAGCAATGGGCAAATTGAAAGACATAAGGCCAGATTGGTTGCAAAAGGATTCAATCAAAAGGAAGGAGTTGATTACTTTGAAACTTATTCTCCAGTTGCAAAACTTATAACAATCAAGTTGTTATTGGCATTATCAGCAATCAAACAGTGGAACATGGTGCAACTTGATGTAAATAATGCATTCTTGAATGGAGATTTACAAGAAGAGGTATTCATGGACATTCCACAAGGACTTGATATTCAGGGGAAACCTCAAGGTTCAAAGCTTGTATGCAAACTCAACAAATCAATTTATGGACTCAAACAAGCTTCTAGACAATGGTTTGATAAATTTTCAAAGTTTTTGAAAATTTTGGGTTTTAATCAATCAAAGTCTGATTACTCATTCTTTCACAAAGGAACTGGTGAAAAGTATGTTGCATTGCTCATTTATGTTGATGATATAATCATCACAGGTCCATACAAAGAAGGCATTGATTTTTTGAAGAAACAATTAAGTCAACAATTCAAATTGAAGGATCTAGGTTCACTAGGCTATTTTCTGGGGATAGAAATAGCAAAATCCAAAAAGGGTATTTTCGTCTCTCAACGAAATTATACTTTACAATTGATAGAAGATGCAGGGCTTCTTGCTGCAAAACCCAAGAATACCCCTATGGATTCTAAAATTGATTTGGTTGAAAAGATGGGAGAGCTATTTGATAATCCATCACAGTATAGACGACTTGTAGGTCGACTGTTATATCTCAATATAACACGACCAGATATATCTTTTGCTATCCAAAGATTATCTCAGTTCATGTCGAATCCTTGTAAAAGTCATTTTGAAGCAGAATGTCACTTATTGAAGTACTTGAAAGGCTCACCAGGTCAAGGTTTATTCTTTTCCAAAGATTCAACACTACAATTGAAAGCATTTTGTGACTCAGACTGGGCGACATGCAAAGACACTCGTATATCAGTTACAGGATTCTGTGTATTTCTTGGATCTTCTTTGATTTCATGGAAGACTAAAAAGCAACAAACTATTTCAAGGTCATCTGCTGAAGCAGAATACAGGGCAATGGCCACTACAACAGCTGAACTTGTATGGTTAAGGCAATTACTCAAAGATTTTGACATTCCATTAAGCCATTCAACATTGCTATTTTGTGATAATCAAGCAGCTATTCAAATAGCAAATAACCCAACATTTCATGAAAGAACCAAACATATAGAAGTTGATTGCCATTTTGTGAGAGAAAAAGTGGAAGACAAAACAATAAAGCTACTTCCGATTCAATCTGCCATGCAACTTGCAGACATGTTCACAAAACCTTTACCGGATTCCAAGATACAGCCATTTCTAGGTAAGTTGGGGCTGAAGAACATTTATTCTTCATCTCCAACTTGAAGGGGAATATTAGAGGTTATAATTGTAAATAAGCATAATAAGAGGGTTGATATGTAAATATATAGTTAGCTGTTATTTCAGTTATTCTGTTAGATGCTCATTTCGAGCTGATATAAGTTCTTGTATCATTTTCATTCAAGATCAATGAAAGATTATCAAGTTTCATTTCGTATTAAAACTATTTCTATGATGTAAGATACTATATGATCATACCATACATGAAATTTAGAGAACTGCTGTAACTTGTGATTTGATGTCCAAGAAGTTGGTGAAACAATGATAATTTGCCTAGAAATTTTATCATCAAAAATACAATTGTTTTCTGAGCTAATTAAGATAAAGGATGGTCATAGATTTGCCTCTACTTGACCGGTTTCCCCAGAATATGCAACAGATTTGACCGGCAAAGCGGACAAGTGAACTGATCCTGGTGGAGCCAGCTCTCTATGCAGCACGTATGGAACACATGACGACATCTACTGAGTTGACTCACAATATCTTCATCCTGGAACTCAGCCAGGCAAATTGAACAACTTTGGTCTACGGATCTCATGGTGGATCCGGCATTATCACCACCATTGTTATTTATTAAGAGGTCGTTGAACTGGAGATCCGAATGGTGGAAGATATTAGGAAACACGTTCTGATGAAGATGGTCGTGATGGCATGCGTAAAAGAAGGTGAAAATGGTGGAAAGAATTTCAAAAAGTGCATGTTTGATTTGAAGAAATGGTAACCAGATGCAAGTAATGAATATAAGTGTGGGTATGGAGGAACGTCCATAGCCTTCATATACAACACAAATCATCCTTTGGATTGCTTGATTTTTTTCACTCCTGGTTTCTTAAGCTTGCAATTAGGAGGTATGAGGAGCACTTTAAATAGTCAGACTCCTAGTACGTCAACGTATTATAATTAGTTAATACATGCCTCCCTGAATTAATATAATCAGACTCGTAGCAAGTTGAAGAAAAAAAAAAGACTCGTAGCAAGCAATGCATGAATAGAAGTGTGGTATAGAGCATTATATATATACTAATGCATGGGAGACAATTAAGAGCTTAGTGACAAACGTTAATTAATGCTTTCTGCCGGTGCCGACCCTGCCACCCAAATCTTTCTCTTGATTTATACTCTTTATAAAAATAAAATAAAATAATACTAATAATTAATTAGAATACTGGCTAGGGATAACCAATACCATGAGATGGTATTCATTAATTGTTGCTTTTCTACTTTTTTTTTTCTAAGATACAAAACAACGTACGCACAAACAATAACTATTTTTATAAGAAAGTTTTATATTACACGCTAGTTATTATATCATGGTTAGGGTTTAGATCATCTCTATCTTATGTGTTGATTATAATTAAGAAAAATGTAGCATTTTTATAAATCGTTATAGCGATTTAAATACAATATTATATTTTTATAAATACTAATATTTGTACTTTACCTATGTTGGCAATGTTGTTTACTTATGGCTATATATGTATATTGAACTTGGTTGAAAACGTATTAAAGTTTTAGGTTTATTGCCATAAATTTTGTTAGAAATTAACTACATTTGCATCTTCATCGATACAATGGAAACTTGAAAAGGATTAGAAAGATGTAAACTATAATCGGACAATATTATAGGTATCAGATTTAATGAAAAACTAGGAGGTGAATTAGAGGTGTTTCATTTTTTTATTTGTTGTTGGGGGTGAGACAATAAAAAAGAATACTATCATAAACAACAATGCTAAAATAACTACCTGTTGAACAATAAGCATAAACAACCATAAAGTTTTAGTGAACAAAACATAATAAGACCAACATTTTCATTTGTGGACCTTAGTAAAATATCAAGATATGGGGTTTAACAAATGAAAACATCAAAACAAAAAAGAAGTCAATTCTAAACCTTGGTACAACATCAAGATAATAGACTTTAGATATTTTTTATAAAACTGAAGGTATAATTAAAAAACATAGCTGTGATAGGTTTCAGATAGGTTCTGATAACATTGTCATATGATTATAATAAAAAGAAAATACAAGGGTTCTCAATGAAAAGCATAAAGACTACAAAGAAGAAAGTGGATATAAATACTAGCTAGACAAAACCCTAATTGACTAAAGAATAAAGAGTCCATGAGCCAGTGGGCTAATAATATAAAGGCTAACATCCCCCCTCAAACTCACAATGCCGCAGCAATAAGCATTGAGAGTTTGTCACATAAGAACCGAAACCAAGAAGCCGATAGAGCCTTCGTAAAAATATCCGCAATCTGCAAGGTTGATGAAATAAACGGAAGCGATATGGTCCCGAGCTGCAGGTGATGACAGGTAAAATGACAATCAACCTCGATGTGCTTCGTCCGCTCATGAAAAACAGAATTCTTTGCAATTTGTGTCGCACTGTTGTTATCACAATGCAAGGGAGTAGATGAAGAAATATGAATTCTCATATCCGCAAGCAGCCACCGTAACCAGATAATCTCACATGTAGTTACAACCATAGCACAATATTCAGCCTCCGTGGAAGATCTAGAGACAACGTCCTGTTTCTTGCTCTTCCACGAAATGAGAGACTCTCCAAGAAATACGGAAAATACAGTGGTGGACTTACGATCATGGCGATCACCATCCCAATCAGCATCACTATATGCACGTAACTCAAGAGAAGACGTCGAGGGAAACAAGTGGGTCTGAAACTGAGTGCCACAAAGATATCTCAGAATACGGAGAACAGCTCCCCAATGAACAGAGGTAGGGGCAGTAACAAACCGACTGACAACATGAACAGCATGGGCAATATCTGGACGAGTAACTGTGAGATAGACCAAACTTCCCACAACAGTGCGATAAAGGTTCGGATCGGACAAAGGAACACCATCAGTAGGAGAGTAGCGTGCATTGGTTTCAAGGGGAGTATCAACAGTCCGATTGTCAGAGAGTCCCGCCCGTGTAAACAAGTCAGATATATATATATATATATATATATATATATATATATATATATATATATATATATATATATATATAGTCTGAGAAAGAAGATACCCTTTCTTAGACTGAGCTACCTCAATACCCAAGAAATAACGCAGAAAGCCCAAATCCTTCATAGCAAATCGATGAGCTATATCATGCTTCAAAGACTCAATACCACCGTGGTCATCACCTGTAATAATCATATCATCCACATATAAGGATAGAAGAATCCGTCCTACACTCGAGCATCTAACAAACAAAGCAGAATCGTGATTACTTTGGACAAATCCAATAGAGGTAATCACTGTGGAGAATTTCTCAAACCAAGCACGAGGGGCTTGCTTGAGACCATACAAAGATTTGCGAAGCCGACAAACCTCACCCGGCCGGTGCTGAATTCCTGGGGGAGGAGTCATATAAACCTCTTCATGGAGATCACCATTCAAAAAAGCATTCTTGACATCCATTTGAAAAATCTTCCACTGTCGAACGGATGCAACTGCAATCATAGTACGGACCGTCGTCATCTTTGCAACTGGGGCAAATGTCTCCTCATAGTCAAAACCATACTGTTGAGAATACCCTTTTGCTATAAGCCTGGCCTTGTACCGATCAACAGCTTTTGTTTTTATCTTATACACCCAACGACAACCTATCGTATGTTTCCCAGGAGGAAGAGAAACCAAATCCCATGTATGAGTCTGATGAAGAGTAGTGAGTTCCTCAGCCATAGCATTCTGCCAAAGAGGATCTAAAATAGCTTCTCTATATGATTCAGGTTCAGACAGATGATGGATGCTCGCTATATATGAAGCAAATGGTTCTGGATATGTAGAGTAAGTAAAATTTGGAAGCTTGGTGGACTTGACAGGACGAGTAGATCTCCTGAGGGGTGGTGGTGGAGGTGGATCCTCAATTTCAACAATCGGAGGAGTATGCTCAGGAACACGGGGAGTTGAGGAACTCTCTGAAGAGATGGGTGTGTCATGAGCTGAAGGATCAGGTGGCGTAGATGGATCTTGAGCCTCTATCTCTTTATTAAAAGGATCAATATGCAGAAGATCAGACTTCGTTACATTGTGGGCTGTAGCAGGAATTGAGTAGAAAGGAATATGTTCCAAAAAAGTGACATGCCAGGAAACATATAACTTCTGAATCACAGGATCATAGCAACGGTATCCTTTCTGTCCAATACCATACCCCAAAAATACACAAATAGCAGATTTCGGCCCCAACTTGTTCCTCTCAACATGAGGACGAAGAACAAAACAAGTACATCCAAAAACTTGTAAGGAAGAATAGTCTGGTAGATGACCATATAACTTCTCAAAAGGATACATTCCTGAATTCAATGAAGTAGGGATACGATTAATCACATACACAGCAGTTAGGACTGCTTCTCCCCAAAAGGCACTAGGGACTTGCGCAGACAAGAGCAATGAACGGGCAATCTCAACAATATGACGATGTTTTCGTTCTGTCACACCGTTTTGCTGAGGTGTGTCAGTACACGAGGACTGGTGTATGGTACCATTAGAAGCAAGTAACTGAGTAAAATCATTAGAGGTATATTCACCCCCTAAGTCACACCTGAAGCACTTAATCACAGCCGAATGTTGAGTTTTAACAAGAGCTCTAAAATTACTGTAAATATCAAAGAAATCAGATATGTGTTTCATAAGATAAACCCATGTATATCGACTATAATCATCTATAAAAGATACATAATAGGTTGACCCACCCTTTGTGGATACTGGTACAGGACCCCATACATAAGAATGAATAATGTCAAAAGGAGCAGTAGAACAAGCCATACTTTTATTGAAAGGTAAAGTAGAGAATTTTGCCAGTTTACAACCACGGCAATCAGAAATATCACAAGTGTCTAAATGACCAAAAACACCACTAGATGCTAAAAAACTCAAACGTGATACATACACATGTCCCAAACGAGAATGCCAAAGATAAAACTCAGACGACAAAGGACTCAAACAGAAAGAAGATAAATCAATGCTGGAGGCAGCAACAACAGAAACTTTGAGAACCTCCAAGACATACAGTTCCCCCACACTACGGCCGATCCCAATCACCTTCTGGGTGTGTTGATCCTGTATAACACAGACAGAATCAAAAAAGAACACCCAGTTACCAGACTTACATAACTGACTGACTGAGGCAAGATTCAAAGTAAGTTTGGGAATGTAATAAACATCAGGGAGAGTGATATGAGAAATAGAGACATACCCAACACCCTCAACTAGCATAGATGTATCAATAGCAGACTTAACAAAAATAGATGACACTTGCGACAAAGAAGTAAAAGATAACAAATGAGGGGTCATATGATGGGTTGCACCAGAATCTAAAATCCACAAAGATGAGGGAATACCTGATGTACCAGATGAAGTAGGACCAGAGTGAGACATAGATGTAGACATGGTAGTGGGATTAGAAGCTAAATACTGTCTGAAGCTCTCAAACACCTTGGGATCCAATGCAGATGGGGGCATGTTTCCAACAGAATCTGTATCCACTGGTGGGATAGCAGCAACAGTAAACTGTGGAGGACGAGGGGTCCATGGAGGAGTACCAGATGAACGTGGCTGAAACTTCTGTTGACCAGACCTATTTTGTTGTCCCGACTGAGGTTGACCAGATTTACCCTTGTTGACTAACAATGGACACTGAGCTTTCCAATGATTCTTCTGTTTGCAGAATGCACATTCATCATAAGCAACCCTTGAAGTTTGTCGGGACTGATTTGAGGAGACAACAAGCACAGCAGGAGCGGGAGTAGGAATAGAGATTGACATCATTACTGCAGTTGCTTAGTGTATGCATCACGGTTATACATAATTAAGATCTTATAGCCTGAGAATGTTTGATTTGGCCTTATGTTCTGTTCTTGTTTGATTGGGATCTTAGGGTAGGATTGGATATTCGAAAGTCTATAGGGTCCAGCGTTATGTATGGCTAGCATACACTAGTGCTGCAGGGTTGGTGGAAGTTTCATGGATGGGTGAGTTGTGTGGGACCGGGAGGTCAGTCGTGAGACAGTTAGCTTTCCTCTAGGAGTGGGGATTGAATGCTCGCTATGTTTATGTATATTGTTAGGGTGTTGTGGTGATACTTGAGACAAATATGGGTAGGTGTGGAAGGTAGTATGGGCCCGTACTACTGAAAGCACAGGACCCATACGCATAGCAAGGAAGTCACAACCCCTAGGGTTTGGTTGGGAGTTGGTTTCATGTTATTGTATGGGTTATCAGAGATCTCTCTGGTATGTTAGCAGAATGGTGGTTACGAGACGTCTTGAGACTGGATCCGAGTTAGGATCGGGAGCCGACAGCCAGGATAGGACTGCATTGTCAGTGGTTCGTGTCGGTGAGATCATCCGGCAGGAGGTGATCGAGATTTGTCCGGGGTCAGATTACAGAGATGTTTGGGTCTATCAAGACCTCCATGGTTGAGTACTTTGATGAGCGCTATGCAGCCATTGCTAAGACGACTGCCGCAGCAGCTTCAACAACTGTAACGACGACAGGGGGAGGAGCTGGTCGAGCTTTTCAGTACTGGGACTTGTTACCGGGACATATTCTGATGAGCAGAGGGCTACAGTTATCTGGGATCAGGAAGATGATTTGTACTCGTTATATTTCCGCGGGTTGAGTGGGAGAGCATAACACATTAGTTTCTAGATTTGAGGCTCGGGGGTGTTGCTCGAGGCCGAGGTGTGAGTTGCGGGGACTCCGGAAAGGAGTGATGATTATGTTCAGTTGGGGTTTTGCAACTGGAAGTAGAATAGTTAATTGATGGATTGGAACGTCGTTTTCCAGGGCAAGGATTGTGCTCTTTCAGTTTACGAGCTCGAAGGATTGAGCAGGCTTGTGACCCAGGATCAGGTTGTCTTCCAGCTCGAGGTCAGTTGGTCGCCGAGATTGGCGACAGTAGTTCTGCGCTGGTAAGCGCGGGTGAGTCGAGCTGGCATAAGTATCTTGTGAAATCCAATTCTCCTTGGATCTCTTGTATCGGGCGGTAAGGATTGATTGTGCGATCTATTGCACTTTTAGGATTGGAGATTATGCCTTGGGAGGAGTTTGTAGCTCGGTATAGGGCAGAGGTTGCTTCAGCCACTGCAGTTCAGCTGTGGATGATTGAGCTGGTGTGTGAGTCAGGGTGCGAGACCCTGAATGATATTATTTCTAGAGCCGAGGGCGGGAGATTTGTTGGAGCACTTTAGGAAGAAGGGTGTTATGTGGGAGGTCTGCGGACAGGGTCCCACAGAATGGTTATTCAGCGTTGTCAGGATTCAGTAGTTCAGTAACCGTTATAGATTGGCAGAGGAAAGCGCCAAAGGAAGTAACTCGTTACTGAGATGTTAGTTGAAGCATCTACCTTTTGGACTTCAGGATTTCAGTGTAGGGTCATTCAAGTTTTAGGGACTGTCGGTTTCACTGGGATTCAGGAAGTGTTCAGCTAGTTCTTAGAAGTGTGTGATCACTTGTGGTCGGCGGGTAATGGAGCCCTAGTTGGAAGGAGTTGGTGGTCATCAGATCGATCGTTGGAAAGTGAGAAGGATTGGGAATTCTCAAATTTTCATGTATTGTGAAGACTTTGTTGAATCTAAGTGGGGGAGAATCATCCTGGAATGCAGAAGTAGGATCGGTTTTGAAACTGAGATAGGTTTTGCGTCGTTTTCGGGAAGGAAGACAACCCCGGTGGCTGTTTGGTTTAAGTGTTGTGTGAGTTGGGAGTTTGGTAAAACTCCCCAACATGCGGATCGCGTCTTCTTGGTGCATGATAGCAGAACTTTGGGAAATCAGGTTGGGATTCTGGCCATGAATTGAGTTCGGTTGTGTGTTAGGTCGAGTGCGTGTTCGACCAGTATGGGAAGCGATGTAAGACTGTGGGGGTAGCCGTAGCATTCACTAGCGATCAGTTAGTATGGGAAGTGTTGTAAGACTGCGGGGGTAGCCGTAGCATTCACAAGGTTAGCAGATAGTGCTAAAGTGATGTAAGTCTGGGGGTGTAGCCGCAGCATTCGCTAGGTTGGTAGATAGCATAAGCGCGTTGTTAGGACGCGAAAGGGACAGTAGTAGCCACCAGCTCAGGTGTAGCAGTGAGGATATAGAAATCTACGGATTGGTTATGGGTTCCCCAGAGGGATTAGACCTGGTTAAGCCAGCGATAAGACAGTAGAAACGCCACTACAGTTGAGAGATCAAGGAAGCAAGGAATTGCTTAAGGTCGTTTGTGATATAAGTTTACCGTTGGTCAGGTAGCAATCAATTTTAGCCTTGGATTTGGTGACGTCAGGATTTGACGCATAGATCCGATCGGTTGGATCAGAAAGTTGTTAGAGTCGCAGTGGCATGATAACTAGTGGCAATTAGTTCCAGGGAAGGATTTCGTTCGGAAGGCGTGTGAGGCAACTATGTGGGAGACCTTTAGCTCCGCGACCGGGCCGGAACCCGGTATTTCAGATGAGTGCTACTCGGTTGTGGCGAATCAGATGATTTTTGGATGAGATGCAAGGATAGGTCCTTGGATTTCAAGTTATGGGTTAGACCCGAGTTATTAATATAGTGGTATTCCAATCTAGGGTATTCCATCGTGAGGATGACCGGACCCTACGATTGAGTGGGCCTGACGTGTTTAGTATTCCAACCCTGGGGTTGATTGGACCAAACATGTGTGTGATACGAGGGTATTCCATCCTGGGGATGACTGGACCCGTCGTGGACATGCCTGGTATTCCAGCCCAAGGCTGATTGGGCCAGGTATGAGTGTTTGAGCTTACGAGCCGGTCATTAGGTGTATGTGATTCAGGAACCAAAGGAAACATTGTTATGTTGATCCAAAAAGGGTTCATCTCCCAGTTTACATTCCATTGTTCATTATAACCTTGGGAATTGGTTATCAAATGGGTTTCTCTTGAAAGGAGTACCTAATCTCTTGTCAAGAAAGGAGTTATAGGTAGTAGTGTGTGAATTGGGGTTATGCTTTCTGGTGAGTGCCTCAGGTCATCTGGAGTTGAGTAGCCAGTTAGGAGCTAAGTGCAACGAAGTTGACAAGCATTCAGAGTGGGCGATCTGTCAAGGAGACGGACTAGCTCGAGATTACAGACTCGGATTGAGTAAATGTGATTATATTGCAAGGGATTCGTTTATTTTCAGGTTTTAGAACCCGGTGAGGGTTGGTTACGGTTGCCTGGAAAGGCTGGGGTTATGCTCGTAGTTGTGGCCGTGTTGCTCAAGTTGTCTGGCGTGTAAGGGATGATAAGAAACGGTTTCGAGGACGAAATCAAATTTAAGTGGGGAAGAGTTGTAACATCCCGTTTAAAATAGAATAATTAATGATAAACCCAGGACCCCGAGAAGTAATTATTATTATTATTTAATATTATAATAATCCAAAACCAAACAATAATTAGTTGGGAGTTGGTTTCGGGAAGCCAAATGACAAGATTTGAACTTCCAAAGGTTAAAAGTGTAATCTCGGGATTTATTTTGCAAAGGATTCTAGAACTCAGGGGTGTTTTGGTATCATTTGGACTTATATTGAAAAGATTCTTGGGGGCAGGGACTAAATGGTAAGTTTTGGACCTGACTTGAAAAGGGTTTTGTATAGGAAGGGCCATTTGGTAACATTTGGGTCTAAATTGAAGGGAAAATATGATGGAGGGGCTATTTCGGTCGTTATGGGAAAATGTTATGAGGGAGTCGGGATATAAAACCCGCTACCCTCTCAAACCCTAACCCTAAACGGGTTATGATGCAGCCGTCACCCCTCTACCTCCATCCAGCCGCCACCCTCCTCTCCTCCGATCTCCTGTGCCACTTCCCTTTTTTGTTCAAGCCGCAACCACCTCCGTCGAGGTCGCAAGTCGCAGGACGCCGCCACAGCGCTGTTGTCGGAGGTTTTGGACTGCCGAGACCAAACCTTCAAACAAAGTTGGAGACCGTTGCCTTGCTCCTCCGTCTCGTCATCGTAGCGCCACCACAGTTGGTGGTTGGGGGCTACAGAATCACGTCATCTCTCGCGTGGGTGAAGTATTTTCGGGCAGTGAATCAAGAAACAATCGTCGCCACCACCGTGAGGTGGTGGCTTTCATCGCGAAACGTTGCTGTCGTATGAGTCGCTGCTGTCGCCGATGGTGCTCCTGCTACCGTCACTGTGCACCACCGGGGGTGGCTGTCATCGCAAGGCACCGCCTTCCGGTACTCAGCCTCCTGATATCGCCTCGTGCGCCACTATAGGGTGGCTGAGTTCGTTTTACAACAGAAAATGCAGGAGTGTGTGTGTCTATTGCAGTTATGTGGTGTTTGGGTGTTGTCTAGCCGGAATTCTCGAAGAACAGCCACTGCCACCACCGTGAGGTGGTGGATGCCGCCATGAGCCACCATTGTGTGTATATGTGTTTAGCCTAGTGTGTGTGTGTGTGTGCAGTTTGGTTATTTCGTTGTAATTATCTATTAATTTGAATAGTGAAGAAAATCCGTCACCACCACCGTTAGGTGGTGGCTGCCGCCACCGGCCTCCGTGTCGGGTGGCGGTGTGCTTGCCTCGTTGAGTTTGATTCGTTTAGGGTGCTTGAAACCCTAATGGGCCTTGTAAGCCCTAATGAACCCTAATTAACCCAATAAAACCCTAATGGGCTTAATGATATTTTAGTGTACCTAATAGGCCCAATAAAGCCCTAATTGACCTAAAAGCCCAACAAACCGATAAATGGGCTAGTATTTGGGTTGGAAAACCCTAATGCCAATAAAACCCTAATTTTGAGAATTAATCGGGACACACACGGGAATTATTTAATAACTTGAAATATTAGATAATAATCATTGGCAAACTAACTTAAGGCAAGAATAGACTTAATGGATTAAGTCCTTAATGGGTTAAGTAAGAAACACTTAACCCTAATAACCATTTCATGTGAAAACCCTAATTTTAGGATTATGGGGTTGGACTTATCGGGACCCACATTTGGGCCATTGGAATGGAATTGTGTATTAAGCCCAATCACACCATATGGCTTATTTAGTAAAGTGAGGGACTTAATGGATTAAGTCCTTAATGGGTTAAGTGAGAAACACTTAACCCTAATTGTCATTTTATGTGAAACCCTAATTTCACATGGGCCTTGAGTTGGGCCTTCCTAGTGGGTTTTGGTGATTGGACTACTGATGGGTTGTCCAAGAACAAGTTAATGGACCAAAATAAGTAGATGGGCTTTAGGATAAGGCCCATGTGAGGACTTGGGCCCAATTTGGAGGATTAGGCCATAATTGAGACTTTATGACTATGTGATAATGGGCCATGGGAATTGGATTGGAATAATCAAATGGACCTTAAGGAAGACCATGTAGAGGTCTGGGCCTAATTTGGAAAATTAGGCCATATGTTGGGCTTTAGTCCATTATTTGACTATTGGGCCTTTGGAGTGTGAGTTGGACCTTGGGCTTGGAACCCAATTACTAATTGGGTATTGTTTGATGTTGACAGTTCGGGAATCTGTCAACCAATAGCTGGAGTTGTATCTGCGGGACTTCAGTAGTGTCAGGTGAGTTATCCTCACTATACTCAAGGGTCTAAGGCACCAAGATCGGCCCTTTGAATTGTTATATGGTTATGTTATGCTAGTATGATCTGTTAGATCGGTATCCTAGAGGGTAGGATAATATTATATGATATGCGGTATGATCTGTTAGATCGGTATCCTGGTAGATGGGATGGTGTTATGTGCTATGTGGTATGATCCGTTAGATCAAGTATTGTCTATAGACTGTTATGTGATTATCTGTTATACGTGCACATGTTTGTTTGGCGGTTGAGGCTTATCTGCTTTGTGCGAAAGCCAATAGACCTGGGCATTCCAACCTGTTGGTTGTGGGCCGTGAGTATTCCATCTCGAGGATGATTGGACTCATAGTGTGTTGGCATTCCAACCTGTTGGTTGAGGGCCTGGGTATTCCAACCTGATGGTTGATTGGACCCATAGTGTGTTGGCATTCCAACCTGTTGATTGAGGGTCTGGGGTATTCCAACCTGATGGTTGATTGGACCCATAGTGTGTTGGCATTCCAACCTGTTGGTTGAGGGCCTGGGGTATTCCAACCTAATGGTTGATTGGACCCATAGTGTGTTGGCATTCCAACCTGTTGGTTGAGGGCCTGGGGTATTCCAACCCGATGGTTGATTGGACCCATAGTATGTTGTTTATGATTATGTGTGTGTTGTTGTGGGTATGGGTATTTTGGGGGAACTCACTAAGCTTTCGGGCTTACAGTTTCAGTTTATTGTTTCAGGTGCATAAGGGGATCGTGGCAAGGCAAAGGCGTGATCGTACAACTCTTCATAGTTCATGATTTTACGATTTGATTCTGGGAATACTCTGATGATTAAACTATTTTGAAAACAAATTGTAATAATTTAATGGTTTTAAATGTTCTAAAAAGTTTTAAATTGGCTTGAATTTTAAGGGTGTTACAGCTACAAAGGCTTCTAACAACGTATCAAACCTCTGCTCTGATACCATGATAACATTGTCATATGATTATAATAAAGATAAAATACAAGGGTTCTTAATGAAAAGCATAAAGACTACAAAGAAGAAAGCGGATATAAATACTAGCCAGACAAAACCCTAATGGGCTAAAGACTAAAGAGCCCATGAGCAAGTAGGCTAATAATATAAAGACTAACAGGTTCCAAAATCTACCCATTGTTTCTCGACTACTTAAAGAACCACTAATAACACTAAAATAGGAAGACTCAATTACCCATGGAAACACAACCTTTGTTCACCTTTATTCTGAATTGGATCTTGGCTTCTTAGGCTTGTTGATGATCTATTAACTAAACTGTATGAAAATGGAAAATTACAAAAAATAGTTAATGAAAGTAGGATGCTATACTACACTTACAATGGAAAAAAAATGGAAGCATAAATTTAGGCAAGATGGGGCTTTACCCATCAAACTTTTTACAAAATTTTCATCACGTATTACTTCTTCATCGACATATGCAAGGGCTTCTAGTTCATTTAGAAATCTCTTGACTTGTTAAATAAGCCTCCTCTTAACATACACTTTCAATAATGTTGTCAAAACAACCTGCAATCTCTAAGTTGTAAGCAACATCCAAGGAAAGCTTTACAGTTGTAATACAATGTTTGAAGGCAATTAAGCATATGAAACAAACCTTGTTTGGAACTAACCCTGCTGATTTCACCTCTGTAAGCGAAACAAATATAAGTGTCCCATATATAACACTGTCTATTCGTAAGCCCTTGTACTTGATCTGTTGAACCACATCTGTTTCCTTTTTATAACCAGCTTGGACTTTAGCACATCCTACAAAAAAAAAATAGACTTTAAGTCTACTAATACATAAGTTGAAGGAGAATCAAATTTACATCTAGCAATCGAGTTTAGGTCTATCATAAAATTTCAAAATATTGTGGTAGAAATAAGGAGTAAAGGGTAAATATGTAATAAACTAATTAATAGAAAATTCAAGGGTGGTAAGTGATGACCGGAATAGGAATACACAATTCTACCCTCCCTTTGAAAATAAACTGAGGGTATGAATCAAATAAAGTTCATATCAATGAGAGAATGTTATAATAACCATTCAAGGTTAAGAAATTGTCTTTATCTCATACTATAAACAAATCCAGGTCAAGAGTACGTACCTGCAATAGATATGCTATCATGGTGATGACAATAGAAAGTGTGAACCCATAAACTGGAAATCAGATTCAGATATAACACATTCAAATGAACAAAAAAACTAGAAATAAGATTCTTTAACTTCATAAATCCACATAATAATGTATAACTATAAAAAAGTGAACACAAAAGCAAAAACCAAATGAAACATAATAGGAATGTGAGATAATGTCTTACTTTGTTAGGATCTCTGTTTCAACATGAGTTTTAGCCTATAGCAATAGATAAAAAAAATATAGTTAATTTTTCCCCAAAAAGGCACAATGAAAACATCATCTATAAATTTTAGATGCACAACAACATAAATACTTTAGCTAATCTTCTGTAATCACAATCCAAGAACAGAAACATGAGGAAAAGAAGCAAGTGACTCTTTTACCTGGCTAAGATAGGATGGACAGCAACAAAAAATCCTCTATAGTTTGCCTACCTGATATCGCAACAACCAACCAATTTCATAAATAATTTTTAAGCACAAATTAACTTCGGTAAATATAAACAAAATCATGAAAGACCGTCAAAAGCAAAAAACTGATAATTACCTGATATCAGGTTGTCGATGTAGTTGGAATCCAAAGGAGCTGAAGAGGAATGGATATACAACGGTTTGAATCAATTAGGGTTTCTTATGGTGAGATTGAGAGAAAGAAAAGGATTTGGAAAGGGAAGATCCTCCACAAGTGTGGTGGTGTGATGGTATTGTGGTTCCAACGGCAGACATCTGTAACGTAAATCAACAATCAAACAAAAAATTAGGGTTTTTCATCTTCACTGAAACACGAAAAAATCAATCCAACATTCTGCGATCAAAAGGGGGGAAGAGGAGAGAAAATTTAGAACAACAAACCTTTTGAACATATTGTAAGTCATATATTTAACAATTTTTATTTGTGAACCAGAATCTAAAGAACTTCAATTATAATAAAACCTTGTTAATTTCGACTTTTGTAAGGAATTTGATGCGATACAAAAAAGGAAAGAAATTGCCAGCGACAATCAGCCGTCGTATCAACATTGTAAAAATCATCTGAAATTGTAGAATCGGTGAATAAGAAACCTATCAGAATTCAAACCATGTGATGATACGAACCGAAAGAGCACAACAAATCCCAATCACCTCTTTCGCTCTATAGATGATGAGAAAACATGTTTCTGCATCATCGATAGAAGAAAGTTGATGTTCAATCATTGTGATAGAAGAAGGAAAATAGAGGATGAAGAAGGAAAATTAGATTATGTAAATCCTATGGAAAACATCTTAGAAAAATACAATGAAAAAAACATGCATATAAAAACATAGTGATAGAAGAAAGCTGATGTTCAATCAGGAAACCTGGAATCGAGAAAAGGCGACCTTCAGCAACAATAGAAAAGAGCTTGAATTTAGGGTTGAGATACGCAGGTGATGGATTGTCGCTTCTCTGCTCTCGTCCCCCTCTATTCTCAGATCGATATGACATAGATGCTTAAAAAAGAAGTGAGATGTCGTCAACTCATATGGCTTACCTTCTTTGCTGTGATTCAAAACTATAGTTCTCAAAAGCAATAAGAAACCCGAGGAGATTAAGAACGATGTTAGTATCAGAGAAAAGATTTCCTTCACAATGGCAGTTGAGAGCGGAGATGGAGACGATAGGGTCTTAGTGACGTTGAACAGGGTCGTCTGCGTTAGGAGGAGAGAGGAGAAGGTAGAACATGTTTTGAAGGAAGTGGTTCTATGCCCATTGAAATGTGTCATTGGTGTACTAGATAACCACCAAACATGGCACATCAAAAGGAAACGTGTCCAGGAAGCCGACCAAGGGACTAAACTTGCCGACCCCTCAAAATAGTAAATAGTATGACCAAATTCTCAATTATCAAAATTTTACTATTCATTTGGCTTTCCAAAGTTAATACGAGGGCAAAACCTTTTGGTAGATTTAGTCCTGCAACAAATTGTATTTTGACATATTTACTTCTTACAAACCTTTTGGTAGATTTAGTCCTGCAACAAAAGTTATATATTTTGACAGATTTAGTCCCTACAACAAAGGTTTTACATTTGACAGATTTAATCCATGAATTTTTTTAATTTATAGAAAATATCCGTGTAATTTTTTTTTTCAAAACTAGTCCATATGTGTAAGATTATTGTAGTTTGGCAGGTTTGAACCCTATGCACAACACTAATTACAAAAATTGTCCCCGTAATTTACAATATTTTGTGGAGTTGTCGCTTTTGGTCCGAAAAAAAAGAAAAATTGTCCCAGGGCGAAGCCCAGGTTATGCACCTAATTAATATTAAGCATCTAAAAAATGTTCGCATTGAGATACTCTAACAAGGTAGAAAACAACATGGCTTTGTAATCAACAAATCGTTGGACATTTGATGGGTTGTGTGAGTTTTCTTTTCATGCTTAATATTTTGATCTTATATGCATGGGTTGCATAGAATTTAATCAAGAGATAATCCACCAAATACACTTTCAATTCAAAAATAAAAAGAAAGCAATCTTACTGCAGGGCATACACAAAATGGTCAATTTAACGAGTGGGCCAAAATATTGAGTATATCAACGATATAATTTTGGAGTTATAATTCATTGTAAAAACATACTCGGGTGTGGAAAGTTAGTGTCAAATGATGGATTTTTATATAGTTGAATTATATATAAACTTAAAGTATTCTGAGGCAAAGATTTGTCGATTAGTTACTCTAAAGCAACGATGTTGAGGTGTGATTGTGTGAAGTTGTGGTGCCAGATACATGGTTGCAATGTTAGGGGTGCTAAGTTGTAGGGTTGAAGATGCAAACCATGTGGTGCATGGCCTTAGGTGCTAAGTTGTATTTTCATGCATCAGGGGAGCTACCATGATAAAATATAAAAATGAATTAGGCCGATTTATATGAAGACTTTAGAAACATATATTTTGTATACAAAATATATTGATCATTTATGTGCATTAGAAACTTAAAGAGAAACATGGTTAGATGACTAAGGCTTTTGATCCTCAAACATGAGGTCTGAAGTTTGATCCCATACTTTTTCATAGGATATTTATTTTACTAGACACATTTAAGTAGTCCCATATCGATCAGAAGATGAAACCCACCCCCAAATTCCATCCCTTACATAAGGATATCTCATTGCCTTTCAATTAACTTTGAGGAGTCCATCCCAAATCGAAAGTTATAAAAAAACGCCTCCTTCCTCGTTCAAATAAAACCCAAAAACTGAGAACCTAAACCTATAGGTTTATATTTGCATTTGGGTTTGGTTTAAGATGAATGAAAATCGATGCTATTATGTTTGGTTAAAAATTGACCCATGTTCATTCATATTTGTGGGGACGGGGTGGATGTGGGCCCTAAATCATTATTAATATTATATATATATATATATATATATATATATATATATATATATATAGGTAGGTAGATGTTCATTTGAGACCACCTATATTTTGTGAGACATGGGGACCATAACTATCACTCCTATGTCATCAACATTCCTTAATCTTCTCTTGTAATCGATCTTCAATCTCCTTAAATCTTCACTTATTTCAACCATATCATCATCTGATTTTGAGATTGATTGATTGAAGAATGATTGTATCCTATCTAAATCATAGCTTCTAAATTCATGATTTTTGTGTTTTTCGAGTGCATCTTCTTCATTCTTCTACATCTGCAATTGATAATTGGATTGATTGGGGTGGAAATTCATCTATCGACATCTGGGGGTTGATTTTCATCTATCGACATATGGGGGTGATCACCAGATAGAGGTTATTTTCAACAACATACTTCATCAAATCACATATATCACCGTCAAAATCTAATCGATTTTTAGCACCATAATCATCCACTTTCAACAAAGAGGGTTAGTTTTTCTTCGTTGATCTTTAATTTCAACAATTCTTCATCAAATCACAATCGTTTAGCTATTTTACATCTATTTTGAGCACTTTCTAGATTCAATTTCTATTTATCAGATTTATGATTCTTACAATTTGTCAAGGTTTGACTTTGAACACTTTTAAGGTTTGATTTTCAACACTTTTCAAGCAGTGTGTTTTGTAAAATTGACAAGGTATGTGCAAAGTAATTATTGTTATTCAACAAATTCACTTAAACTATACATGTATTCTACCTGTTTGATGAAAGTCCTGAATGAAAAAAGAGTCAAATGTATCACCCCTTCTCATGACTAAATTCTTCTTTAAGAATATGAGTCATAATTAGTGAAAAATAATGCATTGTTAACTTTGATTTTCAACACTTTTCAAGCAGTGTGTTTTGTAAAATTGACAAGGTATGTGCAAAGTAATTATTGTTATTCAACAAATTCACTTAAACTATACATGCATTCTACCTGTTTGATGAAAGTCCTGAATGAAAAAAGAGTCAAATGTATCACCCCTTCTCATGACTAAATTCTTCTTTAAGAATATGAGTCATAATTAGTGAAAAATAATGCATTGTTAACTTTGTTCTTATAATAATTGACATCATTATTATGTTTAATGTTTTTCATTTTTCTTTTATCTGATCTTTTATAGAAACCAATCTTTAATACAATGACATGGTTTTGTTTAAATCTTATTTTGTAATGAAATTCTTCTGATTATATTAATCGTATATCATTACCCATATGTCATTACATTGTGTGAGTATCTATCAGAGATTCATCATAATTAAGGAAATCACTAGTTCAATATGGACATGAAACATTATGTATTATTCTTATAGAATATTGTACATACATACAGTAACATCAATTATGATTGTATATATGTATAATTCAAGGATTAATCACAATAAATATAAACATTCAGGAATTAAAGGCAATGTTATCTATACATGCATATTATCCTGATTATAATTATTATATACTATCACTCATATTTCATTACATGGTGTTATTATCTAGTAGTTATTCATCACAATGAAGAAAATCTGCATGCAATGAGGAATAAAGGTTGTGGAACCGAAAGATAGTTAAAGATTATCCTGGAGAAGACTACCGTTTAAGGTCAACAGAAATCAAGATCATGCAAAATATGTGGCGTGTAAGGTCACGATACAAGGAAATCTTTAACAATGAACAAAATTTTCAAGGAATAGTTTTCACAATGTTGTCTATATATATTTTTATTTTTGCATACTAGAATAAATGAACAATGTTGTGTACATCTAATTACATTATGTTTTTATCCTTTCGACATCTAGTTAGAATTTGACAAAAAAAAATTATGCTCCAAAGTGAGTTTCCCATTTAATTTCACAAATGTATCCATAAATGTTGATTTTAAGAACTTTGATCATTCTCCTCCATTTCACCATCTTCGGTTTCAACCCTTTCTGCTATTCATTGTTTTTGAGTTTCTTCAACTCCAACTTGCGCTTTTTCATTTTCTGGCTCATTGGTACTTCAAAAAAATAGTACTCGAAAACAAGTTATTGAACTTCTTTGCCAATTCCGTGTTCTATTTTCATTTGGAAACATCGATATACAATTAGAAACAATTTCTTCCATATTCTCTTTTTCTACAAAAACTTTCTTGAAGACCTTTTCAAACATTTCTTCATGTTCCTGAAAAACAATAAGGCACTAGAATTATAAGTATAACTTATTAAATGAAATCATAATATTCGGTTGAATAATAAGTTATGAAGTAACATATGATATATCATATCAGAATAGTAGAATATCAATTATGAACCATAAGCATGTCATATCAGAATATCTAGAATTACAGAAAATGGCAACATACTTTAATCGTTCTACTACTATAAACAATGTACTTTACTTCTTACTCATTATAGCAACATACTTTCATTTCCAAACCAATATAAGCAATATGTAACTTGAACCTTGTAATGTGATAATAAGTGTTAGATTACATCTTGATATTATCAGTTAAAAATGAGTTCTCCATATGAGGTTTAGCAAGTTTAATTAGATACTCACATTCAGCCTACGACTGCTAAATGACAACAGAACAAAGGATTTGACAGTTTCTTAGAATATTTGGAATAAATAATTTAAAACAAATTTATATCCTTAGAATATTGAGAATAATTAACCTAATTATAGAGATAATTGGTTTCAAGGTATGATATTTACATCTTCCGTCGATTAGCCATGTAGACATCAATTTTCAGAAAATTCATCATCAATTTCTCAATTACAGACATCTATTTTCTATATTTCATATCACAACATCGGTTTCCAATAATTCATCATCACATAATTTTGCTATTACTAAAGGATTATCAAGAAGGGTTGATTTTCAGCAACGCATTATTAAAATGGGAATGGACATGATACTAACTCTAATATACTAAATCAGAAAGCCTAGAATATTCTACTAAAAGCTAATATATAAAAAATAATTCCTAGAATATTTTACTACACAAATAAAAATGACTAGAATAATATGATATATAAAATCAGAATAACTAAAATATTGTACTAAACATCAATGTTCTAAAATTCATCATCAGTTTCTCTATTACAGACATCGATAAGGAATTTCGATAATTCAACATTAATTTTCAACAATTCATCTTCAATTTCTCTACCACTGAAGGATTATCATAAAGGATTGATTACCAATAGATTCTATATAATTTCATATCAGAACATCGATTTTTAGCAATTCATAATCAAATAATTTTGCTATTACTGAAGGATTATAAGAAAGGTTCAATTTTCAACAATTTAATAATTTATCATAAACTTTGTTGTTACATAATATTATCAACTCATCGGCAATCGGTTTTCAGCAATTCATGATAAAAATGGGAATGAGCATGATACTAAACAGAATGGCTAGAATATTACATAAGGAATTTCTAGATTTCAACATTTATTTTTTGCAATTCATCATCAATTCCGAATTAGAATATTTCACCATATACTAGAATATCACACCTGATAATATAATTTCATAATATTACGCATTAATATCATAATATTATACATAATTTCGTAATATTATACATTAAAATTAGAAAAAAATATGTTAATTATTTGGATTTCCTATAAATCATTCTAGATATTCGCGTTACATTATAAGTTTTAAATTTAGAATATTACATATATTTTTAATATCTTATATAATATAAGTTTATTTTACACAGTAGAACCTAATTTTAGAATATTACACTTTAATATCAGATCACACACAATTTCATAATATTAAATATTAACAATACAATATTAAATGTTGAACATCTAGAATAACTAGAATTATAACACATCAATGAGTGTTAAAAAAAAGCCTAAATTTAGTAAGACATTATTCTATTAGAATATTTTACATATAACTTAGATTATCGTAGAACATTATGCATATTATTCTAAATGAACAGACAAAGTACAAAATTATTTAATTACAATATTCTAGATATACACATTAATTATGTCTTATTAACAGTACATATAAATATAAATGAAATCATAATATGCAGAATAATCAACTTAAAACAATTCACCTTTCGCAAATCAGAGTATTCTAATTATAATATTATATTTCTATTCATGTTAGTACTCAACCTATAACATTATTCTACAAGCATATTCTATATGTACATTCAACATGCATATCGCTCTTTTAGAATATTCTATTTCTATACATGTTAGTATCCAAGCTATAACATTATTCTTTATGAATATAACTTATTAAAAGATATCATAATAATTAGAATAATTAAATTAAAAAATAAATCATAATAAGTATAATATCAAGTAATTAAATGAAACCAGAATATTTATAATAATCAACTTAAAACAAATCATCTTTTACAAATTTGAATATTCTAATTTTAATATTATAGTTCTATACATGTTACCAGTCAAACTATAACATTATTTTGTAAAAATATTCTATATTTACATATTTTATTCTTTTAGAATATTCTAATTTTATACATGTTAACAATTAGCCTATAATATTATTATGTAAGAACAATCTATATGTATAGAAAACATGTATATTATTTGTTTTAGAATAATATACATGTAGATTAGAACTAATCATATTTCCAACCATTCTATTAAGCAGTCATCATATTACCAAACATATAATTAAGTAGTTGTCATATAATCAACCATACCAACTGATTTACAAAACATTAAGCAATCATTAATATCTAATTTATTCAAAAAAACATAAAAAAAGAAAATGTTTTCATGTTAGATAACCATATTTCCAAACATTCAAACTTGCAACAATTCTACTTTTCACTCCTTTCCAGTGCATCTCTTACTTCAATTCTTTATTTCATCAACCTACATCAACAAAATCAAAATTACTCATTTGGTCACCATCTTCAGCTTTCAACCCTTTCCGATGTTCCTTGTTTCTGAGTTTCTTTAAATCCAACCCACTCTTTTTCATTTTCTAGATTACTGGTACTTGAAAACATAGTACCTAAAAATAATTCCAATAATTTTAAACATCATACACTCTACTTATAAAATTTAGCTTAAATTACGACTTAAATTCTAAACAACACATAAAAATCATTTTTTTATAACAAACAACACATAACATTACCAAGTACACTTCATTACAAAAATGCCCAGAAACAAGCCAATGATAACATAATCCAAAAACATGGATAAATTGTGAGTAGACATACCATTCGTTTCAATATAAAAGCAAATTCCTTTGCATCATACTTGTTGCTTTTCATTTCTGTGACAAGATGTGTGAAGTTATCAGGGAGCTTTACATCATCTTGGACTTCTACAGAGTTCAATTAATTAAGAAGATTATAAAGTTCACTAACAAGCCTCTGTTTTGAATAAGAAGATTATGTTACAAACTATCTTAAACAAGTTTACAACAACAAACATCAATCACTCGTAACATTATCAACTAATTTATTCTGCTATAGAGTAATATATATATTTTTTAAACTACTGTAATTATTGTAAAGTATCTTAAGTTAACAGTAAATTTCAAACAATTACAGCAAGCTAAAACATTAATAAGTAAATGTAACGCCCGCAAATCCGGGCTAGTCAATTTAGAGACGATGAGCATCAAAAATGAGTTTTTGATGGAATATTATTTAGAAGGATTACTCTTAAACAAGTTGTAGTATATGTTACAAGGGTTTCGTACATATAAAGAACGCCGAAATCCGAGATATAACGAAGAAGTTATGGTCCGTCGAAGTTTTACGGCAAAACCGGCACGGCACCGGGAGACGTAAATAGTGAATTTACGGTAGAAGACTTTTTAGCCTTACTAATCTAAAATAAATTGTAGTATATGTTAAACCGAGAACATACAAAAAAAGAACGCCTAAATCTGACTTCGTATGAGGAAAGTTATGAATTTTATATGATTTGGCATAACAGTGTACGGCCCGAAACTCAAATTTTAGTTCGAGCGGTTTTCGACCTACGCGACCTAAATGAGTTGAAGATCTCATTAATAGGAACTCAACGATAAAAAAACAGACGAAAACAGAGTATGTATGTAGAAGTTATGAATTTTACGCGGACATTTAACAGTATAATCTCCTCCTACTGTTAAATTTAAGATCGGTCGAGAATTAGCTGACGGAGTCTAAATGAAAGTTTTAGATCTTGTTTTTATCTACGCGTGGATATAAAGAATGTCGATAGTAGAGCTCGTATGTTAAAGATATGGACAAAACTTGGTCCCTACTCTTCGAGCGCGATAAATTCGATACAGTTTTGTAAATCTGAGATAGAATGAGAATTAGCTGACGGCGTCTAAATGAAAATTGTAGTACTCGTAAATACCAACACGTTGATATAAAGAACGTCAAAAATGGAGTTCGTATGAACGAGTTACAAATTATAATAGCATATTTACGTATTAAAATAAAGTATAAATCATATATACGTACACATATATATACAAATGTATATATCATTAGAAAGGTATCGACGATGCGGTTATTATAAGACTAGTGTTGAGTACTTTTGACATTAGTTTAGTACAAATATCGTTAAATTTATTTAAAATAGTATTATGAAGGGGTGTTTAGTCGTTTATATAACTATAAGGTCATTAAGTAATTATGGAGGGTAGTTTTTGTAAATTCAATTACTATAAATAAGAGGTTTGGGCTCTCATATTTCTTTCACCATTCTCTTGATTCAAGAGTCTTTCTCTTCTTATCCCCCGAGCATTTCGGTCCCTCGTGATTCGACTTTTCTTTCTGTAGTTTTAGTATAGTAAGGTGAGCGCTGAAGCGTTGCACGAATCTTTCTTAGAAAGATTCAGCGACGAAGTTCTGCCCCTGCAGAGCCCGACTCCTAGCTAAAACTTCCTTGTAAGTAAGTTATGCTTACCTATTTTAATATAGCTTATATTTAAAATTAGTATTGTTATTATGAACTTATAATAAATATTTGAGCTATTATTATGACTTATATAAGTGTCGTTATAATATCTTTTTAACTACTCGCGGTACGGGGAATCTGGTTTAAATGGCCGCATAGGGTTGTTGGATTTCAGAAGTGCTATATGCCAAAATGGTCCTGCCCTCCGGTGTTTTATGTCTGACCCCTGTCTGTACATAGTGGTTGGAAAGTATTGTTTAAACGCTTATATAATAATAATAATAAGACTAATAATTAGTCACGGTAAATATTAGACTAAAATCTAGTGGTAATAATACTAGGTTTCGTCGAACGAAATTATTTTAAAGTAAACGAAGCGCTGTCCGAGTACCGAGTCACCACCTTATCAAGTGAGTGCATAGTTACTTTCATCTTACACATAGATATGACATATTTTATATAAACTACGTGCTATGTGTGCATATTATCTCTATACTTGCTATCTATGCTGGATAAATGATTTTATACAAGTTTTATATGATTTAAACGGTATATGTATTTATATCTACATAATATGTTGGGTAAAATATGGGTAGATGAAATATGAGTTGGATGATGAGTTGAGAGGTGATATAGACCATGAGGTAAGGGTGAGAGGTGGACGATGTGAGAAGCCTTGTTCCCAAATGTTGGCACCGTCATCTAGCAGAGTATGGATGACAACCACGGACTATTCTAGACAGTCCAGTGGAACGCTAGCAGGCTCGCAACCTGTAGGTGTTGTGAACGATGTGTTCACCCAGTGTACTCTAAACCCTGGCGATCATGCAGACTTGGTGCCTAAACCTTGGCGATCATACAGACTTAGTGTCAAAACCCTGACGACTATGTGGACTTAGTGCATGTTGTATAAACCCTGGCGACTATGCAGACTTGGTGCCTAAAACCTTGGCGACTATGTGGACTTAGTGCATGTTGTATAAATCCTGGCGACTATGTAGACTTAGTGCCTAAACCCCGATGATGATGGACTTCGTGTCGATTCCTTAGGATGATCCTTAGGAATGAATGAACGAGAAATAGCTGATTCTTAGGGTAGATCCTTAAGAATAAATAAGATAATGGGGATGGGTAATTGGGTTAATTGTTTAATGATTAAACCTAATAATTATATTATTGTGGGTTGAAAACCCTATGTACTCACCAGGTTTCCCAACCTGACCCACTCAAGCTTATTTGTATCACAGGTGTCGATATGAAGTTACATTACACTGAGAGATTAAAGAGGTGTAGATCACTAGTGTAAATGAATGTAAGTTTTGTTTATGCTTATGTTTCTGTATTGACAATGACATCCCAAATGTTTTAAAATGAATAAAAATACATTTCTTCGGAAATGCTTTGATAATGTATTTATCATGTTTTACTGGGAACAAATTCCGCAACATTTTTATTAAAAGAAGTACTCTGATTTTTATAAAGCATAAACAAAAATCGGTCTTTTCTGGCCGTGAAAATGGGGATGTCATAGTAAATATTCTTTTATAAAATATCTTAAGTTAACAACAAACATTATCACTTAGAACAACATCATAACAATCAAAATAAACCTAGTTGCAGTAAATAAATTTTATAAAAAAACTATAAACCTACCTACAATAAACAAGTTTATTGATAACTTTGACTACAATAAAGTTATATAAGACATTTGGTATCAAAGATTCTGAAATTCTGAAATTGATTGCTAACCCTAGCTACAGTAAGTTGGATCAAATACTAACCATAGGTGTAGTAAACAAGTAAATTACTATAGTACATAATTTCACAATAGTGTTTTATAATTCATTATCAAATAATATCCAGAATCAGAATCGAAATCAGAATCATAAAAACAAACTAAACGAGATATTAGTGACATCTAACCTGATTGTTGAACTATATGATCAAAATCGAAATCAAGATATTCAAAATCAGATGTATCCGAGCTTTGATTTGTGGTAGAATGAAATTGTGGTTTTCAGAATGAGAATCAGAATCAGTTTCTTCGGGTTATTCTTGAGAGATTTGAAACAAAATTTTACTACGAACGAACTTTGAATTAATGAAAAAAAAAATGTAATCATGATTTAGAATCTGAATTAGAACATTGAAAATCAAAATGAGAATGAATCATAATCGATTCTTAGGGTTTATAAAGAAACATTTCATAATCAAAATCGAATCGATTCAGTGATTTTAGGAAGAGCAATGTGAAGCAGAATCAAAATGAAAGGAGATCGAATCCAGGTAAGTTCTTCGATCAAGATTGCAGATTAGGAAAAAGGATGGTTTTTAGGGTTTGTCGGAGGGTGAGAGTTTTCTGGTGCGTGAAGAATTAATGAATATGTTTGACTCACGATTGCAGATCAATTAAAAACAAAGTTACAATACTACCCCTCCGTGTCTTTCATTAATCCCAAAGTTTAATAGAATTTCAAAAATGTCACCGCCTCTATATTGTTCTAATTTGATTTAATCTCATCCATAGATCATGGTAGATGAATGGTCCAGATTTTGTCCCCATGTCTCACAAAATATCATTGTCTCACATGAACTCAACCCTATATATATATATATATATATATATATATATATATATATATATATATATAAACTAAACAAAATAAAATTAAAAAATAATAATTTAAGATATAAATTGACATTTCAAATTTGATATAGACCAAATCCATAAAAAATTGAATTTGAGTGTGAATCGAAAAAAAAAAAAAACAATTATGGTTTTCGTTTGACAAAAATAAGCTACTTTGGTGTTGATTAGCGTTTGTTAAAACCATAAAGATAGCATATTGTAGTTTATAAGATAACTTATTGAAGCTAGATTGAAATAACTAATTAATAAGCTAACTATAAACTAGTTTGTCAAAACCAAATAATAAAATTTACAGTTTACTCCGTAAAAATCTTATTTATTATTAATATTTTTTTTGCAATGCGTTTTGAATCAATCAACGGTTTTATAAGGAAATCGAAGATTAAAAACACATTTTGTGTAATTTTATAAACACATTTACAATATTGGAAAAATAACTTAGGAGAGTAATCAACTATTGATTTTGTTCACATTTGGTCCTTTTTTGTATGCAATATAGCATCAAACTTGTTGTATGCGTTCACCATAACCCTTTTTACCGCCTATCACAAGTGATAGCCGGTCAAAAGGGTTATGATGAACACAAACAACAAGTTTGATTTTATATTGCGTACTAAAAAAGAAAATGGACCAAATGTGAACAAAATCAACAGTTAGTTACCATCCTAAGTCATTTTCTCTTAAACCAATCAAAGCTTCTATTTTTCTTGGTGTCGGTACTATTTGTTATTGGTTTCGATATTGTCACTAGTGTAACGCCTAGTTCCTGCTTGTAGAAGAAGAAGAAGCTAGAGGATTCAAGGAGAAGATAGTAGATCCAGAGACTTTCTTCCATCCTCATCATTTTCTGGTAATCAAGTCTCTAACTTGCCTAATAGTTTCTTAGATCCCCTTAGTTGCTTTTTATTGGGTTTTTTGGTCAAAGAAGCTTGATCCTTGGGATATGGACGTCCTAAGTGAGGATACCTTCAGATCTGGAATCATTAAGGGTTGTTATGGCATAAAGGTGCAAACTTTATGCCATTGGAGCCCCCATGCAAGCTCTAAGATGTCATCTTGGCATTTTGAGCCCCAAAAGGCCATGCATGGAGGAAAAGGCAGAAGCTTTACATGTTCAAATGATGTCCAAGGCCTAAATTAATGTGTGTATGCTTATGTTGGAATATGGATGACTTGTGGACAAAGATCTAAGTTCTAGAGAGTTAGGGTTTGAGCCAAACCCGTCAAATGAGGGTATTAACGGGTAAAGTTGGAAAATTTACCCTCAAAAGGACGTTTTCAGTATGTATGAGAAACAAGAAGCTTAGATCTGAAGTGTAGGGGCTTAATCCGTTAAGATGGCCCAAACAGACAGAGGAACTCGTCGAGTCTATAGAGGAACTCGACGAGTTGAGGCGAGTTATCCCGATGCTGAATATGGTAGAACTCGACGAGTCTGAGGATGACTCGATGAGTTGACTCGCTTAATCGCGACTATGAGTAGCCAGGGAACTCGTCTAGTCAGGGGGATGGCTCGACGAGTTGGATCGTGATTTCAGGGTTTTGACTTATAGAACTCGGCGAGTTAATGGAGCAACTCGGCGAGTTGAGTCAACCCAGAACGTTGACTTTGACCAGAATGTTGACTTTGACTAGGGGTAAAATTGTCATTTTATCCTAAGAAGGATTATCAGTTTTTGACAAAGTGTTATTGTGATAATGATAGTCGGGGAGTCGTTGGAGCAGCCGTTAGAGATTCCTCACACGAGATTTCATTGTTAGCTTACGAGGTGAGTTTTCCTCCAGTAGGAACGGGTCGAAGGCACCAATGTCGACCCGTTTATGTATGTTAGCATATGCCGGACTTAGGTCCGATGTCGGGGTTAGCCCGATGTAGGTTATATGTTTCCAGGTCCGATGCCGGGGAAAGCCCGAGAAATGTTTGTATGCTTGATGTCTTTGTGATTCTTGCATGTACTTGTTTATATGTTTCGGGCTTCTGCCCGATGCCGGGGCAAGCCCGAGGAATGTTTAGCTTATATGTTATGTTTATATGTTCCGGGCTTCGGTCCGATGTCGGGGCAAGCCCGAGGATTGTTTATATGTTTATTTTATGTGTTTATGTTATATGTATGTTGATATGTTACATGTATACCGGATTTCGGTCCGATGCCGGGCGGGGCCCGATGTAGTGGGCAAGGCCCAATGTATGCTATTATGTGATCATGTGTATGGTATGTGGTAGTTTGGGGAGACTCACTAAGCTTCATGCTTACAATTTTCAGTTTTGGTTTTAGGTACTTCCGCTAGTAAAGGGAAGAACTCAGGATGACTGCATGGCACACGCCACAACTTTTAGCCTGGGAGGATTCACTCTGATGTTTTGACATATGATTTTGTTATATTAACAAATGTTATGATATTTTTGAGATACACGATTTATGACTTTTATATGATGAATGATACTTATGGTTTTTATTAATGAATTAAAATGAAATTTTTTGACCGTATTTTTGGGATGTTTCAACTAGGTTGCTCACAATTGATCATTACTCATGAGAAATAACTTATTCACCATTGGTATTGTTTGTTATTGTGGAATCTTTATAATGAGAAATGATGCTCTCGTTTTTTTGTTAATAAGCATAAGATTACGAATAAGTTATTTTTACGAAGAATTTATTCACGGGAAATAACTTATTCACCCTTGGTATTGTTTGTTATTGTGGAATCTTTATTATGAGAAATGATGTTTTGGCTTTATTTTTGTTAATAAGCATAATATTACAAATAAGTTATTTTTACAAAGAAGTGATAAGATACCATTGAAGCCTAAACATGTAATGATATAATAAGCATAACGTTCTCAACAAGTTATTTTTAAGCCAATTCTAAAAGTAGAGGAACAACGTTAAAGTCACTAGGAATAGTTAAATATAAATAATCGAAATAAATTATATAAATGTTCGTTTGAGTATAGTATATTTTCATATTTGATACAAGGATAAATTGGTCATTCATAAAAATTTAACAAGTCAAAAATTAGATTAAGCAGCAGAAAGACCAACTATGTAACATTTAGAAACCATAGAGACCACCACTGTAAACCAATAAATGTTATGGTGAACTTGATATTTTTTGAAAACCACAAAGACATCTAACTATTGGAAAAAAAATATGAAGAAATAATAAAAGAGAAAATGACTCGGAAGGGTAACCAACTGTTGATTTTTGTTTTTCATATTTGGCTCATTTCCTTTTTTTGTATGTAATATACAGGGCCGGCCCTAGAGGGCGGGCAAGCTGGGCGACTGCCCTGGGCCTCACCAAATATCGGGGGGCCCTACGAGACGTGGTTAATATTTATACATATAGTTTTAGTAGATATAAAAGTACGATGCAGCAAAAACACCAAAGGCATTTATAGTTGAGATAACTGCGGCACACAAAACTTCATGGTGGAAGACCTTAGTTAGAGTCTGGTTTTAATTGTTTTGACGTAGTCTTTGAATGTTTTAGTGACTTCTCAGTATTCAATAACATATTCACGTTCTCCCGATTCCCAAACCGACTTCTCAGTTTTCAAGAACCAACCTTACTGTAACGAGTTATGCTTTTATGGCTTTTTATCGATTCAGATTTCAGACCTAGAGTTCTATGTATTTTTTTTTCACTACACTGTCGATTCTTCGTTCATAGGCCATCCTTCAAGAATCAAGCTTTAACGAGTTTAATCAAAGTCCTTAAATCCTCAATCAACCTTCCATCTTGTTTGATCCTTCCTTCAACGATATTGATCGTATGTTTACTAGTTTTTTTATGCAAACATGGTTTTGATTTTTGGTTGCTTAAGATGAATTTGTTTACAAAGAGTTGTAGTCTGTAGGTTCTATTGGGTTTAACTATTGAAGCTCACTTTTGTGTATGTGCTTTTCTTTGTTCGTCTGGTTGTATAGAATTTGAATATCAGTACATAATATGAAGTTGTTAATTTTCAGGTACTGAAAATTGTAGACCATCTGAAATACCAAGGACGGACAACGAACGAGGAGTGCCATCACCAACGTACCACGAACCATTGTTGGTGTACCAGTCACGACAACCAACAAAGAACGGAGAGAGAGAGAGAGAGAGAGAGAGGAAGAAGAAAAAGAACTGAGAGAAGAAGAAGCCCCGATTGGGCGTTGACTCTCATCTTTGGCACAACGATCCACAACGACAACGCCCGACCACGAATGGCCGGGGTAGTGTGCACGGAAAATGCTCGTTGCCACATAGACCGCGAGCCGGTTCGTCTTGGGTATACCAAATGGCCTTAATATTACAAAACCAAATTACAAAGAAAAGGAAATAAAAACAATTAATGGAAAATCAATTTAAGATTACTCTAGCTAAAATAATAAATAAAAGTCCATCAGAAAATGGCATCTTAGTTTGACATTCCATGATTCAACACAAAATGGAAAAGCAATTCTCGTTCGTGTAATGTTTGTGCCAGATGTAAAAAAAAAACAAAAAAAAAAAAAACAAAACATGACGTCTGTGTTTGTGTTCAAGATTCGATCAGCCTAATCTAACTCTACAAAGTATGGGTAAAGGAAATAAGAAATAAGACTGATGCCCCCATCAAGCAGATCTGACAAAAGCCCGTAGGCTAAGCATGGCCCAATATTTGTCAAAAAAGACCCGAAAAAGCTTGGGCTAGTCCGAAAGCCCAGTCAACAAGTGCATCTGTAATTTACATCTAAAATTATTGATTATTCGAAATACTATTAACTCAATAAATGTTTTGTGGTTGGCAATAAATACCATTACAAATCTTTATGGAGATTTTTTTAATTAATTATGAGAATAAAATTTGCACCAAAGATCCTTGTAAGTAAGACTATTAAGTTTTTATGCTAGGTACCATGTAAAAAGACTTTTTTTGCCTTTCATTTATCTCATATACAACCCCTCATGGAAACCATCACCGCCGACACTATAACCACACAACCCCCTCCCCTTCCCCTTCTCCCTCCTTGTTAGGTATCCTTGTCGCCCCCACTATGAAGTCTAAGGAAGCAAACTAATAAAGGAAGCATTTGAACTCAAAACTAAAATGAAGGTGGGAGCGATGTAAAATGGAAAAAAAAAACTTAAAATCGAATAATTGTTAAAACATTAAGCTAGACTTGAATATTAGTTTTTAACTAGTAAGTTACTACCCCCGCTTTGGGGGGGGGTGGGGGGTTGCGAACTTACGTAACTACGAAAATGTAGGGAACAAACATGCAGATATACAAAACTTATGTGGCTAAAATGTGAAACCAAAAAAGTATATGGAGGAAACATGGAAATATATTGCGGGGGATGATAGGTGCAAATTTTCTATTATGTAAGAACTATTTATGTAATTTTTTAAACACATGGACCATTTTTGTAAAAATAATTGCACAAGGACCTTTTCTATAAATTACGAGGACGTATTTTATAATTTATTTTCTACACAGGCTCCAATCTGCCAACATAGAAAAAAAAATCTTAAACATAAGACTATTTTTGTACACAATAAAAACCTTAAAGTGACCATTTCTATAAATTACAAAATTATAAGAACTAAATATGCTAATATTAAAAATATATATAAGGACTAAATATGCCATTATAGAAAACAATTGTGGCACAAATCTAAGATTCATAAAAGTTATTGTTCATTTCTCAATTGGTTTTAGATATATACCGGTAAGTTACTATCCCGCTTTGTGGGGGGACCGAAATTGCATAACTACGTAAATGTATGGAGCAAACCTGCAAATATACAAAACTTATTAGCCAAACTAAGAAAACGAAAAATATAGGGATGAAACATGAAAATATATTACGAGGGACGTTAGCTGCAAATTTTCTATTATGTACGAACTATTTATGTAGTTTTTTTAAACATTTAGACCGTTTCTGTAAAAAAAATTGCATAAGGACCTTTTCTGCAAATTACAATGACAATTTTTGTAATTTTATTTCTACACAGGGGCAAAAACATATAAAAATCTTAAACATAGAGTCTGTTTTTGTAAAATAAAACTCACAGGTGCCTTTTCTGTAAATTACAATATTATAAGTACTAAATATGCCATTACTAAAAACATTTTATATAAGGACTAAATATGCCATTATTGAAAAAATTTGTGGCAAAAGTCCAAGATTCATAAACTTTACTATCCATTTATATATATATATATATATATACATATATATATATATATATATATATATATATATATATATAGAGAGAGAGAGAGAGAGAGAGAGAGAAAAGTTCAAATGAGAACCCTTAAAGATTAAGAACCATTTCATTAAGGGTATTTTTGTCAATCTCCATTTTACATTATAAACATACAAACTATAAACTAAAAATCAGTTACCATCACCAGTTATTCAAACTCAAACAATCTTACCTCTCTCTCTCTCTATCACTCACTCTCTCACTTACTCTTTCTTTCTCTATCTTACCCCTGCCGCCTCTTCCCGCCAGTGACACCGCCGGCACCACCGCCACCAGGAGAATATTGCCGACGGTAGACCACAACTTTCAGATCTAGTACTACCGCTTTCAGATCTGGAACTGACTCCTTCAGATCTGCAACCAACACTTCTAGATCTACGTCGACGTCACTCTAATCTGATCCGATATGTTATTTTTGGTTCGATTTCTTCAGATCTGATAACGTCATCATCACTGTCGACGACAACTACACATCGACGGTCGTCGCCGCCGGTCGCACAACGTCCCCTAGATCTGGAACCACCACTAAAAACGACCTCATGAAGCTGTTTCAACTTCAGATCTATCTTCAACCGCCGTACCACCTCCTCCGCCGTCTCCTGCGACTGGTGAACCACCACCATCAGATGTACAAGTTTCTATCGGTTCCAGACCTTCAATTTCCGCCTCATATCTACGATATTTGTCTCTAGATCTACGTTTTTTACTATAGATCTATGAACTTCTGGTGAGGATCCACCTTTCCCTTCAGATCTGTTTCGTCTCCACCTTCATCCAGACATGTGGTTTATGCTTCGTCAAGTTTTTCCGGCAGCCGACTTCACCGGAGCAGATCTGAAACCAAAAAAGTGTTTTTGTGATCAGATCTAACAAGAAATGACAAAAAATCGCCTTCTCTGGTGACTGGTGGTTGTTCCACCGCCTTCTGATTTTTTTTGGTAAGATCTGATTATTTTTTTAATAAGATCTCTACTTCTACTATTGTCTCCTCCCTTCTTTGCTCTCTATCTGTTTAAATATACTTTATTAAGTTGTGAATTGTGTACAAAATCATTTATGGTGTACAAATTATTTCATGGTGGCTAGTGGTGGTTCTACCACCACATCAGATCTATTCCACCATCACCGACTCCTCACCTCAGACCACCAAAAAAATCATCAACAACCATCAACTTTTTAGATCTGAAGTCAAAGACACTGATTTATCAGATCTGATGTGTTTGGTGCAATTTCAGGTATATATATGGTGTATACGAAGCATTTCATGTTGTCCACCGGTGGTTCTACAACCTTAGATCGTCGGAAAAGTCACAAATTTCCATCAACCTTTCAGATCTAAAGTCAAAGACGCACTAATTTCTCAAATCTTGTTAGATTTTATGTGTTTGGTGTCATTGAAGCATAGAGCTAGTGTGTACAAAGCATCTCATGGTGGCTAGCAATGGTTCCACCACTGAATCATATTTACATCAGATCTGATTTCTATGGTGCACAAAAGGTGTTTGATGAAAGTTTCAACAAAATCAGGTATGTTCTTAATTTGTGAATATTATGATTGAGAGTCCTGAAATGTGTTTATTAAACTGTGAATGAGAGTCTAGGAATAATCTATTAAATTGTGAATCTATGTGGTGCATTCTCTAAATGAGACTCATAAACTATTTTATTAAATTGTAAATAAAATTTTTGAAATTTAAGTTTTAAGTTGAGAATATGGTTGTGAATATATATTTTTTGTGTACTAAATTGTGAATTTTTTATATTAAACTGTGATTTTTGTGTATTAAATGTGAATTTACTGTATTAAGTTGTGAATTGACTGTCTTAAGCTGTGAATTCGCTATAAATTTTATGTTTGATTCTAAAATATGAGATGAAAGAAGCAATAAACACAAATATAGTCTTCTCCAATTTTGAATAAAATACATAAAATTTAAACTATAAATATTATGTAAGATAAACTTAAAAAAAACACTAGCCTCCAAATATCAATGTATAAATGTAAGTTTTAAGTTAAGAATATGGTTGTGAATGTATAATTTGTGTGTATTAAATTGTGGATTTATTGTATTAAATGTGAATTTATTGTATTTAAGCTGCGAATTGACTGTATTAAGCTGTGAATTGATTATATTAAGCTTTGAATTTTTTTTTTATGAATTTTATGTTTGCTTCAAATCAATGAGATGCAATAAACATTATACACATATATGATTTTCTCTAATTTTTGAATAAAATACATAATATTTAAATAGTGAATATTGTTTAAATTAAACTTTGAAAAATAAAACATTAGCCTCCATATATGAATATATAAATATAAGCGTTCAGTTGAGAATATGGATGTGAATGAATTTTTTTTATTAAACTCTAAATTTATTGTATTAAGCTGTAAATTTTGTATATTAAACTGTGAGTTGACTGTATTAAACTGTAAATTTACTGTATTGAATTGTGAATTTTTTATAAATTTTGAATTAAAATATGAATTTTTTATGTATCAATGTTTGTATTAATTTTCTTGTGAATATATTTATTCTTTGTGTTGTATAAATATGTAAGAATGTAATGGGTTTTTTTTGCTTGCATTAAAATCAAAATGAGTGAATATTAAACTGTGAATGTAGTATTTAACATGTCAATGCATAATTGTATATGCATATCTGATTTAGAAGGAATCATGGTTGCAACGGTGGTACAAGTGGTTGGTAGCGGCATGTGTAACACCCATAAAATTTGAGCCAATTTAAAACTTTTCAAAACATTTAAAACCAATAGTTATTACAAATTTGTTTTCAAAATAGTCTATATCAGAGTCCTCCCAGAAACATAAACAAAACATGAGGAGATGTACAATCACGTCTTCGCCTTGTCGCGATCCCCCGATCTACCTGAAACAATAAATTGAGACTGTAAGCCCGAAAGCTCAGTGAGTTTCCCCCAAAATACCCATACCCACATCAATACACATATAATCATAAACAACATACTATGGGTCCAGTCAACCATCAGGTTGGAATACCCCAGGCCCACAACCAACAGGTTGGAATGCCAACATACTATGGGTCCAATCATCCTCGGGATGGAATACCCCAGGCCCACAACCAACAGGTTGGAATGCCCAGGTCTATTAGCTTTCGCACAAACCAGATAAGCCTCAACCGCCAAACAAACATGTGCACATATAGCATATAATCACATAACAATCAATAGACAAACAAACCGATCTAACAGATCATACCATATAACACATAATACCATCCTATCTACCAGGATGCCGATCTAACAGATCATACCACATACCACATAATACCATCCTATCTATCAGGATACCGATTTAACAGATTATACTAGCATAACATATCCAGATAGCAATCCAAAGGGCCGACCTCGGTGCCTTAGACCCTTGAGTATAGTGAGGATAACTCACCTCGCAATTGTCGACTCGAAGTAGTAAACTCAAACTCTCGGATCACCGCCACAAACTCCACCACCTATATTCACCATGGAATCATATTCATAAATTCCAAAATGCCCCAGAAGTCAAATAGTCAACCCTTGGTCAAAGTCAAAGTCAACGGTCAAAGTCAACAGTCCATGTTGACCCGACTCATCGAGCACAACCAGCCACTCGCCGAGTTCCTTGCATAACTTGTCAACTCGCTGAGTCACTTGAGTGACTCGTCTAGTTCCTAATGTTTGCGGCCGTAAACTCCTTGGCCAACTCGTCGAGTTTCCCTTGCAACTCGCCAAGTTCATTCATGTCCAAAGGTTGGGAAAACCCTAGCTGACTCGCCGAGTCACTCTACTGACTCGCTGAGCCCACAACAATCTTCATCGGACTCGCCGAGTTGACTATGCAACTCGCCGAGTCCCTTCAGTACTTCATCCAAACAGATGTTTTTTAAGCCATGATAAGGTTCCATATTGCAGATCCAGCTTCCCAAGGCATGTTTATCACGTAAAGTTGCAAACTTTACGTGCACGCATGGCTCTAAAGTCTTAAAATGACAAAACCAAGCTTGAAATGAAGTTTTTCACTTGAGGAGAGGTTCATACTTGCCAAAGCTGAAACTTTATGGACTTAGAGACCCAAGAGAGCTCAGACCTGAAGTTGAAACTTCAGATCTTAGCTCATACATAAGAAAAGCTTCCTAATATGCTAGAAAAGCCCTAAACTTCACCAAATGATATCTAGAAGGAAATGAGGTCAAGATAACGAATTGATACCTTCAACTGATGATACTGAGGTAGTTTCTGCTTCCCACACGTTCCTTGCTTCTAGACACTTGTTCTCCAAGCTCTTCTCACCAAGAATCCTCTTCCAAAGCTTAACATACCCAAATGGAGCACACACACACACGTATTAGGGTTTTGCTGAGTTCTCAAGGGACTACAAGGAGGCCAAAAGGAGGCTAATGATCCCTTAAATAGGGTGCAAAACCCCGGAAATTAAAGTTTCGTCCTCCAGCTCCTACTCGTCGAGTCCCTTCTTGGACTCGGTGAGTAGGTCACTTAAACACGTGGACCAAGCCGCTGCTACTCGACGAGTCAGGGCACTCAACTCGTCGAGTAGACCTTGAAATCATGAAAATTTATAACCATAAATCAATACATGAGAATCAGGGTGTTAGAATTCTCCCCCGCTTGAACTAGACTTCGCCCTCGAAGTCTGCTGCGGTGAACAACCCTGGATAGTGCTCCCGCATTTCCGCCTCCGGCTCCCACGTCCAATCGGACCCCCTTCGGTGCTCCCACTGGACCTTTACCGAAGGTATTTCTTTGTTCCGCAGAACCTTCATCTTCCTTTCCAAAATGGTCACTGGCCTCTCAACATAATTTTGGCGCTCATCGACCTGAATGTCGTCCAATGATACTACCACCTCCTCATCCGGAATGCACTTCCGCAATTGCGAAACGTGAAAGGTGATGTGGATCCAACTGAGCTCATCCGGTAGCTCTAACCTGTAAGCCACCTTGCCAACTTTGGCAATAATCATGAATGGCCCAATATACCGGGGACCCAATTTCCCCTCTTCCTGAAGCGGATCACACCCTTCCAGGGCGAGACCTTCAGGAGTACCCTGTCCCCAACCTGGAACTCTAACTCAGATCGGCGTCTGTCGGCGTAACTCTTCTGCCGACTCTGAGCGGTCTGCAGTCGCTGCCTAATCTGCTGAATCTTCTCGGTAGTCTGCAAGACTACCTCCGTCCGTCCCATCACCCTGTGTCCGACCTCACCCCAACAAACCGGGGTGCAACATCTCCGCCCATACAACAGCTCGAAAGGCGGGGTGCCAATGCTGGAATGATAGATGTTGTTGTAGGCGAACTATGCAAGGGGTAGGTGGGAATCCCAGCTCCCACCGAAGTCAATGACACACGCCCTCAACATATCCTTGAGGGTCTGAATGGTCCGCTCGCTCTGACCGTCGGTCTACGGATGAAAAGTTGTACTAAAATGCAGCCGCGTGCCTAATTCCTCGTGGAACTTCTGCCAGAAACGGGAGGTAAATCTAACATCCCGGTCAGAAACAATGGAGACCGGAACCCCATGGCGAGCGACGATCTCGCGAACATACACGTCGACCAACTTCTCGGCCGACGAGCTCTCCCGAATAGCCAAGAAATGGGCACTCTTGGTCAACCGATCCACGACCCACATAGCATCAAACCCTTTCGCCGTCCGCGGCAGCTTGGTAATGAAATCTATCGTGATCTGCTCCCATTTCCACATGGGAATCTCTAGAGGCTACAGCATACCATGCGGCCTCTGATGCTCGGTCTTGACCATCCTACAGGTCAAGCACCTTTGACATACCAAGTGATTTCTCGCTTCATACATGGCCACCAGTAACTCAAACTCAGGTCTCGGTACATCTTGGTGGCCCCTGGGTGAATAGAGAAGTGAGACTTATGAGCCTCCTCCATGGCTGTCTGTCTGACCCCACCAGACATCGGAACCCAAACCCGACCGCATCGGGTCAATAGTCCTTGGCTATCCTACACAAACCGGGTGCTCTCGCCCTTGATCCCTTCCAACTTCCAGTTCTCCGACCGCATGCCCTCGACCTGGGTATCTCTGATCAAACTCACAAGCGGGGAATCCACCTCTATCGTCATACATATCGCTGGGGGTGGAAGACCCAGCTGACTTGCAGCTCAACGCGTCCGCCACCACATTCGCTTTACCGGGGTGGTAAAGGATCTCACAATCGTAGTCCTTGACTACATCCAACCACCTGCGTTGCCTCATGTTCAGGTTCGGCTGATCCATGATGTGTCTCAGGCTCTTGTGATCCGTGTATATGGTACAGCGGACCCCATATAGGTAATTCCTCCAAATCTTGAGAACGAATACCACCGCTCCCAACTCCAAATCATGTGTAGGGTACCTAGTCTCATGCGGCTTTAGCTGCTGCGAAGCGTAGGCTATCACCCGTCCTCTCTGCATGAGGATCACCCCCAAACCTGTGATGGATGCATCACAAAACACCACAAAATCTTCAACTCCCTCCGGGAGAGTCAAAACTGGAGCCTCACACAAGCGCTGGCGAAGGGTCTCAAACATTCTCTGCTGCTCAAGGCCCCACCGGAAATCCACCCCCTTCCTCGTTAGAAGAGTGAGGGGCACTGCAATCTTGGAGAAATCTTGTATGAATCTCCGGTAGTACCCTGCTAATCCCAGAAAACTCCTGATGTCTGAAGGAGACCTCGACACCTCCCACTGCATGACTGCCTCGATTTTGGCCGGGTCGACCAAAATCCCCTCCTGGTTAACGAGATGTCCGAGGAACTGGACCTCTCGTAACCAAAACTAGGGGTGAGCGCGGTGCGGTTCGGTGCGGTTATTAGCCAAAACCTCACCACTAACCGCAAATGCGGTTAATCCATTTTCAAAACCGCTTGGTGCGGTTATTTTTGCAGTGCGGTTAGGCGGTTATTTTTGCGATGCGGTTTTTTTTTTGTGTTGCGGTTATTAACCGCATGGATTTGGTGCGGTTATTTTGTGTGGTTTTTAACCACAGTTTAGAGCTCAAACAATTTTAAGAGTTCAAACATATTAATTGTAATAATAAAAAAACCATAAGGTACAAGACAATTAACTTAAATCACAAACAACTAATATCTTAAAAACATCAAATCAATAGTAATTAACAATAAATATCTTAAAATTTTTTAATTTCACCATTTTTCAAAGTTAAACATAACAAAAAACCAACACTTTTGTCTTTTAGTATTTTATCCATCTTTCATCCATGAAACTTGTCTTATTTTTAATATTTAATATATTAATAATTAATAAAAAAATTATATATAATATATGCAGTGCGGTGCGTTTTTTTTTTGCGGTTTTTTGAAAACTAATAACCGCACCACACCGCAAATTTGCGGTTTTTGAAAAACATAAAACCTCACCATCGGTTTTTATTGCGGTTGCGGTTTATCGGTTGCGGTTTTTGCTGTTTTTGCGGTTAATTTAAGTTGCAGTGCGGTTTTTGCTCACCCCTAACCAAAACTCACACTTCGAGAACTTAGCATACAACCGTTCTCGTTTCAGAACTCCCAGTAACTCCCTGAGGTGCTCCTCGTGCTGCTCTCGGGTCTTGGAATACACCAAGATATCATCAATAAACACTATGACCGAGCGATCAAGCATCGGTCTGCAGACCCGATTCATCAGGTCCATAAATACTGTTGGTGCGTTGGTGAGCCCAAACGGCATCACCACAAACTCGTAATGTCCATATCGAGTCTGAAACACAGTCTTCTCCACATCCTCTTTTCTGACCCGGACCTGATGATACCCCGACCTCAAATCTATCTTGGAGAACCAAGATGCACCCTGTAACTGATCAAAGAGGTCATCTATCCTTGGGAGTGGATAACGGTTCTTCACCGTCAACTTGTTCAACTCCCTATAATCGATGCACATCCGGTGCGAACCGACCTTCTTCCTGACGAAAAGGATCGGTGCTCCACATGGAGAACTGATCGGTCGAATGAACTGCTTGCCCAGCAGTTCCTGCAGCTGTGATGACAAATCCTGCATCTCGGGTGGCACCAGTCGGTACGGCACCTTGGTGATAGGGGCCGCACCCGGCACCAGGTCGATTCGGAATTCGACCTGCCTCTCCGGAGGTATCCCTGGTAACTCCTCCGGAAACACGTTAGCAAACTCCCTAACCACTGGAACCTCTGATACTGGAGTCTGATCCCTGGCCCGCATATCCACCACATACGCTAGCTAACCCGCACACCCATGCTGTATATACTACCGAGCCCTGGCAGCTGAACAAAACCCTGTTCCCACTCTGGTGCCCTCGCCATATACAATCAGTTCTCCCCCACTTTGGGTTCGAACTACCACCCGCTGGCCCTCGCAATCTATCATGACACCAAATCTACTAAGCCAATCCATCCCCACAATCATGCACACTTCCCACATGGGGATAGGAATCAAGTCTATCGGGATAGAGACTCGCAACGGACACTCCAGGTCTCCTACTGGCACACTGAACTCCCTACTAAAAGTCTGAGATACGGAAGACCGACTCACCCCCGAGTCAAATAAAACCAATGCAGGCAAGGAGTTCACTAAAAACGTACCTAATCACAGGTACAACAGATAAGCATATAACAGATATAATAAATGAGATAAAGGATAGAAACATACCAGCAACCACATCCGGTGCTGCCCTGACCTCCTCAGCTGTAAGCTGGAAAGCACGCCCCTGAGTCTCCGGAGGCTCCGCCTTAACTGGCCTCCCATCCGTAATCCTCAATGTAGTCGGCGCTGGAGCCTGCGCCGACTTGGCGGCTAGTAGAGGACATTGGGCCTTCATATGGCCCACCTGCTCACAATGATAACAAAGTCTGACTCCGGAAGTCGGAGTTTGCTGCCTGCAATCCCTGGCCAGATGACCCTGCTTGCCACATCGGTGGCACCCACTCCTTGCTCGACACATCCCTGAATGAGCCTTTCCGCACTTCCCACAAGTGCGGCCTGGATGTCCCCCAGTCCTGGTATCAGCGGTCTTAGACCGCTTCCGCGCCGGCTGTGACTGTATCGGGGCCTGTCGTTGCTCCCTCAACTGCAACTCAATCTCCAACTCACGCCGCCTAGCGGCCTCCTGTAGGTCCAACAGTGTATCACATCTTTGAGTGGCAACAAACTGACGGATGTCAGTCTTGAGCATGCTCAGATAACGTGTCATCTGAGCCTGCTTTGAAGCAAACTCCAGGCAAAACATCACCCTCTCAATAAACATACGGGTGATCTCCGTCACCGACTACGTACCCTGCTTCAAGTCCAAGAACTCCTGAGTCAATCGCTCGCGCTCAACCCGAGGAATGTAGCGAGTGCGGAACATATCCTTGAACTGCTCCCAAGTAACCGCAACTCTCTGGTCATCCGTATATATAACCCAGTAACCAATATCCACCAATCCTTTGCCCCGGTCCGCAACAAGTTCAGGGCACACCTGACCTTCTGGTCAGTAGGACATGAACACGTGAAGAAACATCCCTCCACGTCCGACAGCCACCTCATTGCTACAATAGGATCCATAGTACCATCAAAAGTCGGGGGCTTCGTGTTATCGAAGTCCCGGTACTGGAATCCCCGAATGGTTCCTCCACCCCATGTCGTTGTTACAGTCGTGGTAGCTGCAGCGGCAGCCGTCTCAGCAAGGGTTGTGTATCTGTCATCAAAGTACTCCATCATAGCGGACTTAATAGTCCCAAACAACTCCGGAATCTGACCCCTTACAATCTCGACCACCTCCTCGCGGATGATCTCCCCGACTCGATCCTCTGTCAACACTGGCCCCTCTTGCCCGATAACCTCAGGCGCTGCTGGGGCCTCCTGATCACCCCGTCCTGATCCCGATCCGGATCCTGTCACAAAACGCCTCGTAACCACCATACTGAAAATATAACAGGAAGATATCAGATAATCCGCATAAATAACTAGGAACCAACTCCCTACCAAACCCTAGGGGTTGTGACTTCCTTGCTACGCGTATGGGTCATGTGCTTTCAATAGTACGGTCCCATACTACCTTCCACACCTACCCATATTTGTCTCAAGTATCACCACAACACCCTAACACTATACATGTACATGGTGGTCGCTCAACCTCACCCCTAGAGGAAGGCTAACTGTCTCACAACTGACCTACCGGTCTCACACAACCCACCCATCCATGAAACTTTCACCAACCCTGCAGCACTAGTGTATGCTAGCCATACATAACACTGGACCCCATAGACTTTCGAATATCCAATCCTACCCTAAGCTCCCAATTAAACAAGAACAGAACATAAGGCCAAATCAAACATTCTCAGGCTATAAGATCTTAATTATGTATAACCGTGTTGCATACACTAAGCAACTACAGTAATGATGTCAATCTCATATAAAGGAAACCCTAGGCTAGAAGGCATCATGAAATCAGGCAATTCTATCATGCAATTCCTGAAGATCCCTAGCCTAGCACTAGCATTCTATTCTAACATATCACATAATCAAATAACTGTATGGTATTTTGAGGTCTACTTACTGGCTCCGACTGATCGTACACCCTACATCCTCCTTTACTTATTTTGAAAACCATTTTAGAAATCATTTTGAAAATCTTTCCTTGATTTGAGACTGGATTCACACGAATGTTTCTCCAATTCACTCAAACCAAGGCTCTGTACCAACTTGTAACACCCATAAAATTTGAGCCAATTTAAAACTTTTCAAAACATTTAAAACCAACAGTTATTACAAATTTGTTTTCAAAATAGTCTATATCAGAGTCCTCCTAGAAACATAAACAAAACATGAGGAGTTGTACGATCACGCCTTCGCCTTGCTGCGATCCCCTGATGTACCTGAAACAATAAACTGAGACTGTAAGCCCGAAAGCTTAGTGAGTTTCCCCTAAAATACCCATACCCACATCAATACACATATAATCATAAACAGCATACTATGGGTCCAGTCAACCATCGGGTTGGAATACCCCAGGCCCACAACCAACAGGATGGAATGCCAACATACTATGGGTCCAATCATCCTCGGGATGGAATACCCCGGGCCCACAACCAACAGGTTGGAATGCCCAAGTCTATTAGCTTTCGTACAAAGCAGATAAGCCTCAACCGCCAAACAAACATGTGCACATATAACAGATAATCACATAACAATCTAAATACAAACAGACCGATCTAACATATCATACCATATAACATATAATACCATCCTATCTACCAGGATGCCGATCTAACAGATCATACCACATACCACATAATACCATCCTATCTATCAGGATACCGATTTAACAGATTATACTAGCATAACATATCCAGATAGCAATCCAAAGGGCCGACCTCGGTGCCTTAGACCCTTGAGTATAGTGAGGATAACTCACCTTGCAACTGTCGACTCGAAGTAGTAAACTCAAACTATCGGATCACCGCCACAAACTCCACCACCTTTATTCACCATGGAATCATATTCATAAATTCCAAAATGCTCCAGAAGTCAAATAGTCAACCTTTGGTCAAAGCCAAAGTCAACAGTCAAAGTCAACAGTCCATGTTGACCCAACTCGTCGAGTACAACTAGCCACTCGCCGAGTTCCTTGCATAAGTCGTCAACTCGCCGAGTTACTTGAGTGACTCGTCTAGTTCCTAATGTTTGTGGTCGTAAACTCCTTGGCCAACTCGTCGAGTTTCCCTTGCAACTCGCCAAGTTCATTCGTGTCCAAAGGTTAGGAAAATCCTAGCTAACTCACCGAGTCACTCTACTGACTCGCCGAGCCCACGACAATCTTCATCGGACTCGCGGAGTTGACTATGCAACTCACCGAGTCCCTTCAGTCATTCATCCAAACAGATGCTTTTTAAGCCATGATAAGGTTCCATATTGCAGATCCAGCTTCCCAAGGCATGTTTATCACGTAAAGTTGCAAACTTTACGTGCATGCAAGGCTCTAAAGTCTTAAAATGACAAAACCAAGCTTGAAATGGTGTTTTTCACTTGAGGATAGGTTTATACTTGCCAAAGCTGAAACTTTATGGACTTAGAGACCCAAGAGAGATCAAATCTGAAGTTGCAACTTCAGATCTTAGCTAATACACAAGAAAAGCTTCCTAATATGCTAGAAAAGCCCTAAACTTCACCCAAATGATATCTAGAAGGAAATGAGGTCAAGATAATGACTTGATACCTTCAACTGATGCTACTAAGGTAGATTTCTGCTTCCCACACGTTCCTTGCTTCTAGACACTTGTTCTCCAAGCTCTTCTCACCAAGAATCCTCTTCCAAAGCTTAACACACACAAATAGAGCACACACACACACGTATTAGGGCTTTGCTGAGTTCTCAAGGGACTGCAAGGAGGCCAAAAGGAGGCTAATGATCCCTTAAATAGGGTGCAAAACCCCTGAAATTATGGTTTCATCCTCCAGCTCCTACTGGACGAGTCCCTTCTTGGACTTGGCGAGTAGGTCACTTAAACATGTGGACCAATCCGCTGCTACTCGACGAGTCAAGGCACCCAACTCGTCGAGTAGACCTTGAAATCATGAAAATTTATAACCATAAATCAATACCTGAGAATCGGGGAGTTACAGGTAGAGTTTGGATTTGACTTTTCTGAATCTTTGAATTAGTGTAAATTGTACTGTATTAAGTTGTGAATTTTGTTTATTAAACTACAATGGATTGTATTAAATTGTGTATTATCTACATATTTTGTGTTAAAATAGGAATGAAAATATTAGACTATAGAAATTACGATTTTGCCATTTTCTCACCAAAAAAGACAAAAAAATCACGATTTTTACTTATTTAATAAGTATTCACATGTTTAATAACTATGAAATTGGGGTTCTTATGGTTCTTAATTTTTTTGGTTCTCATTTGAACCACTCCCTACATATATATATATATATATATATATATATATATATATATATATATATATATATATATATATATATATATATAATACGTTTATGTATTAGTATCTATGTCTTTTACAAAAGGCTACATATTTCTAACAGTTTGTAAAAGGTTACTTGGAAGCATCAACCATTGGAAATTAACTTCCATTAACTGTCACATGTCCTTGTATATATTTGTGTGATCGTGTATTTGTGTAGTTGTTGAGAATTAATAAAAAGTTCTGCACATTTTCATAAGAAATTCCTTTCTGATGGATTGTCTTCAATTAGTTTTTTCCAATAATAATCTTACTATGGACTCTATGCAAGTCATGATCGTCCTCGTCCAACTCTAAAGTCACAAAAGGATAAAACAAGCTTTTGTGGGTTTAATTAGTTCTTAAATGGTTGAATCATGCTAAAATAATGTCACTTCTTAACAACAATCAAGTAAGAATATTGTGATTTTTTTACATCTTAGTTATGGATTAGCTTGGGATTAATTTTATATTGTCAAGAAACTCCCGTTCTTTTAAGGGCCTAATCGATCGTTGTATTGAATCTAGCTCTGATGAATGTGAATTGCCAAAGGTATGAAAGAATAGTGATAGGTAAAAAAAATTAATTTGAAAGATACAGAACACATGTTATAATTAGACTGTAGGCAGCTTATGTAGTAGAACCCTGTGTAACATCAAAAAATGATAAATTGTACCATCTGGGCGACCCACATATGTCCGCTTATAAGGCTCATATTGGAGGTTAATCGCAAAACACTAACAATAGTTTGGTATGTTAGGTTTCAATCTTGGACCTCATATGTGAAATTCCACTCCTTAACAACAAGGCTCCCATTGGGCAAACCAGGTGTAACATAAAGAAAGGAAGATAAGGCTACCCATGGAAAAAAAAGAAAAGGGAAGAGTTAAAGGAAAAAGGAAGACATTAGAGCTTAGTTGAGCCTTTTTTTTTAATTTTGTTCGATGAAAAAGGCTTATTTATATTGAATAGAGAGCATACGGGTGACTACAAATGGGGATAACAATTGGAGTTAAAGAACCTGACAGTTTCATTTCAATTAGTGATTCAAACTTTCATGTTCTTGTCTTCAATTTACGTTACCAGTTCGTGGCCATCCTTCATAGTTTTTCTACAATATTGTTCCTTTATGTTAGAACATATATAACATTTGATCCAATAATGACATAAAGAAGGTGATATATATATATATATATATATATATATATATATATATATATATATATATATATATATATATATATATATATATATATATATATATATGTTAGAACTACCAAAAGCAAAAACAAACTTAATGGCATGTTTATGTAAGAATAAAATCATAAAGCCAATAATAGAATGTGTATTAACTATTAAGCATGATAAGATCATGTGCCAAAGCCTAAACAGTCATGAAAGTGGCCTTCACCTCCTTTGTAGGGGCATAAACGAATGCAATTTAAATCCTATAGACTTGTTCTTTCATTTAAAGCAAATAAAAATATTTTAACAAACAAAAAGCATAGGCAGTTATATTTGCCCACTAGTGAAATCAAATAAAAGACTCGCTACAAGTTTGAACAACAATAAGAGTACAATGTTAAAGACTATACGGATCAAGATCCTTTTCCTAAACATTCCTTAAAGAATAATGTAGACCCGTGATATGATATTATGATCTAAATAGCCCAACATTTGAATTGAAAATAGTCCTAGAACTTGCTTCCACAACAAACAAGAAGATATTAATGCTGATAGCCTATCAGAAAGACCCCTCAAAACAAAATTAAGGAAGTTGTCATTCTCACAACATATGATTCTCAAAAGGGGATTCTACAGTGCAAACACAAAGGCACTAATACGACTCAATATTCTATCAATAATCTGATTTTAATTAGTATAGAAGGTGTTATTGTGAGATTACTATTGGTGATTTGTTTTCACTAATATTATTTAAGTGTAATAGGATTGATTTGTTGACCAAAAGAAATCTTGATAAACATTGAACAAGTTAGGGTGGTGTAGAGTGCACACTTATTTAAGTTTTTCTAGATTCAAAGTACACTGTTATTTAGGGGCAAATCCTATAAACCGATGAGGGTCCGGGGACAGTGCCCCTGGTAGCGAGGTCCAAGGGGCTCTGCCCCTGGCTGGGGTTAATTTATTATTTGGGTTATGTTGCTTTGTTAAAAATACATCAGAAATCTGAAAATTGAGAAGATTGGCCCAATTTTGACCCTTGTCTTAAAACCCGCTTTTGTGACAGTTTTGTGATAGTTTTGATGGTTGTAAAACTGTCTTATGATAGTTTTTTTTACCAGTTTTTAGACATAGATCTTATACCCGTTTTTCGGTCATTTTTCTGGGTTCATTCTCAAGAACATATCTCCATATATTCTTTGTTCTAAAATCTCTGAATTTTATCCAATTGAATATTCGATCTCTACCATCGAAATATTTCAACTTGATGGTGTTTCCACTACTTTTATAGAATCCAAGCAATCTTTTATCTATGATTTCTAACAAAAATTGAAGTATTTTGTGACAATGACAAGTGGAGATTTTGTGAAGGAAATGACAAGCAAGTTTGACAAGTTGGTGAAGTTTGAATGCCAAGACTTTTGTAGATGGCAGAAGAAGATGCATTTCCTCCTAACCACTCTGAAAGTGGTGTATGTTCTGAGTATACCCATGCCTGAATTCATTGAAGATGAAACTTTCGAGGCAACAAGGAGGAGATCAAAGTGGGAAAATGGCGACTACAGTTTTCATGGCCACTTTCTCAATGGTATGTCTGACTCTTTTTTGAAGTTTATCTAAATGTTGAATATGCAAAAGAACTATGGAATTAATTGGAATCCATGTACATGGTTGAAGATGCTTCTAGTAAGAAGTTCCTGGTCAGTAATTTCATGGGTTACAAGATGGTTGATACTAGGTTTGTAATGGAACAATTCCATGAAATGTTAAGGATTTTGGGACAGTTTGCTCAACATAATTTGAAAATGGATGAAGCCATTTATGTGGCCGTTATCATTAACAAACTGCCCCTTCCTGTAAATAGTTTAAACATACTCTGAAACATAACAAGTAACAGTGAACTTTGATTCAACTTGGAATCCACTTAAGGATTAAAGAGACTTTAAGGACTCTAGAACTTGATAATAATCCTAAAGGAAAGAACCAAGTTGGTTCCTCTTCTGTGAATCTGGTGGAAGGTGATGGATCAAAGACTTCCAACAAGTCTAAAGGCAAAAGGAAGTTCAAATGAAAGGATGACAAATCTTCCAACAAAAAGCCAAAATTGGTTTGTTGGAACTGTAACAAATCTAGTCACTTCAAAAAGGATTGTCGTCTTCGTATAGTGAACAAAGATGTGGGTCCAAATGGATCTAAGGATCCAGAAAAGAACCAAGGTCAATTTATATCTTCATGCAGGATTCTAATTATATTTATAATTATGTTTCTGTGATTCCTGAACCATTTTAAGTGTAGGATGATGATGTTACATGGTAAGTTGATTCAGGTGCAACAAGTCTTGTTTGCAAGGATCTTTGTTGGTTTAAAGAATTTCAACCAATGGAAGACAGATTTGTTGTGAAGATGAGAAATGTTGCAACTGAACCAATCAAGGGTTCATGATCTGTTTTACTTAACTTTACTTTTTCGAAATGTTTGTGTTTGGATAATGTATTATATGTAAATGGGATTCAAAAGTATCTCTTATCTGAAATAGTTTTAAATAAGTGTGGGTATAAGCAAGTGTTGGAAAGTGACAAGTATATCTTGTCAAGACATGGCACTTTTGTGGGATTTAGATATGTTAGTAATGGTATGATTAGGCTTAATCTTAATTATCCTTCTTATGATAATTCGATTTGCATGGCTTCAATTAGCAGTAGTAATAACTCAAATAAATCATATTTGTGGCATGCTAGAATACGACATATTCATTACAAAATATTAAAAAACATGTCTAAAAGGAGTTTAATTCCTTCTTTTGACATGAATATAATGAAAAGTGTAAAACTTGCATGTTAACTAAGATCACTAGACAACCTTTCAAGGATGTTGTTAGGGAAAGCAAGGCGTTGGAACTCATACATAGTGATTTATGTGATTTTCATGCGACACCTTCCCTAGGAAACAAGAAATATGTCATTACTTATATTGTTATTTCTATTTATTGCATTCATTAATAAATTTAAAGTTTATAAATAACAAGTATAGCTACATAAAAATGAATTGATAAAAGTTTTGCATACTGACAAAGGTGGTGATCATTATGATCCAATTTATTTTGAATCAACTAGACTAATACATCAAACCATAGTTTCTTATACACCACATCGAAATGATGTAACAGAAATGAAGAATAGGGATTTAAAGGAAATAGTTAATTCCATGTTATCCTATTCTGGTATAAGTGAAGGATTGGGGGTAAGGCTATGTTAATTGCATATTATACCTTAAATAGAACTCCAAACAAAAGGAGTAAGAATACCCCTTATGATTTATGGTATGAAAAGGTTCCAAATTTGAGTTATCTAGGGATGTTCATTTTTAGAAAGGGGCAATTTAGGATGATATTGATTCTATCATATATAATAATACTTGGGTATTTTCTGATTTACCTCCTGGTTGCAAGGCATTAGGATGTAAATGGATCCTCAAAAGAAAGATGAAAGTGGATGGTATAATATATAAGTACAAAGCCAGATTGGTTATCCAAGGCTTTAGGCAAAAAAAAGGCATTGATTTTTTTTTGATACTTAAGCTCTTGTTGCTAGAATTCCTACTATTAGATTATTGTTAGCTCTTGCAGGTATACATAATATTTTGATTCACCAAATGGATGTGAAAATTGCATCGTAAATGGTGAATTGGATGTTGAGATTTACATGAAAAAACATGAAGGGTTTGTGGTTCCTGAAAATGAAAACAATGTATGAAAGTTGAAAAAATCATTGTATGGTTTGAAACAAGTATCAAAACAATGACATCAAAAGTTTGATGATGTGGTCTTGTCTAATGGTTTTGCATTAAACCAAGCTGACACATGTGTATATAGCAAATTTGATACTTCTGTAAATGGAGTTATAATTTGTCTGTATGTAGATGATATGTTGATTTTTGGCACTGATACAAGATGAAGTAGATAAAACCAAGAAATTTTTATCATTTAGTTTTGATATGAAAGACATGGGGGAGGCTGAGGTGATTCTTGGTATAAGAATCAAACAAGGAAACAATAGGTTTTCAATTTATCAATGTCATTACATTGAGAAGATATTGAAAAAGTTTAACTTTGAAAATTGTTCTCCTATTAGCACTCCTGTAGATCCTAATCTTAAGCTTCTACCTAATAAAGGAGCTCCAATGTCTCAACTTGAATACTCAAGAGCTATTAGTTGTCTTATGTATGCCATGATTAACATTATGCTTGATATTGCACATGTTGTAAGAAAGCTTAATAAATATACTAGCAATATTAATTCACATCATTGGCAAGCTTTAAATAGAGTATTAAAGTATTTGAACGGAACCATGGATTATTGTTTAACATACAATGGATTTTCTTCCATCTTGGAAGGTTATGTAGATGCCAGTTGGATTGCCAACTTAGATTATCACTGTTCTACAAGTGGTTGGGTATTCCTTCTTAGAGGATGTGCTATTTCTTGGGCTTCTAAGAAACAAACTTGTATTACAAACTCAACCATGGATTCTAAATTTGTAGCATTGTTTGTTGCTGATAAAGAAGCTGAGTGGCTGAGGAATTTGATATATGAAGTTCCATTATGGCCCAAACTGATATCTATCATTTCTATCAGATGTGATAGTGCTGCAACTTTGGCTGAGGCTTATAGTTAATTGTATAATGCGAAGTTTAGACATTTAGGTGTTATACATAACATGATTCATGAGATCATCATGACAGGTGTGATATCTGTGGAGTTTGTGAGAACTTAGTTGAATTTAGCTGATCATCTAACCAAAGGGTTAGCAAGAGATGTTGTACATGTAATGCCCCGTTCGAAAAGTACTTATTTATGAACTTCCGAGATCAAGAGTAAGGGCGTTTCGGTATTTTATGGGCAATGGGTTTTATTCGAGAAGGTTTTGGGTCGGGGTGTGTTGCTAGAAGCATAGGGCTTCTCGCCACCTTTTCGTGGATATAACGTTCGTCGGAAGCGGACTTAGAATAAAGGAGTTATGACACTTTGAAGATAGTGTCAAATGGTCCCTAAAGGAAATATCTGGAAAAGGGGTCCTAGGCATGCATGGAGTGCATGCGTGTAATTGGCTGGGTACGCCCAGCGTAAGCTAGGTTACGCCCAATGTAGAGTGGATAAATGAACGCGGGTGTTGGGGGCGTACACCCAGCGTACAGGATGTACGCCCAGCGTACGTCCAGAGTCTTTAAACCCTAATTTGAGGGTGAGCCACTATATATAGAACATAATGGCTTCAACCCTAGCCCCCATATCAGCCTCCCTAACCTCAGAAGAAACCCTAGAACGTTCTAACCTCCATTTTTAGAGATCTTGGCCTTGGAAAGCTCATCTTGGTGGTTTAAGCTTGGAAGAGGAAAAGAGGAAGTTGTCAAGGAAGGAGTTGGGTGGCTGGAGCTCGTAGATCTGGGAAGGCATCATCTTCTGGAGCCCTTTTGAGGTATAAAGTCTCTTGCTTGTCATCTATTTTGTGTAGATCTTGGTGTTATGAAGTTTTGACATCATTTCTTGTCCTAAAACCCCAAAGTGATGCATGATGTGAGTTGGTTGAGATTAGCTGTCCTTTCAGACCTTAAGAGAGGTCTTGAGTGAGAAAAATGAGGTCCCAATGGCTTTGGTTTTCTCATGTATGATGTAGGTGGGTCTTAATGGATTAAGACCTTGAGTTAAGAGCTTTATGGACGTCCCAAGTGATAAAGTTTGAGACTTTATGGATCCTAGGCATGTTTGGTCGATGGATCTGAAGTTTGGGCTTAAGAGCTTAAGCCATTAAGAACTTATGAGGACTTTTAGTTCAGCGAGTTTACGCCCCGCGTAAAGTGATGTACGCCCAGCGTACTCACCATTCTGCCTGTACGCTTAACGTACATGGGGGTACGCCCCGCGTACTCTGTCTGTATGGATCGTGAGTTTTTGGGCCGTGGTTTGGGGCATGTTTGGGTATTTGGGCCTTAGTGGACCATCAGAAATCATATTATATGGACCAAGGAATATATTTTGGGCTTAGGGTGAGGCCCATTAAGGGATTAGGCCCAATGTAGCAAATTGGGTCATTAGTGGGTCACTAGTGGGCTTGAGAAGCTTACCTAATGTTGGGCCCTTCATATTATGGTGTTGGGCCTTAGTCATGGACCAGATTGGGTTAAGGGTAAAATGGTCAATTTACCCTTAGAAGGATATTGTTTTGGGCTAAGTGTTATTGTGACATTGATAGTTCGGGGAGCTAGAGGAGCAGCAGTGCGTGGATTGTCAGATAGCAGCCAGAAGGGTATCAGCAGTATTTCGGCAGTCGCAAGGTGAGTTATCCTCATTATATCGACAGGGTCTACGACACCAAGGTCGGCCCTTTAACGGATGGAAATCCGGGTATTGATTGTTATGTGATTGTTTTGCTAGATCTGCATCCTGGTATTTAGGATGGTGTTATGTTAGTGACCTGGTTAAGGTCGGTACCCGGGATATAGGGTAATGTTATGCTAGTGACCGGTTAGGTCGGAATCCTGGTTAGGATGTTGATATGCTATGTGATCTGTTAGACTGTTGTCTGGTTGAGGATTGTTATGTGATTATTTGTTTTATGTGCATATGGTTGTTTGACGGGGGTTGGGTTGAGGCGGGTCCTGCTTAGTGCTGTAAGCCAACATACCCAGGGCGGACTGGACATTCCGAAGGCCCAGCGAGCGGTCCGGATAGGCTGAAGGCCCCGAGAGGGCGGACCAGACGTGCCGAGGCTCGGAGAGTGGACCAGGCCGACTGAAGGCCTGGTGTGGGCGGACCAGTCATACTGTAGACTCAGAGAATGGACCAGGTGGACTGAAGGCCCGGTGCGGGCGGACCAGTCACACAGCAGACCCGATATGCGTGGCTGTTCCATTTGTGATATGATATGAGTATGTTATGTGTGGTTGGTATTTTGGGGGTAACTCACTAAGCTTTCGGGCTTACAGTTGTAGTGTTATGTTTCAGGTACTTCAGGAGATCGTGGCAAGGCGAAGGCGTGATCGTACCGCTCCTCATGTTTTACGATTTTTATGATATGGTTCTGGGGGATACTCTGATAATAAACTATTTTGAAAACGAGATGTATGAAGTTAATGGTTTTTGAATGAATGAAAATGTTTTAATTTGACTCAATTTTTATGGGTGTTACAAGTTGGTATCAGAGCCTTGGTTTGAGTGAATTGGAGGAACATTCGTGTGAATCCAGTCTCAAATCAAGGAGGGATTTTCAAAATGGTTTTCAAAAGGTTTTCGAGATAAGTAAAGGAGGATGCAGAGGGTACGATCAGCCAGAGCCAGGAAGTAGACCCCAAAATACCATACAAGCTATTTGATTATGTGATATGTTAGGACATCATGCTAGTGATAGGCTAAGGATCTTCAGGAATTTACATGATAGAATTGCCTGGTTATATGATGCCTATTAGCCTAGGGTTATCCTTATATGAGATATGCAGATTTCCCTCTAGGAGTGAGGTTTGAGCGGGTGTGTATATATATGGTTAGAGTGTTGTGGTGATACTTGAGACAAATATGGGTAGGTGTGGAAGGTAGTATGGGCCCGTACTACTGAAAGCACAGGACCCATACGCGTATCAAGGAAGTCACAACTCTCTAGGGTATCGGTTATGAGATAGTTCCCCGGGTGGATATGTGATGTGTATAAGGGTCTTGTTGGTGTATTGCAGTATGGCGATTACGAGACGTTTCGGGGCAGGATCCGGTTCGGGATCGGGATCAGGAGGGGGTGGTCAGGATGGAGCAGTGCCACCCGAGGTCATCGGTCAGATGAGTACGGACGAGTTGGATGCCAGGATTCGTGAGATCCTGCATGATAAGGTTGCTGCTATGTTCTGGGCTGAGTTGCCGGAGATGTTTGGGTCGATCAAGACCACCATGTTTGAGTACTTTGATGAGCGCTATGCAGCTCTTGCGGAGACGGCTGCCTCGGTAGCTACAGCGGCTGTAGCAGCGGCAGGGGGAGGAACCGGTCTAGGTTTTCAGTATCGGGACTTCGATAATACGAAGCCCCCTACTTTCGATGGAGTTCAAGATCCGATCGTTGCGATGAGATGGTTGTCAGACGTGGAGGGTTGTTTCTTCACGTGTTCATGCCCTGCGGATCAGAGGGTGAGGTGTGCTCTGAACCTTTTGAGGCTCAGAGCGAAGGATTGGTGGAGGTTGACTATGGGATCTTATTCTGACGCGCAGCGGGCTGCGGTTACGTGGGATCAGTTCCGGGAAATGTTCAGTACCCGTTATGTTCCATGGGTTGAGAGAGAGAGGTTGGCTCAGGAGTTTCTGGAGCTGAAGCAGGATTCAGAGTCGGTGACGGAGATCACCAGGATGTTTACTGAGAGGGCGATGTTTTGCCCGGAGTTTGCTTCGGAGCAGGCTCATATGTCCCGATATCTGAGTATGCTCAAGAGGGATATCAGGCAGTTTGTGTCTACGCAGAGGTGTGAGACTTTGCTGGAGTTACGGGAGGCCACTCGACGGCGTGAGTTGGAGATGGAGTTGCAGTTGCGAGAGCAGAGGCAGGCCCCGGTGCAGTCGCAGCCGGCGCCGAAACGGTTCAAAACCGTTGACTCTAGGGTTGGAGGTCAGAGCAGCCACACTTGTGAGAAGTGTGGGAAGGGTCATGCCGGAATTTGTAGGTCCGGTGGTACGTGCCGCAAGTGCGGAAGGTAGGGGCATTATGTGAGGGATTGCCGACAGTCAGCCCCGGTACAGGATATGAGGATTTGTTATCACTGCCATCATGTTGGACACTTGAGGGTCAACTGTCCACAGCTTGTTACAAGACCGGTGCAGGCTCCAGCGCCGGCCACTTTGAGGATTACGGGTGGAGGTCAGGGTGGAGCGGAGCCTCCGAGGGCTCAGGGACGCGCATTCCAGCTTACGGCAGAGGAGGTCAGGGCAGAGCCAGATGCAGCTGCGGGTATGTTTCCATTTTGATGTCTTGTTATCTGTTGATTATGTGGTATCGTAAATCTGTCTGCCTTGTTCCGCATGTTTCGTAGTATGATTGAGGATCTTAGTAGTTAGGAGTTGTAGTTAGCGTTCAGGAGGACTCTTGGACAAAAGATAAGGTACATGATCTTGTTGCTAGGAATAGCGACTGCGATGCAAGAAGTGTTCAGTTGGGATTCGAACTTCCTTAGAGTTCGGGTGTGCAATGGCGGAAAGGTCATTCAATGGAGGTTACTCACTCCCGAGGGAGTCAGTTCATGGATAAGAGGGAATATATGGAGTAAGGGCGATTAAGCTATGCTGGTTTTAGGCATCGGTGGTTAGTAGTCAGTGCACTAAGTGGGGAGAATTGGAAAATTCTCCGGTAAAACAGCAAGTATCTAGGGTTGGTTAGCTGTTTAGATTTATCCGTGTTGTTAGCCGAGAGTGTGGCATGATTAGAGCAAGTGATAGAAAAGTAGGGCAGGGAACAGACCATGATTTCAGTTAAGGTAGTTGGTCGATGTGAGGTCTGGGTTTAGGACATGGAAAGGATTTCGGGAATGGAACTGGAGTTCGGAACCCCAAGAGGGCTAGAACAGACTGCATGGGAGAGATTCCCGGGAAGAATGGATCAGGGTGATGTGCGACAGTCTTTGAGCGGTCCGGATAGACTGAAGGCCGGTAGGCGTACCAGTCAGGCCGAAGGCTCGTGGAACGGTCCAGATAGGCTGAAGGCCCAGGAGGGCGGTCCAGACATGCTGAAGGTTCTGAGAGTGGTCCAGATAGGCTGAAGGCCTGGAAAGGCGGTCCAGTCATGCTGAAGACTCTGTATGTGATAGTGGATTGATATGAGGAGAATGAGTAAAAAAATGTCGCCATGCAATAGTAATCGATATGGTCTGGCCCCAAGTATTGATCATGATGATGGAGATGGCTGGAGGCCGTGCGTGGGCCTTGTTAGTTATGTGATCGGATTCAGAGTATATGGGAGTTAGAGAATAACGGTTTCTCTACATGGATAGTGTAGAGCGGAGTATAGCTCTGTGGCACTTATAGGTGCGGTAAGGGTTGATGAGTAGACTTCCTGGAAAGGAAAGGTATGTAGCTCCGGAAGGAGTGTGGGTCCTCTGAGAGGAAGGCATGCAGAGTAAAAGGATGATCGAAGATGCTTCGGTTATTGGTAGTAAGCACTGGGATTGTACCAGATATATGGAAGCACATACGGGTTGGATGCCCGTTGAGATGCCCGTTGTGGCAATGTTGGATGATGCACAAGCATGTGTTCGGTCTCCTTGGAAGAGGAGAAGGTAAGGGATTCCCGATTGGAGATTGGGACAAAAGTAAGGTAGTGTCTTCAGGTGGCACTCAGTTGATGAGCGTTGTCATCAGAGAAAAGAAGCCGGTGACCGGCTTGAAGCAGTTGATCGGAACCCTGCAAGGGAAGAGATGGATTTAGAGATTCGATACTTGTGTTTGAGGGAAACTGAGCCGGTTTGAGATCAGTGGATGCATTGTAGGAGTATCATCCGGAAGTTTGTGTTGCCGCAGGCTTCGAGGACGAAGCCTAATTTAAGTGGGGGAGAATTGTAACGCCCCGTTCGAAAAGTACTTATTTATGAACTTCCGAGATCAAGAGTAAGGGCGTTTCGGTCTTTTATGGGCAATGGGTTTTATTCGAGAAGGTTTCGGGTCGGGGTGTGTTGCTAGAAGCATAGGGCTTCTCGCCACCTTTTCGTAGATATAAAGTTCGTCGGAAGCGGACTTAGAATAAAGGAGTTATGACACTTTGAAGATAGTGTCAACAATGGTCCCTAAAGGAAATATCTGGCAAAGGGGTCCTAGGCATGCATGGAGTGCATGCGTGTAATTGGCTGGGTACGCCCAACGTAAGCTAGGTTACGCCCAGCGTTGAGTGGATAAATGAACGCGGATGTTGGGGGCGTACGCCCAGCGTACAGGATGTACGCCCAGCGTACGTCCAGAGTCTTTAAACCCTAATTTGAGGGTGAGCCACTATATATAGAACATAATGGCTTCAACCCTACCCCCCATATCAGCCTCCCTAACCTCAGAAGAAACCCTAGAACGTTCCAACCTCCATTTTTAGAGATCTTGGCCTTGGAAAGCTCATCTTGGTGGTTTAAGCTTGGAAGAGGAAAAGAGGAAGTTGTCAAGGAAGGAGTTGGGTAGCTGGAGCTCGTAGATCTGGGAAGACATCATCTTCTGGAGCCCTTTTGAGGTATAAAGTCTCTTGCTTGTCATCTATTTTGTGTAGATCTTGGTGTTATGAAGTTTTGACATCATTTCTTGTCCTAAAACCCCAAAGTGATGCATGATGTGAGTTGGTTGAGATTAGCTGTCCTTTCAGACCTTAGGAGAGGTCTTGAGTGAGAAAAATGAGGTCCCAATGGCTTTGGTTTTCTCATGTATGATGTAGGTGGGTCTTAATGGATTAAGACCTTGAGTTAAGAGCTTTATGGACGTCCCAAGTGATAAAGTTTGAGACTTTATGGATCCTAGGCATGTTTGGTCGATGGATCTGAAGTTTGGGCTTAAGAGCTTAAGCCATTAAGAACTTATGAGGACTTTTAGTTCAGCGAGTTTACGCCCCGCGTAAAGTGATGTACGCCCAGCGTACTCACCATTCTGCCTGTACGCTTAGCGTACATGGGGGGTACGCCCCGCGTACTCTGTCTGTATGGATCGTGAGTTTTTGGGCCGTGGTTTGGGGCATGTTTGGGTATTTGGGCCTTAGTGGGCCATCAGAAATCATATTATATGGACCAAGGAATATATTTTGGGCTTAGGGTGAGGCCCATTAAGGGATTGGGCCCAATGTAGCAAATTGGGCCATTAGTGGGTCACTAGTGGGCTTGAGAAGCTTACCTAGTGTTGGGCCCTTCATATTATGGTGTTGGGCCTTAGTCATGGACCAGATTGGGTTAAGAGTAAAATGGTCAATTTACCCTTAGAAGGATATTGTTTTGGGCTAAGTGTTATTGTGACATTGATAGTTCGGGGAGCTAGAGGAGCAGCAGTGCGGGGATTGTCAGATAGCAGCCAGAAGGGTATCATCAGTATTTCGGCAGTCACAAGGTGAGTTATCCTCATTATATCGACAGGGTCTACGACACCAAGGCCGACCCTTTAACGGATGGAAATCCGGGTATTGATTGTTATGTGATTGTTTTGCTAGATCTGCATCCTGGTATTTAGGATGGTGTTATGTTAGTGACCTGGTTAAGGTCGGTACCCGGGATATAGGGTAATGTTATGCTAGTGACCGGTTAGGTCGGAATCCTGGTTAGGATGTTGATATGCTATGTGATCTGTTAGACTGTTGTCTGGTTGAGGATTGTTATGTGATTATTTGTTTTATGTGCACATGGTTGTTTGACGGGGGTTGGGTTGAGGCGGGTCCTGCTTAGTGCTGTAAGCCAACATACCCAGGGCGGACCGGACATTCCGAAGGCCCAGCGAGCGGTCCGGATAGGCTGAAGGCCCCGAGAGGGCGGACCAGACGTGCTGAGGCTCGGAGAGTGGACCAGGCCGACTGAAGGCCCGGTGTGGGCGGACCAGTCATACTGTAGACTCAGAGAATGGACCAGGTGGACTGAAGGCCCGGTGCGGGCGGACCAGTCACACAGCAGACCCGATATGCGTGGCTGTTCCATTTGTGATATGATATGAGTATGTTATGTGTGGTTGGTATTTTGGGGGTAACTCACTAAGCTTTCGGGCTTACAGTTGTAGTGTTATGTTTCAGGTACTTCAGGAGATCGTGGCAAGGCGAAGGCGTGATCGTACCGCTCCTCATGTTTTACGATTTTTATGATATGGTTCTAGGGGATACTCTGATAATAAACTATTTTGAAAACGAGATGTATGAAGTTAATGGTTTTTGAATGAATGAAAATGTTTTAATTTGACTCAATTTTTATGGGTGTTACAGTACACAAGGCTGCTGTATGGATGAGTTTAAAGTCCACCTGGAATCTTTCATATTGAGATACCCAATTCTCATCTTTTGTAATATTAGATGCTAAATTCAATGTGGAAAGCTTGATATTTGAATACTGGAACACATTATTAACAACATCCACAAGGTATGTGTTCAGTACTGCAAGTAAAGGAGGTAGAAACCTTATTTCTTAATAGTTCTTTTGAAAAGTTGCATTTGCGAATGCGAGAATAAAAGAACTACCTATATAAGCACGAAGTTTAGCTGCTTCAAGAAGTTTGAGACTTAGCTTTGATATACTTATTGAAGGATATGACACATGCTAGTAAAATATAGTGTCAAGTTAGAACTTATGAGAATGTAAACTGTTGTGTGTATTATATTCATGTATTCACTATAAATAGAAAGGGTTCAATCCTTAGTGATACCCTGATATTCAAATTTTTCGAATGCATAATATACTAATGTGAAATTTAATCGTCATGACATTTCATTTATGCAGCAATTTGTTGTTCTTATATTTTGCTTTAAGTTAATCAGTATTACACTTAAAATGGGGGAGGTTTGTTGGTGATTTGTTTCACTAGTATTATTTAAGTGTAATAGGATTGATTTATTGAACAAAAACAATCTTGATAAACATTTAACAAGTTAGGGTGGTGTGAAGTGCACACTTTTTTGAGTTTTTCAAGCTTCAAAGTACACTGTAATTTATGGGCGAAGCCCCTGAACCGACGGGGGTCTGGGGGCAACACCCCTAGTAGCGGGGTCTAAGGGGCGACATCCCCTGTCAGGTCCAAAGGGTAGAACCCCTGGCTAGGGTCAATTTTCGATTTGGGTTATGTTGCTTTGTTAAAAATGCATCCGAAATCCAAAATTAAGAAGATTGACCCAGTTTTGACCATTATCCTAAAACCCAATTTTGTGACAGTTTTGTTGGTTACTTGATGGTTGTAAAGCTGTCTTATGACAGTTTTTGTGATAGTTTTTCCGTTAGTTTTCAAACGTAGATCTTATACTCGTTTTTTGGTCATTTTTGTCTAGTACATTCTTAAGAGCATATCTTTACACATTCTCTGTTCAGAAATCTCAAAATTTTATCAAATTGAATGTTTGATCGTACCATCAAGTACTTCAATTTGATAGTGCTTTCACGACTTTTAGAGAATCCAAAAAATATTTTATAATCAATTTCTAACAATTATTGGTTTCATAACACAATCTATTAGCTGTATGTACTCTCTATAAATGTTATCAAATATTCGATCAAGACAAACCTTTTGCCTTTCATTTCTCGCTCACTTCCCCTGTAGATCGAACCACGACAACATAGGAATAAAATCAGATACGTTGATGCTCTGAGAATCTAGATAATCTTGAACTCAACTTCTCGAAATCCATTGAATAAATCACCAGAATCATTTTCTTCAACAGACTTGCTCCGACCCCATAACATGCTTGTCACAACTTCAAGTTTTTCCTCGAAAGTATTTCGTTAATCTTGGCATATACATTTCTCATTATTTTCACACTTTTCTTTTGAAAATCTTAACAGGAACAAAGATTTTCATTGCTCAAAAATTGGCTCACCAAGAGTTTAAACATGACATGCCAATATGTGTTGTTGTAGGACCAAGAAATGTCGTGAGCGATTGCGAAAATATTTCACATGAAATATCTATTTATCATTAAACTCAATATGGTTCACCTGGACGCTGCCGATAAAAGGCAGAAGGCGTCAATGGTGAACGTCACCCTAATCTAACGGTTAAAGACAATGGGTCGTTTGTGTTTCTAGTATGCATTGCATGTGTTTCTTTGATACTAGATTCAAGGTATTCCAAGAATTTAGAAGATGGTATTATTGTCAATCTATATTTTTTTATAATTATAATGAATTTTAATTACCAAAAATGATTAAAAAATGTTTGAAAATATTTTTTTTTGGGAAATGTGCTCTTTTGAAATTTAAAAATGATAAATATGATATTTATAATTCAAACCAGACGAATATGATATTTTGATTTTTCTTTAAGGGTATATACAAAAGGTTTCCAATAGAATAAACAGTTATGTGCATTAGAGACGGATAGACGCTATGTGTATCAGGTGTTTTTAATAATAAAAAAAATAATTAAAAAAAATAGGCTTAGAGGTAGTTTTGGACAATCACAGAGACCATTGTGCAATTTTGTCTAAATAAAATTGAAGTTTTTAAGAATGAGATAAAGATACTTGTTGAATTATAAAACATCTTCAATTTTTGTTTTTTCTAAACAATGTTTATTATTTGGGAATTTATTCATTAACACCCACATCGGTAGACCTGGCAATGGGGTGGGTTTGGAGCGAATCGACCTTGATCCAGACCCTTTTAACAAATTCCAAAATCTGATCCAAACCCGCTTCGTAACCCGCAGGGTTTTGAATAATCAAACTCATACCATTATCCACCGAATCAGCAGATATCCAAACCCGCCACGTAACCCGTAGGTTTTTTGAATAATCAAACACATTTTACTTAAATCATAAAATCACATTTATTAAATAAAACAAATGTTGATTTAGAAAACACATTATGTACTCGAAGACTTTCGATTGGAATTAAAATCATTATTGTAGTTACTTCTTATTGGTTTTTGACCGTCGATTGCATTGATAGAGAATAGGAATTACAAACTTTCTTCCGGTTGATAAATGAATTTATTGATTTATAAATGAAATTGGTGATTACATGATGAAATATAAATGAAATGACATCATGATTCTTGGGAGAAGACCGGAAGTCTAGAAGTTGAGTCCTCGAGTCCTATGTAAAAACAGTTTAGTTTTTGGCCTTTTCTCTTTGGACTTTCGATTGGAATTTAAAGTAAACTTTAGGTAGTATAAACTATAAATGTATAATTATTAAATTTATATGGGGCGGGTTATAAATGGAGCGAATCGGTGATGATCCATACCCGACCATTTTAATAAAAGGGTTAACGGGTATGGGTCGTTAACGGGTAAACGGATCAAAAACTATGCTCCAAACCCGTATAATTGTTAAGGGTTTGGATCGGATCAGGTTCAAAACCCGCTCCATTGCCAGGCCTACACATCGGTCTTGCAAGTAAACTACAAATGGCCATGTGTACAATATTTTCAAGCCACATCATATTTCTTTCAAAATTAGTAAGCATTGCAAAAGTAATATTGGACCCACTAACTAATTAACTACTAGTATAATTTAGACAAAATTGCAAGAATGGTCCCTATGGTATGTCGAAAATTACCACTTTGGGCCAAACAAGTTTGGACTAGCATTAATGGTCCAAAAGTTTCCATTTTGTTGCGATTTTGGTCCATTTTGGTTTATTTTTTATAAAATGACGATTTTACCCCTTTCTATTTGTTTTTTGCTTTTCTTTTTGTTATTTAATTATTTTTCTAACTAAAAAATAAATGAAAAGAAAAGAATCTCTCTCTCTCTCTCTCTCTCTCTCTCTCTCTCTCCAGCTAAGAGAACGCCACCGCCCTCACTCCCTCCCCCAAGTTTCACTCTCGCCGGAAATCCTGGACACCACCAGCTGAAAAAGATGAACACCAGGAGATCGAAGCTCTGGCAGCTAAACCCTAACCCTAAAAGTTCCAAGCTGCGACACATAGTTCAGAACTAGGGATTGTAGCGGCGACAACCTTTGAAAACCCTAGGGTTTCAAGAAACGAGAATGATGGCAGCCTCTGAAAACCCCAGGATCTCCTTCTTTCCTTCTTCAAACTCGATTGAATCTCGCCTGAGGGTCGTTTGATGCAACCTCTGAAAACCCTCGTTACCCACGAACTCCGCCGGTGCTAGGGCTTGTGTTCTGTTCATCTTCATTGAAAGAGATGATGTTGCTATCGTCTAATCTTCTATTCTCGTCATCGAGATAGAAAAAGACGTTCAGAAAACCCTAAATGTCGGGCGATGGTATGAAGTCTAGTGAAATGTCGCCTCCACTATGAAGGGCTTTAGAATCCACTTGTGATGGTGGTTGTCTAGAAATCGAGTCAGAGAAGGAGATCGTTTGAGCCAGAGAAGAAGGATATCGTCGTTCTCGGAGAAGGGTAGCGACCTAGGGTTTCGAACACTATCATTTTTGGCGTTTGGGATAGAGGATCTGTGGTTCGATCATGTCATCTAGTGAGGGTTTCGACCACCATCACAAACGTCGATGGATTTTTGGTTTGACATTCCAGCGAGAATGATGGTGATTTCCAGAGGTAAGAGAGGAACAGGAATAAGGTTGAGGATCTAGGTTCGATTGAACAGATTTAGGTTCAATTTTATTTTGGGCTACCTTCATCTTCATCTTCGTTGCCCTTCTCTCCTTTTCTACATATCTGTTAAGCAAAAAATAAACAAGGGACAAATCCATTTTTAAACCACAATATCATTATATATTGTTTTTGTTTGAACAAAAAAATAATGGTGATTTTTGTTTGATTCCATATAAAAAGGAATGGAAATGGAAATGGAAAATATATATTCCATGTTCATCAATTGGAGAGAGAGAGAGAGAGAGAGAGAGAGAGAGAGAGAGAGAGAGAGAGAGAGAGAGAGAGAGAGAGAGAGAGAGAGATTCTTTTCTTTTTATTTATTTTTATTTTTTAGTAAGGAAAATAATTAAATAACAAAAAGAAAAGCAAAAAACAAATAGAAAGGGGTAAAATCATCATTTTATAAAAAAATCAAACCAAAATGGACCAAAATCGTAACAAAATGGAAACTTTTGGACCATTAATGCTAGTCCAAACTTGTTTGGCCCAAAGTGGCAATTTTCGACATATCACATGGACCATTCTTGCAATTTTGTCTATAATTTATTATAGTATTCTAATCTAATTTGATATATTTATATTTATATATATAAATATAACTATCATGTGCAACATATATCGGCTAAGTTATTTAACTTCTATATCATTATTATTATTATTATTATTATTATTATTATTATTATTTATTTATTTTACTAGATTTTACCTTATGAAATAAAGTAGTAAATATTTAATAACATATTAATCCAATCATTACATATTTCAAACTTTTAATCAAAACATGAATAAAATAGACAAAACTGCAAAATGGTCTCTGTGATATGCATTTTTTCTGAGATTTAGTCCAAACCTCGACTTTTTTGTTTCATGGTCCTTTGGCCTAGTTTGTATGTGGAAATTGTCCATCGGTAAACTGAAATGAATTTAATACCCTAGGGTATTTATTTTATGTTTTTCTTTGATTTTTAAAAAAATCTAAATACTTATTTATTTATTTAACTAGTTAAAAAAAATAAAGTTTCTCTCTCTCTCTCTCTCTCTCTCTCTTAAAGAACGTTGACCTCTTCATGTAACGACCCCATTTTCAAAAGAAAATTCTCATTTTTAATTTGCCAAAATATATATCATCAACCATGTAATCCCCATACAATTTTTTTTCAAAATTCATGTCAATTACAATTTTATTTCAAAATGTCAGAGTGTCCCATAAAAATGCACGGGTGAGAGTGCACGCCACGCCTTCATGCCTTGCCCTTGCCCTTGAGCTCAGATGTACCTGAAACAAATCCACAAACTGTAAGCTAATGCTTAGTGAGTTCCCCAGAGCATACTCACACACAAACCACATAACACATATCATATTAGCTATAACACCTACACATATCACATAAGCAATGCATACAACAAATAGGGATGCCGTGGGCTCGTCCCGAGGGTCTTACTCCAGGATGCCATGGGCTCCCCACATGGTCTTACACTTAAGTGTCATGGGCTCTCCCATGGTCTTTGATAGGAAAGCCAGGGGCTCTCCACATGGTATTACATCCAAGTGTCATGGGTCTCCTATAGTCTTCCATACAAACATACCACATATACCACTAGCATACTTCCTAGCTCATACCAACTAACATGCTACATAATACAATCTCAGCTAGGATACCACATATCATAAAGTGGGCCGACATTGGTGCCTTAGACCCATTGGTATGGTGAGGAGAATCACCTTTGTCTGCTGAATCCGAAAGCTGCTCTCCTAACAGTCCGTAACCACCCGTGCTGAACAATAATAACAATACTCAAGGTTAGGACTGAACACAATCCAATTGAAGAGTCCAAACCCCAAGTCCTTTCACAATGGCCCAAAAGTTTTCCTTTGCTATTGGGCCCAAAGTCGATGTCTAACTACCATTAATGGGCCTCATGGCCTAATAAAGCCCAAACATAGAAACCATGGCCCAAAACAGGTAAGTTGGCCCACCAATCCAAAACGCGACCAGGCCCAATGACTAATCAAGGCCCAAAAGCTTACAAGCCCAAAACAAGTCCAAGTCCATCTGCTGTGCGTACGCCTTGTGTACCACCCTGGTACGCGCAACGTACTGGGTCCCTGGGTCGTACGCGCTGCGTACGCTAAGTTACGCCCAACGTACTAACAGATTAAGCACTTTCTTCCATTAAGTGCTTAATACTCGATTTTCTAACGTCCAATAATCAGATCTGAGCTTATTAAGACGTCCTAGGGCATAAAGTTGGCAACTTTATGCCTTTGCATATCCCATATGTTCCCAACAACCCATTAAGGCCTTTCCAAGGGTCTTAATCCATGCATGAGGTCAAAACACCCATCAAGACTTCATTTTTATGCTATGAATGGACCAAAGGACTTCATATCTAACCATTTCAGCCTCTGGAGTTGCTCAACTCTCAAGAGGAGGTCCAAAACCAACTAAAGGGACAAAATAGAAAATCCTAGCTAGATCTAGTGAATAAGATGGCGAGATCAAAGCTTTATACCTCCAATAGCTCTTCAAGGTGAACTAGATGCAGATTCTGGAAGCCCAATATCACTCCACGCTTGCTTAGCAACTCCTCCTTCTTGAATGGACACTAAAATGGCTACAAATGCACTCCTTAAGCTCAAAACACACTCTCTAATGATTCTAGGGTTTTTAGGGACGTTTGAAGGTGAAGGAGGCTGATTATGGTGGAGCTCAAATGAGATAAGGATGCTTATATAGGCCTCAAGTCCGGAAATTAGGGTTTGCATACCCGTCATGTACGGCCCACGTACTCTTGGTATGCCCAGCGTACGTGCTGGCCCTCCGCGATCATTTATGCATGGTACGCTAAGCGTACTCATGAAGTACGCCCAACGTACTTAAGGGACTTAATATGCAATAGTTAAAAATTCAAGGGCTTCTATGGTAATACCTGAATTGGAGTGTTACAACTCTCCACCACTTGGACTAGACTTCATCCTCGAAGTCTGTAGACGCAAATAGATAGGGTAATGCTCCTGCATCTCATCCTCCGGGTCCCAAGTCCATTCAGAGCCCCTTCGGTGCTGCTAATGCACCTTTACACGCTTCACTTCCTTGTTCTGAAGAACCTTGGTCTTTTTATCCAAAATCACAACGGGCCTCTCAATATAGTTCAGGATCTCGTCCACCTGAATGTCGTCCAGAGAAACGACTGCGGCCTCGTCTGTGACACACTTCTGGAGTTGTGCACATGGAAAGTGTTGTGAATCTGGCTAAGCTCATCCGACAGCTCCAAGCGATATGCTACCTTGCCCACCCGAGCCATAATCCTGAAAGGGCCTATATAGCTGTTGGATAAGATGTCTAAGTCCATAACTTATTTGGTATATACTTGACCCGACCCGGCATGGTCCATTTGGGTTGCACTTCACCCAAACTAGTTATGGATAATTTTATGAGAGTTGTATACTTACGATTTATTAATATATTATAAGTTATAATATATTAATATAAAGTCATGTTACCTAATTAGTTTTAATCTTGAATTAATTATGAATTAATTTAGTGATTAAAAGGAAGACTAATTAAATCATGGGCTATTATATTTATATGGTGTGTGGGCTAACACTCATTTGGAATGGGCTAAGCTTATATGGAAGTCCATGGATGATCCATGGAGCTTTTACCCATGGATCCTTGGAAGAGGAAAAGACATGGGTTATTAGGGTTTCACCCTAACCATGTACACTATATAAACAAGCTTATGTTGCATGAAAAAGACACTAAGTGTGTGTGTAAGTGTGGTGGCCAAAATCAAGAGTTAGCATACTCTCTCATATATTTTCCAAGTTTGGGTGATTTGTGATTTCCATTTGAGGCATTCACATTATTGGTGCTTGGCTCTCAAACTCCAAGGAATCAACAATCAACAAAAGGTATGTAATTCATCTAGTTCTTTTATGGTTAAAAGTACCCCATGCCATGCTAGATAGGTTATAAACCTTGGAAAATAATATTTTGCATGTATCTTAGACAAACATAGATCCAAGGTTTAATAGGGTTGCATGTACACTTAGGAAGTGTTAGAATGCTCAAAACCCTACAGTGGTATCAGAGCCTAGGCTTGTTTGTTTGATACTTGATGCAAAATAGTGAAAAAAGTCGAATTTTTTGCTGTCTGCCTGATGAACTCGCCGAGTCCATGGGGGGACTCGCCGAGTTCATGTGTAAACTCATCCTACTCGGCGAGTAGGTTCGTGCACTCGGCGAGTAGGAGCCTCAGAATGCAGATTTTCGACTTTTGCTGCTGGAAATGGACTAGAAACATTACCCTAAACTGTTTTGGTGTTTTAAAACTTGTTTTAGTTGGTGTAATGGTTGTTCTAATCCATTTACAATAGCTTATATCAAAATTTCATGCTTTGTATGTGTTCATATAATTCTTGAAACTTTGATGATCATGTTCATGTTCTTATGAATTTAGAAGATGATAGGAATTATTTGCTGAATTGTTTAGGATTAATTATTGATCATTTATGTGTTTTAATGGAGTCCATAATTTGTCCTCAAGTTATGGATATCCAAAGGTCACTTCTTTTAAACACACACTTAAAACACATAAGTTACATGGAAATGAAGAGTCTTCATTTTTATGAACCTTTAATTCATAAGTTATGAAATGAAAAGTTTTGAATAGTTTCAAAACTTGTCCTCAAGTTTTGGAATTTGTAAAGTTACACACACTTTAATATACTTTAATTCCAAACCCTTAGAGTTTTAAAAGTTAAAATTCAACCCTTATACTATTTATAACATTAATGGTTAATTATTATATATATGTATAAGATCAAAGTCGTCTTACCGCTAGTACGCCTCATTCACGAAGCCAGTCTATAAGGTGGGTATAAGGTTGTTGCCTATAAAATGGCAACTTAATGGGTGTCCACTCTCACCCACCGCTTGCTTGACTGGTGGAGGGTCGTTATCCGAACGGGTAAGACAAGGACTTATAAATTCTCATTAAAAGTATGATGAATATTATAAAGTAACTAAACCTTTTATAAATTCCCAATCTTAGTTACTTTAGGAAAATGTGAATATGGTGCTAACCCATGAAATTCACACTTTGTACCTTACCAAGTCGTTGGTGGAGCGTGTGTGGTTAACCGGCACACTAACTTGGACTAGTAAGGATCACGAAGGGTGACTTAATGGTTATCATAGATCGGTGGAGCGTGTGTGGTTAACCGGCACATTGATTAGGTGATAATATTAAGGGTACCAAGTGAATTTGCATGGTTATTCACACCTTGTTTTGTGATCCTCGGCATCCCAGTCACAAAACTTGAAGGGCACAATCGAGATTGAAACATGCCATTGAAAAGTTCAATGAATCTCAAAAGAATCTAGGAATTTCAAAAACCAATAAAACCTAATAGTTCATTTCGTTTTCATGGTGGAAATTGGTGAATCGTCATTCACCTACCTTCAAATATATTATAGCTTAGATTACGGCATCCCTCTTCTAAATTATAATATATTGTGTTGGATCCTAGCCTTAATATTACATTTGGGTGTATTATTAAGGATTCGATATATCTAATCTAAACTTGTTTTCTTCTTTTCAGATGTCTTCCAACAACAAAGCTTCGGGCTCTAACCCTACTGGCTCCTTTTCCCTCATGAACCTTTGTGGGAGGGTCATCTTTGATGGTTCCAACTTCATGGATTGGATCCGGAACATCAGGATGGTTACTCGTTACGAGGACAAGGAATATGTCCTCGATAAGGAGCTAAAGGAGCTTGATGAGTCCACTGCTACTCCTGAGGAGGTCGCTGAGTATCAGGCACATGAAAGAGATGCCATCAAGGTGGCATGCATCATGATGGCCACCATGACAGCTGAACTCCAAAAGTCCTATGAGGACTATTACCCTTTTGAGATGCATCAGGATCTGATGGAAAGGTACCATCAGAGTGCTCGTCAAGAGCGGTATGAAATAATCTCCTCCATGATCACTACCCGTATGAAGGATAGCGAACCAATCACGAGCCACTTGCAGAAAATGCAAAGGTATGTGGACCGTCTAATGAAACTGAATGTGAACTTCCCTGAGGAGTTGGCAATTGATATCATTTTGCACTCCTTGCCCTCGTGTTATGATCAATTTCGTATGACATACCACATGAACAAGGAGGAAGTCACACTCAGTAAGCTTCAAGGACTTCTGAAGACTGCCGAAAGTGGTCTTAAAAGTAAGTCGGTTGCTACTCCTACTCCTACTACTACCCCTGTTTTGGCTATCGGGCAAGGCAAAGGGAAGAAGAGGAAGTACCCTTCGAAGGGTACCAAGGGAAAGTCCCTTGAAGGCTCCTCATCTGGAACCAAAGGAGGTTCTATCACTCCTTCTGCCATCCCTAAGGATGCTGAATGCTTCTACTGTCAAAATAAGGGGCACTGGAAGCGAAACTGCCCAAAGTACTTGCAGGATGTCAAGGATGGGAAAGTGAAACCATCCCATGCAGGTATTTACACTATATTGTCTAATAACTCACCATATTATAATTCTTGGGTTCTTGATACAGGTTGTGGTATTCACATCTGTTGTGACTTGTAGGGCCTAAGAAGAAGTGAGGATGTGGAGCACGGAAAGATAAACTTAATCATGGGGAACAAGAAGGTTGCACCTGTTACCAAGATTGGAGTTTATACTTTGTTGCTAGATAGTGGGTTAAAGTTAGATTTGAATAAATGTGTGTACTCGTCTGAAATGGTGAGGAATATTATTTCCTTTCATGCTTTGTACAAACAAGGTTTTACCTTTTCTTTTGATAATGAAGTTGGTAGTATTAATGCTTTCTTTAATAATATTCTTTATTTTAAAGCATTACCTTGTGATGGTGTGTATGAAGCTGTATCGGTTGTAGATAATTTAGGAAATAATGTATTATATATTGATTCTTCTACTAGCTTGGATAAAGCATCTTTGTGGCATTGTCGTCTTGGACATGTAAGCAAGAAACGCATAGGCCAGCTCCAAAAGGATGGAGTCTTGGAGTCGTTCGACCTCAAGTTGGATGATAGTTGTGAGTCTTGTCTACTTGGAAAAATGACAAAATCACCCTTCACTGGTACTTGTGCAAGGGGTGAGGGTTTGTTGGACCTTATACATACTGATGTATGTGGACCATTCAAAACCGCCACAAGGGATGCTAATCGCTATTATGTGACTTTTATTGATGATTTTAGTAGATATGGTTATGTCTACTTAATCAAACATAAGTCAGAAACTTTTGAAAGGTTTAAAGAGTTTAAACAGGAAGTAGAAAATCAATTGGGCAGGAACATTAAGATGCTTCGATCCGATCGAGGTGGTGAGTATCTTAGTACTAAGTTCCTCGACTATCTTAAGGAGTGTGGGATTGTCTCACAATTGCCACCTCCCAGGACACCACAGCTGAATGGTGTAGCTGAGAGGCGCAATCGAACTTTGTTGGACATGGTTCGCTCTATGATGAGTCGAGCTTCGCTACTAATCTCTTTTTGGGGGTATGCCTTAGAGACTGTCGCCCACATCCTTAATCTAGTCCCTACAAAGAAGGTTGCCAAAACACCTCATGAAATGTGGACTGGGAAAGTTCCCAATTTGGACCATATCAAGATTTGGGGTTGCGAGGCTTTCGTGAGGCGCGAAACTCATGACAAGCTCGAACCTCGAAGTGAAAGGTGTATTTTCATCGGCTACCCACAAAAATCCTTTGGTTACCTCTTCTACAGACCCAGTGAGAATGTGGTCTTTGTGGCTAGGAGAGGGGTCTTTCGAGAGAGAGAATTTATAAGCCAAGGAGACAGTAGGAGGCAAATTGACCTTGAAGAAATTCAAGACTCAATTGGTGAAGGAACCTCAGACACTAGCAATCAACTTGAGGAGGAAATTCCTGTTGATCCAGCTGACGAGTCTATACTTCCGAGGCGTTCCACAAGGGTTAGGAACACACCTGAGTTTTATTATGGATTTCATATTACTACGGAAGGTGATACATTTATCAGTGACAGTACACTGGTAAATCTGGATGAACCTAACAGTGTTAAGGAAGCCATGGCAGGCCCAGAGTCTGCTAAATGGAAGGAGGCTATGGACTGCGAGATACAGTCCATATATGACAATCAAGTTTGGAACTTGGTTGACAATGTACCAGGCCGTAAGACAGTCGGGTGCAAATGGATCTTCAAGAAGAAGACCGACATGGATGGGAAGGTGCACACGTATAAGGCTCGACTGGTTGCGAAGGGGTTTACTCAGACTCAGGGTATTGATTATGATGAAACCTTTTCACCAGTAGCAAAGATTAAGTCTATTAGGGTTATGCTAGCCATTGCTGCATTTCATGATTATGAAATATGGCAAATGGATGTCAAAACCGCTTTCCTTAACGGAAAGTTGGCTGAGGATGTTTACATGAATCAGCCAGAAGGTTTTGTCAGTGCAGAGTACCCCAATAGAGTGTGCAAGCTTGAGAAATCCATTTATGGATTGAAACAAGCATCTCGAAGTTGGAATCTTTGTTTCGATGAGAAGGTCAAAGAGTTTGGTTTCTCAAGAAGTGAAGATGAGTCCTGCGTGTATGTCAGAGCTAGTGGGAGTATAGTTAGCTTTTTGGTACTGTATGTGGATGACATACTACTCATAGGAAATGACATCCCAACCTTGCAGGAGGTTAAGTCCTGGCTTGGGAAGTGCTTTGCTATGAAGGACCTTGGAGAAGCTACCTATATCCTAGGGATAAGGATATTAAGAGAAAGGAGTAAAAGACTAATTGGACTTAGTCAGAGTATCTACTTGGATAAGGTGTTGAAAAGGTTCAACATGCAGAATTCCAAGAAAGGAGAATTACCGATCCAAAGCAATGCCAAACTGAGCAAGGCTCAGAGCCCGAGTACAGAAGATGAGATAGCTGAGATGAGTCGATTACCTTATGCTTTCGTTGTTGGTTCGATCATGTATGCTATGACTTGTACCTGTCCTGATGTGGCCTTCGCTTTGAGCATGGTCAGCAGATATCAGGGGAACCCTGGCAAGGCTCATTGGACTGCGGTAAAGAATATTCTCAAGTACCTGCGGAGGACTAAGGATTGGATCCTTACCCTTGGTGGGAGTGATGACTTGAGAGTAGTAGGGTATAGTGATGCTAGCTTTCAGACTGATAGGGATAACTTCCGCTCTCAGTCGGGCTGGGTCTTTACCTTAAATGGAGGGGCAATCACTTGGAAGAGTTCCAAACAGGAGACTGTAGTTGATTCGACTTGTGAATCAGAGTACATAGCAGCGAGTGAAGCGGCAAAGGAGGCGATATGGCTGAGGAACTTCATCGGAGACCTTGGAGTTGTACCAGCTATTAAGGAGCCTATGGAGATTTTCTGTGACAGCAATAGTGCGGTTGCCTTAGCCAAGGAACCAAGAGATCGTGGCAGATCCCGACACATTGACAGAAAATATCACTTCATAAGACACAAGATAGAAGAGGGACTCCTCGTGGCAAAGAGGGTATCGTCAGATGAGAACCCTGCGGATCACCTTACGAAGGGACTGACGAGGGTTAAGCATTTGCAGCATGCGAGGCGCATCGGGCTGAGGGACGATATTAGTTTTACAGATTAGATAGCCTTTTCTGAAACTTGTAAAATGTAATCGACGTTTGATGATGAATAAAATGTGTGATTTATTTATGAGTAAAGTGTTACTATCATTGTCAATTATTTACTATTGTTTCAGTTTTGCATGTTTTGACTTCCAGAATAATTAATTTATTCAAACCTCCACAATCGGTCATACGTCGAAAGTAGGTATGAATCAAGATTGTCATGAATTGGGATTGTAGATGACTAAAGGTGTTTAGCCATAGCAATGGTTGCTACAACATTCATGAATACTCATAAGTTATGAGTATTGGAATAAACCCATGCTCACTTGTATCACTTCATGGAATTTATCTCGAGTGATCGTGAGACGATAATATCATATAAGTCTTCAAACCTAGAGATATGAGTTGTTACCTATGAGTTGGTTGTGCATTGATTGCACGTAAAAGCATCAGTAACTTGATGTTATAAAACGTGCCTTTGTGTACAATTCAACAAGTAGTAGAACAAGCATATGAGTCGAAGTTTATCTGTTCCTTCTAGAAATAGAAGCGATATCTGGGCCCCTCGATGATTTTGTGTTGACCCATGTACCGGGCCCGGTCAGAACTAAATTGATGTGTTCAGTTAAGTTCTTTGTCAAACAAATCGGAAATCGAGAAACAACTGCTAGACAATAAGTAATACATTGTTCCATGTATTTGTCCGGCTGATATCATGAGAGCAGAGGATTATATGATCACTTATCTAAAATGGCGCTTCATAGTTCACAAGAGTTTTCGAGAGCTACGATTGCCGGTTGGTTCCTGAAGTAATATAGGCAAATACAGTTATTAGACTTATCCAAGTGGGAGTCTGTTGGATAAGATGTCTAAGTCCATAACTTATTTGGTATATACTTGATCCGACCCGGCATGGTCCATTTGGGTTGCACTTCACCCAAACTAGTTATGGATAATTTTATGAGAGTTGTATACTTACGATTTATTAATATATTATAACTTATAATATATTAATATAAAGTCATGTTACCTAATTAGTTTTAATCTTGAATTAATTATGAATTAATTTAGTGATTAAAAGGAAGACTAATTAAATCATGGGCTATTATATTTATATGGTGTGTGGGCTAACACTCATTTGGAATGGGCTAAGCTTATATGGAAGTCCATGGATGATCCATGGAGCTTTTACCCATGGATCCTTGGAAGAGGAAAAGACATGGGTTATTAGGGTTTCACCCTAACCATGTACACTATATAAACAAGCTTATGTTGCATGAAAAAGACACTAAGTGTGTGTGTAAGTGTGGTGGCCAAAATCAAGAGTTAGCATACTCTCTCATATATTTTCCAAGTTTGGGTGATTTGTGATTTCCATTTGAGGCATTCACATTATTGGTGCTTGGCTCTCAAACTCCAAGGAATCAACAATCAACAAAAGGTATGTAATTCATCTAGTTCTTTTATGGTTAAAAGTACCCCATGCCATGCTAGATAGGTTATAAACCTTGGAAAATAATATTTTGCATGTATCTTAGACAAACATAGATTCAAGGTTTAATAGGGTTGCATGTACACTTAGGAAGTGTTAGAATGCTCAAAACCCTACAATAGCGTGGCCCTAACTTGCCCCTCTTCCGAAACCTGATGACCCCCTTCCAGGGTGACACTTTCAATAGCACAAAATCCCCCACCTGGAACTCAAGGTCCGATCGCTGCCGGTCGGCATAACTTTTCTGACGGCTCTGCGCGACCCGCAGCCGGTCGCGCACCTACTAAATCAACCCTGTAGTCTTGAGCACCACCTCAGGGATCCCCATGACTCGGTGTCCAACCTCGTCCCATCAAACCGGAGTCCTGCATCTCCTGTCATACAACATCTCAAATGGAGGTCGGTCGATACTGGCATGGTAACTGTTATTATATGAAAACTCTGCCAGTGGAAGGTACGTATCCCAACTCCCTCCAAAATCCAACACACATGCTCGCAGCATATCCTCCAGTGTCTGGATCGTCCTCTAGCTCTGGCCATCTGTCTGAGGGTGGTAGGCTGTACTAAAATGCAGCTGAGTGCCCAGTTCCCCGTGGAACTTCTTCCAGAACCTCGATGTAAACCGAAAATCCCTGTCAAAGACTATCGATACTGGTACCCCATGTCTAGCCACCACCTCTCTCACATAAATTGTTGGATTAGTGTCTAAGCCCGTAACTGTATTTGGTATGTACTTGAACCGGTTGTGCATGGTCCTTTTGGGTTGCCTTCACCAAAGCAACTTGATAGGATGATTTATGGAGAAAGAGGATTAATTATGATTTATTAATATATTATATGAATAATATATTAAAGGAGAAATCATATTGTTTAATTAATATTAGTCAAGAATTAATTGACAATTAGTTGTGTGACTAAAAGACATTAATTAAACTTAGGGGACTATAATTGTAATTATAAGATAATTGCAATTGGGCTATGGATCACCTTGGAACATAGGTTGGACGAATTCTATGGGAAGCCCATAAGGAATTCGTCCAAGGGGTGTTCTAAAGGGAGTCCATGGGCTGTTTAGGGCCTAAGCAGTCAAATTAGGGTTTCCTAGTTGAAAACCCTAATAGCCTCACTATATAAAGACCCCTATGGCCCCAAAAACGTGGTGAACTCTCTTGGAAGAACCCTAGGACGTTTTTGGTGCTCCTCCTCTTTCTCATAAGTCATTCTCTTGCTATTGGTGTTTGTAAACCATTAGATGAGTGACATTTGTGACTCTAAGCTCCAAGGAAAGAAGATTGAAGAGATTCAAGCCATTATACAAGAGGTAATCATCTAGATCTGTTCTTACATGTTAATTTCGAAATTAGTATGCTAGATCTAGGGTTTATAAGTCTTGGATGAATTGCATGTACAATAGAGAAACCTAGATTCAAGCTTTAGGGTTTGTATGAGTACATAGGATGTTCTTTTGTATAAAACCCATCAGTGGTATCAGAGCCTTGATTGGTTTCTATTGTATTGATGCTTAGTGTTTCATTCTTGATTGCAAAGTCGAGTTTTTGGCCATCTGCCTGACAAACTCGTTGAGTCCCAATGTGGACTCGTCGAGTAGGATGAACTCAGCGAGTCCATATGGTGACTCGGCGAGTCTGGCTGTCAGACAGACGGATTTTCGGGATTTTTGCCTATTTTGACTTAGGATAATTGCCATAACTGTTTCAAATTAATAAAATACGAATTTTATTGATTCCTTATGATTATCTTTGTCAAAATAAAAGATTTTTGTCATCTAATTAGATAATTGTTACCTTATTTGATAAATGCTAAATTATTTGAATTATTTGGTCAATTATCTTGCGTGAAATTAGATTAGGTCAAAACTAGATAATCACCAATTAATTGTTTAATTTTCTTATTTGTATTTTGATCTAGATAGTTTTGAAAGGTTTCAAAACTTGCCCTCAAGTTTTGGAATTTGAATTTTGATTCAAAGTTAATTTTTGAAATATTTAAATTCTAAACCCTATTTTTGAAATGTTTCAAAACTTGCCCTCAAGTTTTGGAATTTAAATTTTAATTAAAAGTTTAATTTTTGAAATTTTAAATTCTAAAACCCTAGTTTTGAAAAAGTTCAAATTACACCCTTGTGGTTTTATTAAGTTAATTAAAAGTATAATTAAGAAAGTTAATAAATCCATAATGATATGGTTTATATTTGATTAAATTAAAAGTGTAATTTATAAAATTAAACCACATAGTATTTTAAAAGTATAAAATACACCCTTATACTATATATAACATTAAAAGTCTAATATTATATATGTATAACTTAAACTGCTAGTCTTACCGTTAGTAGGCCTCATTCACGAAGCTGGTCTATAAGGGGTGTTTAAGGAAGCGGCCTATAAAATGACCGCCATTTGGTATCCACTCTTACCCACCGCACTCTTGACTAGTGGAGGGTCGTTAGCCGAATGGGTAGGATAGGGCAAACCCTTTCCATTAAAAGTATAATGAATTATAAAGTAACTAAATGTTTTTACAAAATTCCCAATCTTAGTTACTTTAGGCAAAAGTGAATTTGATGCAATTCCATGAAATTACACTTTGTACCCTTGCTGAGACGTTAGTGGAGCGTGTGTGGTTAACCGACACACTAAATGGGTTCTAAGCAAAAGTATCGAAGGGTGGCTCGATGTTTGTCATAGTTCGGTGGATCGTGTGTGGTTAACCGATACATCGAATAAGTAACTGTAACATTGGGGGCACCATGTAAGTTTGCATGGTTATTCACACCCTGTTTTGTGATCCTCGGCATCCCAGTCACAAATCGAGGGGCATATCGAGATTTAAACATGCCATTGAAAAGTTCAATGAATCTCAAAGGATCTAGGAGTTTTCGATACATTTAAAACTTAATCTCTTTTTCGTTTTTCATGGTGGAAAATTAGTGAATCGTCAATCACTTACCTTCAAATGTTCTGCAATTTGGGTTACGACATCCCTCTCCCAAGTTGTAGAGTACTGTGTTGGGTCCTAGCCTTAATATCTCATTTGGGTGATTTATTAAGGACTTAATCAATCAACTAACTTGAATTTTCTCCCGTTTTGTAGATGTTTGATTCTAACTATGGTCTTCTCAAATCCCTTGGAACAAGCTTTCCACATGAAGATGATATTCCACGATTCGATCGAGGAACAAGAGATCATGCTTCACTTCCTCCACCTCCTCCTATTATTCTCCCTAACCCACAAGTTCAAAGGCTTGAAAAGTTCAAGCTCACTCAAGCTCTTTTGGCAAGTAAACACGAAGAAGGAAAGTCAGTGTGTGTACACGTCTTAGAGATGAAGCTGCACATTGATAGGTTAAAAATGTTGGGAGTCGTTGTCTGTGAGAAGCTGGCTGTTGACTGGGTTCTTCAATCGCTTCCCGACTCATATAGTGAGTTCATAAGAGAGTACTATATGATAGACCACGACGTAACCCTTATCGATCTCACCTATTTGCTTGTTGCTGCTGAATCAGCAATGATTTGGCACACTGGAGAAGCAAAGTTGATTGGTAGATCTGCCTTCCAAACATCCATGGACAATGGCAACGAAAGGCATGCCATGGTCGAAAAGTTTGACCATAAGAGAAAGGCAAAGTATGAGGTAGTTTTGTGTGCTGTTCCAAAAGAGTCAATTTGCTTTTATTGCCAAGAGAAGGGGCATTAGAGACGAAGTTGCTCTGTCTACCTGAGAGATCTAAGAGATGGGAGAGTCAAGACGTATGGCTCTACTTCAGGTAAAATCCATTAACTAACTCTATAAGTTCCTATTTTTGATTCTTAATACATTATGTGATAAGATTACATGTTTTGTAGAATCGAAGAAAATAGAGGAAGCTTAAAGGAAGAAGTAAGTTGAGTCTGATCGCGAATAAATGGATTTCGATCGCATGATTCGATGATCGGATTGTTGGAGCTGCTACTTTTAGAGTTATGATAGATTGCTTAGGAATATGTAATAGCGTCGTTTTTCATTTGAATTGCATTGTAAGGACAAGTTTTCCGCACCTTTTATAAATAAATTTTTATTTTATTTTTTGTCTTATTTATATATTTCTTTGCAATTGCATGTATGAAAAATTGACGTTTGTGTATTTCTAGTTTTAGCAATGATGAAATGGATGTGATTCTTAGTAATGTTATTTGTGGTAATGTCAAGAATTTACCAAATACGGAAAGATTCTTGTCGACCAAGTTTCAATTGGACAGAAACTTGGAATCATACAAATTGTATTGTATGATGAATGAGAACCTTCATATTTGGAAAATTAAGACTAATTCCTTGACAAAGAGTCAAGTGAAGGACTAGGAGAACTGGTACACAATGTTGTGCACTAGTCAAGTTCACCACAAAGAACAATAAGATTATTCGTCATGATTTACTAAAAGTCTAGTAAATGTGGTTATGCTTACAAGATTAAGTGTATTTCTGAATCATTGAAAAGTTTCAATGTATGGCAGAACGAATAAGAAGAATCAATTAGGCAGAAAGATAAAAGTTTCTCCAATCTAAGAAGAAGGGAGAGTACTTTTGTATCATATTTTATGATCATCTTGTTGATTATAAAACCATATCACAATTAATCCTCTAAGGACATCTTAGTGCACTAGTATGGCTAAGAAGAGGAATCGAAAATTGTTGAAATGGTTAAATCAAAACAATGAGTCATACTTCGTTCCAAAATCAAGTCTTAGAATTGTACTCCAAGATTGTGAATTGAGTGACATATCTTAAGGCGTTCTAACACACTCTTCAAATGTGAAGTAGAAAATTGTTTTTCTTACTCTTGCACGTTTGAAATTGGTAAATTGTGATGTCTTGGACAAGACAAGGACCAACTAAGACCAATTGTGTGTAGTGTTTGTCTTGATATAGACATACACTAATTCTTGAATATTTGTTTTATCAAGAAATGTTTCTTGATAAGAGAATCTAATATGTCAAGAGGTTAGTGGGAGTCTAAATGATCTTGAAAAGTTTCAAGAACTAATCAAGAGTAAACCTATTAAACACTAGCATACGACTTGAGGATTGTAGCCTATCGTGTTGACGTATTCTTGTTTCTGTGCCAATCCAGTTAAGTTGATTATGCATATGAGTTCTACGAGTTCTCAATAGACTACATAAGGCAAGCACCTTGTTCAATGAAAGTACATTGACTGGCATAGGTGAGCTGCTAAATAACTTGGAAGCAATGGTGGGACCCTTGATGGCAAGAAATCAAGAATGAACAAGTTCTGTCCATAGGAGTTTGGATTTGTCACAAACATTATCTTACGATTATGGTTATGGCAAATTCACATGGATAGAAACACATACACTATAAAATCTAAGTGTCATAAGGTTTCTCTCCTTCATGAAAATGATTATGAGGAAACGCTTTCACTAAGAGAGATTTTAAGAAGATAGCAATTGTGTAGATTGCATTCTCAAATTCGATTATGATTACAGCATCCCTCTTCATAGTTCGAATTGTGAGATTTGGCGATTAGTCTGAACATTTTGGGACTTAGTAATATAAGTTCTGAATTAGTTTAGACACGCATGTGAGTTATCTAAGGAAAGGTGTATGAGTTTGAGATGCTCAGATAAAGGCTTATCAAAACATATCGTATTAGGAAAATGAACTTTGGAAGTCAATAAGTATTGTTTTCTGATACGTGTCAAGGCTAGTGGGAGCATAAATTTTATGCTGGAATGGATATAATTATCATGTTAGTGGGAGCATGATTATTATTTTAAGTGTTGCAAGTTGGCAATATTAATTATAGAAAAACAAAAGTTTCACTTTGCAAAGTTGCAGGGGCTGAATTTTTTTTTGCTATAATTAAGGGAGAGAATGTTATACTTCGTTTCCAATCTAAAAGCTTAGATCGAGAAATTTTAATTGAATTTAGTCAAGGATGTATTTATTATCAAAGTTCGATTATGATTACCGCATCCCTCTTCATAGTTCGAATTTTGAGAATGTGGCAAATAGAAATATTATGGCAAATGGCTGATAAAGTATCATGCTTTTATGTAAGACATTATGAATCGTGTCCCATATGCTTCTGGTATAGGATCGATTGCATAGGCTGTAATACTTGACCATTCTAAAATTTTCCAAATGCCTAGGGCATTTAGAGGGAAAAAGGGAATAGAACCGGATTTGACTAAAATAATTAAACAACTGTCAAGGACAATCTAAGGTTCGCTAAGGATTGGTCGCTTGTGGGCAGTTGGAAGTATAGTAACGAATGGACCATAATGGCATTATTATGATTAGATATGATTCTATTAATAATGAGTTGTCGTATGGCAAATATGGAAATGTTTCCATATTGGGAGTTGGATATCGAGAATCTATGTCTAGATTAGAAACTTTTATGCAAGAAGAATGTTCAAAGGAATGTACTTTGAATGTGAGACTTCACGTCTATGGAATTGTCTTGTAACAATCTCCAATAGAACACTTTGTAATTTCATTGGCAAAGTCTTGGTGACTTTGGCGCTGTGATATTACGAAATGACCGTTGCATAAATGTTAGAATCTAACATATTCTAGTAGTGACAAGATTTGGTATTCTTACACTAATGATAAGGATTGGTAGTTGTGAAATGAGTATCATTGGAAATGTGTTAAAATTGATCTATTTCACAAAGTAAGGACCATAGGTAAACATAGTGTGCATGCTTGGTGCATGGGACAACTATTGTTATAATTCAAGTAAGAAGTTGATTACCCGAAACAACAAATAATGAGTAATCAATATGGTGATTAAATAAAAAAATTTATTTATACTCAAAGGTTTGAGGCCATATAGTATTAGTATTATTCTTGTGTTTCACTTTGCATGTTTTGACTTCCCGAATAATAAGATTATTCAAACCCTCCACAATCGCTCATACTTTGGAAGTAGGTATGAAAGAAGACTGTCATGAATCCGTTTGTAGATTGTCTAAAGTGTTTAGACATAGCACAAGTTTGCTGCAGAGTTCATGAGTGCTGCTATAAGATTAGAGTATTGGATTAAACCCACGCTCACTTGGATCGCTTCATGGATTTTATCACGAGTGATTGGTGAGACGATAATATCTTGTATTCTTGAAACCGAGATGTGTGAGTTGTATTCTGCAAGTCGGTTGCACATTGATAATATATAAACGCACCAGTATCTTGGTGTTATAAAACATATTGTTGTGTGTGATTTGATGAGTAGGTACAAGCGAGCATTCGAGTCGAAGTTTATCCATTCCTTTTACCCAAAGTGGGATAAAAGCGATATCTGTGGGCCCCTCGATGATTTAGTGATGACACCCTACGTGCTTGGCCAAGCCGGGACTAAGTTGATGTGTTCAATTGTAGTCAGTCGTCAGTCGTCATAAATCGGAAATCAGGAAACAACATATGAACAGAGAGTATGATTGAAATCCATGTCTCAGTTCATACGATATCTAGAATGGAGGAATATATGATCCCTTATCTAAAGGACAGGTTGCTGATAAGATCAGAGTTCGACAACGTCTTTGAGAGCTATGATTGCTAATCGGATTGTACTTGCATTTATAGTTACTAGACTTATCCAAGTGGGAGACTGTTGGATTAGTGTCTAAGCCCGTAACTATATTTGGTATGTACTTGACCCGGTTGTGCATGATCCTTTTGGGTTGCCTTCACCAAAGCAACTTGATAGGATGATTTATGGAGAAAGAGGATTAATTATGATTTATTAATATACTATATGAATAATATATTAAAGGAGAAATTATATTGTTTAATTAATATTAGTCAAGAATTAATTGACAGTTAGTTTTGTGACTAAAAGACATTAATTAAACTTAGGGGAATAGAATTATAATTATAAGATAATTACAATTGGGCTATGGATCACCTTGGAACATAGATTGGACGAATTCTATGGGAAGCCCATAAGGAATTCGTCCAAAGGGTGTTCTAAAGGGAGTCCATGGGCTGCTTAGGGCCTAAGCAGTCAAATTAGGGTTTCCTAGTTGAAAACCCTAATAGCCTCACTATATAAAGACCCCTATGGCCCCAAAAACGTGGTGAACTCTCTTGGAAGAACCCTAGGACGTTTTTGGTGCTCCTCCTCTTTCTCATAAGTCATTCTCTTGCTCTTGGTGTTTGTAAACCATTAGAGGAGTGACATTTGTGACTCTAAGCTCCAAGGAAAGAAGATTGAAGAGATTCAAGCCATTCTACAAGAGGTAATCATCTAGATCTGTTCTTACATGTCAATTTCGAAATTAGTATGCTAGATCTAGGGTTTATAAGTCTTGGATGAATTGCATGTACAATAGAGAAACCTAGATCCAAGATTTAGGGTTTGCATGAGCACATAGGATGTTCTTTTGTATAAAACCCATCATAAATATCCGCCAACTTCTCGGCGGATATACTCTCAGAGATCGGAATAAAATGGGCACTCTTCGTCAGTCTGTCTACGATCACCCATATGGCGTCCACACCCATTGCCGTCCTCGGTAACTTCGTAATGAAGTCCATAGTGATCTCTTCCCACTTCCACATGGGAATGGGTAGCGGCTGAACCTTGCTATGAGGTCGCTGATGCTCAGCCTTGACCTTCCTGCAGGTCAAGCACCGCTCCAAAAACCAGGCGATCTCCCACTTCATGCAGGGCCACCAGTAACTCAGTCTCAAATCTCTATACATTTTTGTAGCCCCTGGATGTATAGAGAACTTGGACTTGTGCGCCTCCTCCAATATCTTCTGCCTCACTCCTCCAGTCACCGGTACCCATACTCGGCCACACTGTGTCAACAGGCCACGACTATCCTTAACAAACAAAGGATACTGCCCCCGAATCCGCTCTATCTTCCAGTTCTCCTTCTTCACCCCCTCGACCTGAGCCTCCTTGATCATATCCAACAATGGAGAGATCACGGTCATCCTCAAACAAACGTTCCTAATCGGGGAACCTGCCGCCTTGCGGCTCAAAGCATCGGCCACCACGTTGGCCTTCCCGGGATGGTATAAGATCTCACAATCATAGTCCTTCAGCACATCCAACCACCTCCTCTGTCGCATGTTGAGGTTCTGCTGATCCATCAAATACTTCAAACTCTTGTGATCAGTGTAGATGGTGCACTTCACTCCATACAAGTAGTGCCTCCAAATCTTGAGGGCAAACACCACCGCCCCCAATTCCAGGTCGTGAGTGGGGTAATTCGCATCATGAGGCTTCAACTTCCTCGAGGCGTAAGCTATCACATGCCCCATCTGCATCAGTACCGCACCTAACCCTGAAATCGATGCGTCACAGTACACCACCAAATCATCTAACCCCTCGGGTAGTACTAGAATCGGAGTCTCGCATAACCTCTGTCTTAGTGTCTCAAAAGCCAACTGCTGATCCGTACCCCATCGAAATGTCACATTCTTCTTGGTCAAGCGGGTCAAGGGCACATCAATCTTGGAGAAATCCTGGATGAATCTCTGATAATAGCCCGCTAGAACCAAGAAGATACGGATCTCGGAAGCATTCTTTGGTACTTCCCACTGCATTGCTGCCTCAACCTTAGCTGGATCAACCGAAATACCCTCCTGGTTGATGATGTGCCCCAAAAACTGTACCTCCCGCAGTCAAAAATCACACTTGGAGAACTTGACATACAACCTCTCCGCCCCCAGGGTCTCCAATACCTCCCTCAGATGTTGCTCGTGCTGCTCATTGGTCTTAGAATAGACCAAGATATCATCAATAAAAACAATCACCGACCGATCCAGCATCGGTCTACACACCTTGTTCATGATCTGATAATCATTCATGAGGATTGGGGGGGGGGGGGGGGGGGGGCTAAAGTAAACCCCTCATCCTCATGGATGATTATCAGATCATGTCCATTTTAGGGATGTTAGTGTCGAATTGGTTTGATAGTTCTCTCATGTGATTAAAAAATATTAAACAATTAGACGAATGACTATTTTACAACTACCTAATTTATTTTAATCTTTAAGAAATATTTTAGAAAGCCACTCATCTAATTTTTATTTTTAAGCACATATTATATTTATAAAATAAAAAATATACATTTAATGAAATAACAAAGAATATGTTAAAATTGAGTTTATTTTGAACAAAAAAAAGTTTTAGGTTTAAATCGAAAAAAATACAAAATGAAGGATCTTTTGTGAAAGAAAAAAACTCAGTTTTACCTACGTTTTACCTGTGATCCGTTGATGTTTGAAATAATAAATTATGGATAAAAGTTAGGTCTTTTTCGGAAAAAAAAAAATTTTAAGTCTAAAAAGTAAAAACTATATATATAGTTTTTTTTGTGGAAACCCTTACATAAAAACAAAACAATACAACGATAATATTTCATTACAAAAAAAATATAAATATAAATTACATAAATTACATTAAAACAGAATAATAGAAATATAATATTTTATTAAATAAAAATAAAACACAAATGATAAGTCAAGAAGCCCATTTTAATAAGGCAAAAGTCTTTTTTGAAAAAGTTAAGGATTTCCTAGATTTTAAAATATATCAAACATCCTTTACCTTTTACCTTTTCCAAAAAAAGAAAAAAAAAAATATGCCAAACATGCCTGAATTCGTGATAGTGATAGCAGGGAAATTGATGATCGTACATATACTTCAACTCGGTGTTTTAGAATATTAGGTTCTCGTTTGTTTGTTTATGTTGGACTGTTCGTAAATCAATCAATGGTTTCCCGAAAAGAAAAGGTAACCGTATATTTTCTATAATCATCTAAACGCATTTAGACTGAGTATTCGATGATTTCGCTATCTTCGTTGGAAATTCAGAAACTTGATGCCGTAGGCAAAGACGACGCAAAAGAGGACGGCCCAACAAACATGAACCAAAGCAACGTATCCGAGAAAATCGTACTCAAACCCTAGAAATTCTTTAATGAATTCCTTCACTGTGACGGATTTCTGGTCTAGAACCTCTACAAGGCTTTCGTTTTGACCAAGCTGAGATGTGATCAGGCCGTATAAAGTCCACGCTACCGGTGAACCCCAGTAATACCACCTCCACCAGATCGGTATTTGCTGCAATGTTCAGGTTAGTTTTAATGTGTTAGATTTTGTTATTGTAATTCATTCTAATCAGTGACTTTTAGATTAGTGATTTAGGTTGTCATACCGTTCTAGGGATCAGGAAACCAGAGAACAAGTTCCAGAAATTGAGGAAGAAGGACATAGAAATGGCTGCAATCTGATAATTGGGTGTGAGGGCCACAAGCATCATTCCGTATAATGTGAAATAGACAAAGGACATGAACATGTAGAAGTAGAACCATAAGAACTTGTCTGTGGACCACTGGAATCCAATCATGGAGTAAATCAGAAGACTGTATATGATCGTTTGGATGCCTACATAAACCACCTCAATGGCCACCTGCAGATAAAATAATCATCTCCTTTGAGTTTTCTAGAAATGCCATTAGAAACAGAAAAGCTAACAGCTTTCTCATACCTGAGCAAATGCATAAGGGATTGGTGAATACATCCCTGCTGCCTTCTCACGATAGAAAACTGTCCGCTCTATAGACACCACAGACTGCACAGTTGAAGTGTTGGTTCCACCAAGAAACAATACAGCGGCATACATAGCTCCCATCAGATTCATTACATCTTGTTGTTTTTCACTGTCAAAGCGACACAAATTCATTTAGAATTACATTCTAAATGTGAAAACGATATGATGTGTTTGATTTCTTACGTCTTTTGGCCTTTGTCCCAGAAAATCACTCCAAATAGAATGCCAATTATTGTTGTCATGAAGAACCGAACAACATTATACTGTGGATGCCTCCAGTATGACCAGTGTTGTTTCCAAAAACAAGCCATGCATTGTGTCCAAAAGGATTGAGAGTACTTTGTAGGGAAGTAAATGTCCTTGGACCCTGGTACTGGTGTACTTACTACCTCAATGAGCTCCTGGCTCCGCCTGTTAGAAAGAACCCATTAGCAAGAAGCTTAGTAGAATCTAAAAGATAGGTTTGAAGATTCATACTTGTAAAGATCAGAATTGGCATAAATCTCTGCAAAATCAACACCAAGCTGAGTTTCGACTGCTGAAGAAGTAACTTCAAGCATCCATGTGGCCGGATTTTGACCTTGTTTGATTTTGTTAACTCCTGGAATAGACTGAAAAGTTTGATCGAGTTATTAGATTCTTTGCGTTGTGTGAATGGGAGCATGAAAATTAAGGATGTACTCACTTCAAAATATTCTATTAGGCGGTTAGATTGGTGCCCGAGAGGTCCAGTGTAAGTGACCTGCCCACCTCTTTTCATCAACAATAGCTGTAATAACATGTGAAGTAAGATTTAAAGAACATTGAATCCAAGAAATGGAAACCGAGTACTTCAATTTTAGATGACTTACCTCGTCAAAAGCCTCGAAAATATCGATACTCGGTTGGTGGATTGTGCATACGACTGTTCGACCGGTGTCGACCGTGTTTCTAACAGTACGCATGACAATGGCAGCAGCTCGTGCATCAAGGCCTGATGTGGGCTCATCCATGAAGATGATTGATGGATTTGCAACCAATTCTACTGCTATTGTCAGCCTCTTTCTTTGTTCAGTTGAAAGACCATCTACTCCTGGAAGCCCAACTATTGCATTCCTTAACGGGTTCAGTTCCACCAAATCCATGACTTCTTCCACAAACATCTAAACCATATGAAATAAATGTAGTTGTTGGTATCTGGAGCAGTAATCAAAGTTTCTTCAAAATGGTTATATATGCTTTCAGTTCCAACAACCCCTGAGTTGGCCCACACTGACCATTCCACATTGGAATTGAAACTCCCACACTGCTGCTGATGAGACTTGAACTTTCGTGTGGATTTGCAAAGATAAACCCTTTACCGGGGGCAAAATTGTCAAAGTAGTGAAAACTAGAAAAAAATTACCTGACGTGTTTCTGTGGTTATGTCTGGAGAAAGACGTAACCAAGCAGAGTAGACGAGAGACTCATAAACAGTGACATGGGGAGAATGGATGTCGTTTTGTTCACAGTATCCACTAACACGAGTAAATGTTTCTTGGTTTTTAGGGTAACCAGAGATGCTGATACTTCCTCCAACATACCCACTGGTCTTTCGTCCAGCTAACACATCCATCAGGGTTGTTTTTCCGGCCCCACTTATGCCAACTAATGCTGTCAGGATGCCTGGCCGGAATGTCCCACTGACATCTTTTAGTAGTTGTAGGCGATTCTCTTCTATTCCTTGTGTTTTTTTCATTTCCTGATAAAATTCTCAAATTTCTATGTCATCCTTTCACTGAAAAATCCAAGTTATTGAATCTTATTATAACTCGGACTTACAGCAGGCATGTCTACATAGTAGTTGACATGATCAAATGCAAGTGACAATGGCTGAAACGGGAGCACCATTCCTTTCATTCTTGCTGCCATTTCTGTGTCTGTTTTTTGGTGCTTTTTATTTTGCTCATCTTCTGTCGGAACAACAGTTTTTGAATCTCTGAGAGCTGAATTTTGGATGAAAATGGTATATAAGAAACAAGAACATGTGCAGATAATGAATTACAAAAATAACAGAAAGAAAAATCTTACGATTCAAGTATGTGAGAGCTAACACAAAGAGGAAGTTGAAGAGAAGAGAAAAACCAAAGAGTGCAATGACACAAACCCAATACATATACTCGGTTGTGAACATCCCCTTCGACTTCAGAAGAACCTTCCCTACAGTCGTTTCATTGATTCGAGTATCAGGATTTGGCTGTAAGGCGACGGAAAGCTATTTAGTTCATAGACAAGCAAAAAATACAGAAATTTTGAGTAACAAAGCTTACGGTGCTCCATCTATCATCTAAAAACTCATTGATCGCAATGGCATTTTGTCCATACATCATGGGGGAAATATAATAACCCCATATCATCCAAGGTTTAATGTCGTCTGCAAGAAACAAATACTATGTATAAAAAAGGGTTAAACCATATATGTGAGGGCAAAATTGACCATGTATAGTTTAATAAAAGAGTTCAATGAGGTGGAATGTCGAGTTTAACATTCAATGGATTAAACTCAATAGTGGGATGCCACCTTGGAGTTCAGTGGCTATTGGACTCTTCAATGGGAAAAAGGAAAACTTTTAATCCTTAAATAGATATCATAAACTAGGTTTTGTAATAAATGATCTTTTTAATATGTTCCATTGAATTATGTAGGATCTAATGCATTATAGAAAAAAGATGATAGAGTTGTATGAAAAGTAGAATGATGATGTGACAATCCATTAAACTTTATAAAGTGGAATGCTTTGTGGATGCAATGACGGTAAATAGAGTGTGCCCGGGTTTTGAACCCATGACCTCAATTATAGAATTTCACTCCATAACAATTTTGTGAGGTGGTTTTTAGTAAACATACCTTTTGCAACGATGAATCCACCAAGTACAAAAACCACTAGCAACATAAAGGTACCAAGAGCATTTACTATGACCTGCGTTCTTCCAATGGCAGCCATTAAACGGTAAAGAGCCGAAGCCATTTGATGTAGGACAATATAAGCCAAAAGCTGCTTGAAAAACCTGATAAATATTCAAACATGTTAGATTCGTTCAAGTTTCTACCTAATTTAGTTTCACAAAAGTGTTGATACTTGCCTACTAGCCGAAGGAGCAAAACCGATAGTGTAATATGTTAGAACAACCCAAATTAGTGACTCCGTGAACGATATGGGAATCCTCATGATCCATATGGGTATTGCAAAAGCCCATGCAGGGTAAAACAGTGAATCCCTCTGTTTAAAGAACACAGGCAGCCTCTTAACCGTCAATGCCAGCTCAACAGCCCCATTAAACATCACATTCAAAAGACTGAAGAACAAAGCACCAAAAAACTTGCCACCATCTTCAAGTCGACCACTCTTCATTTCAGTTCTAAAGAACACCGTGAAAGTAATAATCGACATGATAGTAATCTGAGTCGTCTTGAATATATACAAGAAAGCATTCCGTTTCATCAGTAACCATTCTCTTGCTAAGTTTGCTTTAAGGAGATCCATGTTTGAAATACCATACTTTTTGGTCACCAAAGCAGCAGGTTGCATTTGGGTTTTGTCGTAAGGAAGGGAAAGATCGTCATAAAGACACTCACCGGTTTCAAACTGGCTAAAAAGCTGACTGAATTCAGATACAGAGATGTAACAGTATGGTTCGTTTGTTTTGAACCAGTACTGTTGTTGGTCTTTTCTTGAAGTAACTTCTTGCAAAAAGTCTGCAACTCCTTTCCTTTCTGGGCATTTGAACCCTACACTCTTGAAGAAAGCGAGAATGTCTTCACGTGGGCCTTGGTAGACTATTTGACCTTCGGAGAGCAGTATAATGTCGTCAAATAGTTCAAATGTTTCTGGTGCAGGTTGAAGAAGGGAAATGATCATGGTTACATCCATGATGTGAACCAATTGTGTCATGTATTTGACGATCTGAAAAGTGGTCGAACTGTCTAAACCGGTCGAGATTCCATCCATGAAGAACATTTTTGCAGGCCCAACCAACATTTCTCCTGAAATTTGGAAAAAAAAAAACAAAAAATCGTCTCATGTTATCAAATCGATTGAAACATGCGGAAAACATGAACGCTCTACTCCTCCTCATTGAGAATAACTTAAAAGCTTATGTCTAGTCCTGCTCTTTATAAAAAAGAATTATGGAAATTTTTTTTTGAACTGCAGCTTGACTGGTTATGTGTTAGTGTCAATCCTCCAATTCTTGTTAGCACCAAGGATCGATCACTGGTCTCTCCATCCTCGCAAACTAAGAGTTTATGCCTTTACCAATTGGGCTATTCCCAATTGACGAATTGGGCTATTCCCAATTGACAAAATCTATTTTATTTATTTATTTTAAAAAGATCATAAATTTGTTAATAATTTTATATTGTTTATATTATTTTTTTTCATTGAACAATTCAATGGTGATCTAACAACATAGAACTTCAACGTGTCATCCATTATAGTTTAGTTTAATCTATTAAATGTCAACAAGTCATTTCATTTAATAATTCCACTAAATTGTGCATTGTGGATGCAGTTCAATGTACACCACTCACTGAGATTTTACTGATATTAAAAAAATATTTAAGGTATTTGATTCCTTTTTTCTTGTTTTTTTAGAGTGTAGAAAGAAGAGTTAAGCTGAAAAGTGTGGTTTCTTGGGGATTACGGTAGATAATAGTCCGTATGAATGTAAAAAAAAGTTGTCATGTAGTGAATTTCTCTCAACAAAATCTTGGTTTTTCTCTGGTTTTAGAGTTTTTCACTTATACTCTTTCTGTTTTGTGATTTTTGTTTAATTGACATCAGTTTTAGTCTCAATCCGCTACACGTCAAACGCAAGTATAATACATGTGGACTTGAAATAATACCAGTAGTGACACGTTTTTTCTCTCCGCCAGATATTCCTCTTCTCATCGCATCACCGACCATGATATCTGCACATATATCTAATCCAAGAATCTGTACATTTACATTTAGTTTAAATCAGCTCAATTAAAATAACTAGAAATTTTGAACAAAAAAACAGAGAATTCGAGATAAACCTTTAAAACATAGTCTGTAGCCAAGCTAGATTCTTGACTAGACACTGCAGTCGCTTTCATGAAAGCATCGATTTCCGGGTCTGGTTTAATCCCTTTATCTTTCTCACGTCGTGAAAGTTCTTCCAGGAGGTCGTATCTAGTTCCTACACCTAGACACCGCCCAGCAAAATCAAACGTCTCCCTAACTGTCATCTCACCATAATGAACATCATGTTGACTAATATATGCACAAGTCCTCTGAGGAATAAACTCCGACATCTGATGACCACAGTAAGTAACATCTCCAGTGACTCTTAGATCTGAATTTAGTACTCCGGCGAGTGCCCTCAGCAATGTGGTCTTCCCAGAAGCAGGAGGTCCAAGAAGTAACGTCATGCTGAAAAGGTCAAACTTGGTCAACTAAAATAAAAAATTTATCCGTTAATTTCCCGAGATGTTTGAAAATGGCGCGAAACATACCGTGATGGCCTCACAATCCCACACACATCATGCAAGATTTTAACAACTCTTTTCTTCGATGGAACAAGCTTAAACAATCGAAGAAGTCCCTATTTTGGTTAAAAATGTTAAAAAGTGTTGAATTTGATGAATTTTTAGTACTAAAAAATCGACAAACAAACCTCCATGGTGTTGAGTGAGGCGTTTAGCAAAGTAGGAAGAGCTCTGGACCCAACATGAACGTCTCCTTCGATCGACAAGTTCTTGTAGCCTACTTGAATCTTTGGAATATTGATCCCGACCCTGTTTAACACGTATAATATTATGATTTACGAATAAATAACTTGAAAATTAGTAGATTTCATTCACCTATCGATTCTAGCTCGAACTCTATTTAGAAACTTTTCGTTATCTTCTTCTACTACTTTGAGTATGCTCTCTATAAGCAGTTTCTTATCTTGAGGTCCAAGAGTTGTGATATCGATTTCTTGGTGAACAATTTGTCCGTTACCAAGAACTTGCTTCAAGATTCCTTTTTTTAATCTATCGTATGTAGGGAGTCTCTCCAATGCAGCCCATTTCAGCTCTTCTTCATCATCCTGCCGCTCAGTTGTGGAAAAGGCAACATCATCTCCAGGTGCTGCGGCCATCTACTCAAACTGCAGAAAATCCCAACTGAAATCTAGATTTGAAGCTGCTTAAATTGAATTTTATTATGAAAATAAGTGATTTTGATGCTTTTGGAAATACCCATGGCCATAATCATAAGATGACAAGTTTTTTGGTGGTGGGCGTGGAAGTAAGATGTGATTCGCTATTAATGGAACCAATAACATATCATGTCTCCATCTTAGTATGTGGAACAGCTTCCGACCTTTTCAGTTTTTCTGCAATCTGCCTATTATGCGTTTGTCATCACTTAAGAGGGTGGCTTTTAGACAAGACTACAGATTCCTTTATGTGTCGTGGATATCAATCTCTATCATGCTACTTAGAATATATATAATATGAAATAAGGTAGTGTTCGTCGTTTCTGAATTAATGAGATTTATTATTATGATCATCTATTGTAATAACTAAAATAATAATATTATTTTAATGGAGAAGCTGAAAAAAAAAAGCACTTTTGGTACCAAAATGTTGCGCTTGTATACCCATTTAAAAGGTATTGGCTTCTTCCTTTTTGTAACCTCACAATATCCCAAGTATTGTTAGCTGCAAGAGCATGAAATACTTTTTGAATAACATCGTCCCATAGTGGATCATGTGCCTCTTGTCGTCGGGTTATTTGAGTTGGAGATAGATGGATGTGGTCGGTCTTTATCAACATCCGCTGATTTGTGCAGAGAAATGTAAGCATTGTTTTTGATTGTCAACACTTAGCCTATGAGGATGGACAAAGACCATTAGATAAACACTTCGATTCAGACTTGGATTGTCAATATATAAAATGCTGGAGGAAAATTGATATATACTTACCGAATGGAGTGTTACTTGACGACTACTGGCCCGGTTCTTCTCTCTGTATGCAATTACTTGACGACTTCACGAGCCCTTTGAAGATGAATTTAGGGAATTTCATGGTAAAATAGAAACAAATTAGGGATGCTCAGAGACCACTAGGTAGTTTCTTGAAAAAATCCAGAAACAAGTCGTTCTTAAAATGTGCAGAACCAGAAACCCTTCATAAAATCTTGATGAAATAAAAAAAAGGGGATTAGGAATCAAGAAGGTGTAGAAGTTTCTCTTTAGAAACAAGAATATATAATGGGTGAAATAGACATACGTTGGTGATCAGTCACTTCAATGCTTTAAAAGATCTATGAAGCAATTGTTTCCAAACTACTAGAGGGATATTAGTTCAGAAAATCACTGAATGATTTTGATTTGTTGTCTACAACTTCTGACAAGTCCAAACTAAAAAGATCAACAAAATTAGTTCAGACTGGAGTTTCATAACTGTTCAGTGAGCAAAAGCACTGAAGTTGTCTTTGTTGTTTAGAAATTTCAGTTCCTATACACCCATAAATCATTTAAGCTTCAACATTCTAAGTCACACTATCCCTTACAGAGATGCAGCTACACCCTTTTTCCTGTGAAAATTATAAAAAGGAGACCTTTAGATGAACTTGAGAGCGACATCTATTTTAGGGGAGTTTAATGATTAAAGGAAAATTGAAGTACTGCTCAGTTACAAACATTTAGGGGGAGATTTTTATATTTAACTGATGAGGTACATTGATCATGAGAGGCGTTGTCAAATAATCGGTTGCTTTGTCAAGATCATATTTGTAGCGTTGTTATCTTCACTCTAATAATGAGAGTCTAGAAAGAGAAAATAGATTCTAGAGAGGAAGAGTGAAAGTTTCAAAGTTACTGAGATTACAATGGTTGCTTTGTCAATCATATGACTACAATGGTTGCTTTGTCAATCATATGACTGGTTGGTACTTAATCTATTATAATAAATAAAGATCACTTTTGTCATATGTCAATTTCTCATAAGTTTTGACACTTGTCATTTTATGATATTTTTAAAATAAAATAATATCCACATGTCAATTTTTTGATTTTTTCAATTTTTAAAATTAAAGTCACATAATACTTATACTTATATATGTAAAGTATTAAATGTAATAAATATGATAATAAATTACAATTAATATGTTTTTCATTCCTTATTTCAAAATTTTATTTTAAAAAATATTTATTATTTACGCTTTGATATTTAATCTTTTTAATCAACCCGTGTATTATACGGGTTTTACACCTAGTAGTTAATATAGTGCGATAAGGTTCATCTTTTTTGTTAGCATATGTCAAGGTTATATTTTGTATTTATCAATAGTTAGAGATAGTTTCTGTAATTAATCCTAAGTAGCTAGGTTAATACCAATTGTATTGTATTTTCTTTGTATGTTTTTCTCTTTAATCGAACAAAGAGGCATTGGTTGCAGTTTCTCTACATCTCCGAACTTCATCTTCTTGATCTATTGATCCATATACATGTTTACTAACATGGTATCAGAACTTTAGGTATGTTTCAAGTAAACATTGTTCTATCAATTTTGTTCTTCCAGTGAATCTGTATTTATAGATGCATTTTATCAAGCCCTAAACCTATCTTGAATGAAGACGGTGTCCTTATTTTACTTACTTGAATCACTTTGTTAAATTAGCCATAACCCCACCCTCAAACTTACATAACACACAATTAAATTAGCCATAATTCCATCTCAACCTATTCCATTACAAACCTTTTATGCTCAAACTGTAACGGCCGGTTCCCAGGTAATTTTCTTAAGTTTTTTTTAAATAGTTGATTATTGCATGAAAGGTCATTACATTGGGCGTAATTTATAGTTATACCAGGCGTAATTGATAGTTATGTCGGGCGTAACTCATTAAAATGTGGCCGTGATTTCCCTAGAGTACATTGGGCGTACCTAGAGTACGTTGGGCGTACTCGTGGCAAAGGCAAACCCTAAATTTTAGGGTTTGGACCTATAAAACCTTATTATCTCTCTTGTGGCTGGTTGTATCTTCACCCTCCGTCCTCTAAAGCAATCCTCTCGAAACCCTAGCCCCATTTGTGAGATTCTTGAGCCACTTGAGTGATTTGGTGTGTTTTTGGTGCATACTGAAGAAGAAGGAGCTCATTGGAGAAGTGTTGGTTGGCTTGGAGCTTGTAGATCCAGACCTTGTTCATCTTGATCATCCTTCTGGAGGTATAAAGTCTCAACCTTTATGGTTCATTGCTTAGATCTAGTTTAGCTTAAGGTTTTGGCATATTTTGGTCCCATGGGTTGATTATTATGAGTAAAAGCTACTCCAGAAGCTTAGGTTAGCATTTCTTGATGTTTCTAAGGTCCCTAATGCATAAAAATCGTATCTTGGTGGCTTTGGTTCAACCATGCTTGAGTTGTTGTTCATAATATGAAGTTAGGCAGTTAGAGTTTGGTTTTGGGCTTCTTTGAGCCATGCAAAGGCATCAAGTTGTCAACTTTATAAGTTAAGATGTTCCTTAGGATAAGTTCTCTGAGTTGGACGAAAAGTCTTTAAGAATTAAGAGCTTAATAACCATTTTTGGACAGCTAACGAGTACGATGGGCGTATTCTACAGGTACGCACGACATAACGGTTTAGCCCGTGTTCCCATTCGGTGAAGGTCCAGTATGATGGGCGTACGCAGGGCGTACTCACTTGAAGCCCTTTTGGGCCATTTTAGGCCTTGGGCCATGGTTAGTTGGGCCTAGAGTAGGAAGGGTAAAAGGGTATTTTGCCCTTTGTAAGAGAGATTATGATTTGGGCCATTTATTATGGGTTATTACCCTGATTATTTATTAGGGTTAATTTTGGATATGTTCAATGTGAGGAGTCGTGGTAGCAACAACCTGCGATTGTGAATTATTTATCTTTAGATAGAGGTGAGTCTCCCCACGGTACTTGTGGGTCGAAGACACCAATGTCGGCCCACTAGATGATGTTGTAGGATAGTAGTGGTCTTCGTGACACTTACTCATATGCCTGTATGTATTTGCTGTCTTTGTGACTCTTGCTAGTATGATTGTATGCTTAGCTATAAAGGGTGAAATAGACCCATACTGGTTGAAAGATACTGAAGGAGTCAGAAGAGACTCGGAGAGTCGGAAGGGACTTAGGGAGTCGGAAGGGACTCGGGGGGTGAAATAGACTCGTTGCATGTTCTAGTATGATATGTATGTATGATGTATGGTATGTGGTATTTGGGGAACTCACTAAGCTTTGTGCTTACGGTTTATGTTTAAATGTTTTTCAGGTACTTCCGGTTCAAAAGGGAAGGGCTCAGTATTATCACATAGCATCCACCAGTATTCAACTTTTATGATTTTGAGATTGTAATGTGATTACTATTTTCACATTGACATATTTTGATGGTTTAATATGAATATTTGATGGCTTTGGTTGACTTAAAAATGAAATTTTTACTTATGATTTTTGGGATATTACAAGTTAGTATCAGCCTTGGTTTGAGGGATTCGGGTGCACTCTCGGGTGTGTCCGAACTCAAACTGAGGATTTGGTAAGCTTTTCATAAAAAAATGATTTTCTAAAGAGATTTCTACTAGAAAGAGGGGTGTGATGCATGCAATCGGCCGGGCTCAAGTAAGTGTTCCAAAAATACCCATACATGTTTGTTGATTCATTATGTGAATATCATGCTAGATTAGGGCTAAAGATCTGCTTAGAATTGTATGTTAGGAGAGATGTCTTTGTATGCCTATTGTATGAGCCTCTAGAATTGCATGCTAGTAAGGATTACAGATGATATGTTAGGATGACCTGTTAGGCAGTGCTCTAGTTAGAACTTGATGCTCGAATGTTGCTTGCTTTGTGCTTTTATGAATCACTACTAATACTAGTTAACTATCAAACCCATATGTTAGGTTACATGTTATGGAAATTAAATAATTTTAGTAGGCTAGGTTTAACTCTATTGCGCAGCTCTTGTTTGAGTCCAACCGTTGTAGTGTGGGATCTTGCAGTCAAAGAATTATCTAGTGTCTGTTGCATGTAATTATATTCGTAAGGTAGTTAGCGGATATTAGTGGGAGTTTCTTCTGCAGCTGATGGTGGAGAGTAGCGGGAAGGGAATCTTAAGAGAACCTAGGAAGCATGCTAGCTTAGCGGATGCGTTGTTTAGTGGGAATGTAGAATGTCAGGTATGGGAGTTATTTAGGGGAGTCAGGGCGACTCTTGAGGAAAGTACGTATAGGTGTGGAAGGTAGTATTGGGTCCGTACTACTGAAAGCATAGGATCCGTACTCGAGTTAAGGGAGTCTCGAGGATACTAAGGAACTCACACGGTGGCTATGGTGGTTGGCATTGTTTATTTTCAGTATGGTGGTCACTCGAGGTGGTTCAGGTCCTGGTGAGGGATCGGGTTCAGGCTCTGGAGCTGGACCCATGGATGATCAGATGTGGGAGTTCATTTCATATGAGATTACCCACATCATTTTGGAGCAGACCCCTGTAATCTTTGGTTCGATCAAGGAGGACATTCTGGAGTTGATAAATGAGAGTCTGTGCGCATTCCGTACGGAGATGGTGGCTATGGTGGGTGCACGCTCTTTGACTTTTTGAGAGTTTCGTGCATGTGGTGCTCCTGAGTTCTTTGGGACGAAGGACCCCATCGCTAGCAGACAGTGGTTGGCAGACATCGGGAATGCCTTTTGGTCCCACAACGTGGTGATTTGCTTGCCATGGCGTGGTGGTGAGACGTCACCATGGAACAATAATTAAATGAGGCTGCAGTGTGGCGCTGCAACAGGTATAAAACCCAAAGTTTCGAGATTTGGGCCTTATATAAAGGATATGGGGGCTAGGATATCAACCACCCATAGCCTCCATCAACTCAGAAACATTATCATCCAAACCCTCACTCGTCTCCTCTCCATTTTGTGCTCCATTTGGTGGTTTTTGATCTTTAAAGGAAGATGGAAGGATTTGTGGAGCAAGAGATAAGAAAGCAAGTATCACCTCAATCTCTTGTGCACTCATTAGACTTCTGTAAGTCTTCTAAATCAGATCTTGGTGGTTATTTTCCTTGTAAATCTAGGTTTAGGGGCTTGTTCTTGATAAAGTTAGCAACTTTATTGATCTTTGAGGTCCCAACAGTCTTATATGCTCCAGATTTGGATTTCCTTTATGGTGGACACGCATGTCGATAAAGTTGGGATTTTTATGGTCCATTAGGGTGCCATTAAGCCTTCTGGAATGTTGGACCTAGCATATTAAGGACCAGGGCCGACCTTACTATACAAAAAAATAAGCCCTTGCTTAGGGCCCCAAATTCTAAGGGGGCCCCTTAGCCCAAAATTAAATTAGGGGATCGTTTAATCAGATTCTTCATTCACCATTCGGCAGAAACGGCGACTCGACGATTGTTATTCACTTCTTCTTCTTGCTTTGTCCTCTGAATCTAATTAACTTATTAGTGATTTCATTCTTGATTCTACCCAGAACCGCACAAAACCATTACTTCTCTGATTTTCTATTCTTCTTCTAATCTTCTTTCCGGAGATTTTTGATAAGTTGATTGATTATTTTTTGAAAAGGATGTCAAGTGTCAAGATTAATTCAACCGATTTGGTGATTGCTTTCCTGAATCCTGAAATTTGAAAGGTTGAAAAGGTATGTTCTATTGTTCTTCTCCGGTTCTTCCTCTGATTCTCTATTTCACCATAACTCAGTCTATTCTTCATTGTTGATTATCTATGATTGTGAATTTGTAATAATTTGATAATCTATGATAATCGATAAATTTTGTTATTTTGATGAAGTTTTGTTTGATGTAGTCATGTAGAAATCTGTTTTTTATTTTCTGCACAAAATGAGCAAATCTGTTTTTTAAACTTTTATGTAGATTATAGAATAGTCTTGACTGATTCTTTTTTTTCGATTAGACTATCTATTACGGTTAATATGACTTAATTTTTTTTTTTAATATTTATTGTGTCAAGTTGGATTTTGGAAAGGATGAGGGTTTAATTTATAACATTAAGTATAGTAATGATAAAGGCCCCCAAAGTTTTGGTTCGCTTAGAGCCCCTAAACTGGTTGAACCGCCCCTGTTAAGGACTAAATGAGATTATGGATCTGCCAACGTCTCCACGACGTGGTCGAGCGGCTCGAAGTCTGTTTTTACCTGGTATTAAGACCATTTAACCAATTATAGGAGGTTATCATGCTATTGTAGCATCCACCTCACCTCCACCTCTCAAAGTGTGATGCTTAGATGGCATCCACTTGGATTTTATGATAAATAATAATTTTTCTTAGGTTAAAATCAAAATGAAAATCAATCCCAACCCACATCTTAAATAACACCTTGAAGGCCATTCACTCTCTTGTGATTCAAGAATAGAAAAACCCATCTTTTTTTTTAAATACCAAATTCGTCCCAAAAACCCAGATAAGAGATCGTGACACGATCATTGTTTTTATTTCATCATCTCCATATAACTCACCATCGTTAATTTCTCCCCCGTCTCCCCCTTTGTTTCCGCCCTTCAATTTCCTTACATATCTCTGAGAACCACTAGAGACGACCTGAATCAACCTCACGAAAATGAAACAGTCACAAAAGAGATCGTGCTCTGATGGATTTCAAATCTATACCAAACACCTCGTCGGAAAACAGGATTAGATGATCAGAGATGGGTGTGACATGGTGGTGGTCGTCGGAATCACTGCCCAGCTTTCGGAGTCTTCTCCACGGAATCCATGACGGGAAGTTTGAAAATTGTTGAGCTTAGATAAAATTTCAAGATATAAGCTTGATTACAATCTTCAAAGAGGCGGGGAAGGTTTGGGTTTGTGGGGTTTTGATTGGGAGGTTATTAGTGGCGAGGAGCAGAGAGACCGTAGGTTTGTAATGGAGAATTTGGGGTTGACTTTTGTGGAAATGAAGTCCAAGACTGTGTGGTTTTCTGACGACACAAGATCGAACTCTCCATTCCAAAAACGGACCGTGTAGTCTACGTAATCCAGTAAACAGTTGAAAGCCAGAACTTTGATCCCAGAAGGAGTCGTGTGAAATCGATAAGCATCTAGAATGACATCTGTGCTGCCAAGAAACTTGCCCAGATCAACTTCACTGCCGAACCTACAAGCTTTTTCCAATCAAAAAGTCCATTAATGGCAGTAAATTATCAAAAAGCATCAAATAAACAAAACCCATTTTCAAGATTCGATATTTTGATGATGAAGGAGGTTAAGATCAATGTACTTGCAGCTTACATTTTTTGGTTCATCTTCTTACCGGGTGTTTTTGTTTTAGATGTTAAAGACGATGGAACGATGCTTTCAGAAATATGCTTTGGTAGTTTGATTTTTTTCTTCAATGGTGGTGTGTGTCAGTGTGTATATGTGTATGTTTGAGTCTGTGAGAGAGATAGAGTGAGAGTGGGAAAGAGTCAATGTCAAGATGCCAACTAGATAGTCAAAAGTCATGTGGACCCATTTTAATGACAAAGTAGAAGGTAACTGGGTAGCCGTTTCGGTTTTTCGAAAATGACCATTTAACCCAAAAAGTTTGTACGGCTAGATTGACATTAGCCCATATATAATTCCAACAGCATTTCTTCGCATTCTTAATTTCAACCTAGGTCCTGTGGTTAGTTTAGTCGAATACTCCATTCTCATTCTAAAAGTCTAGTTTATGATATTGTGTGTACCGCTTTATTCATATTTGCATAATTAATGATCAATATAAAACATAATTTAACTGTTCTATCTTTTCTTACATTCAAATTAAATCGTCATTATAAAAGCATATGCCGCGGTGCAATGCGGTTTGGACGGTAGTTTTCTAATTAAAAAAAAAACCGCAAGCATACCACACCACAATTGTTCTAAATTGCATTATACATACGGTGTGGTTTATGCGGTTTGATGAAAGTATTTATATTTTCTATGATTAAGTAAACACATTTACATCTTCGTTGATTTCCTTATCTTCGTTGGAAGTTCAGAAACTTGATGCCGTAGGCAAAGACAACGCAAAAGAGAACGACCCAACCAACATGAGCCAAAGCAACGTATCCGAGAAAATCATACTCAAACCCTAGAAATTCTTTAATGAATTCCTTAACTGTAACAGAATTCTGGTCTAGAACCTCTAGGAGGCTTTCGTTTTGACCAAGCTGAGATGTGATCAGACCGTATAAAGTCCACGACACCGGTGAACCCCAGTAATACCACCTCCACCAGATCGGTATTTGCTGCAAAGTTCAGGTTAGTTTTGTTAGATTTTGTAACTTAATTCATTCTAATTAAGTATCACTCTAGATTAGTTGTCATACCGTTCTGGGGATCATGAAACCAGAAAACAAGTTCCAGAAACTAAGGAAGAACGACATCGTAATGGCTGCAATCTGATAATTTGGAGTGAGGGCTACAAGCATCATCCCGTATAATGTAAAATAGACAAAGCACATGAATATGTAAAAGTAGAACCATAGAAACTTGTCTGCTGACCACTGGAACCCAATCATTGAGTAAATCAGAAGACTGTATATGACCGTCTGTATGCCTACATAAACCACCTCAATAGCCACCTTCAACCAAAATAATGATCTAGTTTCAGTTTTCCATAAAAACTAAAAAGAAACAGAAAAAGTTAAACAGTTTTATTGTACTTGAGCAAATGCGTAAGGGATTGCTGAATACATTCCTGCTGCTTTCTCACGGTAGAAAACCGTTCTTTCTATAGACACCACAGACTGTACAGCTGAAGTGTTTGTCCCACCAAGAAAAAGTACAGCAGCATACATAGCTCCCATCAGATTCATTACATCTTGTTATTTGTCACTGTCAAAATGACACAAAATCTTCTAGAATTATATTCTTAATTTGAAAATGATGTGTTTGATTTCAAATATCATACGTTTTTTGGCCTTTGTCCCAGAAAATCAATCCAAAGAGAATGCCAATCACTGTCGTCATGAAGAACCGAACAACATTATATTGTGGATGCCTCCAGTAAGACCAGTGTTGTTTCCATAAACAAGCCATGCATTGTGTCCAAAAGGATTGAGAGTACTTTGTAGGGAAGTAAAGGTCATGGGACCCTGTTACCGGTGTACTGAGCACCTTAATGAGCTCTTGGTTCCTCCTGTTCAACATAACCCATTAGTAAGACACTTAGTAGAATCTAAAAGTTGATGCTTAGGAATTCTAGATTCATACTTATAAAGATCAGAGTTGACATAAATATCTGCAAAGTCAACACCAAGTTGAGCTTCAACTGTTGAAGAACTAACTTCGAGCATCCATGTGGCTGGATTTTGACCTTCTTTGATTTTGTTAACTCCAGGAATAGACTGACAAGTTTGTTCGAGTTATTATATATTTTTTTGTTGCATGAATGGGAGCATGAAAAGCAAGGATGCACTCACTTCAAAATATTCTATTAGCTTGTTAGAATGGTGCCCAAGAGGTCCGGTGTAAGTGACCTGCCCACCTCTTTTCATCAACAATAGCTGTAATAACATGTGAAGTAAGATTTAAAGAACATTGAATCCAAGAAATGGAAACCAAGTACTTCAACTTTAGATGACTTACCTCGTCAAAAGCCTCGAAAATATTGATACTTGGTTGGTGGATTGTGCATACAACTGTTCGACCAGTGTCGACTGTGTTTCTAACAGTACGCTTGCATCAAGGCCTGATGTGGGCTCATCCATGAAGATGATTGATGGATTTGCAACCAATTCTACTGCTATTGTCAGCCTCTTTCTTTGTTCGGTTGAAAGACCATCTACTCCTGGAAGCCCAACTATTGCATTCCTTAACGGGTTCAGTTCGATCAAATCCATGATTTCTTCCACAAACATCTAAAAGACATGTAGTTGTTGGTATGTTTAGAGTAATGATCAAAGGTTTCTACAAAAGGGTTATTCTTCGAGCACACCAGAACTGCCCTATTGCTAGTTGGCTAGCATAAGAACCCGATCTCCACTAGAATCCAAATCCACATTGGAATTGAACTCCCATACTGTATTTGTTTCTATGAAGATATCATCGTGCTACATGGCGGGAGTAAAATGGTAAAAGTTGTGAAAACTAGAAAATTTATTACCTGGCTTGTTTCCGTGGTTATGTCTGGAGCAAGGCGTAACCAGGCAGAGTACACAAGGGACTCATAAACAGTGACATGGGGAGAATGGATATCGTTTTGTTCACAGTATCCACTGACACGAGCAAATGTTTCTTGTTTTTTAGGGTAACCAGAGATGCTGATACTTCCATCAATATACCCACTAGTCTTTCTTCCAGCTAAAACATCCATCAATGTCGTCTTTCCTGCCCCACTGATTCCAACCAAAGCTGTCAGAATGCCTGGGCGGAATGTGCCACTGACATCTTGTAGCAGTTGCAGACGATCCTCTTCGATTCCTTGTTCTTTCATTTCCTGATAAATTTGTCAAATGTTTATGTCATTCTTCCACAGATTATCCGAGGAAATCAAGTTTTTGAATCTTGTTATAACCGGCACTTACAGCAGGCATGGCTACATAGTAATTGACATGATTAAATGCTAGTGAGAGTGGCTGAAATGGGAGAACCATTCCCTTCTTAACGATGTTTCTTCCTGCCATTTCTATTTGTGGGTGCTTCTGATTCTGCTCATCTTCTGTCAGAACAACAGTTTTTGAATCCCCAAGAGCTGGATATAGGATCAAAATTGTTTATAAGATGCAACAAGAACTCTTGCGGATAACAAAAGATTAAACAAATAAACAGAAAGGACAGTCTTACGGTTCAAATATGTCGGAGCTAACACAAAGAAGAGGTTAAATAAAAGTGAAAATCCGAAGAGTGCAATGACACAAACCCAAAACATATAATCGGTTGTGAACATTCCCCTTGACTTGAGTAGAACCTTCCCAACAGTTGGTTCACTAATTCGTGGATCAGGGTTCGGCTGTCATACAAGTGAAAGCTATTTATTTCAAAAACATGCACAAAAAATTTATTCTTTTGATATGAAGCTTACAGTGCTCCATCTATCATCTGAAAACTCATTGATCACAATAGCATTTTGTCCGTACATCATTGGGGAAATGTAATATCCCCATATCATCCATGGGTCAATGTCATCTACAAGAAACAAGATAAGTTATAAACATGCTCAATCGAGTACAGAAAAGTAAAAACAATAGCTAGGATATATACCTTTTGCAACAATGAATCCACCGAGTACAAAAACTAATAGCAAAGAAAAGGTGGCAAGAGCATTTGCAACTACTTGTGTTCTTCCAAGTACAGCAATGAAACGGAAAAGAGACAAAGCCATTTGATGCAGGCCAATATAAGCCAAAAGCTGCCGGAAAAATCTGATAAATATTCAAATAGGGAAACATCAATCATGTTATATTCATTCAAGTTTCAATCTCATTTAATTAGTTTCAGAAAATATTTAATTGCTTACCTTTTAGCAGAAGGAGCAAACCCAATAGTGTAATATGTTAGAACAATCCATATTACTGACTCCATGATTGATATAGGAATCTTCATGATCCATATGGGTATTGCAAACGCCCATGCAGGGTAAAACAATGAATCCCTCTGTTTGAAGAACACAGGCAGCCTCATAACCGTATTAGCCAGCTCAGCAACCCCATTAAACATTACATTCAGAAGACTGAAGAACAGAGCACCAAAAAACTTCCTACCATCTTCAAGGCTACCACTCTTCATTTCGGTTCTAAAGAACACCGTGAAAGTAATAACCGACATAATAGTAATCTGAGTCGTCTTGAATATGTACAAGAAAGCATTACGTTTCATCAACAGCCATTCTCTTGCTAAGTTTGCTTTAAGGAGCTCCATGTTTGAAATACCATACTTCTTAGTCACCAAAGCAGCTGGATGCATTTGGGTTTTGTCATAAGGAATGGCAAGATCATCATAAAGGCGCTCACCAGTTTCAAACTGGCTGAAAAGCTGACTGAATTCAGATACGGAGATGTAATGGTATGGTTCGTTTGTTTTGAACCAGTACTGTTGTTGGTCTTTTCTTGAAGTGACTTCTTGCAAAAAATCTGCAACTCCTTTCCTTTCTGGGCATTTGAATCCTGCACTTGAGAAGAAATCAAGAATGTCTTCACGTGGGCCTTGGTAGACGATTTGACCTTCAGAGAGGAGTGTGATGTCGTCAAATAGCTCAAATGTTTCGGGTGCGGGTTGAAGAAGGGAAATGATCATGGTTACATCCATTATGTGAACCAGTTGTTTCATGTATTTGACGATTTGAAAAGTTGTTGAACTGTCTAAACCAGTTGAAATTTCGTCCATGAAGAAAACCTTTGCAGGCCCAACCAACATCTCTCCTGAAATTAGAAAAAGAAAAAAAAATATTGTTTGAAGTTATCAACTCGTTTGAAAGCTTAGAGTGTAGAAATAGTTGTTTTTTTTTTTAACGGCAAATCTAACCACTTGTAATTTCAATCTATGTCCCCAACGAGAATTGAATAGTTGGTTTTGGTTGTAAAAAAATAGGCGAGTTAGATTTTGGAAATTGTGTATATATGAATTATGAGAGTCCAAAGTTGTCTTATAGTTGGTGTCTTGTGCCTAAACAATGGGCCCAAGCATATAGAGACACGCGAACATGAAATAATACCGGTAGTGACACGTTTTTTCTGTCCACCGGAGATTCCTCTTCTCATCTCATCACCTACCATGGTATCAGCACAAATATCTAATCCAAGAATCTGTATGCATTTTGTTCAAATCAACTAATGTTGCCATTAAACTAACTAGAATTTTCAACAATAAACAGAGAGTTTGAGATAAACCTTTAAAACATAATCTGTGGCCAAACTAGATTCTTGACCAGATACTGCAGTCGCTTTCATGAAAGTGTCGATTTCCGGGTCTGGTTTAATCCCTTCATCTTTCTCACGTCGTGAAAGTTCTTCCAGGAGGTCGTACCTGGTTCCTACACCAAGACACCGCCCAGCAAAATCAAACGTCTCCCTAACTGTCATCTCACCATGATGGACGTCATGTTGGCTAATATATGCACAAGTCCTCTGAGGAATAAACTCCGACATCCGGTGGCCACAGTAAGTAACTTCTCCGGCGACTCTGAGATCTGAATCCAGTACTCCGGCAAGTGCCCTCAGCAATGTCGTCTTTCCAGAACTAGGAGGTCCAAGAAGTAACGTCATCCTGAAAATGAAAATTCAGTAAAATTAAAATAAAAAATTAATCGCTTCCCGATGTTTAAAATTGGCGCCAAACGTACCTCGATGGCCTCACAATCCCACTCACATCACATAAGATTTTGATCATTTTTTTCTTCGATGGAACAAGCTTAAAGAATCGAAGAAGTCCCTATCCGTAACAAATAAAAGTTTAGAAAGTATCGATTTTTATGAAGTACTAAAAATCAGCATACTAACCTCCATGGTATTGATGGTGGCGTTTAGTAAAGTAGGAAGAGCTCTGGACCCGACATGAATGTCTCCTTCGATCGACAAGTTCTTGTAGCGTACTTGGATCTTTGGAATATCAATCCCGACCCTGTTTAAAATATAGTAATATTACTATTTATTAATTAAATTTAAAATTTAATATAACTCACTTATACAGGTTTTAATTTCACCTATCGGTTCTGGCTCGAACTCTATGTAGAAACTTTTCGTTATCTTCTTCTACTACTTTGAGTATGCTCTCCATAAGTAGTTTCTTATCTTGAGGTCCAAGAGTTGTGATATCGATTTCTTGATGAACAATTTGTCCATTATGAAGAACTTGCTTCAAGAATCCTTTCTTTAATCTGTCGTATGTAGGGAGCCTCTCGATTGCAGCCCATTTGAGTTCTTCTTCATCGTCGTGTTCGTGGCGCCCACTTGTGGCAAAAGCATGATCACCACCTCCTGGTGCCGCCGAGAAAGCCTCCCTGATACTAGCGGAAGCCCAGCTCCTCCTACCGGAAGATGAAAAACTCATTGACCTCGCCAGATCATCTCCGGCGAGCGCTGCCGCCTGCATCTTCACCAATCAAACTGCAGAAATTGAGTTTTATTATTATGAGATAATTAAGTGATTTAAATGGTTTTGGAGATATCTATAATCTAGTTAGTGGTGGGTGTGGAAGAGAGATCTGATTTACTATTCGTCGAATGCAATGACGAAAAGGGTCAGAATTTAATGTTTATAAAAGCTGGGTTTGACTTTGACGACAATCATGGATATCTGGATAATAGCTTGCGACTTTTTGTGATTTTCTGCAATTTGCTTTTCATGACTATGGATACCTCTCTTTACATCATAGGCGTCGTCATAAATATTTAAGTGTATCATACTACGTAGTACGTGGTGAGGTTTAAGTGATACTACACGGTTCCCACACCCCACCCCCACCCTCATTAAATCACCAACGACTTCCCCTCATAGGCTCATCTGTCGACCTCTGTGGGGTCCGCAATCCAACGTAACACCAATAATCATCCTTTCAACCCATCTCAAAACCAAATCTTGTATCATCGACCATCGACTTTACTATCGTCGTCCACAGTACACCGTGATAACATTCCTTGTGCGTGTTTAATCCCCATCCCAACGCAACCAAAAACGTAGCAGAGAAATTCCACTACCTGTACAATGGAGAGAGAGAGATAGATTAATTTGAGATCTTGATATCATCAGATGATCGACGACTTATTCGATCAGTTTGCAGAGCATCTTGGTTTTCCAAGATTTAGAGAGAGAGAGAAAGAGGACGGTGTGGTAACTAAGTGGGTAGGCTTTGGTAAATGAGTTTTTGTTAAATATTGGAGTACTTATTTATTTTATAAAATTAAATACATCAAATATTATAAACATTTCGTATGTTTATGGTATATTGGTATAATGAGATAGGCAATTTTTACGCAAATATGTGAGCAGGTGAAAATGTTTTTCTTTACGTAAATCATATAATCATATAAAGAACTATAAAAATACAAACTTCTATTCTAAATGATAGAATTAATATTATATTGATCGGGTAAAATAAAAAGTGATATTAAATTTTTATGGATAACTTTAATTTATATGAGGTTCGTTTATATTAAATAAATTACTATGCATTATATTTATGGGAAATTGAATAATCTAACCATTATAAATGAAGTAGTTGAAAATTAAAAATAATCATTTTTTTTTACTTTTCCAAAAATGATCCTCCATTTCGGAATACCACATTTCGGAGTATTTATGATTATTTTGGAGTTGGTGATGATTGATAGAAGTCTTGTCCAAAAATTGACACCCATATGTTCTGGACTAAAAAATTGTATTCCGAAGAATATGTTCATGTACAGACTTTCCGATGATATGTTTCAGACCATTAATATAAAGGGTATTTGTATTTTCATTTTTGGTGCATATACTAATAAAGCTTTTGGATACTAAAAAATGAGTTTGTATAAGGAATTTTTTAAAGTACTTGTTTCTAGTGGATGACAATGGGAACGAACTATGCAGTATATTGCTCCAGACTACACATGCTTTGGTGTCGCATTAAGCACTTATATCAAATTTTATGGGTTACTTACGTTGGTTGCTTTGAAGTCCAGGTTACACACTAATCAAATACTACCATGTCACATGTTTTGGTGTAGATATAACCAGCGATATCAACTTTTGTGGGTTAATTACGTTGGTTGCTTCGAATTCCCCAAACTACACATGTTGTGGTGTAGATATAAGCAGTGATATCAATTTTTATGGGTTAATTATGTTGGTTGTTTCGAAGTCCATGTTACACACTAATCAAATACCCCCAAACATATTTTCTTAGTTTTGTTACTAGTATGCCTCCAAACATAGCGCAATTGTTTGTTGCTAATTATCTTATGGAAAATGGTATTAATCAATTTCCAAGGGAAAATCATTCTGTTGGCAATGGTTCTTTCAGTGCTAGGAGTAATCAAATTTGTAATTTATTGTCTATGTTCTTACAACGGGCTTGTAGAAAGGGTGATTTTAGGTATAACGATAAGGTTGTTGTTGATGTTGTTCTAGCATTTAATGTTGAATCTGAAAATGATCAGGCAAAACTAATGTTGTTGGTTGATGATGGTTATATAATTCCAAATGGAGATCAAGTGGAATAGTTCTAGAGCTTCACTGAATTTGTTGGTGATGAGATTGAATCTGAAGATAAGGAAACTAAGCCCCAACAAGCTCAAAAAGGCTGAGAGTAAAAGATTCTTTATTATTTTCCAGATTCTGAAGAAAAAAAACCACACATTGAGGGATGCATGAACCTTACCATTACCCGAATTATCATATTAAAAACATAAAGGTGTTGCAGTCTACAATTATTCTTTATATGTGAAGTGGTTTCCACTGTTCAAAAGTAAAGAATAGCTTAAGTTCAACTTGGGATTCAAATATGTTATTGGGGGCTTTCAAATAAGAGTGTGCAAATCTACAACATGACAAATTGGAAGCTATTTGCTTAGCGAAAAATTATAAATGGTGGTTAAGGCTACAAAAGATAAAGACATTAATTCATTTGAAGTTACTAAACTATCGGAAAGTGAAGAGCCCGAGATGATTGCAGAGCACACACCACTTCCTTCTGCATTTTGTGATTTACTCTGATATCGATACATTAGTTTTATTTGGATTTTTATGATGATGTTTTTGGGATATTAGTTTTATTAATTTAAAAATAAATGTAACATCCGTAAAATTCGAGCCAATTTAAAACTTTTTAAATCATTTAAAATCATTCAGTTATTACAATTTGTTTTCAAAATAGTTTAAACATCAGAGTTCCCAAAAATCATAATCATCAATCGAGGAAGTGTACGGTCACGCCTTCGCCTTCCCGCGGTCATCCGCTGAACTTGAAACAATAAACTGAAACTATAAGCCCGAAAGCTTAGTGAGTTACCCCCAAAATACCTATACACAACAATATGCATACAATAACAAACATCATACTATGGGTCCAATCATCCATCGGGATGGAATACCCCAGGCCCTCAACCATCAGGTTGGAATGCCCACATACTACAAGTCCAATCATCCTCGGGATGGGATACTCAGCCCGCAACCATCGGGTTGGAATGCCCACACACAAAACATATATAACAGATACTATGGGTCCAATCATCCATTGGGATGGAATACCCCAGGCCCTCAACCATCGGGTTGGAATGCCAATATATTATGGGTCCAATCAACCATCAGGTTGGAATACCCCAGGCCCTCAACCATCGGGTTGGAATGCCAACATACTATGGTCCAATCAACCATCGGGTTGGAATACCCCAGGCCCTCAACCACCGGGTTGGAATGCCAACATAACCAATCAAACATGTGCACATATATCAGATAATCATATAACAGTCTATAAAGACAACATACTAGGGTCCTATCATCCTCGGGATGGAATACCCCCAACTACCAATCAATCATGTGCACATATAACATGTAATCTCCTACCAACATACAGACAGTCAGGCCAAACTATAGGTCACTAAGCATAACCATATCCGATCTACAAGGATACCGATCTAACAGATCATACTAGCATATAACCATCCTATCTACCAGGATACCGATCTAACAGATCATATCAGCATATAACTATCCTACCTACCAGGATATCGATCTAACAAATCATACCAGCATATAACCATCATATCTACTAGGATACCGATCTAACAGATCATACCAGCATATAACCATCCTATCTACCAAGATACCAATCTAACATATCATACAAACATATAACCATCATATCTACCAGGATACCAATCTAACAAATCACAACAGCATATAACCATCCTGTCTACCAGGATACCAATCTAACAGATCATACCAACATATAACCATCATATCTACCAGAATACCGATCTAACAGATCACAATAGTAACAAACCCAAATAACAAATCACAAATCAAAGGGCCGGCCTTGGTGCCTTAGACCCTTGAGTACGGTGAGGATACCTCACCTCGAAATGTCGATGTGACTGAAGAACCGAGCTCCCGAACCGCTATCTCACCAAAAATCCCGAACTATCACATAATAAATACCAAGTCATTACACAACATAACAATCTTGACTAATGGGGGTCCATACAATCCATCATGTCCATTTTCTTTGTTGGGCCAAGGCCCAATGCCAATTCCATAACCTTAAAAGCCCTTATGCAAAGCCCATTATTGGCCCAATTTATCAAATTGGGCCCAACTCCCTAATTGGGCCTAAATCCAAGATCCATTATCAAAACTTGGCCCAAAACATAATATTCATAAAGTCCAGCAAAGGCCCAAATCCAACTAGTCCATACACGACCCAAAACCCGAAGCCCAAATGTCAAAGGCCCAACAGAGGACGTACGCGGGGAGTACTCCTCTGGTACGCGGGGCGTACTCGTCCTGATGTTGACCACCATCGGGGTGGTTGACCCAGTACGCTGGGCGTACTGGATTTACGGTGGGCGTACGCGGGGTTTCACCAAAACCCTAATAAGTGCTTAATGGCTTAAGCACTTAAGCCCAAACTCCAGATCCATCGACCAAATGTGCCATAGGACTATAAAGTCTCAAACTTTATCACTTTGGGCGTCCAGAAAGTTCTTAACACATGGTCTTAATCCATTAAGACCTTCCTAGTTCATGCATGAGACAAATCTAGCTATTGGGCACCATTTTTATCACTTAGGACCTCTTCTAAGGTCTGAAAGGACAACTCATTTCGTCCAAATCATGAAATGCACCATTTTGGGACTTTTGGGACAAGAATGCTTCCATAAAGCTAAAATGACTAGATCTATCTCATACAAGTATAAAGTTTCAAGCTTTTTACCTTCTGGAGCTTCTAGGGCACAAACCAACTTCAGATCTACAAGCTTGATCTTCTTCTCCAACTCCTTGATACAATACCTTCTTCTGAAAACACTCAAAAAGCTCAAACACTCAAGGAAATGGCTAGGGTCTGGGGAAAACGACTCTAAACAGTGGAGGATCGGGTAAGGTAGGGTCAAGTGCTCATAATGTTGCTTATATAGTCCCCAAACCCTAAATATTTGGGTTTCCTTCTGCCATGAGTACGCTCAGCGTACCCTTATGTACGTGCAGCGTACTCCTCCTGATCCAATATTGCAATTTAGCCCTTAGACTTTCATGGCTTCACCCTTAAATCCCCAGGGACCATAAATGACAAATCTTGGGATGTTACGATTCTCCCCCACTTAAACTAGGCTTCGTCCTCGAAGCCTGCTACCACGAACCATTCACGATAATGCTCCCGCATCTTGGACTCTGGCTCCCAATTCTACTCGGATCCTTTCCGATGCTGCCACTGGTTTCCCTACATAGTTCAAGTGCTCTCCAACATGAACATCACACAGCGATACAACCGCCTACTCATCCAATATGCGCCTTTGCAGCTGCCAAACGTGAAAAGCAATGTGAATCCAACCGAACCTTTTCAAAAGGTCTAATCTACATGCTACTTTGCCAACCTGACAAAATCCTAATGATCCAAAGTATCGGAAACCCAACTTTCCCTCTTCCTGAAGCAAACCCCTTTTGTGCTGATAGGATAATACGTCCTTCGGCTCCCAAAATATCATACAAAATCAACCCACTAATAACACGAACACTCATGCCTGGCCCACTCAGCCTCGGGCTGGAATACCAGGCATGCCTACGATGGGTCCATTCATCCCTAGGATGGAATACCCTTGTATCCCCACACATGTTTGGCCCAATCAACCCTCGGGTTGGAATACCAAACATATCAGGTCCAATTGATCATAGGGTCCGGCCATCCTCAGGATGGAATACCCTAGATTGGAATACCTCTATGAACATAACTCGGTTCTACTCATCACTTGAGATCCAAGGATCTATCCTTGCGTCTCATCCACCATCCTCTAATTCGTCACAACCGAGTGCAACTTCCCTCGAATCTCAACAATACATCCAATCCGAACGCGTTTCTACCAGAGACATAACCAACACAATCTCTATGCCCACAGCCTATGACTGGAATACCCTTACATGGTCCTCAGCATAGGTCTGGATTGCCTCTGAGCCCACAACATGATTCTGGTATGCCCTCTCCAGACCTCATCTCATGACTGGAATGCTCTCGATAATTCTATCGACACCGATGTCGTCACTTCAGATGTCCAGCACTCCATCCTAGAGGTACTCACCTCCTCCAATACCCAAGAAAGCCTAATCAATGTCCTTTACAACTCCAACAAGTGTCACAGAGCTAAAACCTCACCCTACACTATCCACTTGCAGAACAAGTTGCTACCCCATAACACAAATATACTCAGAACCTGATCATATAACTAACAAAACCCATACAAAGTCTTCAGCATACTCCATCAGCATGTTCAATACTTGGGGACAGGCCTACTGATTGCTATAGCATAGCTGCATACTCAATACCCGCACATAGATCTACAAACACATATAGAGTCTTCAGCATGACTGGGCCGCCTCACCAGGCCTTCAGTCTGTCCGGACCGCTCTAAACTGTTGAGCATCTCCCTGGACCACCCCTCCTGGTGATCCTTCCCATGCAGACTGTTCTCACCCACTTGGGGTTCATAACTCCTGATCCATTCTATAGACTCTAACCCCGGTCTAACCCTAGGCCTCATGTCGATCGTCTACCCTCTCGGAATTCCGTGGTCTATACCCTGACCCACGTGTCTATCACATACGCTAAATAACCCGCACACCCGTGTTGAAAGTACAGTTGAGCCTTGGCAGCCAACCAAACCCCCAATCTATCAATCCAAAAACCCTCAGAGTCGAGCACACCCTCGACCGAATACTCGAACTAAACTCAATTCATGACAAGAATTCTAACCTGATTCCCCAACTTCTGCTATCATGCACCAAGAAGACGTGATACACATGCTGGGGAGTTTTACCGAACTCCCAACTCACACAACCCTCAAACCAAACAGCCACTTGGGTTGTCTTCCTTTCTGACCACGATGCGAAACTTAACCCATTTTCAACACCGCTCCTGCTTCTATATCTCGGGACGATTCTCCCCTACTTAGATTCGACTAAGTCTTCACAATACATGAAAATTGGAGCACTCCCAATCTTTCTCACTTCCCAACGATCGATCCGATGACAATCAACTTTTTACAGTTAGCGCTCCATTACTAGCCAATCCCAATTGATCACACACTTCTAAGAACCAGATGAACACTTCCTGAATCCCAGAGAAACCGACAATCACAAATGCTTGAATGATTCCTCACTCAAATCTTGAGGACCAAAAGACAGATACTCCAACTAATACCTCAGCAACGGGTCACTTTCCTTTTGCTCCTTCATTCGCCAATGAATAATGGTTACTAAAACCACTGATTCTTGACAATGCTGAAAAACCATCCTGTGGAACCCTGTCCGTAGACCTCTCATACAATACCCCTTTTTCCAAAGGTGCTCCAATCAATTCTCCCGCCTCGGGCTCTATAAATCATTTCATTCAGGGTTTGCACCCTGACTCACTCACCCACTCAAACGTCCACAGCTGAACTGCAATAGCTGAAACAACCTCTGCCCTAAACCAGGCTGCTAACTACTCCAAAGACATAGTCTACGATCCCAAAAGTGCAATAGGCCGCACAATCAATCCTTACCGCCTGATACAAGAGATCCAAGGCAAACCGAACCTCACCAAATACTTATGCCACATCGAACCACCTGCGCTCACCGACGCTGAAATAATGTCACCAATCCCTGCAACCAACTGACCCCGAGCTGGAATACAACCTGATCCTGGGGCACAAGCATGCTCACTCCTTCGAGCTCGAAAAACTGAAAGGGCACAATCCTTGCCCTCCAAAACGACAGTCCAAACCATCAGTTAACCATTCCACTTCCAGCTGCAAAACCCCAGCTGAACATAATCATCACTCCTCTTCGGAGTCCCTACGACTCACATTTTGGCCTCGAGCAAACTCCCGAGCCTCAAATCTAGAAACTCATGTGCCAACCCCTTCCGCTCAACCCGTGGAATGCAACGACTACAGAATATCTCCCTGATCTCAAGTAACTGCAGTCCTCTGCTCATCAGAATATGTTCTAGAAACAAGTCCGGATACTAGAAGGCTCGACCAGCGCCTCCTCCTGCCGTCGTTACAGCTGCTATAGCTGTCGCGGCAACCGTCTCGGCAATGGTTGCATAGCGCTCGTCGAAATACTCAACTATGGCAGTCTTAATAGACCCAAACATCTCCGGAAACTGACCCCGGACAATCTTGACCACCTCCTCCTGGAGGATCTCACTGACACGGTCCTCTGACAATGCTGGCCTATCCTGGATGCCAGCTCCCGATCCTAACCTGGATCCGGTCTCAAGACGTCTCGTAACCACCATTTTGGTAAGACACCAGAAAGATCTTGGATACTCCATATAATGACAGGGGACCAACTCCCAACCTAACCCTAGGGGTTGTGACTTCCTTGCTACGTGTATGGGTCCTGTGCTTTCAGTAGTACGGGCCCATACTACCTTCCATACCTATCCATATTTGTCTCAAGTATCATCACAACGCCCTAACACTATACATAAACATAGCGAGCGCTCAATCCTCGCTCCTAGAGGAATGCTAAATATCTTGAAACTGGCATCTCGGCCTCACACAACCCACCCATCCATGAAACTTCCACCAACCCTGCAGCACTAATGTATGCTAGCCATACATAATGTTGGGCCCTATAGACATTCGAATATCTGATCCTACCCTAAGCCCCTAATCAACAAGAACATAACATAAGGCCAAAACAAACATTCTCAGGGTATAAGATCTTAATTATGTACAACCGTGATGCATACACCAAACAACTACAGTAATGATGTCAATTTCAGGCAATTCTATCATGCAATTCCTGAAGATCCCTAGCCTAGTAATAGCATGTTGTTCTAACATATCACATAATCAAATAACTGCATGGTATTTTGGGGTCGACTTACTAGTTCCCCCTGATCGTACACTTCGCATCCTCTTTTACTTATGTTGAAAACCATTTAAAAATAATTTTGAAAATCGTTTTCCTAGTTTGAGACTGGATTCATATGAGTGTTCCTCCAATTCACTCAAACCAAGGCTCTGATACCAACCTGTAACATCCGTAAAATTCGAGCCAATTTAAAACTTTTCAAACCATTTAAAACCATTCAGTTATTACAATTCGTTTTCAAAATAGTTTAAACATCAGAGTTCCCAGAAATCATAATCATCAATCGAGGAAGTGTACGGTCACGCCTTCGCCTTCCCACGATCATCCGCTAAACCTGAAACAATAAACTAAAACTGTAAGCCCGAAAGCTTAGTGAGTTACCCCCAAAATACCCATACACAACAATACGCATACAATAACAAACAACATACTATGGGTCCAATCATCCATCGGGATGGAATACCCCAGGCCCTCAACCATCAGGTTGGAATGCCCACATACTACGAGTCCAATCATCCTCAGGATGGATTACTCTCGGCCCACAATCATCGGGTTGGAATGCCCACACACAAAACATATATAACAGATACTATGGGTCCAATCATCCATCGGGATGGAATACGCCAGGCCCTCAACCATCGGGTTGGAATGCCAATATACTATGGGTCCAATCAACTATCGGGTTGGAATACTCCAGGTCCTCAACCATCGGGTTGGAATGCCAACATACTATGGGTCCAATCAACCATCGGGTTGGAATGCCAACATAACCAATCAAACATGTGCACCTATATCGGATAATCATATAACAGTCTATAAAGACAACATACTAGGGTCCTATCATCCTCGGGATGGAATACCCCCAACTACCAATCAATCATGTGCACATATAACAGGTAATCTCCTACCAGCATACAGACAGTTAGGCCAAACTATAGGTCACTAAGCATAACCATATCCAATCTACCAGGATACCGATCTAACAGATCATACTAGCATATAACTGTCCTATCTACCAGGATACCGATCTTACAGATCATACCAGCATATAACCATCCTACCTACCAGGATACTGATCTAACAGATCATACCAGCATATAACCATCATATCTACCAGGATACCGATCTAACAGATCATACCAGTATATAACAATCCTATCTACCAGGATACCAATCTAACATATCATACCAACATATAACCATAATATCTACCAGGATACCGATCTAACAGATCACAACAGCATATAACCATCCTATCTACCAGGATACCAATCTAATAGATCATACCAAAATATAACCATCATATCTACCAGGATACCGATCTAACAGATCACAACAGTACCAAGCCCAAATAACAAATCAAAAATCAAAGGGCCGACCTTGGTGCCTTAGACCCTTGAGTACGGTGAGGATAACTCACCTCGAAATGCCGATCTGATTGAAGAACCGAGCTCCCGAACCGCTATCTCACCAAAAATCCCGAACTATCACATAATAAATACCAAGTCATTACACAACATAACAATCTTGACTAAAGGGTGTCCACACAATCCATCATGTCCATTTTCTTTGTTGGGCCAAGGCCCAATGCCAATTCCATAACCTTAAAAGCCCTTATGCAAAGCCCATTATTGGCCCAATTTATCAAATTAGGCCCAACTCCTTAATTGGGCCTAAATCCAAGATCCATTATCAAAACTTGGCCCAAAACATAATATTCATAAAGTCCAGCAAAGGCCCAAATCCAACTAGTCCATACACGGCCCAAAACCCGAAGCCCAAATGCCAAAGGCCCAACAGAGGACGTATGTGGGGGCGTACTCCTCTGGTACGCGGGGCGTACTCGTCCTGATGTTGACCACCATCGGGGTGGTTGAGCCAGTATGTTGGGCGTACTAGATTTACATTGGGCGTACGCGGGGTTTCACCAAAACCTTAATAAGTGCTTAATGGCTTAAGCACTTAAGTCAAAACTCCAGATCCATCGACCAAATTTGCCATAGGACTATAAAGTCTCGAACTTTATCACTTTGGACGTCCAGAAAGTTCTTAACACATGGTCTTAATCCGTTAAGACCTTCCTACTTCATGCATGAGACAAATCTAGCTATTGGGACACCATTTTTATCACTTAGGACCTCTTCTAAGGTCTGAAAGGACAACTCATTTCGTCCAAATCATGACATGCAACATTTGGGGACTTTTGGGACAAGAATGCTTCCATAAAGCTAAAATGACTAGATCTATCTCATACAAGTATAAAGTTCCAAGCTTTTTACCTTCTGGAGCTTCTAGGGCACAAACCAACTTCAGATCTATAAGCTTGATCTTCTTCTCCAACTCCTTGATACAACACCTTCTTCTTAAAACACTCAAGAACACTCAAAAAGCTCAAACACTCAAGGAAATGGCTAGGGTTTGGGGAAAACGACTCTAAACGGTGGAGGTTGGGGTAAGGGAGGGTCTAGTGCTCATAATGTTGCTTATATAGTCCCCAAACCCTAAATATTAGGGTTTCCTTCTGCCATGAGTACGCCCAGCGTACACAAGTGTACGCCCAGTGTACTAGGGCGTGCCTAGTACACTCAGCGTACCCTTATGTACGCGCAACGTACTCCTCCTGATCCAATAATGTCAAGTTAGCCCTTAGACTTTCATGGCTTCACCCTTAAATCCCCAGGGACCATAAATGAAAATTTTTGGGATGTTATAATAAAATTTTTGGGTCTTATTTTTGGGACGTTTCAGTAAGTGTTTTTGGGGAATATTGCATTCTATACACACTAGTTTTACGCAACGGAAAAAATAACCCTATGTGTACATTCATCCTATGGATCTAGGTTTCACTATTATAGCAACCTACTTTATGAAAACTGGAAAAATACTAACCTCTTGATCTTTTTGATTCATTGATTAAGATATTATCACAGCCACTTTCCAATGATGATAAGGACCCAAACTAGGAATCCCTCTAGTGGAATTACACATAAGACACCAACTATCAAATATGAACTCTAAGGGAGAGGAGGCTTGGAACAAAAATTCCAGTAACCCTAGAAGGGTTAGAATTTTTGTCCCATGAGAGGTAAGGGAAAAGTGGGAATAAAATGTAGGAGTTAGGAGCACCTAGGGATTGATCCTTAGCTCCCTATGTATAGGCTCCTACTGATAAGGCTTATCCTTATCCTTATCCTTTCAAGAATTCGTCACCTACCATATCATGGAGGGTTCTAGAATGTTTTAATTACCAATGAATTAATTAATATCCAACCCTTTTAAAACTATTTAATTCATTTCAAAATAAATTCCAATTAATTTATTAATTCATAATAAATTAACAACCTTATTTTTCTACTGATTCTTTATTGCTTAATTGGGTCATAAGGGTAACCTACAAGGACCTACTATTATTAGAAATATTATCAGTTAGCTAATAACCTTGGACACTCTTTCCATTAAGTATGAAGTTCCAAGATTGTTACTTTGTCTTCTAAATCTAGATTTGTGAGACTTTTGGTGTAAATTGGTCCCTTTTGGTGTTCTTGGAGTTTGGAGAACTCCATAACCTTATGTATGTCTTGTTTTGCTCCTGGACATATTTAGGAGTTAGAAAAATGGGAATGCATGCACTTTCTTTTGTCTCATACCTGAGTTATGGTCCTTATGGAGTTAGATTTAGAGTTTTGAAGTGTTTGAATCTTAGGAACGAGTAAAGTTGAAAACTTTATTCATTAAGACCTTTGTGAGATCTAGATCTAAACATTTGGACCCTTGGCTTAGAGGATTAAGACCTTAGATTAAATTTGGTTGAACAACGTTAACCACGACGCGGTTGTTAGGCAGTTGCAACACTAATCGTGATGGTCAGTCGTGACTGTTTTGGCATTTATTGATCGGTACGCGATTAAGGAATTAATCGCAACGCGGGGGTCGTTGTCCATTGACTTTTTGACCAATTTGACTTTAAGTCAAACTTGGAGGTTTTTAAGCTATAGAGTGGGGTTTAACCCCTATTATTATGTTCTGGTGGTTTGTGTAGCTGATTTTTGAGCATTCGTAAGTGTAGACTGTCAGCTTTTCATATTCTATCGTCGGAACATTCAGTCGCCAAAACACTTAATCACCAGAAGCTAAGTCGTTAGTGATTGTATTTTATTTTTCTTGTATTTTATTTTTCTAGGAATCAGGATGAGGGAAATGGATTTTATGTGGTATTTTCTTTTATCTTTTTTTATTGGTGTAATAAAAAGAAAATGATAAAATTAAATTAAAAGGGAAAATTGTCATTTTAAATATTTTCAAAAACTTTTGGACCAAAACCGCAACAAAATGAAAATTTTGAAACAGGGATGCTTGTTCAAAAAAAATTAGACCAAAACCGCAACACAAGAACTATCTTATTTAATAAGGTAAAATGACACTGTAGCACATGAAAGTTTTGGCACTTGTCTAATTTGGTCGCTAAAGTTTTTTTTGGGTATATTAGACCAATAAGCTCCATTTTTACCTTTTAATTACACCATTATCCCAAAAATTAGACGGTTTACCGGTTCCAATGCTTATGTGGCAGGGTGATGTGTCCAATAAGCTTACGTGGGATACTGATCTGTCGAAGAAACTGACTCATCCAACAGCCCTTATTAATTGAAACCCTGAATCGGACCATTATTCAAATGTTACTTACCCTTTTGTGAAAAGTGAATTCCTTTCCATCGACTCTTGCCATCCTCAAGAACAATGTCTTCCAGCTCGTCCACTTCAAGGAATCAGCTACAAGTGACTCGTGTTCAAGTGCGAGAAGGGGAAAGCTTTGCGATTGCCACGTTCCAGCTAAAGAACGAACGTGTTGGAAGATAACAAACCCTGGGAGGCGTTTCTGGAATTGTCAAAACAATTTGGTAGGTCCCATAATCCTGATCATGCTACCTTCGTATTTTAGGGTTTGACTGTGGTGTTTCTTCGTGTAAAGCCGATCATGATAGATTTGTATTTTGAAAAAAAAAACTAATTTTATTTCCTTCTTGAGGAATCTTTGTGACAGTGAATCAAACCCATTTCGTTAGCACATTAAAGGCAGCTGATTTCCTTAATTTTTATTTACTATCTAAATCAAAGCATTTTCATTTTTTTATGGATTGGCTATTTACAGACTAGGTGTAACATCCCAAAAATTATGACCAATAATTTTCATTTTTAAATATAATAATTATAAAACCATTTGTTTGAAAACAACCATAGCATCAAATCATATCAAAACCATAGTATCAGTGGTCAAATCATATCATGATAAAACACTGTCAGAGTACAAATCCCAGAAATCTCATATGCGGAAAATCGTGTGTGTGATGTGCTGCTACCGTGCCGACTCCTTTCCCTTCGAAGAGGAAGTACCTGAAACCAAAACTGAAAATCGTAAGCACAAAGCTTAGTGAGTTCCCCCATCATACCACATACCATAAACACATAATGCCCATCCCTCGGTATCTTTCAACCGGTATCTGACTGGCATAACTGGAAGCTGGACTTCCCTTCGGTATCTTTCAACCGGTAATCAGGAGCTGACCTCCCCTTCGGTATCTTTCAACCGGTAACTGGGAGCTGACCTCCCCTTCGGTATCTTTCAACCGGTAACCGGGGACTATTCCACCCCCTACCACTACCACATAATAACATAATCATGAACCTACTGCTAGGCATGCATGGGTACTGTCTACCCATTCGGTATCTTTCAACCGGTAACCAGGGACTATTTCACCCCTACTACTACTAACACATATATCATAGCATCCTAGCACATAAGGCGTAACAAATAGTGACATACCAGACAATTATCAAAAAGACAATCATCTAATCAAACAACTCCTACTAGTGGGTCGGCATTGTGGCCTTAGACCCACTTTCTATTGGAAGGTAACTCACCTCAATGTCGTGCAGCAAATGAATTGTCCTCGGTGCTGGGATCAACCCTCCTAAAACTCCTACACATAACAGTCTCCCTCAGTTACTCTTTCATATTCATAACCCCTTTAAGGGTCAATCTTGGATAATGGCCAAGTCAAAGTCAAAGTCAAAGTCAATGTTCTGGTCAAAGTCAACATCCTGGTTGACTCAACTCTTCGTCGAGTTCCATAATTCAGAGAATCTCGAATTCGCAATCTGACTCGTCGAGTTACCCTCTAACTCGCCGAGTTTCTCCTTATGACAGAATTGGGACTTTCCATTTGAACTCGTCGAGTCCTTCCTTGGACTCGTCGAGTTCTCCTTCATACAGTCGGGACATTTACTTACTGAGTCGGCGATTTCATCCTTGGACTCGTCGAGTTCTTGACCTTTAGATCCAAAACACGTTTAATTGGTTGAGTCATCTTCTAGACTCAACAAGTTGCTAAGTAACAGATAATGTTGGGGGAACCACAACCCGACTCACCGAGTCCTAAGGAAGACTCGTCGAGTCCCCCGTGATCCAAAACTATACAGTCGATTTCAGTCTGGCTTAACGCATCCAAAACATAGATCTGGCCTCCTAGGGTCGATATAACACGTAAAGTTACAAACTTTACGCTCATGCATGGGCTATTTAGCTCAAAAAGCCCTAAAAAGTGGTTCATAGGATGCATGGGACTCCCATGGCCATAAAGTTGGCACCTTTATGCCATGGAGTCCCTCAAGGACCCTGGATCTTAAGTCACAACCCCAAAACATGCTTGCATCCATGATTGGTTCCAAAAATGGCTCCTTCAAGCCCTAAACTACTCCAAGAAGAGATCTAATAGATGAATGGTCAAGGTATAAACTTTATACCTCAAATAAGCTGGAAATGGAACACAACCTCTGGATCTACTTGCTTCCTCTTGAACTCCCAAGCTTCTTCTTCCTTTTCAAGCTTCAAAACCACCAAGAACACACAAAAATGGCTCAAGACCACTCAAAATGGGTTAGGGTTTCGAATTAGGGTTTTCTGGACTAAGGGAGGCGACGAGGGAGGCCACAATGGGGGTGTTACTGTGTTTAAATAGGGTGCAAACCCTGAAAATTAGGGTTTCACTCTAGCATACCTACTCGTCGAGTCGAGGCTCCTCGACTCGTCGAGTAGACTTCAAGTCCCGCGTCCAACATATCCAATTCCTACTCGACGAGTTTGGGGCCTCCAACTCGTCGAGTCCCTTAGCAAATATGAATAATTCTTATTTAAATTCATATCAGGAACTGGGCGTTACAAATCTCCCCCACTTATTTTAGACTTCGTCCTCGAAGTCTGCTGCTGCATCCGGAAAAAACTCGGGGTAGTGCTCCTTCATCTCGTCCTCTGGCTCCCAAGTCCCTTCTGAGCCCTTGCGGTGCTACCATTGCACCTTCACCAACTCGACCTTCTTGTTCCTCAGATCCTTCGTCTTCCTGTTGAGGATGGCTACTGGTCGCTCGATGTAGTTCAGGCAGTCATCAACCTGGATATCCTCTAGAGGCACCACCGTAGAGTCGTCTACGAAGCACTTCCGCAGCTGGGAGACATGAAAGGTATTGTGGATCTGACTAAGCTCGGCTAGCAGATCCAGCCTATACGCCACCTTTCCCACCCGGGCTGCAACCCTGAAAGGACCAATGTATCTGGGGCCCAACTTTCCCTGCTTCCTAAACTGGATGACACCTTTCCAAGGTGATACCTTTAGAAGAACCCTATCTCCCACCTGAAACTCCAGGTCCGATCGGCGCTTGTCGGCGTAGCGCTTCTGCCGACTCTAAGCAGTCTGAAGCCTGCTCTGGACCTGTTGGATCCTCTCTATCGTCTTGAGTACCACCTTGATACTCCCCATGACCCTATGTCCAACCTCACCCCAATATATCGGGGTTCTGCACTTCCTCCCGTATAACATCTCGAAGGAAGGACGGTCGATACTCGCGTGGTAGCTATTATTGTAGGAAAACTCTGCCGAGGGAAGGTAGGTATCCCAGCTACCACCAAAGTCTAATACGCATGCTCGCAGCATTTCCTCCAAGTTGTGGATGGTCCTCTCACTTTGACCATCCGTCTGAGGGTGGAAAGTCGTGCTAAAATGAAGACGAGTACCCAACTCGTCATGGAATTTCTTCCAAAATATGGAAGTAAATCGCACGTCACGGTCAGAGATCACGGAAACTGGCACTCCGTGTCAAGCTACTACCTCTCTGATGTAGATATCGGCCAGCTTCTCGGCCGAGATGCTCTCCTGGATCGGTATGAAGTGATCACTCTTGGTCAACCGATCCACGATGACCCAAATCGAATCCACCCCTCGTGCGGTCCTAGGAAGCTTTGTAATGAAATTCATAGTAATATCTTCCCACTTCCACATAGGGATATCTAACGGTTGTGTCTTGTCGTGAGGCCTCTGGTGCTCAGCCTTGACCTTCCTGCAGGTCAGGCATCTCTCGACGTACCAGGCTACATCCCGCTTCATGCAGGGCCACCAGTAGTCATGACGAAGATCTCTGTACATCTTCGTCGCCCCGGGATGAATAGAAAATATGAATTTGTGCACCTCCTCCATCAAAACCTAGTGCACACATCCATGATATGGAACCCACAATCTACGGTGTAGCGTCAACAACCCAAAGCTATCATAGTCGAAGGAGGAAACCTGACCCACAATACGCTCACTCTTCCGATGTTCCTCTTGCATAGCCTCCTGCCGGGCCTCTCAGATTTGCTCCAAAAGCGGAGTTACCACTGTCATCCGCAAGAAAATATCTCTGATCGGGGCTGCCTTGCGACTAAGAGCATCGACCACAACATTGGCCTTCCCCGGGTGGTAGAGGATCTCACAATCGTAATCATTCACCACATCTAGCCACCGACGCTGCCTCATGTTTAGATTCGGCTGATTCGTGAGGTACCTCAGACTCTTGTGATCCGTGTAAATAGTACAACGGACCCCATAGAGGTAATGTCGCCAAATCTTAAGGGCGAAAACAACCGCCCCCAACTCCAGATCGTGTGTCGGATAGTTCGCCTCGTGAGGCTTCAGCTGCCTCGAGGCGTAGGCGATGACGTGCCCTCTCTGCATCAATACTGCGCCCAATCCCGAAATGGACGCATCACAGTATACTACAAAATCCTCCACGCCCTCAGGCAGCGCTAAGATCGGCGCCTCGCACAACCTCTGCCTCAAAGTCTCAAACGCTACCTGTTGCTCAGGCCCTCAGCAAAATACAACGGCCTTCTTCGTCAGCCGGGTCAAGGGTACTGCTATCTTGGAGAAGTCCTGAATGAATCTCAGGTAATAGCCAGCTAACCCTAGGAAACTGATATGTACATAATTAGTTACATATTTTGTCTAAACTTTTAATACTTTTTGGCTAATTTGTCCTAATTAATGAACAAAAGGTACTTAATTGTGTTTAAATTGCATTTGCAGCATAAAAGACATGCTCGAGTTAAAAAGGAAGCGCGGTTAGCAAACGGAAGCTCGGGGAACAAAGAAAGAAGAAAATGAAGCCAAAAGAATGAAGAACTCAGCGAGTTGGCCATCTACTCGCCAAGTGGGCACGAAACTTCGCGAACCATCGGGTGCCTTACTGCGCACGGATTTTAAGTGAGGGACTCGGCGAGTCGGTCTATGGAATCGACGAGTTGCCCCTGTTTTCAGAAATCTATATAAAGGGCACAAACTCACGAGACAAGAACTTCTCTCTAGATACCTTGGCGACTCAGCTGCGATTGAAAGGTTTTAGAAGCTCTGGAGTTCGAAGATTTCACCCTAGAGTTCAATTCGAAAGTGATTAAAGGCAACATATCTCTTTTTCTTCTTAATCTATTGAACAAGACCATGTTTTTATTCTTAGATTTCGTTTTTGAGTTATTGTTTGCTGCAATTATGAGCTAAAACTCATAACTTTTGTTTAGGGTAGATGAACTTACTAATATAGTTTGATTTTATGGTGTGGATTATTAGTTTTGGTGAAAATTTGTTTTGTTAAGCTTGTGAATGATCCTTATGTGTTAACAACAACTATTTTCTGTTAATTATTGAGTGTATTAAGTTGCATGAACATCATCTTAATTGCTTGCTTCGTATGATTATGTGAAAACATCGTTATATGCCTAGCATTAGTGAATATAAACCTAGGATTAATAAGAAAATAGGTAAGTTAATGTGTGAGCTTGTATGATGAACAACCATAAAAGATGTTAATTGAATTAGTAATTTAATTGACTACAACTACAAGCCTTGCTTAACCTGAATCAAAATACTAGGAAATTCATTAGTTTAACCAATTGGCCACTGTTTAAATTAATTTGTTTTCTCAGGATTAGTAATAGTGAACACGAGCCTAATCACATTATTCAGTAGCCAATAACAAAATAATCCATTGCACTTGCCATAAAATCAACTATAGACACAAGTAAGTCGAACCTAAACAAAAGTCTCTTTTAATATTGAATCTAGTTATCTTCAATTTCATTAGCTGCTAGTTGTTAGTTTTTGTTTAAAGTATTAGTTAATTGTTAAGTTTCTAGTCTTGAAAAACTAGAGAAACCCCTTCTTTTTATTATTTCTTTTAATTAGGTAATTTTATTAATTAATTTAGTTGTTACCGTTCCTGTGTTCGATACCCTGCTTGCTTAAACTAAACTGCTATTGATAGGTACACTGCCTGCGTGTGTTTGTTTTATTTGAGTTTGTTAGGATTAAAACTAGTTCTCTTAACACACATTAGAAACTCCAAATCTCATATGGAGACTTCGGAACCTCCCATCTTATCACGGCCTCCACCTTGGTCGGGTCAACCAAAATCCCATCCTGGTTGACAAGGTGCCCCAGAAACTGCACCTCGCGCAACCAAACTCGCACTTGGAGAACTTAGCGTACAAGCTCTCCCTCCACAGGGCATCCAACACCTCCTGCAAGTGCTCCTCATGTTGCTCCTGCGTCTTGGAGTAAACCAAGATATCGTCAATGAAAACTATCACAGACCGATCCAGCATTGGTCTGTACACGCGGTTCATGAGGTCCATGAACGCGGCAGGAGCATTGGTGAGCCCGAAGGGCATCACCACGAACTCGTAGTGGCCATAGCTACTACAATCGAGTTCTCCTTCATACAGTCGGAACATTTACTCACTGAGTCGGCGATTTCATCCTTGAACTCGTCGAGTTCTTGACCTTTAGATCCAAAACACGTCTAACTGGCTGAGTCATCTTCTAGACTCAACAAGTTGCTAAGTAACAGATAATGTTGGGGGAACCACAACCCGACTCACCGAGTCCTAAGTAAGACTCGTCGAGTCCCCCGTGATGCATGTGCTATTTAGCTCAAAAAGCCCTAAAAAGTGGTTCATAGGATGCATGGGACTCCCATGGCCATAAAGTTGGCACCTTTATGCCATGGAGTCCCTCAAGGACCCTGGATCTTAAGTCACAACCCCAAAACATGCTTGCATCCATGATTGGTTCCAAAAATGGCTCCTTAAAGCCCTAAACTACTCCAAGAAGAGATCTAATAGATGAATGGTCAAGGTATAAACTTTATACCTCAAATGAGCTGGAAATGGAACACAACCTCTGGATCTACTTGCTTCCTCTTGAACTCCCAAGCTTCTTCTTCCTTTTCAAGCTTCAAAACCACCAAGAACACACAAAAATGGCTCAAGAACACTCAAAATGGGTTAGGGTTTCGAATTAGGGTTTTCTGGACTAAGGGAGGCGATGAGGGAGGACACAATGGGGGTGTTAAGGTGTTTAAATAGGGTGCAAACCCTGAAAATTAGGGTTTCACTCTGGCAGACATACTCGTCGAGTCGAGGCTCCTCGATTGGTGGAGTAGACTTCAAGTCCTGCGTCCAACATATCCACTTCCTACTCGACGATTTTGGGGCCTCCAATTCGTCGAGTCCCTTAGCAAATACGAATAATTATTATTTAAATACGTACCAGGAACTGGGCATTACACTAGGTTCAAGAAATGTAACTTCTTTGAATGGAAAGGCGATGAATAGGAAGAAAGGTACTACAAAAACCTTCTATATTTTTTGAAGCGGAAACTGGATACTAAAAAGGATCAGTCTGAGATGAACAATTTGAGGACACGGATTGCTGAAGTGGAGTTCCTGCTGTCATAAGAGAACTGTAAGGTGGAAAAGAGTGAGAAAGATGTTTCTGATTCAAGGAAGGCAATAGGCAGGTACAGGATGATAATTGCATTGTTGTTTGTTGGCTTGGTCTTTTCTGTTTTGAAGTTAAGGAGTGATTGTAGTTAGTTAGGGGTTGGTGTAAGCTTTTGTTTGCTTTTTTAAAGGCGGACTAGAAAACTCAGTAATGATTGGCATTTTGTATGTTTGGAAGCTGCTTTTAGTTAAAATTTGGGGGTGTTAACCTTGGTATGTTGATGTTGTAAGTGATGGGTTTTGTACAAACAATCCTATGTGTTCATGCAACCCTAGAATTGGATCTATGTTTTCACTATTAGATATATATAACATTATGAACACTTGAAGAACCCTAAAAGGCTTCTAGGAATTTTGAAATCCACAAGGAAAGATGAAATACATACCTCTTGTTGTTATATTGTAATAACAACTTAAATCTTGAATCTTCTTGTCTTTGAAAGCAAGTACCACAAGTGTAGTACCTCTAATGGCTCACAAACACCAAGAGCAAATGGAGAGGTAATAGAGAGAGAGAAGAAGTATAGAATTTCGTCTCTAGGACCCCTTGGGAAGGCATGGACGAATTCATGAGCCTTAGGGGTCTTTATATAGGTGTAGAGATTAGGGTTTCAGTCCTTATCCTTATCTAGTTGCTTGCCCACCAAGCAATCATAAGATAAGCCTTGAAATCCCTTATCCTTTATCCTTTGGACGATTTCAATGATCCTTATCTCCTTGAATTCGTTCAACCCATATTTAGGATAATCATTACCCTATTTTGTAACTATCACATAATTACAATTCAGCCCCTCTAGTTTAATTAATTACACTTGATCACAAAATTAATTCCTAATTAATTATTGACCAATATTAATTAAACAAATATGATTTCTCCTTTAATATATTATTCTTATAACATATTAATAAATCATAATAACCTCTTTCTCTATTATTTCTCCAGTCAAGTTGCTTTGGTGAAGGCAACCCAAAAGGACCATGCACAATCGGGTCAAGTACTTACCAAATATGGTTACAGGCTTAGACACTAATCCAACAGTCTCCCACTTGGATAAGTCTAGTAACCACAAATGTAAGTACAACTCGATTAGCAATCGTAGCTCTCAAAGACGCTGTCAAACTCTGATCTTATCAGTAACCTGTCCTTTAGATAAGGGATCATATATTCCTCCATTCTAGATATCGTATAGACACGAGACATGGATTGAAATCATTCTCTCAGTCTATGTGTTGTTTCTCGATTTCCGATTTACGAAGACTGACTAATTGAACAAATCAAATTAGCCCTAGCCCGGCCGAGCATTTACGTTTGTCATCACTAAATCATCGAGGGGCCCACAGATATCGCTTTTATCCCACTTTGGGTAAAAGGAACGGATAAACTTCGACTCAATGTTTGCTTGCACTCACTCACCAAATCACACACAACAATAAGTTTTATAACACCAAGTTACTGATGCGTTTACATATTATCAATGTGCAACCGATTTGCAAGATACAACTCACACATCTCGGTTTCAAGAATACAAGATATTATCATCTCACCAATCGCTCGTGATAAAATCCATGAAGCGATCCAAGTGAGCGTGGGTTTAATCCAATGCTCAAAATCATATTCATAAGCACTCATGAACGTTGCAGCAAACCTTTGCTATGTCTAATACACTTTAGACAATCTACAAACCAATTCATGACAGTCTTCATTCATACTTACTTCCAACATATGAACGACTGCGGACCGTTTGAATAATTCGATTATTCTTAATAAACTCAATTATTCTGGAAGTCAAAACATACAAAGAGAAACACAAGAATAATACTAATCCTATATGGTCTCAAACCTTTGAGTATAAATAAAACACCTTTTATTTATCACCATATCGATTACTCATTATCCATTGTTTAATGTTTCAGATAATCAACTTTATAACTCGAATCATAACCACAATTGTCCCATGCTCAAAGCATGCACACTTTGGTTTCCTATGGTCCATACTTTGTGAAATAGATTAATTGAAACTTTTTCAAATGCAACTCATTTCACAATCCCCAATGCTTATAATTAGTGTAAGAATACCAAATTCTTGCCACCTTTTAGAATATGTCAAATTCTAATATTTTATGCAATGATCCTCTTGTGAAGTCACGGCACCAAAAACACAAAGACTCGGCCAACGAAATCACAAGGTACTCTATCAAAATTGTTACAGAACAATTCTATAGATGTGATGTCTCTCACTCAAAGTACATTCCTTTTAACATCCTTTTGCATAAAATTTTCTAATCATGTAAATTCTTAATTTCCAACTCCCAATTATGGAAACATTTCCATATTTACCATATGATAACTCATTCTTAATAGAATCTTATCTATTCATAATAATGTCGATATGATCCATTCAATACCATACTTCCAACTACTCACAAGCGACTAATCCTCAGCGAACTTTTGGGTCGTCCTTTGATAGTTGTTTAATTATCTTAGTCAATACCAATTCTTGTCCTTTTCCCTTCTTAATGCGCTAGACATTTGGAAAATTTTAGAATGGTCAAATATTATAGCAATTGCAATCGATCATTTACCCGAAGCGTATGGGACACGATGCATAATGTCTTACAAAAAGATACGATACTCTATCAATCTTCTGCCATAATATTTTATGTGTCACGTTCTTACAATTCGAACTATGAAGAGGGATACCATAATCATAATCGAAGTTTAAGAAGACACTATGTATCCTTTGACTAAATTTATTAAAATTTCTCAATCTAAGCTTTAGATTTGAAATGAAGCACAATATTCTCTCCCTTAATTATAGCAAAACAACTTTTCAACCCTTACAACTTTGCAAAGTATAACTCTTGTTTTCTATAATTAATATTGCTAACTGGCAATACTTACCATAATAATCATGCTCCCACTTACATGATGATTATTTCTTTACCAGCATAACACTTATGCTCCCACTAGTTTCGACATGTATTCAGAAATTAGCTGAACTTCTAGAAAACAATTTCTTAAGTTCATATTTCTAATACTAGATGCTTTGATAAGACTTTATCTAAGCTTCTCAAACTCATACACTTTTCCTTGGACAACTCATATGTATATGTCTAAACGATTCTAGGACTCATATCAACAAGTCTAAAATGTTCAGACCCATTTGCCATTTCCCACAATTCGAACTATGAAGAGGAATGCCGTAATCATAGTTGAATTTGAGAAACTCAAATTACATAATGCTATCTTCAAAATCTCTCTTAGTGAAAGCGTTTCCTTACAATCATTCTTATGAATGAAAGAAACCTTATGACACTTAGATTGTGTGGTGTATTCGTTCTTATCCATGTGAATTTGTCATAACCATAATCACAAGATAATGTTAGTGACAAATCCAAACTCTTATGGATAGAACTTGTTCTTCTTAATTTCTTGCCATCAAGGGTCCCACCATTACTTCCAAGTTATTGAGCAGCTCACCCCTTCGTTTCAATGTACTTTCCATTGAACAAGGTGTCTTGCCCCTATACAATCCATTGAGAACTCGTAGAACTCACATGCATAATTAACTCGATTGGAATGGCACAGAAATAAAATTAGTGTCAACACGATAGGTTGTAAACCTCAAGTCGTGTGCTAGTGATGAATGATAAGGTTTATTCTTGATTTGTTCTTGAAACCTTTCAAGACCATTAAGACTCCCACTGACTCCTTGACATATAAGATTCTCTTATCAATAAACATTTCTCGACAAACAAATATTCAAGAGTTAGTGTAGCTTTTATCAAGACAAAACACTTCACAAAATTGGTCCTAGTTGGTCTTTGTCTTATCCAAGACATCACAACTTTCCACATTTGATGAATGTTATAAACCTTCTTAAGACTTGTCACTCAATGTCACAATCTTAACTCTAAGACTTGATTTTGGAACGAAGTATGATTGACTTCTTGATTTAACCATTTCTTCAATTCTTGATTCTTCTTCTCAGACATACAATTGCACTAAGACTAACTTAGAGGATTAATTGAGATATGGTTCTTCATCATTAAGACCTATCATAAAACATAATAAAAGGTATTCTCCCTTCTTCTTAGAATAGAGAAACTTTTATCTTTCTGCTTACTTGATTCTTCTTATTCGTTCTGCTATTGATTGAAGCTCTTTCAATCAACTCAGAATTACACTTAATCTTATGAGTATAATCATATTTACTTAACCTTAGTAAATCATGACGAATTTCTTTGTTACTCTTGTGGTGGATTTGATCAACACACAACTTTGTGTACTCGATCTCCTAGTCCTACACTTCACACTTTGTCAAAGAATTTGTCTAAATTTCCAAATATGAAATTTCTCATTCATCATGCAATCAAGTTGTATGATTCCAAGTTTCTATCCAATAAAACTTGGGCGATGAGAAACTTTCCCTATTTGGTAAATTCTTGACCTTTCCACAAATAATACAATTAAGAATCAAATCCATTATTGCTAATAATAGAAACTTACAAACATCAATTTTTTCATACACGCCATTGCAAGGATAAATAAATAATATAAAATCAAAATTTATTTTATTGCGGAAAAATTTGTCCTTACAATGCAATTTAATTGAAAAACTATGTTAATACATATTTCATAGCAATCTATTCTAACTCCAAGTAGTAGCTCAAAATTCTAATCTTCAAGCAATGCGATCGAAATCCATTTCTTCACGATTAGATTCAGCTCACTTCTTCCCTTAAGCTTCCTCTCTTTTCTTCGATCCTATAAAACATCAAAATGTAATCTTATTACATCATGTATTAAGAATCTAGAATAGGAACTTAAAAGAGTTAGTTAATGGATTTTACCTGAAGTAGAGCCATGCATCTTGACTCTCCCATCTCTTAGATTTCTCAGGTAGTTAGGGCAGCTTCGTCTCCAATGTCCCTTCTCCTGGCAATAAAATCAAATGGACTCCTTTGGCACAGCACATCGGACAATCATAGACATAGTTCTTTCTAGACTTCCGATGTTGCCAGTGCCCATTACAGTTTGGGAGTTTGACTCACCAGACAAATTTGCCTGACCAGCACGCCAAATCATTGCTGATTCAACAGCTATAAGCAAATAGGTGAGATCAATGAGGGTCACGTTGTGATGCATCATATAGTACTCTCTAACGAACTCACTACATGATTCAGGAAGTGACTAAAGGACCCAGTCAACAGCCAGCTCCTCACAGACAACCGATCCCAACATTCTTAACTTATCAATGTGTGACTTCATCTCTAGGACGTGTGCACACTGACTTTCCTTCTTCATATTTACTTGCCAAAAGGACTTGAGTGAGTTTGAACTTTTCAATCTTTTGAACTTGTGGGTTAGGGAGAATAATAGGAGGAGGTGGAGGAAGTGAAGCATGATCTCTTGTTCTCCGATCGAATCGTGGAATATCATCTTCATGTGAAAAGCTTGTTCCACGGGATTTGGGAAGACCATAGTTGTCATACTTTGACATCTACAAAACGGGAGAAAAATTCAAGTTAGTTGATTGATTGAATCCTTAATAAATCACCCAAATGAGATATTAAGGCTAGGACCCAACACAATACTCTACAATTTGGGAGAGGGATGCCGTAACCCAAATTGCAGAACATTTGAAGGTAAGTGAATGACGATTCACTAATTTCCACCTTGAAAAATGAAAAAGAAATTTAAGTTTTAAATCTATTGAAAATTCCTAGATCTTTTGAGATTCATTGAACTTTTCAATGGCATGTTTAAATCTCGATATGCCCCTCGATTTGTGACTGGGATGCCGAGGATCACAAAACAGGGTGTGAATAACCATGCAAACTTACATGGTGCCCCCAATGTTACAGTCGCCTATTCGATGTGCCGGTAAACCACACACGCTCCATCGAACTATGACAAACATTGAGTCACCCTTTGCCACCTTTGCTTAGAACCAATTAGTGTGCCGGTTAACCACACACGCTCCACTAACTTCTTAGCAAGGGTGCAAAGTGTAATTTCATGGGATTGCATCAATTTCACTTTTGCCTAAAGTAACTAGGATTGGGAATTGCAAAAGCGTTTAGTTACTTTACATAGATTCATTATACTTATTAATGAAGAGAGGATTGCCCTATCTTACCCTTTCGGCTAACGACCCTCCACCAATCAAGGGAGCGGTGGGTAAGAGTGGATACCCATTAAACGGCCATTTTATAGGCCATAACCTTATACCCCCCTTATAGACCGGCTTCGTGAATGAGGCCTACTAACAGTAAGACTAGCATTTACTTATACATATATATATAATGTTAGACTTTTAATGCTATATATAGTATAGGGTGTGTTTTACACTTTTAAAATACTAGGTGGTTTAATTTTATAAATTACACTTTTTAATTTAATTAAATATAAACCATATCATTATGGATTTATTAACTCTCTTTTAATTATACACTTAACTAATTTAATAAAACCATAAGGGTGTAATATGAACTTTTCAAAATTAGGGTTTTAGAATTTAGACTTTTTCAAAATTAAACCTTTTAATCAAACAATTTAAATTCCAAAACTTGAGGGAAAGTTTTGAAACTTTTCAAAACAATTAGGTTTTAATTTCACTTTAAAATTTTCGAAATTTAATACTATTTAAATTAAAATTTTAAATATTAAAACTCTTGATTTAATAATTATCTTGAATTAAACTATTAATTTAAATTATTAAATCATAAGGGATTATCTAAATCATGAAGGATAATTACCAATTAAACAATTAATTTATCCTAATCCTTTTAATCCCTCTAAAATTCGAAAATCATGGGATAGGATAATTCAAAATCTTTAATTACCATATATAACCATTAAAGGATAATTACAAGATATAGGATAATCCAAATCCCTAAAATTTAGGATCTTATCTTGGGGAGGAGGCCAATTTCGAAAATCAAGGGATTAAGACAAACCCTAGATTTCGAAATTTAAAGGTTTAAGGAAAGGGTTTGAAAATCTTATTCAAACTTTTGCAAATTAGGGTTTGCAAACCCTAATCTCGAAAATCCTAGCCTCCTAGGGTTTATTGGCAATAAACCCTAATATGTCAAGTTCATACAATTGAATAATACTAATTGAAAACAAGTTAACCAAAGGCTCTGATACCACTGATGGGTTTTGTACAAACAATCCTATGTGTTCATGCAACCCTAGAATTGGATCTATGTTTTCACTATTAGATATATATAACATTATGAACACTTGAAGAACCCTAAAAGGCTTCTAGGAATTTCGAAATCCACAAGGAAAGATGAAATACATACCTATTGTTGTTATATTGTAATAAAAACTTAAATCTTGAATCTTCTTGTCTTTGAAAGCAAGTACTACAAGTGTAGTACCTCTAATGGCTCACAAACACCAAGAGCAAATGGAGAGGTAATAGAGAGAGAGAAGAAGTATAGAATTTCGTCCCTAGGACCCCTTGGGAAGGCATGGACGAATTCATGAGTCTTAGGGGTCTTTATATAGGTGTAGAGATTAGGGTTTCAGTCCTTATCCTTATCTAGTTGCTTGCCCACCAAGCAATCATAAGATAAGCCTTGAAATCCCTTATCCTTTATCCTTTGGACGATTTCAAGGATCCTTATCTCCTTGAATTCGTTCAACCCATATTTAGGATAATCATTACCCTATTTTGTAACTATCACATAATAACAATTCAGCCCCTCTAGTTTAATTAATTACACTTGATCACAAAATTAATTCCTAATTAATTATTGACCAATATTAATTAAACAAATATGATTTCTCCTTTAATATATTATTCTTATAACATATTAATAAATCATAATAACCTCTTTCTCTATTATTTCTCCAGTCAAGTTGCTTTGGTGAAGGCAACCCAAAAGGACCATGCACAATCGGGTCAAGTACTTACCAAATATGGTTACAGGCTTAGACACTAATCCAACAGTAAGTTGGTAAGTCCCTAATGAAAGGGAATTTTATAACTATTGTAAAGTCAGATTTGAAAGTCCCAATTGTAGAGCATTTTGTATAACCATATGTTGCAAATGTTTATGTTATTGAAACATGCATGGCTTGTTTTCCTTTTATTATATATAATTAAATTCGTTGCGCTGCTTGGCATAATAATGGGAATAAAGTAGAAAGTGGTCCATGTGAAAGTACACTATGTATGGGGACCATTTTCAGTTAATAGTTGGTGGATGTTTTTATAACGGAAAAATGAGACCTTTCAACCCATTATAGAACCATATCCGGGACCATATAACACATTCACATGCATGCACATTATTCCAATTTTTTCCATGTAGACATATACAAAGCCATATGTCATGATTTTACTTAAAAAGGCAACATACTTTCATAAGTGACCAAAATATCCTTTCATGTCATTAATTTACTTAAAAGGAAACATACATTCATAAGTGACCAAAATACCCTTTTATGTCATGAGTTTACTTAAAAAGGCAACATACATTCATAAGTGACCAAAATACTCTTTTATGTCATGAGTTTACTTAAAAAGGCAACATACATTCATAAGTGACAAAAATACCCTTTTATGTCACGAGTTTACTTAAAAATGCAATATACATTCATAAGTGACCAAAATACCCTTTTATGTCATGAGTTTACTTACAAAATGCAATATACATTCATAAGTGACCAAAATACCCTTTTATGTCATGAGTTTACTTACAAAATCCAACATACATTCATAAGTGATCAAAATACCCTTTATGTCATGACTTTACTTTCAAAATGCAATGTGCTTTAAAACTTCACTCTAAACTTTACCAGTTTACCCTTTTATGTCCTTAATTTACTAATAACAGCAACATGGAATAAAAATGACCAATATAACCTTTTTACATCACATTTACATAACAAAGACAATTACCTTAAATTCAAACAACAATCCATATACACACACATTAAACTCAGATGAAAATTATCATCATCCTAATACACATACATTAAATCCAAATTACACAAAGACAAATTCAACACTAATAAATTAGAAGAGCTTTTCCCTTAGAATTTCCTAGATCATCAACACCACCAATTTTCTTGCCTAATTTCAGCTTCAAGATTCTCTTTGATTTTCTTCTCCTTATCCTCTTCAAAATCTCTGAAATTGGTCTAACTCTACCCTGCTAAACCTGGACAATAGGAACAACCTCCTGAATATGAACATTAGCAACAACTTGGACATTAGGAATAACCTCATCAACTTGAACATTAGCACCAACAACCTCCTCACCCACAACACCCTCCTCACCTTCATAACTTCTAGGTGGAGTAACTTTCATATACTGACTAAAATCCCATGCACTACTGGATTCAACATCATTAGGAGTAGCTTGCATATCATTTTGAGTAGTATCCATCTTAATATGAGTCATTTCAACCTCTTCATGTTGTTGAGGTTCACCTCTACTACCCTACATGGCATGATATAATAATGTTAGTGGCAAATCGTATGTAAATAAATTTAAATTTGAAATAGTTTTACCTATCCTGCATTTTGCTTCACACAAAATTTTTGTTTCTTCTGTTTCTTCACATTAAACTTTTGGGGTCTTCTCTCTGGACAAATGGTCTTGTTGTGACCTATCTCCTTGCATATACCACATCTAATTTTCTTTCCAGCCTTAGAAACCCTGTGTTTTCCTTTATTCTCTATAGTGGATTTCTTCATGTCAGTAGTTGGCCTACCAGGCATCCTTCTACTAATAGGAAGCAATGGTGGAGTATAATTTATCTCTGGCTACATGTCACTTCCATTCATGGGGGCAATTATGTAACTGTATGCCTTCCTAAATGTGGCGGTGCTATATATGTTGTCTGCATAGGCTTCTACATCCCTATTAAGATAGGATATGCTAGCTATAGAATGAGCACATCCATATCCATTCAATTGCCACAACCTACATGAACATGTTTCCTTTCTAAGTCCACCTCATATGCATTTGTTGCTCCCCTAACCTCAAACTGGTTTAATCCACTAGGTAGTACCTAATAATACCTCTGAATTTTTTTAAGCAAATTCACCTTATCTCTTATCTCTGAACAAATATGATTTCCCCATTGTTGTCCCTTTAATGTCATGTTGTACAGTATGTCCATCATGTAGAATCTTAACTCCTCTAACATGGTGATTATGGGTTTCTTCCTGGTATCTACTATTACAGCATTAAAACTTTCAGAGAAGCCATTTTCAACTGCATCACAACGCTTGTCAGGTTGAAAGAAAGCTCTTGACCAGGTATTTGGATCTTTCTCCATGAGATATTGATGGGCATTTGGGTTCAATATCTCAATTTCCTTCATCACAACTTTAAAAGCATGCTCAGTTGTAGCTTTAGATGCTCTCCAAAATTAGGTATGATATATGGCACCAGTGAATCTCTTCTGCAAATTTTGGCAAATATGTCTAGCACACTGCATGTGCTCTACATATGGAAGCAACTCTTTAACATCCTCTATCAAACCCTGTATTAATAAGAAGATTTAAATCAAATTGTCTAAAATAAATATACATGAATTACTATGTAAAATACTAACCTTTTGTTGGCCTGACATTAAACTGAATCCATTTCCTAAATTCAAGTTTAGATCATCAATGAGAAGCTCCAAAAAAACACTTCCAATTCTGCTTGTTCTCCACACTAACCACTACCCAAGCAATAGGATATATCTTATCATTTGCATCCCTCCCAATTGCACAAAGAAATTCCCCCTTAGAAACACCTTTCAAAAAACATCCATCAAGACCTATTATCCTTCTACACCCTTCCATCCAACCTTGTTAAACTCCTTGAAAACAAACATAGAACTTGCTAAAATATTTCTTTCCATCTGGACCATCCTCCACATCTAGTTTTACAGTTTACCCAGGATCTGTCCTCAAAATCTCATGACCATATGACCATAGCTTACCATAATGTTTAACAAGACTACCTTCAATAAGATTCAGTGCATACTTCTTTGCTCTCATACATTGGCCTATACTAACCTGGATACCAAACTTGGTCATTACCTTTACCCTAAGCTTCCTTACACTCAATTTCTGACTTTGGACAATCTCTTTGGTATAGTGACTCCCAATCCATGCATATGTCACCAGTGATCCAAACTTGAAGTTCCTAGCACAATTATGATCAGCTTTTAGTGACTTGATTTGGAAACTCTCTTCGTCACTCATCCAAGAAGCCCATAATCTAAATGTACAAGCACCCTTACTACACCTCACCAAAAGTCTTTTCCTATCATTTTTTTCAAAACACAATTGATATCCATTAGCCACAACATAGTTGCACAACATTGATTTTACATGCCCTGGACCCTTAAATCTCATTCCTAGAATTGGTTTTTTGTTTTTTCCAGTGTAATAGCTCATTAAATATGGAATGAATTTGGATGTTAGGTTCAAATTCTCTCCCATCATCATCATCTACAATGTTGTTATCCTCCTCCTCATCAACACATAACTTACTAAAGAAAGGATCATTTGATGTCCTATTCATATGCACTACATCCTCATTAAATTCAAACTCAACATTCCTAAGTTCACTATGTTATCTTCATTTTCACCATCAATACAAGACTCACATCCATCATCATCATTATCTTCATCATCAAACCACCCATCAACACCAACCCCAATATGATCCACATAAACATAAATTATGCCATCTGTTCCATAAGCATAAAAAATAAAAGCATCATATTCCACATCATATGAAATGGGATTAAGCCCTTCCATCAGGGAAATGCCTGGTTTACAGTAGTATAACTTTTAACAATCTTCATGCATGAAACGTTCGAAGAAGGTCACACACTCAGAATAAGTCATAGAATAAAAGTCGACATCATTGAACATGGTTTTCACACCACCGATGTAAAAGAAAGGATTACGAGTAAACACCCATTGGTAGTTGAGTTCCACCATCGCAAACAGTCCATTAGGTTCCGATTGTGTCATTGCTACTACTTCTTTGGTACTTCAGCTCGATCACAAAAATGCTTCACAAACCCTAGCTCAGTTTCGTTTACAGCTGAAGAATGAAGACGAATGAAGTTCGATGGCTGAAGACGATAGGTTTTAAGCATCGTAGATCACAAAAATGTTTCACAAACCCTAGCTCAGTTTCGTTTATAGCTGAAGAATGAAGACGAGTGAAGTTCGACGGCTGAAGACGATAGATTTTAAGCATCGTATATCATTTATTGACGTGACATATCTCACGTGTCATTGGATGAGCCAAAAAATAAATATTAATTGACACACATAAAATCTCAACCGAAAACCGTTTAAAAGCGGGGAAAATGACTAAATTGACAGGTCATATACGATTTTAGTGGTCTAATGTACCAAAAAAAACTTTAGTGACCAAATTAGACATATGACAAAACTTTCATGTGCTACAGTATCATTTTCCCATTAAAATAATAATAATAATAATAATGAAATTATTGTGTTAGAACGGGATTCGCGATGATTTCCAGAATTCGATGATTTCCCTGTCTAAACGCATTTACAGTATTGAGTAAATTACACGAATCGTCCCTCGTGCATGTACCAAAAGACACGTTCAGTCCTTATTTTCAAAAATTAACTCGGATCGTCCTTCGTTTGGTTAAAAGTTACACACGTCATCCCTCCCCACATAAAAAGACCGTTTTGCCCTTATTTATTTGTTTTTTTGATTTATTTATTAATTAGTAATTAACAATCCAATAAAAAATTGTTTTATTAAATATTTATCTCCTTTTTAATTAAATTTAATCTAATTACCCACAAACTATAACCCCCAATGTTGAAATCGTTGCTTCTGTGTCTCCTTCACTTCTCTCCGCTGACCACCACCACTCCACTTCCCCTTCTTGCGTCTCCTTCTTATTTTCAGTTAGATCAGCACATCCAAGACCATCTAATCGCACCAACTCTGTGTCGCTCTTCCTCTAATTGCATAAAAAGAACTCGAGGTTCAATCCCTTTCCTTATGATCGAGTTGTAGGTTTCACATACTTTCTCTCACTATTCTCTCTTCTCACAATCGAGGTTCAATCCCTTTCCTTTGGATAGGTGATGAAGAAGGTGAGTTAATGGTGACTGGGATGGTGTTTATGTGGGTATATGGGTGGCTGATGGTGTTGTGAGGTGAAGAAGACGATGAGGAACAGGTGGTTGATATGGTGGAATGGTGACGGCGTATGGTTAAAGATGATGAAGGTGGTTTAATGGTGATGGATGGAGAAGGGTCCATCTGTTTCCGGTGAGCCACCTCTTCCAAGCCTCCTCTCAGTCGCCGACATCAGTAACCTCACCTGAGTTGCAAAGAGGGTTGCAGATCTTCACTCCGGAATCAACCATGAAATTAGGTTCTAGCATCGATATAGGGAAAGAGGGTGGGGTGTTGTAGGTTTCTTTCCCGAATCTGTAACAAAATAGACGATAAAGGGTTGGTCCGGTAGTGATGGTCCGATAACGGAGGTCCAATGATGGTGGTATGGTAGTGGTGGAGATGATGATAGTTATGGGAGCAGATTTAGAGAAAAAGAGGGATAAAGGAACAATATGTTGCAATTTTAGGGGAGAGTGGGTTCGTAAGGTGGGGTGGGTGTTTTTTATTTTCTTTTTCTATTTTAGAAATAACTTTAAGAAACATAAATAAATCAAAAAAAGAATAAAAAATGGTAGAATAGTCTTTTCATGTTCCGTAAGGGATGAACCGTGTAAATTTAAACTAACAACGGATGAGGCGTGTACCTTTTAACCAAACGATGGACGATCCGAGTTAATTTACGAAAATAGGGACTGAACGTATCTTTTAGCACCTGGACGATTCCTGTAATTTACTCTACAATATTCGATGATTTCCCTATCTTCGTTGGAAGTTCAGAAACTTGATGTCGTAGGCAAAGACGACGCAGAAGAGGACGACCCAACCAACATGAGCCAAAGCAACGTACCCAAGAAAATCGTACTCAAACCCTAGAAATTCTTTAATAAATTCTTTTACTGTGACAGAATTGTGGTCTAGAACAACTATAAGGCTTTCGTTTTGACCAAGCTGAGATGTGATCAGGCCGTATAAAGTCCATGCCACCGGTGAACCCTGTTGGAATCATAAGTCCTCATTTCCCTCCACCCATGTCTTCCACCCACAATAAAGGAGGGGACACCAACAAGTTGGTTGGGTCTCATACTTATTAATATAGGATTGAAATGATTAAGTCCATCCTATATATTCAGTGAATTACCAAGAGGGTAATACACAACAAAACACAGCAACATACACAGACATATATATGTAATTGGTTTTGAGTTATATTTCCAATTTTAATCAAAGAGTTAGTTTGATATATTCTTCTGTGTTTATACAATTGATATACTACAATTGTTTATACAATTGCTATACCATACAATTGCTATACTAGAATTGGTATCAGAGCCTTGAAATCAGTCAAGGGGAACTGAGAAATCAAGGAAGCTTATCTGTTTAAAATGTCCGATGTTGAAGATGATCGAAGTGGGGGTGTTGCTGCTCCTCCGACGAGAATCAAGGAAGTCGGAACCACATCGGTGGCCTGCCCAATGTTAACCCAGACAAATTACACTGTTTGGGCTCTACGCATGAAGGTCGTCCTGCGTATACACAAGGTTTGGTCAGAAATCGAACCTGGAACAACTAAAGTTGAAGAAAAAGACTGCTTAGCAGTAGGCTTACTATATCAAGCAATTCCCGAAGCACTTGTGATGCAAATTGGGGATGTCAGCTCCGCAAAGGCTCTCTGGGAAGCAATCAAGGCCCGTCACGTTGGCGCTGATCGGGTGAAAGAAGCCCGGCTTCAAACCCTGAACACTGATTTCGATCGGTTGAGGATGAATGAAACGGAGACCATCGACTCTTTCACCGGAAAGCTCTCCGGTTTAGCTTCGAAATCTGCATCGCTTGGTGAAACGATAGACGAATCGAAGCTTGTGAAGAAGCTTCTGAAGGTCGTTCCCAGACGATTCATCCATTTGGTAGCATCACTCGAGCAGGTGCTCGATCTGAAATCTGTGGGCTTCGAGGACGTAGTCGGACGTCTGAAAGCTTACGAAGAGAGAATAAGAGAGGCAGATGATAGCGGAGATGGTGGCGCGAAGGTGTTGTTTGCCTCGAGATCGACTGGCGGCTGGAGCGGTGGTGGAGCGTCTGGTTCGTCCGGAGGATCATCGGGAGGGACGAAGGAAAAAGGGGGATCAAAAGCTTATAATCGGGGGGGCAAAACCGGGTCGGGTGGATCCGGTGGAGTCGGGTCTTCGAATGGATCCGGGTCAAAATCAACCCGACCCAATTCGGCCCAAAACAATAATAAGCCCAATAACCGGCCCAATTCTAATTCGGACTCGAACCGTAACCCGAAAAAAGATCTGTCAAAAATTATTTGTTACAGATGCGATAAATCGGGCCATTACGCATCCAAATGTCCGGACCGAACCCAAAAATTCCAAGAAAGTAATTTTACTGAACACGACGATGCCGATGAAACAGTATTTCTACACGAGTCCGTATTTTTGAACGAAGAGAAGGTGATACCGTCTCGATACAACTCACAAGAAAACGATGTGTGGTATTTGGACAACGGGGCAAGTAATCACATGACGGGAAATCGTTCATTTTTCTCCGAACTCGACGAAGGAATAACCGGAAAGGTCAAATTCGGTGATAATTCGTGTGTCGAAATAAAAGGGAAAGGCTCAATTGTTTTCCAAGGAAAATCGGGGCAACAACGATTGATAACGGAGATTTATTTCATTCCGGATTTGAAAAATAATATTTTCAGTCTCGGACAAGCAACCGAAGCCGGGTGCGATATTCGGATGAAAAACAACTATTTGACAATGCATGATGCCGACAACTGCTTATTAATGAAGGTACAAAGAACTCCAAACCGCCTTTATAAAATACAGTTGCCCATTGGAGTACCTATTTGCCTTCATTCAAGACTAAGTGAAGACACGTGGCGTTGGCATGCAAGACTTGGACACATCAATTTCGAGTCAATGAAAAAGATGTCCAAGAAAGGTCTAGTCAAAGGGTTACCCTATTTTGACAGTGAGAATCAATTGTGTGAATCTTGCTTGGTGGGCAAGCAAACAAGAAAGTCATTTCCATTAATGACGACGTACAAAGCAACACGACCACTGGAGCTAGTTCACGGTGATTTATGTGGTCCGATAACACCGTCAACGAAGGGTCAAAATCGATACATTTTCACACTAATTGACGATTTTTACGTTATATGTGGATTTTTCTCTTAAAAGAGAAAAATGAGGCGTTTTTACACTTCAAAAAATTTAAAGCTTTGGCGGAGAATGAGCTCGGAAAGTCTTTAAAGGTGTTTCTAAGTGATCGAGGAGGTGAGTTTACTTCGCTCGAGTTTAATTCCTTTTGTGATATAAATGGAATCAAACGCCATCTTACCGCCCCATATTCACCACAACAAAACGGTATTGTGGAACGAAGAAACAGAACACTTATGGACATGACACGAAGTATCATGAAGGCGATGCATGTTCCAAACTACCTATGGGGAGAAGCGGTAAAACATTCCACAAACCTGATCAACCGTGTTTACACAAGAGTACTTGGTGATACAACTCCGTACGAGAAGTTGTATAAAAGAAAACCTAATTTGGAGAACGTACGCATCTTTGGGTGTTTAGCGTATGCAAAAGTTGAACCGGTAAACGTGAAAAAATTGGATGCAAGATCAAGACCATTGGTTCATCTTGGTTCTGAACCGGGTACAAAAGCCTATCGGTTATTTAACCCGGTTACACAAAAAATAATCGTAAGTCGAGACGTTATTTTTAATGAAACCAAAGGATGGAATTGGGTTAACGAAGCTACACCTGACAATGAAGAACCAGGATCATTCATAGTACCATGGGATTTACCGGAAGATGAGGCAAACAACAACCAAGGAAACGATGTAAACAACGAACCAAACGAATCGGATCACGAGATTGAAGACGGAGTGGAGGTACAAGAAAATGAGCAACCAAGTCTGATCAACAACAACGTGAACAATGTTCAAAACCAAAGGCCCACAAGACAAAAGTTGCTTCCAATTCGATTACGAGATTATGTACTTTATGTTGATGAAATTGAAGAACTTCTCCTAGCAACCAATGACGAGCCGGTATCGGTTGAAGAGGCGAAGAAAGAACCAGAGTGGGTCAAAGCCATGAATACAGAAATCAATTCGATCAACAAGAACAATACTTGGTCTCTCATAAACAAACCTATGGGGGTGAAGCCCATTGGACTCAAATGGGTGTTCAAGCTGAAGAAAAATGCAGATGGCACCATAAACAAACACAAGGCGAGGTTGGTTGCTAAAGGGTACGTGCAACAACCTGGTATTGATTTCCAAGAGGTATTTGCTCCGGTAGCTCGAATTGAAACAATCCGGTTTCTTATAGCCCTAGCCGCTACCAATGGATGGGAGCTTCACCACTTGGATGTCAAGACGGCTTTCTTACATGGAGAGTTGAGAGAAACCGTCTATGTGTATCAACCGGAAGGCTACATAAGGAAAGGCGACGAGCACAAGGTGTACCGTCTTTCAAAAGCACTATATGGTCTTAGACAAGCACCGAGAGCATGGAATACAAAACTTGATGGGATTTTGAAAGGAATGAAATTTCACAAGTGCATGAAAGAACCATCGGTGTACCGGAAGAACGAAGGATCCAACTTGCTAATTTTAGCAATCTATGTTGATGATTTGTTTGTCACAGGTATAAATTTAAGCATGATCAAAAGGTTCAAATTTGAAATGTCCAAGAACTTCGAGATGTCTGATCTTGGAAGATTAACTTACTACCTGGGCATTGAAGTCAAACAGGATGAATCGGGGATTACAATAAACCAAGAAGCGTATGCACAACGCATTCTGAAGGAAGCCGGTTTACATGATTGCAATCCTACCCACATGCCCATGGATCCAGGAACCAAAATGTCGAAGGCCGAAGATGAACCCGAAATCGACCCGACACAATACCGAAAGTTGGTAGGATGCCTTAGATATCTCTTGCAGACAAGACCCGATATGGCATATGCGGTTGGAGTTGTTAGTCGATACATGCAAGATCCAAGAGAATCACATGGTGTTGCAATCAAACACATCCTAAGGTATTTAAGAGGAACAACGGGATACGGAATCAAGTACGAGAGGATGGGACAAAACCGGATCATTGGTTACAGCGATAGTAGTCACAATGTCGACCCGGACGACGGAAGAAGCACAACCGGTCACATTTTCTACTACGGGTCCTCTCCGATAACATAGTGTTCTCAAAAGCAAGATACTGTTGCTTTATCATCTTGCGAGGCGGAGTTCATGGCTGCAACTGTGGCTGCATGTCAAGAAATATGGCTTCAAGATTTGCTAGGCGAAATCATGAACAAAGCACAAGAGAAGGTGGTCCTAAGAGTTGATAACAAGTCAGCTATCGAACTCACGAAGAATCCTGTTTTTCAGGGAAGAAGCAAACACATTCACACGAGGTTTCACTTCATTCGTAAGTGTGTTGAAAAGGAACAAGTGGAGGTGAAGTACATTCCAGGTGAAGAACAAAAGGCAGACATTCTCACAAAACCATTGGCTCGAACCAAGTTCAAGACAATGCAGGACTTGATCGGGATTGAAGACATCTTTAGAAGGACTTAAAGATTGGCGGTGATCGGGAATCTCTAGAAGGACTTAGAGATTCGGGGGTGATTGTTGGAATCATAAGTCCTCATTTCCCTCCACCCATGTCTTCCACCCACAATAAAGGAGGGGACACCAACAAGTTGGTTGGGTCTCATACTTATTAATATAGGATTGAAATGATTAAGTCCATCCTATATATTCAGTGAATTACCAAGAGGGTAATACACAACAAAACACAGCAACATACACAGACATATATATGTAATTGGTTTTGAGTTATATTTCCAATTTTAATCAAAGAGTTAGTTTGATATATTCTTCTGTGTTTATACAATTGATATACTACAATTGTTTATACAATTGCTATACCATACAATTGCTATACTAGAAACCCCAGTAATACCACCTCCACCAGATCGGTATTTGCTGCAATGTTCAGGTTATTTTTAACTTGTTAGATTCTATTAACGCAATTCATTCTAACTGATAATCACTCTAGATTAGTTGTCGTACCATTCTGGGGATCATGAAACCAGAAAACAAGTTCCATAACCTAAGGAAGAACGACATAGTAATGGCTGCAATCTGATAATTCGGAGTGAGGGCTACAAGCATCATCCCGTATAATGTGAAATAGACAAAGCACATGAATATAAAGAAGTAGAACCATAGAAACTTGTCTGCCGACCACTGGAACCCAATCATGGAGTAAAGCAGAAGAGTGTATATGAGTGTCTGTATTCCTACATAAACCACCTCAATGGCAACCTTCAGCCAAAATAATGATATAGTTTTAGTTTTCCATAAACACTTATAAATATAAACATAAATAGTTAAACAATTTTCTTGTACCTAGGCAAATGTGTAAGGAATTGTTGAATACATCCCTGATGCTTTCTCACGATACAAAACTGTTCTTTCTATAGACACCACAGACTGTACAACTGCAGTGTTGGTCCCACCAAGAAACACTACAGCAGCATACATAGCTCCCATCAGATTCATTACATCTTGTTGTTGGTTCCTGTTGAAGTCATGACCCATAATCTTTCAGAATTGCACACCATAAATGAAAACTATATGTTCGATTTCTAATTTCTTACATTTTTTGGCCTTTGTCCCAGAAAATCACTCCAAAGAGTATGCCAATCAATGTCGTCATGAAGAACCGGACAGCATTATACTGTGGATGCCTCCAGTAAGACCAGTGTTGTTTCTAATATTGCAATTGTAAAGACACAGACAAATATATATATCAAAATAACTCTTTGATTGATTGGAAATATAACTCAAAAACCAATTACATATATATGTGTATATGTCTATGTATGTTGCTGTGTTTTGGTGTGTTTCTCCCTCTTGGTAATACACTGAATATATAGGATTGATAGAATCATTTTAATCCTATAATTAATACACATGAGACCCAACCACTTGTTGGTGTCCCTTACTTTGTTCCAGAAATTGTGTTAGCCTTTTAGGAGTGGAAGACATGGGTGGAGGGAGATGATGACTTAAGATTCCAACAATCACCCCCGAATCTCTAAGTCCTTCTAGAGATTCCCTATCACCGCCAATCTTTAAGTCCTTCTAAAGATGTCTTCAATCCCGATCAAGTCCCGCATTGTCTTGAACTTGGTTCGAGCCAATGGTTTTGTGAGAATGTCTGCCTTTTGTTCTTCACCTGGAATGTACTTTACCTCCACTTGTTCCTTTTCAACACACTTACGAATGAAGTGAAACCTCGTGTGAATGTGTTTGCTTCTTCCGTGAAAAACAGGATTCTTCGTGAGTTCGATAGCTGACTTGTTATCAACTCTTAGGACCACCTTCTCTTGTGCTTTGTTCATGATTTCGCCTAGCAAATCTTGAAGCCATATTGCTTGACATGCAACCGCAGTTGCAGCCATGAACTCCGCCTCGCAAGATGATAAAGCAACAGTATCTTGCTTTTGAGAACACCATGTTATTGGAGACAACCCATAGTAGAAAATGTGACCGGTTGTGCTTCTTCCGTCATCTGGATCAACATTATGACTACTATCACTGTAACCAATTATTCGATTTTGTCCCATCCTCTCGTACTTGATTCCGTATCCCGTTGTTCCTCGTAAATACCTTAGGATGTGTTTGATTGCAACACCATGTGATTCTCTTGGATCTTGCATGTATCGACTAACAACTCCAACCGCATATGCCATATCGGGTCTTGTTTGCAAGAGATATCTAAGGCATCCTACCAACTTTCGGTATTGTGTCGGGTCGATTTCGGGTTCATCTTCGGCCTTCGACATTTTGGTTCCTGGATCCATGGGAATGTGGGTCGGATTGCAATCGTGTAAACCGGCTTCTTTTAGAATGCGTCTAGCATACGCTTCTTGGTTTATAGTAATCCCTGATTCTTCTTGTTTGACTTCAATGCCCAGGTAGTAAGTTAATCTTCCAAGATCAGACATCTCGAAGTTCTTGGACATTTCAAATTTGAACCTTTTGATCATGCTCAAATTTGTACCTGTGACAAACAAATCATCAACATAGATTGCTAAAATTAGCAAGTTGGATCCTTCGTTCTTCCGGTACACCGATGGTTCTTTCATGCACTTGTGAAATTTCATTCCTTTCAAAATCCCATCAAGTTTTGTATTCCATGCTCTCGGTGCTTGTCTAAGACCATATAGTGCTTTTGAAAGACGGTACACCTTGTGCTCGTCGCCTTTCCTTATGTAGCCTTCCGGTTGATACACATAGACGGTTTCTCTCAACTCTCCATGTAAGAAAGCCGTCTTGACATCCAAGTGGTGAAGCTCCCATCCATTGGTAGCGGCTAAGGCAATGAGAAACCGTATGGTTTCGATGCGAGCTACCGGAGCAAATACTTCTTGAAAGTCAATACCAGGTTGTTGTACGTACCCTTTAGCAACCAACCTCGCCTTGTGTTTGTTTATGGTGCCATCTGCATTTTTCTTCAGCTTGAACACCCATTTGAGTCCAATGGGCTTCACCCCCATAGGTTTGTTTACGAGAGACCAAGTATTGTTCTTGTTGATCGAATTGATTTCTGTATTCATGGCTTTGACCCACTCTAGTTCTTTCTTCGCCTCTTCAACCGATACCGGCTCGTCATTGGTTGCTAGGAGAAGTTCGTCAATTTCATCAACATAAAGTACATAATCTCGTAATCGAATTGGAAGCACCTTTTGTCTTGTGGGCCTTTGGTTTTGAACATTGTTCACGTTGTTGTTGATCGGACTTGGTTGCTCATTTTCTTGTACCTCCACTCCGTCTTCAATCTCGTGATCCGATTCGTTTGGTTCGTTGTTTACATCGTTTCCTTGGTTGTTGTTTGCCTTATCTTCCGGTAAATCCCATGGTACTATGAATGATCCTGGTTCTTCATTGTCAGGTGTAGCTTCGTTAACCCAATTCCATCCTTTGGTTTCATTAAAAATAACGTCTCGACTTACGATAATTTTTTGTGTAACCGGGTTAAATAACCGATAGGCTTTTGTACCCGGTTCAGAACCAAGATGAACCAATGGTCTTGATCTTGCATCCAATTTTTTCACGTTTACCGGTTCGACTTTTGCATACGCTAAACACCCAAATATGCGTACGTTCTCCAAATTAGGTTTTCTTTTATACAACTTCTCGTACGGAGTTGTATCACCAAGTACTCTTGTGTAAACACGGTTGATCAAGTTTGTGGAATGTTTTACCGCTTCTCCCCATAGATAGTTTGGAACATGCATCGCCTTCATGATACTTCGTGTCATGTCCATAAGTGTTCTGTTTCTTCGTTCCACAATACCGTTTTGTTGTGGTGAATATGGGGCGGTAAGATGGCGTTTGATTCCATTTATATCACAAAAGGAATTAAACTCGAGCGAAGTAAACTCACCTCCTCGATCACTTCGAAACACCTTTAAAGACTTTCCGAGCTCATTCTCCACAAAAGCTTTAAATTTTTTGAAGTGTAAAAACGCCTCATTTTTCTCTTTTAAGAGAAAAATCCACATATACCGTGAAAAATCGTCAATTAGTGTGAAAATGTATCGATTTTGACCCTTCGTTGACGGTGTTATCGGACCACATAAATCACCGTGAACTAGCTCCAATGGTCGTGTTGCTTTGTACGTCGTAATTAATGGAAATGACTTTCTTGTTTGCTTGCCCACCAAGCAAGATTCACACAATTGATTCTCACTGTCAAAATAGGGTAACCCTTTGACTAGACCTTTCTTGGACATCTTTTTCATTGACTCGAAATTGATGTGTCCAAGTCTTGCATGCCATCGCCACGTGTCTTCACTCAGTCTTGTATGAAGGCAAATAGGTACTCCAATAAGCAACTGTATTTTATAAAGGCGATTTGGAGTTCTTTGTACCTTCATTAATAAGCAGTTGTCGGCATCATGCATCGTCAAATAGTTGTCTTTCATCCGAATATCACACCCGGCTTCTGTTGCTTGTCCGAGACTGAAAATATTATTTTTCAAATCTGGAATGAAATAAATCTCCGTTATCAATCGTTGTTGCCTCGATTTTCCTTGGAAAACAATTGAGCCTTTCCCTTTTATTTTGACACACGAATTATCACCGAATTTGACCTTTCCGGTTATTCCTTCGTCGAGTTCGGAGAAAAATGAACGATTTCCCGTCATGTGATTACTTGCCCCGTTGTCCAAATACCACACATCGTTTTCTTGTGAGTTGTATCGAGACGGTATCACCTTCTCTTCGTTCAAAAATACGGACTCGTGTAGAAATACTGTTTCATCGGCATCGTCGTGTTCAGAAAAATTACTTTCTTGGAATTTTTGGGTTCGGTCCGGACATTTGGATGCGTAATGGCCCGATTTATCGCATCTGTAACAAATAATTTTTTACAGATCTTTTTTCGGGTTACGGTTCGAGTCCGAATTAGAATTGGGCTTGTTTTTGGGCTTATTAGGGTTTTGGGCCGACTGGGCCGGTTTCCTCTTGGGCCTGACCCACTGGGTCCTGCTGACCCGGATCCTCCACCCGACCCGGATCTGTTCCGATTAACCCCCCCACCTTCACCCGATTTCGCCCATTTCCCCTTCGACTCTGTCGATCCACCTGAAGAGCCACAGCCACTGCCGCTGCTCGAGCTACCACTCGATCTCGAGGCAAACAACACCTTCGCGCCTCCTTCTCCGCTGTCATCCGCCTCCCTTATTCTTTCCTCGTACGCCTTCAGACGTCCGACTACGTCCTCGAAGCCAACGGATTTCAGATCGAGCACCTGCTCGAGGGATGCCACCAGATGGATAATCGCCTGGGAACAACCTTCAGAAGCTTCTTCACAAGCTTCGACTCGTCAATTGTTTCACCAAGTGAGGCAGATTTCGAAGCCAAACCTGAGAGTTTTCCGGCGAACGAGTCAATTGACTCTGTCTCGATCATTCTCAACCGATCGAAATCGGTGTTTAATGTTTGCAGTCTCGCCTCCTTTACCCTATCAGCTCCGACGTATCGAGCTTTAATCGATTCCCACAGGGTTTTTGATTCATCGACATCTCCTATTTGCATGATTAGGGCTTCGGGGATTGCCTGATACAATATCCTCATTGCCAGGTTATTCTTTTCATCATTTTTCTCTTCTCCTGGATCGATTATGGTCCAGGCTTTATGATTTCTGAGTACGACTTTCATACGCAGGGACCATACGGTGTAATTTGTGGAATTCAACATCGGGCAAGCCACAGTGGTTGTTCCGACCTCCTTGAGTTTCACCGGAGCCGGACCAGCATCACCACCTTCTCCTTCTTTGTCCGACATCTCTTTTACTGGTGTCCTTCTTGATCACCAGGTATGAATTCAAGCCCCTGTTCTTGAGCTCTGATACCAATTCTAATATTGCAATTGTAAAGACACAGACAAATATATATATCAAAATAACTCTTTGATTGATTGGAAATATAACTCAAAAACCAATTACATATATATGTGTATATGTCTATGTATGTTGCTGTGTTTTGGTGTGTTTCTCCCTCTTGGTAATACACTGAATATATAGGATTGATAGAATCATTTTAATCCTATAATTAATACACATGAGACCCAACCACTTGTTGGTGTCCCTTACTTTGTTCCAGAAATTGTGTTAGCCTTTTAGGAGTGGAAGACATGGGTGGAGGGAGATGATGACTTAAGATTCCAACATTGTTTCCATAAACAAGCCATGCATTGTGTCCAAAAGGATTGAGAGTACTTTGTAGGGAAGTAAATGTCATAGGACCCTGGTACTGGTGTACTGAGCACCTTAATGAGCTCTTGGCTCCTCCTGTAACAAAACCCTTTAGAAAGAAACTTAGTAGAATCTAAAAGAAGATGCTTAGGGATTTTGAATTCATACTTATAAAGATCAGAGTTGGCATAGATATCTGCAAAATCAACACCAAGTTGATCTTCAACCGCTGAAGAACTAACTTCGAGCATCCATGTGGCCGGATTTTGACCTTGTTTGATTTTGTTAACCCCTGGAATAGACTGACAAGTTTGTTCGAGCTATTAGATTATTTGCATTGTATGAATGGAAGCATGAAAATTACGGATGTACTCACTTCAAAATATTCTATTAGGTGGTTAGAATGGTGCCCGAGAGGTCCGGTGTAGGAGATCTTCCCGCCTATTTTCATCAACAATAACTGCAATAAAGTGAGAAATTTTGAAGATAATTCACTCAAATGAATCTAGAAAATGGAAACATGGATTCTTATTTTAAGATAATTAACCTCGTCAAAAGCCTCAAAAATATTGATACTTTGTTGGTGGATTGTACATACGACTGTTCGACCGGTATCGACCGTGTTTCTAACAGTACGCATGACAATGGCAGCAGCTCTTGCATCAAGTCCTGATGTGGGCTCATCCATGAAGATGATTGATGGATTTGCAACCAATTCTACTGCTATTGTCAGCCTCTTTCGTTGTTCTGTTGAAAGACCATCTACTCCTGGAAGCCCAACTATTACATTCCTTAACGGGTTCAGTTCGACCAAATCCATGATTTCTTCCACAAACATCTAAAACAAATGTAGTTGTTGGTATGTTAAGAGTAATGATCAAAGTGTTTCTGCAAAAGGGTTATTTTTCCTGCAACCCCTGAACTGCCCCACACTACTAGCTAGCTGGCTGGCATAAGAGCCCAATCCACACAGGAATTTACCATCATGTGCTACGTGCTTGGGAAAAAATGGTCAAAGCTGTGAAAACTATAAAAAAATTTACCTGGCGAGTTTCTGTGGTTATGTCTGGAGCAAGACGTAACCAGGCAGAGTACACAAGCGACTCATAAACAGTGACATGGGGAGAATGGATATCGTTTTGTTCACAGTATCCAGTGACACGAGCAAATGTTTCTTGTTTTTTAGGGTAACCAGAGATGCTGATACTTCCATCAATATACCCACTAGTCTTTCTTCCAGCTAAAACATCCATCAATGTCGTCTTTCCTGCCCCACTGATTCCAACCAAAGCTGTCAGAATGCCTGGGCGGAATGTGCCACTGACATCTTCTAGTTCGATTCCTTGTGTTTTCATTTCCTGATAAATTTGCCAAATATTTATGTCATTCTTTCACAGATTATCCAAGGAAATCATGTTTCTGAATCTTGGTTAGAACCGGGACTTACAGCAGGCATGGCTATATAGTAATTGACATGATCAAATGCAACTGAGAGTGGCTGAAATGGGAGCACCAATCCCTTCGTAACGATGTTTCTTGTTGCCATTTCTGTTCCTGTTTGTGGGTGTTTCTGATTCTTCTCATCTTCTGTCAGAACAACAGTTTTTGAATCTCCGAGAGCTGGATTTTGGATCAAACTTGTGTATAAGATGCAACAAGAACCCGTGAAGATAACAAAAGATTAAGCAAATAAACATAAAGGAAAGTCTAGCTTACGGTTCAAATATGTCAGAGCTAACACAAAGAAGAGGTTAAAGAGATGCGAAAACCCAAAAAGTGCAATGACACAAACCCAAAACATATTATCGGTTGTGAACATTCCCCTGGATTTGAGAAGAACCTTTCCAACAGTTGGTTCACTGAATGGTGGATCATGATTCGGCTATCACACAAGAGAAAGCTATTTATTTCAGAAACATGCAAAAAAATGTATTTGTAAGTTGTAACAAATGAAGCTTACAGTGCTCCATCGATCATCTAAAAACTCGTTGATCACAATAGCATTTTGTCCATACATTATTGGGGAAATGTAATAGCCCCATTTCATCCATGGGCCAATGTCATCTTCAAGAAACAAAATATGTTACAAACAAGCCCAATCTAGTACAAAATCCAATAGCTAGGAATAGGATACATACCTTTTCCAACAATGAATCCACCCAATACAAAAATCAATAGCAACAAAAAGGTGGCAAGAGCACCTGCAACAATTTGGATTCTTCCAAGTACAGCAATGAAACGGTAAAGAGAAGAAGCCATTTGATGTAGGCCAATATAAGCCAAAAGTTGTCGGAAAAACCTGATAATATTCAAACATGTTAGATTCATTCAAAATTTTACCTAATTTCGTTTCACAAAAGTGTTGAGTACTTGCCTACTAGCCGAAGGAGCAAATCCAATAGTGTAATATGTTAGAACAATCCATATTACTGACTCTATGATTGATATAGGAATCTTCATGATCCATATGGGTATTGCAAATGCCCACGCAGGGTAAAACATTGAGTCCCTCTGTTTGAAGAACACGGGAAGCCTCATAATCGTCAACGCCAGCTCAGCAACCCCATTAAACATCACATTTAAAAGACTGAAGAACAAAGCACCAAAAAACTTGCCACCATCTTCAAGTCGACCACTCTTCATTTCAGTTCTAAAGAATACCGTGAAAGCAATGACGGACATGATAGTAATCTGGGTAGTCCTGAATATGTACACAAAAGCATTCCGTTTCATCAACAACAATTCTCTTGCTAAGTTTGCTTTAAGGAGCTCCATGTTTGAAATACCATACTTCTTAGTCACCAAAGCAGCCGGATGCATTTGGGTTTTGTCATAAGGAAGGCAAGATCGTGATAAAGGCGTTCACCAGTTTCGTACCGGCTGAAAAGCTGACAGAATTCAGATACTGAGATGTAACGATAAGGTTCGTTTCTTTTGAACCAGTATTGTTCTTGGTCTTTCTTTGAAGTAACTTCTTGCAAAAAGTCTGCAACTCCTTTCCTTTCTGGGCATTTGAACCCTACACTCTCAAAGAAAGCAAGAATGTCTTCACATGGGCCTTGGTAGACGATTTGACCTTCAGAGAGGAGTATGATGTCGTCAAATAGCTCAAATGTTTCTGGTGCGGGTTGAAGAAGGGAAATGATCATGGTTACATCCATTATGTGAACCAGTTGTTTCATGTATTTGACGATTTGAAAAGTTGTTAAACTGTCTAAACCAGTTGAAATTTCATCCATGAAGAACACTTTTGCAGGTCCAACCAACATCTCTCCTGAAGTTAGAGAAAAAAACAATATTTTTCGATGCATGATGAGAATGATAATAAATTTTGGAAATTGTTTTGTATTAATTATACCGGTAGTAGCACGTTTCTTCTCTCCACCTGAGATTCCTCTTCTAATCTCATCACCTACCATGATATTAGCACAAATATCTAATCCAAGAATCTGTATACATTCAGTTCAAATCAACTAATGTTGCTAATAAACTAACTAAAAATTTTAAACAAAAACGTAAAGATTGAGACAAACCTTTAAAACATAATCTGTAGCCAAGCTAGAATCTTGACCAGATACTGCAGTCGCTTTCATGAAAGCGTCGATTTCCGGGTCCGGTTTAATCCCTTCATTTTTCTCATGTCGTGAAAGTTCTTCCAGGAGGTCGTACCTGGTTCCTACACCAAGACACCGACCAGCAAAATCAAATGTCTCCCTAACTGTCATCTCACCATGATGAACGTCATGTTGGCTAATATAAGCACAAGTCCTCTGAGGAATAAACTCAGACATCCGATGACCACAGTAAGTAACTTCTCCGGCACCGACTCTGAGATCTGAATCCAATACTCCGGCAAGTGCCCTCAGCAATGTCGTCTTCCCAGAACCAGGAGGCCCAAGAAGTAACGTCATCCTGAAAATGAAAATTCGGTAAAATAAAATAAATAAATAATTGTTTCCCGATGTTTAAAAATGGCACCAAACAAACATACCGCGATGGCCTTACAATCCCACTCACATCACGCAAGATTTTGACCACCCTTTTCTTGGATGGAATAAACTTAAAGAATCGAAGAAGTCCCTATCCGTAACAAATAAAAACTTAGAAAGTGTCTATTTTTATCAAGTACTAAAAATCAGCAAACAAACCTCCATGGTGTTGAGGGTAGCGTACTTGGATCTTTGGAATATCAATCCCGACCCTGTTTAGAACATATAATATTACTATTGAATAAATTCAAATTTTAATACAACTTACTTATTATAAGGATTAGTAGGATTTTAATTAATTTCACCTATGGGTTCTAGCTCGAACTCTATTTAGAAACTTTTCGTTATCTTCTTCTACAACTTTGAGTATACTTCCCATGAGCTGTTTCTTATCTTGAGATCCAAGATTTGTAATATCGATTTCTTGATGAACGACTCGTCCATTATCAAGAACTTGTTTCAAGATTCCTTTCTTTAATCTATCGTATGTAGGTAGTCTCTCAATAGCAGCCCATTTGAGTTCTTCTTCATCGTCGTGCCACCCACTTGCGGCAAAAGCATGATCACCACCTCCTGGTGCCGCCGAGAAAGCCTCCCTGGTACTAGCGGAAGCCCAGCTCCTCCTACCGGAAGATGAAAAATTCATTGACCTCGCCAGATCAGCTGTTGCCGCCATCTTCACCACTCAAACTAGGGGTGTTCATGGTCCGGTTTGAAACCGTGAAACCGGTCATCGGTTTGGTTTTACGGTTTGTATTTTTCTTTACGGTTTGGCTTGCGGTTTTGAATTTTTCAAACCGTATTGAACGGTTTGGCTTACGGTTTTTAAGATTTCAATCCGTATAAAAACCGGACCGGACCGTAGGATTTGTATATATATTAATTATTATTTTTATATATAATTAATTTTTATATATTAATTTTTATATAAAAATAATAAATTTAAAAACCCACATTATATTGAATTATTACAGCCCAATAATATTGAACTGGGCTAGTAGTCCACCTCCAGGCTCCAGCTCCAAGCAATCGTTCAACGGTGATTCACTCATTCAACTTGCCCTAATCGACTAATCGAGTAATCGCAAATCGCAAAGAGCCAAATACGCAGACTCGGTTTCCACTTTCCAGTTGCCACACCAGTGCACCACTCGTTTTCCCTCCGAGGCTCCGACTTGCAAGCCAACAGCTCGTCGCCTACCCTGCAGCAGCTCCGATTCTACCTCTCGTTTCTCTATCGTTGGCTACTTGGCTGGATTGTTACTCCGATAAGGTATGTTGTGTTCTTAATCAACTGAACTGATTTGTTTATCATCCATCTACACCTGATTTCTATCCATCCATCACCTCTCCTATCATTGTGCGTTTGATTTTTTTTTAACAGAAGCCAACATCGGACGAAACAAAAGTAGAAAGTAGTTGTTGATTTTTTATTTCTTTCTAAATCTGTTGCTAACTGCTTGGCTCCGACTACAGGCCTCCCCTGCAGCTCCGATTGTTGCTCCGATAAGGTCCGTTTGGCGATTCTATCTCCGATAGTGCGTTTGATTTTTTTTAACAGTAGCAAACATCGGATGAAACCTGTTGATTTTTTATTTCTTTCTAAAACCTGTTGCTAACTGCTAAGACTCATCATCTCTTAATCTTTTCTTTCAGGTCCTTACATGTGCGTTTGATTTTTTTAACAGAAGCAAACATAGGACGAAACCTGTTGATTTTTTATTTCTTTCTAAACCTGTTGCTAACTTCTAAGACTCATCATCTCTTAATCTGATTCCAGTGAGTCCACAATTCTGAATTCTGCTTGCACTTTTTTCTTTCAGGTCCTTACATGGATAAAGATAACATCAATATTCCAAGTAGTGAACCTGTGAACATCATTGATGCTGATGATGATATGGAAGAGATTGATGTAGATGATGATGTTCATGTGGAGCAAAATGGAGGTGCTACTGATAAGAACCAAGGAAGGGGACGAAAACAGTCTATTGTTTGAAAACAGTTTATTGTTTGGAAACACTTCAACTGGAGGTGTTACTGATAAAAACAGTCATTTGACTTGTTGGATTGGTGGAAGACAAATGGAGCAAAATATAAGATTTTAGGAAAAATTGCACGGGATGTCTTGGCTGTTCCAGTTTCCACAGTTGCGTCGGAATCCGCATTTAGCACCGGGGGTAGAGTTTTGGATTCATTTAGGAGTAGTCTTTCTCCTAAAACAGTGCAAGCGCTTATATGCACACAAAATTAGATTCGGGGTGTGTTTAACAAAAATGCAAAAGTTGGTTATGAAGATGTGTTGAAAGAAATTGAAGACCTTTGATGGGAATGTCAAGTCCACCAAGCAAATTACATCCTTTGATTTCTAAATAAACGTAATATAATGGTAAAAAGGGGTATCGATCCTCGGGGAAATGGTTGTATTCAATCACCAATGCAATTCAATAGAACTAGTGAAATTAAACTAACTAACTACAATTAAACTAAAAGGGGGGGGGGGGGGGTGTTTGATTACTTGAAAACTAAAATACTTGAATAACTAAAAACCTTGCAATTAAGCAAGTTGATGAGATGCTCAAAGGTTGGGAATAATTGGTTAACTAAGGCAATTCAACACAATGAACATTTGTGTGTTTATCATTAGGATCTAATACAAAGTTTATTCTTCATCCCAAATTGGTTATAGCAATCATGAAGCATGATATGCCAAGATTCCTCATAGGTAGTATGGAGGTTGGGGAAGCCCACAACACACCTTCTTAATTAAGATCAATAGTCAATTGAAGCAATTAATCCCAAGAAATCAATTAGCCTTAAGAATAAAGGAATCCCCAATTCCTAGAGGATGTCAAATGCTTACACATCCATAAAGGAGCTATGATTCATAAGCTAGAGATGATTTCTACCATCATAAAGCCTTTGTTCTAGATAAATTCAATGATCCAATGCAAAATCAATGAAACAAATCAACCATTGCTCAATCAAATACTAAGCTCATGATCAAAGCATCAAATAAGCATAAGAATTGTAAACTAGAATCATAAACATGGAATAAATTGATAATCAACATAAATCCTTCAAAACCCACAAACATTCATTGGTTTTCAGCCAAAGTCAACCAAATAAGAGTATTAGTCACTCATGGCAACAAAGTAACAAGAACAATAATTAATTTGCATCAAGAATCTACCTAAGACTTGAAAAGATGAAAGAAATTGAGTATTTTGCTCTCCAAATCGTCACTTGCAGGTCTCCAATGGTGGAAAATTCGTGAATGAGCCTCTAGATTTGATCCCCCAAAGTTATTGTGAGCCAAATGACCAAAATACCCAAACTGGGCAGTTGCGCGGGTACCCGCGCAGCCAAAATTCCACCCGCGCAAATGCTGCTGGAATGCTATTGGTCCACCATTCCACTACTCCACCCTTCCACTACCAAAGATTCCTTTGGTCCCCCCCTTGTCCATGTAATTTGAATCCACCAATCATCATTTAGCCACTAAATGGATGCTCCAAGCCCAAAATTAGAAATTTATGATCCATCTTCACAAGCCCAAATAATCCAAGCCAATAACTTTCAAAGCCCAATTCTTCTTCTTTGATTCCGCCAAGCCCAATAATGCTTCGGGAGCCCACTAAGCCGTCTTCACTCAAATCCACAATCACAAAAACTCCAAAACTCTGCAAAATTCCTCATGCAACATAACAAGCCCCCGATACGATCCATGATAAAGAAAATAAAGAATATACAATGCAATACTAATAAAAAGAGCTAAAAATCTAAGATAAACTAATAAAAATAAGGAAATAAAATAAACTATCAACCTTGATGAAATTGAAAATGGTAAATTTTAAAATTTCAAAAGTTATATATTTTCTCCTACTTATTATTTCTAAATTCTAACAAAATATAACTTGTATTTTAGATTTTGCAAGCAAACTTAATATTTGCACCGACAATATCGAATGAAAGGTACATTTCTTCTTTTGGTTTTATATTGAATTTTTGGTGTGATGTTTTAATATTGATTTTTTTGGACAGCAAAAGCTTATGAATTGGATAGAATTTTGGAAGTGGATAGCATTTTGGAAGTGATCTTGCTGATAATGCTTTTTAGATAATAGTTTTTGCTGTTTTGGACAGCTTAGTAGGATGTGTGTATTAGTCTAATATTTGATGTAATTGAACAATATTTGATATTTTCATTTACTGCTTTTTATTTGCTGTTTTGGACAACTTTTTTGGTAGTTTTCTTGTTGTTTTTGACAATTTTACTATTGCAGTATTTTCAACAAACAGTACAGTTTTTTTTTTACTAAATTAGGCAGAATTTTGAATGTTTTAATACCTTAAACGGTGCAGTTTTTTTATTTAACTGTTTTAATACCTTTAATAGTGCAGTTTTTTATTGTTTTAATACCTCTAATATTGTAGCTTTAATATTACGTAGAATTTTTACTGTTTTAATACATGTAATAGTGCAGTTTTTTTTTACTAAATTAGTTTAATGGACTCGACTAAAATGGGCCTAAAAAGCCCAAACCGTGAAACCAAACCGGAGCCAAACCGCTAGTAACGGTTTGGTTTGGTTCGGTTTTAAATTTTCAATGGTTCGGCTTTGGTTTTTGCTTGACAAAAACCGTTAGTAACGGTTTGGCTCCGGTTTAACCTAAAAACCGAAAAAACCGGACCGTGAACACCCCTAACTCAAACTGCAGAAATTGAGCTTTATTAATTATGAGCTAGAATCAGTGATTTTCATGGTTCTGGATATATCTATAAACTATAATGGTGTGGAAGAAAGATCTGATTTGCTTTGAACTTATTTGGTCATTAATATATATCTTCTTTTTTTTTGTGTATTATATGTCATTGACCCTGTTTCACCGGTTACATCTACTACACACTCTCTCTCTCTCTTCTTTTCTTTTCTTTTCTTTTTTTTTATAAACTAAAATTTAAAAATCAATGCACGTGCGTTTGTTTTTTGTTTTTTTATTAAGAATTGATAGCTGCATTCTTAAAATATAATTCAACCCAATTGAACACATGTAGTTCGCTTCATATTCAAATCATTCAACTGCAAATGGATCCTTAAAAGTCCCTAATTTTCTCCTTTAATTAATTACACAATCCCCAAAAAGAACTGCCTTGTTTTCTTCATCACTTGATTCATGGTCACCGTCTTCTTGATACTCGATTGATATAAAAATTGCGGCTCAGTACATATATAACTTCTTACAAAACAAGTCGGGTCATGTTCGAGATGCGTGTTCCACCGATGAATACGAAGGTTTTTTGGGGATTCTTCGAGGTCCGTTCACTTTCCATCGGTTTTCAAAAAGGGTCGTGTTGAACTGATGAAAAAGGTCGAAAATCTGATGTGGTTTTGATGAATATGAAGATCAAGATAAAGATACATATTTTGTTCAACATCGCAAAGTTCATCCTTGTCTTTGTCAAAGATTTGGGTATTTGTTGTTCTTGTTGACTTCCCAGAAGGTGATTTTTAAATTATAATTAAATAACTCATAATAAAACTGTGTTTTGGAGATGGGTGGTGGTGGTGGAAAGAGGTTAACGGCGGAATACGAGGTGGCCGGTGGTGGTGGGAGGTTGAAAATGGCAGCGGTGGGGGACGTTAATACCCCGTTCCCGAGTTCAACTTAACGAGAGAAATGAAAGGAAATGAGTGAAAATGAGAAGAAAAATAAAAGAAATTGGTGTTCCCGAGTTTCATTAAAAGAGGAAAGTGGAAGGAAGTGGAGGGAAATAGGAGGATCAATTTCCCTCCTAACTTTCCTTCCGATTTGGAAGGATTTGGAAAGAAATAACAAAATGATTCATTTTCCTTCCACTTCTTTCCAACTCGGGAACACAAAAGAAAATTTTATTTTCCTTTCCTTTCTATTCTTTTCTCTCATGACTTTCTTTCCTCTTCTCTTCTTTTCTTTTGTTAAACTCGGGAACGAGGCGTAAGGGTGATACGTGATAACTGATGAAGTGATGATGATGGTCTTCATATATCAAAATCTTCAAACATTATTTTGTAATAATAATAATAATAATAATAATAATAATAATAATAAATTTTAGAATCCATAAATAATTTCACAAATAAAACCATCTAATTTTGACAAAATAATAATAATAATAATAATATTTAGCATCAATAAATAATTTCACAAATAATCCATATAACTTTGACAAGAAAAATCCATATGAGAGACACGCAAGTGACATGCTGACCATTTCAGTTTATCTAAATGCTTTGTAAGATGTCACATAGATAAGGTAGTCAGATTATCTTTTACGTCTATAAAAATGGTTTATTTGATCTCGATTTTAAAGTTGAATGATTTTGAATGCATATAATATTAGTGACTAAATGAATAAAAACTGAATAATTGTTTGGCTTATAATAACATTAACCCATAAATTAAATAAGTTTACTATTATGATTATTACAATAACTAAAATAATGTTGTAAAAAAAGGCATTGCATTTACAATTTTACAATGTGATACTTACTTCTAAATTCCTACCACCCCATTAAAAACAGTCCACCAATCATTTATATTCTTATATTCATCGTTGTCGACATCACCAACGACTTTGTCTGCCAACCTTTGCGGGGTGCATACCCAAAGTACATAACCCTAATAGTAACCGTTTCCAATTCCCACCTATCTCAAAACCAAATGTCGTATCATCCACCATCGACTTTACTATCGTCAACCACAAGTAAACCATGATGATAGTCCTTGTGCTTCCTTCGATCCCTAACCCGACACAGACGAGAAACCTATAAAAAAGAATCCACTACATGTACAATGACGGTTTCACATATGTACCTATAAACATACAAAAACGATAAAATATTAAGGAACACAAATGTTTTATAATTTCTTATATTTATTACTTTTGAAAATTTGACAATTACTTTTAAATTATATAACTTTTTTATAATTTTTTTGTTTATTAAATCAATTTATTAATTAATAAAAAAAATCTAGCATCTAAATATAAATATGATATAAAGTAAAATGTTATTAAATATGGGGATCAAAATATGACATAACTTAAAAGAAAATTAAAAAAAATAGTAATAATAAATATTTAGAATGGCCTCTTAAAAAGTCTTGTTCTCCGATTTAAGGAAAAAAATATTTTAGAAGTTTATTGGAATAATAAAAAAAGACAAAATTTCACAATTGGTCTCTGTGGTTTACAGAATATCGCACTTTGACGACTTCCTAGCAAAAAGTCATGTGACTGGTCCCTATGGTTTGTAAAATTACATGAAAAGTCCTCCTGCCGTTAAATCTAACTTTTCAGCTGTTAGATTTTAAGAAAAATACTATTTTATCCTTGTACCAATATTGCAATACACTACAAACCTCAAGGACCATTCGTGTAATTTTCTAAACTTGAAACTATATATATATATATATATATATATATATATATATATATATATATATATATATATATATATATAATTTCAACAATTTGATAATTTTTTTTATCTTTTTGACATTTTGTTTTCTATTTTTGTTTTATAGTTTTAGTTATTTATGGTTTTTTGTTATATTTTTATTTATTTTGAATCAAGTAAATAAACTTAAATTCGATAAACCATGTCAAAATTATTTTTTCTATAATTTTTCTTATTTGTAAATTGAAGTGCTAATGTTTAATTATTTATTTATTTATTTTTATTTTTTTTTTAGTTTTATGTCGTTACTGTTCATGTTTTTTTTTATGCTTCATAGTTAATATCGTTAGCAACTTTATGTTTGCATTTATCATTATCATTATTTGACCTTTTGTTTTCTATTTTTTGTTATAATTTTAATTATTTATTATTCTTCTATTGTTTTTATTTATTTTGATTCAAGTAATGAAAAATAGAAAAACAAAAAACAAAAACTCAAACACCAAATTCTAATATACTCTAATATATTAATACATTTTACATTTTCATCTTTTTTTGGTTTTTTCGTATTTTTTTTTATTTTTTACTATTATTTTTTTTAATTTTTTTCATATTATTTTTTAATTATTTCCTATTTTTATTTTTTTCGTTGTTTCGTTTTATTTTTCATCAACTTGATAACTTTTTTTGACCTTTTCCAAAAAGTGTAAAATGTATGAATATATTAGAGTATATTACAATTTTGGTGTTTGAGTTTTTTTTTTAATAATTTTTTGTTATTTATGGTTTTTGTAACTTTTTTATTTTGATTCCCGTAAATAAAATAGTTATATTTACAAATATAAATAAATAAAAGAAACATAACTTTTTTATTTAAACAAATCAAAATAAAAAAAAAGTTACGAAAACCATAAATAACCAAAATTAATAAAAAAAAATGCGAAAAAAACCAAAAAATATGAAAAGTGTAAAATGTATTAATATATTAGAGTATTTTACAACTTTGGTGTTGAAGTTTTTGTTTTTTTGTTTTTCTATTTTTCATTACTTGAATCAAAATAAATAAAAACAATAGAAGAATAATAAATAACTAAATATATATAAAAAAACAACAAAAGGTGAAATAATGACAATGATAAATGCAAACATAAAGTTGCTAACGATATTAATTATGGAGCATCAAAGTAAAAAAAATAAAAAAATAAATCGTAACAACATAAAATTAAAAAAAAAACATTAACCTTTCATTTCATAATTAAGAAAAAAAGGTTTCGATATGGTTTATCGAATTTAAGTTTATTTACTTGAATCAAAATAAATAAAAACATTAAAAAATCATACATAACTAAAATTATAAAATAAAAGTAGAAAACAAAATGTCAAAAAGATAAAAAATATATGAAGTTGTTGAATATATATATATATATATATATATATATATATATATATATATATATATATATATATATATATATAATTTATATTTATAATTTATATATACAACATATCAAATTTTTAAAATCACATAAAAGGTCATTGAGGTTTGTAGTGTATTGCAATATTGGTACAAGGGCAAAATAGTCTTGTCCATTAAAATCTAACAGCTGAGAAGTTAGATTTAACGGCAGGAGGACCTTTCATGTAATTTTACAAACCACAGGGACCAGTCGTGTGACTTTTTGCTAGGAAGTCCTCAAAGTGCGATATTCTATAAACCACAGGGACCAATTGTGAAATTTTGTCTAAGAAAAAATTGAAAAAACTATTATTAGAGATGTTCCAAATAGAAAAAAGACGGTAAAGGAGTTTTTCTTAAATGTTATATTTATTATATAAGTTAAATGGATAAAATATTATAAATATTCTATGATGCATATGGTTATGGTTTAATGAGATGTAGTGTTTATGCAAATATGTAAGCAGGTGAAAAATGAAATGTTCTCTACGAGAAATTATATAAGTACTACACAACCTTTTATACTAAATGGTAAAATTAATATAGTGTATTGATTGGGTAAAAAAAAAAAAAACAAACGATATTATATCTTTATTGCAATTTCAACAACTTAGTTGTATGATATTCATTTATTTTAATAAAGTACTATTTATTAGGTTGTTAGGTGTGGGCAATGTCCATAGAGGCGTTTTTGCACGTTATAACGGCACAAACACCGCCCCTCTTCCCCGTTTTTGTGCGTTATTAGTCTGCAAATTGCTTCCCGTTACCACCACCACATCCTATAACGTCCGTTTTCTTCTTTTTTCTTCTAAAAACGTCGGTAGGCGTTGCCTACTCCGACCGGTCTTATGTTGATTGGATCTCGCCTCATGTTTGGCCTGTTTTGTATAAGCCATTTATGTCCATGTAATCTCTTATATATTGCAGTTAATACGAATGAATTAACCAATAGAAAAAAAATAGTTACAACGGGTCCACTTTTCTGTTTGCCTTTATTGGAACACATCAATTTTTTCACAATCTTTAATTAGGTAGGTAACTGTAATGTCAAATCATCAACATACATACCCTACATTTACGGTCCATATAATTTTACAAATTTGTTCCTAGTTTTAGAAATTTGATACCAATTACTTTTATGGTCGGTAAATTCATTAGTTTTTGTCTCTAGACAGTTACTATATTAAAAGCATTTAAATGGCCATTCTACTTCTATTATTCGTCATATTATTAAATGCATGGACTATTTCTGTAAATTAGCTTAAACTCGGTCTAAAATAGAAGCTCCGCAATTGATTCAACCGACCAATCCCGCCTTTTGTGGTCATTGTCGGCAGCTCCAAAGAAGACCACCTCGCCATCGTCGCCCACCTCTTACACCATCGATCCCATCCATTCTCATCACCGATGTTTCTCCTTCGTCCCTATCACTATTGACGCAATGTTTGCTACATTTTCCACCATTGGTTCGCCATCCCCTGTTACTCCGCTACAACTCCAATCATCTCCTCCATCATCGATCTTCTTCTCTCTCCCCCAAAACAACCTAAATTTCTCCCTTAGGAAGTTACCATTAAGCCCTCTATTAAATGCATGTAAAATGACCATTCTACTTCTATTATTTGTCATTTTATTAAATGAATGAACCATGTTTGTAAATTAGCTTAAACTCATCTTAAAATAGAAGCTCCACAATTGAATCAACCGGCCAATCCCAATTTTTTGGCCACAATCGGTAACGCTAAAGAAGAATACCTCTCTACCGATAGCCACCTCTTACACCAATGATCCCATCCATTCACATCACTGATGTTTCTCCTCCATCCTTATCACTGTCAACGCAATGCATGTTAACTTTCACATTATCGTTCTCCTCTCTCTCTTTCTCTTCGCTACAACTATGGTCACCTCCTCCATCATCGATCTCATTTCTCTCTCCCATAACACAACATAAACTTAATCATGTCTTCTCCCTCTTATCGTCTTTCTGCTACCTCTTGTAGTCAAGAGCTTGACGATAGGCTGTACTAGAACGGGTGATTGCCAATGACAAATCATGTGTTCTTGATTGATTGTTCATCCAACAAAAAATGAATATTCTGATGGGTTTCGAGCAATAGATTATTCCTATGGTGTACATGCAAACCCTAATAGCTTTTGGATCTAGTTTGTCTAATGAACATGCAATTGAATATCCAAAGCTATAAACCCTAGATCTATCAAATAAGAACTGAAATAAGGGTTTAGTAATTACCTTTGATTGTTATATAGCAATAACAATCAATTCCTTGCTTTGATTGGCTTCAGAAAGCTTAGTGCCTCAAGTGTTGCACCTCTAATGGAGTCACAAACACCACTAAGCAACTTGGATGAAGAGGGAGGAGAGAGGAGGCACCAAAAAACGGCTGGAAACCCTAAAGGAAGTGTTCACCACGTTTTTGGGGCTTAAGGGTCCTTTATATACATGTAGGCTATTAGGGTTTACAACTAGGAAACCCTAATCTGGCTGCTTAGTCCCTAAGCAGCCCATGGACTCCTTTAACATATCCCTTGGACGATTTCTAATGGGCTTCCCATAGAATTCGTCCAACCTATATATTATTAGGTGATCCATAGCCCAATTGTAATTATCTTATAATTACAAATCCAATCCCTTAAGTTTAATTAATCTCTTTTAGCCACAAAATTAATTTTCAATTAATTATTGACTAATATCAATTAAACATTATGATTTCTCCTTTAATATATTATTCTTATAATATATTAATAAATCATAATTAAACATTTCTCTCCTTAATTTATCCTACATATTGCTATGGTGAAGGCAACCCAAAAGGACCATGCTCATAATCGGGTCAAATACATACCAAAATAGTTATGGACTTAGACACTAATCCAACATATTCTTGAACCCAATAAAGAAGGAGATGAAATCAATTTTGAGGTTTTCATCCCAAAACGGAAGGTTGAAGATAGAGCCAAGAAATGAGGTTTTAACATGGAAAAAGGCGATGAAGTCAATTTTCATCTCACCCAAACTAATTGCTAAAGTTTGAAGATGAATTTTGAGGTTTCAGCGCAAGAAATCAAATAACGAAGATGAGGTGGGAGACCCACCTTCTCTACCAGCTTAAGAAAAGTGCCCTCAAGTGTCCACCGCCATCAGAATCCTGGCATCGGGTATTGAGTGTTGGGTTTGGATCGTGGATTGGAGATGAGCGTCGTTAGCTGGTTCCCGAAGGGATTCCTACCTACAACAGGTAACAAGATCGTTAGAGCTTCCCCAGGGACCTTTCCCCGGAAGCAGAATCTGACGATCAAGTTAGATTGGTATGAGTGAGAAGATGGTCTCTCCTGGCCGGAGAGAGCCATCAAGGTGTGATGGGAATGTGTATGGGCATGGAGGTTGATCTCCCAAAATGGGAGAATTCTGAGGGTGAAGAGCATGAGGAAGCTCATTAGAAGTTGATCATAAGTTGCTTCCTCATGGAGGAGGAAGCATTCTATTTATAGGGGACAAGTAGGTCAAATGGAATTAGTCAACTGGCTTGCGGCAACGCCAGCCAGTCGGGCAGTCGTGTAGTGGTGTCAGGCAGGCAATGTTATGGCTAGGCAGGGTTGGCAAGCACTACTTCTAGGAAGCCATGTCGTCAAGCTATTGGGTCATCAAATGAACCCAATACCCTCAAGTTCCCTCAGTCCGATGTTATTGGTTTGCATCCAATTGCATTGGATTGAGCAACAAATGTAAACCAACATAAATGGAACAACTGACCTGTAACGTCCCAAAATTTAAGACCAAAAATTTCATTTTAATAATAATAAAACCATCATCCAAAACGTGTTCATAAAACCATAAAAGAAAATCAGAGTATATCAATCATTCTTCTAAATACATCAGAGTCAAATAAATGGAAGTCGTGGTGTGTGCAATGTGATCATCCCGAGCTCTTCCCCTTCGATCCGGAAGTACCTGAAACATAAACTGAAAACCGTAAGCACGAAGCTTAGTAAGTTTCCCAAAACACCCTATACCATTCATATCAACATACGATGGGCTCTGCCCGACGACCATCTGGCCCCGCCCGACATCGAACCCTGCTCGAAACAGATCTGTCATAACATGAGATGGGCCCCGACCCATCACATTCATTAGGCCCCGTCTGGCATCTGGCCCCGCCCGACATTCATACAGACACATAAACACATGCAAGAATCACTAAGATAAATAGCATACAATACACCCATCAGGCCTCGTCTGGCATCGGACCCCGCCCGGTATACATATCACATACTACACATGCAAGAGTCACACAGACAAGTAGCATCCTAATAATAATAATAATCATGGGCCAGCATTGGTGCCTTCGACCCGCCAAGGACAGTGAGGAGACTCACCTCAAACTGCTGAAAATCATGATAAATGCTCGGACTGCTTGTAATGTCCTAAAAATTAAGACCAAAAATTTTCGTTTTTAAATTTATAAAACTGTAATCCAATACATCGTCATAAAATCAAGAATAATCGATTTGAACTCAAGCTTCTTCCAAATAAGAAACACAGAATATACATGTTATTTTGTGTTTTCAGAGAGACACTCCGTATGCCGAGAGAAGAATACGAATTTTGATTATAACTTGGTTGACATTTGTATGTAATCACCATCATCCATTATATACTTGGAAGTTGGCAATTTCTAGAGGTAGTTATTAGGAAAAAAAAATGGCAGTTAACAGTAGTAACCAGGAGAGTAACCACTTCTACATCATCATAACATAACTAACTGTTTTGGCAAGAAAACATATAACTGATCCATATCTCATATAGGATTTCGTAACCACAGCCAGGGGCTAGGGAAGGCAACGGGGTCGGGGAATACCGGAGACCTCAATCCCCATCCTCGAATCCTCATTTCAATCCTCATACCCACCCTCATCCCCATCGGGGAATAAAAATGAATCCTTGCCCCCACCCCCAACGGGGACCGGGGATCTCCAACAGAGAATCGGGGATTTCTTTTTCTGTTTTAATATGAAAACTTTTATGTAACATCCCAAAAATACAGTCTGAAAATTTCGTTATCAATCAGTAATAAACCATAGTCATCATACGTCATAGAAAAATCACAACAATGTATCTCAGAATAATATAACAACTGTCATGTATATCAGAGTATAAACATCCCAGGCTGAACAAATGGTGTGTGCACTACAATCGTCCCGAGCTCCTCTTTTGAAAACTGAGTACCTCAAACCAAAACTGAAAACTGTAAGCACGAAGCTTAGTGAGTCTCCCCAAACTACCACATACCATACAATAACATATAAAGCACATACTGGGCCTTGCCCACTGCATCGGACCGAAGTCCGGAACTGACTAGGGCCTTGCCCACTGCATCGGACCGAAATCCGGAACTAACTAGGGCCTCGCCCACTGCATCGGACCGAAGTCCGCAACTAACTAGGGCCTCGCCCACTGCATCGAACCGAAGTCCGGAACTAACCAGAGCCTTGTCCTCTGCATCAGACCGAGGTCCGAAAACTGCATCGGACCGAAGTCCGGAACTAACCAGGGCCTTGCCCTCTGCATCGGACCGAAGTCCGGAACTAACTGAACATAGCATAGCATAATCATAACTACTAGCATAAACACATATACTGCATACTACATCAGACCGAAGTCCAAAACACATAACACAAGGACATGCTTGAATCACAAAGACATCAAGTACACTGAACTACTGCATCGGACCGAAGTCCGGAACTACTGCTAACTAAACGTGCCGGCATTGTGGACGTAGACCCGTTCCTACTGGAAGGAAACTCACCTGACACTGCTGAAGTCCCGTAGACACAATCCCATACTGCTGAAGTCCCGCAGACTCAACCCCAGCTGCTGGATGACAGATTCCCGAACTGTCAACACCAAAATAACACCCAATTAATAATTGGGTTCTAACACATAACTATAAATGCATACTTTGGATAATTAATACATTACCCCTAGCTTGGCTTACCCAAGCCCAAGGCCCAATCCATAGGCCCAAAGTCAACTAGGGATCAAAGCTCAACATATGGCCCAACTTTCCAAATTGGGCCCAAACCTCTACATGGACTTCCCTTAAGGCCCAATTGTTCAGTCCAGTCCAACATGTCTCATTCTAAGGGCCCAATATCAAATAACCATCTAGGCCCAAACTATGGCCCATCAATGGCCCAATTTTCCAAATTGGGCCCAATCCTTCATATGGGCCTTACCCTAAAGCCCAACTAATTACTCTAGTCCATTTGATTATTCTTGGATGGCCCAACACAAAGCCCAAGTGAAATTAGGGTTTCACATAAAATGATAATTAGGGTTAAGTGTTTCTTACTTAACCCATTAAGGACTTAATCCATTAAGTCCTTTACTCTACTAGATAAGTGATATGGAGTGATTTGGGCTTCATACATAAATCCATTTCCAATGGCCCAAATGTGGGCCCAAATAAGTCCAAGGCCCAATTACTCAAGATTAGGGTTTTCTAAACCCTAATTAGGGTTTTCACCCAAACATGGCCCAACAGGCCCAAAATAAATCTTTAAGCCCATTAGGGTTTTGCTAGGGCAATTAGGGTTTGCTAGCGGGGCACCATCCACTACCACCTCGGGTAGTGGTGGTCAATGGCGGCTCACGGCGGCGGCCACCACCCTAAGGTGGTGGTTTTCAATTTCATTTCATTATCCTTCTTTCTAGATACATTTTACAATGCTAACTGCAATAATCAAACACACACACCAATACAAACACACATAAGCAATGACCTAGCGGTGGCCGGCGGCGGCCGGCGGTTAAGGACAACAGCCACCACCTCAAGGTGGTGGCAGTGGGGTTTTCTTTATAACTCCGGCCAAAGGACCCTCTTGCAGTCCTGACCATCGAAACACACGCCTCCAACACTCTAATACGAACCCAGCTTCACGAGACCACCAACCCAGCCACCATTTCACGGTGGCAGGTGGCTTATGGAGGCGTCGGCGGGATGTAGCGATTTCCGAACGGCAGCAGCAAACGACGACAGCGAAAAGCGCCTAGCCTCCGACTAGAACCCAACAGCAGCGACGCCGTGGTTCCTCGGTGACGAAGGAGTAGCGACAGCAGGATCTGACGGCCGGGGGCGGCGGCTGCGACGATCTCGGCCTCTCTCAGCAGCTTTCCGGCTTCTCATTTGCTTCCAGCAACATCGATGTGGCGGCACCTAGCGACGATTGGGTTGCTGTGGCGGAGGGAGGATGGGAATGGGAGGTGGCGGCGACCGGAGGTGAAGAAACGGGAGGGGCGGCCGGCGAGGGAGGCATAAGGAGGGTGACGACTGATTCCTTCCTTTAGGGTTAGGGTTCCTTACACTTATATACCCGACTCCATAACCAAGTTGCCATAATGGCAGAATTGGTCCCTCCCCATAAGATTTCTTCACATTTAATCCAATATTTACCCTTTTTACCCTGGATTTGGAAATCTTCTTCAATTTAAATCCGATAATTACCTTTTTAACCCATGTTATCTAAATACATTACAAATTAGGTCCGAGATTTACAATACAGCCCCTCCCCCACCAATCCTTTTCATATTTAGCCCAGAATTTACCAAATACCCCTTGTCTTCTAAAAATCTTTACAAAATAAATCCTAGAACTTACACTTTTAACCCCAAACTTCTAAAACTGACAATTAACCCCTCGAGACCAACACTCTGCCATATAATTACTGATTTCTGGGCTACGATTCATTCATCGATTAATTTATTTATTTATTAAATAAATAAACGGGGTGTTACAACTCTCCTCCACTTAAATTAGATTTCGTCCTCGAAATCATTCCTTACACGCCCAGCCACTCTAGTAACATGGTCACCATCCTGAGCACACCCTAGGCTTCCCAGGGTAGCCGTGACCAATCTTCGTAAAGCCCTAAAATCCTCAGGTGAACGAATACCTCGCAACAAGATTACATGTACTCTGTCTGAAATTTGCTGTCTCTAGATGATCTGAATCCCTAACAGACCACTCATACTGAATCATTATAGATGAACCCCCCGGTGGGTAACTTAGCATTACTCAGCAATCTATTACACTTACCATACATGAGATCCTCAGTTACCATTACCGTTGGAGACCAAAAACTGTCTGAAACACTTATCTGCCTGAAACCACTGAACTACCTGAACACTGAACTGCCTAAAACACTGAACTGCCCGAAACACTGAACTTCCTGAAACAGCATGCTGCTACATGGCTGTTTTCCAACATCTATCGAGACCTTCCTGGTCTCAATTCATTCGTCAGTCATCTGAAATATCGGGTTCCCGCCCGACTGCGGAGCCCCAAGGACTCCCTACTTAGTCGCCTTACACAACTTCTGAACGAAATCCTTCTCTGAAACTAACAACTACTAGTTATCTTGTCACTATGGCCCTAGCGGCCTTCTGATCTAACTGATCGATTCCACACGTCGAATCCTGAGGTTACCAACCCACAGCTAAACGCGATTGCTACATGACCAATTGTAGCCTTGTATTACAAGCAACCTTTAGCAATTCATTGCTTCCTCGGTCTCGAAACTACAGTGGCGTCCCTACAGTCCTATCATTGGCTCAACTAGATCTAATCCATCCAGATAATCCCAAAAATCCAATCCGTGGATTTCCATATCCTTACTGCTACACCCGAACTGGTGGGTACTATTGTTTCTTCCGCGTCCTAACAACTCGCGCATGATGTCTACTAGCCAAGTGTATTCTACGGCTACGCCCGCAATCTCACAACACTCTAGCACTACCTGACTCCTAGTGGATGCTACGACTACACCCGTAGACTTACAACACTATAACACTATCTGACTGCTAGTGAGTGCTACGGCTACACCCGCAGACTTACAACACTCTAACAATGTCTGGCTGATAGTGAATGCTACGGCTACACCCGCAGACTTACAACACTCTAACACTGTCTGGCTGCTAGTGAATGTTACAGCTACACCCGCAGACTTACAACACTCTAACACTATATGGATCGAACACGCGCTTGACCTACACTCAGCTGAACTCATGTCCTGACTGGAATCCCCAACCTGATTCCCTAAGGCTTGTTGGCAACATTACGAGAACGCGATCTCCTTATTGGCAAGTTTTTCCGAACTTCCATCTCACACTATCCTCAAACCATACAGCCGCTTGGGCTACCTTCCTTCCTGACAAGGATACAAAACTTATCCCAGTTTCAAAACTGCTCCTACATCTGAATCCTTGGATGATTATCCCCCACTTTGATTCAGCTAATGCCTTACAGCACACAAAACTGGAAGAATTCCCAATCCTTCTCACCACCCATCACCAATCTGCTAGAAACCACGCTTACCATTGCTAGCGTTTTCAACACCAGCTAATCCAAAAGATCACACAACTTCTAAAAATCCGAATAAATCTCCGGTAATAACCCGCTAGACCCAGGAAGTTCCGAATCTCAATTGGAGACCTCGGAATCTCCCACTGCATCACGGCCTCTATCTTGGCCGGTACGACTAGAATACCCTTCTGATTGACAAGGTGCCCAAGAAGTTGCACCTCGCGCAACCAGAACTCACATTTGGAGTACCCTACAAAAAAAATCTCTCCCTCATCAAAGTCTCTAGCACCTCCCTCAGGTGCTTCTCGTGCTGCTCCTCAGTCTTGGAATAAACCAAGATGACGTTGTACTCTCCCAATCCCGCGATTTGGGATACAATCTTTCGCTATCCGCTAATAATCCTCGATATGCAATTGGCATATGCCATTTCTTGGAAGTATAATTCAAACACAAACGGAGGATAACCCAGAGTCACACTTACTCAAACCCCTGGAATGAAAGACTCTATCGTGCAGTTTCCCGCATGAGCTGTACTGAATCTAACCCTGTTGGTCTCTCAAAAGCTAATCCAAAATCTAGGGTCTTCTCCCGAGACACCTCAATATAAGCAACTAATCTAATTCCCTCTTACCAATGTGCTCCAAGTCTATATCTCGTTCTCAAGCTCAAGAAGTCATATCATTCAGGGTCTTGCACCCCGATATACTCATGATCTCCCTGCTATCATTCTACAGTATGTTCTGATAACTTACCTTCTTCATTTCCTCATCTGCTGCATACTGCGGTACCATATAAGCTCTTTCTCGAGACTTGGCAGTGATCTCTGCCACAGTCTCAGTCTTCTGGTGGAGATCTAACAACTCTTGCGCCAACTGTTGCGCCTCAATCGCCTGGGCACACTCTGCCCAGAATCTGGTCTAAAAGTCATCCCATGACATAGCATTAACCGCATCATCACTCAACTCACTACCAACTTCTTCCTATCAATCTCGTGCTCTATCCCTCAGGGGGCAGGAAGTAAGTCAGATCTTGTCTCCTTTCGAGACAACGTCTGGTACGAAAAGTGTTGGTGACATCTGCCAACCATCTGCTGCTAACAATGGGGTCCCTAACCCCCATGACAATCTGAAGCCTCACAAACTCTGAATTCCCGAAACATTAACGTACGAGTCTCTATCATGACTGCCATCTCAGTGCGGAATGCACTCTGCCTCACATCACAAATCTCTAAAATGCTCTCCTTGATCACAATGAAGATCAAAGCAGTCTGATCAATGATACTGTGCGTACTCACAGATGGAATGGACTCCCTCATCTGACCATCAAGCTGCCCGGCTGCAGAGTCCGAGCCTGATCCCTCGTCGACGCCAGAACTACCATCTGGTCTACCACGTAGCGTCACTATACTCGGTAATATACCATCACTAACATCACAATGCTCATCAAAACTCGAGGGATCTCACACACTACAAGTTCCCTGGGTTCATCTCAGCCTTCCTTGATTCGAGTACGGATCCTCTGCTTTCAGTAGTACGGGCCCATACTACCTTCCACATCTATCCGTACTTTCCTCAAGTACTGCCTCGACTCCACCAAGTCCCTTCTACTACTACTGCTGATCTCATGCTAATCTCATCATAGGCTTGTCCTAGGGTAATCACCAACCCACTCTCCGCCATCAGCTGCATAGAAGTCCCTGCTTTATTCCCCTAACTAGCTCGCGAATACTATTACATATTACTCAGACTAGATAATTCTTCGAATGAGAGATCCTACCCTACAACGGTTGGACTCAAACAAGAGCTGTGAAATAGAGCTAGACCTAACCTTCTGAAATTATTTAGTCCTTGCAATATGTAACTTAATATATTCATTTACTAGTTAGTGAAAGACAACTAGAACTCCTAAAAGCACAAAGCAAGCAGCATTCGGGCGTTGAGTACACATAATCAAGCATATACTACTCTGGCTATCATACTGACTAATCTGTACTAGCATGCAGTTCTCAATAAGCTGGTACACATATAATAGGCACATAAGGCATCCTCCCTAGATCCTTAGCCCTAAACTAGCATGCAGTTCTCATAAAGCTGATACGCATATAATAGGCACATAAGGCATCCTTCCTAGATCCTTAGTCCTAGTCTAGCATGCAATTCTCATAAAGCTGATACTCATACAATAGGCACATAAGGCATCCTTCCTAGATCCTTAGTCCTAATCTAGCATGCAATTCTCATAAAGTTGATACTAATATCATAACATAAACTTGTATGGGTAATTTGGGAATACTTACTTGAGCTCAGCTGATTGCATGCACCACACCCTTTTCTCTTTTTTTGCAAAAAAAATTTCTCTTTTTCAAAACTCTTTTCTTTTTCTAGAAATTCTTTTCTTTTCTCATAGCTCTCTTTCTAAAAATGATTTTCCTTTTAAAAATTTCCATACCAATTCCTCAGTTTGAGTCCAGACACACCCGAGAGTGTGCCCGAATCCCTCAAACCAAGGCTCTGATACCAACTTGTAACATCCCAAAAATACAATCTGAAAATTTCGTTTTAAATCAGTAATAAACCATAGTCATCATACGTCATAGAAAAATCACAACAATGTATCTCAGAATAATATAACAACTGTCATGTATATCAGAGTATAAACATCCCAGGCTGAACAAATGGTGTGTGCACTACAATCGTCCCGAGCTCCTCTTTTGAAAACTGAGTACCTGAAACCAAAACTGAAAACTGTAAGCACGAAGCTTAGTGAGTCTCCCCAAACTACCACATACCATACAATAACATATAAAGCACATACTGGGCCTTGCCCACTGCATCGGACCGAAGTCCGGAACTGACTAGGGCCTTGCCCACTGCATCGGACCGAAATCCGGAACTAACTAGGGCCTCGCCCACTGCATCAGACCGAAGTCCGGAACTAACTAGGGCCTCGCCCACTGCATCGGACCGAAGTCCGGAACTAACCAGAGCCTTGCCCTCTGCATCGGACCGAGGTCCGAAAACTGCATCGGACCGAAGTCCGGAACTAACCAGGGCCTTGCCCTCTGCATCGGACCGAAGTCCGGAACTGACTGAACATAGCATAGCATAATCATAACTACTAGCATAAACACATATACTGCATACTACATCAGACCGAAGTCCAGAACACATAACACAAGGACATGCTTGAATCACAAAGACATCAAGCACACTGAACTACTGCATCGGACCGAAGTCTGGAACTACTGCTAACTAAACGGGCTGGCATTGTGGCCGTAGACCCGTTCCTACTGGAAGGAAACTCACCTGACACTGTTGAAGTCCCGTAGACACAATCCCATACTGCTGAAGTCCCGCAGACTCAACCCCAGCTGCTGGATGACAGATTCCCGAACTGTCACCACCAAAATAACACCCAATTAATAATTGGGTTCTAACACATAACTATAAATGCATACTTTGGATAATTACTACATTACCCCTAGCTTGGCTTACCCAAGCCCAAGGCCCAATCCATAGGCCCAAAGTCAACTAGGGATCAAAGCCCAACATATGGCCCAACTTTCCAAATTAGGCCCAAACCTCTACATGGACTTCCCTTAAGGCCCAATTGTTCAGTCCAGTCCAACATGTCTCATTTAAGGGCCCAATATCATACAACCATCTAGGCCCAAACTATGACCGATCAATGGCCCAATTTTCCAAATTGGGCCCAATCCTTCATATGGGCCTTACCCTAAAGCCCAACTAATTACTCTAGTCCATTTGATTATTCTTGGATGGCCCAACACAAAGCCCAAGTGAAATTAGGGTTTCACATAAAATGATAATTAGGGTTAAGTGTTTCTTACTTAACCCATTAAGGACTTAATCCATTAAGTCCTTTACTCTACTAGATAAGTGATATGGAGTGATTTAGGCTTCATACATAAATCCACTTCCAATGGCCCAAATGTGGGCCCAAATAAGTCCAAGGCCCAATTACTCAAGATTAGGGTTTTCTAAACCCTAATTAGGGTTTTCACCCAAACATGGCCCAACAGGCCCAAAATAAATCTTTAAGCCCATTAGGGTTTTGCTAGGGCAATTAGGGTTTGCTAGCGGGGCACCATCCACTACCACATCGGGTAGTGGTGGTCAATGGCGGCTCACGGCGGCGGCCACCACCCTAAGGTGGTGGTTTTCAATTTCATTTCATTATCCTTCTTTCTAGATACATTTTACAATGCTAACTGCAATAATCAAACACACACACACCAATACAAACACACATAAGCAATGACCTAGCGGTGGCCGGCGGCGGCCGGCGGTTAAGGACAACAGCCACCACCTCACGGTGGTGGCAGTGGGGTTTTCTTTATAACTCCAGCCAAAGGACCCTCTTGCAGTCCTGACCATCGAAACACACGCCTCCAACACTCTAATACGAACCCAGCTTCACGAGACCACCAACCTAGCCACCATTTCACGGTGGCAGGTGGCTTATGGAGGCGTCGGCGGGATCTAGCGATTTTCGAACGGCATCAGCAAACGACGATAGCGAAAAGCGCCTAGCCTCCGACTAGAACCCAACAGCAGCGACGTCGTGGTTCCTCGGTGACGAAGGAGTAGCGACAGCAGGATCTGACGGCCGGGGGCGGCGGCTGCGACGATCTCGGCCTCTCTCAGCAGCTTTCCGGCTTCTCATTCGCTTCCAGCAACAGCGATGTGGCGGCACCTAGCGACGATTAGGTTGCTGTGGCGGAGGGAGGATAGGAATGGGAGGTGGCGGCGACCGGAGGTGAAGAAACGGGAGTGGCGGCCGGCGAGGGAGGCATAAGGAGGGTGACGACTGATTCCTTCCTTTAGGGTTAGGGTTCCTTACACTTATATACCCGACTCCATAACCAAGTTGCCATAATGGCAGAATTGGTCCCTCCCCATAAGATTTCTTCACATTTAATCCAATATTTACCCTTTTTACCCTGGATTTGGAAATCTTCTTCAATTTAAATCCGATAATTACCTTTTTAACCCATGCCATCTAAATACATTACAAATTAGGTCTGAGATTTACAATACAGCCCCTCCCCCCACCAATCCTTTTCATATTTGGCCCAGAATTTACCAAATACCCCTTGTCTTCTAAAAATCTTTACAAAATAAATCCTAGAACTTACACTTTTAACCCCAAACTTCTAAAACTGACAATTAACCCCTCGAGACCAACACTCTGCCATATAATTACTGATTTCTGGGCTACGATTCATTCATCGATTAATTTGTTTATTTATTAAATAAATAAACGGGGTGTTACATTTTACGTAAAGAAAAAATTTAAATCTCAGTTTACCAATGTAAGTTTAAAGATTTTACAAAACATAAAAATATCCATAGATTGCATAAAAACTATAAACAAATTTTCTACTAAATTTAAATACATACATGGAAAAACAAGTAGAAAAAAATTATCATAGTGATATTTGAGGTAACAATAGATAAACCAAGGAGAAAAAATTATACATGAGGTTAAATTAGATAATAAAAAAAAGAAAAAATATAATTTCAACAAAATAATTACTAATGAGTTGGGTTACTTTGATCAAATTTTAGGTACTCTAAATTTTACCATAAATATATGTTTTGTATTTTCTTTATTATATTAATATCTACCGAGTCCAGGGTCGAGGACTAGGGGTATCCCCATCCCCACTTTTTAATTTGGGTATTACCCATCTCCGGTCAACTTGGGGATTCCTCGGTCAAACCGGGTGTGGGTTTCAGGTTCCCCATCAGGTATTGGGTTCTTTTTTATCCCTACTAGGGGCTTTGCCCCTTGGACCCAACAAAGGGCGTTGTCTTTTGGAACCCGATACACAAGGGCGCTACTTCTTGGAACCATGTACCCAAGGGCGCTGCCCCCGGGCTCCCGTATTCCTGACTTCATATTTATCATTTTGAATGTGCACTCCACATCTCCAGTCTCGGTGAGTAAATAGATGTCAGTCTATCTCCATATTAATAATAACTACATTAAAATCACCAACATTTTACCCCCAAGTTATGTATTGATGTTTTGGGAATGTAAGGGTTTGTACATTTATGCATGGGTTGAGTGGTTACTCATACACTATCGATATAATGTCGAACCTTAGGGTTGTACTCATTAGGCTCCCTATAGCCTAACTCGCTACGTTGATAATTTTTTGCAAATTAGTAGATGTTATCAAAAGCTTAGAAGGCTTATAAGCTTTAAATATTTAGAAGACTTTGGTTTGTCATGACTTCTTAAACCTTTGTTTTGATATATGTTGTGACACTCTCGCATTAAATGTTCTTAACAAACCTAAACGTTTGGAAAAATTATGATTGAGACCGTTATCCGCATTTGAATCTAAAAAAATACTTTGGTTTAAATTGTTGAACTGTTTTCTGTAAATTAATACTCTAAAGTTATTTTTAAAAGATTCAATAAAAACTATTTCAAATAAGCCTATAGGAGAAATCTTATAAAAATCCTGTTGAAAAAGCTTTAATGTTGTGAAAGATACAATAATATTTTTTTTTGTTTTAAGTTTTTTATTGAAAAAACCTTCTTTAAAAAATATCATAACGTGGTAGCTCTTAGGGAATACGGAGTCGTATGTGGTTTCGGCAATGGGATGGGGCGGTACTGGGTAACGCTGGGAAACCATACCTTGAACAGCAAGTTGAGTGGGTTCTCCCTTTTTTTATTCCAATGGGTTTGTGATACCCGCTATTTAATTCTTTGATTTAATGCTCTGCCTCTTGACCACAAAAGAAAAAGATTATCCTATTTTTGTTTATTATTATTTTGTATAATTTTTTATATATGTTTTATTCTAGATAATATTTTTGGAATTTTACAAAACAAAGTCTTCTCCAAGATTTAAGCGTGTTTTTTTATTTTTTTTGAAACTTCACAAAACCAATTCTTCAAAAAATGTTGTGTTTTATTTTATTTTATATTTTTCTAATTTAATTAAATAAAAAATAGTAATGTGACAAGTAGGTTGAATGAGTTGAAAAATATAAGATTTTCATGTGTTGTGGGTTGAGAGAGTTAGAAAAGAGGAAAAAGAAAAGTTAATGTAGCACTGACATGACAGTCGGTTAGGAGGGAATGACTTCCTCCTCCCTTAAACCTTTCGAAGTACCGGCCACGAGCCGGCTTGTGGTCTACGTAACCACGATCGTGGTCCATGCACACCACCCTGGCATGCCGTGGTCTGTCGTGCTCGTTGTGATTCATGGTGTGGACAACAGAATGCAACGCCTAATCAGGGCTCTTGAATGTTTTGAACGTTTGACTAGTTGTTCAACGGCCAAATGTTCAAAAAAAAATATTTTTTTAAAACAACCATTTTACCTATAAATACCTCACTATACACCCTCATTTTCATTCTTTTCTTTCTCTATTACACAATATACACAACCTTTTTACAACCAAAAACCATGGATCTCAATCAAAATACCCCCCAAACTATCGAAAACGCAAACCCGATAACGTTTTTGTGTTAGATACAACCCCCCGTCAATTCCCAACCATGGAATTAACTCAATATGGTTTTGTGAATTTGCTCCAAACCGGTTCTCCTATCTAACAAACATCATTTTTCCAACAACAATTTCAACCTTTTTTCGGCCTATCAACAACAATTCAAACAATTCCAACATTATCAAAAATTCCAACCACCACCTTCACAACCTCCTCATTCTTCGGATTTTTTTTCGAACATGCAACCTTCACCACCATCACCTTAACCAAAAAAAGAAAAAAAAACCGACCTAAACCAATAAGGATACCATGGACAAAAGAGAAAGAAGAGAAATTAGTGAAGACGTAGGTATCGGCTTCCCAAGACCCAATTGGCGTTTGTAATTTTTTTATGTATGTTTGGCGTTTGTAGTTTTTTTTTTCTTTTTACCGTTGCGTTTTTTTTTAATTAATGTAATTATTTTATTTAATGTGGTATTTTAAATCAATGAAAAAACTAATTAATATATATATATATATATATATATATATATATATATATATATATATATATATATATATATGCGTGCTTATTGTATTTTTATTGTATTTTTTAATTAAATTTAATTAAAAAAATAAAATGGAGTGGTATAGTAGTAGTAGGTATCCCATGGTTTAACGGTAAAAATGTGGCACCCACCACTATAACGAGCTCATGGGGATAGGTAAGCCACACCTATGGTTTTCTGGTACTGCTCACCGGCAATACCTCCCTTCAACCGCATCCACTCTAGAACGACTCCATGCACCCTAAGAACTTAGGAGAAACCAGCATATAAACCTAATGCAAATTTTAACAATATTTTTAGACTTCAATGTAAACCAAAAAATAAAACACAACTATTTAGTTCTTCAACATAACAAAAAAATTCCCAGCTTCTAAAACCTGCATCTTATTTATTTTTTTCCATATTTTGGCAGAAACTAAAACCTGTTGTGTGGTTTCATCATCAAAACACATAGCATTACACAAAATAATACGCTCTACAACACTATATTAACTGGAAAAAAAAAAGAATCATCTATTGGCTCACTCACAAAGAAAACCCAGTGGTTGCTGCTCGAGCTTCTGCAATTCTAAGTGCCATGGTCGCTCTGTAAGTCGCCAAGTCAGCAGTCTCCATAAGAGCTTGAGCTTCTTGTCGTTTAACAATGGCTGTCATTTCTGACCTCCTTACATCTTCTTGTGTTTCATGCACTTTCATATACACATCTGCAGCCTCTTCCAATGTTTTTTGTTCATTCATCATCATCATCGCTGTTCAGATATCAAAATCAAGCATTTAACAATTTGTACAAAGGCATCTGTGGTTGGATTATAAATGAGTGTTTCTTTTTTACTTAATACCCACCTTTCAAGAAACCAGCAGGTTTTCCTGCATGAAGTTGGCTCTTCCGTTTTCTAAGAGAACGTTTTTTGCGAAGAACAGTATTTGTAGCATGTTTTCTAACTCTTCTACGCGGGTAACACTGCCATCAACGTCCTCATGTTAAAAAAATACCAAAATTTATATTTTATATATAAACGCATTTTTTTCAAAAAGGTTAATTGCATAAAAGACAAAAAAAATTACCATTTTTCGGATAAGACCTAATAAAAAGTTTTACAATCTAAACCAAAAGACTGACCTAACTTTTCGTTTTTGCCTTTTTACCCGATTTACAAGTTTCCATCTGGTAAAAAAAAAAATATTAGGTTTTTTTCCAAAAAATGGTCACAATATTGTCTTTATGCAAACAAGCATAAAAAACACAACATTTTGATAACTTTTTTGAAAAAGACCTTTTTAGCAGATGGAAATTAGTAAACCAGGTAAAAAGGCAAAACCGAAAAGTTCGGGAGAGTTGTTTAGTTTAGAATGTAAAAAAAAGTAAAAATGTTGTCTTTTATGCAATTAATCCTTTTTAAATCATATTTTACCTGAAAAACTCTAAGTAAAGGGGAGCGTTTCTTCTTCCGCTTAGTCATCCAATACCTATACAAAGCCTCTAAAACATCCTTTGATGCCAATTCTAGACACCGATCAACCGCTGATGTGGCATTAGAATAATCATCTGGACTACAATAAATTCCTCTCTCAAAAGCATCAATTACTTTCTCAAAAGTATCTTCCGAGACACATTCGTTAGCAAACTGCTCACTATTAAACTTCTTTAACCACTTCTCATCAGCAGAATCCATATCATAAATCGGATAACTCTTTTGCAAAGTTCTAGAAACTTCATCACTTTTTGAACTAATATACAAATCCGGTAGCTTAAAGGGTACATATTCCTCCTGTTCATATCCTGCTACTTCCCTCACACCAGGCACAGGCACTATATTATCTACATGGGTTTGCCCTTTTTTAAAAAGTGATACCCTTGGTACCCTTTTTCTGGAAGATCTACGCTTTGTGACTAACATATATTTACCAAAATGGTGGAGTTCAGTGAAAACAGATGGCACTTTGATATCATCATCCATAGCATTTTCAACAACTGGATGTAAGATCAATGCATAGGATAGAAATGCAAATTTCAAAAGTAAGCTTGAATGCATATACAAAAAGCAGAACGGAAGTGAAATGAAGTCGACAGTAAAGAGTGGTATAGAAAGAACTGAGCCAAACACTTTCAAGAATCCATGGCCCATTGTGTCCTGAAAGATAGCAGAAAATGAAACGATAAGATATTATGCAGAAATAAGTTTCTTGCCTTTTGAGAATACTTCAATCAATTATATGAACATAACTACACTAGTATACTTAGAATCTTGGCAATTATCAAGAGTGTGGCCCAAACATGACATCAATCCAAAAAAAACAGATATAGAATATGATAGATCATTGGCTTATACATGAAAATATAGATAGCATAACATACCTGGGAAAACCGAATGCCAATGGATGAGTAAATACTAAGGGTGAGCTCTGATAATAAGAAAGAAGAAAACTGTCTCCATGAGAACACTTTGACATTCCTCATGTATCTTAAAACGGAACTAACAGAACAAGAAAACCCATTACTTCTGCTACTACTATTATCACCACGAGAAAAAATAACAGGCCCTTTCCATAAAACATCTTTCACGTTAGAACCTAAATTTAAATTGAAAATCCCAGATACTAAATTAGTTCTAACCCTCTTTTTAAAGTACTTATTTTTAAACATCTTATCTGAACCACACTTTTCCTCCAAACTACTGCTTTTTAAACATGAGTCGCAGGGTATTGTCCTCTTTCGTTTCCTGGTATAAACAGCTCCAAATTGCTTAGTACGACTAACTTTATCACCATCATCACGATTATCATCAACTAAACTCGTTTTCTTGGATTCCTCCAATTTGATCTCATCTTCTTGTTCATCGGTTCTATGCCCATTCTCTTTGATTTCTCTTGGTTCTTCGTGATCAATTCCGTTAACCTGATCAGTACCATTTATGTGTTTCGTGGATTCGCCCAACTTGATTTCTCTTTCATGTTTTTCTTGATCAAGAAGCTCAACCTTGTTTTCTTGGGTGTCTACAACAGCCATGGACGTTAACCTCATGCGCTTAGCAACTAATCGTCTCCCTGACCTTATAATCGTATCGCCGGAAACCCTAGCACTCCTCTTCATCCCCGCTGATCCCATGGCTACCCTTAAAAAAATTAGTAAGCCTTCGCAAGGATTAGCCCTGGAAACCTGTCCTTATTATACCTCCTCGTCCCGACCCACGACGACACAAGTACCTTTTTTAAGTACTCAGAGCATCCAACCACAGAACCCCCAAAATAAAATCTTCCACAACCCAACTCAGAATTATGACTATATGTCTAAATAAACACGAAAACTGGAATGTTAAAAGACATAACAAGATTCTTGAAAAGATAAACCTGGGTATTCTCAAAACCAGTCGATTCTTAGCGAAATTCCGAGTCTTGGCGATATGTTTATACGAGCTCTGGATTTTTGATAGAAAAAATGAATGCGCGTACCTGCTGACAGTGTCTCGGATTTCAAGAACGAAGATCGGAGAGAAATAGGGACAGGGAGATGGGGTCGTGAAAAATGAAGAATCGGGCGGGGAAGGGCCTTGGGCGGGAAAATAAAAAAGAGTGTATATGGCGGTGGATGGAAGAGAGAGGAAGGGGAAGAGGTGGTAGCCGTTGGATCTTGCAAACCTTACGATAAGCCCACAATGGTGCGTTATAGCGTACTTTCATGTTACATAAATGGTCCCTGTAGTTCGTAGTTATTTAAGTAAAGTGTTAAGTTTTATTTAAAATTATTAACTAAAATGATATTTGGAACTTGATATATATTTAGAGCTATAACAAATGAAACGTTCGGCAAATTTTTTGTGAACTGTTCGTCATAATGTTTTTGTTTATCTTCATTAGCAAACATGAACAATATTGTATTTTTGTTTGACTAAATTCACGAATGATCATTGTGTTTTTAAAATATCCTTCAAACATTTTTTATGAAACTTTTCTTGCACGAATGGTCCCTAACCACCACCGTCGCCACCGTCCGCCTCAACCACCACAATCCGCTACATTTGGTACTAGAATCTTTTCCGGAAAAAAAGGAAGTGAAACCAAGAAAAGGAATTGAAGCCACAAATTCAATCTAAGCCAGGGGAAAGGAATTGAAAACATAATTAAACTAAACCACTTAATGGAACTATTTTACACATTTAGACTATTCCATTAAGATAATCACGTATTGTTTAATTTATTTCTATGTTTATCTTTAGCCTATTTTCTAGCTAGTTTATCTGATCCTGTTTATAAGGATCTCTTTAATGCTTGTACGTAGTATGATCAATAATCAATCAATGGAATATATTGTTTTCTCAGTTTCTTTATGGTATCAGAGCCATGATCCGTTGAAGAAAACCTAGATTGGAAGCCGCCATGACAGGAGAGAAAGGTGATGATCCGGGGGCAAGCAAGAAGACTGAAGAACCCATCGATGCTAACTCCATCCATGTCAATTCCCCATACTACATTCATCCGTCAGATTACCCTAAACAGATGCAGGTTAATGACGTGTTAAATGATAACAACTTCAACGAATGGAGGCAGGAGATGATCAATTTTCTGTTTGCCAAGAATAAAAAGGGGTTTGTCGATGGGTCAATCAACAAACCAGATTCTGCATCCCCCATGCATATGGCATGGATGCGTGCAGATGCCATGGTCAAGGGCTGGCTGACAACAGCCATGGAGAGGGACATCCGGACCAGTGTGAGGTACGCTAATACATCGGCCGAGATTTGGAAAGACTTGGAAGAGAGGTTTGAGAAGGAAGGTGCTCCACGGGCTTACGAGCTAAAACAGTCGTTGAACACTACAAGGCAGGACGGGACTTCGGTTTCATCCTACTACACGAAATTAAAAACCCTATGGGATGAACTGCAACTCGTTCTCCCAACACCAAGATGTACCTGTGATGGGTGTGATTGCTCTTTAGGAAGAAGATTGAATGAAGTGAATGAGAAAGAAAGAATTTATGAGTTTCTTATGGGGCTCGATGAGGAGTTCTCCATCATCCGAACCCAAATCCTTGCCATGAAGCCACCACCTTCCTTGGGGGCCATGTATCACCTGGTTGCTGAAGATGAACAGCAACGCGCAATCACAGGTGGATCCAGAAAATCAGTTGGCGAAACAACAGCCTTCCAGGTGAACGTGATGAACAGGAAGGCAACACGCACTACACAAGGGTTCAAAGCACACGGACGGCTAACAAAGGAGCACAACGAATCATGAAACAGAGTAGCGACAAGGCAGAAAAATGCACTTTTTGTGGAAAAGAAGGACACAAAAGCGATGGGTGCTTCAAGAAGATAGGTTACCCTGATTAGTGGCCGGGAAAGAAAGACAAACCAAATGCAAAAGCAGCTTGTGTAGAAGTTGGACCCAGCCCCATACCAGGGTTAACGGATGAACAGTGTCGTCTTTTTGTTGCACACTTTCGAGAAGATGAGGCTCCTAAAGCTAATTTGGCAGGTAGAACTAACATGTATGATGGATGGGTGGTTGACTCGGGTGCAACCGAACACATCACCCATCGAAGTGACTTTCTTGATAACAGAGTCACAAACACCAAAGAACACACCTGTCATCATCCCTAATGGCGATAAGGTGCCCGTTATGGGTGAGGGTGAACACACCCTACCAGGAGGTCTCAAAATTGATGGCGTCTTACATGTTCCTAATTTCAATTACAACTTGTTATTTGTTAACAAACTTGCAAGGAACCTTAATTGTGCTGTAACTTTCTTTCCTGACTTCTTTGTTGTGCAGAAATTAGTGACGAGGGACTTGATTGGTGCTGGTAACTGCATTGGAGGATTGTATCGAATGGGGGCAATGGAAAAGAAGGCTCTCGTGACAACTTTCGAGGTTTGGCACAAAAGACTTGGTCATCCATCACCCAAGAAGATTTTGAATTTAAATTTTGTTAGAGATGTTTCTAGGAATAACCAAACTAAAATGTGTTATGCTTGTTTTAAAGCAAAGCACACTAGGTTGCCATTTCCCATTAGTGAAATAAAGATTGTTTCTTGTTTTGAGCTTATACATTGTGATGTTTGGGGAAAATATAGAATCCCGTCCCTATCAAAGGCTCTCTACTTTTTAACAATAGTTGATGACTATAGCCGATCAGTGTGGACTTTTCTTATCAAACACAAACATGAAGTTGGTTTACATCTCATAAATTTTCACAAAATGGTCAAAACACAATTTGGGAAAGACATAAAACGGATACGATGTGACAGCGGGGGAGATTTTATCTCTAAAAAAATGTTCGACTTCTATGCCAAGAGAGGCATTGTTTTAGAAACCACTTGTCCATACACCCCACAGCAAAATGGGGTGGTAGAACGCAAGCATCGACACTTGCTTGAAACAACCCGTGCCCTTTTATTTCAAGCAAACCTGCCGAAAACCTTTTGGGGTGAGTGCATATTGACTGCCACCTATGTCATAAATCGACTCCCCTCCAAGGTACTTCGTGGTCTCACTCCCTATGAGCTTCTTTTCAATGAGTCACTAGATTATGATCATATGCGCGTCTTTGGATGCTTGGCATACTATCGCAACACCGACACTGGGGGAGATAAATTTGAACCACGAGGCAAACCAGGAATATTCCTTGGGTACCCTCAAGGGATAAAAGGTTATAAAATTTATGACATGGAAACCAAGAAGTTAGTGATATCAAGGGACGTGAGATTCCTTGAAAATGAGTTTCCCATGAAACATATGCATGGAAACATGCAACCACTAGCCGACAGTGAAGATCTTTTTCGCTTTGCTGATAAGATCATCACACCCCCTGATCAAAACTCATCAACCGAGACTGCCATGCATGACAGTTTTATCGAAGACAACGGCCCCACAAGTCATTCTGACCACAACCAACATACGACGAGTGTTGTAAATGATGTCTTTGGCGAAGTTGAAGATAATTATGTACCAACGAACCATCACGCCGACAGTGAAACCAGCAGCACCGATCAGCAAACCATCAGCACCGATCAGCAAAGAGAAACCAGAAACAGGTCACAACCCACCCGTTACAAAGACTATGAAGTGCAGCTCCCCCCTTCGATAAATCATCCGCGACCCGTCATTGATCGAATCGCCTCTACGGTACATCCTCTTACCAATTATGTCTCTTATAAAAAAATTTCTCAATCTCACAAATCCTTTTTAGGTGCCATCGTCACCCACGATGAGCCTAAATTTTTCCATCAAGCAGTTCGAGACAAACGATGGAAAGAGGCAATGCAGAAGGAAATTGAAGCCCTTGAGCAAAACAACACTTGGGAACTTACGAGTCTGCCAAAAGACAAGAGAGCTATAGACTCTAAGTGGGTGTACAAAGTGAAGTATAAGCCGAATGGAGAGGTGGAACGATACAAAGCACGCCTTGTGGCAAAAGGTTACACGCAAATGGAAGGAGTCGACTTTCATGACACGTTTGCCCCAGTTGCTAAACTCGTCACTGTTCGTGTTTTGCTTACCATAGCTGTCAAGCGTGACTGGATCATATCCCAATTAGACGTCAACAATGCATTTCTGCATGGCGATCTCGATGAAGACATTTATATGAAAATACCACAAGGCTTCAGAAAAGATAATGAGACACGTGTATGTAAGCTAAAGAAGTCCTTATACGGCCTAAAACAAGCCTCGCGAAACTGGTATCACAAATTCACTGTTACCCTTCAAGATCTTGCTTTTCGACAATCTCATGCTGATCACTCGCTCTTTATTCACAAAGATGGAGATATCTTTGTGGCAGCACTCATCTATGTTGACGATGTTATCATTGTGGGGAATGATAGAAAAAAGATAGAAGATACGAAGTCATGCCTTGACAAGACTTTTAGTATTAAAGACCTTGGAACCTTGAAATACTTCTTGGGAATTGAAGTAGCTCGCACAAATGAAGGGCTAGTACTCTGTCAACGCAAATACACCATTGATGTGCTCGAAGATTCTGGCATGCTTGGTTGTCGGCCTAGTCGGTTTCCTATGGAACAAAATTTGAAGCTCGATAAAGGAGATGATGCTGACAAGGTAGATGCAAGCACCTATCGACGCCTTGTTGGTAGGCTTCTCTATCTCCAAGCCACTAGGCCCGACATAACTTACGCAGTGAACGTGCTTAGTCAGTTTGTTTCTGATCCTCGCCAAAACCATTGGGATGCAGCCATGCGAGTACTTCGATATCTGAAAAACACCTTGGGGCAAGGCATACTTTTACCAAAGGAAGGAGACGTTAAGCTCACTGCCTACAGTGACTCTGATTGGTTGGGATGCCCCTTCTCACGGAGATCACGGACAAGATATTTGTTGATCTTAGGGGGTGCTCCGATCTCTTGGAAATCCAAGAAACAATCTGTTGTTTCCCACTCTTCCGCTGAAGCAGAATATCGTGCAATGGTTGTCACAGTTAGTGAAATACTCTGGATTCGTTGGCTGTTGGCTGATTTCGACATTGTTTTGGACAAACCCACTCCCCTTTTGTGTGATAATGAATCTGCTCGTCACATTGCACACAATCATGTTTTCCACGAACGTACAAAGCATGTGGAAATGGACTGTTACTTTGTTAAGGAACGAGTTGAGTCTAAGGAGATTGCACCTGTCAAAATCAAGACTCAATACCAGTTAGCTGATTTATTGACCAAACCACTTGGATCAGATCGTCTCAAATTTCTATCGGACAAGTTGGGCATTCGTAATCTTCATGCTCCATCTTGAGGGGGAGTAATGGAACTACTTTACACATCTAGACTATTCCATTAAGATAATCACGTATTGTTTAATTTATTTCTATGTTTATCTTTAGCTTATTTTCTAGCTAGTTTATCTGATCCTGTTTATAAGGATCTCTTTAATGCTTGTACGCAGTATGATCAATAATCAATCAATGGAATAGATTGTTTTCTCAGTTTCTTTACCACTAATCCACCATTGGCCATTCCGTAAGCAAGTAAAACCCAAGAAATTCACTAACCATATTGAACTAAACTAAGTGACAAAGCAATTCACTAACCAGTAAGAATCAAGCATCAAGAGTTTTCTTTCTTATTTTTGAGTTTAAGATAAGCCATGTTTATGAGTTAAAACCACCGAAACTCACACCCATCATGAACTTCGCAAACATTAACCATAATTTTTAACATCATATTGTTGGGTTTTAGTATACTACAACATCCTATGGTGCACATACAACCCTAAATACCTTGGATCTATGTTTTCTCTATTATACATGCAAATATGAATTTTCCAAGATATTACCCTATACTAGCATACAAATATCATATACTTGGGTAATAAAATAGATAGAATACATACCTTTATTTAATGTAACTTGTCTTCATGAAGCTTGAGTGCCTAGTGCCCCAAGTGTGACACCTCAAATGGTTCACACAACACCATGAACACTTGGAATAACCTTGAGAATAAGGATACTTTGGTTCTCTCTAGTGAAATCGGCCTTGCCCTTTTGTGTACACACACTAGTGCCAATTTCACCAACCAAGGACATCTTTATATAGTGTGGAGATTAGGGTTAAACCCTAATACCCATGATCTTTCATTTCATATGATCCATGGGTTAAACACTCCATGGACTATCCATGAAAGCTTAGCCCAACCTAAATGAACTTGGCCCATCACACACATATATCTTAGAGTCCATATTTAATTAGTTCCTTTTGATCACTTAATTAATTATAAATTAATTCTTGATCAATACTAATTAAATAATATGATTATATATTAATATATTAGAACTTATAATATATTAATATAAATCACTAGTATCCTTTTTTCCTCATCTTGTCTATCCAATTGTCCCGATGCCATGCAACCCAAATGGACCATGCCGGGTCGGGTCAAGTCTTACCAATTATAGTTATGGACTTAGACATTAATCCAACAGTCTCCCACTTGGATAAGTCTAAAACTATTATTGAGTATGACTTCAAACCCTGACTAGCAATCGTAGCTCTCAAAAGCTTCTTTCGAACTCTGACCTTTGTCAATGACTTGTCCATTAGATAAGGGATCATATATTCCTCCATTCTAGATATCATATGGACTGAGACATGGATTATAATCATTCTCTCTGTCCATTTGTTGTTTCCCGATTTTTTATTTATGATGACTGACTGATTGAACAAATCAAATCGGTCCTGGCTTGGCCAAGCACTCACATGTGTCATCGCTAAATCATCGAGGGGCCCACAGATATCGCTTTTATCCCGAAGGTAAAAGGAATGGATAAACTTCGACTCATATGGCTTGTTCTACTACTTGTTGAATCATACACAAAGGCACGTTTTATAACATCGAGTTACCAAATGCGCTTTTCGTGCAATCAATGTATAACCAACTCATAGTAACAACTCATATCTCTAGGTTTGAAGAATATAAGATATTATCGTCTCATGATCACTCGTGATAAAATCCATGAAGTGATTCAAATGAGCGCGGGTTGAATCCAATACTCATAACTTATGAGCACTCATGAGTGTTGTAGCACCACTTTGTCCACCAACTTGGACCTCTACAAACCAACCCATGACAGTCTTGATTCATATCTACTTCCAACATATGACCGACTGTGGATGGTTTAAATAACTTAATCATTCAGGAATAGCGACTTAGTTATTCTGGAAGTCAAAACATGCAAAGTAAAACACAAGAATAAATGAATCAAATATGGTATCAAACCCTATGAATATAAATAAACACTTTTATTTATCACCATACTGATTACTCATTATTCATTGTTTCGGTTTTATCAACTTTATACTTGAATTAAAAACACTAGTTGTCCCATGCTCCAAGCATGTACACTATGTTTTTCTTAAACAATAGCTTTGCCATACACCAACTATGCACTCTATGTTTGTCTATGATCCTTACTTTATGAAATAAACCAATTGAACATAATTTCAATGATTCTAATTTCACACTCCCAAATCCTTATCGAAAAATGTGAGAATTTAAAATTCCTATCATTTATCGAAATCTGTTTAGATTTTAAACTTATATGCACTGACCCTCCTGTAATGAATATGTACAAAGTCACAAAGACTTGTCAACAATCATTATAAGGTATTCCAATGGAGATCAACTCCATGGAAACTAAGTCGCATATTCAAAGTACATTGCTTTGGACATGCTTCTTGCATTAAGTTTTCTATTCTTACACAGATAACTTCCACCTATGGAGACAACTTCAGTAGGTGGTAAACCCGAAAAAAAAATCAAGAGTATAGTGGGTTTATGTAAACTTTTATAGTGTGTGATATATATTGTGTGGGTGTAAGGATAAATGTGGATCAATGGTTCTAGTTATTTTAAGAAAGTAATTTACATATATTATCAAATTAAACAAAGTTAAAAATAGCTTCTAATTAAAAAAATGGTTGTATAATGGTAAGAATGTACATTTGCATCACCTACGAATTAGGCAACAACAGATTATTTGGTAAATATGTACATTTGAATAATGAATGAAAATGTTTCTAAGTATATATTCTGCCATAATCAATGAAAATGTAAACATTCTATAAGAATAATTGTACAATTATGCATATTGAGCTTCAATTCTTTAAGAATATAGGTGGATATTATCAAATAAAAAACAAGGTTTTGAAAATTTGAAAGAATATTACTGCTTTTATAAGTCAAATCTTGTAGTTCTAAAAGAATATCGTAGTTTTCTGGTGTGGATGGTTGTGGTATTGTATTTTTCTAGAATCGTATTGAAGAAGGCGATGGCGGTGGAGATGCAGGTGGTGGTTTGCGACAGAAGGTTGTTGGTGACGCCATGGTATCTTCGGATGAAGAATGTGGAATCGGTGGTAGCTACGGTGATGGTGTCGTCCAATGAAGAAGATAACATGTAGGTTACATGTGAAAGAGATAAAATAGGGAAATAATATTAATTGATTTGGCTAATTTGATGGATATTAATTGGTTTAATTGTTCACCATGATTAACTAATAGCCAAGATTACTATACAACCTTTAATCGGGTTTTTAAAATGATCGATTCATACATTTACACAATATTTGTATATCTACATATGAAAGCTATCTCTCTCACTCTTACTCTCGCTCTCACTCACTCACTCACTCTCTTTCTCTCTCTATCTCTCTCTCCCTCTCTCTCTATCTATTTATTTATCTATCTATCTATCCATCTCTATCTCTCTATATGTATGTATGTATGTATATATACACTCACACACACGAACACACTTTTACATAATTAAACTAAAAAAACTCATACTCCATATCTTTATGCAATTTAACATTTTTTTCACAAATAATGTAAAATTTTAATATATATATATATATGTGTGTGTGTGTGTGTGTGTGTGACACCCTGTTTCGGTACATTTCTTAATTCAAGGTTTGTGGCCTTGTGGGTCGTAATTCGATCAAGTAAAGGTTGTGGGCCTTGATGAAGTAAAGTTTGGACCTTATTGAAGGTTGATAATATTGGTTATGAGATCTAAGCCCTTGATTTGTGTGCTGGAACCAAAGGGTAAAATAGGAAAAGTTATAGGTCGGGCTTCTTGTATGGGTTTGGCTTGATGTATTAAGAACTTGATATAAGTTTTTGGGGTGAGGGGCTCTGCGCAGAGCGTAGCCTCTGTACGTTGGGCGTAGCTCTATGTAGGGTGTAAGTCAATTGAAGGTTGACCGTTGGCTTTTTGACCGGCTTGACTTTTGGTCAACTGTGTGGGGATTTAGTCTTGAATGGGAAAAATGCTCTTTTGCCCGAGGAGGATTAGCTATGAACCAAGACTCTCTAGGGGTTAATTATTATCTCAATCATGGTTGTCAAAATCATGATCCCGATCGTAGGATCCTAGGATCGTACGATCCTATGTATGAAAAACGAGTTGGATCGTATTTGGGGTAGTCCATCTTGTCGTCGGATTAAGGTGAGTTTTCTTAATTATTAATTATGGTTTTATTATGCATTTAGCATGAGGAGACTGGATATCGTCAACTTGGGTGCATGGTCCATCTTGTCGTCGGATTGAGGTGAGTTTTCTTACTATACTCGTAGGCCGAAAGCACCAATGTCAGCCCACTAGATTGTGTTATGTATCCTTGTGTATAGGATGTTGTTATGCTGTAACGATTTGTTAGATTGGTATATCAGTATGATTACGTGTACTTAATGGTTATTGATTATTGTTTGCATATGTCGACATAGTGCGGTTGGGTTGAGTCAATACGACTTTGTGCTGTAGGCCAACAAACCCTGGGGCAATCCAGTCGGGAGACTGTGGGCCCAGGGGAAATCCAGTTTTATATTATCGGCCCGGTGTGCATGTATTGTTTATATATTGTTGCGTGGGGTATTTTGGTGGAACTCACTAAGATTTGTGCTTAGCCAATTGTTTATAAATGTTTTTTCAGGTACCATTGGTGATTGTAGGAAGGCGAAAGTGTGATCGTACACATCCTCCTGTTGATTCATGTTTTGAGAGATTTCTGATACTCTAATTATATGGATTTGATTTGAAAACAATGGTTTACTATCTTATGGTTTTATGGAAATGTTTTGTAAAAATGAAAATTTTTATCATGGTTTTTGGGATGTTACAAGTTGGTATCAAAGCCCTGGTTTGAGTGAATTAGATTAACACTTGTGTGATTCCAGACTCAAACTATGGATCTGCAAAATATTTTTCATAATTAACTTTAAAATAACTAACGGAGAGGATGTGATGTGTACAATCAGTCGGAGCTCAAGAAATGTTATTCCCCAAGATACCCATACTTGTTTTATATGTATTGGTGATATGTTAGAAATACATGCTAGAATGCCTATTAGGATAGATGCCTATTAGGGAAGATGCCCTTTGATTCCTTGTTGTATGTAGAGTTCTACTGCTCGAATGCTACTTTCTTTGTGCTCTGTGGGACTAATATTGATGTGAGTTAACTATTAAGTGAATAAGTTAAGTTGCATGCTGCAAAGGTTAAATAATATAAGAGTGATTGATTTAGCCATATTGCGCAACTCTCATTTGAGTCCAACCGTCGTAGGGTTGAGTCTTTTAGCCAAAGTATTAATTAAGTTTTGTTGCATGTAATTGTATTCATGAAGTAGTTAGCTGACATTGGTAGGGGTCTTTCAAGAACTAATGGCAAGGTGAGGTGGGGATCCTAGGAGAGCCTAGGAAGTGCTTTAGTGCGGGTGGTACGTTGTTTAGCGGGTATTAGGAGTATTATTATGAGTAGTCGGCTTAGAGGACTCGAGATGATTCTTGAGGAAAGTATGGATAGGTGTGGAAGGTAGTATTGGGCCCGTACTACTGGAAGCGTAGGAATTGTACTCGAATCAAGGAAAATCATGGGGATTCTAAGGAGTTGTTTGGGGGTAGACAACATGGTTTGATACCATGATTTGTTGCAGTATTTTCATATATGACTGCCTTTTGGTTATGGTTGTTCAGAATGAAGACGAGCTTGATATTTATTTGGGACTTAGAGGCTATGGTAGTTTGGATCTGAAGGGTACAAATATGTACGTGTTAGTTGGTTTTAAGGTGTCAAAGATCTTGCTTAGAGTAATTCCACTTTGAGTCGCGGGACACATGAGAGAGTGAATATGATGATCGACCCAAGGGTTGCAGCCTGAGGATGGGTGGTCGGCGATGAATCAGGACATCGTTCCCTATGACAAAGTTATGTTCTTCCAACCTACTGGGTTTGAGGGGGGAAGGGATCGGATGTGTGTCAGTCTATAGATATAAGAAAGGGAGGATGTTCACCGAATCAGTTTCTGCCGCAAGGGAGTACCGTTCGATTCGTGGTGAATCGCTTCCGTCTTTCAACAAGGAAATGTTTGAGACTCGACTACTCTTGTGTTTCGGTGTTCTAGGTGAGGACCATGATGCGAGTCGGATATGTGGCATAGTTTTGAGAAGATCTGGGGTATCCAGGGAGGATCGAGATGTTCTAATTTGGGACAGAGAGTTCTATTAATATGTTGAGTTTTTCGGAGTTATTGATTGAACATCTATAATGGATCCTTGAAGCTCCATAGGAAGATAAGGTTGTGGATAAACTCCTCTAATGCAATTTTTGGTTGCTCGATGCTCTATTCGTAAGGTGCCTCGACAATCCAATGGTATTTGATCGATTTCGTTATGATCGAGGCGACGATGTTGGGGGAGAGCTTACAAGGTCTCAATCTGAGGTTCAAGGTTTCTTTATGATTGTTTGGTAATTATTATTCAGAGAATTATCATATGTCGTTTTTCATACCAAGAGTCATGTCTAGAGGGTATTTGGGTGAACGGGTTTTAGGCTTCGCCGTGGAAGACGTCGGCCAATAAGGGAGTAAGCCCTGAGTGGATGAGGATTGAGTGTTCTGCTCGAAGGATTAGCATCCATATTGATTTTGATGGTTCCAACACAATGGCTTGGAGGAAGTTGCAGTGTAAGTTCATTGGATATCTGGTATTCGAGATTGTTGAGATCTTTTATGGTGGTGAGGATTAAGGGATTCGTCAGATTCATGCTTTCAGAGTTGTGTGTGTGGTCCTTGCGTTAGAAGCTTTTAGACAAAGATCTCATTGTATCTGGTTGCCCCTTATGGGACTATGAAATAGAGTTAAAAGGAGTTCGATAATTGTCGAGTTGTATCAGTTGACGGTGTTGTGGGTGCATTGATCTTTTATCAAGTGTGGAGTAATGGAAATTTTGGACCCCTGTTTAGGGTGTCGGAGCAACTTCGATCGGTTTTCTGGAAGGGCCTCAGATCTACGCGGAATCCAATTTCGACAGGTCGTGCCAGTAGGGTTGCAAAGGAGTCAATCTGGTCTCGGTTCTGATAACATTCAGGTTAATTATTGAGTTTTTCTTCAAACAAAAAGTTTGGTTCAATAAGTTGAGCAATTGTAGGGTATGCTCGATTATTTAAGATTGGGATATTACTTTGATAAGGTTTTTTGGTTGGAATGTTTATTGATATGGATTATGATCACAAGTTAGAAATCTCAGGGTTTTGACGCTATGGATTGTGGACATATAGTGTAATTTTTGAAATCGTTATGGAGTGGTTGATTCCAAGTGGGGGAGAACCGATTGCGAGTAACGAATATATTTTTAAGTGCGGATCAGCTTGGAGTTTCGTTTCTAAGGACAAGAGGATAGCCGATTTCTGGTTGTCGTATGAGCAGAGGCTCATGCAAGGAATAATGTTTATTGGTCTGTTGTAATTAGGGAATCAAAGGTTAAGGGTTCAAGTTATCTCGTTTGGGGACTTGAAGTAGAGGTGGGAGTGCATGCGGGATCCGTGGCTAGGTTCAGGTTGATAGTTGTGTTAGGACCTCTTGGTTTATTCTTGTTGTGTTAGGACCTCTCTGCATGTTCTTATCTGATGAAGGCTCCGAGGTTCGAAGCACGACCTGAACGCCTGACAGGGTCCAACAGGTTGGGGGTTCATCTTATATTGATCTTTGGTTAGGTATTCTTGTGGGTAATTAGAAAGACCATGGGCTTGGCCTATGGCAGTTGTGGAAGTGTTGTAAGACTATGTGGCAACCGCAACATTCACAATGTTGGTAGGTAGTTGTGGAAGTGTGGTAAGTCTACGACTTGGATCGTAGCATTTTATAGGATGGGTTAGGTCGTTTACAGAAATGGTTGTGAGACCGTGGAAGGGTTGATATTGTAGTATGGTATGACTCATGTGGTTTTGGTAAGTGTTAAGTGGGATGTTGACTGGGTTCCTACTAACAGTGGGAAGATGGTTGTATGTCTATAGGCCCATTGGGCGCTGGTCGGGAATCTTCATGTATGAGATCGGGTGATGGAAAGTAGTGAGGAACCGTGAGCTTCTCATTCCAATGGTTGGATGGTGTCACGACGTGTTGTGAACCATCGTGGATTTCACTTGTGTGTTGGGTCGGCAAATGTGTTGTGGAGATCCGTATGTGTGATTTGTTGGTCTTTGGCATAGTTAGGTATTTTGAGTAGTATGGAAATACTATTGATAGCTTAGTAGCCGACGACTTAGGTCGGACTTTGGTAGGATTTTGACTTGCTGGAAAAGTCACGGTTGTTTATCGGCAGTTCCTCATGGAATTCCTTAGTGGATCTTTATTCGTTGTTGCGAGAACGGTTTTGAGTGAGTTGAGGTGCTAGTGGTAGAGTTTGTTGTAGGAATCTTGGATGAATTGTTAGTTAAATTATACCCTTGAGTGCATGGGAGTATAAATGTTGCCCAAGATTATCTTCCAGATTGACCACTGATACACTCGTGGGAGCAGTGGGATGGTGATGACTTCGCAGAAAGTCAAGTGTGTATCTGAGAACTTTTAGGCGATTTTTGAGCTTGTTTTGGGTTTCAATTCTTAATCGAAATATTTTGAGTATTGTTATACTCGGTTCAGTGGTGTTCCTGGTCAAATACTTTGTATAAGTATGAAGAGTGGATGATCATAAGCCATTATGGTTGTCCCTGGAAATTTTAGGTTGATGGATTCCTGATTTTGTGAGGTATAAGTCGGTTCAGTCGCAACTTCGAGATTTTCCTGGTTTGAGTAGTTCGCTATGAGTGGGGTCGTACCGTTGGGGGAAAGAGAGATGGTTGTTGCAGTTGAATGTTTTCAAGTGTTTCGATTGTGTTGGTATCAGTTGGGTTCTGCATGGTCTCCCAAGTTTTCAATTTGGATGTGTTAATGTTATGAAGCGATGGGAGGGAGCATGTTGAATAGTGCCAGTACAATTTTCAGGAATTCTAACTAAGTCAGATTTCGAGTACGAAATCTAATTTAAGTAGGGGAGATTTGTACCACCCTATTTTGGGACATTTCTTAATTCAAGGTTTGTGGGCTGTAATTTGATAAAAGTAAATGCTTTGGGCTTTGATGAAGTAAAGTTTGGACCTTATTGAAGGTTGATAATATTGGTTATGAGATCTATGCCCTTGATCTGTGTGTTGGAACGAAAGGGTAAAATGGGAAAAGTTATATGCCGGGCTTCTTGCATGTGTTATGGTTTTAGTTCGACATTTATTAAGCCAAAAGTAACTAGATAGAATTATGGGGCTCTTCGTTACCTTTCTGTGGATATAAAGAAGGCCGAGAATGGAGTCGAAACGAAAATGTTATGGTTGTTTGAAGTTGAATTGGAAGTTGGGGGTTTTGCCCTACGCAGGGCGTAGATGCTAAATAATAAACACGAGTTTAATGACATACGTAGGGTGTAGTTTATGCTACGCAGGGCATAGCCACGACTGACTAAAAACCTAACCCTAAGGTTTTGATCCGTATTTAAGGGCTCTAACCTCTTGGAATCCTTCCCATTTTCAGCCTCCAACACCTCATACTGTTCCTATGAAACCATAGTTGCCATTTGTAAATTTTGGCGCTTTTAGAGAGCTTTGAGTGCTCTTTTAAGGAAGAATGTGCTTGTAGAACCAATAGGGAAGCTTCAAGGTGTGTGGATTTGAGATTTTCAACTCAACACATATCTATAGAAGATACAAATATTCCTACATTGATGATGTTTCATGTTAGATCTATTTACTCTTGAGATTTCCATGCTTTTGTCCCCATAACCTTGGTCTCTATGAGTATGAGCTACTCCAGACCATTTGAGTATCATTTCCAGATGTTTTTAGTGTTGTTAAGTCATAAAAATGAGATCTTGGTCACTCTCATCCATCTATGCATGAGTTCTTGAGAAATAGATAACTTTATGGACCTAGGTTTTGGTTTTGTGCTATTTATGACCATGCAAATGGATAAAGTCAAAGACTTTATCCATTAAGAAGTCCATCTTGATCAGATCTGGGTGTTTGGGAGTTTGGCTTGCTGTATTAAGAGCTTAATAGAAGTTTTTGGGATCAGGGGTTCTACGTAGGGTGTAGCCTCTATACGTTGGGCGTAGCTCTACTCAGCGGCGTAGGTTATGCTACGCAGGGCGTAAGTCAACTGAAGGTTGACCGTTGACTTTTTGATCGGTTTGAATTTTGGTCAATTGTGTGGGGATTTAGTCTTGAATGGGAAAAATGGTCTTTTGCCCAAGTAGGGTTAGCTATGAACCAAGACTATCTGGGGGTTAGTTATTACCTTAATTATTAATTAGGGTTTTATGATGTGTTTAGCGTGAGGAGACTTGATATCGACGACTTGGGTACGTAGTCTATCTTGTCGTCAGATTGAGGTGAGTTTTCTCACTATACTCGTGGGTCAAAGACACAAATGTCGGCCCACTAGATTGTGTTATGTATCCTTATGTATATGATGTTGCTATGTTGTAGTGATATGTTAGATTGGTAGATCTATATGATTACATGTACTTGTTGGTTATTAATTATTGTTTTCATATGTCGACATAGTGCGGTTGGGTTGAGGCGGTACAACTTTGTATTGTAGGCCAAAAAACCCGAGGGCAATCGAGTCGGGAGACTGTGGGCCGGGGGAAATCCAGTCGGGAGATTGTGGGCCCAGGGGCAATCCAGTTTTATATTGTGGGTCCGGTGTGCCTGTATTGTTTATGTATTATTGTGTGGGGTATTTTGGGGGAACCACTAAGCTTCGTGCTTACCCATTTGTTTCTAAATATTTTTCAGGTACCATTAGTGATTGTGGGAAGACAAAGGCGTGATCATATACATCCTCATATTGATTCATGTTTTGATAGATTTCTAATACTCTGATTCTATGGATTTTATTGAAAACAATGGTTTACTATCTTATGGTTTTGTGGAAATGTTTTGTAAAAATGAAAAGTTTTATCATGGTTTTTGGGATGTTACAATATATATATATATATATATATATATATATATATATATATATATATATATATATAATGTCGGTTCTGAGGGGGACAAGGTCCGACTTGCTTCCTGCCTCCTGAAGGACAGGGCCCATTATTGATGGGAAGAGGTTGGTAGTGAGTTGGGTGATGATGCGGTTGATGCTATGTCATGGGATGACTTTTAGACCAGATCTCGAGCGGAGTTTGCCCAAGCGATTGAGGCACAACAGTTGACGCAAGAGTTTTTGGATCTCCGCCAAACTACTGAGACTGTGGCAGAGATCACTGCCAAGTTTCGGGAGAGGGCTTATTTGGTATCGTAGTATGCAACAAATGAGGAAATGAAGAAGGTAAGGTATCATGATATACTGCGGAATGATATCAGGGAGTTCATGAGTATCTCGGGGTGCGAGACCCTTAATGATATGATTTCTAGAGCCCGAGAGCGGGAAATTGATTTGGAGCACATTTAGAAGAGGGGACCAGATCAGGTGCATATATTGGAGGATCCCAGGAAGAGACCCAAGATTTCGGATCAACTTTTGAGAGGCCAACAGGGATTCAGTGCAACACTTGCGGGAAACTGCACGATGGAGTTTTTTGCTCCAAGGGTTTGGGTGAGTGTATCTCTGGGTTTGTTTCCCTGCTTGTGTTGGGGTTATATCTTCAAGTGATGTCATATGTCATTTGCATGTCGTGAATTATTAGTGGTTAGCGAAAGGTTATTTCCCTAATTTCGGGTTGGGAGTGTTCAATATTATCTTGGTTTATGGCCGAGATCGGTTCAGGGGTATTATGTGGAAGGTCTGGTGACAGGGTTCCGCAGGATGTTTATTCAACATCGTCAGGATTCAGTGGTTTTAGTAACCGTTATTGATCGGCTGATGGAAGCGCCAAGGGAAGTGGCTCGTTGCTGAGGTATTGGTTGGAGCATCTGTTATTTGGACTTCAAGATGTGAGTGTAGTATCATTTCAAGTGTCTGGGGTTATCAGTGTTGCTAGGATTCGTAAGGTGTTCATTTAGTCTTCAGTGATTGTGCGGTCTTTTGAGTTGGCTAGTAATGGATCACTAGCAAGGTTAAGCGTTGGTAGTCAGTGGATCGATCGTTATGAGGTAAGAAGGATTGGAAATCCTTCAATTATCATGCACTTTGAGAATTTAGTCGATTCAAAGTGGGGGAGAATCGTCCAGGGATTCAGAAGTAGGAGCGGTTTTGAAACTAAGATAAGTTTCACATCCTCGTCGGGAAGAAAGACGGCCCAAACGGATGTTTGGATTGAGGATTGTGTGAATTGGGAGTTCGGGAAACTTACCAACATTGAGATCACATTCCCATGGTGTTGATAGCAGACCTTGGGAACAAGTTGATGTCCCAGTCATGACTCGAGTTCAGCTTGGGCGTTCGGTCAAGTGGGTGCTCGAATCTGGATGTATTCAAGTTATTAGATCATGGGTAAGGCTTTGGGTCGCGATTATTGATAGTGGAAGTGTTGTAAGACTGTGGGGGTAGCCGTAGCATTCACTAGGTTGGCAGATAGTGCTAGAGTGTTGTAAGACGACGGGGGTAGCTGTAGTATTTACTAGGTTGGTAGATAGCATGGGAGTGTTGTTAGATCGCGGGAAGAACCGTAGCACCAACCAGTTCTGGTGCAACAGTGAGGGTGTGGCAAATCCACAGATTGGGTTACGGATTTACCCAGATGGATTAGACCTGTTTGAGCCAGTGTTAAGACCGTAGGAACACCACTGCAGTCATGGGATCGAGGAAGCAATGGACCGTATAAGGTCGTTTGTGGTATAAGGCTACCTTTGGTCATGTAGCATTCACTTTTAGCCTTGGATTTGGTGACGTCAAGATTCGGCGTATGGACCCGATCGGTTGGTTCAAAAGGTTATTAGAGTTATAATGGCAAGATAACTAATGGCAACTATTGACAGATGAGGATTTCATTCAAATTCGTGTGAGGCGACTGTGTGGGTGTCTTTTGGCTCAGCAATCGGGCTGGAACCCGGTATCTCAGATGTCTAGCAGAAAAACTGAGACCAGGGAGGTCTCGGTGGATTTTGAAAAGCAGTCAGGAGGCAGCATGCTGTTTTGGGCAGTCCAGTGTTTTGGGCAGTTCAGTGTTTCAGACAGTTTCAATGTTTCGGGCAATATTAGTGTTTGAGGATTACATGTATGGATGGAGTAACTGATTGCATGGGTAATGATAAATCACTCACAACGGGATTAAATAATCTCAGAGTAATTGATTTGACTATGTGGAGCAGCTCTCGTCTGAGTCTAATCGTCGCAGGGGTGAATCTTCTACTCGAAGGAGTATATGAGCCTTATGTCAAGTATAAGTGCTCTATAGCGGTTATTGGTCAGTGATTTTGCTCCGTTCGAGATAACAATGTGATCAGGTATTGGAAGCAATTTGTGTGATGCGAGACTCTATGAGGTTAGTTTGGTGGCAGATCTGACAGGGAGTCAAGCCATTGAGACTTAGGCTTCGAATTTCCGGTGAAGTAGGGTTGGTTTTATTTAAGATATTGAGGATTCGTTCTTCACCAGGCTTGAAGAATTACTCTAAGGATTCATTGTATGATCAGAGTTGGAAGGGTTATGACTGGTTTTCCATCAGTTGAGAGATTGACAAAGAGTTGTTTCAGCACGGGCGAGCTATCAGGAAGTCAGGTTATTGTGGATTTCAAGTCTCAGAAGGTAGAAGTGGCTTGCAAGGGTTGAAGGTTCGGGTGTTATTTCCAGGATAGAAGTTTCGGTTGTCCTGAGAAGGCCATTGATTGCGTGGGGGTGATGGTTGTATCCTCAGGATAGTGGGCGTCAGTGCTCGTGGGAATCATCAGTGGTTCATGGCAAATTGTGGGAGCCACGAGCGTAGCGCGTGAGTTGTTTTCGGGGTAGGTGATTGCAATGGACTTCGAGGACGAAGTCTAGTTTAAGTGGGGGAGAGTTGTAACACCCATAATCTAGAAGGCCAATTAAGGAAAGATAATCTTCATTTAAGAGGTCAACTCGTCGAGTACAAGGGGGGGAACTCGACGTGTTGGAATAATTTGGCACGCGGGAATTTAAAAACCAACTCGACGAGTTGGGGAGGACCAACTCAACGAGTTGGACAGGGTTTAGGAAACCCTAAATCCAGGATTTTGCACCCTATTTAAACAACTTAAGCCTCTCATGTTGGCCTCATTTCCAACCTCCACTGTCCTAACCCTAAATCTCGAAACCCTAAAGCTATTTTGAGAGGTTATGAGCCATTTTGAGTGTTTTTGGTGTGGGTTGAAGCCATTGGAAGAAGAAAAAGCTTGAGGACACAAGAAGAAGCATATAGATCCAGAATCCTTGCCTCATCCACGACACTTTTCTGGTATAAAGCTTGAACCTTGTCTTGTAGTCATTTACATCTCTATTTTAGAGTTCTTTGCTTGCTTTTGGTCCAAATGATATGATTCTTGGGATTTGGACGTCCCAAATGGAGAATATTTCAGATCTAGGGTCTTGAGGGGTTTTCATGGCATACATGTGCCAACTTTATGGCCTTAGAAGTCCCATGCAACCTTTAGACCATCATTTTGGCCTTTTGGAGCTTCTAATGGCCATGCATGAAGAGAAAGCTGGAACTTTACGTGATCTTTTAGTCCCTAGAGTTCAGATCTATGACCTCATGGTCTATCTTGTAGTTTTGGTGGTTTTGGATTAAGATTTTGGCCTTTTTGGGTTAGGGTTTGAGCTTAATCTCTTTAGGAAGGATATTAATGGGAAAAGTTGGAAACCTTACCCTTCTAGAGGCATTTCCAGTCTAGATCTGAAGTATAGGGTTTAGATCTGAAGGATAATGACGTAATGAGTTAAGAAGGGGTTAACAGACCGAGGAACTCGACGAGTTCATGGAGGAACTCGACGAGTTTGATTTGAAATGTCTCGATTCTGTTGTGAAGGAAAAACTCAGCGAGTTGGGGGAAAACTCGACGAGTTGGATTGCAATATCACGATTCTGTGATTTATGGGAACTCGCCGAGTTGAAGGGTAACTCGACGAGTTTAGTCAACTCGGAGCGTTGACTTTGACTTTGACCTTGACCTTGCTTTTGACCAAGCTTGTCCCAAGGGGTGTTTGAGATAATATGAAGTGTACTCAAGGAAAATATGGGCTTAGGATAAGATCCATATGAGATTGGGCCCAATTTGGAAAATTGGGCCATTAATGGGCTTTTATAGATTTTGAATTTTTGGGCTTATTGGTTTTGGGCTTGGGCCTTAGTTATGAATCTTGTTGGGCTAGGGGTAAAATAGTCATTTTAACCTAAGTATGGATTATGGATCATGGGTTGGGACCCAATTGCTAATTGGGTGATATTTTGGTATTGATAGCTCGAGGAGTTGACAGGGCAGCAGCCAAGGATTTCTTGCAGTAAGCTTCAGCAGTGCGAGGTAAGTTACCTTCCCGGTATGAGTGGGTCGAAGGCACCAATACCGGCCCACTAGTAGTTGTTTATAGTAGAGATGATTGTCTTTCTGATAATTGTCTGGTATGCCACTATCTGTAGAGATTTATGTGCTAGTATGCTATGATATTATGTGGTAGTGGTAGGGGTGAAATAGACCCCGAATCCGGTTGAAAGAGACCGAAGGGGTAGGCCAGCACCCAGATATGCTCGGCAGTAACCGGTTGAAAGAGACCGAAGGGGTAGGACAACACCCAGATATGCTCGGCAATAACCGGTTGAAAGAGGCCGAAGGGGTAGGCCAACACCCAAATATGCTAGGCAGTATCCGGTTGAAAGAGACCGAAGGGGTAGGCCAACACACAGATATGCTAGGCAGTATGTGATTTATGTGCTAGGATAATATGTGGTAGTGGTAGGGGTGAAATAGACCCCTTAACCGGTTGAAAGAGAACGAATGGGTAGGCCAACACCCAGATATGCTCGGTAGTATCCGATTGAAAGAGACCGAAGGGGTAGGCCAGCACCCAGATATGCTCGCAGTAACCAGTTGAAAGAGACCGAAGGGGTAGGCCAACACCCAGATATGCTCGGAAGTAACCGGTTGAAAGAGACCGAAGGGGTAGGCCAGCGCCCATATATGCTAGGCAGTATCCGGTTGAAAGTGACCGAAGGGGTAGGCCAACACCCAAATATGCTAGGCAGTATGTGATTTATGTGCTAGGATAATATGTGGTGGTGGTAGGGGTGAAATAGACCCCGTAACCGGTTGAAAGAGACCGAAGGGGTAGGCCATCACCCAAATATGCTCGAGAGTATCCGATTGAAAGAAACCGAAGGGGTAGGCCAGCACCCAGATATGCTAGGCAGTATCCGGTTGAAAGAGACCGAAGGGGTAGGCCAGCACCCGGATATGCTAGGCAATATGTTTATGGTATGGTATGTGGTATGATGGGGGAACTCACTAAGCTTCGTGCTTACAGTTTTCAGTTTTGGTTTCATGTAACATCCCAAAAATATAGACCAAAAAAAATTCGCTTAAAAACTTATAACAAAACCATAAATCATCCATCATCATAAAGAAAATCAAGAATCATGTATCTCAATACATCATGTCAAATACTGTATTAAAATCATATGAGAAAAATATCAGAGTCTAAACATCCTAGGATAAAACTGTGGTGTGTGTCAGGAGATCATCCCGAGCCCTTCCCCTTGCTAATGGAAGTACCTGAAACCAAAACTGAAAGTTGTAAGCATGAAGCTTAGTGAGTCTCCCCAACTACCACATACCATACACATAACACATAAACATATCTTGGGCCCCGCCCCTGCTACATCAAGTCAAGCTCGGCATCGGCTTTCCCGGCATCGAACCCTATTTGGCATCGGGCCCTGCCCAGCATCGATCCTCGCCCGACATCGAGCAAATCTCGGAATACATAGGAGCATAACAACAATACACATAAATCTAAGCACATAACATTAAAACTTAAACGTTCCTCGAGCCTCGCCCGGCATCGGACCGTAATCCGGTAACATACTAACATTCCTCGGGACCACCCCGACATCGAACTGAAGTCCGGAAACATACAATACAAACACATGCAAGAATCACAAAGACATCAAGCATACAAGCATTCCTCAAGACCGCCCCGACATCGGATCAAAATCCAGAAAAAAAAACATATAATCCTACATCGGGTCCCGCCCGACATCGGACCATAGTCTGGAACTACTACTAACTAAACGGGCTGGCCTTTGTGCCTTAGACTCGTTCCTACTGGGGGAAAGCTCACCTCGAATGCTAGCTGTGAAATCTCGTGTGAGGAATCCCTGACGGCTGCTCCAACGACTCCCCGTCTATCAATTCCACAATAACACTTAATCAGAATCTGTTAATCCTTCTTAGGGTAAAATAACCATTTTATCCCTGGTCAAAGTCAACGTCCTGGTCAAAGTCAAAGTCCTGGTCAAAGTCAAAGTCAAGGTCAACTACCAGTCAACCCAAGTCGTCAAGTTATCTCCCAACTCGGCGAGTTCCTGAACAACTCAGACTCGTGGTCAACCGAGTCAACTCGTCGAGTTCTACCTGTCATAAAATCGGGATAACTCGGCTTAAACTCGTCGAATCACTTACTAGATTCGTCGAGTTCCCTTGTCTATTTGGGCTATCTTAATGGATTAAGCCCCTACACTTCAGATCCAAGCTTCATACTTCACAATAACCCTGAAAATGTCCTTTTAAGGGTAAAGTGTAACATCCCGGGATCAGGTATATCTCTATGGCCCTTCATCTTTCCTTAAGTTGTCAAATGTGGTCCTTTAGAAGTTCATGAGATAATCGAGTACGCTGGGCGTACATGAGAGTACGCTGCGCGTACTCGTGAGCGTGTTCTTGACGCGGAGGTGACCCAGTACGCTGGACGTACTAGGCTCAGAAGGAAACCCTAATTTCTAGGAAGTCCCCTATTTAAAGAACATTATGGACTCACTTTTGGCCACCATTTCCAGAGACCTGTCCATCCTAAACCCTAATCCTCGTTCTTATAGCTAAGGAGTGCCTTTGAGAGCTTGTGGGTGTTTTCTTGAGCATTTGAAGTAGAAAGGAAGTCTTGGAGAAGAATGAGTAAGAGCCCAAGCACTTGGATCTGAGCTTTGCAGTGTGGAAAGCTTCTTTTGGAGGTAAAAAGCTTCAAGCTTTCTTACTCTTTGTTTTGTGCAACTATATGGAGTGTCTTAGGGTTTTTGTCCCAAATTTTGGTGGCTTTGTGAGTTAATGAGCCCCAAGAGCCGAGATCTGTCCCTTATCAGTGTATTTCGTGATATAGAGTCATAAAAATCCAATCTTGGACGTTAAGAATGAGCCATGCATGAGTTAAGGACTTAATAAGGAAAAGGGATGGTTGTTTTTGAGTGTTGGTGACCTTTACAGCCATGCAAAGGCTTAAAGTCACCGACTTTATGGGTTAAGGGACGTTAGAGTGATCAGATCTGCAATATGAGCCTGTGTCTAATCTGATTAAGACCAATATTGTGAGAGGTGTGAAACTGGGGCGTACGCTGGGCGTAATCCCAGTACGCGCAGCGTAGGGGTCGAATACCCCCGATGACTTCACGGTGGCCGAGTACGCCCGGCGTACAGAGCTGGTACGCGCATCGTACTCCCTTCCGTTGACTTTCTGTTGACTTTTAGGGTTTGGTCATCTTAAGGACTATAGAGTCCATGGAGGGGTAAAATGGTCTTTTACCCATCTGTGAGTACATGGAAGGATCATTCTAGCCTTTTCAGAGCCGTTATTAATTAGAGATAATTATTATGTGTGGTTAGGCGGAAGCTAGACCGGTGTTTCGAGTTCGAGATTTACCCGAGTTTTTCCCGAGGTGAGTCTTCTCACTATACCTTACCTAGAGTGGTAGTTATGTGTGACCGGAAGGTCTTATGCGTTTATAAGTGTTATGTGATATATGTTCTATATGATATGTATATGTTTGCATGGTTTGGACCGAAAGGTCAACAGGGTTTGGACCAGAAGGTCAACAGGGTTTGGACAACAGAGCTAGGACCGGAAGGTCATCATGGGTAGGGCCGGAAGGTCTACCAGAGTTGTGGGATCGGAAGGTCCCACTGAGAAACATTGACCGGAAGGTCTCGTAGAGTTATAGCCTCGAGTGGCTAATTATATGTGTGTGGTATTTTGGGGAACTCACTAAGCATTCGTGCTTACCGTGTTATGTGTTTATGTGTTTCAGGTGCCTCAGAGGATCGCGGGAAGGCACCGACATGATTGTACACACACACACAATTGAGATGGAGTTATGTCATGGATCCTCGATTTGATTCAATGTTTTGAAAACTTTGTTAAACTGATATTTGGTGTTTTAATAATATGACATGTGTTTTATGAGGTTTTAAAAATGAAAATTTTGGTTGAGAATTTTACGTTGTTACACGTTGGTATCAGAGCCTTGGTTTGAGGGATTCGGATACACCTTCGGGTATGTCTGGACTCAAACTGAGAATTTGAGAAAAGTTTTCAAAAGAATCGATTTTTCTAAAAAAGAGTAAGAGATTTTAAAAGAAAGTGGAAAAAAATAACAATGTGTACAATCAGCCAGCGCCCGAACGGTGATTTCCCAGAATACCCTTACTTTATGTGTTACGAGCTGTTATGAGATATGTTATGCATGCTAGTGAGTAGGCTAGCTATTTCATAATTTAGGACTAGAGTGGCCTGATTTGTGATGCCTTAGCCTAGGGGTTGCTATCTGTGATTTGCTTGAGTGCAAATAGGTAGCAGGAACGGGTATATGATAGATCTTCTATGTTAGTAGTCGATGTTTGAAGAGATATAGAATACTTGTGTGCTAGGATCCTAGGAGGAGGACTTGGGATGAACACAGATGCAGTGTGGAAGGTAGTATTGGGCCCGTACTACTGGAAACACCGGATCAGTGAGCACCCTAAGTAAGAATCCTTAGGGTGCTAGAGAACAAGTAGGAGCGAGTGATCGAGTGTGAGTAATCTCGGTCGAGTCTCTGATTATTTATTTTGTGTTTCAGAGACATCATGGTGGTTACGCGCCACAACGCTGGAGGCAGTGGTACCAGTGGTACTAGTGACGAGGAGATTCGCAGGATGATCCACGAGGAGGTGGTCGCAGCCATTCGAGCAGAGATACCAGAGATGTTTGGGTCTATTAAGACCACCCTGATTGAGACGTTTGATGAGAGATATGTTGCTCTTACCGAGGCGGATGTTGCTTCAGCCACAACAGCCGTTGCTGCTGCCAGGCCACAGGGAGGTGACTCGTTGCTGTACCGGGAGTTCAGCAACACGAAGCCACCAGATTTTGATGGGAATTAGGATTCGATTGCCGCGATGAGATGGATCTTTGACATTGAGGGATGCTTCTACACTTGTTCCTGTCCGAAGCAATTGAGAGTATTGTTCGCGCTGAACCAGTTTCGCCTGGTAGCGAAGGACTGGTGGAAGTTTGTGATAGCTCATTTCACCCCTGCAGAGCATGCTGCAGTGACTTGGGAGATGTTCACTGCTATGTTCCGAGATGAGTATGTTCCCCCGGTGGAAAGGGAACAGTTGGCCCAGGAGTTTCTGTCCCTCAAGCAGGGGACAGAGTCAGTGACTGTCATCACAAGGGATGTTTCATGAGAGGGCGATGTTCTGCCCTGAGCACGTGTCGACCGAGCAGGCACGTATGAGCCGCTATCTGAGTATCCTGAGGAGGTACATCCATGAGTTCTTGGCAAACTTGTCGTATCGGACATTTGCCGAGCTTCAGGCAAATGCCCGAAAGAGGGAGATTGAGCTGGAGACTCAGGCCAGGGAGGAGGCAGAGTCTCGGGGGAGGGATCGGCGGCCGTCACAGTCTCAGCCGGCAGCCAAGCAGGCAAAGCCCGTCGATTCGAGATCCGGAGGCCAGAAGGGCCGCACTTGTGGGAAGTGTGGCAAGAGTCATGAGGGGACCTGTCGAGAAGGCGCTTGCTACAAGTGTGGCAAGGAGGGCCACATAGCCAAGGATTTCCCCAAGGGATTCACAGTCTGCTTTCACTGCAACTAGACCGGCCATAAGAAGGCCGAATGTCCACAACTTGTCCAGGGACCGACACAGGGATCTGCGCCTGCTGCCTTGCGCGTTACTGATGGTCGGCCGATGAAGGCCGAGGCACCGAGAGCCCGTGGTAGAGCATTTCAGATAACGGCAGAGGAGGTCCGTGCAGCACCTGATGTCGTGGCCGGTATGTGTTCTTTTATTTTCTTATTCAAGTTAATTTGTGCTTATTATGTCATATGCATAGATACTTTTCTTGTGAATTATGTACCTGCCTCGGTGTTATTTGACTCGGGTACGAGTCAATCTTTTGTATCGCTAGCGTTTAGTCGTCTCATCAGCATCTGACGAGAGGCGTTGAGTCGACCTCTGATAGTTTCCATAGCCGACGAGCGGGTGGTGTTTGCTACTGATGTGATCCGAGGATGTGTACTCGAGATTTTTGGTATAGAGTTTCTGATAGACCTGGTTATGATCGCTATGGGTGATGTATGTGTCATCGTGGGCATGGACTGGTTGAGCCGATTCGGAGCAGTGATCGACTGTGAGAGTCAGTTGGTGACCATCCGAGACCCTAGCGGGGGAGTGCTTACAGTATATAGTGAGGATACCCGATCTGGGTCGGCATTTTGTTCAGCCGCCAGGGCGAGACAAAGTCTTCAGCAGGGTTGTATGGGATTTTTGGCGTATGTGATGGATACACGGGCTACTGCAGAGAGATCGAGTTCTATCTCCGAGGTTCCGATAGTGTGCGAATTTTTAGATGTTTTTCCCAAGGAGTTGTCGGGAGTGCCTCCCGAGAGGCAGGTAGAGTTCTGGATCGATTTGGTGGCGGGGGCGGCGCCTATTGCTAAGTCACCTTATCGCCTTGCGCCACCGGAGATGCAGGATTTATCCTCACAGCTGCAGGAGCTGTTGAGGAAGGGGTTTATCAGGCCGAGTAGCTCGCCATGGGGAGCTCCGATCCTTTTTTTCAAGAAAAAGGATGGTTCACACCGGATGTGCATTGATTACCGGGAGTTGAACAAGTTGACGGTCAAGAACCGTTACCCACTTCCGAGGATCGACGATCTATTCGATCAGTTGCAGGGGGCGTCTTGGTTTTCCAAGATCGATCTGAGGTCTGGGTATCATCAGATGAGAGTCCGTGAGGAGGATGTCTAGAAGACGGCCTTCAGGACACGTTATGGGCACTATGAGTTTATGGTGATGCCCTTCGGGCTCACCAACGCATCGGCAACGTTCATGGACCTCATGAACCGGGTGTGTAGACCCATGTTGGATCGTTCAGTGATCGTGTTCATCGACGATATTTTGATATATTCAAGATCCAGGGAGCAACATGAGGAGCACCTGAGGGAGATTTTGGGTGTATTGAGATCGGAGAGGCTCTACGCCAAATTCTCCAAGTGTGATTTCTGGTTACGAGAGGTCCAGTTTCTAGGACACCTCGTTAATTAGAATGGTATTTTGGTCGATCTGGCCAAGATTGAGGCAGTTATGAGGTGGGAGGTGCCGAGATCCCCTACTGAGATCAGGAGTTTTTTGGGACTGGCCGGATATTATCGGAGATTCATTAGAGATTTCTCCAAGATTGTTGTCCCTCTCACCAGTTTGACCCGGAAGGGCGTTGCATTCACCTGGGGTCCTGAGCAGCAGACCTCGTTTGAGACCCTTCGCCAGAGATTATACGAGGCTCCCGTGTTGGCCTTTCCGAAGGGAATGGAGGATTTTGTGGTTTATTGCGACGCATCTATTACGGTCATGGGTGCGGTACTGATGCAGAGATGACACGTGATAACATACGCGTCGAGGCAGCTGAAGCCTCGTGAGATGAGGTATCCCACCCACGATCTGGAGCTGGGGGCAGTGGTGTTTGCCCTCAAGATTTGGCGTCACTATCTGTACGGGGTTCGGTGTACCATATACACGGACCACAAGAGTTTGAAGTATCTTATGGATCAGCCCAACCTTAACATGACTAGAGGGAATGCTACTATAGATACAGCAACTCAATCCCGAGAGAAAAGATTTGTGAGGTAAGGTCTATAGACTGTAAGGCTGAAGGCTTGAATAGAGGAGATGGTTAGATGTGGTGAAAGATTACGAGTGCGAGATCCTGTATCATCCGGGCAAGGCTAACGTGGTAGCTGACGCCTTGATCCGTAGAGCAGAGTGTACCCCGATCTGAGATGTGTGTATGAGGATGACGATGATGACTCCAGTGCTAGATATCATTCGAGAGGCCCAAGCGGAGGCAGTGAGACCAGAGAACCACAAGAGAGAGCGAGTGATTGGGCAAGTGTCCGAGTTTGTAATGGACAGCCGAGGACTTATGACCTTTCAGGGGAGGATTTGGCTGCCCTATACGGGGGGAGCTCGCCGCACACTGATGGAGAAGGCACATAGATCGAGATTCTCGATCCATCCCGGGGCCACCAAGATGTATTTGGATCTGAAGATAGATTATTGGTGGCCCTGTATGAAGAGGGACGTTGCGTGGGTAGTCGAGAGGTGCTTGACCTGTCGCTGGGTTAAGGCCGAGCACCAGCGTCCTCATGGCAAGTTGCAGCCACTGGAGGTTCCCCAGTGGAAATGGGAACAAATTTCTATGGATTTTATCACCAAGTTGCCGAGGACCGCACGGGGTGTCGACGCGATTTGGGTGATTGTGGACCGATTGACGAAGAGCGCTCACTTTCTTGCTATTAGTGAGAGCTCTTCTGCTGAGAGGCTAGCAGAGATTTATGTGAGAGGGGTGGTAGCTCGGCATGGGGTACCGATATCTGTAGTGTCCGATCGGGATGTGCGATTTACTTCCAGATTCTGGAAGAACTTCCATGACGAGTTGGGTACACGATTGCATTTTAGCACAACCTACCACCCACAGACGGATGGACATAGTGAGCGGACAATTCAGACGCTCGAGGACATGCTTCGAGCATGTGTTATGGACTTCGGTGGAAGTTGGGACACATATCTGCCTCTGGCTGAGTTTTCTTACAACAACAGCCACCATTCGAGTATTGGTATGCCTCCCTTTGAGCTTTTATACGGGAGGAGGTGTCGGACTCCTATTTGTTGGGGAGAGGTGGGACAGAGAGTGATGGGTAGCACCGAGATAGTGCTTAAGACAACAGAGCAGATTCAGCAAGTCAGGTAGAGGTTACTGACAACACAGAGTCGCCAGAAGAGTTATGCGGATAGACGGAGATCCGAGCTCGAGTTTCAGGTCGAAGACTTTGTACTTCTGGAAGTGTCCCCTTGGAAAGGGGTGATCCGATTCAGGAAAAGGGGAAAGTTGGGACCCCGATACATCGGTCCTTTCAGGGTGACAGCTAGAGTGGGTAAGGTAGCATACTGTTTGGAGCTACCTGCGGAGTTGATCCAGATCCATAACACCTTCCACGTGTCCCCAGTTGAGGAAGTGTGTAGCCGATGAGACGGCAGTAGTACCACTAGAGGACATTCAGGTGGATGCGAGCTTGAATTATATCGAGACACCGATCGCGATTATGGGTCGGAAGGTAAAGGTTTTGAGAAATAAAGAGGTGCCCGTGGTTCAGGTTCAGTGGCAACATCGGAAGGGGTCCGAGATGACCTGGGAGCCGGAGTCCGAGATGTGGGAGCAGCATCCGAAACTATTTGAGGAGCATGGCTTCGAGGGCGAAGTCTAATTCTAGTGGGGGAGAATTGTAACATCTCGGGATCAGGTATATCTCTATGACCCTTAATCTTTCCTTAAGTTGTCAAATGTGGTCCTTTAGAAGTTCATGAGATAATCGAGTACGCTGGGCGTACGTGAGAGTACGATGCGCGTACTCGTGAGCGTGTTCTTGACGCGGATGTCACCCAGTACGCTGGGCGTACCAAAGGGTACGCTGGGCGTACTAGGCTCAGAAGGAAACCCTAATTACTAGCAAGTCCCCTATTTAAAAAACATTATGGACTCATTTTTGGCCACCATTTCCAGAGACTTGTCCATCCTAAACCCTAATCCTCGTTCTTATAGCTAAGGAGTGCCTTTGAGAGCTTGTGGATATTTTCTTGAGCATTTGAAGTAGAAAGGAAGTCTTGGAGAAGAAGGAGTAAGAGCCCAAGCACTTGGATCTGAGTTTTATAGTGTGGAAAGCTTCTTTTGGAGGTAAAAAGCTTCAAGCTTTCTTACTCTTTGTTTTGTGCAACTATATGGAGTGTCTTAGGGTTTTTGTCCCAAAAGTTGATGGCTTTGTGATTTAATGAGCCCCAAGAGCCGAAATATGTCCCTTATCAGTGTATTTCGTGATATAGAGTCATAAAAATCCAATCTTGGACGTTAAGAATGAGCCATGCATGAGTTAAGGACTTAATAAGGAAAGGGGATGGGTGTTTTGAGTGTTGGTGACCTTTATAGCCATGCAAAGGCTTAAAGTCACCGACTTTATGGGTTAAGGGACTGTAGAGTGATCAGATATGCAATATGAGCATGTGTCTTATCTGATTAAGACCAATATTATGAGAGGTGTGAAACTGGGGCGTACGCTGGGCCTAATCCCAGTACGCACAGCGTAGGGGGTCGAATACCCCCGATGACTTCACGGTGGCCGAGTACGCCCGGCGTACAGAGCTGGTACGCGCAACGTGTTGGGTTATGAGCATTCTAACACTCCTAAGTGTACATGCAACCCTAAATACCTTGGATCTATGTTTTCTCTATTATACATATAATTATGAACATCCAAGGTATTATCCTAATCTAGCATACAAAATAATAAATATAACAAGATAGAATACATACCTCTTTGCTGTAGAATGTCTTCATGAAGCTTGAGTGCCTAGTGCCCCAAGTGTGACACCTCAAATGGTTCACACAACACCAAATACACTTGGAATAACTTGAGAGAAACTTGAACACTCCTGGAAATCGTCTAGCCCTCACACTCACACATTAGTGCACGATTTCTTGAGCCATGGGATTCTTTTATATGGTGGCTATTAGGGTTACACCATGTAACTCATAACTTTACCCATTCCTTATGCTCCATGGATTTTAACCTCCATGGAGTATCCATGGGTCACCCCATGGACTTAGTCCAACATAAGGAATCTTGGATCACAAGCCCACATATATAAGAATGAATGATTTACACAATCAACCCATATATTTAATTAGTCTCCTTTTGATCACTTAATTAATTCCAAATTAATTCCTGATCAATACTAATTAAATAACCTTATTAATATATTAGAACTTATAATATATTAACCAACTTTAAGTGTTATTTCTCTCATTATAGTCTATCCAAATGCATGATGCCATGCAACCCAAATGGACCATGCCGGGTCGGGTCAAGTCTTACCAATTATAGTTATGGATTTAGACATTAATCCAACAGTCTCCCACTTGGATAAGTCTAAAACTATTATTGCGTATGACTTCATGAACCGATCAGCAATCGTAGCTCTCAAAAGCTTCTATTGAACTCTGACCTTGTCGATGAACTCTGACCTTTGTCAATGACTTGTCCATTAGATAAGGGATCATATATTCCTCCATTCTAGATATCATATGGACTGAGACATGGATTATCAATCATTCTCTCTGTCCATTTGTTGTTTCCCGATTTCCGATTCATGATGACTGACTGATTGAACAAATCAAATCAGTCCTGGCTTGGCCAAGCACTCACATGTATCATCTTTAAATCATCGAGGGGCCCACAGATATCGCTTTTATCCCGAAGGTAAAAGGAATGGATAAACTTCGACTCATATGGCTTGTTCTACTACTTGTTGAATCATACACAAAGGCACGTTTTATAACATCGAGTTACCAATGCGTTTTCGTGCAATAAATGTATAACCAACTCATAGTAACAACTCATATCTCTAGGTTTGAAGAATATAAGATATTATCGTCTCATGATCACTCGTGATAAAATCCATGAAGTGATTCAAATGAGCGCGGGTTGAATCCAATACTCAGAACTTATGAGCACTCATGAGTGTTGTAGCACCACTTTTGTCCACCAACTTGGACCTCTACAAACCAACCCATGACAGTCTTGATTCATATCTACTCCCAACATATGACCGACTGTGGATGGTTTGAATAACTTAATCATTCAGGAAGAGCGACTTAGTTATTCTGGAAGTCAAAACATGCAAAGTGAAACACAAGAATAAATGAATCAAATATGGTATCAAACCCTATGAATATAAATAAACACTTTTATTTATCACCATACTGATTACTCATTATTCATTGTTTCGGTTTTATCAACTTTATACTTGAATTTAAAACAATAGTTGTCCCATGCTCCAAGCATGTACACTATGTTTTCTAAACACTAGTCATGCCATACACCAAGTATGCATACTATGTTTGTCTATGATCTTTACTTTGTAAAATAGATCAATTGAACATCACTCCAATGATCCTCTTTTCATAGTACCAAATCCTTACTGCAAATGCAAGAATTCCAAATTCATGCCATTTACTGAAATCTGTTAGATTCTAAACTTATATGCATTGATCCTCTTAATGATTATGCACGAAGTCAGAAAGACTTGACAACAATCATTACAGAGCATTCCAAAGGAGATCAGCTCCTTGGAAACATCCTTCTTTCATTAAGTTTCCTAATCTTACACAGATTGAATAATTTCTAACTTTGAAACATTTCCATATTCCATTTTGACTATCACTTCTGAACAAGAGTTGCCTCCTTACAGATTATGTCAATATGGTCCTTCCAGAATTAACATTATACTTCCAACTGTCCTTGAGCAACCAATCTTTGGTAAACCTTAGATTGTCCTCGACAATTGCTTAATCATTTTAGTCATATCCAATTCTAGACCTTTTCCCTTCATAATGCCCCAGGCATTTGCAAAATTTTAGAAATGATGAATATAGCACATGTAATCGATCCTATATCCGAAGCATATGGGTCACGATTCATGATGTCTCACATAAAGACTAAACCAGTCTTTTGCTATAATATTTCCATTTCAATTTGCCAAGTTCTCAAAATTCAGATTATGAAAAGGGATGCCGTAATCATAATCGAATTTTAGAACGCAAATAATGGACCCATATATAGAATTTCCTTATGTTGAGCCATTCCAACATGAAATTCATATATATATATATATATCCTTGATTAAATACAATTAAAATCTCAATCTAAGCTTTTAGAATTGAAATGAAGTATAATTTCCTCTCCCTTAATTATAGCAAAACAACTTTTTCAATCCCCGCAGCCACACGAATTGAAACTTTTGTTTTCTATAATTAACATTGCTAACTTGCAACACTAACAATAATTATCATGCTCCCACTAACATGATGATTATTAGCATAACACTTATGCTCCCACTAGCTTTGACATGTACTCAGAAATCAGCTGGACTTCTAGAAATCAATACTTTATTGACTTCCTTACCAAAGTTCAGATTTCTGATACGAGATGCTTTGATAAAACTTTATCAAAATCATACACCTTTCCTTAGATAGCATGCATGTGTGTCTAAACAATTTCAGAACTATGAAAAGGGATGCCGTAATCATAGTCTCAATTGTTTAGACCTTTTGCCATCTGCTTCAAATCTACTTGGTGGAAGTGTTTCCTCACCATCATTTTCATGAATCGGAGAGAAACCTTATGACCCTTAGATTTTATGGTGTATGTGTTCTTATCCATGTGAATCGTCAAAACCATAGTCACAAGACAAGGATAATGACAAATCCAAACTCATATGGACTGAACTTATGCAATCTTAACTTCTTGCCACCTGGCAGTACAGGGCCTGCCATTGCTTCCAAGTTGTTATGCAACCAATTGAGAACTTTCAGAACTCCTATGCAAAGCCAACTTTAACTGGAATGGGCACAGAATATGTCAACATGATAGGTTATAAACCTCAAGTCGTGTGCTAGTGAAGAACCTCAGGTTTTATTCTTGATTAGTTCTTGAAATTCTTTCAGGATCTTTTAGACTCCCACTGTCTCCTTGACCTATAAGACTTTCTTGCCAAATATTCAAGAGATAGTGTGGATTCTAATCAAGACAGACACTTAACACAATTGGCCTTAGTTGATCTTTGTTTTATCCAAAACATCACAAATTACCAATTTCAAATGTACAAGAGTAGAAAACTTTTACTCTTACATTTGACAAGTGTTTTTAAACATCTTTTAAGACATGTCACTCAAGTTACAATCTTAGAGTATAACTCTAAGAATTGTTTTTGGAACGATGTATGAATCATCTTCTTGATTTAACCACTTCAACAATTCATAACTCCTCTTCTTAACTATCAGAATGCACTTAGAGGATGAATTGTGATAAGGTCTCAAAATCATTAAGATGATCTTAAAACATGATACTAAAGTACTCTCCCATCTTTTCAGATTTGAGAAACTTTTATCCTTCTGCTTAATTTGATTCTTCTCATTCGTTCTGTCATACATTGAAACTTTTCCAATGTCTCAGAATTATACTTAAGCTTGTAAGTATAATCATATTTACTAAGCCTTAGTAAATCATGACGAATAGTCTTACGATCTTTTATGGTGGACTTGATCAGTGCACAAGAATGTGTACTTGATCCCTTAGTCCTTCACTTGACTCACATATACATGTGAACAAGGAACTAGTCTTAATTTTCCAAAGTTGAAAATTCTCATTCATCATACTATACAACTTGCATGATTCCAAGTTTCTATCCAACTGAAACTTGGGTGATGAGAATCTTTCCTTATTTGGTAAATTTGGACACTACCACAAATGAAAGAATCAAATTCATATTTTCACTCTTGCTCTTAATGGAATCTTATAAGCAACAAAGATTTTCACAAATGCCATTGTAAGGATATTTTAAAATAAATAAAATCAAAAATTTTCCTTTTATTTTAAAAACTTTGCGGAAAAAACTATCCTTACATTGCAAAAGCACATGAAAACTTTGTTGTTATCTATTCCTAAGCAATATATCATAACTCCTAAGAAGTAGCTCAAGAATCCGATCTTCAAAGTATGCGATAGAAATCCATCTACGCGATCAGATTCAACATATTCTTTCTTTAAGTTTCTTCACTTTTCTTTGATTCTTCAAACATCAACATGTGACCCAGTCACATCATATAATAAGAATCTCCAAGTAGGAATTTAATAGAGTTAGACAATGGACTTTACCGGAAGTAGAGTCAAACTTATTGACTTTAACATCCTTAGGTAAATTTGGCAGCTTCGCAACCAATGCCCCTTCCTTTGGCAATGGACCCTTGATAATGGGACTATCTAAGACTTAGCCTCTCTCTTTACCATTTGGTCAACCGAGTTGACTATGGCCGATCCCTTTCCATTGGGAAGAGAGAGCTTTACTGGATATCCAATGTCATCATTGTCAATGTCCATAAAGTTTTAGGAAGTTGATCTTAGCAAATAGATAAGATCATTAAGGGTCTTGTCATAGTCTGTTTCATAGGAGTCCCAAAGGAACTCACTATGTGACTTAGAAAGTAGTTGAGCCACCAACTTTCTCAAGACTTTGACACCCAACTCTCCCGGCTTGTCAATATGTGACTACATCTCCAAGATGTGATCACACATAGACCTTTGCTTGCCAATAGGGCTTGAGTGACCTTAAACTTTTCAAGAACTTGTGGGTTAGGGAGAATAATTGGAGGAGGTGGAGGAAGTATGATATCCATGGGACATCATCTTCATTTAGGAAAGCTTGTTTCAAGAGATTTGGGAAGATCATAAATGTCTAGACCACACATCTTTTTGGGAGATATTCAAGATAGTTGATTTAAAGTCCTTAATATGACACCCAATATGAAATATTAAGGCTAGGACCCAACAAACTACTTTATAACTTAGAAGAGGGATGCCATAATCCAAGCTATAAAATATTTGAAGGTAGGTGAATGACAATTCACCAATTTCCACCATGAAAAACGAAATAATTTATTAGGTTTTAATTGGATTTGAAAGTCCTAGATCTTTGAGATTCATTGAACTGTTCAAAGGCATGTTTCAATCTCGAGTGTGCCCTTCAGGTTTTGTGACTGGGATGCCGAGGATCACAAAACAAGGTGTGAATAACCATGCAAATATACTTGGTACCCTTAATATTTACCCCTTAATCAGTGTGTCGGTTAACCACACACGCTCCACCGATACTATGATAAGTATTAAGTTACCCTTTGCCTACCTTGTTAAGTCCAGGTTAGTGTGCCGGTTAACCACACACGCTCCACTAACGACTTAAGCAAAGTGCAAAGTGTAATTTCATGGGTTAGCACCAAATTCACATTTTCCTAAGTAACTAAGATTGGGTATTAATAAGAGTTTAGTTACTTAGTATTTATCATTAATACTTTTAATGAAAGGAGAATTATAGTCCTTGTCCTACCCGTTCGGCTAACGACCCTCCACCAGTCAAGGAAGCGGTGGGTGAGAGTGGACACCCATTAAACTGCCATTTTATAGGCAGTAACCTTATACCCCCCTTATAGACCGGCTTCGTGAATGAGGCCTACTAACGGTAAGACTGACTTTACTCTTATACATATATATAAATATTATTAACTTATAATATTATAAAGTATAAGGGTTGAATTTTAACTTTTAAAATTCTAAGGGCTAACTTGGAATTAAAGTATTCATAAGTGAAAACTTTTCAAATTCCAAAACTTGAGGCCAAGTTTTGAAACTATTCAAAACTAATTAATTCCATAACTTATGAGTTTAAAGTAGTTTTAATTAAAAAAAAAAACTCTTCAAGTTCCATAACTTGAGGACAAGTTATGGAAGACTTTAAACTAATTAATAAAAAAAATAACTTTTTTTTATTGTAACTTATGGAACTAATTAAGGTTACACTTTTTTTTAATTTAATGAAGAGACTCTTGAACCTCCATAACTTGAGGACAAGTTATGGAGTCATAAAACCATTTAATTAGAACTAGACTCTTCATTTTGTAACCTTTGCCAACTTTTATGAGTTTTATGATTCTTAAATGTGACTTTTCATATAACTTGAGGACAAGTTACAAAAACACACTTTGGAATCAACTCTTAGATTAAAATGGATTGAAAACAACTATTTCACACAACTTTTTTATTAATCTAAGAACCTCATAAGAACAAGATAATTCAAATCATCAATCTTCAAGAAATTAGCATGAACATACAAACTAATACAAATCTTGAAATTATGACAATTATCTTAGAAATTGGATTAGCATGAACATTACCACATCAAAAACAAGTTTATAAGTCCAAAAACATCTTAGGGTAATGTTCCTAGTCCAATTCCAGCCAAAACAATCGAATATATGCATCCAACTCGATTTTTCAGCTACTTTTGCAAGCATAACAAGAAAACAAGCATAGTCTCTGATACCACTGTTGGGTTATGAGCATTCTAACACTCCTAAGTGTACATGCAACCCTAAATACCTTGGATCTATGTTTTCTCTATTATACATACAATTATGAACATCCAAGGTATTATCCTAATCTAGCATACAAAATAATAAATATAACAAGATAGAATACATACCTCTTTGATGTAGAATGTCTTCATGAAGCTTGAGTGCCTAGTGCCCCAAGTGTGACACCTCAAATGGTTCACACAACACCAAATACACTTGGAATAACTTGAGAGAAACTTGAACACTCCTGGAAATCGTCTAGCCCTCACACTCACACATTAGTGCATGATTTCTTGAGCCATGGGATTCTTTTATATGGTGGCTATTAGGGTTACACCATGTAACTCATAACTTTACCCATTCCTTATGCTCCATGGATTTTAACCTCCATGGAGTATCCATGGGTCACCCCATGGACTTAGTCCAACATAAGGAATCTTGGATCACAAGCCCACATATATAAGAATGAATGATTTACACAATCAACCCATATATTTAATTAGTCTCCTTTTGATCACTTGATTAATTCTAAATTAATTCTTGATCAATACTAATTAAATAACCTTATTAATATATTAGAACTTATAATATATTAACCAACTTTAAGTGTTATTTCTCTCATTATAGTCTATCCAAATGCATGATGCCATGCAACCCAAATGGACCCTGCCGGGTCGGGTCAAGTCTTACCAATTATAGTTATGGACTTAGACATTAATCCAACACAACGTACTCTCTGCTGTTGACTTTCTGTTGACTTTTAGGGTGTTGAAACAAAGTTCAATTAGGATCGATAGATTCTATGCAGACAAACAATTAAGAACGTAATTATGAACACAAGAATGGCTTTGAATGTGTCGTATGATTAATGCTTTAACACCTCAGAAGAGCTCGATTAAGAACTTCGACTGTAAAGGTGTTTAGGGTTACAAAACAATAAACGATAATAATCACGAACGTATCTAATGCATACATTCATGCACTATTTATAATATAACCCTATTAGATAATCACGGATGGACAGGCCCAATCCGGATACAAAACACAAGCCCATGACGCAACACAATAAGACCCAACAATCTCCCCCTTTGCGTCAATGGAGCCGAAAGCTCACTTTGGTTGAGCTGCAGAAGACTTCTTGATTGTCTTGAACACCTTCGGTATGATGGCCAATAGATGATGACGAAACGTTATGTACCACCGAAGCATGTCTGTGAAGTTCTTCTTGTCTGCTTCTGAGTTCTGCTTGCACCGATGAATAATGTTGATAAGGTGCTCCAAGCAGTCTGTTGAAAACAGATGTTTATCAACAAGAGCGAATAGAAATCTGTTGGCTTCGCCTTTTGTAAACATCACAGTAAGATGTGTAGAATCGATTTGGCCCATCTTCATTTTGTTCACATCTCCTGGTTTCGGTGTTGGCTTGATAGTCGGTTTCTTGTTCATTACTTTCGCTATCTCCTGATCCATAGCAGCAACCTCATGGATGTAAGAAGCCAACATCCTTTTCAAATGATCCAGTATCGACTCATATTCCTTCAGATTGGTGAGAAGAATGTTAAACAATAGGATCCAGTCATGAGGATTTAAATTCGGAAGGTCTGCCAGGGAAATAATCGACACCGAGTTTGCTGATCCTCGTGTGATTTTGAAATTAACATTTATAAACTTCCCAGCAGGCGAAGGTTTGAGTACCTTGACAGTAACAATCTTCTATGCGCTCCAAGTCAGGTACTGCGGTTGACCATACTTCAGATAAAAGTCGATAAGCTCACGATCAACTTTCGGATGAGGGAAAGGAACTTCAGCAGTCGAATCGAAACAATGAAACGTGAATGCCTTTCGTGTTATCGGCATGTCGAACTGTGAGTCCTTAGAATTGTCACAATCAAACGAAGCGACAGGTTCCAACCAGTAAACGCTTGGAAACTCTATAACCTGATTGATAAGTGTCTCTTTTGTCCACAGGGGAAACAAGGCCTTCTTGCAGTTTAAGGCTTCTTCTTCTTCCTTGTTCCTCCTTTCCCTCTCCTCACCCTCCTTCGCAACCCTTAAGGTTTCATCCAATTCTCTGTCCCTCCTCTTTCGTTCAAGGGCCTCAGCAATAGTCTCATCTTCTTCGTCATCACTCTCATCATCAATCCCCTTCTTCTTAGTTTGAGAACCAGAACCCGAAGCTTCATTACCCTTCGGTTCGGTTGTAATTTTGAATTTTGGCTGAGCAGATTCTGTTTCGGTTTTTACTTTCACCTTTGGTTGAGCACCTTCTCCCCCTTGTTTTGGAGGTATGAACCTCTCCGAAACACCCTTCATCTCGTGTAACAATGCAAGGGTAGGAAGAAGTTTTGATGTTAGATGATTTCTGATAGTGAGAGTAAGGATAGGATCATGAGCACCAAGAAGATTGGTCAGCATATCCTTGACATCCCCAGCACAGCTTCGAAAAACAGCTCTTTCGGTCTTCAACAAAGAAATTTCCTTTTCAGCTTGAGCGAGCTGCACCTTCTGGACTTCAATAGTTGAGGCTTGGCGGGCAAGATCTTCCTTCAGAGCACTCTCTTTTGCTAAATCAGCATGAAGGGATTCAAGTCGAGAATTCACAGAACTGATAAGTGAAGTGTTCTATGCTTGTATTGAAGAACGAACAGCCTCAAACTTCGTTTGCTCCTCCTGAATGGACTTGGAGAAGGAATCCACAGAGTCAGTCACCTTAGTTGCATTGGTGTCAGCATGCCCTTTGAGTGACTCAAGAAAGATTTGAGTACTATGAACAATTTCAGCAACGTCAGTAGTGGCCTTCCTGCAAGAAGAAGTAGACTCATTAACAACCTTTGTCGATTTATCAATGGACTCAGTGTATTGCTCAAGAGCAGTATCCATGAAGGCTTTGAGCACAACATCATTGTAGGACTTGTTGGCATCAAGCAATTTATCCAGTTTCTCATCAATGCTCTGCAATTGTTATCTCGTGACTGGAGCTTCATCATCATTATCTGTAGGAAGCATATAGGGAATGTAGTATGTTGAATCAAACTCATCATTAGCACCACCAAGAGTGGCACCAGAATCGGTTGAAGGTGAGGGTGAAAGTGGTATGGAAGTAACTGGAGGTTCTGTTTCAGTAGTCGCCCCCGTATCATATATGTTGACTTTTACTGTCGGTTATGGGATAGTGGTGGAAGTTGATTGGGAAATAATAGGAGGTGGTAAGGGAGGCGTAGAAATAGGAATAGAAGTAACTGGTGGAGGTGGTTGTGTAGAAGTTGTTGGTTGAGAAGTGATAGGTGGGGGAACAGGAGCAACCGAAATCGGAACTGTCTGTTTTGGTGATGGAGGGGGTGTAGGAAGTCTATTATGAAGAGGTTCGGTTGGTGTGGGGGATCGGGGAGGAGTGTTACCTCTCGGTGATTCATGATGAATTTCCTCTTCTTCATCCTCTTCATCGTTTTCTGAACTAGAAGGAGTGGGACTCTTGGATTTCTTCGCCATCTTCTTAATCTTCTTTGGCTTAGAAGAATCCCCTTTCTCAGACTTTCGCTTCCTTGACTTGGTAGACTTAGACTTATCATCCTCGGTTGACCCTTTCTTAGTAGCCCGTTTTCCTCGGTTTCCAGGCTTCTCCACAGCATCCAAGGCAGCCTGCTGTTCAGGAGATAAAACTCTCGGTTCCTTGGGAGGAATCTTGCGATAATCAGCCATAACATGACTCTCGGCTGTGACACACCGGTACATTGTCTCAGGTATAGAGCCAATGTGAGGGAACTTTGAAGGATCAGCAATGATGATTTTCTCGATGTGAAACGTAGTCACAGACGCGACAAGGGCATCCTTCATTATCGGAATTTGCAAAGAATTAATCGCCATTCGTGTGATGAGAGTCCAGAATCGTCCACACGAGATTTCAGAATGCCTCGTTGAAGTGTTGAGGCTTTGCACCACTTGTGACCAGATAATCGACCCATAGTCGAGATTGATACCATTGTAAAGACCGTATAGAAGGGTTAGAAAACCCTTACTGGTGCCATCAGACCCACCACTCCTCTCCGCCAAACTCTTGATGAGTAGAGTTAGCAATCCATTCCATTGGGGCGGTAAGCAGGACTTCTTAACCTTCGTAACCGTGGTAAGCACGTCAGTGTAGCCCATCTCGTAGAGCATCGAGAACAGTTGAGTAGTGGTGATGAAGTCTGGTGAGATTACAGACGAATCTACAGCAAGTTGCAATTGTGAACAAAATCTCACTTTTGAAATAGAAGCCTTATGAGAATGGATTTGGAAGTAGATTCTCTCCTTGTTGTTGTCATATGAGGCAGTAGTATAAACCTATGATAGGAGTGACATAGGGACGACTTCCACCTGTGTTAGGGCTAGAACCAGGGGTGAATACTTCAAACACTCAACCACTTGGAGCATATACGAATCGTACAGAAAAGGATTGAGTTCAATGATCATATTCTGATTTGGCTTGATCGAGAGCAATGTGGACGAAGCAGTTTGATCGTGAGCCGATGAAGAAGTCGCCATTGTTGATGGAAGGAATAAGATGAACAGTTGCAAATCGCCGTGTACTTAGAGAGAGTTTGTTGCTGGTAAAAGACAAATAGGATTAAAAACCCTTTATATACCGTTTCCAGGAGAGAGAAATAATCTCCATGATAATGACGCGGTCACTAAAATGTTGCCTGAAAAAGCGCGATGTGACAGGTTGGTTACTCCCATGTATACGTCAGCACGCGTGGGTTTAGGGACTTTTCAAATTCACGCGCCCAAAAGCTTATCCTCAATTCGTCGTTTGAAATTCAGCTTTGCTCCAAAATTTTGGATAACCCCTGTTGCTCCACAAGATAAACAAAAATTGAACCAACAGCAACCAGAATGTTAGAAAATAAAAATTTTCGTGCAATAGGGTGACAAAAGATAAAGAAATAAAGCAAAATGTGTATTGGATGTGAGTGATGTCTGTTAGAAGACATAAAACAGATGATTCCGGGCAAAAATCGCTTCCTTCAACGTCAAGAGAGACTTGAAGTGCTTGTGTGGTTTCCCGAGAAAATACGATCAAGTGTTTGTAAAGAAACATTGAAAGGCTTCTTTTAATTTAAAGGCTAAGGGTAGCTGATCTTCAACCGAACGTCGATTCTAAACATAAGACCGAACGTTGGAAGAAGTACTTGTGAGACCGATGTGGTCTGTTGAACAAGTAGATTGGATATAATTTATAGTGACGAAAGAAGTGATAGAAATCTCAAAAACAAAAAAAACTGGATCTTTTTGGGAAGAAAAGCCTGGTGTTAGACAATTTCATAAAAGACCACTCAAAAAGAAAAATGAGATTTCATTAGGTAACCAGTAAGATCTTGAATATAATAATTCACCGTCAATTCATTGTTGGTATTGGATTGTGGGTTTCACTCAGCACGTGGTGTACGTATCCAAGATCACAAACACATATTTTATGCAACCATAAACCTCAGTGGTAAAGACCGAGAGTCTCCAGGGTTACAGTGGTGAACCGAAAGTTGATGGAGAACATGAGGAGGGTGGTTAAAGAACCGAAAGTACCTTCTGCTATAAAGACATGACAAAGCAGAAAAACTCTTAACTCATTTGAGAAGAGTAAGGTAGCTCTTGACTTGAGTTGATTTTAACAGCCTGATTTGGGAAGAAACGATAGGTATAGATCGAATCATTAAGGCCTTGCTCTTAGTCATAGAGGCTTTGGTCAACATGCAGCAACATGCTTCTAGGAACCCTTAACTAGTTCGGATGGAAATAATCGTACCTGCCTTAGCTCCAAATTCTGTTGTACTGGTATACGTGGGACCTAATTAAAAGAACAAGCAAACAAACACACCACACAAACAAAACAAACAAACAAACCAAACAAAAAAAAAATATTGAGAAAAATATTTTTGAAGTTTTGAGATTTTCTGAAAAATAATAAAAACAAAAAAAGAAATTTTTTTTGGATTTTTGAAGTTTTCTGAAAAATAATAAAAACAGAAAGAGAAAATATTTTTGAAAATTTTGAAGTTTTCTGAAAAATAATAAAAACAGAAAGACAAAAATAAAGTAGCAAAAAACACTCTTAAAAAAAATAAGAAAAATAGAGTTAAAAGAATAAACAAAATGTACAACCGAAACCTTATCTTAAAAGAATGAAGCGAAATAAGCCGAGCGTTCGGTTCATTTCGGTTCCTTAAAATTCCAGAGCCGAAATAGACCGAGCGTTCGGTTCATTTCGGTTCCCGAAAATTATGGAGCCGAAATAGACCGAGCGTTCGGTTCATTTCGGTTCCCGAAAAATCCGGAACCGAAATAGACCGAGCGTTCGCTCTATTTCGCTTGTCTAATTTTTAGTGAGAGATTTGAGGATTCGGTACCGACTCTGCTTCCATCATTCCCAGGCCTTGTAAAATTTTATTGAAGGCCTTAGTAAATATGTCAGCCAGTTGATCAGACGACCGAACGAAATGAACTTCCACGTTCCCGTCTTCTACATGGTCCTTGATGAAATGATATCTAAGTGCAATATGCTTAGTCTTTGAGTGTTGCACTGGATTGTGACATATTCTTATTGCACTTTCTGAGTCACAATAGAGAGGAATCTTCTTCATACTTAGCCCGTAATCTCTTAGTTGACTTTGAATCCAGATTACTTGAGAAGTACAAGATGCTGCAGCTATATACTCGGCTTCGGCTGTTGAAAGTGACACACAGGTTTGCTTCTTGGACTGCCAGCTTACAAGTTTACCGTCAAGGAATTGGCATCCACCTGTAGTGCTCTTTCGGTCTAGACCACATCCTCCAAGATCAACATCAGAAAAAGCTTGAATGAAGAATCCAGATCTAGCAGGGTACCAGAGACCGAGAGATGAGGTTCGCTTCAGGTAACGGAAAATATTTTTCACCGCCACCATGTGAGGTTCTCTTGGATTAGCTTGAAACCTGGCACAATAACAAACAGAAAACATAATGTCTGGTCTACTAGCTGTTAGATACATAAGGGACCCTATCATTTGTCGATATAGTGTTATGTCAATAGCATGTTTTTCCAGAGAAGGTGTTAACTTAGTGCCAAACGCCATAGGAACCTCCACTTTTGAATCTCCTGTCATACCAAATTTTGTCAGCAAGTTCTTTGTGTATGCCTCCTGGTTGATAAAGATACCTTCTGGTCCCTGTCTAATATTCAAACCAAGGAAAAAATTAATCGGACCCATTACGCTCATTTCAAATTTAGTCTCCATCAACTTCCTGAATTCAGCCGTTAAGCTAGGATTCGTGGAGCCGAAGATGATGTCATCGACATAAATCTGAACTATCATTAGATGTTCGCCTTCTTTCTTTCGGAAGAAGGTTGGGTCAACCGAACCTTGCTTAAATTTCGACATTTTCAGAAAGCGAGTTAAAGTTTCATACCAGGCCCTTGGTGCTTGCTTTAAACCATATACAGCTTTATCCAGCACATAGCAATGATCATGGAATTTCTCGTTCACGAACCCGGGAGGTTGCTCAACATACACTGTTTCTTCTAGTTCTCCATTCAAGAAAGCGCATTTTACATCCATTTGGAAAACTTCGAAGTTTTTATGAGCAGCATATGCCAGAAAGATTCTAACTGATTCCAACCTAGCTACTGGAGCGAAGGTTTCCTCATAATCTATTCCTTCCTCTTGGCAATACCCTTTTACTACCAACCGAGCCTTGTTTCTAATAACATTCCCTTCTTTGTCCATTTTATTCCTGAAGACCCATTTCAAGCCAACCACTGAAGCATCCTTTAGTGTGGGAATCAGCCTCCAAACTCGATTTTGTTTGAACTCATGAAGCTCATCTTGCATTGCTTGAACCCAATCAGAATGATCAAGTGCAGCATTAACTGTTTTTTGTTCGACTTTGGAGACAAACGAATTAAACATACATAATTCAACTTTAGAGAATAATGCAGTTTGTTTCGCTTTCAATTGAGAACGAGTGAGAACTTTCTCAGATAATTCACCAATGATTTGTGCTTTGGGATGATCCTTGGTCCATTTCACTAATGGAGGATAATTTGGGTCATAGGCTGGATCCAACTCTGCATTTACTTCCTCTTCAAGTTCTGATTGATCACCTTCGTCAGTTGTATTCTCTTTCTCCCCCTCGACTGGCGAAGTGTAACCTGTGTCAGGATCAGAGTTGTCATCCTTTGTGGAAGTCGGATTCTCCCCCTCGATTGGACTATTATTGGTTGGGTTTGGAGCTGTATGCTCCCCCTCGCCTGGACCTTTATGAGCTGGGGATGGAATAGGATTCTCCCCCTCGAAAGACATTTCGGTTGTCTTTAGTGCTGATGAACTCTCCCCCTTGAATATTGAGCCGTTGTTTGGAGAGTCAGTGGAGGGTTGACCACCTGTCGGTTTAGGAGGTTCGCTTTCCATTTCTTTGGCAGCTTCATCTATGATCTTTTTGAGATTGTCGATTTTGTTGTCTGCTGCTTTCGCCTCTGAGTGTGCTGCTTTCTCTGGTTCATCAAATAACCGAATATACTCATCAAACAAGTTGGATATTGGAACCGACACCTGTCCTGATTCAGGAAAAATTTCCTCTAAGGCACTTTCGCTCCTTTGAACTTTCTTCATGTAATTATCGTCAAAGGTTACGTAATAAGTTTCTTCAATTCGTTTGGAGTGTTTATTCAAAACTCTGTATGCTTTTGAAGTGAGAGAATAACCAAGAAAAATACCCTCATCTGCTTTGACGTCAAACTTATTTCGGTTCTCTTTTGAATTAAAGATGAAACACCTTGAACCGAACACGTGGAAAAATTTGACGTTGGGCTTTCGATTGTTCAAAATCTCATATGGAGTGATTGAGAATCTTTTGTTGAGCAAAGATCGGTTCTGAGTGTAGCACGCGGTTGCAACTGCATCAGCCCAAAAGTATAGTGGAAGAGAGGCGAAGCTGAGCATAGTTATGGCTGCTTCACATAAAGAACGGTTTCGTCTTTCAAAAATCCCATTCTGTTGTGGAGTATAAGGGGCTGAAAAGTTGTGAGATATCCCCTTGTCTGCCAGAAAATCCTCAAAATCTTTATTCTTGAATTCCAGCCCATTATCGCTCCTGATATTCCTTACCAGCTTTCGCAGCTGTACTTCCACTTGCTTGATGAACGTCTTCAGCTTATGAGTTGCATCTGATTTCTGTTTAAGAAAGAAAACCCAGGTGAAGCGTGAAAAATCATCTACTATGACAAGAATGAACTTACTACCACCAATGCTTTCGATAGCCGAAGGTCCACATAAATCAATGTGCAGAAGTTCAAGAGCTTCAACAATCTTTGTATTGATTCGTGTAGGATGGCTCTTTCTGCTTTGTTTACCCATCTCACATGCTGCACACAAATGTTCCTTGTCAAACTTGAGAAGAGGAAGGCCTCGAACGTGATCACCAAGAACCAACTTATTAATGTCTTTGAAGTTCAGGTGCGATAGACGTCGATGCCACAACCAGCTTTCATCAGTGTTCGCCTTTGATAGCAGACATATTGCTGGTTTTCCTCGAATTGGGTTGAGATTTAAAGGATACATCTCTCCCTTGCGTTCAGACTTCAACATAACCTTTTTGGATTGCTTCTCAATTATTTATGAGCCCTCATCATCAAATGAAACCTTCAGACCTGTTCCCACAACTAATTGTGACACACTGATGAGGTTATGCTGCAATCCTTCCACATACGCTACTTTTCGAATCGAGAAGTCTCTGTTGGTTATCATACCATATCCTTTGATTGTTCCATACGAGTTATTGCCATACTTCACACATCCATCATCCTTTAGGGACCGAAACTCCCTCAGCTCTTCCTTCCTTCCTGTCATGTGACGCGAGCAGCCACTGTCTATATACCATTCATCATCGAACTGCTCGTTACGTATCACCTGCAAATTCAAGCAGATTTAGGAACCCAAAGTTTCTTGGGTCCTGGTGAGTTTTTCATAGAAAAAGGAATTGCAGTAGAAATATCAACCAAATAAGTTCGTTTTACTAGAGTTGATTGATCTTTTCTTTTGATGGTGTACACCTTTATTTTGGTTTTATCTTGTTTAATTTTTGGTGTTATTGATGGTGTGTTGTTTGATGGTTTTGGTGTTTTCTTTTGAATCCTAGGGTTAGCTGACTTTTTCTTATTATTGAAATTAGAATCAGAATTAAGCTTTCCCTTTCCTTTGATGTCCTTCACTGAATTTGATTTGCTTTGTGAGTTGGAAGGACCGAAACTAGACTTGGGACCGAAACTTGACTTTCGGTTCTGAGTGCTGTTGTTGGGACCGAAAGTAGGCGTTTGGTTGTTGGTCTTGACATTTGGACCGAAACTAGACATTCGGTTCTGCGCGCTAGTTTTGGGACCGAAAGTAGATGTTCGGTTCTGAGATTTGGAATAGTAGGAATTTGGACTGAAATTTTCTTTTCCATTTAGCTTTTCCTTTCCTTTGTCAATTGATTCTTTCTTAGGAGGTACGTAGTTGGGATTTTGAGATTGCCAATGACGTTTTCGCTCATTCAGATTCTTCATGTATCTTTGATTTCTTTGGCGTTTCTGTTCAGCTAACTCCTTCTGAGATTTGTGGATATTGAAGCTAGCCTTTGGCTTCTCCTTTTGAGTTTCGGTTGTCTTAGTTGGAACAATCGGTTCTTTCATTAGTTCTTCAGGGATTTCTTTTGTTCCAGTTGTGCTTGGTTTGTCAAAACTCGAGGGTTTGTTGATGGGTTCAACAACATATCTTCCTTTAACCCTCCATGAAGTTTGCTCAGATAAGCCTATGGTTTCATCTGCGTTGTCAATAGGGGCTGACCAGAAGTAATCGTCACACCCTTCAACATTGTCTTTGTCGACCAAGATTTTTAAATCTGCTGTTTGTTTTGCAGTGACACCAGTAACTGCATAGACCTGATTCGGCACAGTTTGAACCTTTTGATAAACCATAACTTTTTCTTTGAGTTTCCGTCGCTTGTCTTTTGACAGGCGAGCGAATTCAACTGAATTTTCAGATATGAGGGGTTTCTCATTTTCAGTTTCGCTCTTCATAAACTCAGAGCAATCAACTACGTCTTCTACTGAGATTTCGCTCATCTCACTTTTCTCATCAAATTCAGACGTATTTTCTAAGTTCATTTTATTTTCTGAAATTAATTTGGCGTTTGACGAGTCAAATGATTGAATAGTTTCGGACTTAATTTTGATTTTTGAGCATACATTTATGTTCCTTAGAGTCAATGAAGGTCTCTATCTTGTCCAGTCCAATTTTGTAAGAGATGGATGTCTCTTCTGAGGACACTATTGATTCACACTCAGCAATGACCTCATCCTCCTTAAATTCAAGGAAGGGTAAGACCATCTTATGAATCTTCTTCCCTATCTCACAACTTAACTGCAATTGAGAAATATTAGTATATAAGCGCTTAGCAATTAAACAAAAAACATTTATTTGTTTTAAAAACTTTAAATTGTCTCTTTGTAAATAAATACTTTCATCCCTAGCCCTATTTAATTCCGCCTCCTTCAGCTCAATCCACATCCTTCTCTCCTCACCTTTTGAAGACACCCTGCTGAGTTGGTCAGTTAGGTTAGAATTCGCTAAGCGAGTTTGCATGAGACTACCACTTAAGTTTGAAAATTTAAATTTAAATTCATTTAATTCTTCTTCAAAATCTGTTACTGGAATTTTAAGTGATTCAAGGATTGATTGTACCTTTTTGATCAGCCGATCACAGTCGTTGATCTTCTCGCTCACGGGCTTGGCTGCAAAGCATTTGTCCTCAGTTAGGTTCGGCTCCTTACTTGCACTTTCGGTTGATGCACCAGCTGTGACCATCAAACATCTTCCAGCCGAACCTACATCCTTTGCCACATAAGCTCTTCCATGAGTGGGCTTTCTCACCTCTTCATCTTCAGAATCGGTTGACCAAACTTCAACGCCACCGAACTCATCTTCATCTGCTTTCTCCTGCACAATCAGGGCATTCATAGAACTGTTAGTTGCCTTCTTTTTCTTGATCTCTTCCAACTTGTGCATGCAGTACGCCTCATCGTCTTCACCATCTCTTTTCTCAGCCATTTTTCTCAGCATGCAATCTTTGGCAAAGTGGTTCTTGCCGTGACAGTAATTGCAGTCGAACCCAGAATCTCCTGCAAGCTTGCTCTCCTTCTTGTCTTCATCCTTTTGAGAAAAAAATTTCGCTTCATCCTTCACCTTCTCAGAACTGTAACTTCCCTGCCAGTTTCGGTTCTTGTTGACAGGAAATTTTCTTCGTGCAAACTTCTTTCGATTGGTGACCATCATAGCATACTTCTCGCTTGTAAGGTCACACTCAGACATATCCGACTCTTCTTCTTCTTCTGCAATGCTTTTTCCTTTTGAGACAAGGGCCAGCGATCCCACACCGGAAACTACCTTCGCCTCTTTGGTTACTACACTTTCATGGGACTTAAGTATTCCCACAAGTTTCGCTAGTGAATAAGATTTAAACTGTTCATGTGCTTTCACTGTTGAAACCACAACCATCCATTCTGGTCTCAGACCGTTCATGAAGGTTACCTTCTGCTCAATCAACTTTCTTTCTATTCCATGCTTGATCATCTTACTTAGGAGATGATTGAACCGATCGAAAGTTTGTATCAGTTTTTCTTCTGGTTTATGTTCGAAAACTCCAAATTCTGACAGCAGCAAGGTTTTAATGGAGTGTTCTAGATCTTCATCGGTTGAATAAAGTTCTTTCAACCTATCCCATATTTCTTTGGCCGTCGTGCATGAACCAACTAACCGAAAAGTATCAGATTGCAAGGCGAATCTGATCATTCTCATGGCCTTCACATTACATAGCAACTTGTCCTTCTCATCCTGTGGCATCTTGTCTACATCCGCCACCAGCTTGTTATATTCCTTTTGGGACTTAACTGTCGTGTTCATTCCTGAGTGAACAAACGGCCCAAGCGTGATAGCTTCTCTGATGAGATAGCCATTGTCTTCAGATCCAACCACGTAATCTTCAAAGTGATGCGCCCATACTTCATAGTCTTGAGTGTAAAGAATGGGAATCCTAGTAGTGGATCCAATGCTGTTTGAGATGTTGATGGGATTTGTTTACGAATCTTCGTGAGACATGGTGAGCTGCTAGAATCAGACCTGTAAACTTGAGATTAGGGTTTTATCAGAAACAGAGTTGTCGTCGATAAGAAGAAGACGACTTCTATTTATACGATAAAAGCGGAAACCCTAAAGAATTCTGAATACAGAAGGAATGTGTATTGATCACACAGTCTCCTGCTCTGATACCAATTGTTGAAACAAAGTTCAATTAGGATCGATAGATTCTATGCAGACAAACAATTAAGAACGTAATTATGAACACAAAAATGGCTTTGAATGTGTCGTATGATTAATGCTTTAACACCTCAAAAGAGCTAGATTAAGAACTTCGACTGTAGAGGTGTTTAGGGTTACAAAACAATAAACGATAATAATCACGAACGTATCTAATGCATACATGCATGCACTATTTATAATATAACCCTATTAGATAATCACGGATGGACAGGCCCAGTCCGGATACAAAACACAAGCCCATGACGCAACACAATAAGATCCAACATAGGGTTTGGTCATCTTGAGTACTATAGAGTCCATGGAGGGGTAAAATGGTCTTTTACCCATCTGTGAGTACATGGAAGGATCAGTCTAGCCTTTTGAGAGCCGTTATTAATTAGAGATAATTATTATGTGTGGTTAGGTGGAAGCTAGACCGGTGTTTCGAGTTCGAGATTTACCCGAGTTTTTCCCGAGGTGAGTCTTCTCACTATACCTTACCTAGAGTGGTAGTTATGTGTGACCGGAAGGTCTTATGCGTTTATAAGTGTTATGTGATATATGTTCTATGTGATATGTATATGTTTGCATGGTTTGGACCGGAAGGTCAATAGGGTTTGGACCGGAAGATCAACAGGGTTTTGACAACAGAGCTAGGACTGGAAGGTCATCATGGGTAGGGCCGGAAGGTCTACCAGAGTTGTGGGACCGGAAGGTCCCACTGAGACACATTGACCGGAAGGTCTCGTAGAGTTATAGCCTCGAGTGGCTAATTATATGTGTGTGGTATTTTGGGGAACTCACTAAGCATTCGTGCTTACCGTGTTATGTGTTATGTGTTTCAGGTACCTCATAGGATCGCGGGAAGGCACCGGCATGATTGTACACACACACACAATTGAGATGGAGTTATGTCATGGATCCTGGATTTGATTCAATGTTTTGAAAACTTTGTTAAACTGATATTTGGTGTTTTAATAATATGACATGTGTTTTATGAGGTTTTAAAAATGAAAATTTTGGTTGAGAATTTTACGTTGTTACATAAAGTTTCTGACTTTACCCCTTAATACCCCTTCTTAAAGGGTTTAGCTCAAACCCTAATTCCTTGGGACCTAGAACTTGGTCCTTAAGCCATCCATTCGCCAAAATAACGCTTACAACTTCAGATCTACTCTCCTAACACTACTTGGACACGTAAAGTTCCAACCTTTTTCCACATGCATGGCCTTTTGGGGCTAAAAAGGCCAATATCACACTCTATGTCTTGCATGGGGGCTCCAATGGCATAAAATTTGCACCTTTATGTCATAACAGCCCCTCTAAGTCCTAGATCTGGAAGATTATCCACTTTGGTCGTCCATTCACCAAAAGTTATCATTCTTAGGCCAAAATCTTCATAAAAAGGAAATGAAGAGATCTAATGAACTAGAGGTCAAGATAGAAACTTGATTACAAGAAAATGTAGCCAAAGAAGTGTAGTTCCTGGATCTACTCTCTTCATCTTGAGCCTTCTAACTCCTTATTCTTCTCCAAGCTTCAAGAACACAAAAGATTGCTTACAAATGGCTCACACACTCACAAGATGCTCTAGGGTTTCGTGGATTAGGGTTTGGGAAAAGTAGGCTGTAAATGAGGCCAAGGGGTAGGGATTAAGATGCTTAAATAGGGTGCAAAACCCCGAAATTAGGGTTTCATTCTAGCCGATCTACTCGCCGAGTCGAGGGCCCTCGACTCATCGAGTAGACAGCTTAAACCCCGCGTATAATCTGACTTCTACTCGACAAGTTAGGGCCACCAACTCGTTGAGTCCTTATCTTAAAATGAATAAATAAATATTTAATGCATACCAGGGATATTGGCGTTACATTTCGCGTACTTCTTCTTCGAAAGGAAAGGAACCGGCATTATCGCAGGGCATCACACTATGGTTTTTCTGCACATGAGATCTTTGAGAGTTGTACTCTGATATTACTTTTCTATGACATGTTTTGGATATTTGACATATTGGTTTTGATTATGATAGGATGACATTGTCAATGTTTTCATAATAACGATTTTATAAATTACTTAATTAAAAATGAAATTTTTGGTCACGAATTCCGGGATGTTACAATTGACTTAATCGGGTAATATATTTCTCACTTTTTACACATTTTATAACACCCCGAATTCAGAAGACCTATAAAAGAAAGGAAAACCACAAGTCAAGAAGTCTACTCGCCGAGTCCAGAGGGATGACTCGACGAGTAGGAGTGAGTTTTTGTGACGCGGGTTAAGTGACCTACTCGGCGAGTTGGTATGGGTTTGGGAAACCCTAAATTCGGGCTTTTGTCCCCTATTTAAGCATCTTATTGTAACAACGTAAATTTCCAAAACAATTTTTCATTTTTAAAACATACTTTAATTCATAAGGTAATATCAAAACATAATGTATCCAATGTTATCATGACAAAACATATCCCAGAATCTCAAGATATGAACTCCATGAGTGTGTACGGATCATGCCGACGCCTTTTCGCGATCCTCGCTAGTACCTGAAACACATAACACAACAATTGTAAGCATGAATGCTTAGTGAGTTCCCTAAAATACCACATACGCACATACGCCACTCAAGGCTATAAGACCTTCCGGTCACTGTGTCTCAGAGGACTTCCGTCCCACAACCCTGATAGACCTTCCGGTCCTACCCGTAATGACCTTCCGGTCCTCATCATGTTGACCTTCCGATCCATTTACTGTTGACCTTCCGGTCCATTATCATAATGACCTTCCAGTCCATACCATACTACTCATAACATAGCACATACATATCACATAACAACATACATCACATATTCCGCATAGCATATAAGACATTCCAGTCACACATAATTACCACTCTAGGTAAAGTATAGTGAGAAGACTCACCTCGTACGATGTCGGATAACCTCTCGTGCTCGATAACCCGACCTAGCCTCCTCTTATTAACATAATAACATCTCTAATCAATACTTTCTCTTGTCCTCATTTCTAAGGAGTGGGTAAAAGACCATTCTACCCCTCCCAGAACTCTCTCTAGAACCAGCTTGACCAAAACTCTAAGGTCAACTGAAGTCAACTTAAGTCAAGGGTCAAACTTTGACCAGACTCGTCGAGTACACTCGTGTGACTCGGCGAGTCCAGGCGTCTTCCGAATCCTCATAGATCTCCACTCGACTCATCGAGTTAACCCTTTACTCGACGGTTACCACTGGTCATGAATCGTGGGGCAACCCCGACTCGACTCGTCGAGTGCACTAATGGACTCGGCGAGTTCCTTCCATGGCAACACTCAAATGACCTTCTGAGGTCAGATCTGTTTCTCTAACCTATATATATGACCTTACCATACCCAAAAATCACGTAAAGGTCCGACCTTTACACTCATGCAACGTCCATAAAGCTTCTTTTGGTGAAATAGCCTCTAAAATGGCAACCTAGGTTCATATCTCTAATGGAATAGCATAAAGCAAGATAGATAGGACTCTCTGGACCTCTTAAGGTCCAGATCTAAGAAGAACTCCACCTTGGGACCTCACATACTTCGAATCCAAGCTAAAGAAGGCATAAGAAAACCCTATATTCAAGTAGATCACCAAATACACGAGTTTGAGCACATATTAATACCTCTAGCAGCCTCTTCTGATCAAATGGTGGTAGATCTGAGCTCCTCAATCTTCCTTGCTTGCCCTCCTTCCTTCTTTCTTGCAAAAATCACACTTATAATGATGAAAATGGCTTCTTCTCTCTCTCTCTCTCACAACGCTCTCAGGTGCTCTGGTGCTCTCAAGGGTGAAGGTGGCCGCAAATGAGGGCCATAAGGTCCCTTAAATAGGGCACATGCCCGGGGATTTAGGGTTTCCACCCACAGCGCCTACTCGGCGAGTCTACTCTTGGACTCGTCGAGTAGTTCATTAAACTTACGTGGCCACCCCGCTCCTACTCGACGAGTTATCGCACCAACTCGTCGAGTAGATCAAAGATTCTCAAAAATAAATAATTAAAAATAATATACCTGGAAATCCGGGTGTTACAATTCTCCCCCACTAGAATCAGACTTCGCCCTCGAAGTCTTGCTCCGCAAATAACTCAGGATGCTGCTCCCGCATCTCCGTCTCCGGCTCCCAAGTCAACTCGGACCCTCTCTGATGTTGCCACTGGACCTGAACCAGGGGCACCTCCTTGTTTCGCAGTACCTTGATCTTCCGATCCAGGATCGCGATCGGTCTCTCAACATAATTCAGTCTCGCATCCAACTGAATATCCTCTAGCGGAACCACCGCCGACTCGTCGGCTATACACTTCCTCAATTGAGACACGTGGAAGGTATCATGAATCTGGCTCAACTCCGCAGGTAGCTCCAAACGGTACGCTACCCTGCCCACCCTCGCGGTCACCCTGAACGGACCAATATATCGGGGCCCCAGCTTGCCCCTCTTCCTGAATCGGATCACTCCTTTCCAAGGAGACACCTTCAGGAGTACGAAGTCTCCGACCTGGAACTCAAGCTCGGATCGTCGCCTATCCGCATAACTCTTCTGGCGACTCTGAGCTGTCAACAACCTCTGCCTGACCTGCTGTATCTGCTCAGTCTTCTGAAGCACTATCTTGGTGCTACCCATCACGTGCTGCCCTACCTCTCCCCAGCAAATGGGAGTCCGACATCTCCTCCCATACAACAACTCGAAGGGAGGCATACCAATACTCGAATGGTGGCTGTTGTTATAGGAAAACTCAGCCAACGGCAAGTACGTGTCCCAACTTCCTCCGAAGTCCAACACACATGCTCGAAGCGTGTCCTCGAGCGTCTGAATCGTCCGCTCACTCTGCCCGTCAGTCTGGGGGTGGTAGGCGGTACTGAAATGAAACCTCGTACCCAACTCCTCATGGAACTTCTTCCAGAACCTGGAAGTGAAACGTACATCTCGATCTGACACAATCGAGATCGGTAGTCCATGACGCGATACCACCTCTCTCACATACAACTCGGCCAACCTCTATGCGGAAGAGCACTCACTAATAGCAAGGAAGTGAGCGCTCTTCGTCAGCCGGTCAACAATCACCCAAATTGCATCGACACCCCTCGCGGTCCTTGGCAATTTGGTGATAAATTCCATGGAAATCTGTTCCCACTTCCACTGGGGAACCTCAAGTGGCTGCAACTTGCCATGCGGACGCTGGTGCTCGGCCTTAACCCGGCGACAGGTCAAGCACCTTTCAACGAACCACGCAACATCCCTCTTCATACAGGGCCACCAATAGTCTTTCTTCAAATCCAAATACATCTTAGTGGCTCCGGGATGGATCGAGAACCTCGATCTATGCGCCTCCCCCATCAGAATGGTACGTACCCCGCCTGCATACGACACCCAAATCCGACCTCGAAAGGTCATTAGCCCTCGGCTATCGGTAACGAACTCAGACACCTGCCCGATCACCCGCTCCCTCTTGCGATTCTCTGGTATTACGGCCTCTTCCTGGGCCTCCCGAATGGTGTCCAACACCGGAGTCATCACCGTCAATCGCATACAAGTGTCTCGAATCGGGGCACTCTCTGCCCTACGGCTCAGAGCATCAGCTACAACATTAGCTTTGCCCGGGTGGTACAGGATCTCACAATCGTAATCCTTCACCACATCCAACCATCTTCTCTGGCGCATATTCAGGTTGGGCTGATCCATCAAATACTTCAAACTCTTGTGGTCCGTGTATATGGTACACCGAACCCCATACAGATAGTGACACCAGATCTTGAGGGCAAACAACACTACCCCCAACTACAAATCATGGGTGGGATACCTCGTCTCATGAGGCTTCAGCTGCCTCGATGCATACGCTATCACATGCCCTCTCTGCATAAGCACTGCACCCAACCCCGATATCGATGCGTCGCAGTACACCACAAAATCCTCCATTCCCTCTGGAAGGGATAACACCGGGGCTTCGCACAACCTTTGGCGAAGAGTCTCAAACGAGGTCTGCTGCTCCGGACCCCACGAAAAAGCAACGCCCTTCCGGGTCAACTTGGTGAGAGGCACGGGAATCTTGGAGAAATCCTTGATAAATCTCCGATAGTAGCCGCCAACCCCAGAAAACTCCTGATCTCGGTGGAGGATCTCAGCACCTCCCAATTCATCACAGCCTCAATCTTGGCCGGATCGACCAATATCCCATTCTGGTTTAACGAGATGCCCCAAGAACTGGACCTCTCGTAACCAGAAATCGCACTTGGAGAATTTCGCGTAAAGCCTCTCCGACCTCAATACTCCGAGGATCTCTCTCAAATGCTCCTCATGTTGCTCTCTGGATCTCGAATACACAAGTATATCGTCGATGAATACGATCACCGAACGATCCAACATTGGTCTGCACACCCTGTTTATGAGATCCATGAACGTCGCCGGTGCGTTGGTGAGCCCAAAAGGCATCACCACGAACTCGTAATGCCCATAACGAGTCCTGAACGCCGTCTTCTGGATATCCTCATCTCGCACCCTCATCTGGTGATATCCAGACCTCAAATCTATCTTGGAGAACCAAGATGCTCCCTGCAACTGATCGAACAGATCATCAATCCTCGGTAGTGGGTAACGGTTCTTGACCGTTAACTTGTTCAACTCCCGGTAATCAATGCACATCCGGTGTGAACCATCCTTTTTCTTGACAAAAAGGATCGGCGCTCCCCAAGGTGAGCTACTCGGCCTGATAAATCCTTTCCCCAACAGCTCCTGAAGCTGTGAGGATAACTCCTACATCTCTGGTGGCGCAAGGCGATAGGGCGCCTTGGCGATAGGTGCCGCTCCCGGAACCAAATCAATGTGGAACTCCACCTGCCTCTCGGGAGGCACACCCGACAACTCCTCGGGAAAAACATCCGGGAACTCATGCACTATCGAAACATCATCAACCGAACTCGGCCTCCCTGAAGCCACTCGTGTATCTATCACATAAGCTACAAACCCGTTGTAGCCCTGATGTAGACTCTGCCTCGCTCTAGCAGCCAAACAGAACGCTGAACCAGATCGGGTACCCTCGCCGTATACCGTAAGTACTCCCCCACTAGGGTTTCGTATCGTCACCAACTATCGCTCGCAGTCTATAACAGCCCCAAATCGGCTCAACCAATCCATGCCCACTATGACACACATGTCCCCCATCGCAATCGGGACTAGATCTATCGGGAACTCAACACCGAAGATCTCGAGTACACATCCTCGAATTACATCCGTAGCATACACCGCTCGCTCGACAGCTATGGAAACTCGTAGAGGTCGACTCAATGCCTCCCGCTGGATACTGATGTGCTGACTAAACGCTAAAGACACAAATGACCGACTCGCACCCGAGTCAAATAACACCAAAGCAGGTACAGAACTCATAAGAAAAGTACCAGCCACAACATCGGGTGTTGCGCGGACCTCCTCCGCTGTCAACTGGAAGGCTCTCCCGCTAGCCTTCGGTGCCTCGGCCTTCATCGGCCGAACCTCAGTAGCTCGCAAGGCAGCAGGGGCAGATCCCTGCAGTGCTCCCTGTGCTGTCCCCCGCAGCTGCGGACACTCGGCCTTCCGGTGTCCGGTTTGGTTGCAATGAAAGCAAACCATGAACCCCTTGGGGCAATCCTTGGCTATGTGCCCCTCCTTGCCACATTTGTATCAAGCACCTGATCGACAAACCCCATCATGTCCCTTGCCGCACTTCCCACAAGTGCGGCCCTTCTGGCCTCCAGATCTCAAATCGGCGGGCTTTGCCCGTTTGGCTGCCGGCTGAGACTGTGCCGGCCGCCGGTCCCTCCCCTGAGACTCGGCCTCCTCCCGGGCCTGAGTCTCCAGCTCAATCTCCCTCTTCCGGGCATTTTCCTGGAGCTCAGCAAATGTCCGGTATGATGAGTTTGCCACGAACTCCCTGATATCCCTCCTCAAAATGCTCAAGTACCGGCTCATACGTGCCTGCTCAGACGACACGTGCTCAGGGCAAAACAACGCCCTCTCATGAAACATCCTCGTAATCACCGTCACAGACTCAGTTCCCTGCTTGAGGGACAAGAACTCCTGGGCTAAACGTTCCCTCTCCACAGGGGGAACATACTCATCTCGAAACATCATGGTGAACCTCTCCCAGGTCACCACAGTAAGCTCCGCCGTAGTGAAGTCTGCCGTCACAAACTTCAACCAGTCCTTCGCCCCCAAGCGAAGCTGGTTCAGTGCAAACCGAACCCTCAGATGCTACGGACACGAGCAGGTGTAGAAGCATCCCTCGATATCAGAAATCCATCTCATCGCAGTAATCGGATCTTGCGTCCCATCAAACTCTAGTGTCTTCATGTTGCTGAACTCCCGGAACAGCAACGAGTCACCCCCTGAGGTCTAGCAGTAGCAACAGCTGCAGTAGCTGCAGCAGCCGCAGCCGCAACCGCTGCGTACCGCTCATCAAAGGTCTCAATCAATGTGGTCTTGATAGACCCAAACATCTCCGGAATCTCGGCTCGGATCGCCGCATCCACCTCATCGTGGATCATCTGACGAAGCTCCTCGTCACTCACGCCGCTTGTCTCAGGTCTGTGGCGTGTCCCAACCATGATGTCTCTGAAATACAACATAAAAATATCAGAGACTCGCTCGAGCATACTCGCACTCGATAACTCAACCCTACTTGTTCCCTAGTACCCTAAGGATTCTTACTTGGACTGCGCACTGATCCGGTGTCTTCAGTAGTACGAGCCCTATACTACCGTCCACACCGCATCAGTATTCACCCAAGTCCTCCTCCTAGGATCCCAGATCATAAGTACTCTACATCACACTAGCACAGGCTACCCTTCGGTAGACCTCTCATAAACTCCTCACTGCTACCTACTCACTCTCAAGAATCTCATAGCAGCAGTAATCTTCCTAAGCTAAGGCATCACAAATCAGGCCACTCTAGTCCTAATATGAATACCTAGCCTACTCTAGCATGCATAACATATCATAACATAACTCATAACACATAATGTAAGGGTATTTTGGGAAATCATTGTTTAGGCGCTGACTGATCGTACACACTGCTTCCTTCTGCTTTTCTCAAATTCTTTTACTTTTTTGAAAAATTGTTTATTTTGTGAAAAACTTCCTCAATTCCTCAAATTGAGTTCAAATACACCCGAAGGTGCATCCGAATCCCTCAAACCAAGGCTCTGATACCAACTTGTAACAACGTAAATTTCCAAAACAATTTTTCATTTTTAAAACATACTTTTATTCATAAGGTAATATCAAAACATAATGTATCCAATGTTATCATGACAAAACATATCCCAGAATCTCAAGACATGAACTCCATGAGTGTGTACGGATCATGCCGGCGCCTTCCCGCGATCCTCGCTAGTACCTGAAACACATAACACAACAACTGTAAGCATGAATGCTTAGTGAGTTCCCCAAAATACCACACACGCACATACGCCACTTAAGGCTATAAGACCTTCCGGTCACTGTGTCTCAGAGGACTTCCGTCCCACAACCCTGGTAGACCTTCCGGTCCTACCCGTAATGACCTTCCGGTCCTCATCATCTTGACCTTCCGGTTCATTCACTGTTGACCTTCCGGTCCATTATCATAATGACCTTCCGGTCCATACCACACTACTCATAACATAGCACATACATATCAAATAACAACATACATCACATATTCTGCATAGCATATAAGACCTTCCGGTCACACATAATTACCACTCTAGGTAAAGTATAGTGAGAAGACTCACCTCGTACGATGTCGGATAACCTCTCGTGCTCGATAACCCGACCTAGCCTCCTCCTATTAACATAATAACATCTCTAATCTACTTTCTCTTGTCCTCATTTCTAAGGAGTGGGTAAAAGACCATTCTACCCCTCCCAGATCTCTCTCTAGAACCAGCTTGACCAAAACTCTAAGGTCAACTGAAGTCAACTCAAGTCAACGGTCAAACTTTGACCAGACTCGTCGAGTACACTCGTATGACTCGGCGAGTCCAGGCGTCTTCTGAATCCTCATAGATCTCCACTCGACTCGTCGAGTTAACCCTTTACTCGACGGTTACCACTGGTCCTGAATCGCGGGGCGACCCCGACTCGACTCGTCGAGTGCACTAATGGACTCGGCGAGTTCCTTCCATGGAAACACTCAAATGACCTTCTGAGGTCAGATCTGTTTCTCTAACCTATAGATCTGACCATACCATACCCAAAAATTACGTAAAGGTCCGACCTTTACACTCATGCAACGTCCATAAAGCTTCTTTTGGTGAAATAGCCTCTAAAATGGCAACCTAGGTTCATATCTCTAATGGAATAGCATAAAGCAAGATAGATAGGACTCTTTGGACCTCTTAAGGTCCAGATCTAAGAAGAACTCCACCTTGGGACCTCACATACTTCGAATCCAAGCTAAACAAGGCATAAGAAAACCCTAGATTCAAGTAGATCACCAAATACACGAGATTGAGCACAGATTAATACCTCTAGCAGCCTCTTCTGATCAAATGGTGGTAGATCTGAGCTCCTCAATCTTCCTTGCTTGCCCTCCTTCCTTATTTCTTGCAAAAATCACACTTAGAATGATGAAAACGACTTCTTCTCTCTCTCACAACGCTCTCAGGTGCTCTGGTGCTCTCAAGGGTGAAAGTGGACGCAAATGAGGGCCATAAGGTCCCTTAAATAGGGAACAGGCCCGGGGATTTAGGGTTTCCACCCACAGAGCCTACTCGGCGAGTCTACTCTTGGACTCGTCGAGTAGTTCATTAAACTTACGTGGCCACCCCGCTCCTACTCGACGAGTTATCGCACCAACTCGTCGAGTAGATCAAAGATTCTCAAAAATAAATAATTAAAAATAATATACCTGGAAATCCAGGTGTTACACTTATTCTCCATCTTTCAGCCCCATTCTCATCCCCCACTGTCCAAACCCTAATCCACGAAACCCTAGTGCCTTCCATGAGTTTGTGAGCCATTTATGAGTATTTTTGAGTGCTTTGAAGCTTGAAGAAGAAGGAGAATCCTTGGGGATACAAGAAGAGGCTAGTAGATCCAGAAATCTCTTGCATTCTTCATCATTTTCTGGTAAGAAAGTTCCAACCTTGATCATTATGCACTTAGATCTCTTTTTTTGTCACTCTTGAGGGTTTTTGGTCCAAGAACCCTAGCATATGAGAAATGGACGTCTCAAAGGCTTATGTTTTCAGATTTAGAACCATTAAGGGCTGTTATGGCATAAAGGTGCAAACTTTATGCCATAAGAGTCCCCATGCAAACAATAGAGTGTTCTTTTGGCCTCTTTAACTCAAAAGGCCATGTATGGAAGGAAAAAGGCAGGAGCTTTGGATGGTTATGAGGTGTTTGGGTCCAGATCTATGTTTGGATGCATTAGTTTGGTGTATGGTTGCCTTGTGGACCAAGATATAGGACCTTAAGAGTTAGGGTTTGAGTTATATCCTTTAGGTGAGGGTATTAACGGGTAAAGTTGGAAACTTTACCCTCCTAAGGTCATTTCCAGAGTGTATTCAAAGTTTAAAGCTTAGATATGAAGAATAGTGGCTTAATCCATTAAGAAAGGCTTAACAGAATGAAGAACTCACCGAGTCCAGGGAAGGACTCGACGAGTTAAGATGGTAATGTCCCGATTATGTACAGAAGGAACTCGACGGGTCCGTGAAGGGACTCGACGAGTTGGTTCGTGGTTTTGCGATTATGAGTAGCATGGGAACTCGACGAGTCAGGGGGAGTGACACGACGAGTTGAGTCAACTCAGAGTGTTGACTTTGATCGCTGACTTTGACTTTGACCTGGTTTGACTTATGAAGGCATTTGGACAAAAGTATGTGAGGGGTGGAATGGTCTTCTACCCCAGTGAAGACTTATGATTAAGTTATAAGAATCCCGGACTTATTTAAGTTGTATGATGATCGGTAGCTCAGGAGTCGAGAGATCAACAGTTCAAGGATCTGCCAGCTAGCAGCGAGGGGTTTATTCGTGGGACTTCAGCAGTGTGAGGTGAGTTAACTTCTAGTAGTGGTGGGTCTACGACCACAATGCCGGCCCACTAGTAAGAGTTGTATGTTAGATGATTGTCTTTGTGATAATTATCTAGGTTTGCTACTACCTGATGTGTTTTATGTGTTAGCCTGATATGATGTTACATGATAGTAGCAGTAGGGGGAATAGTCCCCGTATTACGGTCGTTAGGACCGAAGGGTAGGTGTGGCACCCCAGATATGCCTGACAATATGTTCATGATATGATGTTATGTGATAGTGGTAGTAGGGGGAATAGTCCCCGGTTACAGGTCGATAGGGCCGAAGGGGTAGTCTAGTACGCAGCTATGCTAGACAGTATGTTTATGTTATGTTATGTTATTATGTGGTAGTGGTAGGGGTGAAATAGTCCCCATAACCGGTTAAGATACACCGGAGGGTAGGTCAGGCACCTAGATATGCCTGACAGTGGGGTAGGTTGAGCACCCCGATATGCTCAACAGGGTAGGTTGGGCACCCAGATATGCCTGACAAGGTAGGCCGGGCACCCAGATATGCCCAACAGTATGTGATTGGTATGGTATGTGGTATGATGAGGGAACTCACTAAGCTTTGTGCTTACGGTTTACAGTTTTGGTTTCAGGTACTTCGTTTTCAAAGGAAAGGGGTCGGCTTGATCGCAGCGCATCATACTATGTTTTCCGCACATGAGATCTTTGGAATTACACTCTGATATGGTTTTATGATAATATGGTTTGATTATTAACACTATGGTTTTGACATGAGATATTATTATGAATGTTTTTATACTGTTGGTTTTATATAATAACTTAATTAAAATGAAATTTTTGGTCTTGAATTTTGGGACGTTTCACATTTAGTCCTATATTTTTTTGTTGCAAAATAAGTCTTTACTGTTTTTGTACACATTCAGTATTTATGACCGGTTTCTTCAGGTTTTGCTCACGGTATCCCATGTAGGACAATCATTAATGAGGTATTTGAGGTTGTTGATGTTTATGGTCACCACAACCTCGACTTGCTTAGGTTTTGTGTTCTAAACGTCGTAAATTCTTCATACGATCTTTGATTTTAATGATCTTTATATCAACGCATTCGTATTTGAGTCTACTACAACTTTTGTTTAATTTACTTTCGTTAAAAATAATATATTTTTACTTACGATATTTATATCTACACGTTCTTTATGAATGTATGTATGAACGTTTATATATATATATATATATATATATATATATATATATATATATATATATATATATATATATATATAATATAATAATAATAATAATAAAACCGTAAGTAAACATATATTACATTTTAACGTTAATAACTGGAGTCTAAAGTAATATATTTTTACTTACTATCTTTTTGTCCATGCGTTATTCATGATTCGTTGACCGGTAATAAACAAACATTAATACATACATTAATAAAAAGAACACATATATATAAAGATCATAAGTAAAAATATATTACTATTTAACGGGAGTAATCTAAACGAAAATTGTAATAGACTAAAATACGAATGCGTGGATATAAAAATCGTTAAAATTCGAGATCATTTGAAATAGTTACAAGTTTAGAACACAAGACCTAAGTTAAATCACAAAATCTAAGAAACCAAACAATCGAGGCCGCGATGACCATAAACATCAACAGTCCGGACACCTTATTAATAATTGTTCCACGTAGGATGCAATGAGAAAAACCTAAAAAACATGTCATATATACTGAATGTGTATAAAAACAACAAAAACTTATTTTTCAATAAAAAACATATATAAGGATTAAATGTGTACAAAGTAAGAAAATATATTATCCTATTAAGTCATTTTTTACCGCTTACCTAGAGTAGCCGGTCATAAAGACAAAATGTGTACAGTTTAAACAAATTGAAGGAAGTAAATATAGACGGAAAAAACTTAATGACCAAATGTGTACAAATAAAAGAATATATTATCTCTTTTAAGTCATTATCCCCTAATATAATTAACTGTCGTTTTATTAGATATTGAATCATATAATAGTATTTATGAATTTTGCTTATTTATAAAACATCCATTTTAATTTTGTATGAGGCTTTCAAAACCCAATAAATTGATGCGTTTTTTATTTGAGTTTAGGTTATATTTGATCATTTAACTTTTGGTTTTGTGTTTATTTTGTCACTTAACTTGTTTTAATTTTTAAATGTCACTTAACTTTTAAATTTTTGTCAAACTGGCCGGAACTTACATTTTTGGCTATTTTAGGTTACTATAGAGCTATAATTAGTCACTAAACTTTTAAAAATGTGTTGATTCGGTTTTATACTTTTTTCCACAATTCGTTTTTATAACTTCATTTTTTTAAATGCTTTTCATGATTCATTTTTATGACTTTAATTTTTTACTATCATTTTTTTATGTTTTTTCCTAGTTTGTTTTTATAACTTTATTTTAATATGTTTTTTCATGTTTTATGCACAATCTATTTTTACAACTTAACTTTTTTTTCTTCCTTTTCATGTTTTTTCAAAATTCATTTTACAACTTTGTATTTTCTTTTATTTTTTTATGTTTTTTGACAAAATATTTTTAGAACTTCATATATTTGTTTCGGCAATTTGATATAAGTTAATTGAACTACAAAATTATTAACCAAAGTGATAATCCTAGAATTATCAGTTTTTCACGTATCCAGTAACGTTGCATAATCAACAATTTTCTCATATGACGGTTTACATATTACACTAGTAACAATAGTTCACATATGTTCTCACATAAAAATTCATCTTTACATAACTTACAATATGGATTGTTTTTGTTATCCAGTTTGATACTAATTAACCAAAAAAAAATCATATTTTGGATCCATAATTTTAATAATAAAACAAAATGGATAATTTAGTATCAGAGAAAAACCAACAACAAAAACAAAAAAATAATGATGATTTTTTTGTTTGAGAAACATATATGAGGCGTTGATATTGTTGTATAATAAAGTTGCTAATTATACGTTACTGGATGCGTGAAAAAATAAATAATTCTAGATTATCACTTAGGTTAATAATTATGTAGTTTGGTATTGATATCTAATTGACGAAACAAATATACGAAGCTCTAAAAACATATCATGAAAAAATATATATATATAAAAACATACAAAAAATGAAGTTGTAAAAATGGATTTTGAAAAAAAAAATCATAAAAATTAAGTAAAAAAAACTTAAGTTGTAAAAATAAATTGTGAAAAAATTACAAAAACACAATAAAATTGAAGTTGTAAAACGAATTATGAAAAATAACATGTAAAAACAAAAGTAAAAAAAAATAAAGTTATAAAAATGAATTGTGGAAAAAAATATATAAAACCGAATAACTAAAATTTCAAAAAGTTTAATGATTAATTATAGCACAGAAAAGTTCATGGCCTAATATAGCCAAAAATAAAAGTTACGATGACTTTAGATAACAAAAAAAAAAATATATGGAAACTTGTTATTGCCTTTCATTATTTTAACAAAAATTTAAAAATTAAATAACATTTAAAACTTAAAACGAGTTAAATGACCAAATAAACATAAACCAAAATCATAAAATTATTTTATCACATTAAATCATTGTAACTTTAATAATATTTTATTATTTTATATGTTTATTCTTTTCTTTCAATATGACAATAATGATAATAAGTTACATCAATGATTCGCTAAATAGTCTTGAAAATGATTGGTATTATTTAGTGAATACTATACTCGTTTGTCTTTATACCAACTCATATTAACTTACAATACAAAAAATGGGTGTTTAATAATTAAATTCAGATTTTAAGTTTATCTTGTATCTTTCATCGTCGTTGTTACGGGGCCATATTTATCATTTTAACAAATAAAGTTTTCTCTGACTGAATGTATGTTGATAGATTCAAGTAGGTATAAGACCACTTTAATAGTAAAACGAAAACCAAGTTTCTTTAATATTTATGGATCTCACAGAGTCAAAATTGCTAAGTACAAGATAACTTACATTTTCAATTGAGTAATTTGAAGGCGTGATAAAAGTGTCGTTCTAGACTTAGCAATCTAAGCTCTGGATAAAAGAATTACTTGAAATTTAATAATACAACGGTATCCAGCTCTTTGGGCCATAAGTGAGTGTCTGGATCCTTTGGTTCTTGTAAATAGCCGGATCTTTGACATGGCCCTCATCTGCCGGCCGACGTCCATGATCCATCTCACCACCACCCTTCATAAATTCAACTTTCTTGGTCTTCACAAGTCACAACCACCCTCAAAATCTCCATCACCATCACCACGACACCACCACCGTGGTTGCTGCTTTTGCAAATGCCTATAGATGACAACAGCCCTAGTGCTCGTAGTCTTGGCTCCTTCTCCAACACCACCGATCTCTTGAAGCTGAGCACAAGCTCAAGAAGCGACTCTCCGGTCGCCAACATGAGCTGCTCCTCTTCCTCCCGTCATACCCCACTACCCTCCACCACCGCCAAGGATACCATACGCCGGCTGGTGAAGGCCAATGGTGATACACTCAGTCTTGATGAAATGAGATTCGTACAAAGGCTAGGGAGTGGCGATATAGGGAGTGTGTACTTGGTGGAGCTAAAGTGCGCCGAGGGATGCATGTTGGCGGCGAAGGTGATGGATAAGGAGGAGTTGATGAACAGAGAGAAAGAGGGTAGGGCAAGGATAGAATTGGAAATACTGCAAATGTTGGATCACCCATTTTTGCCATCACTGTATGCCAGTTTGGAAGTTGATCGGTGGTCTTGCTTGTTGACCGAATTCTGTCCCGGTGGCGATCTGCATATTCTCCGTCAACGACAACCCGATAGGAGATTTGATGAAGCCGCCGTCCGGTGAGTATATATATATATATATATATATATATATATATATATATATATATATATATATATATATATATATATATATATATATAGATCAACATTCTCCATTCCCACTCATCTTGACTTAATGAACAAACACCTATGATTATAAAATCGAGCAAATCATCAACTAATGATACAAAATATAATCCATTAATTACATACATATGATCTCTTTCAAATGATCAAAACAACTGTAAATTTAAGATTTGTATCAATTTGATAAGATTATGTAGTTTTAGTTTAAAATTTCACTACTAAACAAATTTACAACTATATAACCATCATAAGATGAAAATTATTGTATAAAAATTTCTTTTTCTGAGATTTTTATTTTTTGAACAGAATGGTTTGATAAATTCGGAGACCTGAATTTCAATCATTCATCTAAAAATGGTAATTATTGCGTTACATGGAATGCATCGAACATGAATTAAAAGACAAAGTCACTCACTATGTAATTATATAAACATATATAATCTATTATATTGTTTTATTATAAAATACTATTATATAAGTATTATTTTAATACAGTTTTATAATCATATCTAATACAATAATTACTCTTAAAATTAATCGGTTTGAACGTCAAGCCAAACGTCGTCTCAGAATACAATGCAATAATCATGTAATGTCCATATTTTATAACACTCCACAAATCATGTAATGTATATTTTAAAACTCCACAAATCATGTAATGCATATTTTAAAACACGCGCGAATCATTTGTAGTTTTTTATCATATATTTGCTAATAGTTTAAAACCATATTGAGGTAAAGTTGATGCATGCATGCAGGTTTTATGCATCAGAAATTGTGGTTGCCCTTGAATACCTTCACATGATGGGCATAATCTATCGAGATCTAAAGCCTGAAAACGTTCTCGTAAGATCAGATGGTCACATAATGCTGACTGACTTCGATTTATGCCTAAAATGCGAAGATTCCACCACCCCTAAACTTGTTCAAGGTCAAGACCAGCTAACCATAAGTAGCCCATCAACGACCCTGTGCACCAAGGGCTCATTGTCCCCATTCATCCTTCCTCGTTGTAGCATGCCAAAAGTACTCTCTTGTTTTCACCCCAAGCAGAAACGGAGACCACAACCCAGTAACCATCGACCACCTTTTGACATCATGGCTGAGCCAGTTGAGGCTCGATCAATGTCCTTTGTTGGTACTCATGAGTACTTAGCACCAGAGGTTGTTTCCGGTGAAGGACACGGCAATGCAGTGGATTGGTGGACTTTAGGGATATTTATTTATGAGTTGTTCTATGGAGTGACACCGTTTAGGGGAGGTGACAATGAGTTTACACTCACGAGCATTTTAGCTAGAGGGCTTCACTTCCCTAAAGAGCCTGCATCATCCTCGGCTATGAAAGATTTGATCACGAAGCTCTTGATCAAGGAACCCACAAAGCGAATGGGGTCCATGAAGGGTGCACCTTCGATCAAGAACCACCCATTCTTCAATGGAGTAAATTGGGCACTTCTACGCGGGGCTTCACCGCCCTACGTACCTCGACCTGTCTCTTTTCGAGATTTTGTTGCAGTAAATGATCATTGTGATGATCATATAGACTATTATTAGTCATGAAAGATTACCATGATTTGTTGTTGTTCTTTGTAATTTTTTGGTTTTATAGTTATTTTACTCGTAAGTGTAATGTGTACGAGGTCATGAAAATCGCATTGTGATGGTGTAGATAGATATTTTGACCATTACACCTAAAATTGGTAAATCACCGGTAAGTGTATTCAGGTTCTTATATGATGCAAAGAATATTAAGGAGAAAGCAAAGTGTTTTATGGATAAATGAAAAAAATTTGTCAAGGCAAGTTCCAACTTCAAACAACATAATATGTCTGTTAGGAGTTAGTGGGCATAATATTGAATATCATACTGGATAGAGATAAGCAATAAACCGACAAACAATGAATTAAATGTCAATTAGTTGCGAATAATAAATTGAATTATATATTACTAATTTCCAAGTTTCATCCATAACACCATATTGATCCTTAACGATCTGATTAAAAGAAATGTAGAAGAAGATTGTCCCGTTATTGGATGAATTAAAAATAGAATAGTAAATTAAAACAAACCTTGAGTTCGTTGAGCTTGACTAGTAAAATACTACACAGAAGAAGCTCTTGTCCTTAAAGGTTTATGTTGCTCTATGTGTTTGGATTAAGTAAAAACAAAAACCTCGGAAAACTTCGAAAATGGCGTTTTAGGTCATTCGATATGGTCTGCATGATATATGGGTGAACATTATATTAAGGATAAAAAAAAGATGGTATTGTTTATAGGGAAGGGATTACTAACGGTATGATGGCTTGCATAATATGTCACATACCGTTTGACTAAAACACGAAATAATTTTAATTGAGAAAACTCCTCGATTATAAAAAAGGAAAATGATACAAAAAGAAAAAAAATAAAGAAAAAAGTATAAACAAACAACTCACAAAAGAGAAACCAAATAAAAAAACACAAATACAAAATAAAAAGCCCAATGATAAAAAAATGAAAACAAAAGCAAACCATCCAAAATCAAATACAAAAAGGCAAGAAGTTGGAGAGTAATAAAACACGTTTTAAAAGAGCTTTGGTCTACTCATCTACCAGTCCAAGAGAGCCCAGTCTAGTTCCGGTCCAATCTTGGTCTAATCTAGGAGTTTTTTTTGTAAAAAGGGGCTATTTTCAAAACGGCTTGTAAAAATGGGGTTGTTTCAAGTCCATTTGTAAAAATGGGGATTGGCCCCACTTCTTTCACATACATTTAAAGTTACATAAATGGTCCTTTACGTTTTATGCAACTACCATTTTCAATTATATATTTGTGTTTTATATTTTTATTTTCATTTTCCACTTTGATTTATAAATAATATTTTTTATTATAAATTTGTTATTAAATTTTATATATAGACCTTAATAATTTATACCATTTAAAATTTTTTGTTTACCTTCAGTCAATATAAATATTAAATATTATTAAAATTAAATATATTAAATAATTATATCGATATTATTAGAAGTAGACATAAAATAAATAAATATACAAATTTTATATATGAATTGTCCAATCAATAATAATGTATGTAAAAGCAATTCCAAAAGAGTTGAAGAATCCAAAAATGTCAATGTACATTTGGTATTCTACTGTTGATGAATTGTCATCTCTGTTCTTTATAATCAAATACATTTTACTTTTTGATGATATTAATTCCAATCATTGAATTGAATTTTCCCATCAATCCTACAGCTTTTTCATTCCTCATATTTGCATCATCAGTTTCCATACTTCTCTCATCGTTGTATCATTAGTTCTTTTTCTATCTCAAACATAAGGTATGTATTTATTTATAATCGAGTACATTTTACTTTTTGATGCTATTAATTCCAATCACCGAATTGAATTTTCTCATCAGTCTTACAACTTCTTTGTTCCTTATATTTGCATCCTCAGTTTCCATACTCCTCTCATCTTTGTATCATTAGTTTTTTTCTGTCTCAAACATAAGGTATGTATTTATTTATATACATATCTTGCATATATAAATGATGTCAACATTGAATTTAAGATACTAATTTATGTCATTTGTCCTATGATTTGCAGTTAAATTCTCTTATATTCATTTTTGCTTATCTGGTGAAACATATACAAGCAAATATTAAAACTATTTTGCATGTTGATGTTTCTTATGATAAGGCATGGCATGGTAGGAGAAAAGCCATGGATGTGTACACTAGCGCTACCTATAAACTACATTATAATGCTGGTTTTGCACCATTTCCCCATGTTGATTATTAGTTGGATTCAAATTGGGTGATTGAAGCGGATTACTCAAAATTTTCTGTTGCTCGAAGTAGGAGGCGTACAAACCGAATATGTAACGAGATGGACATGCATCATCCCGGCGAACCTCGTAGATGTGGCATATGCCACCTACTAGGTCATAATCGAAAAAATTGTCCAAATTCTCAACCAAAGTTTAATGTGATGTAAGCAATGTATTTTATTGATCTACTAATTTCAAGTTTAGTGATCTTGTAATTTTATGTTCATTTGATTTTGTAATTTAATGTTGAATTGGTCTTGTGATTTCGTAATGTTATAAATATGACGTGAAATATCTATTTTATTTGTTATATATAATTTAGTAATATTTGATATTGATATTGATTTGAAAGTGTTAATGATATATTTTTAATTGTATAAATTAGTACGGTCTATGTATAAAGTTTAATAATATGTTTATAATGAAAAAATAATACATTAATAATATATTTATTATAAAAGAAATGTTATGTATAAAGTTGGTAAAGGTAACAAATAAAAATAAAATGTAAAAACTAAATGTGTAATTGAAAAGTTTTATATTATAAAACTGAAAATTCTAATAATGTACAAGGATCATTTATGTAATTAAAAAAATCATACGTATAGTTTAAATGGGGCCACAACCCTATTTTTGCAAATGGATTTGAAACAGCCCCCTTTTTTACAAACAGTTTTGAAAACAACACCTTTTTGCAAAAAAACTCCTAATCTAGTCCAATAGAGGCCCGTTTGAGGACTGACCTCAGTCATCTGACCACTGTCTGGTCCAAAAAACTAGTTTTATTTTATCGATATTTTCATGCAATCATGTCCTTTATTTATTGTAATGCCAAGATTTATTCCAATGGCTAAATTTTACAATAACAAGCTTTAAACTTACACAAACAACCCACACAACTACAAACATATTAAAACCAACAACATGCCAACCCCTTATAAAAAAGATCAAGCAACAACAGGTTCAACTGGCTTTTCAACCGGCTCCACCGGTTTTTCAGCCTCAGAAGATGGTGCAATAACAGGTTCCACCGGTTTTGCAGCTTCACTAACCGGTTTTCCGGCAACACAAGATGGTGCTGCAGCTACAGGGACAGGGTCCAGCGCTTCTCCGGTTTCACTAGATGGTGCAGCAACAACAGGTTCCTCTGATTTCTTCCCTCCACAACATGACGACGCTTCTTCTGTTGGCCAAAACTCCGTCTTCTTCCCAGTCTTGGAAACCGTCTGAAAAACTAGATCTGGCTCTACGTTTCCTTTCACTGTAACCTTTTTATGCTCCAGATCAATGTCAAAAGTTTCCACCCCTAATTAAACAAAGATTTTTATATATTCTGAAATCGGAAAATAGATTCTGATCATAAAGAAAGCTAAAACTTTGTGCTTCACACAACTCAGAATTCCTGTGTTCCACGAGATAAAAAGGATCTGATCCTCAGTAAATGGAATCGTGTTCGATATGTTAACGTCAACCCATTTTGTGGACCAAAAAGTTATTCCAACTTCTCAAAAAGCAACACCATGCACTAACTTTCTACAGTTAAAGAACATTAAAGCATTCATGCATGAATTAAAAAGATGAACTACAAACCTTCCATGTTGGTGAGAACCCTCTTCACGGCACCAGCACAGCCTCCACATGACATGGCAACCTTGAGAACGACGGTCTAAATTGCCATCCATTTTGGTGTCATGGAATTAAGATGTCATATATAAATTAAGATATAAACAATATACAATAAGCTACAAGAAGAGAATTTGTCAACTGGCTAGATGCCTAGATGAATTAATTAACGTCTTCCGAAATCAACAGATTCAAAGTATAACTTGTTTTGTAAAATTTGAACCCGAATATCAAATTTGCAATTTATAGAATGTGGTAAAAACTTTCGGTTGGACCATTTTTCAAGGTGGAAATGAACAAATTCAAAGTATAATTAACTTTTACTTGTTACTCGTGCATCAAAACATACGTCGTGCAATTGAAATTAACTTTTGTGTTGGAGACTCGTCACTAACATGGTAGCATAGTGTGTGTGTGTATGTGTGTGTGCGTGTGTGTGTGAGTGTGTTTGATCGTTTCAAAGGAATCTACCACATGATCTTGATCATTGTTAGCAAGATTAGTTGTAGCTGATGAGCGATGACAATGAAATTCTCAATCCAGTCTTCAACATACATAAATTCAACCAGGCTTAACTCAAAATAAGAAAAGGTTTATCAAAAATAAAACAGAAAGGTGTTTCGAGTACAGTTTCCAGATATCAAAGTTCAAACTTATTTTTCAAACCAACAACTTCAGACGAGCTTGTTGTTCATGCAGAAGAAAACGAGGGGAAATAGAGAGAATTAAGTACCTGAGACATGGTTGATTCGTGGAATGAAATGGAAGAGTGTTTAAAAAATTTGGGGGGAGGTAATCGATTAAAATAGGGAGAAAGAAGGATTCGATTTTACGTTTCAATTTGGAGTCTGAATCAGCGTTCGTGTAGGCTAGCATTAGATACCACAATCCCCACGGAGTTGATATCGTTATTAAGATAATTGTGGGGAGTTACATGAATAGTCCCTCAACTATGTCAAGAAGTTCAGTTCTTGGGTAATATAAGCAAGGTTTTAAGTGACATGGTGCGACAAGGTTAAACCTCAAACTTTATAAGTAATGTCAAGTTATGTCGTTTTTTAAAGTCCGACTCAAGACGGTAACTTTTGTATATATAGAAACAGAGAAATCACATAAATATAAATTTATTTAAAATAAATCAAAATTTAGAAGAATTATATCAACACCTAATAACAAATGGTTAACAAAAACTCAATAGTTTTATGTTCGATCAGAAAAAGAAAATTTGTGCCTTGTAAAAAACTCGGGACTTGGCGCACCTTGATCCGCCTTGTCACATCTCACACTCGATGTCATCAAGATTTTCGTGACAACATAGACACGCCTTGCATTGCACCATGACAAGTTTTGGTGCCACCCCTTTTAGAACAATGAATATATGTTGGTGTTTTCTATATTTTTCTGTTGTTTCCTTCTTCTTTTTTTCTTAAAAAAAAAGAAGTTTTATTCATTGACGGCGGATTCAAAATTTATACAAAAATAAATCTTAAATGAACACTTTGATTGTGATAATGTGATTAGAAATATAACTAAATTGGCTGTATAACTAAAGGATATATATATATATATATATATATATATATATATATATATATATATATATATATATATATATATATTGCAATTTAAATATAAGATCTAAATTGGTATCTGGTAACGAGTACAATTGTACAAATGCATGAAGAAAATTTTTAAGTGGTTTTAGTACAAATGTACAATGGCTACCTATATATTCCGTGTAGTACAATGTACGCGAGATTTATGTTGTTTTCTGACCACCCACATTCCACTGACTAATTTGTGGTCTATGCGTGGACGATAAGATACACGTCTGCCTACTCTTTTGTAGCACTCTTATCTTTCTTTATATTTTATATGCATCTTTTCAAATAATATCATCGCGATAAATTATAATTAATCTAAAGCATGCATCGAAATAACCTTAAGCGACTCATGGACGCATTGGGGGAAAAGGTCACAAAGATATATATGTTTGGTGGCATATTACAGAGTCATGCGAATATACGATCGATGTGTGTGTATATTATATATGTGTAATTGTGTATGTGTATGTGTTTATATTTGGAAATAATAATATAAAGTAATTTTTTAAGGGGTTCCATTTCACACTACCGGACAGATGGAGCGTAAGGGTTTCTTGGTAACCTCATGGATTTGGATTGAAAATGGGTTACATCGTTAAACCATGTATTCTTCACGCATATACAGTATGTATACATGTCACATATACGTGTATATGATATGTATGTACACAGTATATATATATATATATATATATAATGAGACAAGTCGTACTTTGCTCTTTTAACTTTAGCTAATGTTTTGTCCTACAACAAGACGAGATAAGACGATCAATCTCATGTGCATATAATGATTCTGACTCGTTAAAGCTAAAATACAACTGTACCAGGGGCGGAGATACTATGTAGCCCGGGGTAGCCCGGGCTACCCCTCCAATTTCCCCATCAAATGCAAATTTCGTGTTTTTTTTTTTCGAAAATCCGTCACAAATCCGTTGGAAATCCGTCACTAATCCGTCAGCAATCCATTACAAAGTCTGATAATTATAAATTTAGTGTAAATTCACCGGTTTAGTGACGATTTTGTGACGGAAACTTCCTTCGAAAACAAATTTTTTTCTAGTAGTGCAACCCCTGATTTTTCATTCTGGATCCGCCGCTGAACTATACGTCGTGTTATGTTGATATAAAAGGTAGGTCGTAATTGTGGATGGATTTTACTAATAGTCCCCAAACTCTTGTCCAGTTTCATGAATTATCTTGAAAGTTTAAAAAGAAACAATCATCCCTTTATTTCGTGTATTAGACTATGGGCAATATTGTGAGCGTGTTTGTCGACGTGGACTGCCGGAAACGGCGTGGTAACGGTTGAACACCGCCCCACCCTAGCCATTGATGCACATTATGTGGCCATCCGTGGTGCTGGTAAGACGGGCAACATGAGTTTTGCTTATAATTTGAGAATTTCGACCGTTTTCAAACGGTCATATTCAATTAAAAAAAATTATTTATCTATAAATACATAAAACAACACCTTATTTTTACCATTTTTTTTTCTATTTCAATATTCCAAAACAAAAAAGGGATTTGTTTGATCCGTTCTACACGTACAACGATGATAACAACGACGATATCTTCATCGGTATGTAGTACCAGTATTGTACAGACGTGCTACTACAACTAGATCAAGCTCCATTACTAACATGACGTGCGACGTTAAACAAAGATTGCAAAGAAGGGCATAAACGTATGGTTAATGATTATTTTGCGGATAATTGTGTCTACCAGCCGCGCGATTTCAAAAGAAGGTTTCGTTTGCGAAAAAAATGTGTTTGATAGCCAATGCATCGGAAAGTAGGTATCATTTCTTTCAAGTTTTGTAAATTATAAATGTAGCTTTTAGATAAAATAAATACATTTTTTTACTTATCAAATATATGTTTAGGTATGAATTTTTCCAAATGAGATATGATGCTAGAGGTAAACGAGGATTCACAGGGTTGCAAAAATGTGTTGTGACAATTAATCTTATGCTATGGGAGAGTCTCCCGATTCTATTGACGATTATATGAGAATTTCTGAGAGAACCGTATGAGAAAGTTTGTATAGATTGTCAAGAGGTGTTGTCGAAACATTCAGTGATAAATACTTGTGCAAACCTTCGTTTAATAATATGCAACAATTATATGCGGCGCATGAAGAAAGACATGGTTTTCCGGGTATGCTTGGAAGCATTGATTGCACACATTGGAACCTGAGAAATTGTCCTGTGACGTGGAAAGACCAGTATACAAGCGGTCATCATGGAACACCTACATTGGTGCTAGAGGCTATTGTTTCTCAAGATTTATCGATTTGACATGCTTATTTCGGGGTTGCGGGCTCAAAAAACGACGTAAACGTCCTTGATCAGTCGCCAATATTCAAAGATCTTTTGTCAGGAAAGGCACTAGATGCTCCTTCCACAACGAATGAAAATGAATATAAGTTTGGGTATTACCTTACAAATGGAATATATCGACCATATTCCACGTTTGTGAAGACGTTTCGACACCCAATAGACCCAAGAGACAAATTTTTCAGGAGAAAACAAGAAGGAGCACATAAGGACGTGGAACGTGCTTTTAGAGTTCTGAAATCAAAAAGACACATAGTTGAACATGTGGCACGACCTTATGACTTAGAAACTCTAAAATATATTATGTATGCATGTGTTATAATGCATAAAATTATGGTTGAAGATAAAGGAAAATGACGTAATATTATAGCGTATTCGACTACGGAACCTAGACATGTGCAATTTCAACCGAGGTGTAACGCCCCAAATTTCAACCTAAAATTTTCAATTAATCTCAAAACATTTATCAGAGTATCGTCAAAAGTTATCATGTGCACAAATCTTCCATTGATGCGATGCAGTTGAGCCGTGCCCCTCCTTTAATATATAAAAACCTGAAAACATTTAAACCACAAATCGTAAGCACAAAGCTTAGTAAGTTCCCCAAATTACCACATACAACACAACACAAATAAACAACTATGAGTTATCAGCAACTCTGTACACTACTTGAAGTCTCAGTGGGCAAACAACACACCGGGTGGGTTATCAGCAATCCTATAGACTACCCGAAGTCTCAGCACACATAGTAATACATATCACAGTAACAAAAAATAAGACCCAACTGGTCAACACACACACACACACACACACACACACATATATATATATATATATATATATATATATATATATATATATATACTACGACACAGGCAAGTAAAATCCAGTTGGCCGGCATTGGTGCCTTCGACCCACGAGTATAGTGAGAAGACTCACCTCAATCCGATGCTAATCAATCACACACACATGAGCTTCCGATGCGAATGCTCCTTACACTAATCATAACCAAAATGACCTTGATTAAAAATTAAGGAAATTATCCATAAACAAGGGTCCAGATTATATTCTATCATGCCAAGGTTAAAAGACCATTTTACCCTTCCCTTACTTGACCCATCTACCCATGGCCCAAACCTAAAATGACACAAGGCCCAAAAATGTCCCAAATGGCTTTTTGGTGAGTATGCCCCGCATACCAACCCATTAAGCCCGACGTACTGCTCGACTAAAGAAAGGGAATTGGGTCGGAACCCGTTATACACAACGTACCAAGATGGTACGCCCATCGTAACTCGCTGATGTCCAAATCTCCACTTTTAGTGCTTAATCCTTTAAGACAAATCGTCCAATACTCATATCTAACTCCTAAAAAGGTCTTAACTGATAAAGTTGACAACTTTAAGCTTTTGCATGGTTTAATGGAGCCCAACACCAAGCCCTAGGTCTATAGCTTCATAAAAAGGTTAACAACTCATGCGTGGGTGAACTACAACCCCCAAGATTCGGTTTTTTTTATGACTTAATAGCTTCAAAATGACCAGAAGTGATGCTCAAAGGTTCTGGAGTACTTCTACTCACAAGATCCAAGCCATTAAACCAAGACATAGCCAAAACATGAGCCAATTCTAGATCTAGTGAAATTAGTGATAAAGATTCAAGCTTTATACCTTCTGAGATTGAGGAATGACAAATGAGTTCAAGATCCAAGAGCTTGAGCTTCACCAAGATTCAATGGTGGACTTCTTCTATAATATCCCCAAAAATACAGATAAAATTTTGTTTTTAAATTCATTCAATTCATAAGAAACTGATATCAAAATATTCGAAAGAGTCATATTGTAACATGTTATTAGAGTACAAATCCCAAAATCACTAAGTGCGGAAAAATATAGAGTGATGCGGTGCGATCAGGCCGGACCCTTCCCCTTCGAACTGGAAGTACCTGAAACAGAAACTGAAAACTGTAAGCACAAAGCTTAGTGAGTTCCCCCAAAATACCACATACTAAACAAACATACTGCCAAACATATCTGGGTGTCGGCCTGCCCCTTTTGTCTATTTTAACCGGATACTGCCAAGCATATCTAGGTGCTTGCCTACCCATTCAGTCTATCTCAACCGGATACTATCAAGCATATATGGTTGCTTGCAATCCCCTTTGGTCTATTTCAACCGGATACCAAGTCTATTTCACCCCTACTACTACCGCATAATATCATAACAAAAATCACAGAGTCATCAAGCAAGTACAGGCATAACTGATAATTATCACAAAGACAATCATCACACTATAACATAAACTAGTGGGTCGGCCTTGGTGCCTTCAACCCACAACTACTACGAAGGAAGACTCACCTTAGACTGTGGGTATCAAATCGCACTCAGCGGATGACTCGCGAACTCCTATCCCTATCGCACAAGCATAAAACCCTAACTAGAAATTAAGTCACATTCTAACCCGAAGGTCCAAAACCCTAATTCTTGACTTAAGGCAAAAAAGGCTCCTTTACCTTTGCCTTATTGGGCCTCCTTTCCTTCAAGGCCCAAATTCACAAAAACTCATTTGGTCTTAATCAGTTAAGACCTTGGCTCATATCACAGATTTGGACTCCCTAATAGCTCTTACTCCATAAAGTCAGTGACTTTAAGCCTTTGCATGGCTGGAATGGTCACAAACACACAAAACACTCACTCTCTTTTCTCAAGAAGCTTATAGCTCTTGTATGTCTTGATACTAACGACCAAGATTGGATTTTTATGGCATTACACCACAAAATACACTCAAAGGGGGTGGATCATAGTCTATGGAGTACAATATCACATAAAGTCTCCAACTTTTGGGACAAAACCCTAAAATGCCCTACTATGATGCAAAAACCAAAAGAGTGAAAAAGCTTTGAGCTTTATACCTCAAAATGAAGCTCCACACTCAGATAAGCTCAGATCCAAGGCCTGGAATCACACTCCTTCTTCTTCAAGACTCCTTCTTCACTCCAAAGAAACCCAAGAATACTCTCAAGGCTCTCAAATGCACTCACAAACTCTAAGAACGAAAACTAGGGTTTAGGAGGGTTGGTGTCTGAGAATGGTGGCCATGAATGAGGCAATCATATCCTTTAAATAGGGGACTCACCCTAAATTAGGGTTTTCACTCTGGGCCTAGTACGCCCAGCGTACCCTCTGGTACGCCCATCGTACTAGGTGGCTTCCGCGTCAAATGCACGCATATGAGTACGCTGAGCGTACACTCGCGTACGCCCCGCGTACTCATTCACCACCTTTTCTCATAAAGGGACTAAAATGGCCAATTACTCAAATGATCAAGGGTTAACAAAGAATACCTGAACCTGGGATGTTACAATTCTCCCCCACTAGAATCAGACTTTGCCCTCGAAGTCATGCTCTGGAAATAACTCTGGATACTGCTCTCGCATCTCAGACTCCGGCTCCCAAGTGCACTCGGACCCCTTCCGATGTTGCCATTGGACCTGAACCAGGGGCACCTGCTTGTTCCTCATAACCTTCACCTTCCGATCCAAAATTGCAATCGGTCTCTCAATATAATTCAGGCTCACATCCACCTGAATGTCCTCTAATGGTACCACTACTGTCTCGTCGGCTACACACTTCCTCAACTGGGACACGTGGAAGGTGTTATGAATCTGACTCAACTCTGCAGGTAGCTCCAACCGGTAAGCTACCTTACCCACTCTGGCGGTCACCCTGAAAGGACCAATGTATCGGGGCCCCAGCTTGCCCCGTTTCGTGAACCGGATCACCCCCTTCCATGGGGATACCTTCAGGAGGACAAAATCCCTAACCTGGAACTCTAGCTCGGGATCGTCTCCGATCTGCATAACTCTTCTAACGACTCTGGGCCGTCAGTAATCGCTGTCTGACTTGCTGAATCTGCTCGGTCGTCTTGAGCACTATCTCAGTGCTCCCCATCACTCTCTGCCCCACCTCTCCCCAACAGATAGGAGTTCGACATCTCCTCCCGTACAAAAGCTCGAAAGGAGGCATGCCAATACTGGAATGATGGTTGTTGTTGTACGAAAACTCGGCCGAGGGGAAATAAGTGTCCCAACTTCCACCGAAGTCCATAACACATGCACGCAGCATGTCCTCGAGCGTCCGAATCGTCCGCTCACTCTGTCCGTATGTCTGAGGGTGGTAAGCTGTATTGAAGTGCATTCGGGTACCCAGCTCCTCATGAAACTTCTTCCAGAACCTGGAAGTAAAACGCACATACCGATCTGACACTATAGATGTGGGTACCCCATGCCGTGCCACCACCTCCCGTACGTAGATCTTGGCCAACCTTTCTGCAGAAGAGCCTCACTGATAGCAAGGAAGTGAGCACTCTTAGTCAACCGGTCTACAATCACCCAAATTGCATCAACCCCACACGCAGTTCCTGGTAACTTGGTGATAAAATCCATAGAAATCTATTCCCACTTCCACTGGGGAACCTCTAGTGGCTGCAGCTTGCCATGAGGACGCTGGTGCTCGGCCTTAACCCGACGACAGGTCAAACACCTCTCAACTACCCATGTCACATCTCTCTTCATACAGGGCCACCAATAATCCCTTTTCAGATCCAAATACATCTTCGTGGCTCCTGGGTGGATCGAGAATCTCGATCTATGTGCCTCCTACAACAATACACGGTGAGCTCAACCTGTATAGGGCACCCAAATCCACCCATGGAAAGTCATAAGCCCACGACTGTCCGTTACAAACTCGGAAACCTGCCCAATCATACACTCTCTCTTGAGGTTCTCCGGTCTCACTGCCTGCACTTGAGCCTCTCGGATGGTATCTAAGGCCGGAGTCATCACCGTCATCCTCATACACACATCTTGGATCGGAGCGCTCTCGGCTCTGCGACTCAAGGTGTCGGCTACCACATTAGCCTTACATAGGTGATATATGATCTCGCAGTCGTAGTACTTCACTACATCCAACCATCTCCTCTGCCTCATGTTCAGGTTGGACTGATCCATCAAGTACTTCAGACTATTATGGTCCGTGTATATGGTACACCAGACACCATAAAGATAGTGGCGCCAAATCTTGAGGGCGAACACCATCGCCCCCAACTCCAGATCGTGGGTGGGATACCTCGTCTCATGAGGCTCCAGCTGCCTCGATGCATATGCTATCACCTGCCCCCTCTGCATCAACACCGCGCCCATCCCAGCTATAGAAGCATCACAATAAACCACAAAGTCCTCCACTCCCTCGAGAAGGGCTAACACCGGGGTTTTGCACAACCTCTGGCGAAGGGTTTCAAATGAGGCCTGCTGCTCGGGACCCCAAGTAAAGGCAACACCCTTCCGAGTCAACCTGGTGAGAGGTACGACAATCTTGGAGAAATCTCTGATGAACCTCCGATAGTAGCCGACTAAACCCAGAAAACTCCAGATCTCAGACGGAGACCTCGACACCTCCCAACTCATAACTGCCTCAATCTTGGCCGGGTCGACCAATATACCATTCTGATTAACGAGATGTCCCAATAACTAGACCTCTCGTAACCAGAAATCACACTTGGAGAATTTGGCATATAGCCTCTCCGACCTCAAAACTCCCAGAACCTCTCTAAGATGCTCCTTGTGTTGCTCCCTGGACCTCGAGTACACAAGAATATCGTCGATGAACACGATCACCGATCGATCCAACATGGGCATGCACACTCAGTTCATGAGGTCCATGAACGCCACCGATGCGTTGGTGAGCCTGAAGGGCATCACCCCAAACTCGTAGTGCCCATAATGAGTCCTAAAAGCCGTCGTCAGAATATCCTCCTCGCAGACTCTCATATGATGATATCTGAATCTCAAATCAATCTTGGAGAACCAAGATTCCCCCTGCAACTGATCGAACAAATCGTCGATCCTCGGAAGTGGATAACGGTTTTTGATCGTCAACTTGTTCAACTCCCGGTAATCAATGGACATCCGGTGTGAACCATCCTTTTTCTTGACAAAAAAGATCGGATCTCCCTACGGTGAGCTACTCGGTCTGATGAACCCTTTCCCCAGCAGCTCCTGGATCTGTGAGGATAACTCCTGCATCTCTGGCGGCGCAAGGCGATATGGTGCCTTGGCAATAGGCGCCACACCCGGAATCAAATCAATCCGGAACTCCACCTGCCTCTCGGGAGGCACACCCGACAACTCCTGGGGGAAAACATCTGGAAAATCGCACACTATTGGAACCTCGGAGATAGAACTCGGTCTCCCTGCAGCAGCCAGTTTCACCCTACTCACTCATTTGGTCTTAATCAGTTAAGACCTTGGCTCATATCACATATCTGGACTCCCTAATATCTCTTACTCCATAAAGTCAATGACTTTAAGCCTTTGCATGGCTGGAATGGTCACAAACACACAAAACACTCACTCTCTTTTCTCAACAAGCTCATAGCTCTTGCATGGCTTGATACCAACGACCAAGATTGGATTTTTATGGCATTACACCACAAAATACACTCAAACGGGGTGGATCATAGTCTCTGGAGTACAATATCACATAAAGTCTCCAACTTTTGGGACAAAACCCTAAAATGCCCTACTATGATGCAAAAACCAAAAGAGTGAAAAAGCTTTGAGCTTTATACCTCAAAATGAAGCTCCACACTCAGATAAGCTTAGGTCCAAGGCCTGGAATCCCACTCCTTCTTCTTCAAGACTCCTTCTTCACTCCAAAGAAACTCAAGAATACTCTCAAGGCTCTCAAATGCACTCACAAACTCTAAGAACGAAAACTAGGGTTTAGGAGGGTTGGTGTCTAAGAATGGTGGCCAAGAATGAGGCCATCATATCCTTTAAATAGGGGACTCACCCTAAATTAGGGTTTTCACTCTGGGCCTAGTACGCCCAGCGTACCCTCTGGTACTGTGACAACCCGAAATTTCTTTCGTTCAAACCGTTAAATAAAACAATTTGGAATTTATTTTTGCTCTTGCCGTCATTATTTTGAGCTTAATTAAATATTCTAAGCTCGGTCCAATTAAGTTTTGGGTTCAAAAACGAGGTTTTCTAAGTCAAAGCATAGCATCCGGGCCAAACACCCCTTCGAGAGGAGTGTACGGCCGTACACCCCCACCCCACCCTTGGCCGAAAACTCTACCCTATAAATAGGGTACTTAGTCTTCATTTCATCCTTTTACCACTCCAAGGACTTCCTCTCTCTACTCTCTCTCTACATTCATCGAATTCTCTCCAAGATCTTCAAGATGTAAGTGTTTTTCCACCTTGAATGTTGTTGCAAATCCTTATTCTAGTGATGAATTCATGTTTTATCTCATTAAATCTCATCTTTGTCTAGATCTTCTCTCTCACCAAGAACACCAAGAACACACACTAGTTCTTGGTGGCTAAAAACCTCATTTCAAGCTTCCTAATAGTAAGTAATTATCTCCTATGCTAGATATCTATTAGAAACCTTGAATTTTTCGCCTAAAAATCGACCCAAAAGACTTGAACGCGAAGGGTTTACGGCCGTAAACCCTGTGTACGGCCGTACACTCTTCATTGGCCGTAAACCCTAGTAAATGGTCAAGAATCGACCTTAAACTCCCCTTTTAGCTATGCACGAGACTTAGAACATTTCCATGGGACTAGAAATGTCCTTGGAACACCGAAAATCGTATCCCTCATCAAGTGTTTACGGCCGTAAACTCATGGGCCGTAAACCCACAGGCCGTAAACCCATGGGCCATAAACCCATGGACCGCAAACACTTGGGCCGCAAACTCTTGGGCCGTAAACCCTGTTTGGCCGCAAAACCATGACCGTACACCCCTGATTACGGCCGCAAACTCCCCACCTCAATCACATGTGATTCTAACACTTAGTTTCAAGTGTTTCCTAGTCCCTAAGGTGGTTTCCTTCCATAACTGATAGTGTTATGCCTTTACCTAATACATGTATGTGCAACCATATGTTAAATAGGATCCAATTGTGTCCGAGGCTTCAATTGACACTCAACATTACTATCGACCTACATCCAAATCCCACGTCAAACTGTGAGTTCATACCCCTGCATTTTCCATGTTTTTCATGTTTTCAGGGGGGGAATACAAGCCAAACTCAAAGTATTTTATTAAGTTTTAAACTTATTAATACAACTCAACGATTTCCATGTTTAATAACTTACTCGGATATTTTATCCCTTTTGTAATATGTTGATGTAACGCCCGTAGATCCGGGATAGTCAATTTAGAGACAATAAGCATCAAAAATGACTTTTTGATGGAAGATTATTTAGAAGGATTAATATTAACTAAGTTGTAGTGGTCGTGGCAAGGCTTCCGAAAATATAAAGAATGCCGAAATCCGAGTTATAACGAAGAAGTTATGACCTGTCGGAGTTTCGCGACAGAACCGGCACGACACTGTATGACGTAAAATACGAATTTAAGATAGAGTGATATCTAGCCTTATTTATATAAACTAAAGTCGTAGAATACGTTAAACCGAGAGCGTGCATAAAAAGAACGTCGAAATCTGACTTCGTATGAGGAAGTTATGATTTTTCGAAGTTTCGACTTAGCGGTATACAACCCAAATCTCGAAATTTAGATCGAGTGATATTTGGCTGAAACAATCTAAACGAGAATCGAAGATCTCGTCGTTAGTAGTCCAATGGTAAAAATACAGACGAAAACGGACGTCAGATGAAGAAGTTATGAATTTATAACGGAGTTTTCCTGTTCCGGCCTACTAAAAATAATACAATAAAAATTAATTCGAAATCAGCCGACCGAGTCTAAATGAAAGTTGTAGAGTATAGTCTCACCTACGCGTGGATATAAATAACATCGAAAACGGAGATCGTATGCGAGAATTATGATTTTCAGAAGTTCGAGGCACGCACCCCGAGGAGGGAACGCCCCGCGTTCGGAAGCTTGGCCTCGGATTGGCCACGTCGTCGCTGACTCAGCTGGGATCGGATAAGACCCTCGCCCCCACTCCTGCGCGCTGCGTCCGAAGGAACGCCCAACGTTCGCTGAACGCGCTGCGTACTCCGAAGGAACGCGCTACGTTCGCAAGGCCAGCCTCCCCTATAAATAAGATGCGAGGGCAGCCGATTTCTTTGCCAATTTTCTTTCCTTCTCTCTCGTTTTTACCTCGTTTTTCGTGAAAGAAATATCCCGAAGCCCCGGTATCATTCCCGAGCCCCGAAGCAAGTCCCGAAGCCCCGAAGATCCCGGGAAGTGAAATTTCCAAGCCGAAGCTCTGCCCGCGAGGAGCCCGGTTTTTGTGAAGATCTTCCGGTTTCACCGAAGAATACTACTTCTACAAGCCGTAGTGTTGTCCGATCATCTTCTGATCAAGTGAGTGTATAGTTACTTTCTTCTAACACATAAATATAAAGTATTAGCTATGAAATACGTGCTATGTGTTATATATTATTTGTCTATTTGAGATGGGCTTGAAGTTGATGTTTTTATACGGGTGTTAAATAATTTAAACTGTATATGTATTTTATATCTACAAATATGTTGGGTAGAACATGGGTAGATGAAATAGTGGCGACTATGTGACGTAGTGCCTATTGAATAAGCTTTGGTGACGATGCGACTTCGTGCCTATTGAGTAAGCTTTGGTGACGATGCGACTTCGTGCCTATTGAATAAGCTTTGGTGACGATGCGACTTCGTGCCTATTTGATAAACCTTGGTGACGATGTGACTTCGTGCCTGTTGAGTAAACCTTGGTGACTATGGAGTTAGCGCCCAATAACTATGGATTTAGTATCTGATAGATAAACTTTGGCAGCAATGGACTTCGTGCCAATTCCTTAGGTAAATCCTTAGGAATGAATGAATGAAGGATAATTGGTTCTTAGGGTAAACCCTTAAGGAATAAAGGAGATATGGGGATGGGTAATTGGGTTGATTGTTTGATGATTGAATATAATAAATATATTATTGTGGGTTGAAAACCCTATATGCTCACCAGGCTCCCAAGCCTGACCCACTCAGTTTTCTTTGCATTACAGGTAATGACACAAGGGTATAAGTTGGTGGACTTGACGAGAGATTTTGGATTATAGATCAGTAGTTATAAATAACTGTTGTAAGGTCTATTTTATATTGTTTATGCTTTTGGTCTGTATCGGAACATGACATCCCGAGGTTTTATTATTTAATGAAAATACATTCTCTTTGAGAAATGCTTTGATAAACCTTATTTTATCATGTAATGTTTTTGGGGACAAATTCCGCAACTCTTTTAAATCAATGGATTTACTCTGAAATTATTTAAAAGCATAAATGAAACCGGTCTTTTCTGGCCGTGATTTTGGGGATGTCACAGTTGGTATTAGAGCATTAGTTTAAGCGAACTAGGAATTTTTAGGATTTCTAGACTTAAACTTAGGATGCTAAGTGATGATCGTGAGGTGTGTGTCTGTCATATTTTAGACATGAGCACTAGTTTATTTTAGGAAATTGCCTAAGATGCTTTTATGTGCTAAATGTTATATGTTGCCATATATGATATTATTTGTTCGGATCTATGGTTTGTTGCCAACCGGATCTGGAAACCTTATGTGTTTAGGATTCTAAGCGTATAACGACGGTATTAGAACTAGCATGTAAACGTTTCGGAGTGATAAGGATGATTTGATTTCTATAAAAAATGAGTATCTAAATTCACCTTATTCGGTGTATAAATCAAGAATGGCAAGAACAAGAAGCGGAGTTGGAAACGCGAACGAAAACTGGAATCAACCACCTGTAATCGAGCAAATACCTGTTGTAGCTGCTGCACCTGAGCCGGTGACAATGGCTGGTGTACAATTGATGATTCAGACGATGTTGGATCGTCAGATGGAAGAAACTAGACGTCACTTCAACAAAATCGTGAAGAGCTTTCAATTCAAGTTAAAGAGCCCAAAGTGAATGGAGGGCCGTCGGAAGGAGGAAACTTTAGCGGGACTGTTGGTCAAGCCAACCCAATGTTAGTTCGACAGAACAACCAGGATGGAAGAAATGATGGGCGTGGGTGCAAGTACAAGGATTTTATGGCATCCAAGCCACCGTGTCTTTCTGGGAGCCCGGCACCGGTGCAAGTTATGGACTGGATCTCTGAGATGGAGACAATGTTTGAAAGTTGTGAATGCAGCAATAGACAGAAGACCGCGCTCGCGATCCCTCTGTTAAAATCAGGAGTATTGGGCTGGTGGCAGCTACTTGCTAGTTCTATACCTAAGGGGGAAGCTAGCAAGAAATCGTGGGAGGATTTTGTGGTGCAACTAAAGATGCAATACTGCTCTGAGCACGATCTTCTGGAAATCAACAATGAGTTTCAGAATCTGAAAAAGGGAAAATTGAGCGTCACTGAATACGCTACAAATTTTACGGAGAAGATGAAGCTTATCCCATATCTACTTCCAACAGAACTTTCCAAGGTCAACAAGTTTGCCCACGGATTACCAGCGGACTTTGGTCCAGTGGTCAAGCAAGCAACCGCTTTGAAGCCGCCATCTGGGCTGCTAGGAATGTCGAGACTCAGATAAGAGAGAAAGGTTTGGAGAGAGTTGAAGTTGGAGAGAAAATGAAGCATGAGGGATCTTCAGTGATCAACAAAGAAAGCAAATTCTCGAAATCTGGGGGAAGAGATGAAGCTAAGTGGTGCGAGAAGTGTAAAAAGAAACACTTCGGGAAGTGTAGCGAGGAGACGACTTGCTACAAATGTGGGAAGACAGGGCATTACGCCAACAAGTGCGCATCCAACAAAAAGGTGTGCTACAGGTGTAACGAAGAAGGGCATGTTTCTAGAGACTGCCCAAAGAAAAACGCACCGCCACAGCCAAGGGCATTCCACATGATCCTCGACGAAGCGAATCAAGGATAAGGATTTTATATCCAAGGATCAAGTTATGAAGTAGCTGTGTGAATAGTAACTTATGATGTAGCCTGTTAAAGGCATAGAATAGGGTAAACTCGAATTTGTGTGAAATCGTTTCAAGTTATAATATAAACCCTAGTTTTGATATCTATGTGATATTTATTGTTTTAATACCTGATGTGTTAAATGATTGTGTGATTTTTGTATAGTGACTTGGTTAGACTGAGAGACAATACTTGGGACGAGTATGAGTATGTGTGAATGGTAGTAGAGATCTATGCTACCGGAAGCACATGACTCACACTTGGAGCATGGAAAGTCGCAAGGTTACCGAGAAACTAGTAATTGATTCTCTTTATTCAAGTAAGTCACTACCATTGTTTCGGTAATGACTAGTAAGATGGTTGTTATTCCAACCCTAGTGGTCATATCAAATTGAGTCCGACTACGATGAGTTGTTACGTGGTTCCGAGAACCAAGTTCGAAGTAGCATTTGACTGCGGTCAGAAGATTGAAATCAATGCGACCGATAGCATCGCGCTCGTTGTTAAATAGGTTCATAGCTAGAAATGCTACATGCAAAAATGTGATTATATCACATTAGAATATGAAGGAAGGTATATGCCATTCTGGAATTTGACTCTATGAGACTTGAGTCTAAGCGTTGCGTCATACGATGAGAGGTCATTAGAACATGACCCATCGATCTGTTACAATAGATAAACGGAAGTACTTATCCTAAGAAGAAGAAGGAGTCATCAATAAGGAATTATTTTGTAACTCGAAGGTTACGATTGAAAGTCCAACATAGTACGAAGAGCAGATGCAGGATTGAGCACTACCTGCTATAAAGAAGTCCAAGAGTTAGTTACTCTTTCGAGAAAACATAGAACTTACAGTTATTACCTAGGATGAAGAGATAACGTATGGAATCATTATACAAGTCCTATTTCGTTGATGATTCCGGGACGTAATCATCCTAAGGGGGAGATAATTGTAAAGCCCGTAGATCCAGGCTAGTCAATTTAGAGACAATAAACATCAAAAATGACTTTTTGATGGAAGATTATTTAGAAGGATTAATCTTAACTAAGTTGTAGTGGTCGTGGCAAGGTTTCCGAAAATATAAAGAATGCTGAAATCCGAGTTATAACAAAGAAGTTATGACCTGTCGAAGTTTCGCGACAGAACCGGCACGACACTGTATGACATAAAATATGAATTTAAGATAGAGTGATATCTAGCCTTAATGATCTAAACGAAAGTCATAGAATACGTTAAACCGAGAGCGTGCATAAAAAGAACGTCGAAATCTGACTTCGTATGAGGAAGTTATGATTTTTCGAAGTTTCTACTTAGCGGTATACAACCCAAATCTCGAAATTTAGATCGAGTGATATTTGGCCGAAACAATCTAACGAGAATCGAAGATCTCATCGTTAGTAGTCCAACGGTAAAAAGACAGACGAAAACGGACGTCAGATGAAGAAGTTATGAATTTATAACGGAGTTTTCCTGTCCCGGCCTATTAAAAATAATACAATAAAAATTAAGTCGAAATCAGCCGACGGAGTCTAAATGAAAGTTGTAGAGTATAGTCTCACCTACGTGTGGATATAAAGAACGTCGAAAACGAAGATCGTATTGCGAGAGTTATGATTTTCAGAAGTTCGAGGCACGCACCCCGAGGAGGGAACGCCCCGCGTTCGGAAGCTTGGCCTCGGATTGGCCACGTCGTCGCTGACTCAGCTGGCATCGGATAAGACCCTCGCCCCTGCTCCTGCGTGCTGCGTCCGAAGGAACGCCCAGCGTCCGGTGAATGCGCTGCGTACTCCGAAGGAACGCGCTGCGTTCGCAAGGCCAGCCTCCCCTATAAATAAGATGCGATGGCAGCCGAGTTCTTTGCCAATTTTCTTTCCTTCTCTCTTGTTTTTTCCTCGTTTTTCGTGCAAGAAATATCCCGAAGCCCCGGTATCATTCCCGAGCCCCGAAGCAAATCCCGAAGCCCCGAAGATCCCGGGAAGTGAAATTTCCAAGCCGAAGCTCTGCCCGCGAGGAGCCCGGTTTTTGTGAAGATCTTCCGGTTTCACCGAAGAATACTACTTCTACAAGCCGTAGTGTTGTCCGATCATCTTCTGATCAAGTGAGTGTATAGTTACTTTCTTCTAACACATAAATATAAAGTATTAGCTATGAAATACGTGCTATGTGTTATATATTATTTGTCTATTTGAGATGGGCTTGGAATTGATGTTTTTATACGGGTGTTAAATAATTTAAACTGTATATGTATTTTATATCTACAAATATGTTGGGTAGAACATAGGTAGATGAAATAGTGGCGACTATGTGACGTAGTGCCTATTGAATAAGCTTTGGTGACGATGCGACTTCGTGCCTATTGAGTAAGCTTTGGTGACGATGCGACTTCGTGCCTATTGAATAAGCTTTGGTGACGATGCGACTTCGTGCCTATTTGATAAACCTTGGTGACGATGTGACTTCGTGCCTGTTGAGTAAACCTTGGTGACTATGGAGTTAGCGCCCGATAGCTATGGACTTAGTATCTGATATATAAACTTTGGTAGCAATGGACTTCGTGCCAATTCCTTAGGTAAATCCTTACGAATGAATGAATGAAGGATAATTGGTTCTTAGGGTAAACCCTTAAGGAATAAAGGAGATATGGGGATGGGTAATTGGGTTGATTGTTTGATGATTGAATATAATAAATATATTATTGTGGGTTGAAAACCCTATATGCTCACCAGGCTCCCAAGCCTGACCCACTCAGTTTTCTTTGCATTACAGGTAATGGCACAAGGGTATAAGTTGGTGGACTTGATGAGAGATTTTGGATTATAGATCAGTAGTTATAAATAACTGTTGTAAGGTCTATTTTATATTGTTTATGCTTTTGGTCTGTATCGGAACATGACATCCAAGGTTTTATTATTTAATGAAAATACATTCTCATTGAGAAATGCTTTGATAAACCTTATTTTATCATGTAATGTTTTTGGGGACAAATTCCGCAACTCTTTTAAATCAATGGATTTACTCTGAAATTATTTAAAAGCATAAATAAAACCGGTCTTTTCTGGCCGTGATTTTGGGGATGTCACAGTTGAGCATAAGGGAAACTGATATTTTGGAAATCTCACTTCACAGCTTTCAGAAAGGTTTTACAAAACATTTTCCATAACAACACTAGTAAACTATAATGGGTATAGTTTGGGATAACCCTCTAGGCAGTTTCTACCAAATCAGATTCCATGGATGAATATATATATAAACTATGGCCGATTTAGTTTATGTTAAATGTTTTCTCAGAAGTATAAAGTACATTTATTTAAGGATAATTACTGTCTTATACTGTTTCTAGCTTGTAAACAAGATTATACAAAATTGTGAGGCTCTACTTCAATACTGTACCCTTAGGTGTACAGGGATAAATCCTTTTAGTATAACCAGAGTCTCCTGGAGGGAGAGCGTGAGATTTGTGAATAGATCTATTCGGGACTGACAATCCCACACCTGAACTGCTAGCTACAGTTAGGCGGGCACGCCTGGGGTGAACAAATGTCATTTAGCTTAACGCCTGAAGAACGTTATAAAGGTCTCTAGGTCATATCAAGTATGGTTATACGACTCGCACATAAGTATAAACTAACTTTGGTTTATGGACTCTACTATTCATTTGTTTTATTTTTAGTAATAAAACTATCTTCATATATACACTGATAGAAATCAGGGATTTCTAAACTTACATCTCTACCTCTAGAACGGATAACTTGCTTTTAGGGAAAATATGGGATTTTCCCAGGATAACACTGGCAATTCTAAAACTGATGATTTATCTTCTACTAATAGATACTCTTTCAACACTACTTTTCATAAGAAAATATGGGATTTTCTTGAGAAACACTTTTCAAAAGAATCAAAGAACCTCTTCCACCAAAACTAAATGCTTATGAACTCACCAGCTTTATGCTGATATTCTTTCAAAACTGCTTGTATTCTCAGGAAATCAGTAGACAGGTACCTGCTGGATTTTGAGAAGCTGGAGCAATAAGAGTCTTATGTTTATATTTTACATACTATTTGATGTAATCCAAACAAGTTTCAAACTGATTGTAAACCTTTTCATATATGTATTCACTATAATGGTTGTGTTTCTATGATTGCTATTATACATTGGTTGTGATGCTATACATGACATCCTCCATCCCGGAACGATTCCGCCATTCTGGTTTCAGGGTGTGACAGATTGGTATCAGAGCTCTTGTTTATAGCGAACTAAGTATACCGAACCTTACATGGTATACAACTATAAATATTAAGGGGCCTAAGTGCTCTTTACTAAAAGTATACTTTCAAAAATATAAGTATTTTATTAAAAAGTATACAAGTATACCTAAGTACCTGAATCAGTGTCATAAATAGAACAAAACAAAAGTATTTGGATGTTGGGAGGCTGCGGTTAAGCCTGGGCAGTTATGTAATCATGTCTAGGGTGAATATAGCCTGATCAACTATATTCAGTCGAGACATGACCAACATGTGCTTGGGAGTGATTGTGGTGTTACAGCAAGCCTAAAACTTACCAAAAACATTCATCATAAAATACTATAGGAGTATTTTAGCTAGAGCCAAATTCCGTATATAGATTCATTCCAAGTGTTACTACCTCTTCTTCCTTAAGCGATAATTTATTTACATTAGTAAATTTTCTGTGCTTATCGCTTGGTAGAACACTTTTATTATCAGGATGAGACATATTTTATTTCATATATCTTGAGGACTTACCATCCTCTTCTTCCTGATTGTTTCTAGAACAAGATGCCTCCATGACCAAGACCCATCAGAAGAAACGACGACACTCCACCACCACCACCACCCCCTCAGTTCGACCCCGTCATGTTCCAGGCAGCAGTTGCCGCCGCCGTAACCGCAATGATGGCACAAATGAACGTTGGTGGGGCTGGAGGTGGAACCGACCCCCAACGGCAAGACAGAAGTCAGGGACATCAAAAGGAGTGTTCCTATAAGGACTTCATGACCGCAAAACCCAAGCCCTTCGACGGAAATAGAGGTGTTATCGCTCTAACTCGATGGTTCGAGAAGATTGAATCCATCTTCGAAATTTGCGCCTGTTCCGAAGCCAACAAGGTGAAGTTCGCCGCCTGCACCTTCACCGACAGAGACTTGACCTGGTGGAATGGTCGAGTCAAAACCCTAACCCTGCCAGTGGCTAATGCCATGGGTTGGGAAAGACTGAAGGAGCTCATGCTTGCGGAATACTGCCCGAGGGGCGAAGTGCAGAAGTTGGAACACAAACTCTGGAACTTGAAGATGAAGGGTTCCGACATCGCTGCCTACACCGCTAGATTCTGTGATCTGGCTCTCCTCTGTCCGGGAATGGTCACCCCGGAAAGCAAGAAAATCGAGAGGTACATCTGGGGACTGACACAACCAACCAAAGGAAATGTCTTGGCTGCTAGACCGGCCACGTTTGAGAGCGCCAAGTATCTGGCACAGACTCTGATCGATCTGGATGAGGCATCAGCGGTCGCCGAGCCACAGAAGGAGAGTGGCGAGAAGAAGAAGAAATTTTGGAACAAACGCAAGGGCCAGTCTCCTCAGGAACCCTCCAAGAAGCAACAAACAGTGGCAGTCCACGCTGCTACTACTCCTACTGCTGCTCCCACTGCTGTTCCAACCATCCAAGCTCCTACCGGTGGTTATTCAGGGAAACTACCTTTGTGCAACAAGTGTACCTTTCATCATCACGGACCTTGCCATGATTTGAATTGCAACAACTGTGGAAGGAAGGGACACACGACCCGATACTGCAGAGCACCAGCCCAACCAGCCAATCCGACTCCTGGAGCGGGTGCCAGCCAAGCCTGTTATGGATGTGGATAAGTTGGGCATTTCAAAAGAAACTGCCCCAAAGCGACAACGGGCGGCAATACAGGAAGAGTGCTGGCGATGGGCCAGGAGGAAGCAGTCGCTGATCCTACTGTTGTTACAGGTACGTTCCTCCTTGACAACTCTTATGCATGCATTCTTTTCGATTCTGGTGTGGAGAGGAGTTTTGCTAGTCATGCATTCAAGCATCTAATCAAATGTAAATCCCAACCTCTAACCGAAACATTTACCGTCGAGATGGCTAACAGAAAGCAAAGAGAGCGCTAACGACATATTCGTAGGTTGTACCCTTACCCTAAACGATCACTCCTTTCCCATCGATCTTATGCATGTATCCATCAAGAGTTTCGATGTCATTATCGGCATAGATTGGTTGAGCTCCAATCGTGCTGATATCCTTTGCTTCGAGAAAGCGATTCGTCTCAATCTTCCCTCTGGCGAAACTTTCATAGTTTACGGTGATAAACTCAGCTCAAACCTCCGTATCATTTCCTGCATCCAAGCCCAGAAATATCTACGAAAGGAATGCCATGCATTCCTATCCCATGTCGTTAACGAAAAGCAGGAAGTTAAAGACCTCGAGAGTCTCTCCGAAGTCTATAACTTTCGTGACGTCTTCCCCGAAGATCTTCCAGGAATTCCTCCTGAGCGTCAAGTCGAGTTTCACATCGACTTAATCCCCAGAGCTACTCCTGTAGCTAAATCTCCCTATCGTTTAGCGTCGGCAGAAATGCAAGAATTATCCAGCCAACTTAATGAACTTATCAGCAAAGGATTCATAAGACCGAGTTCCTCACCCCGGGGAGCCCTGATTTTATTCGTAAAGAAGAAAGATGGATCCTTTCGGATGTGCATCGACTACCGAGAGCTGAACAAGCTTACCATCAAGAACCGTTATCCCCTACCCAGAATCGACGACCTCTTCGATCAACTTCAGGGAGCTAGTTACTTTTCAAAGATAGACCTAAGATCAGGGTATCATCAGTTGCGGGTTCACGAGAATGATGTGCCCAAGACAGCATTGCAAACTCGCTATGGACACTACGAGTTTGTAGTAATGCCCTTTGGTCTAACCAACGCACCGGTAGTATTCATGGACCGTATCTAGACCCCGAAGTATGGTAGTTACAGAGAAGTTGTCATGAACGAAGCTCACAAGACGAGATACTCCGTTCACCCAGGTTCAGATAAAATGTATCTGGATCTCAAACAACTCTATTGGTGGCCGAACATGAAAGCAGAAATTGCTACCTTCATGGGCAAGTGCCTAACTTGTGCCAAGGTAAAAGTAGAATATCAAAGGCCCTCAGGTTTGCTTCAGTAGCCGGAAATACCTGAGTGGAAGTGGGAAATGATCACCATGGATTTTATCACCAAGTTACCCAGATCTCCGAGTGGGCACGACGCCATCTGGGTGATTGTCGATCGGTTGACTAAATCCGCCCACTTCCTGCCAATCAAAGAAAATTTCAAGATGGAGAGACTCACGTGGAACTACATTCGAGAAATAGTTCGCCTTCATGGGGTACCTGTATCCATTATCTCCGACCGAGATAGCAGGTTCACCTCGAGATTTTGGCAATCGCTACAGAAGGCTCTTGGAACTAAGTTGGATATGAGCACGGCTTATCATCCTCAGACAGATGGACAGAGTGAGAGAACAATTCAGACATTGGAAGATATGTTGAGAGCCTGCGTCATCGACTTCGGCACGTCATGGGACACTCATCTTCCTTTGGTTGAATTTTCCTACAACAACAGCTACCATACCAGCATCAAGGCTGCGCCATTTGAAGCCCTCTATGGCTGTAAGTGCAGATCCCCTCTGTGCTGGGCTGAAGTGGGTGACACGCAACTAGCCAAGGGTTAAGTCCCTGACAACACTCTCACTGGTCCTGAGATCATCCGAGAGACGACTGAAAAGATCGTACAAATCCGAAAACGACTGAAAGCCTCACGAGATAGACAAAAGAGCTATGCCGATAAGAGACGAAAACCCTTGGAATTTCAGGTTGGTGACCGTGTCCTTTTGTAGGTCTCACCCTGGAAAGGCATGATACGCTTTGGAAAGCGTGGAAAGCTGAACTCGAGATTCATAGGACCATTCGAGATCCTTGTTAGGATCGGTCCTGTAGCTTACAAACTTCGCCTACCTCAAGAGCTTAGCAACATTCATCCCGTTTTCCACGTCTCGAAGCTTAAAAAGTGTTTATCCGACGAGACCCTTATAATCCATCTCGATGAAACTGAAATCAACGAGAACCTCAACTTCGTGGAAGAACTGGTCCAGATCATGGACAGAGAGATCAAACGAACGAAACAAAGTCGCGTCCCGATAGTGAAGGTTCGTTGGAATGCCAAGCGGGGACCTGAATTCACCTGGGAGCGCGAGGATTAGATGAAACAGAAATATCCGCATCTCTTTCTAAATCCATGATTTGTATTCTATGCTCGAATTTCGGGACGAAATTCCCTCTAACGGGGGGATGATGTGACAACCCGAAATTTCTTTCGTTCAAACCGTTAAAAATAAAACAATTTGAAATTTATTTATGCTCTTGCCGTCATTATTTTGAGCTTAATTAAATATTCTAAGCTCGGTCCAATTAAGTTTTGGGTTCAAAAACGAGGTTTTCTAAGTCAAAGCATAGCATCCGGGCCAAACACCCCTTCGAGAGGAGTGTACGGCCGCAAACTCGAGTTTACGGCCGTACACCCCCACCCCACCCTTGGCCGAAAACTCTACCCTATAAATAGGGTACTTAGTCTTCATTTCATCCTTTTACCACTCCAAGGACTTCCTCTCTCTACACTCTCTCTACATTCATCGAATTCTCTCCAAGATCTTCAAGATGTAAGTGTTTTTCCACCTTGAATGTTGTTGCAAATCCTTATTCTAGTGATGAATTCATGTTTTATCTCATTAAATCTCATCTTTGTCGAGATCTTCTCTCTCACCAAGAACACCAAGAACACACACTAGTTCTTGGTGGCTAAAAACCTCATTTCAAGCTTCCTAATAGTAAGTAATTACCTCCTATGCTTGATATCTATTAGAAACCTTGAATTTTTCGCCTAAAAATCGACCCAAAAGACTTGAACACGAAGGGTTTACGGCCGTAAACCCTGTGTACGGCCGTACACTCTTCATTGGCCGTAAACCCTAGTAAATGGTCAAGAATCGAACTTAAACTCCCCTTTTAGCTATGCACGAGACTTAGAACATTTCCATGAAGCTAGAAATGTCCTTGAAACACCGAAAATCGTATCCCTCATCAAGTGTTTACGGCCGTAAACTCATGGGCCGTAAACCCATAGGCCGTAAACCCATGGGCCATAAACCCATGGACCGCAAACACTTGGGCCGCAAACTCTTGGGCCGTAAACCCTGTTTGGCCGCAAACCCATGACCGTACACCCCTGATTACGGCCGCAAACTCCCCACCTCAATCACATGTGATTCTAACACTTAGTTTCAAGTGTTTCCTAGTCCCTAAGGTGGTTTCCTTCCATAACAAATAGTGTTATGCCTTTACCTAATACATGTATGTGCAACCATATGTTAAATAGGATCCAATTGTGTCCGAGGCTTCAATTGACACTCAGCATTACTATCGACCTACATCCAAATCCCACGTCAAACTGTGAGTTCATACCCCTACATTTTCCGTGTTTTTCATGTTTTCAGGGGGGAATACAAGCCAAACTCAAAGTATTTTATTAAGTTTTAAACTTATTAATACAACTCAACGATTTCCATGTTTAATAACTTACTCGGATATTTTATCCCTTTTGTAATATGTTGAGCATAAGGGAAACTGATATTTTGGAAATCTCACTTCACAGCTTTCAGAAAGGTTTTACAAAATATTTTCCATAACAAAACTAGTAAACTATAATGGGTATAGTTTGGGATAACCCTCTAGGCAGTTTCTACCAAATCAGATTCCATGGATGAATATATATAAACTATGGCCGATTTAGTTTATGTTATATGTTTTCTCAGAAGTATAAAGTACATTTATTTAAGGATAATTACTGTTTTATTCTGTTTCTAGTTTGTAAACAAGATTATACAAAATTGTGAGGCTCTACTTCAATACTGTACCCTTAGGTGTACAAGGATAAATCCATTTAGTATAACCAGAGTCTCCTGGAGGGAGAGCGTGAGATTTGTGAATAGATCTATTCGGGACTGACAATCCCACACCTGAACTGCTAGCTACAATTAGGCGGGCACGCCTGGGGTGAACAAATGTCATTTAGCTTAACGCCTGAAGAACGTTATAAAGGTCTCTAGGTCATATCAAGTATGGTTATACGACTCGCACATAAGTATAAACTAACTTTGGTTTACGGACTCTACTCTTCATTTGTTTTATTTTTAGTAATAAAACTATCTTCATATATACACTGATAGAAATCAGGGATTTCTAAACTTACATCTCTACCTCTAGGACGGATAACTTGCTTTTAGGGAAAATATGGGATTTTCCCAGGATAACAATGGCAATTCTAAAACTGATGCTTTATCTTCTACTAATAGATACTCTTTCAACACTACTTTTCATAAGAAAATATGGGATTTTCTTGAGAAACACTTTTCAAAAGAATCAAAGAACCTCTTCCACCAAAACTAAATGCTTATGAACCCACCAGCTTTATGCTGATATTCTTTCAAAACTGCTTGTATTCTCAGGAAATCAGTAGACAGGTACCTACGGGATTTTGAGAAGCTGGAGCAATAAGAGTCCTATGTTTATATTTTACATACTATTTGATGTAATCCAAACAAGTTTCAAACTGATTGTAAACCTTTTCATATATGTATTCACTGTAATGGTTGTGTTGCTATGATTGCTATTATACATTGGTTGTGATGCTATACATGACATCCTCCACCCCGGAACGATTCCGCCATTCTGGTTTCGGGGTGTGACAGGTACGCCCAACGTACTAGGTGGCTTTCGCGTCAAATGCACGCATATGAGTACGTTGAGCGTACACTCGCGTACGCCCCGCGTACTCATTCACCACCTTTTCTCATAAAGGGACTAAAATGGCCAATTACTCAAATGATCAAGGGTTAACAAGGAATACCTGAACCTGGGATGTTACAATAAGGCCTGATGTTGCTTAAGTCCAAGAATCCAAACTATGGTTCCTAACACTTGCATGGTTGAGGCTTAACCATGAAGATCCGATTTTTATGACTCAAAACACCTCCAAGAGCTCAAAAGGACAGCTCATATGGTCTGAAGTTGCTCAACTCCAAGAATCCAAACTACGGGACGAAAAGATGCCATTTTCTACCCTAAACCTAGATCTAAGCTTGTAATGATCAAGGTTTAAACTTTATACCTTCAATGGGTCAGAAATGTTGCCAAACTTCTGGATCTACAAGCTCTTCCCACGTCATTGCTTCTTCCCAAGCTTCATTCTTCTTCAAAGACTCTAAAGAACACCAAAAAATCTCAAGAAAGCTCACAAATGCACTCAAGGTGGCTTAGGGTTCGAGATTATCACAAAAAGGGAAATGAAGGATGAAAATGTAAAGGGCTTGGGGGACTTAAGGTCCTTAAATAGGGTGCAAACCCTAAAAACTAGGGTTTGTCTTAGAATCATGTACGCCATGCGTACTCCACGTACGCGGGGGCGTACGTGGTTAAGTCTCGCGACCAGATTATGGCTAGTATGTTAAGCGTACCCAATGAGTACGCCCCACGTACTAACCAAGGGACCAATTTTGAAAGAATTTTGCATTAGGGCTAAAAGAGGAACTTACTTCTTCTTCAAGATTTACCCAAAAACACTCATAAACACTGAAGAGGCTCAAAATCTTCACAAATAGGGCTAGGGTTTCGAGATGAAGCTTTGTAGAGGATGGAGGCTGAATATGGAGAAAGTTTCGAAAAGTTAAGTTGCTTAAATAGGCCTCAAACCCAAAAAATCAGGGTTTGCACCCTGTGTAATTACGCCCAACGTTATTAGGTATGCCCAATGTACTGGATAAAGTCTCGTTTCTCATTTAAACTTCAAACGGCCATAACCTTTTCGTTCTAACTCCGATTCCGGCGTTCTTTATACCCACAGAAAGGTCTTGAAAAGCTCTACAACCATATCTTGTTAAATTTGGCTTAACACAAGTCAAACTCAAAACTATAATCCTTGCAAGCAGTCTGACGCTTATTTTTCCCCAGTTCACCCTTGGTTCCCACTCACGATTCAAAGACTTAGATCTCACAACCGAACTTGTAAACCTTTAATAAGGCCTAAACTTTACTTTCTCAATGCTCAAAGTCTTCACATAATCGATTTACGTCCCATAAGCCCTGAATCACAAAATGATCCAAACAGGGTGTTACACAGGGACATCAGAATATTTACATAGTGGTTGATATTCAATACGCACAAAAACGTATGCAACTTCGTGAAGACTTGGCAGATTATATGTATGATGGTCACGAAGATGAAGAATAGTGAAATTTATGGGAAAATTTATTGTTTTGCATTTTTTTTAAATGTTATGTTTAATTTAGGATTTATTAAAATAACATGTTTTATTAATTTATGTTTGTTTTTTAAAATTATTTAAAAAAAAGAAAAGAAATGATGACCTGGAAAATAGAGGGTGTTATAACATGTTGCCTATTTTATCGAATTGGTGTTATAACAACATGGTGACATGACATGTGAGGTGACATCTTTTTGGTGTCTTAATATGTTATAACATGTTGCCCATACCCTTCAACCTTATATGGAGACCATATGAAGATTTAAATTTCGCAAGGGAAATAGAAGCTTGTTGAATGATTAATGTTAATTAATGTGAATGTGCCTATGAAAATTAAATGAAATGAAGAGAATTTGTAGAAGAATTGGAAACCGAATAAATTGGAATAAATTATGCATTTGGTTGACATTAATGGAATTTGTTTTATGTTTGGTTTGCAGATTTGTCAAAGGAGTTGGAGGTAAATTATATAGTATGACAAAATTATACTTTTATCGATTTTTTTATAACTTGTAATTACATTTATTAGAAATGATAGAAAATCTCATTAAAAAATCATTTATTAAACTCTTAATTGCTCAAACCTATGTTTTTTTCTTGAATTTAAACATAATATATAAAGCAAAAAGATAATTTTACAAAATAAAAATATATAATTACACTTGATTAAAACAACTAATAAATATATTGGTTTAGTCTATGATGCGTGCAAATAGCTACACCTAATTTTATATTTATAACCTAACTAACTTAACTAACTAAATTGCACCTTGGCAGTGTACCTAGTCAAATTATAGAATAGTCGGGTAAGTCGGGTGTCGATCACAGGGAACGGTTTTGACTAATTAATCTATCTACTACTAAATTAACCTAATTACTAACAAAGAAATGAGATTTATCTAATTTTGCAAGTTTAGATAAACTTAATTCTTTAACACAAATTCAACCAGTAAACAAAACACTTCTGTTAGTTCGAATCCGCTTTCCCTCAATGGTTTATAGATTAGCTATGACAATTACTGTTGGTTACCAATTAAGATAGCATTAACAATTTAGTTCTACATCTACTAACTTTAATTAATTCATGTAAATTTATGTATGGTCACACAATAGCTACACAGAATCAATTATTAAATGGAATTGGAGCTATGTAAGATTGATTAACAAAACACGATTATATTCATAATTTGAGTTCTCTAGCACAACCTAATTTTAATAACTAAATTGCTTATCTAAGATTGGTTTGATCTTAGCTCTAATAACCTAGTGTTTACTGAATTATTAGGTATTCAATTTCATGCAGATTCATATTCACTAACTACACAAAACAAGAATTTAAAGCAATCAAATATCAAATCAAACATGCTAGGTTCAAACAATCAAACACAAGTCATAACCAACTAGTAAATCAAAACTAAGTTATTGAAACCATGAGTTCCAACTTCATCTAGCTAACAGAAGCAGCTAGATTTAGCTAGACATACTAGCAAACAAACATAAACAAATCATATTAAAAAACATAAGTAAAGTGTACCAAAACTAGAATCCAATTATGAACTTCTCTTCTCCTTTGGTGTTCAAGGCCAATTCCAGAACTTTTCTCCTTCTGAAAATCGTCTCCAGGAACCCTTAAGGCAGCCAAAAAGTCCCTCCAATCGTAATGAGCAAGAGTATATATAGTTTCTGATTTTTACGAACTCACGTCGTGAATAGGTAAGTCTTACGACGTGAATAGTAGATTTCCGTGTTGGCTAAGGACTCTTCTTCGCGATGTCTATCTTCTGGAAGATTCGTGTTCACGTCGTGAATCTATAAGCCTCACGACGTGAAGTCAGCAGATTACGTAAGCTTCTTTCTTCTTTTATTCTCCAAGCCTCCAAAGTTCCATGTTTTGTCATTTTTAGTCCTTTTCTCCAAGAATATTTCTACTTGGCTGCAAAGAACAATTTATCCTCATAAGTACCATTATTCAATGCAAATAACCAAAATATTAATAAAAATATAAGTAAATATTGCCTAAAAACATGTATAAATACGGCAATATCAAAATACCCCACACTTATTCTTTGCTTGCCCTCAAGCAAATCTAATTATTTTTAATTCAAACCTTCATCACCAACATCACATAGAACAATCCATTTCAAACTTAGCCATTATGCCAAGACCTCAACGCATGTATTTTTGTCTAAAATTTTCCTAAGGACCCCCCCCTTAATTCTAAATACTCACAATCCTCATAAACACTCGCCCACTTCTTTTGAACAATGCTTATTTTATGCATCCCTCCGAATCCATCCGCAGAAAACTTTCTAACCTCAAGGTATTTTTGTAAGCTACCCAAGCATACATAATCTAGAGAATTACAACTTTAAGATACCACAATATAGAGCTCTTGAATTCTTCACGTTCTTTGATATTTGATCTTCAATTTCTTTGAATTCACCACCTTTTTGTGTGATTTTTGGTATCTTCAACTTTTTGAATTTCGTCAGAACTTTGATCTTTTGATCTTCATACTTTGATTGCTCCAAAAGTTCTTTCAACTTTTCGGTAATTTCTCTCTCTCGTTTTTGCATGTACTCACTTCTTTTTTTTTTTCACTCAAAACCTACATGCTTAAGCAGGGGCGCTTAACTTCAACCCTTATTGGTTAAGGTATTAGCCTATGTGCAATGACTACATAAGCTTTCTTGGATATATTTCAAGTACAAGATGCTAAACATGTTGCATCCCTCAAACTAAGCGAGGCTGTGTTTTTGTCCCATGATTTCACTAGAATAAAGGAGGCCACAAATGCACTATAACACATATTGGCTCAACTAAAAATTTGAGCTCTCATCGGATCACCCCATGCAACACTAGTAACTAAAGTTCAAACTATTACTAGATTAAATTATTAGATTATTCTTTCAAACCTTTGAATTTCTAAAATTTTTAAATTTTCTTATATGCTTAACTTTTCTAGCAATTTACTTTTTACTTTTTCGACCCCCTACCCCACACTTATTACATCCAATGCCCTCATTGTATGTATAAAATAAATTAAAAAGCAATAAAAGGGAGAAAAAGGAACATACTCCCCTGGGATAGCAGTGGCAAGATTGAATTCCAATCGTGCGGATGAAATGTGCATTTCGAATATGGACTTCTTCTATATAGGAACTTAGTGCTTGAACTTGCGAAAAATGTAAGGCGCCAACAAAATACGAAATCGAAACGTCAACCTTCAATAATAATGGTGTAAATCTCCAAGGTGTGAAGAATAATGTGGGAAAGCATACGCCACATTATATGGTAGAGGAAACGAGCTAGAAGAATCTTCATAATAACTCCAAACAGAATGGTGGTTACCCATGTAGTAAATAGGAATGAAAAGGCTTCATTATTGTGAAAATAGAATACTCACGACGTGTGCAATAATGATCATGACGTGAGACCGTGAAAAACGTGAATTCTGAACCCTTCATAACCGAGCTCACGATGTGCGATATAGACCTCACGACGTGAGAACTGGGCGACTGAAAATTGAAATTGCCCATTCTTCTTATTAATTTTGGCGTTTCACCCCAACATCTTAATGGATAAAGACTCTTCTAAATGTAGAATTTTAATGACCCTTCTCTAACTCTATCCTCTCTCTTGACTCACCCCACACTTATGTCAAATTGTGGGTCTCGACTCTCGACTCTAAACTCTAAACAACGCTTGGCTAAACGTAAACGCTCTCATCTCGACTTTCCTTCCCGTGACTCCTTTAGCAAATCTGGAAGTTAACAACCAAAAGAAATAGAAAAGTAACATAATAGCTTAAAGAGTCTTACAAACCAAATCAAATTTCAAAAAAAAGAAAAAAAGAAAAACCAAATCAACTAAAAACTAAAAACTAAACAAAATAAAGCAATCAATCGCCATCTTCATCTCTTTGAGCTCCACTCGTTCCCGCTCCATCTCCTCCTTGACTTTGATACTCACTCCACCTAGGGAAAATTGGGTAATGATACCCCAAATGAGGAGGTTGCTTAACATGCAAGTGTTGCACCAAATTTTCCACCGTCCCACCAATCCAATTCACACTTAACGATAACTGATCAAAATATCCCGACATGTCTCCCCCAAAGTTGGGTCCTCCCATGGGTGCATTCTGGTGCACCGGTTGTTCTCTCTCGCCTCTTCGTCTCACATTTCTCCTTCCTCTTGGCCTCGGTTGGGGTGCGGGTTGGTCACCTTGTTCGGTTTGTTGTTCATCATCCTCTTCACCATCGGAATATACAATCCCCCAATGCGTCCCATAGTTGGTCACCACCTTCATTGTCTCCAAATATCCCAAGGAAAACTCACTCCCATCCATGCAAGTCAAGGTCCTTGTGATGTTAGGAATTATTATACCGTAGGACCAGGCCAACTGGGCCACAAAATGTCCCCCACATATCGGGCTCCCAGGGCGGGAACTCACAACATATTCCGCCAAGTAGCGGGCTAGAAAGTACGGGACGTTGAAGCACATTCCCGACTGCAAAATAGACCATAAAAAGAACAAATTAATCTTTGTAACCTTGTCTCCATGGCGCCTATGATGGATAGAAAAAGTGATGAGTCGGTAAATGAGACGGTGAATTGGCGACTTGATACTGCTTTCCGGTGACACCCCGGAATTAAACAACCCCGATGCAATGTTGCTCCAGAACTCGGACCCGGAAATTCCTCCCTCATATCCACGTACAGCCTCTCGTAAAAATATAACAAACTCATGAGTCATGGTCTCATGGGTCTCATACAACCCCTGTTGGATTAGTGTCTAAGTCAGTAACTATATTTGGTATGTACTTGACCCGAGTGTGCATGGTCCTTTTGGGTTGCCTTCACCAAAGCAACTTGACAAGGTAATTTGATATGAGAGAGAAGATATTATGGTTTATTAATATATTATAAGAATAATATATTAAAGGAGAAATCATATTTATTTAATTAGTATTAGTCATAAATTAATTAGGAATTAATTTGGTGACTAAAAGAGATTAATTAAATAAAGGGGTATAAACTGTCAAATGTGTGATAGTTGAGTTTTGGGCTGGGAAACCTAATGGACTAAGGGGGAACGAAATTATGATGAGGGATCATCATATTTTCGTCCAAGGGCCTCATTCCAGAAGGTTCCTTGGGCTGCTTGGTGGCTAAGCTATCCATTAGGGTTTAGACTGAAACCCTAGCACCCTACAGTATAAATAGATGCCCTATGCTTCAATTTTAGGCCACTTGATTCCAAGGGAAACCCTAGGGCCGAAATTAGCATCCTTCCCCTCTCTCTCTCTTAATTGCCTTCTTGCTTCAAGGTGTTTGTGAGCCATTAGAGGCACTACAATTGCGGTGCTTGCTTTCAAGAGTTCAAGAGATCAAGGAAACTAGTTGTTATTGCAATATAACAACAAAGGTATGTATACTACACTTCTATATGATTTTTCGAAAATTATAGAAGCATGCTAGGGTTTATTTTGTGTTCATATAGTTGTATGTCTTATAGTGAAAACATAGATCCAATTAGGGTTGCATGCACACATAGGATTGTTTGTATAAAACCTATCAGTGGTATCAGAGACTTTGGTTTTTGTTTTCAATTTGATTTGATACATATTATGAATTTGACAAATTAGGGTTTATGGCAAGTAAACCCTAAGGCTTGGTGTTTTTCGAAAATAGGGTTAAGAAACCCTAGTTGGCGATTTTTTGTAGGGTTCTTAAACCCTTTTTGCCTAGCCTCCAAATTTCGAAATTAGGGTTATGAAACCCTAGGGATTTCGAAAATCCCTTGCCCCCCAAGACAAGATCCCAAAATTTTAGGGATTTGGATAATGCCATCTTTGTGATTATCAACTTAATTGTTTAAACTAGATAATTGAAGATCTTGAATTATCCTTTCCATAAATTTCGAAATCTAGGGGATAAAAAGGATTAGGATAAATTAATTGTTTAATTTTATGATAATCCTTCATGATTTAATAATTTAAATTAATTGTTCAATTTTGATAATTATTAAATCAAAGATTTTTGGTGTTTAAAATTTTAAATTAAATTGTCTAATTTTCGAAAATTTTAAATGCAACAAAGACACTAGTATTTTAAAATGTTTTAAAATACACCCTTATACAATTATGATATTATAAGATTAATTATTATATATATGTATAAGAATAAGCTAGTCTTATCGCTAGTAGGCCTCATTCACGAAGCCAGTCTATAAGGTGGGTATAAGGTTGCTGCCTATAAAATGGCGCTTAATGGATGTACACTCACATCTACCGCTTGCTTGACTGGTGGAGGGTCGTTAGCCGAACGGATAGGATAGGGCACTTAATTCCTCATTATAAGTATAATGGAAATATTAAAGTAACTACATTGTTTTACAAATTCCCACTCTTAGTTACTTTAGGGTAAAATGTGAAAATGATGCTATTCCATGGAATTACACTTTGTACCCCTGTCAAACGTTAGTGGAGCGTGCGTGGTTAACCAGCACACTAATTTGGGATTGACATTGGTGACAAAGGGTGGCTCGATGTCTTATCATAGATCAATGGAGCGTGCGTGGCTAACCAGCACATTGATTAGGTGATGAAGACATTGAGTGCACCATGATGATTCGCATGGTTATTCACAAACTTGTTTGCGATCCTCGGCATCCCAGTCGCAAATTTGAAGTGCATATCGAGATTTAAACATGCCATTGAAATGTTCAATGAATCTCAAAAGAAATCTAGGAATTTTCAAATACATTTAAAACTTAACCTCTTTCGTTTTTCATGGTGAAAATTAGTGAATCGTCATTCACTTACCTTCAAATTATTTACTTTTAGATTACGGCATCCCTTTTCTAAGTTGTAAATAATGTTGTTGGATCCTAGCCCTAATTTCTCATGTGGGTGTTTAATTAGGGATTCATTCTAATCAAACTTTGTTCCTTTCTATTTCAGATGTCAAACGCGAACGCAAACAACAACACTTCTGGGTCATTCTCGTTGATGAACCTGTGTCAAAAAGTGACATTTGATGGCTCGAACTTCAAGGAGTGGATGAGATACATTCGCATGATAACTCGTTATGAGGACAAAGAATATGTCCTAGACGAGAAGCTTGAAAGGATCAACCCAGAAGAAGCTACTCCTGAAGAGATGGCCGCCTTTGAGGCCCACGAGCGTGATGCAACGAAAGTTCATTGCATCATGTTGGCCACCATGAACCTCGAACTCCAAAAGTCCTATGAGGACATGTATCCATATGAGATGCATCAAGATTTGCTGGACAGGTACCACCAGAGCGCGAGGCAAGAGCGCTATGAGATCATCACCAACATGATCACCGCTAAGATGGGGAGTGGAGAATCCCTAACTGCTCATTTGCAAAGAATGCAAAGATATGTTGATCATCTTCTCAAACTTAATGTTAAGTTTGATGAGGATTTGGCTATCGACATCATCCTCCACTCCTTGCCTTCCTGCTACAGCCAGTTCAGAATGACCTACCACATGAATAAGGAAGAGGTCACCCTAAGTAAGCTTCAAGGGCTCCTGAGGACAGCTGAGAGCAACCTCAAGGACAAATCTGTTGCATCATCCTCTACTGTAGCTGCTCCTGTGTTGGCAATTGGCCAAGGAAAGGGAAAGAAGAGGAAGGCTCCTTACAAGAGCCACCATAAGGGTAAGACCCAAGATGGTTCTTCTTCTAGTGGGACCAAAGCAGGTTCTGTTAAGCCCTCTTCTGACCCCAAGGAAGCAGAGTGCTTCTATTGCCACCAGAAGGGCCACTGGAAACGAAGCTGCCCTAAATATCTGCAAGATATTAAGGATGGGAAGATAAAACCCACCTTCGCAGGTATGTATTTAATTAAATCTAATAACTCATCATTTGCTACTTCATGGGTTCTTGATACAGGGTGTGGTTACCACAATTGTTCTGATATGCAGGGCCTAAAAAGAAGTAGGGAAGTGGAGCATGGAAGGATAAGCTTGATCATGGGAAACAAGAAGTCTTCACCAGTAACCAAGATCGGAGTTTATTCCTTAGTGTTGAGTAATGGGTTAGGGCTAGATTTAAATAATTGTTGCTATTCGCCAGATATGGCAAGAAACATCATTTCTTTTCATGGTTTGTTTAGACAAGGTTTCAGATATTCATCTGATAATAGTAATGGTTCTATTAATGCTTATTTGAATGGTGTCTTTTATTTCAATGCATTACCTTGTAATGGGATTTATGAATCTGTGTTAGTTATTGATAATTTAGGAAATGATGTTTTGAATATTGATTCGTCCACAAGTTTGGACAAAGCATGCTTGTGGCATTGTCGCCTTGGCCATGTGAACAAGAAACGCATAGCCCAACTCCAAAAGGATGGAGTCTTGGAGTCTTTCGACCTTAGGGACGATGACGTGTGTGAGTCTTGTTTACTTGGGAAGATGACCAAGTCACCCTTTACTGGCACATGTGAAAGGGGTGAGGGTGTATTGGATCTCATACACACAGATGTATGTGGACCCTTTAGATCCACCACAAGGGACGCTTGTCGCTTCTACGTGACTTTTACAGACGATTATAGCAGATATGGATATATCTACTTAATCAAGCAAAAGTCAGAAACTTTTGAAAAGTTCAAAGAGTTCAAGAATGAAGTGGAGAATCAGTTGGGCAGGAAAATCAAGATGCTTCGATCTGATCGAGGGGGAGAGTACCTAAGTCTTGAGTTTTACGACTATCTGAAAGAGTGTGGAATAGTTTCACAATTGACGCCTCCTAGAACGCCACAATTGAATGGTGTGGCTGAGAGACGTAATCGAACCTTGTTGGACATGGTTCGCTCTATGATGAGTCGTGCTTCGTTACCAATCTCATTCTGGGGGTATGCCTTGGAGACTGCCGCCCATATCCTTAACTTAGTTCCCACCAAGAAGGTTACCAAAACGCCTCACGAGATGTGGACAGGGAAAGCTCCCTCGTTAGCACATATCAAGGTTTGGGGTTGTGAAGCTTTCGTAAGACGAGAGACTCACGACAAGCTAGAACCTCGTAGTGAGAAGTGTTATTTCATCGGCTATCCACAGAAGTCTTTTGGTTATCTCTTCTATAGACCAAATGACAATGTTGTCTTTGTTGCTAGGAGAGGGGTTTTCAGAGAAAGAGAACTCATAAGCCAAGGAGACAGTGGGAGTCAGATTGACCTTGAAGAGCTTCAAGAGTCAGGAGAAGAAGGAACCTCTGACACTGGCATGCAACCTGAGGAGGAAACTCCTGTTGAACCTATTGACCAGTCCTTACCTCTTAGACGTTCAAGTAGAGTTGTTGTTCCACCCCAGTTTTATGGTTTCCATATTACTACTGACGGGGATACGTTTATTAGTGATAGTACACTAGTAAATCTGGACGAACCTAACAGCTACAAGGAAGCCATGGCAGGCCCAGAGTCTGTTAAATGGAAAGAGGCAATGGATAGCGAGATTCAGTCCATGTATGACAACCAAGTTTGGAATTTGGTTGACAATGTGCCAGGTCGTAAGACGGTCGGGTGCAAGTGGATCTTCAAGAAGAAGACAGACATGGATGGGAAAGTGCACACTTATAAAGCGCGATTGGTCGCGAAGGGCTTTACTCAAACTCCTGGAGTTGACTATGATGAGACCTTCTCACCAGTTGCGAAAATAAAGTCTATTAGGGTAATGCTTGCGATAGCTGCGTTTCATGATTATGAAATTTGGCAGATGGACGTAAAAACCGCTTTCCTAAATGGGAAGTTGGCTGAGGATGTTTACATGAATCATCCAGAGGGTTTTGTCGATGCAAAGCATCCAAATAGAGTGTGCAAGCTTGAGAAATCCATTTATGGATTAAAGCAAGCGTCTCGCAGATGGAATCTTTGTTTTGACGAGAAGGTCAAAGAGTTTGGCTTTCTGCGAAATGAAGATGAGTCATGTGTATATGTCAAGGCCAGTGGGAGTATAGTGAGCTTCCTCGTATTGTATGTCGATGACATACTACTCATAGAAACGACATCCCAACATTGCAGGAGGTCAAGTCCTGGCTTGGGAAGTGTTTCGCTATGAAGGACCTCGGAGAGGCTGCATATATTCTGGGAATAAGGATAGTGAGAGACAAAAGTAAGAGACTGATAGGACTCAGTCAGGATACATACTTGGAAAGGGTACTAAAATGTTTTAGTATGGAAAATTCCAAGAAAGGGGAGTTACCAATCCAATGCAATACCAAATTGAGTAAGACTCAGAGCCCGAGTACAGAGGCAGAAATAGCTGACATGAGCCGAGTACCTTACGCTTCCGCAGTTGGCTCAATTATGTACGCTATGACCTGTACTCGCCCTGATGTGGCTTTCGCTTTGAGCATGGTCAGCAGATATCAAGGGAATCCTGGTAGGGCACATTGGATTGCTGTCAAGAATATTCTTAAGTACCTACGAAGGACTAAGGAATGGTTTCTAGTCCTGGGTGGGAGTGATGGCTTAAGGGTGCGAGGGTACAGTGACACTAGTTTCCAGACAGATCGGGATAATTACCGATCGCAGTCGGGCTGGGTCTTTACCCTGAATGGAGGAGCAGTGACTTGGAAAAGTTCCAAGCAAGAAACCGTAGCTGATTCAACGTGCGAATCAGAGTACATTGCGGCGAGCGAGGCGTCAAAGAAGGCTATATGGTTGAAGAACTTCATTGGAGACCTTGGAGTTGTGCCATCCATAAAAGAGCCCATGGAAATTTTCTGTGATAATGAAGGAGCGGTTGCCTTAACCAAGGAACCAAGGGATCATGGCAGATCTCGTCAGATCGACAGGAAATACCATTTTATTAGACATCGAGTAGAAGAGGGACTCCTCGTTGTGAAGAGGGTATCGTCAGAAGATAACCCAGCAGATCCCCTCACGAAGGGACTGAGTAGGGTTAAGCATTTGCAGCACGCTAGGAGCGTAGGGCTGAAGGACGATATTAGTTTAGATTAGATAGGTAGGAAACTTGTAATGGATGATCATGTATTCAACATTTGATGATTAAATAAAGGTGTGTTATTTATAAGAAAGCTTCTATCTTGTGTTGATTATTTATCTATTGTTTCAATTTTGCATGTTTTAACTTCCTGAATAATAAGATTATTCGAACAGTCCACAATCGTTCATATGTTGGAAGTAGATATGAAGGAAGATTGTCATAAATTTGTTTGTAGATTGTCTGAAAAGTTTTAGACATAGCAAAGGTTTGCTGCAAAGTTTATGAGTGCTTATGAAATTTGTATTGAGCATTGGAATAGACCCACACTTGCTGGTATCACTTCATGAATGTTATCACAAGTGATCGCAAGATGATAATATCATATAATCTTTAAACCTAGAGATATGGTTATTGTTTGCTAGTTGATTATACATTGATAATGCGAAAACACATCAGTAACTTGATGTTATAAAACGCATTATTGTGTGTGGTTTAATTAGTAAATGATAAAGGCATATTAGTCGACGTTTTTCTGTTCCTTTTATTCTATGAGAATAAAAGCGATATCTTGGCCACTTGATGATTTGGTTTGACTTATGTGCTAGGCCCGGTCAGGATGAAGTTGATGTGTTCAACTGAGTTCTATGTCGAACAAATCAGAGATCAAGAAATAAAATGCTAAACAATAAGTATTGTTAGCATGATATCTAGAACAGAGGATTATACGATCCCTTATCTGAAGGACAGATTATTGGTCAGAGTTGACAGCGGCTATTGAAAGCTACGATTGCTAATCGGATACGGAAGTCATATGTGAGATGTAGTTACTAGACTTATCCAAGTGGGAGACTGTTGGATTAGTGTCTAAGTCCGTAACTATATTTGGTATGTACTTGACCCGAGTGTGCATGGTCCTTTTGGGTTGCCTTCACCAAAGCAACTTGACAAGGTAATTTGATATGAGAGAGAAGATATTATGGTTTATTAATATATTATAAGAATAATATATTAAAGGAGAAATCATATTTATTTAATTAGTATTAGTCATAAATTAATTAGGAATTAATTTGGTGACTAAAAGAGATTAATTAAATAAAGGGGTATAAACTGTCAAATGTGTGATAGTTGAGTTTTGGGCTGGGAAACCTAATGGACTAAGGGGGAACGAAATTATGATGAGGGATCATCATATTTTCGTCCAAGGGCCTCATTCCAGAAGGTTCCTTGGGCTGCTTGGTGGCTAAGCTATCCATTAGGGTTTAGACTGAAACCCTAGCACCCTACAGTATAAATAGATGCCCTATGCTTCAATTTTAGGCCACTTGATTCCAAGGGAAACCCTAGGGCCGAAATTAGCATCCTTCCCCTCTCTCTCTTAATTGCCTTCTTGCTTCAAGGTGTTTGTGAGCCATTAGAGGCACTACAATTGTGGTGCTTGCTTTCAAGAGTTCAAGAGATCAAGAAAACTAGTTGTTATTGCAATATAACAACAAAGGTATGTATACTACACTTCTATATGATTTTTCGAAAATTATAGAAGCATGCTAGGGTTTATTTTGTGTTCATATAGTTGTATGTCTTATAGTGAAAACATAGATCCAATTAGGGTTGGATGCACACATAGGATTGTTTGTATAAAACCTATCAACCCCATCCTCCAAGAAAACTCGACCAAACTACATTCTCGGTATTCTACACCTAGACGGAAAACCAAGGCTTGTTGGTAGGTCGGGTCTTGGACATTCTCATGGAATGCCACAGTCGAAAAGAACTCCACACATAACTCCTTGTACACCCTTTCCTGGATAGCAAACAAATTATGCCACCCCTTGCATGTAAAAGAAAATCCGTTCCCCAAAAATAACTTTGTAAGAAGTGGGTTTAACCGATCAACCAATCCAACCTCCCTCAACCTTTGCCAATTAATTGTGGGTGCATCAGTAATTTTCCGGTTGTACAACCATCCTAACCAGTTGTTGCAACGAGTGAAAACATCCCACGATAAGGTTGTTGGAAAAACATAGAACGAGTGCAAACTAGCCACCCCTGTTGGAGCCTCGCGTCTAGGAGCCATTTCTGCAAAAAAAGAAACAACAAAAACCAAACAAGAAAAATCCAACAGATTAGAATTAAACAGAAAAATGGTATGATGGTGCCCAGGATTCACGTCGTGAATCCCTTAAGATTCACGTCGTGAGTTCGACAGTGAAGTCATAATCGGCCATGGCAGTGTTTGAATCGGACCAAAATAATAGTTGGGGTTTTATGCTAACTTGATTCTAAGGCCATTCATCCAACATGCAGTAAGGATTTCACATATTTAAACCATCGATTTTAACATTCAAATGAACTATAAACCCTAACCCCTAATTCAACCAAATAAGTAAAAAATAAATACCGAGAGTAAGATTAGTTTACCTAAAATGGATGATTATGTGAGCACAAAAATAAAAAAGAAGAAGATTCAGCCGAAATCGAGTAGGAGGGGGGACCAAAGAACACCTTCACTGCGTGAGGAATAAAGAAAGAGGTTAGGTCAAAGTCTTTCCTGTCCCTTATCTGTGGTCCCGAGATCTTTTCAAAATTCACGTCGTGAATCCTAAAGATTCACGTCGTGAGTGGTCTTGGGCTGTGCGGTTGGACTATCCAATTAAATAATAAGTGGGCTGGAACGTGTATTGGGCTAACAAATAAGCAATCCGTAAATCCTCCTGGACTCACGTCGTGAAGTCTGTCTGAGCATAAAATTACTTAATAAATCCTAATTTTTATTAACTATAATCCTTAATTTCTTACCACTTCATTTTAGGGACCCCACACTTAGTGTTCTATTATACACAAAAGGATTTAGATGATACGATTGATTTTCCTAAAATTTAAAACTAAAATGAAAAGGAAAGAAAATTCAAACCAAACTCGGGTTGCCTCCCGAGAAGCGCTTCTTTTTTATGGAGTCGTAAGCCGGAGTCTGTGCCTCCCTACGTTGAGCTGTCAGAGGAGTCCATCACCACATGAATCTTCTGTTCTTTCCATCGCCGCTTGTAAGCTTGGACACGTCGAATGTACACCTTCTTTGAGTTCTCCTTTTTAGCTTTTTTCTCGTCTTCATCAAGCTTCCTTTTGATCCCTTTACTCTCCAATTTTTCTTCATTCTTCAGCTCCATAGAAATCTTTTCTTCCTTCACCATTGGACTTGTCTCCTTGGAAGTTACCTCGTCTTCATCATTTTCACTCGATATTTCATCGCTTTCCTTACTTACCCAAGAAGTTGGATTTGTGTAGGCAATGACTTCAACTAAAAACGGGACGGATGCTCTCGGTTTTTTTCGTTTAACTTGTTGAATTGTTTTGATTTCTTCCTCCATGAGCTTCTCTAATTCTTCAAGTTCATTCTCTTCATCTATACTGAAAACCTCTCCTTGAACATCACTCCCTTGGAAACCATCTTCAATACCAAAAGTTTCCTTTTCATCTCCTATCCTTAAAGTGAGCTTGGACTCGCGAATATCAACCAAGGCACTAGCAGTATTAAGTAATGGGTGACCAAGAATAATGGGGACATCGGGATCTTCTTTCATATCCATAATCACAAAATCAATTGGGAAAACGAATTTCCCAATTTTTACTAATATGTCTTCTACAATGCCCCTTGGTTGAGTCACTGAACGGTTTGCCATGTGAATTGTCATTTTGGTAGCCTTCATCTTCTGAATATTAAGCTTTTTGTAAAATGAGAAAGGCATCAAATTTATGCTAGCCTCAGAATCGGCTAAAGCATAAGTCTTCAGATTGTTCCCAAACTCATGGAAGAGTGAGGCGTCTAGGATCTCCCATCTTCTTTGGTAACTCTCCCAACACTACCCTTGAACTTTGCTCACTTAAAACCACCTTGGAATTTTTCTTCAATTGTTGAACTTTGCATACTCGGGAATTTTAGCTAACGTCTCAACAAAAGGAGTATTTATTGGAATACCCTTTATGTGCTTTATGAATTCCAAATGCTCCCTTTCCAGTGGACTACGATTAGCTCGAGACGGAAACGGTAAAGGCGGACGATAAGCCGGAACATTTTCTGAAGTTTTCTGTTCAGACTGATCCCACGTCGTGAGCATATCGGGCTCACGTCGTGAATCTGGTATTTCAGTAGAACTTTGATTTTCGATCTTTAACTTCTTCGGTTTTGGTTCAGGCTGCCTTGGCTCCACTTCTAATGCTTCTAGGAACTCAGAGATGACCTCTTCTTCAATCTCAATCATCATAACATGGGATTGAGCATTCTTTTCGGGAAATTGTGAGGATAATTTTTCACTCACCAAAGTAGTTAGTTGACCAACTTGGACTTCGAGATTATGGATCGATACTTGATGATTTCTTAATGAAGCTTGCTGGTCAATCATCATCGTCTGCTGTTCTTTCATCATTTTCATGTGTTCCTTTAGCACTGCATCGGTATCATCATGTCTTTTCTCGGAAGCTTCCATAAATCGGGTCAAAATGTTTTCCATGTCTACTTTCTTCTCGGTTGGTGGTTGCTCTTTTTGGTAGAAGCCTCGGCCTGTCTGCTTATATTTCTCTTCCTTGTGCTTCTTGTATTCATCATATGGCAGCCACTCCTTCTTTGGTTTTCTCCAATGTTCATCATACTTATCCCCACTCGAATAACAAACTTGAGCCTTTTTATACCCATTACCATCTAACCTGCAATCCTTGGTCAAATGTGGACCGTTACACCTTTCACATCCAGCTCTTATAGCATGTATCGTTTGGTCCATTTTTGTCATCCTTCTGTCCATTGTATCAAGCATGGCCATCACAGCAGCCATGTCTGCAGAATTTCCACCCCCGCTTCCTTTAACTCCTTCATTTCTTGGATTATGGTACTCACGAGAATGCTTTGAAAATTCTTCAACTAACTCCTTAACCTCCCTTGGATTTTTCCTTGTCAGTGGCCCTTGAGAATCAAGGAGTTGCCTTGTCATAACATTCACCCCATCATAGAATATGGACACCTCTTGTTGGATGTTGAGGTCATGTTGAGGACAATTCCTTAGCAACCCTTTGTAGCGCTCCCATGCCTCGTAAAGTGACTCCCCTGGTTGTTGCTCAAAATTGGCTATCGCTTTTTTGAGTTTAGCTATCTTTGATGGTGGGCAAAACTTGTCCAAAAATTGTTCGCGCATCTGAGCCCAAGTAGTGATTGTACCAAGTGGAAGTGCTTTTAACCAATCTTTCGCAGATCCCTTAAAAGTAACGGGAAGCATCCTTAGCAAGACAGTATCTCTATTAACATTCGGGACATTGAAATAATCCGCAATGTCATTGACCTCATCTAGATGCTTAAAAGCATCCTCATGGTCTTTTCCATAAAATGGAACATCCTTAAGTGCAGTAAGGATGTGTCCCTTTAGTTCGAATGTGGTAGTGGCAGGAATCACGAGTTGTACTAACCCTGGACCAACGTCGTCTCGAATTCGCTTCTTGTAAGCTCCCATTGACATCTCTTCAATGTTCGCCATCTCGTTTCTTGATTCGTCTTCGGGTTCGCTCGTATTTAGTCCAAACTGGGCCTCAGATTCGTATTCAGATTCGTTTGGATTAGGAATTGGATCTAAACCTTCTATCTTGCTCTTGTCCTTTGAAGATGAACTTGACTCTCCCGTTTTCTTTCCGGATTTCTTTGTAAAGACAAATTTGAGATCATTCTTTGGTGTTTGGTTCACTTCTGCGTTCTTATCCGTCTTCTTGTGAAGGGATGACTCTGGATCTTCAAGTGGTGGCACCAAAGGTGTGTTGGAACCTCTGATCATGAACTTCTGCAATAAAACAAAAATAAAAATGTAAAACTGAACTAAAACAGAAAAACAAGAAAGAATGAAAATTACTGGATTCACGTCGTGAGCCAATAAAGCTCACGTCGTGAAGTTAGTACTAAAAAAAACTAAGCTGAAAAGTAACTTTTTGCAGGTCTTACTCCACAAAAAGGATCGATCAACCTAAAGCAAATAAATAAACAATCAAATAAGCCGTTCCCCGGCAACGGCGCCAAACACTTGATGCGTGCAAATAGCTACACCTAATTTTATATTTATAACCTAACTAACTTAACTAACTAAATTGCACCTAGGCAGTGTACCTAGTCAAATTATAGAATAGTCGGGTAAGTCGGGTGTCAATCACAGGGAACGGTTTTGACTAATTAATCTATCTACTACTAAATTAACCTAATTACTAACAAAGAAATGAGATTTATCTAATTTTGCAAGTTTAGATAAACTTAATTCTTTAACACAAATTCAATCAGTAAACAAAACACTTCTGTTAGTTCGAATCCGCTTCCCCTCAATGGTTTATAGATTAGCTATGACAATTACTGTTGGTTACCAATTAAAATAGCATTAACAATTTAGTTCTACATCTACTAACTTTAATTAATTCATGTAAATTTATGTATGGTCACACAATAGCTACACAGAATCAATTATTAAATGGAATTGGAGCTATGTAAGATTGATTAACAAAACAAAATTATATTCATAATTTGAGTTCTCTAGCACAACCTAATTTTAATAACTAAATTGCTTATCTAAGATTGGTTTGATCTTAGCTCTAATAACCTAGTGTTTACTGAATTATTAGGTATTCAATTTCATGTAGATTCATATTCACTAACTACACAGAACAAGAATTTAAAGCAATCAAATATCAAATCAAACATGCTAGGTTCAAACAATCAAACACAATTCATAACCAACTAGTAAATCAAAACTAAGTTATTGAAACCATAAGTTCCAGCTTCATCTAGCTAACAGAAGCAACTAGATTTAGCTGGGCATACTAGCAAACAAACATAAACAAATCATATTCAAAAACATAATTAAAGTGTACCAAAACTAGAATCCAATTATGAACTTCTCTTCTCCTTTGGTGTTGAAGGCCAATTCCAGAACTTTTCTCCTTCTGAAAATCATCTCCAGGAACCCTTAAGGCAGCCAAAAAGTCCTTCCAATCGTAATGAGCAAGAGTATATATAGTTTCTGATTTTTCCGAACTCACGTCGTGAATAGGTAAGTCTCACGACATGAATAGTAGATTTCCGTGTCGGCTAAGGACTCTTCTTCGCGATGTCTATCTTCTGGAAGATTCGTGTTCACGTCGTGAATCTATAAGCCTCACGACGTGAAGTCAGCAGATTACGTAAGCTTCTTTCTTCTTTTATTCTTCAAGCCTCCAAAGTTCCATGCTTTGTCATTTTTAGTCCTTTTCTCCAAAAATATTTCTACTTGGCTGCAAAGAACAATTTATCCTAATAAGTACCATTATTCAATGCAAATAACCAAAATATTAATAAAAATATAAGTAAATATTGCCTAAAACATGTATAAATATGGCAATATCAGTCTAGGTCTTGGGCAATTTAGTAAGGATATGGGTCCATATTTAAAGAGCTAATGAAAAAAATGAAACATATGTATACGTGTGTGTATATGTGTGGACACATAAATGTATGTGTGTGGGTGTGAGTATTGTCGTTTGAGGTGGGGTTAGGGCGAGGTTGGGGTAATGTAAGGTGGTTGTGGGTATGAATGTTGGTATGAGTGTATGGGTGAGTTAGGGTGTGGGTGGGGGTCGGTGTCGATATCAATATTGATTTCGATATCGGTGTCGATACGGATGAGGTGGGGTGTGGCATGGTGGGGTAGATGTATGGTTACGTGGGTGTGAGTGTGGGTATAGATGGGGGTGAGGGTAGGGCCAGGTGAGTAGGTGGAGGATATGAGATATGTTGATAATATATTTTGATTTGATAAATCATGGTCAAATAAAGAGGAGATTGGATATGGAAGGATATTTTTATCTTTTTCATAAAACATAAGGTATGAAATCTAAAATCTTTGCTTTTAACCAAAAAAAAATTGAATATTCATTCAACCATAGAAAATATATTTAAAAAATTTCAATTCTTTTGATTATGTCAACAAAACTTGACTTTTATTGGAATTCACATTCTAAATTCATCTAAATTCATTCGATCCTAACACTACCTTGAAGTGTATTTTTGAGATTGGGTCTAATATACTTCTAAACGAGCTTTTTTGTTACATGTACATTAATCGGGTGAACGGAGGTAAGAAAAATTGGCATTGAGGTGTCGTGGGTAGCACAAAAGATCGGCATGCAGTGCACCCAATGCGGTATTTGTCATGTCATCTCAGCAATGTTGTGGATGGTGTCGCGCCCACTCTCTTCGGTGTTTATTCTTAACTCTTTAAGTAGTTCTATATATAACTAAACCATTTTTTAAAGTTAGGTAACATTTTTCTATAACAAACTATTTTTAATGTATGAATGATTCATGATGTCAATTTCTTAGACTAGTGTGATTATTTTTATAATAAATTAAAATCATAAATATAAGATCATATAAACAAACAAAAAGTATAACATCTTCTAACACAAAAGAAATACTTGGATCATCACCATAACCACTATAATTAAAAGAGGGTTTTACACATGGAATATTTTCTCAAAATCAGCTACGAATTGCCCAACCTTAACGGTTTTAATCTTTTGACGTTTAATCGATGCTATTTTTGCACAATTGCACAATATAAATACTCATTGTTCGTCTTTGTTCCACCAAGTTATATGCATATGCATATGAACACCACGAATCCACTACTCAATGCAAAATTTTTAGTATGTGTATGTGAATATGAAAAAAAAACATAAAACAAAAAACATATATATATATATATATATATATATATATATATATATATATATATATATATATATATATATATATATATATATAGAGAGAGAGAGAGAGAGAGAGAGAGAGAGAGAGAGGTAGGTTCAAATATTCTAACTAATTATTGTGTGGATGTAAGAATGATTGTGGACCAATCAAAATTAAATAAATAATTACATAATAAAATAAATAAATAAGGGTAATTTAGTAATTTGATTAATAACTTCCACAAATACTCCCTATAATCATGATATCAGTATATTGACTTTTAACCTAATTTCTCCATGTTTATATCTACAGCCGTTCCCCTCTTTGTCTAAAAACCAAATCTTGGCCGCTTTCCTCGATATGCGAAATTGGAAAAGACTACAAAATCGATCTGGAGTTCTACAAAAATCGATTGCGCTTTCCTTGATCTTTTGATTAAATTAATCTCGTTTTGATAAAAATGGGGAAGCTCATATGTGATTTAACCACTTCTTCTCCAGTAATCCCATGGAAAGATCCAACTGCAGCTCCACCATCCATCGATACCATCGCAGCCGTCGATTTATCAGAGGAGATGCTCATTGCCACCACCACGACCTGGGATGACGTGTCGGGGTTAGAAGACCAGCAGAAAAGGCACCTACAGAGGCTTCACGCCAAGGGATTCCTTTGGAAACATCCAGGGAATAAAATCCTTAATCAATGTCAAGAAGACGATTCTACATCGCCAGCGGCGGCAGTTTTCAGGCTGAGTCACAGCGGAGATGTCGAGGCGGATGGAAATTGTTTGTTTACTGCATCGCAAAACACGATGGGGCTGAAAGAGATTAACGCCAAAGATCTACGGAGGCGAACGGTGAGAAGGTTCCCGTCTATCATCAATTTCCCTCAAACCATTACAGTCTCCGATGAAAATCATTATACCTCTCCTACTCTTTTTCCCAGTTGGCATGTACGCGACAATGGCAGTGGTTCAATCTCGGATGAATTTCATCCGACTGATGCATGCTCAATCTCCATCAACGGTTGTAGACCCCTTCCCGTTGGCCATACCTAGGTAAGTTTTATAGAAGATTACAGATTTTCTGCACTAGATTTCTTAATTCAATTTCAGTATACCTGCAATTGATTTTTGATTACATCAGGAACCCTAGCACTTGCAGTCGCTGTCTATAAGTCTTTTTTTCCCTAATTTCTTTTATATATTAGTAAATATACATGAATTCATAATATGCTATGAATTTCTGGAGAATATTGCTTGACCATGGAAGCTATCTTGATCTCTTTCACTAAATGAATATGAATTGGTGGTCTGATCTAACTCATTTTCAGATTCTCATGTGTGGTTATCTTATTAAAAAACTTCATTGTAAAACTGGTATGATGAAACCTGATCGGTTGAAAACCCTCTCTCCGATACAGATTTATGCAGCTTCTATATCCATTGTTCTTGATCTTCTTTTTTGTTTTTTTTTTTAATTTTTTTATTTAGTTAAAAATAGTTCTTGCAAAAATAGTGTAGGAATAGATTTATACTTTGTAAGAATGACTTTTGACAAACTATAGAAATATAAATTCAAAAATATCTTATTTTACATCATAGTAACTCAGTGGTTTATACATTCTAATTGTTTTATTTTCTTAGGTACATTTTGTGTTAACATGGTCTTTTCATGCATTGATAATTTACTTGTCTTGTTCATTGTGTAATTTCTCGATAATAGAATGTCTTTAAGAATGTTCAAAACCATTCTGGGAGAATATTTTTTTAAATCAAATTATAACTATGAATCTCTAATATCTTCTCAATAATATGAGGTTGTTATGCAACATTAGGTGTGGAACTAATGTATTCTTTTATTTGACTAATGTGTTAAGAGTAATTATATTCTTGCAGAATCACATAAGAATGATTCTATCAGAATGGAATCACGAATTCCAATTATGTTGGAATGAAATATGAATATTTTCTCACTGATTTATGCATGTTCTACAATTCTTGGTTATTGGTTTTGGTGCAATTCACAAGTCCGCATATTTTTCCAAAGGAATTTAGTTTTTTATTTTTCATTTGCTAATGCATTATTGGATTCTAAAGTACAATTGGATTTGTTTTCACAGAAGTTGATGCTTGAAGAACGGACCACAAAATTGAAAGTGATTCTTAGCAACATTGTTCTTTTAGAATGTATTAGTGTCTTTGTTAGATTTTGATTTTTTCTTTTCCGATTTGAAAGTTTTTTTTAGTTTTATTCTTTAACAATAAATGTAATTCTTAGCAATTGTTACCCGTATTCTATAACAATTAATGTAATTTTTGTTTTTATTCTTCAATTGATGGGTCGAGAATTTGTTATTCTAAAAGAAGTTTTTAAAGTCATGATCAAGAAATAGGTTCAAGAATATTTTTATTATTTTATGGTTCAAGAATATTTTTATTTTTGAATATACCCATAAACATATTCTGTCAGAATGTCCGAATTAAAAAGATTATAATTTGTAAAATCGGATTTTTAAAATTAATAGAATCTTTGATCCCTTAAAATATGCAATTTTCCTTGATTAAATCTATATTATTTGACTAAAATACCCTTGTAATTAATTTAGATGATATTTTTCAATTATATTTAATTCAATAATATGTATTAATCACTTTCTTAAAATAAGTAAAATGATTGGCCCACAATCATTGCTACATCCATACAATAATTAGTTATAATACAATAACATAAGTATATATATATATATATATATATATATATATATATATATATATATATATATATATATATATATATATATATATATATTAGACATAATAATAACTAGTAAAGAGGCTAGTGCGTTGCTTGAGTCAGATTATTTTTATTTATTTATTTATTTATTTATTTAGTTTTGATGTTCAGGTAAAGAGGTAGTAACATTCTGTTTCAGAATCAAGACATTTTTATACATTAAGATTCTCTAACAATTTTGAAAAGCATTTTAAACTATAAATATAAATTTAATTTTTTCTGTCTTGAATATCCTAGTTGGACAATGCACAATGCAATCCACTTTCATCTACTTTCATCGAGCTCCTTTCCTCCAATGTTACATGGAATCAAAACAATATGTATATGTATATGTATGTGTGTATATGTAATGAAAACACTCTAACAGATGATGAAAATATTAACTGCAAGTATATGCAGTTTCGTTCTAGGAAGGACGATACATGCTCATCAAACAAAAAGTGGCAGGTGATGATGTTGTGGCACCCTCAATTGGGGCAGTCAAATAGAATATGTTGTGGCAAATATTTTAGTAAAATTGCAATTGTTTTTGAAAAAATGAAGACATTGAAAAGATGAAAGTTACAGGTATTTGAGTTCCGTGATTTCGCCATGGTCTTGACATGATAGAGTATGTCCACGTGGTTGCAGTTTCTTTCTACATGTCATACATCCGCGACTCTCATCTATGCTTAAAACCGCTGCAGCACAGGTGAAACGTGTTCCCTAACCTGCAATTGTTGTCCCGTTTGTATTGTTTACTGTTTTTAAGGCTTCTTTTTTGAAGGTCAGTCCCGTGACAACATTTTGCGGGTTTGGGTGGTTGAATATGTGATAACATTGAAAATAAAGTTGTAAAGTGTGTACGTACAATAAACAATTTTGAATGCATAAAAGAAATAAATTACGTCAAAAATAAATGACACCATAGATTAAAGAAAATAAAAAAGAGATCTTAAATTCCTGTATTTGGAATGTTCTAAATCCATAGTCTAATGCAATGTTACATTTCCATTCCAAGTGTCATTTAATCTAGGGATAATGACTTAAAATGGTAATTTATTTTTCGATTTGTACACATTTAGTCACTGAGTTTTTTTTTCGTCCACATTTACCCTTCAACTTGTTAAACTGTACACATTTAGTCCTTATGACCGGCTAGTCCAGGTTAGCCGGTAAAAATGACTTAATAGGGTAATATATTTCTCACTTTGTACACATTTAGTCGTTAATATTTTTGTACACATTTAGTCCTTAATATATTTTTTTTGTTGCAAAATAAGTCATTTTTATTTTTGTATTCATGCAGTACTTATGAACGATTTTTTTTAGGTTTTTCTCACGACATCTTATGTGGGATAGCCATATGGTGGTGGGATAGGTTGAGGTGGTCCTGCTATATGTTGTAGACCAAGATACCTGGTGCGGGCCGACTATAAGCTATAGGCACGAAGACTCGAGAAGAGCTGTTGGGTTAAGGCGACATGCCAACAAACCTTGGGTATTCCAGTCCGATGACTGATTGGACCTGTTGCATGTTGGCATTCCAGTCCGATGACTGATTGGACCAAGGTATTCCTGTCTGATGAGTGTGGGTCCGTTATGCATGATAATACGTTTGTTATATCGGGTATTTTGGGGGAAACTCACTAAACTTTATGCTTACCTAGTTATTTATGTTTTCAGGTTCTATTGTTGGTCGTGGGAAGGAGAATACATGACTGTACACACTCATCAACAATATTGAGGATTCTGCGTTTCTTATATTACTTTGATTTTCAATAAATGTATTTTTGAATAAACGTTTTTTCTTAATAATGGATTTATAATTAGGAAGTTTTTCCTTATTTAAAAATGAAATTTTTTTGTTGTGAAAATGAGACATTACACATAAACATCAACAACCCCATACACTTCATCAATGATTGTCCCATGTAAGATATCGTGAGAAAAACCTAAAAAAAACATTCATAAGTACTGAATGTGTACAAAAACAAAAATGACTTATTTTGAAGCAAAAAAATATTAACGACTAAATGTGTACAAAAATATTAAGGACTAAATGTGTACAAAATTAGAAATATATTACCCTAATAAGTCATTTTTCCTGGCTAACCTGGAGTAACCGGTCATAAGGACTGAATGTGTACAGTTTAACAAGTTGAAGGGGTAAATGTGGACGAAAAAAAACTCAGTGACTAAATGTGTACAAATCGAAAAATATATTACCCTTTTAAGTCATTATCCCTTTAATCTATGTGTCAGTAAAGAAGGTATATTTTAATAATTTAATTTAAAGAACTATATAAAATTTAGTATTATATATACATTTGTAATGTATAAACAATAATTTAGTTAGGGCAGAGAAAAATGGGGAATAAAAGATGTGTAATGGAAAAAAAAAACTTAACAAATGAGAGTTAAAAAATGTAAGTTATCAACAAAAATAAAATTCCATGTAAGATAGATGTAAAGTATCTGTTTTTGTAATAAATTTAAAAGATAACAACACTTTATTATAGTACTAATGAAGCATTTTGCTTTTAGAATTTTATAAGAAGAAAAATAATATATATTGTTCTTTATCTGGAAGCAATATGTAAAGAGGCCGGGTATCTCTTACCTAGATATTAAAGATTTTGTTTCGTCAATAACAAGATTCAAATAGATGTAGCCGATTTGAAGTCTTCCTGCATTTAGAAGTCAATTTAACGTGAATGTTAGACAGTTAGAAGATATGTGGAAGTTAATTTGCTTATATTAATGTACCTTGGCTTTCATCGACGTTAGTGTGATAATGATTGGTGGTGTTAAAGGTTTCACAACTTCTAGGTTGAAAGGAGTAGCTACCTCTTCCCATAGCGTTGCTTTAATAAGGGGCCTATTGGGTAAACAGTGTAGAGTTAACACATGTTGGGAAATTGATCTAAGAAAGTGAAGAAAAATTGAAAATAATATGTTACCTGGGATCTTTAAGTTCTACTTTTATAGCAGTGGACTCTTTCAGCTTTTGAGTGTACTTTTTGCAATGTATTCTGAAAAGCAACGTATTTAATACAAATGTTAAAGGAATAGAAGCTGTAAACTTTTTAGGGCGGGGGTACCTGTTAGGATGTAATTATTGTGGTCAATTTGTAATTATAAAAAAGTTGGATGATGATTTACTGTATAAATGTGAAGCTACAGCCTACAGGGCAGAATTTTCTTTCTCATTTGTTGGATCTGATCTATAGTTAGGGGCAATACATACCAAAAGGTTCACGTACATGCACATTGTTGTTGTTGTCCATCATAGTGAATAGTCAACGTCCATCTTCCATTATCTCTGAGTACAAACACACACAACGTAAATAACAGGCAACAAGGAACAGTGGCGGGGCTTGAAGTTGGCTTGAAGTTTTGATTTGGGGGCCGAAAATAGAATACGTATAAAAATTGAAGAATATTGGGGGGGGGGGGCAAAGTCAAAATTTATAGTTTTAGACATAATATGTAACTTTTTAAATAGTTATGGACTAATTGTTAAAAAAAATAGAAGGGGGGGGGGGCACAACCCCCTGGCCATATATAAGCTCCGCCCATGGCAAGGAAGACGAGAGATTAAACAAATAGTAAAAAAGGAAACGTAGGACGTGCCTGTGTATTTACCATCTTGTAACAAATAAAACTTTAATCTAAGTAGAAACGCATTTTTAGTTGAGGATTTTTCTTAAGCAGTTGGTGTTCAAAACTAAAAAAGCACAAAGAACATAAAGTTATATTCCATAATTGAATTCTTATTCTAATAAACAAATGTCGAATCCAAATAAACAGTAAGCTACCAGAATATAAGAATTTCACTCTCATGTAAAGGTTAAATTAAAATCAATAATAATAATAATAATATCAATAATTACAATAACATTAATTAATAATAATGATAATGTTAATTAATGAATGAGATATATAAGAATATCAATAATTCTTACTTGTTTTTAATTTATTATATATTTCACTTACAAAAAACAAAATATTATTATTTTGATTATTATTATTATTTTTGGAATGACAGATCTAATTTAATCTTAAAGTACTCTTGAATCAGAGGCGGAGCTGCTAAAGGGCCAGGGGATCCATGACCCCCCTGATTTTTTTTCCTTCTAGGTACTTATACTATATACAATATTTTGATTTTATTTGCTGAAAAAGGTTTTGGCCCCCATTAATAATATACGTATTTGTTATTTCATATTAAGCGACAAATTAGGAAATCAAATTAGTAGCTAACAGATTCCACGAAATATTGAAACATTAAAACCGATTATAACAAAATTAGGAAATAAAATTTCTATAAATTACCAGAAAATTATTCTAATATCCAATTTCTTAACTTAATCCTTAAGAAGATTCAAAACCCTAGACTAAATCATCACTCTCTCGGAAGAAATAGTTGCTCACCGGAAAACACAGCCACTGCCGAAGTGTTAATCTCCGTCCACCTTGTCACCAAAATATATCGTTGCTTCCGCCGCTGTAGTGCCCACCACTCCTTATCATGTCCGTTTTTTCTAACCATTGTCTCTCCTCTATGACGTTGAACGACCTGCAAGTCCGAGGAGAAACCTCCGACATTCCGTCGCTGGTGCTCTCCATCCTCTACTACGCTGATCACCGAATTTGGACTTGTAAGCACCTCCTTCTAATCTGGCTTCCTCTCTCTATCGTATTCTCCTTTCTCTCACTAAAGTAGGTTGAAAAGAAATTTTTGAAAGTTTAAAAGGCTGCCATATTTTTAATGTTATTGTAATGTGTGCTAGTTCCAAACTTCATATATTTAAATAACATATTTAGGTATAGAGCTCTAGGAAAATTATGCTACTTTTTGATCTTTACATATTTATTGATTGTATTTTAATTGCTATTTTTTTATATTTATTGATTGTGACTTATTATGTTATCTGTTAATTGAGGCTAACGTATAATTGTAAATTTTATAAAGAAAATTCCACTAAAGATAATTAATTAGTTGTATCAAAATATAATCATACTTTGTTATTTGTTAACTATTAGTAAATTATGTTATGTAGTGTATATTAAAATAAGAAACAATCGATTATTGATGATTTTCTTAAAAAAAACATACAAATTCTTGTGATGTATAGGAAGAGTCACCAACACCAACGACTATTTTGGATGCTAATATCTCTATGCTTTTGTTTTAATATTTTGGTTTCGGCCTCTCCACTTAAAGTTTTCGTGTTCCGCCCCTGTCTTGAATCCACTATGTTTCAGACGAGACTTGAACCCTCAACCTTAATGAGGGGGCAACGCCTGAAACCGCTGAGCTAGAAGCCATTAGGTTCACGATAAATTAGCTTGGAAGCTGTTGCAATTCGTCGCCAATACACTTGTGCGAAAAATCGTTTTGTTGTAGTGAACTATCTATTTATATTAACGAGTCATAAGCAAAATCGTGATATATTTGGTCGATCGGGTCATTATCTATCAAACTATTAGTAGATTTAACCCGAGTTCTACGCATAACGCATTGACCATCTTACCATAAGAAAGCTTTTTCCACACCTTAGGCCGGCGAGGGTGGGAGTGTCAAGGATGATGTGGGTAAGGGAGAAGCTGGTGTGGAGCTTGACAACATTGTGCCGGGTCCTCGACATCCCGAGATTTTCTCTCTCCTCGGCAGCCCCACTGCCGTTAATTTCTATCTCTTTGGCAAAGAAGATGGTTGAGGTGGAGCTCAGCACCCACACCCACCACTCACCCAGCCTTAGAAACTCAATGAAAACCTCCGGGCCTAAAAAGATGCAACTGCAGCTCATGTCATGATTGGTTCTATAACTCGACACAAATAAGAAAACGAACAATAATCTCCAAAACATGACATGATCGAGGATTGAGATAATTGATCATGTCCTTAAGGTTTTAAACAACAGTTACAAAGTTGCTTTGAGTTATCACATATTTACCATGCAATCACTCCATGATTGAGAACGTACGTACGAATGGAAAATCCTTATTGATTGTAAACAACTAGACTAATTACAAGCATAGTGTTTTGTAGTGTTAAGGGTCTTCGAGGAAGAAGATGCAAATGCTGCAGCACGATTTCCATGGAAATTTTGAAGCTGATCACCACTGCTGCATTCATCTTCTTTAATGGTAGCTAACTTCTTCTCCATGCTTGGCCGCCTCTCTACCCGAATTAGTCTTGGTGGTGCAGACTCAACCGTTTGCCGAATGCCCCCATTAATGGCATGCCTAGACATTGATTGCTTTCTTACTTTTGCTGGGTATTTGATCACTTCTGTCTTGCCTTATAACAAACGCCTGATAGGCACAATTTATAAGGATAAAACTTGCCCACTTGGGTGCTCATATTATTCAACAAGTAGATTTGATTCTGAATTCGTGCTCTTGAAAATCATCTCTCCAATAATATCTGAAAAGATTATTGTATATTTGCTAAAAGTTTTGTTGAAGAATCTGGTGCCCGACTTTGTGCTTAAGCAAGTAATAGATTCAAATCTATCATTTATGGGAACAAAAATTGAGTTGTAGAATGCCAAATTAAGTAAGGTCAAATTTATTAAAATCTTGGGGTCCGTATATTAATTTGGATTTCAAGCTATACATATTAAATCTGGGCGAATCTTAGCTTAGTGTTAATTTTGTAAATATAGAAAATAGAAAAGATCTTTCAATCAAATTACTTTCTAATAACTAAAAACTTATTAAATTAGTTTCATCTATTATTTTACATTATCTCAATTTGGATTTTTTTTTAATCACCATTCAAATTGGCAAAGGTGGAATTTTATTTAGAAGTCGTTTCAACCATATAATAAGAATAAAACTATTCCCCATATTTCCTGTTTGAGAGTTCCATGATTCCCATTGAGTATATAAATAATTGAATATAATAATATCTTATTTATGGGTTTGTAATTTAGGTCGAATAGAATAGTATTCAAGCAATTTTCTAGACGCAGAATAATGCAACTTATTAAAGAATCTGTAATGGTGGTTGAGTATATATTGGCTATTGACTCCTAAATCCTAATCTAAAATTGAGAGATGACAGTATTATTTTGATTAGGAACACTCCAACTACATAACTAATTATTTCGTGGGATAATGACTTGAGAGGGCAATGTACTTTACCTTTTGATCACATTTGGTCATTAAACTTTTTGTCGTGATGTATTAACCCTTGAACTTGTTGAAACGTATAAATGTTACCCTTATGACCACTTTTAGCCGGTTACAACAGGTCATAAGGGTAAAATACGAACAATTTTAAATAATTCAAGGGTAATCAAGCACGAAAAAGTTCAATGACTAAATGTGAACAAAATTGAAAGTTTATTACCCTTTCAAGTCATTATCCCATAAATGGTTCTAAATGTTATTAAGGATGAGCACAAACATAATATGGATGTCACAAAAGTGAAGATGTTGTAATCGTGTGATATACCTTTATAGTATAAGGTACCAGAAACAACACTTATAAATGTAGTAGGAGAGGCTTTAATCACAGAAACTGAAGGGAAAAAAATATGGTCGTTTCATACATATACTTAGGACATAGGAAACAGTTTTCACTCCAGAAGGTGGAGACGGTCGTTGTAGATCGTGCAAGGAAGAAAAAACATATACTTAGGACATAGGCGGCAGTTTTCACTCCAGAAGAGGGAGACGACCGTTTTGAAGATAATACGATGTTAGATTTGAATCCGATTTTTCTCTTTACAAGGACATGAACTTTAATTACAGAGTTACAGAGTGGATGAATAAGCTTATGGAGCAGTACATGAGTAGTCTGGTGCTAGCTTCCTTTACATTGTTTGTGCATTTGCCCAATTTTGATTGTTTTTACTTTTAACTTGTTTTGTCGATACTTTTCTTGCCAGTTACTACTTGCATCTAACTTTTCTATTTGTTGTTAGTTCTATATGTTCCTTCTCACCGTACTCCTTTTGATTTTTGATCTTTTTTTTTAATTGTTCGTATATGTCTCTTTTTCCCTTTGTGAAACTCTTTTGATAATTTCTTCTTTGTGGATTGATGTTTCACTTATAGGTGAATAAAGAAACTTTAGTTAAAAGTTTATCTCATGGACTAGGATTAAAGTCATGAACTACAACATAATTATGTGGTACATATTCTATTTTGTAATACTCCGTACAAACACAACAAAAACAATTCGTAGTGACTGAAATCAAAATTGTTAATCATAGTTGCTACCAATAGGCAAAATAAAATAAGGGATGACTGCAAAAAGGGATAATGACTTGATAGAGTAATGAACTTTCAACTTTGTTCATATTTAGTCACTGGAATTTTTTTCATGTTTGATTTACCCGTGAATTATTTGAAATTGTTCACATTTTTCGATCATAAGGGTAAAATGTGAACAATTTCAAATAATTCAGTGATAAATCAAGCATGAAAAAAAGTTAACTGATTATATATGAACAAAGTTGAAAGTTTGTTACCCTATCAAGTCATTATCCCTTATTTCGTATATAGAATTGGAACAAGTGAAATATAGGAAAACGGCCAAAAATATAATATCTCATATATAATACATTAATGTGTCATTAAGCATTTGTTAGAAGTAATAACCAAAATCCCACCAGAAATGAAATAGAACTTTTGCATCACTACGAACAAAGTTGAAAGTTTGTTACCCTATCAAGTCATTATCCCTTATTTCGTATATAGAATTGGAACAAGTGAAATATAGGAAAACGGCCAAAAATATAATATCTCATATATAATACATTAATGTGTCATTAAGCATTTGTTAGAAGTAATAACCAAAATCCCACCAGAAATGAAATAGAACTTTTGCATCACTACCAAATCAATAGCAATGCGGCCTGGAATTAGTTTAGGTTAACAAGATTTTGGTAGATTTTTGTGTGGGCACATTATCTATTATCTAAATAGTAACAATTAGCAATGCATAAACAATAACTCGTTGCTAATTGTTGGAAAATTAGCTAATAAACAGTGCAAAATAATTATACAAGATAACACTAAGGATGTCTCAAGGGCGATCTGTAAAAATTGAGGTATAAAGGCTCATAAAATTTTGTACTTATGGGTTGGGGAAAACAGTCAATTGGTGGCGTATGTGAAAGTTCTGAAACTCCTTAGAGATTTGGGGTTAAAAGCACTTGGAAATTCTAAGATCGTGTTTAACATTTTCAAATCGAAGTATCTGGTGGGGGGGGGGGGTACTGCCAAATCCTCAATTGGATAATAGTCAAAAGTTTGAGAGAAAGAAAAGAGAATGAGAAATATGTTTTTGTCCGTTGTACCAAAAAATTTGACCAAAATTTGCTTAAATATGTCTCTTGTTAAAAGTTGTTACAAGACAGTTTCCAACGTTCAAAAAACCGACACAAAACATGTATTTAACCAATGGATAAAAACATAACCGACGGGTATCCCAAAACTATCACCAATAGTCAAACCTGACACAAAACGATCGTTTTAACCACCAGATAAAACACCGAAATGCACGCGTTCCGACGTAAGTTTGTCCCGACACGTTCCGACATGAGTCATTCCAATTCGATCCTATATATCGGAAGTAAACATTACCGTTCCAATGAGTTCCAGTCCATTGGAAGTGAATAGTACCATTCAGACATGTTCCGATTCATCGCAAGTGAAGAGTGCCGTTCCAACAAGTTCTGATCCATCAGAAGTGAACAATAACTCTCCAATACGTTCCGATTCATCGGAGCTCATCGGAGGCCATTTCTATTACGAAATCAGTTTCGGTTCGATATTAATATCATTCCGAAATCATTTTCGGTCCGATATCAATTTCATTCTGAAATCATTTTCGGCCCGATACCAATTCCATTCTGAAATCATTTTCGGTTCCAATATCATTTTGCCCTTACTTTGAATCTTGTATAAACTTAAACAAGTGTCTACTCCACACATTCCTTACTTGTTTAATATTCATCAAGATTGATTTTGGTCAACAAGGCAATCCATTATACTTAAATACAACTAGTGAAACAATTCACCAACAAACCTCCCATCATTTAAGTGTAATCTTGATTAACTTAAAACAAAAGATAATAACAACAAACTGATGCATAAATGAAATGTCATGGCAATTGAATTTCACATAAGTATATTATTCATTCCAAATATTCGAATATTAGGGTGTCACTAAGGATTGAATCATTTCTATTCAAAGTGAATACATGAAAATAATACACACAACAATTTAGATTCTCATAAATTCTAACTTGACACTATATTTTACTAGCTTGTGTCCCATCCTTCAATAAACATATTCAATGTTACAAAACTTGTTAGTCGTTCCTAGGGCGGCTGACTAGCGTTGTAACACTCGTTCCTCGGGTATATTTTCTTATGATTTTTAAAGTTATAATTTTTGAGAAATAAGGGTCTACGCATGGTGTAGATTGTGAATTACGCAGGGCGTAATTCATTAAACGCATGCAAGGGACTTACCCACTACGCAGGGCGTAGTGGCGTAGAGTGCAAACCCTAAATTTGGGGGTTTGAACCCTATTTAAAGGACCTTAACCCCTTTATACCTATCTTATGACCATCCTCCATCCTCCAAATCTTCCCTTTCAAAACACTAATCAGTTTTGAGAGATTTTTGGTGTTCTAAGTGTTTGTGTGTGTGCTCCTTTGAAGAAGAAGATCCTTGGAGAAGCATCTAAGAGTCCAAGCCTAGTAGATCCAGATTCTTCAGCTTGTTTTCCACCTCCAGAAGATATACAGTTTCCATCTTGGATATCTTTCATGATAGATCTAGTTGGTGTGCTTTTTGTATGCTTTTTGTCCCATAACTTTGGTTCTAATGAGTATGTTATACTCCAAACCATTTGAAGACCATTTCTTGCTGTTATTGGGGTTGTAGAAACATAAAGTTGAGAGCTTGAACACTCCCATTGACCCCATGCATGAGATCTGGAGCATTAGTGCATTTCATGGACTGAGGGCTTGGTTTATTGCTCATTTATGGCATGCAAATGGATAAAGTCAGACTTTATCCATTAAGTTGTCCCTTTGGTTCATATTTGGAAGTTTGAGGAGCTAACTGTCTGAATAGAGGGCTTAATGGAACTTTTGGCATTTATACGCATTACGCAGGGCATAAATCTCGCTATGCAGGGCGTAGCTTGGTTTTAGCCCATAACTTCGCAGGCTCTACGCTATGCGTACAGAAGCTGGTTCGCAGGCGTAGTAGGGTGGATCGTTGACTTTGACTTTTGGTCAAATAGGATGTTAGAGTGTAGACTAAAAGGGGAAATCTTTTATTGTTAGGTAGGTGATTGTGGTACATGTGTACCCCATGTGTGAGCTGTCGTATTTAGCTGCTACTTGTAAGGTGAGTCTTCTCACTATATTTACCTATGTAGTAATATTGTCTGTTACCAGATGAGTCGTAACTGATGATTATTGTTGTGTATGTATTGAACTGTATTGCTGATAATTTGGGACTGCTCAGAATCCCATGTGTTGCGGATAACCCCTAGAACACGCTGTTAATACACAGGGCGTGCAGTTAGCCCACTAGGATTGCTGATAATCCACAAGGTTGCTGATAACCTATAGTTTTTTATTATGGTGTGCTGTATGTATATTTTGGGAAGGACTCACTAAGCCTTATGCTTACGGCTGTGGATTAAATGTGTTTCAGGTACTTCGGATGATCGCAGGAAGGTGAAGGCTTGACTGTACACTCCAGTTCGTAGATTTTATGATTTTCACCTTTTTGCTACTCTGATTTGGATAACTATATTGATGTACCTAGGATTTTTCATGACTTGGATTTTTGTAACATTGTGGTTTTGCTGAATTAAAAATGAAAAATTTTGTGGTAAAAATTAGTCTGTTACAAGGCCTAGCGAGTATTCGGTCTAGGCGGAGGCGGGGAGTACTCGGATTGGATAAATTATATGAAATTAATTTTAAGAAAAGTATATATATAACAAATATAATAAAAAAAGATGAATATTAATCACAATTATAGATTTTTTCTGAAAAAAACTCGAAATTTTTGAGTTTTTCCGATTTTTTACCGAATTTGACCGAATTTTTCCGATTTTAACCGAATTCGACCGATTATGATCGATTCCAAGTTTTTTGGTCGATTCTAATTAGGCGTCTCGGCCCCTACCCAATTCCGATTAATCGTCTAATTAATCATCCGCCTAGGCCGACTTTTGCAACATTGAGCATATCAAAGTCAAGTCCCAACTTCTTGAAGAAGCTAAACTTCATGCTTATATAGGTAGTTCTTTTGTTCTTGCACCCGCGTATGCAATTTTTCGAAGAACTATTAATAAATAAAATTTCAACCTCCTTAACTGGCAGTACTGAACACTGTGACAACCCGAAATCTCTTTCGTTCAAATCGTTAAAAATAAATCAATTTGGAATTTATTTATGCTCTTGCCGTCATTATTTGAGCTTAATTAACTATTCTAGGCTCGGTCCAATTAAGTTTTGGGTTCAAAATCGAGGTTCCTAAGTCAAAGCATAGCATCCGGGCCAAACACCCCTTTCGAGAAGAGTTTACGACCGCAAACTCAGTTTACGGCCGCAAACTCAGTTTACGACCGTAAACCCTGTTTACGACCGTAAACCCTGTTCACGGCCGTAAACCCCCACCAACCCCTTGGCCGTAAACTCACCCCTATATAAGGGATGAGTGGCCTTCAGTTCTCACTTTACACATCACAGGAGCTTTCTCTCTCTACTCTCTCTCTTCCTTCATCGAAAATTCTTCAAGATCTTCAAGTTGTAAGTGTTTTTCACCTCTAATTGTTGCTTCATTCCTCTATCTAGTGGTAAATCCATGTTCCTATCTCATTAAATCTCATCTTTGTCTAGATTTTCTCTTTCACCAAGAACACCAAGAACACACACTAGTTCTTGGTGGCTAAAAACCTCATTCCAAGCCTCTTACAGTAAGTAACTACTCCCTATGCTTGACATCTGCTAGAAACTTTGGGTTTTCACCTAAAAATCGACCCAAAAAGACATGAACACGAAGGATTTACAGCCGTAAACCCTGTGTACGGCCGTACACCCCTCATTAGCCGTAAACCCTAGTGAATGGTCAAGAATCGACCTTAAACTCCCCTTTTAACTATGCACGAGGCTTAGAACATTTCCATGAGGCTAGAAATGACCTTGAATCATCGAAAAATCGTATCCCTCATCAAGTGTTTACGGCCGTAAACACATGGGCCGTAAACCCATGGACCGTAAACACATGGGCCGTAAACACAATAGTTTGGCCTTATACTCCTTAGATGCAATCCTTTGTGGTCATAACACTTCTATATGAGTGTTTCCTAGCCCTAAGATGCTTCACTCACTTGATTAGTGGGGTAAACACTAATTATATCCATTTGTGTCCATGTATGCTTATTAGGATCTGTGTGTGTACTCAAGTAATCCATTTGGCATCTAGCATCCTATACCACTCTTTCATCCAAACTACTTACTGCAGGTGAGTTCATACCCCTATATTTTCCGTATTTTTTTTTATGTTTTCAGGCGGGGAATACAAGCTAAACATAAATGTTTTCAAAACTTATGCAAATATCATACTTTAACCCTTTTGTACTGTGTTGAGCATAAGGGATGTTTTCACTAAAATTGCATAGTTTTCCGGACACGCTATTCACTATACATGCAAACTATAATCGGTATAGTTTGGGATTTTTCTAAACATATCAAGTATAGAAACTTTCACTACTAAACATATGCACTAAGACAGAAACAGTTTACAGTTTACATCACTACTTTATCATGGTATTCATAACTGTAATTATCACTACATACGGTATACATATGGATTTTCACTATGGTAGAACGCTACTACACTACATGTAAACTAGATTGTACGATACTGTGAGGCGCTACTTCACTACTGTACCCTTAGGTGTACAGGGATAAATCCTATCATGGAATAACCAGAGTCTCCTGGAGGGAGAGCATGAGATTTGTGAATAGATCTATTCGGGACTGACAATTCCACACCCGAACTGCTAGCTACAGTTTGGGCAGGCATGCCTAGGGTGACAAATATCAGTTAACTCGACGCCTGAAGAACGTTTGAAAGGTCTCTAGTCATATCAAGCATGGTTATACGACTCACAATATGTATAAATCACTCTTGGTTTACAAACTGTCATTCTTCAACAGTTTTATTTTTTTTAAATAGAGCTAATACACACTACAACTGGAGGATTTCCAGGGTTTTCAAACAGGACCGAACATACAATGGTTTCACGTAAGAAATACTTATACATCATGACTAGCATTAGTTAGTCACATGAAGTATTATTTTCGTGCATCACTACAGTTTTCATTAATAAACATTCACGACTTCATACAGAATTGAGAACACTACATTTTCATTAAAGAAAATATCGGATTTTCTTGAAATTATACAAACACTTTTAGAAGCTTATCAACAAGTTTTCATTACAAACTACTGCTTATGAACTCACCAGCTTTATGCTGATATTCTTTCAAACCGCTTGTATTCTCAGGAAAACAGTAGATAGGTACTTACTGGATTTTTGAGGAACTGGAGCAATAAGAGTTTTATGTTTATACTATACAAAGCTATTTGATGTATTCAAACAAGTTTCAGACAAAGTTTCAAACCGATGTAGACATTTTTTTTATTTAAGTATTCACTGTAATGGTTGTGTTGCTATGATTGCTATTATTCATTGGTTGTGATGCTACACATGGCGTCCTCCACCCCAGAACGTTTCCGCCATTCTGGTTTTGGGGTGTGACAGATTGGTATCAGAGCCCTTGTTTATAGCGAACTAGTATACCGAACCTTACGTGGTATACAACTATAAACACTAAGGGGCCTAAGTGATCTACGCTAAAAGTATACTTTCAAAAATATAAGTATTTTCATAAAAAGTATACGAGCATGCATACATAACAGAATTCGTGTCACTAGTAGAGCAGAACAAAAGTATTTGGATATTGGAACGCTGCGGTTAAATCTAGGCAGTTATGTAATCATGTCTAGGGTGAATATAGCCTGATCAACTATATTCAGTCGAGACATGACCAACATGTGCTTGGGAGTGACTGTGGTGCTACAACAGGCCTAAAACTTACCAAAATCATCCCACATAAAATACTATAGGAGTATTTTAGCTAGAGCCAAACTCAGTATACAGATTCACTCTAAGTGTTGCTACCTCTTCTTCCTTAAGCGATAACTTACTTGCATTAGTAAACTTTCTATGCTTATCGCTTGGTAGAACACTTTTATTATCAGGATGAGATATATCTTGTTTTATGTATATCTCGAGGACTTACCATCCTCTTCTTCCTGATTGTTTCTAGAAACAAGATGCCTCCCCGACCAAGACCCATCAGAAGGAATGACGACACTCCACCACCACCACCACCCCTCTGTTCGATCCCGTCATGTTCCAGGCAGCAGTTACCGCCGCCGTGACTGCAGCATTGGCACAAGTGAATGCTGGTGGGGCTGGAGGTGGAACCGACCCACAGAGACAAGATGGAAGTCAGGGACACCAAAAGGAGTGTTCCTACAAGAACTTCATGACTGCAAAACCCAAGTCCTTCGACGGAAATGGAGGTGTCATCGCCCTGACTCGATGGTTCGAGAAGATCGAATCCATCTTCGAAATTTGCATCTGTTCTGAAGCAAACAAGGTGAAGTTTGCCGCCTGCACCTTCACTGACTGAGCCTTGACCTGGTGGAATGGTCGAGTCAAAACCCTAACCCTGCCAGTGGCTAATGCCATGGGTTGGGAAAGACTGAAGGAGCTCATGCTCGCGGAGTACTGCCCGAGGGGCGAAGTGCAAAAGTTGGAGCACGAACTCTGGAACTTGAAGATGAAGGGTTCCGACATCGCTGCCTACACCGCTAGATTCTGCGATCTGGCTCTCCTCTGTCCGGGAATGGTCACCCCGGAAAGCAAGAAAATCGAGAGGTACATCTGGGGACTGACACAACCAACAAAAGGGAATGTCTTGGCTGCTAGACCGATTACTTTTGAAAGCGCCAAGGATCTGGCACAAACTCTAACGGGGGGATGATGTGACAACCCGAAATCTCTTTCGTTCAAATCGTTAAAAATAAATCAATTTGGAATTTATTTATGCTCTTGCCGTCATTATTTGAGCTTAATTAATTATTCTAGGCTCGGTCCAATTAAGTTTTGGGTTCAAAATCGAGGTTCCTAAGTCAAAGCATAGCATCCGGGCCAAACACCCCTTTCGAGAAGAGTTTACGACCGCAAACTCAATTTACCGCCGTAAACCCTGTTTACGACCGTAAACCCTGTTCACGGCCGTAAACCCCCACCAACCCCTTGTCCGTAAACTCACCCCTATATAAGGGATGAGTGGCCTTCAGTTCTCACTTTACACATCATAGGAGCTTTCTCTCTCTACTCTCTCTCTTCCTTCATCGAAAATTCTTCAAGATCTTCAAGTTGTAAGTGTTTTTCACCTCTAATTGTTGCTTTATTCCTCTATCTAGTGGTAAATCCATGTTCCTATCTCATTAAATCTCATCTTTGTCTAGATTTTCTCTTTCACCAAGAACACCAAGAACACACACTAGTTCTTGGTGGCTAAAAACCTCATTCCAAGACTCTTACAGTAAGTAACTACTCCCTATGCTTGACATTGTTGGATTAGGTGTCTAAGCCCATAACTATAATTGGTATGTACTTGAATTGATAGCAGCACAGTCCTTTTGGGTTGCCCTCAACCTAGCAACTGGACAAGGAAATTATGAAAGGAGAGATATTAATTTATAAGATTAATAAATTAATATATATAAATGATTTATTAATATGTTAAAAGATTAATATATTAATTAGAAATCATTATGTTTAATTAATAGTTAGCCAGAAATTAATCAGAATTAATTTTGGGGTTAAAAGAATTAATTATAAAGTGCAGGGACTAGTTTGCAATTAACTAATAGTTGAGTGGAAGGATCCAGAACCCCCTTGGAAGGAGGTGGACGAAATCCATAGGGGAAACCCTAGAGATTTCGTCAAAAGGGTCCAGATAAGGCCCTTGGGTTTTGCTTAGGCCCTAAGCAAAGGATAATTAGGGTTTTCCCTAAACCCTAAATCCCTCAGCTATTTAAGGAGCCTCCTGGCTCACATTTTAGGCCACTCTATTCTTTGGAAGATATCTAGGCCGAAATTGCATACTCTCTCCATCCTCTCTCCTTCTAGTTTCCTTCTTGCTAGTTCTTGGGTGTGATTCCATTAGAGGCATTACACTTGTGGTGCTAAGCTTCCAAGAAGATCAAGATCAAGATCAAGGGAATTATCAATTGTTTGCTATAACAATTGAAAGGTATGTAAATCCTAAACCCTAGTTTACTATTTTCGAAAATAGCCTCCTTCTCTAGGGTTCTTGTTTTGCAATTCAAAGTTATATGTTCAATAGTTAAAACATAGATCCAAAGTAGGTTGCATGTGAACTTAGGAATTGTTTTCTGGTTTATTTGTTTTACCTAAAACTCATCAGTGGTATCAGAGCCATTGTTTGTTTTAAATTGAATTGCTATAATTGTTGAATTGCAAATTAGGGTTTATAGCTAGTAAACCCTAAAGGCCAAATTTTCGAAAGTAGGGTTTTGGATAAAAGGGTTTTCGAAAACCCTAGCCTCCAAAGAACCCTAATCGAAATTAGGGTTAGGGTTTTGAAAACCCTAGCCTCCTCCCTTGTAAATTTCGAAATATGCTAGAAGTTTTAGGGTTTCTTGTTTTGGATAATTGTTACTTGAATAGATTAATTGGATAATTATCCTTACCCTAGTTTTCGAAATTTAGAGGGATAAGGATTAGGATTAAATTAATTGATTAATTTAATTAGATAATCCTTACAAGATTTAATAAATTGATTAAAAGTTAATTAATAGATAAATATTAAATCTAGTAATTTGGTTTATTTTAAATTTAAATTAATAGTTTAATTTTCGAAATTTATATAAACCTTAAAGTTTTAAAAAGTTTAAAACATACCTTATATATGTATTATGATTAAATGTTTAATATTATATATGTATAAGAATATGGTCAGTCAAATCGCTAGTATGCCTCATTCACGAAGCTAGTCTATAAGGGGGGTATAAGGAAACTGCCTATAAAATGGTAGTTGAATGGGTGTCCAATCTCACCCACCGCTCCCTTGATTAGTGGAGGGTCGTTAGCAGAATGGATTTGATAGGACAACTACTTCTCATTCAAAGTATAATGCTATTAAAGAAAGTACTAGAACATTATTTTACAAAATCCCAACTCTAGTTACTTTAGAAAAAATGTGAAAAGTATGCTAATCCATGAAATTGCACATTATGCTTTATTGGTCGTTAGTGGAGCGTGTGTGGTTAACCAACACACTAAAAGGCACTAATAAAGAGTAGTAATGGGTATCTCATAATTGTCATTTTGATGGAGCGTGTGTGGGTTACCAGCACATTAATAGTTAATGATAAAGACAATGAGGTTACCAAGCACATTTGCATGGTTATTCACATCTTGTTTGTGATCCTCGGCATCCCAGTCACAAATAGAAGAGCATAATCTGAGATTAAAACATGCCATTGAATAGTTTCAATGTATCTCAAAAGAATTAGGAATTTCACTTCGTTTGTTTCGTCTAATGGTGGAATTGGTGAATCGTCATTCACCTACCTTTATGAAATTTACACTTGGATCTCGGCATCCCATTTCTAAGTTGTGAATCTTCATAGTTGGATCCTAACCTTGATATTTTATCTTTGGGTTATTATATTGAGATATCTTGAAATCTAACTAAAACTTTCTTTCTTTTCAGATGTCTACTCCTGGAAACACTTCTGCTTCATCCTCCTCCAACCAAAACTTTTCTTTGCTCAATATCTGCTCCAAAGTCGTTATGGATGGCTCTAACTGTAACGATTGGATGCGCAACATCAAGATGGCTCTTCGTTTTGAGAACAAAGAATATGTTATTGAAAAGGAGCTCAAAGAGCTTGATGAGTCTGAAGCTACTCCTGAAGATCTTGCTGCCTACAAGAAACATTACGATGATGCTACCAAAGTGGCGTGCATCATGGTGGCAACCATGTCCCCAGAACTGCAAAGGTACTATGAGGACTACTAGCCTTTCGAGATGAACAAGGACCTTATGGAAAATTACCATAAGCGAGCTCGTCAAGAAAAGTTTGAAGTAGTCAAGTCACTCATGGCTTGCAAGATGAAAGAAGGGGAATCGGTTGTGTCACATGTGCAAAGAATGCAACGCTACATAGAGCGTTTGGTCAAGCTCAACATTCACTTTGATGAGGAATTGGCCATTGACATGGTCTTGAACTCACTACCTGATTGTTATGGTCAGTTTATTCTAACTTACCATTTGAACAATACTGAGCAGACTTTGGCCCAATTGCACAACTTGTTGCAGACAGTTGAAGCAGGGATGAAGGGTAAAAGTATACCCTCCACACCTGCAAGTGCCCCTGTCTTGGCTATTGGACAGGGAAAGGGGAAAAGAGGAAAGGTCCTCCCAAGCAAAACTGGAAGAGCAAGGCTCAAGCTGGGTCATCTAGCAATGGCCCAAAGGCTAAGCCCAATGGTTCCACTCCCCATGTTTCTGATCCAAAAGAGGTCGTTTGCTTTTACTGCAATCAAAAGGGGCATTGGAAGAGATCTTGCCCACAATATATGCAAGATATCAAGGATGGCAAAGTGAAGCCATCTTCGGCAGCTATTTACACTATTTCTGCTAATAACTCATTATTTTCTCGTTCATGGGTCCTTGATACAGGATGTGGTTTTCATATCTGTTCTGATATGCAGGGGCTAAAGGAAAGTAAGGAGATAGAGCGAGGAAGGATAAACTTGATCATGGGAAACAGAAAGTCTTCACCAGTAACCAAGATCGGAGTTTATCAGCTTTTGCTTAGTAATGATGTTAGATTAGATTTGATAAATTGTTGCTATTCGTCTGAGATGACGAGAAACATTATTTCATTTCATGCATTGTTCAGACAAGGTTTTAAATATTCTTTTAATGATTTGAATGGTTCAATTTCTGTTTATAAGAATGGTGTTTTTATATTTGAAGCTTTACCTTGTGATGGTGTGTATGAAACAGTGACTTGTGTTGATAGCTTAGGAAATAGTGTACTTAATATTGACTTGTCTAATAGTGTAGACAAGGCATGCTTGTGGCATTGTCGTCTTGGACACATTAACAAGAAACGTATAGCCCAACTCCAAAAGGATGGAGTGTTGGAATCATTTGACCTAAAATCAGATGATATGTGTGAATCTTGTCTTTTGGGAAAGATGACAAAATCACCATTCACAGGGTCTTGTGAAAGAGGTGAAGGTCTGTTGGATCTCATACACACAGATGTGTGTGGGCCCTTCAGATCAACCACAAGGGATGCTAATCGATTCTATGTGACTTTCACTGACGATTATAGCAGATATGGTTACATCTACTTGATCAAACATAAGTCAGAAACCTTTGAAAAGTTCAAAGAGTTTAAGCATGAGGTCGAAAATCAATTGGGCAGAAAGATAAAGATACTTAGATCCGATAGAGGCGGGGAGTATCTTAGTATCGAGTTCAACGACTATCTGAAAGAATGTGGGATTGTCTCACAATTGACTCCTCCTAGGACACCTCAGTTAAATGGTGTAGCTGAGAGGCGTAATCGAACCTTGTTAGACATGGTTCGTTCTATGATGAGTCGTGCTTCGCTTCCTATTCACTTCTGGGGGTATGCCTTAGAGACAGCCGCCCACATCCTCAATCGTGTCCCTACAAAGAAGGTTGCCAAAACACCTCACGAAATGTGGACGGGGAAAGTCCCCTCGTTGGCACATATTAAAGTCTGGGGTTGTGAAGCTTTCGTAAGACGAGAAACTCACGACAAGCTAGCAGCTAGAAGTGAGAAATGTGTTTTCATTGGTTACCCAAAACAGTCTTTTGGATATTTGTTCTACAGGCATAGTGAAAACGTGGTCTTTGTAGCACGAAGAGGAGTCTTTCTAGAAAGGGAGCTCATATTCAAAGAGGACAGTGGGAGCACCATTGAACTTGAAGAAATTCAAGAGTTAGCCAATAAAGGAACCTTAGATGACACTAGCACTCAACCAGAGGAAACAGTTCCTATTGAACCAGTTGATAATTCATTACCTCTTCGAAGGTCCACTAGGGTGAGTGTGCCACCTGAGTTGTATGGTTTTCATATTACTTCAGATGGTGACACATTCATAAGTGACCGAACACTGGTAAACTTAGATGAACCAGTCACTTATAAGGAAGCAATGGCAGGCCCAGAGGCTTCCAAGTGGAAAGAGGCAATGGACAGCGAGATTAAGTCCATGTATGACAACCAAGTTTGGAATTTGGTTGATAGTGCACCAGTTCGTAAGACAGTTGGGTGCAAATGGATCTTCAAGAAGAAGACAGACATGGATGGGAATGTGCATACATTCAAGGCTCGACTGGTTGCAAAAGGTTTCACTCAAACCCCAGGGGTTGACTATGATGAGACCTTTTCGTCAGTAGCTAAGATTAAATCTATTAGGATATTGCTCGCCATAGCTGCCTTTCATGACTATGAAATCTGGCAGATGGATGTCAAGACTGCTTTCCTTAACGGGAAGTTGGCTGAGGATGTTTACATGAATCAGCCAGAGGGTTTTGTTGATGCAAAGTTTCCCAATAGAGTGTGCAAGCTTGAGAAATCCATTTATGGATTAAAACAAGCATCTCGCAGCTGGAATCTTTCCTTCCATGAGAAAGTCAAAGAGTTTGATTTCTCAGAAGTGAAGATGAGTTTTGTGTGTATATCAAGGCTAGTGGGAGTATAGTAACTTTTCTGGTGTTATATGTCAATGACATATTACTCATTGGTAACGACGTTCCAACCTTGAGAGATGTTAAGTCTTGGCTTGGAAAGTGTTTTGCCATGAAAGACCTTGGAGAAGCTGCCTATATTCTTGGGATTAGAATATTGAGAGATAGAAAGAAGAGACTAATTGGACTTAGTCAGAGCACATACTTGGATAAGGTACTAAAGAGGTTTAGTATGGAAAATTCCAAGAAGGGAGAGCTACCTATCCAGAGCAATACCAAATTGAGTAAGACTCAATGCCCGAGTATAGATGTTGAAATAGATGACATGAGTCGTGTACCTTATGCTTCCGCTGTCGGATCGATCATGTACGCTATGACATGTACTCGCCCTGATGTGACATTTGCTTTGAGCATGGTCAGTCGCTATCAGGGAAAACCGGGTAGAGCTCATTGGATAGCAGTAAAGAATATACTCAAGTATTTGCGAAGGACAAAGGACTGGGTCCTTGTACTTTGTGGCAATGATACTTTGAGAGTAGATGGTTACAGTGATGCCAGCTTTCAGACGGATAGAGATAACTTCCGTTCTCAATCGGGCTGGGTATTTTTACTGAATGGAGGAGCAGTTACTTGGAAAAGTTCCAAGCAAGATACGGTGGCTGATTCTACTTGTGAATCAGAGTACATAGCAGCGAGTGAAGCGTCGAAAGAAGCAGCTTGGTTGAGGAACTTCATCGGAGATCTCGGAGTTGTTCCAACCATCCAGGAGCCTATGGAACTGTTCTGCGATAATGAAGGAGCGGTTGCCTTAACAAAGGAACCAAGAGATCATGGTAAAACCAGACATATCGACAGAAAGTACCATTTTATCAGACATAGAGTAGAAGAAGGCCATCTTGTAGTAAAGAGGGTGTCATCTGAAGATAACCCAGCAGACCCCCTAACAAAGGGTCTGAGTAGGGCTAAGCATATTCAGCATGCTCGGAGCATTGGACTGAAAGATGATATTAGTTTTAGTAGTTAGATTAGTTTTTGTTCTGAAACTTGTAACAAAGTAAATGTAATTGACTTTTGGTGATTAAATAATAAAGTATTATTTATAAGTTTGGTTACTGCCTTTTGTCGATTGTTTGTTATTGTGTTTCATATTTTGCATGTTTTACTTCCCGAATAATTTAATTATTCAAACTCCACAGTCGCTCGTACTTTTGGAAGTAAGTAGTGAATTAAGACTGTCATGAACTGGATTGTAGATTGTCTAAGGATAGACATGGCAATAGAATTGCTGCAACGTTCATGAGTACTCAGAAATTGAGATTTGAGTATTGGATAAACCCTCGCTCAGAGTATCACTTCATGGAATTCATCACGAGTAATACTGAGACAATAATATCTTATAATCTTGAAACGAAGATATATGAGTTGTAATTTACAAAGTCGGTTATACATTGGTGATATGAAAACGCATCGGTAACTTGGTGTTATAAAACGTATTGTCATGTATAATTTGATGAGTAAAAGATACAAGCATATGAGTCAACATTTATTCGTTCCTTTTGCCCTAACCGGAAAAGCGATATATGTGGGCCCCTCGATGATTTGGTGTTGACTTATGTGTTGGGCCCAGCCAGGACTAAATTGATGTGTTCAATTAGAAGTCCTACATCATCACAAATCAGAAATCGGGAAACATAGATTCTGGACAAAGAGATTGATTACATTCCATGTCTTATGTCTAGGGATATCAAGCAGAACGAAGGATTATATGATCACTTATCTTAGGACACGTAACTGACTGGGTCAGAGTTCGGCAGCAGCTTTTGGAAGCTACAATTTGCGGGTCAAATTTAGAAGGCATACTAGCAATTATAGTTACAGACTTATCCAAGTGGGAGACTGTTGGATTAGGTGTCTAAGCCCATAACTATAATTGGTATGTACTTGAATTGATAGCAGCACAGTCCTTTTGGGTTGCCCTCAACCTAGCAACTGGACAAGGAAATTATGAAAGGAAAGATATTAATTTATAAGATTAATAAATTAATATATATAAATGATTTATTAATATGTTAAAAGATTAATATATTAATTAGAAATCATTATGTTTAATTAATAGTTAGCCAGAAATTAATCAGAATTAATTTTGGGGTTAAAAGAATTAATTATAAAATGCAGGGACTAGTTTGCAATTAACTAATAGTTGAGTGGAAGGATCCAGAACCCCCTTGGAAGGAGGTGGACGAAATCCATAGGGGAAACCCTAGAGATTTCGTCCAAAGGGTCCAGATAAGGCCCTTGGGTTTTGCTTAGGCCCTAAGCAAAGGATAATTAGGGTTTTCCCTAAACCCTAAACCCCTCAGCTATTTAAGGAGCCTCCTGGCTCACATTTTAGGCCACTCTATTCTTTGGAAGATATCTAGGCCAAAATTGCATACTCTCTCCATCCTCTCTCCTTCTAGTTCTTGGGTGTGATTCCATTAGAGGCATTACACTTGTGGTGCTAAGCTTCCAAGAAGATCAAGATCAAGATCAAGGGAATTATCAATTGTTTGCTATAACAATTGAAAGGTATGTAAATCCTAAACCCTAGTTTACTATTTTCGAAAATAGCCTCCTTCTCTAGGGTTCTTGTTTTGCAATTCAAAGTTGTATGTTCAATAGTTAAAACATAGATCCAAAGTAGGTTGCATGTGAACTTAGGAATTGTTTTCTGGTTTATTTGTTTTACCTAAAACCCATCAGTGGTATCAGAGGCATTGTTTGTTTTAAATTGAATTGCTATAATTGTTGAATTGCAAATTAGGGTTTATAGCTAGTAAACCCTAAAGGCCAAATTTTCGAAAGTAGGGTTTTGGATAAAAGGGTTTTCGAAAACCCTAGCCTCCAAAGAACCCTAATCGAAATTAGGGTTAGGGTTTTGAAAACCCTAGCCTCCTCCCTTGTAAATTTCGAAATATGCTAGAAGTTTTAGGGTTTCTTGTTTTGGATAATTATTACTTGATTAGATTAATTGGATAATTATCCTTACCCTAATTTTCGAAATTTAGAGGGATAAGGATTAAGATTAAATTAATTGATTAATTTAATTAGATAATCCTTACAAGATTTAATAAATTGATTAAAAGTTAATTAATAGATAAATATTAAATCTAGTAATTTGGTTTATTTTAAATTTAAATTAATAGTTTAATTTTCGAAATTTATATAAACCTTAAAGTTTTAAAAAGTTTAAAACATACCTTATATATGTATTATGATTAAATGTTTAATATTATATATGTATAAGAATATGGTCAGTCAAATCGCTGCCTACACCGCTAGATTCTGCGATCTGGCTCTCCTCTGTCCGGGAATGGTCACCCCGGAAAGCAGGAAAATCGAGAGGTACATCTGGGGACTGACACAACCAACAAAAGGGAATGTCTTGGTTGCTAGACCGATTACTTTTGAAAGCGCCAAGGATCTGGCACAAACTCTAACGGGGGGATGATGTGACAACCCGAAATCTCTTTCGTTCAATGCGTTAAAAATAAATCAATTTGGAATTTATTTCTGCTCTTGCCGTCATTATTTGAGCTTAATTAACTATTCTAGGCTCGGTCCAATTAAGTTTTGGGTTCAAAATCGAGGTTCCTAAGTCAAAGCATAGCATCCGGGCCAAACACCCCTTTTGAGAAGAGTTTACGACCGCAAACTCAGTTTACGGCCGTAAACCCTCTTTACGACCGTAAACCCTGTTCACGGCCGTAAACCCCCACCAACCCCTTGGCCGTAAACTCACCCCTATATAAGGGATGAGTGGCCTTCAGTTCTCACTTTACACATCACAGGAGCTTTCTCTCTCCACTCTCTCTCTTCCTTCATCGAAAATTCTTCAAGATCTTCAAGTTGTAAGTGTTTTTCACCTCTAATTGTTGCTTCATTCCTCTATCTAGTGGTAAATCCATGTTCGTATCTCATTAAATCTCATCTTTGTCTAGATTTTCTCTTTCACCAAGAACACCAAGAACACACACTAGTTCTTGGTGGCTAAAAACCTCATTCCAAGACTCTTACAGTAAGTAACTACTCCCTATGCTTGACATCTGCTAGAAACTTTGGGTTTTCACCTAAAAATCGACCCAAAAAGACATGAACACGAAGGGTTTACGGCCGTAAACCCTGTGTATGGCCGTACACCCCTCATTAGCCGTAAACCCTAGTGAACGGTCAAGAATCGACCTTAAACTCCCCTTTTAACTATGCACGAGGCTTAGAACATCTCCATGATGCTAGAAATGACCTTGAATCATCGAAAAATCGTATCCCTCATCAAGTGTTTACGGCCGTAAACACATGGGCCGTAAACCCATGGACCGTAAACACATGGGCCGTAAACCCATGGACGTTTCCGCCATTCTGGTTTTGGGGTGTGTTGCTATGATTGCTATTATTCATTGGTTGTGATGCTACACATGGCGTCCTCCACCCCAGAACGTTTCCGCCATTCTGGTTTTGGGGTGTGACAAACACATACATTGGGATGATAATAATAATGTGTTCCAATCTTTAAATATCAAGCTTTCCACATTGAATTCAACATCTAATATTACATTAGATGGGAATTGGGTATCTCAATATTGTAGATTTTAAGTGGGCTATAAACCCATCCCTACAACCGCCTTGTGTACAAGATCTCTTGGTAATCCTTTGGTTAGATGATCGACTAAATTCAACTGAGTTCTGACAAACTCCACAAATATCACACCAGTCATGATGAGCTAACGAATCATGCTATGTCTAACACCTAAATGTCTAGACTTCCCATTGTACACTTGACTATAAGCCTCAGCCAATGTTACAACACTATCACATCTGATAGAAATGGTAGATATCGGTTTGGGCCATAAAGGAATTTCATAAATAAAATTCCTTAGCCACTTAGCTTCTTTACCAATAGCAGATAATGCTACAAACTTAGACTCTATGGTTGAATTAGTAGTACATGTCTGTTTCTTGGATGCCCAAGAAATGGCACCTCCTCCAAGAAGAAATACCCAACCACTAGTAGAGGAGTGATCCTCTAAGTTGTTGATCCAGCTGGCATCTGAATAACCTTCCAAAAGCAGAAGGATATCCACTATAAGTCAAACCATAATTCATGGTCCCTTTTAAATATTTGAATACTCTGCTCATAGCTTGCCAATATTGTGAACTAGGATTACTAGTATATCTATTAAGCCTTCCCATAGCATATGTTATATCATGCTTAGTGCTAATCATGGCATATATCAGACAAACAATAGCCCTTGAGTATTCAAGTTGAGACATTGCAGATCCTTTATTTGTTAGAAGCTTAAGACTAGGATCTATATGAGTGCTAACAGGAGAACAATTCTAAAAATTAAACTTTTTCAATATTTTCTTAATGTAATGAGATTGAGAAATTGAAATCCCATTGCTTCTTTGTTTAATTCAAATACCAAGAATTACATCTGCCTCCCCTAGGTCTTTCATTTCAAAACTAGATGATAAGAATTTATTGGTTTTGTCAAGTTCTTCCAAATTGGTACCAAAAATTAACATACCATCCACATATAAACAAATCATAACTCCTTTACCAGAAGTATCAAATTTTCTATACACACACTTGTCAACTTGGTTTAATGTAAAACCATTTGACAAGACAACATCATCAAACTTTTGATGGCATTGTTTTGGTGCTTGTTTCAAACCATATAACGATTTCTTCAAGTTGCACATTTTGTGTTCGTTTCCAGTCATCACAAACCCTTCAGGTTGTTTCATATAAATTTCCTCATCTAATTCATCATTCAAGAATGCATTTTTCACATCCATTTGGTGAATTACAAGATTATGTATAGCTGCAAGAGCTAATAATAATCTAATAGTGTATATTCTGGAAACAGGAGCATAAGTATCAAAGAAGTCAATGCCTTCCTTTTGCCTAAAGCCTTAAAGCTCACATCTAGATCAAGTAATAAAAGTAACACACTTATTTGTGTTAGAGAACATAATTGTGACCATAATTGTGTTTGCTTAGATAAATCTTACATGACCCATCTATAATTGATAATTAATTATTTGTTTGCTTGTGTATGACCATACATGATAGTACATGAATTAGTGAAAATATTAGTAAATTGGACTCAAGTTGCTAATTACATAATAATTGGTAACCAACTTTAATAATCCATAAATAGTAACTAACCATAGAGAAAATGTAGATTCGAACTAAACGAAAGTGTTTTTAGTATATTGATTAAAACTGTTTTTAGTTAATTGTTTAAGTTTTTCTGAACTTGAAAAATCAGATAAAACCCCCTTTTAATTATTTCTTGCTTTTAGATTAATCTGTTAGTAGTTAGGTTAGTAGATTAAATTCGTTCACTGAGTTCGATACCCAACTGTGTGCTATATCATTTGCGAGTAGGTCCATTGCCTTAATCGTAATAGTTAGTTGAATAGTTGGTAAAACTAGTAGGTATAATATTACGCACATCAAGTTTTTTTGTGTCGTTGCCGGGGAACAACTATTTCAGTTTTTAATTTAATTGTTTTAGGTTAATCGATCCTTTTTGTGGAGTAAAACCTACAAAAAATTAATTTTTAGCATTAGTTTTTTTTTCTGAAATACTGAACTCACGACGTGAGCTCTGATATTTCAGGTTTTATTTCGTTTTTGCTTTCTGTTTAGTTTATCTGCTATACCACGAGGTGGCATTATTATCACGCCGTGGTAATCGTTTAGTAGGACTTTTTATTTAGTTTTTGTTCGTTTTTACGTTTTTATTTTTGTTTTTGTTTCAGTAGTATATGAATCGGGGATCAAACACACCATTGACACCACCACTTGAATATCCAGAGTCAGTTTTTCATAAAAAGAAGGACAAGAACGTAGGAGGATCAAGCAACATTCCGAAAAACGAAAGTACATTCGAAAGTTTTGATAGGACTCCTAACAAAAAGGAAGCTGGTTACGAGACCAAAAAAGAAACTGACAAAAGCAGTTAACCCGAAAGCGATTCCAAAAGTAACATGATGGACATAGTTGACATGACGATGGAGGCATACAAGAAAAGAATACGGGAGGACACTGGTCCAAGACTTGTGCCACCCGCAATTCCCGCTACTGCTACCTTCGAGCTAAAGGGACACATCCTTTCCACACTAAAGGATATTCCATTTTCTGGAAAAGATCATGAAGATGCATACAAGCACCTCGATGAAGTCAATGACATTGCTGACTATTTCAACATTCCGAATGTACCACGAGAGACTGTCTTGTTAAGAATGCTTCCGGTTACTTTTAAAGGAGCAACAGAAGATTGGTTGAAGGCAATTTCACCGGGTTCAATCACCACTTGGGCACAGATGCGTGAAGAACTCCTCCAACAATTTTGCCCACCATCCAAAGTTTCTAAACTCAAGAAAGCCATAGCAAATTTCGAGCAACAAGTTTGGGAGTCTTTATATGAGGCATGGGAACGATATAAAAGGTTAATAAGAAATTGTCCTCAAAATGATCTAAACGAGCAACAAGAAGTCTCGATCTTCTACGATGGGGTGAATGTCACGACAATTCAACTCCTTGATTCTCAAGGACCTTTAACAAAGAAGAATCCCGCTGAAATTAAAGAATTAATCGAAGAATTTTCAAAGCATTCACAGGAATATCACAACCCTCATAATGATGGAGCTAGGGGGCCGGGAATGGTGCTTCGGAAGATATGGTGGCGGTATTAGCAATGTTAAGTAGCATGGATAGAAGAATGACTAAGATGGACCAATCCACACACGCAATACGTGTGGGTTGTGAAAATTGCAATGGTGCACATTTGACAAAAGATTGCCATCTAGACGAAAACGGGAATAGGATGGCTCAAGTTTATTACTCAAGTGGAGACCGATATGATGAAGATTGGAGGAAGCCGAAGAAAGAATGTTTTCCTTATGATGAGTATAAAAAGAAAAAAAAAGAGAAATATAGGCAACCCGGCCGGGGATTTTACCAAAAGGAACAACCACAACCCGAGAAAAAAGTGGACTTGGAGTCAATGCTTCATAGATTCATGGAAGCTTCTGAAAAACGTCACAATGCAGTTGATGCTACCATGAGAAATCATCAAGCATCCATTAAAAATATTGAATCTCAACTCAGGAAATTAACCACATTTGGTTAACGAGCGGTTACCTCCTAAAAATCTCGAATCACAGCCAAAGCGGACAAAAATCAAAGAAAAACTTGTTGTTGAAACACCGTCATCACGACGTGAGGATTCAATCCTCACAACGTGGGCTCAGTTTGGGCTGAAAATTCTTTCTGATGCTCGAGCTTATCAACCTCCTTTACCGTTTCCTTCTCGAACTAGAGTTTACCCATTAGAACAATAACATATGAAGTTCATGCAACAAGTTAAGGGAATTCCGATCAATACTCCTTTTATTGAATCCTTAGCGAAAGTTCCAGAATATGCCAAATTTCTTCAAGACTTACTCGACACTCGCCAACAAATAGAGAAGACCTCCAAGGTAGTACTGAGTGAGAAAAGTTCCATGGTTATTATGGAGGGATACCAAGGAAAATGGGAGATCACGGACGCCTAACACTTCCATGTGAATTCGGAAATAACATGATTTAGCCGACTCTGGAGTGAGTATAAATTTGATCCCATATTCATCTTACCAAAAAATCAACCTTCCAGAATTGAAGGCTACTAGAATGACAATTCATATGGCCAATCGTTCAGTGACTCATCCTCGACGCATAATTGATGACATTTTGATAAAAATTGGAAAATTTATTTTTCCAATCGACTTTGTGGTACTAGACATGAAGGAGGATAAAGATGTCCCAATTATCCTTGGACGCCCTTTACTTAATACCGCGTGAGCCTTGGTGGATATTCGTGATTCAAAGCTTACCTTACGAGTGGGGGATGATGAAATACCTTACGAGTGGGGGATGATGAAATGAATTTTGGAGTGGAAGACGGACTCAAGAAAGATTGTGCTCAAAATGCAGTGTTCTTTATGGATGAAGAAAACGAGCTTGAGGAGTTAGAGAAATTAATGGAAGAAGAAATTCAAACAATAGAACAAGTCAAGCGTACTAAGCCTTGAGCTTCAATTCCAATGGTCTTTGAGGTCTTTGCTTTTAAAACCCCAAAGTATCTAGTGAGTGAAGAAGGTGAAGAAAGTTTGGTATCAAGTGATGAAGAAGAAGAAATTACACAAGACTTGAGAAAGCCAACTTTGGATTGTAACATCCCGACTCCCAAGTACAAGTTTAAAAGATTTTATATGCATATTATTATGGGAACTCGACGAGTGGGAGGCCCCAACTCATCGTGTATAATCTGGTCAACGCGCGTGAATTTTAGAGTCTACTCGACGAGTTGGTGGACCCTAACTCGACGAGTAGAGGTTGTGCATGGAAACCCTAATTTTTAGGGTTTGCACCCTATTTAAAGTACCTTAAGTCCTTTTCTCCAGCCTCCTTACCACCTTTTGACGGCCAGAAGCAAACCCTAATAGATCTAACCCTATTTTTGAGTGTTTGTGAGACTAAAGTGTATATTTGGTGCATTCCTTGAAGAGGCTTGAAGATTTAGAGGCTTGGAACGAGAAGAAGCTTGTAGATCCAGTATCTACATCGTGTTGGCATTCAGTTAAAGGTAAAAAGTCTTTACCTTGGCTTTCCATTACTTAGATCTCTTCATATGTTAGTATATAGGCATTTTGGTGCAAAAATGGAGTCACTTCCGGATTTGAGCTTGTCACAAGGGCATGGTTTTAGATCTGGACTCCTTTAGGCCCTTATGGATATAAAGCCTCAAGCTTTATGAAGCTTTGGCCCTTTTCCATGTCCAAAACCTTCTTATAAGGCTAGTTTGAGTGTTTTAGCTTCTTGAAGCCTTGCATGAACGTAAAGTTAGCAACTTTACGTGATAACTACATCCTAGGAGCCTAGATCTATGGTTTGGAGCTTTGGTTTCACTTAAAAACATCTGAATGAGAAATGGACTGAAGGAACTCGACGATTTGCATAGTCAACTCGACGAGTTGGATGAGGGTTTCCCGCTTTCTGGATACTGCATGGACTCGACGAGTTGTCTGGAAACTCTGCGAGTCGACTAGGGTTTTCACGATTTCTTGAGTTCTGAAGGAACTCGATGAGTTAGTAAGCTACACTCGACAAGTTGGGCCAACATGGACTGTTGACCTTGATCGTTGACTTTGACTTTGACCAAGGGTTGACCAGTTTGACTTCTGGGGTATTTTAGTAATTTGGGAATTTATGGAGGTGGATTATTGGTGGATGTAGGTGCTGGTGTTTGGAGCCGTGTTTCGGGAGTTCGATACTTCAGTTCTGATCGACATTGTGAGGTGAGTTTTCCTCACTATACTCAAGGGTCTAAGGCACCAAGGTCGGCCCTTTGGGTGGTTATCCTGTTTTGTTACTGTTATGATCTGTTATATTGGTATCCTAGTAGATAGGATGTTTCTATGTGATTATGGTTTGTTAGATCGGTATCCTGGTAGATAGGATGTTACTATGCTTAGTAATTTGTAGATCGGCTTGACTGTCTGTAGACTATTATGTGGTTATTTGTTATGTGTGAACATGTTTGATTGGTGGTTGAGGAATCTACTTGTGCATGAGCCAACAGACCTGGGCATTCCAACCCGATGGTTATGGGCCGGGAGTATTCCATCTCGAGGATGATTGGAATCTTAGTATGTGGGCATGCCAACCCAATGGTTGTGGGCCGAGGGTATACTATCCCGAGGATGATTGGACCCATAGTATGTTGGCATTCCAACCCGATGGTTGATAGGGCCCATAGTATGATGTTGTTGTATATGTGTTATATGTTGTGCGGGTATTTTGGGGAACTCACTAAGCTTCGGGCTTACAGTTATTGATTTTGTTTTGAGGTACTTCAGATGATCGTGGGAAGGCGAATGCGTCATCGTGCACCTCCTCATGTTTTGATGATTTGATTTCTGGGATACTCTGATAGGAAACTATTTTGAAAACACTTTGTAATAATAAATGGTTTTGAATGGTTGAAAAAGTTTTAATTTGGCTTGAATTTTATGGATGTTACAAGTTGGTATCAGAGCCTTGGTTTGAGTGAATTGGAGGAACACTCATGTGAATCCAGTCTCAAACCAAGGAAAAGATTTTCAAAATAATTTTCAAATGGTTTTCAAAATACTAAAGGAGGATGCGATGTGTACGATCAGTCGAAGCCAGTAAGTAGACCTCAAAATACCATATTGTTATTTGATATTGCGATAGGCTAGGGATCTTCAGGAGGTACATGATAGAATTGCCTGACTATATGATGCCTGATAGCCTAGGGTTTTTCCTTATATGAAATTGACATCATTACTGTAGTTGCTTAGTGTATGCATCACGACTGTATATAATCAAGATCTTATAGCCTGAGAATGTTTGGTTTGGCCTTATTTCCTGTTCTTATCTGATGAAGGGCTTAGGGTAGGATAAGGTATTCGAAAGTCTATAGGGTTCAGCGTTATGTATGGCTAGCATACACGAGTGCTGCAGAGTTGGTGGAAGTTTCATGGATGAATTGTGTGGGGTCAGTCGGCCAGTTATGAGATATTTAGCCTTCCTCTAGGAGTGAGCATTAAGCGTTCACATATGCTTATGTATATTGTTAGGGTGTTGTGGTGATACTTGAGACAAATATGGGTAAGTGTGGAAGGTAGTATGGGCCCGTACTGCTGAAAGCACAAGACCCATACGCGTAGCAAGGAAGTCACAACCCCTATGGATTTGTTGGGAGTTGGTTCCCCGTTATTATATAGAGTATTTGATAACTTCCTGGTATATTTTTAGTATGGTGGTTACGAGGCGATTCGTGACTGGATCCGGATCGGGATCAGGACAGGGCAGTCAGGGTGCCCCAGCAGTGCCCGAGACTATCAGCCAGGATAGGCCAGCGTTGACAGAGGATCGTGTCAGGGAGATCATCCACGAGGAGGTGGTCGAGATTGTCCGTGGTTAGATTCCAGTGATATTTGGGTCTATCAAGACCGCCATGATGGAGTATTTTGATGACAGATACGCAACGATTGCTGAGACTGCGGCTGTTGCAGCCTCCGCAGTCGTGGCGGCTACAGGTGCGGGGGCAGGTCGGGCTTTTCAGTACCGGGAATTCGATAACACGAAGCCCCCGACTTTTCATGGGACTCAGTACCCGATTGTGGCCATGAGGTGGCTATTTTACGTGAAGGGATGCTTCTTCATATTCTCATTTCCTACTGACCAGAGGTTCAGGTGTGCTCTGAACCTGCTGAGGTCCGGAGCAAAGGACTGGTGGAGATTGATGACAGGGTCTTATACTGATGATCAGAGAGTTGCGGTTACTTCGGAGCAGTTCAGGAATATGTTCCACGCTCGCTACATTCCATGGGTTGAGCTAGAGCGACTGTCTTAGGAGTTTTGTGATTTGAGACAGGATGCGGAGTCAGTGACGGAGATCACCCGTATGTTCACTGAGAGGGCGATGTTTTGCCAAGAGTTTGCTTCCAAACAGGCTCAGATGACACGTATCTGAGCATGCTTAAGACTGAAATCCGACAGTTTGTGGCTACCCAACATTGTGAAACACTTTTGGAGTTGCAGGAGGTCGTTAGGCGGCACGACCGCACTTGTAGGAAGGTTAGCACGGCCGCACTTGTAGGAAGTACGATAAGGCTCATTCGGGGGTTTGATGATCTGGTAGTGGGTGCCACAAGTGTGGAAAGCAATGCCACATTGCTAGGGATTGTAGGCAGCAGACTCCAACTTCTGGGGTTAGACTTTGTTACCATTGTGAGTAGGTGGGCCATATGAAGGCCCAGTATCCCCTACTAGCTGCCAAGCCGGTGTAGGCTCTAGCACCGGCTACACTGAGGACTACTGACAAGGGTCAGGGTAGACCAGAGCCTCTGAAGGCTCGGAGACGTGCCTTTCAGCATACGGCCGAGGAGGCCAGGACAACACCAGATGTGGTTGCTGGTATGTCTCTATCTTTTATCTTGTTGATTATATTTGTTTTATGCTTACATGTTTGTATCTATGATTAGGTACATTTTTAATGAACTCCTTACCTGCTTTTGTAATATTTGACTCCGGGGCGAGTCGTTCATTTGTCTCTCGATCGTTCAGTAGGGAGTTCGGTTTGTCTGTAGGAGAGCTAGAGTGTCCATTGCGAGTCTCCATCGCCAACGAACACGGGATTTCTGCTTCTTCAGTCTATCGGGGCTGTGTTCTAGAGATCTTTGGGGTGTCCTTCCCGATTGATTTGATTCTGATTCCCATGGGGGAAGTATGTGTGATTGTGGGTATGGACTGGTTGAGTCGCTTCGGTGCCATGATCGAATGCGAGGGTCAGCAGGTGGTAGTTCGAACCCTAAGTGGGGGAGAACTAGTAATCTACGGCGAGGGCACCAGGTTGGGTTCACGGTTCTGCTCAGCCGCCAGGGGTCAGCAGTATATTCAGCACGGGCGTGCGGGTTACTTAGCGTATGTGGTGGATACGCGGGTCAGGGATCAGGGTTCGGTTACAGAGGTTCCAGTCGTCAGGGAGTTCGCTGACGTGTTTCCGGAGGAGTTACCCGGAGTACCTCCAGAGAGGCAGATCGAGTTCAGGATCGACCTTGTGCCAGGTGCGGCCCCTATAGCCAAGGCGTCGTACCGATTGGCACCACCTGAGATGCAGGAGCTGTCATCTTAGCTGCAGGAGCTGCTAGGCAAGCAGTTCATTCGTCCGAGCAGTTCTCCGTGGGGAGCACCGGTTCTCTTCGTGAAGAAGAAGGTGATGGGTTTTGAGCATTCTAACACTCCTAAGGTGTTCATTCAACCCTAAATACCTTGGATCTATGTTTTCGTTATTATACATGAAAATTTGAAGTTTCCAAGGTATTACCCTAACTAGCATATAATCATATGTATTTACATAACAAAACTAGATAGAATACATACCTTTTCTTGTAGTTGATTACTTGGAGCTTCAAGAGCCTAGCACCAATAATGTGAATGTCTCAAGTGGAATCACAAATCACCATCAACAACTTGGAAGACTTGAGAGAGAGAGAGAGAGAGAGATAGAGTTGCTTCATAAAATCGGCCTAGCTTTTTACGCACACACTAGTGCCAATTTTATGAGCCAATGACTCCTTTATATAGTATGTATGATTAGGGTAAACCCTAATACCCATGAATTTCCACATTACTTAGGATCCATGGGTTAAAAGTGATGGGTTTTATGCATAAGAACAATCCTATGTGCTCATACAAACCCTAATGCTTGGATCTAGGTTTCTCTATTGTACATGCAATGAATCCAAGACTTACAAACCCTAGATCTATCAAATAAGAACTGAAATAAGGGTTTAGTAATTACCTTTGATTGTTATATAGCAATAACAATCAATCCTTGCTTTGATTGGCTTCAGAAAGCTTAGTGCCTCAAGTGTTGCACCTCTAATGGAGTCACAAACACCACTAAGCAACTTGGATGAAGAGGGAGGAGAGAGGATGCACCAAAAACGGCTGGAAACCCTAGAGGAACTCTCTTAGCCACGTTTTTGGGGCATAGGGGTCCTATATATACATGTAGGCTATTAGGGTTTGCAACTAGGAAACCCTAATCTGACTGCTTAAGCCCTAAGCAGTCCAATGGACCATTCCAGAAGGCCCTTGGACGATTTCTTTATGGTCCTCCATATAAAATTCGTCCATTGCCATCTAATGGATCCTAAGCCCAACTTTATAACTATCTTATAATTACAATATCAGTCCCCTTAATTTAATTAATCTCTTTTAGTCACAAAATTAATTCTTAATTAATTCTTGACTAATATTAATTAAACAATATGATTTCTCCTTTAATATATTATTCTTATAATATATTAATAAATCATAATTAAACCTTTCTCTCTCCTTAATTCATCCTACATATTGTTATGGTGAAGGCAACCCAAAAGGACCATGCTCATAATCGGGTCAAGTACATACCAAAATAGTTATGGACTTAGACACTAATCCAACAGTCTCCCACTTGGATAAGTCTAATAACTATTATGTGTATGACTTCAGAACCTGATCAGCAATCGTAGCTTCCAAAAGCCGCTGTCAACTCTGATCTTATCAGATACGCGTGTCCTTTAGATAAGGGATTATATATTCCTCCATTCTACAAGATATCGTATAGACATGAGACATGGATTGAAATCATTCTCTCAGTCTATGTGTCGTTTCCCGATTTCCGATTTATGACGACTGACTAATTGAACAAATCAAATCAGTCCTGGCCCGGCCGAGCACTTTCCTTTGTCATCACTAAATCATCGAGGGGCCCACATATATCGCTTTTATCCCACCTTGGGTAAAAGGAATGGATAAACTTTGACTCAAATGTTTGCTTGCACCTACTAATCGAATCACACACAACAATAAGTTTTATAACACCAAGTTACTGGTGCGTTTACTTATCATCAATGTGCAACCGACCAGCAAATAACAACTCACACGTCTCGGTTTCAAGAATATACAATGTTATCGTCTCACCAATCACCCGTGATAAAACCATGAAGTGATTCAAGTGAGCGTGGGTTTAATCCAATACTTTAATCTTATCAAAGCACTCATGAACTCTGCAGCAAACTTGTGCTATGTCTAAACACTTTAGACAATCTACAGACAGATTCATGACAGTCTTCCTTCATACTTACTTCCAACGTATGACCGACTGTGGAGGTTCGAATAACCCAGTTATTCTGGAAGTCAAAACATGCAAAGTGAAACGCAATAATAATATTAATCCTATGTGGTCCCAAAACTTTTGAGCGTAAATAAAAACAATTTTATTTAAACACCATATTGATTACTCATTATTCATTGCTTACTGTTTCAGAAAATCAACTTATAACTCGAATTATAACCACAATTGTCCCATGCTCCAAGCATACACACTTTGGTTTCCTATGGTCCATACTTTGTGAAATAGATCAATTGAAAACTTTTCCAATGAAACTCATTTCACAATCCCCAATCCTTATTATTAGTATAAGAATACCAAATTCTTGCCACTTTTAGAATATGTCAGATTCTAACATTTTATGCAATGATTCTTTCGTAATGTCATAGCACAAAAGTCACCAAGACCCGGTTAATGAAATTACAAGGTATTCTATCGGAAATTGTTACAAGACAATTCCATAGACGTGAAGTATCACATTCAAAGTACATTCCTTTGAACATCCTTCTCGCATAAAAGTTTCTGATCTAGACATATTTCTTAATATCCAACTCCCATTAATGGAAACATTTCCATATTTGCCATATGACAACTCATTCTTAATAGAATCTTATCTATTCATAATAATGTCAATATAGTCCATCCAGTACTATACTTCCAACTACTCACAAGCGACAAATCCTCAGTGAACCTCAGATCGTCCTTTGATAGTTGTTTAATTATTTTAGTCAAAACCGACTCTAGTCCTTTTTCCATCTTAATGCCCTAGGCATTTGGAAAATTTTAGAATGGTCAAATATTACAGCATATGCAATCAATCCTATACCCGAAGCGCATTGGACACGATGCATAATGTCTCACATAAAGACGTGATACTTTATCAGCCTTCTGCCATAATATTTTATGTGCCATGTTCCCACAATTCGAACTATGAAGAGGGATGTCGTAATCATAATCGCATTTTGAGAATGCACTATGTATCCTTGACTATATTTATTAACGTTTCTCGATCTAAGCTTTAGAATTTTGAAACGAAGTATAATATTCTCTCCCTTAATTATAACAAAACAACTTTTCAACCCTTGCAACTTTGCAAAGTGAATCTTTGTTTTCTATAATTAATATTGCTAACTTGCAATACTTACCATAATAATCATGCTCCCACTAACATGATGATTATTTTCTTACCAGCATAACACTTATGCTCCCACTAGCTTTGACATGTATTCAGAAAACAATTGAATTTCTAGAAAACAATGCTTATTGAATTCCTTAAGTTCATATTTGTAATACCTAATGCTTTGATAAGCCTTTATCTAAGTTTTTTTTAAGCTCATACACCTTTGCCTTAGATAGCTCACATGTGTGTCTAAACAATTCAGAATTTATGTTACTAAGTCCCAAATGTTCAGATCAATTGCCAAATCTCACAATTCGAACTATGAAAAGGGATGTCGTAATCATATTCGAATTTGAGAATACAATTTTCACAATTGCTATCTTCTTAAAATCTCTCGTAGTGAAAGCATTTCCTCACAATCATTTTCATGAAGGAGGAAAACCTTATGACACTTAGATTTTATGATGTATGTGTTCCTATCCATGTGAATTTGTCAAAACGAAAGTTTGCGACAAATCCAAAATCATATGGACTGAACTTGTTCAATCTTGATTTCTTGCCTCATGGTAACATGAATGCCCACCATGTCTTCCAAGCAACTCACCCTTTCATATCAATGTACTTTCCATTGATCAAGGTGCTTTGTCTTTATGCATTCAAATGAGAACTCATAGAACTCACACGCATAATTAACTCAATTGGAATGGCACAGACAAAGAGTATGTCATCCACGATAGGCTTTAAACCTCAAGTCGTGTGCTAGTGATGATCAACTAGGTTTACTCTTGATTTGTTCTTGAAACTTTTCAAGACCATTAAGACTCACACTGACTCCTTGACATATAAGATTCTCTTGTCAAGAAACATTTCTTGACAAACAAATATTCAAGAGTTAGTGTAGCCTTTTGTCAAGTTTAACACTTCACACAATTGGTCCTGGTTGGTCTTTGTCTTATCCAAGACATCACAACTTACCAATTTCAAATGTGCAAGAATAAGAAAACTTTTCCAAATTCCACATTTGTCGAGTGTTATAAACCTACTTAAGACTTGTCACTCATGTCAGAATCTTGACTCTAAGACTTGATATTGGAACGAAGTATGATTGACTTCTTGATTTAACCATTTCTACAATTCTCGATTCCTCTTCTTAGACATGCAATTGCACTAAGACTCACTTAGAGGATCAATTGAGATATGGTTCTTAATCATTAAGACTTATCATAAAACACAATAAAAGGTACTCTCCCTTCTTCTTAGAATAGAGAAACTTTTATCTTTCTGCCTACTTGATTCTTCTTATTCGTTCTGTTATTGATTGAAACTCTTTCAATCAACTCAGAATTATACTTAATCTTATAAGTATAACCATATTTACTAAACTTTAGTAAATCATGACGAATATCTTTATCACTCTTGTGGTGAACTTGATCAACGCACAACTCAGTGTACTCGATCTCCTAGTCCTTCTCTTGACACTTTGTCAAAGAATTAGTCTAATTTCCAAATATGAAGTTTCTCATTCATCACGCAACCAAGTTCCATGATTCCAAGTTTATGTCCAACTGAAACTTGGGCGATGAGAATCTTCCCTTATTTGGCAAATTCTTGACATTTCCACAAATAACATAATTAAGAATCAAATCCATTATAGAAACAATTAAACATCAATTTTTCATACACACCATTGCAAGGATAAATAAATAAGACAAAATCAAAATTTATTTTATTGCGGAAAAACTTGTCCTTACAATGTAATTCAACTGAAAAACTATGTTGTTACATATTTCTTATCAATCTATCCTAACTCTAGAGTTGCAGCTCAAAAATCTGATCCTCGAGTCCATGCGATCGAAATCCATTTCTTCATGATCAGATTCAACACGCTTCTGCCTTAAGCTTCCTCTCTTTTCTTCGATCCTGCAAAACATCAAAATGTAATCTTATCACATCATGTATTAAGAATCAAAGAATGGGAACTTATAGAGTTAGTTAATAGATTTTACCTGAAGTAGAGTCATACGTCTTGACTCTCCCATCTCTTAGATCTCTCAGGTAAACAGGGCAGCTTCGTCTCCAATGCCCCTTCTATTGGCAGTAGAAGCAGATGGACTCTTTTGGAATGGCACAAGGAACTATCTCAGAATTTACCTTTTCTGGATTTCCAATGTCACCATTTTCAATGTCCATTGAAGTTTGGGAGTTTGATTTTCCAGACAAATTTGCTTGATCAGCACGCCAAATCATTTCTGATTCAGCAACTATAAGCAAATAGGTCAAATCAATGAGGGTCACGTCATGGTCCATCATATAGTACTCTCTAACGAACTTACTATATGATTCAGGAAGTGACTGAAGAACCCAGTCAACAACCAACATTTCTGAGATATCGACACCCATCATCCTTAACCTATCAATGTGTGACTTCATCTCTAAGATGTGTGCACACACAGGTTTCCCATCTTCGTGTTTACTTGCCAATAGGGCTTGAGTGAGCTTGAACTTTTCAAGCCTTTGAACTTGTAGGTTAGGGAGAATAATTGGAGGAGGTGGAGGAAGTGAAGCATGACTCTCATTTCCTTGATCGTATCGTGGAACGTCATCTTCATTTGGAAAGCTTGTTCCAAGGGACTTGGGAAGACCATTGTAAGATTTAGACATCTACAAAACGGGAGAAAATTCAAGTTAGTTGATAAGAATCCTTGATGTAACACCCAAATGAAACATCAAGGCTAGGATCCAACACAACATTCTACAACCTAGAAGAGGGATGCCGTAATCTAGTTGCAGAATGTTTGAAGGTAGGTAAATGACGATTTACCAATTTCCACCATGAAAAACGAAAAAGACTTTTAAATTTTAAATGAATTGAAACTCCTAGATCTTTTGAGATTCATAGAACTTTTCAATGGCATGTTTAATCTCGATTATGCCCTTTAAGTTTGCGACTGGGATGCCGAGGATCACAAACAAGGTGTGAATAACCATACGAATCACGTGGTGCACCCAATTGCTACTATCACCTAATCAATGTGCCGGTTAACCACACACGCTCCATTGATCTATGATAAACATCGAGCCACCCTTCGCCACCAATGTCAATCCAAAATTTAGTGTGCAGGTTAACCACACACGCTCCACTAACGTTTGACAAGGGTACGAAGTGTAATTCCATGGATTAGCATACAAATTCACATTTTGCCTTAAAGTAACTAAGATTGGGAATTTGTAAAAGCATTTAGTTACTTTGTACTTCATTATACTTATAATGGAAGGTTTCGTCCTATCCTACCCGTTCGGCTAACGACCCTCCACTAGTCAAGAGTGTGGTGGGTAAGAGTGGATACCCATTCAATCGCCATTTTATAGGTAATTTCCTTAAACACTCCTTATAGACCAGCTTCGTGAATGAGGCCTACTAACGGTAAGACTGACTGTTTAATCATATATATAATATTAGACTTTTAATTTTATATATAATATAGGATGTATTTTACACTTTTAAAATACTTCGTGGTTTTATCAACTCTTTCTTTTAATTAAACTTTTAATTAACTTAACAAAACCATGAGGGAGTGATTTGAACTTTTCAAAATACTAGAGTTTTAGAATTTAAATATTACATAATTAAACTATTAATCTAAATTTTAAATTCCAAAACTTGAGGGCAAGTTTTGAAACATTTCAAAACATTAGGGTTTAGAATTTAAATATTTCAAAATTAGACTTTTAATCAAAAATTTAAATTCCAAAACTTGAGGGCAAGCTTTGAAACTTTTCAAAACATTAGGGTTTAACTATATAAATTTCAAAAACAAAACTTTTAAGTTCAAATTTACACTATAAAACCTAAAGGGAGTAATTTGAAACTATTCAAACTTACAAGGGATCAAATAACAAATAATATAAATCAAACAATTAATTTAGTGATTATCTATATTCGACCTAATCCAATTTTAGTCACAAGATAATTACCAAATAATTTGAATAATCCATATTTATCATATAAAGAAACAATTATTCAAAAGATTTGAAAATATCTTTTGTTTTGGTATGGATAATCATTTACATACAATAAAATTCGGATTTTATTATCAAATAACGATTTTGGCATCAATCCTACAGCAAAACAGCAAGTAAATCCCGAAATATACTCTGTCAGACTCCCGGACTCGCCGAGTCAAGCCTGAACTCGCCGAGTCCAGATACTGACTCGCCGAGTTGAGTCGGGCAGAGGCAAGAAAAATGATTTTCAGTAGAAAAACGACAATTGCATCACATACAACAGAAACCAATCAAGGCTCTGATACCACTGATGGGTTTTATGCATAAGAACAATCCTATGTGCTCATACAAACCCTAATGCTTGGATCTAGGTTTCTCTATTGTACATGCAATGAATCCAAGACTTACAAACCCTAGATCTATCAAATAAGAACTGAAATAAGGGTTTAGTAATTACCTTTGATTGTTATATAGCAATAACAATCAATCCTTGATTTGATTGGCTTCAGAAAGCTTAGTACCTCAAGTGTTGCACCTCTAATAGAGTCACAAACACCATTAAGCAACTTGGATGAAGAGGGAGGAGAGAGGATGCACCAAAAACGGCTGGAAACCCTAGAGGAACTCTCTTAGCCACGTTTTTGGGGCATAGGGGTCCTATATATACATGTAGGCTATTAGGGTTTGCAACTAGGAAACCCTAATCTGACTGCTTAAGCCCTAAGCAGTCCAATGGACCATTCCAGAAGGCCCTTGGACGATTTCTTTATGGTCCTCCATATAGAATTCGTCCATTGCCATCTAATGGATCCTAAGCCCAACTTTGTAACTATCTTATAATTACAATATCAGTCCCCTTAATTTAATTAATCTCTTTTAGTCACAAAATCAATTCTTAATTAATTCTTGACTAATATTAATTAAACAATATGATTTCTCCTTTAATATATTATTCTTATAATATATTAATAAATCATAATTAAACCTTTCTCTCTCCTTAATTCATCCTACATATTGCTATGGTGAAGGCAACCCAAAAGGACCATGCTTATAATCGGGTCAAGTACATACCAAAATAGTTATGGACTTAGACACTAATCCAACAAAAAGCTCCATGGACTATCCATGGACTTCCATGTAGGCTTAGCCCATCCTAAATAACATTAGCCCATACTATATGAGTCCATATTTAACTAATCTCTTTTGATCACTAAATTAATTCTTGATCAATACTAATTAAATAATATGATTTCATATTAATATAATAGAACTTATAATATATTAATAAATCATAAATATCCTTTTCTCATAAGTATATCCATACAAATTGTCCCGGTGAAGTGCAACCCAAATGGACCATGCCGGGTCGGGTCAAGTACATACCAATTATAGTTTTGGACTTAGACACTAATCCAACAGTCTGCCACTTGGATAAGTATAATAACTATTATTTCAAGTACGACTTCACAACCCGACTAGCAATCGTAGCTCTTAAAGCCGCTGTCGAACTCTGAACAAATCAATGACGCGTCAATTAGATAAGGGATCATATATTCCTCCATTCTACAAGATATCATATGGACTGAGACATGGATTATAATCATTCTCTTTGTCCATCTGTTGTTTCCCGATTTCTGATTTATGACGACTGACTAAATGAACAAATCAAATCATTCCAGGCTTGACCAAGCACTTAGGGGTGTCATCACTAAATCTAATCCAACAGTCTCCCACTTGGATAAGTCTAAAACTATTATTGCGTATGACTCCAAAACCCGACTAGCAATCATAGCTCTTAAAGCCGCTGTCGAACTCTGAACAAATCAATGACGCGTCCATTAGATAAGGGATCATATATTCCTCCATTCTAGATATCATATGGACGGAGACATGGTTTATAATCATTCTCTTTGTCCATCTGTTGTTTCCCGATTTCCGATTTATGACGACTGACTGATTGAACAAATCAAATCAGTCCAGGCCCGGCCGAACACTTACGTTTGTCATCACTAAATCATCGAGGGGCCCACAGATATCGCTTTTATCCCTTCGAGGGTAAAAGGAATGGATAAACTTCGACTCATATGCTTGTTCTACTACTCGTTGAATCATACATAAAGGTACGTTTTATAACATCGAGTTACCCATGCGTTTTCGTACAATCAATGTATAACCAACTCATAGTCAACAACTCATATCTCTAGGTTTGAAGAATATACGATATTATCGTCTCAAGATCACTCGTGATAAAATCCATGAAGTGATTCAAATGAGCGTGGGTTTAATCCAATACTCATAACATATGAGCACTCATGAATGTTGTAGCAACTCTTACTATATCCAACACCTTAGACATCTACAAGCCAACTTCATGACAGTCTTGATTCATATCTACTTCCAACATATGACCGACTGTGGAGAATTTAAATAACTTAGTCATTCGGAAAGAATAACCTAGCTATTCTGGAAGTCAAAACTGTTGGATAAGGTGTCTAAGTCCATAACTTATTTGGTATATACTTGACCCGACCCGGCATGGTCCATTTGGGTTGCACTTCACCCAAACGATTTATGGATAATATTATGAGAATTGTATACTTATGGTTTATTAATATATTATAAGTTATAATATATTAATATGAAGTCATGTTATTTAATTAGTTTTTAGTCTTAAATTAATTATGAATTAATTTAGTGATTAAAAGGAAGACTAATTAAATCATGGGCTATTATATTTATATGGTGTGGGCTAATGCTCATTTGTTAATGGGCTAAGCTTATATGGAAGTCCATGGATGATCCATGGAGCTTTTAACCCATGGATCCTTGGAAAGGAAAAGACATGGGTTATTAGGGTTTCACCCTAACCATGCACACTATATAAACAAGCTCATGTTGCATGAAATAAAACCCTAGAATGTGTGTGTAATAGTGGTGGCCGAAATCTAAGAGTTAGTATACTCTCTCATACATTTTCCAAGTTTGTGGTGATTTGTGATTTCCATTTGAGGCATTCACATTATTGGTGCTTGGCTCTCAAACTCCAAGGAATCAACAATCAACAAAAGCTATGTAATTCATCTAGTTCTTTTATGTTTAAAAGTACCCCATGCCATGCTAGATAGGTTATAAACCTTGGAAAATAATATTTTGCATGTACCTTAGACAAACATAGATCCAAGGTTTATTAGGGTTGCATGTACACTTAGGAAGTGTTAGAATGCTCAAAACCCAACAGTGGTATCAGAGCCTAGGCTTGTTTGTTTGATACTTGATGCAAAATAGTGATAAAAAGTTGATTTTTTGCTGTCTGACTGATGAACTCGCCGAGTCCATGGGGGGACTCGCCGAGTTCATGTGTAAACTCATCCTACTCACCGAGTAGGTTCGTGCACTCGGCGAGTAGGAGCCTCAGAATGCAGATTTTCGACTTTTGCTGCTGGAAATGGACTAGAAACATTACCCTAAACTGTTTTGGTGTTTTAAAACTTGTTTTAGTTGGTGTAATGGTTGTTCTAATCCATTTACAATAGCATATATCAAAATTTCATGCTTTGTATGTGTTCATATAATTCTTGAAACTTTGATGATCATGTTCATGTTCTTATGAATTTAGAAGATGATAGGAATTATTCGCTGAATTGTTTAGGATTAATTCTTGATCATTTATGTGTTTTAATGGAATCCATAATTTGTCCTCAAGTTATGGATTTCCAAAGGTCACTTCTTTTAAACACACATTTAAAACACATAAGTTACATAAAATGAAGAGTCTTCATTTTTATGAACCTTTAATTCATAAGTTATGAAATGAGAAGTTTTGGATAGTTACAAAACTTGCCCTCAAGTTTTGGAATTTGTAAAGTTTCACACACTTTAATAAACTTTAATTCCAAACCCTTAGAGTTTTAAAAGTTAAAATTCAACCCTTATACTATTTATAACATTAATTGTTAATTATTATATATATGTATAAGATCAAGTCGTTTTACCGTTAGTAGGCCTCATTCACGAAGCCGGTCTATAAGGGGGTATAAGGTTGTTGCCAATAAAATGGCAACTTAATGGGTGTCCATTCTCACCCACCGCTTCCTTGATCGGTGGAGGGTCGTTAGCCGAACGGGTAGGACAATGACTTTAAATTCTCATTAAAAGTATAATGAATATTATAAAGTAACTAAACCTTTTATAAATTCCCAATCTTAGTTACTTTAGGAAAATGTGAATATGGTGCTAACCCATGAAATTCACACTTTGTACCTTACCAAGTCGTTGGTGGAGCGTGTGTGGTTAACCGGCACACTAACATGGACTAGTAAGGATCACGAAGGGTGACTTAATGTTTATCATAGATCGGTGGAGCGTGTGTGGTTAACCGGCACGTCGATTAGGTGATAATATTAAGGGTACCAAGTGAGTTTGCATGGTTATTCACACCTTGTTTTGTGATCCTCGGCATCCCAGTCACAAAACTTGAAGGGCACAATCGAGATTGAAACATGCCATTGAAAAGTTCAATGAATCTCAAAAGATCTAGGAGTTTCAAATCCAATTAAAACCTAATAAATTATTTCGTTTTTCATGGTGGAAATTGGTGAATCGTCATTCGCCTACCTTCAAATATTTTATAGCTTGGATTACGGCATCCCTCTTCCAAGTTATAAAATATTGTGTTGGGTCCTAGCCTTAATATTTCATATTGGGTGTTATATTAAGGACTTGAATCAACTAACTTGATTTTCTCCCATTGTAGATGTCTGGTTCAGACAACTATGATCTTCCCAAATCGCTTGAAACAAGCTTTCCTCCTGAAGATGATGTCCCTCAACATCATGCTTCACTCCCCCCACCTCCTCCATTTATTCTCCCTGACCCACAAGCCCGAAGACTTGAAAGGTTCAAGATCACTCAAGCTCTACTAGAAATGAAACATAAAGATGGAAGACCTGTGTGCACTCATGTATTAGGAATGAAGTCACACATAGACAGGTTGAGAATGTTGGGTGCTGTTATTTCAAGGAAGTTCGCTGTTAACTGGGTTCTTCAGTCACTTCCTGAGTCATATAGTGAGTTTATTAAAGACTACCATATGACAGATCCCGACATAACCCTAATAGATCTTTCTTATTTGCTTGTCGCTGCTGAATCGGCAATGATTTGGCGCAATGGTCAAGCAAATATTGATGGAAAATCTATTTCTCAAACTTCCATGGACATGGACAATGGTAACATTGGAAGTCCAGAAAAGCTTTCTCGTCCCAATGGAAGGGGATCGGCCTTGGCCAACCCGGTTGACCAAAAGGTAAAGGGAAAGGCTAAGTCTGTGATTGTCTCGTGTACCATTCCCAAAGAGTCTATATGTTTTTATTGTCATGAGAAGGGACATTGGAAGCGAAGCTGCTTTGAATACCTGAAATATTTGAAAGCAAGTAGAGACAAAATGTTTGACTCGGCTTCAGGTAAGTCCACTATCTAACTTTGTTAAAGTTCCTAATTGTTGATTCTTATTACATGATGTGACTAGGTTGCATCTTGATGTTTAGCAGGATCGAGCAAAAGGAAGGTTAAAAGAAGAGTGTGTTGAATCTGATCACGAAGATGGATTTCTATCGCATGGTTCGAGGATCGGATTTTGAGCCACTACTTAAAAGTTATGATAGATTGCTAAGAAATATGTAATAGCATAGTTTTCATTTAAAGTTGCATTGTAAGGAATATTTTTCCGCATTTTAATAAAGAAATAAAAGTTTTGTTTAGTTTATTTTATATTATATCCCCTTACAATGGCATTTATGGAAAATTGATGTTTGTATGTTTCTAGCAATATTGGAAATATGAGTTTGATTCTCTCATATGTGGTAGTGTCTGAGTTTACCAAATGAGGAAAGGTTCTCATCACCCAAGCTTCAGTTAGACAGAAACTTGGAATCATACAAGTTGTATTGTATGATGAATGAGAATTTTCATCTTTGTAAAATTGAGACTAATTCATTGATCACATGCATATGTGAGTCAATTGAAGGACTAAGGAATTAGGTACACTGGGTGTGTGCTGGTCAAGGTCCACCACAAAGATCGATTCATCATGATTTACTAAAGATTAGTAAATATGGTTATACTTATAAGGTTAAGTATAATTCTGTAACATTGGAAAAGTTTCAATGTATGGCAGAACGGATGAGAAGAATCAAATTTGGCAGAAAAATAAAAGTTTCTCAAATCTGAAAAGATGGGAGAGTACTTTAGTATCATGTTTTTATGATCATCTAAATGATTATGAAACCATATCACAAATTCATACTCTAAGGACATCTTAGTGCATTGTTATGACTAAGATGAGGGATCATGAATTGTTGGAATGGTTAAAATCAAGAAGATGGATCATACATGTTTTTATGATCAATGATTATGAAACCATATCACAAATTCATACTCTAAGGACATCTTAGTACATTGTTATGACTAAGATGAGGGGTCATGAATTGTTGGAATGGTTAAAATCAAGAAGATGGATCATACTTCGTTCCAAAACAACTCTTAGAGTCATAATCCAAGATTGTAACATTGAGTGACATAAAGTAAGGTTTAGAACACTTATCAAATGTAGTGTAAAATGTTTTCTACTCCTTTACATTTTAAATTGGTAAGTTGTGATGTCTTGGATAAGACAAAGACCAACTAAGACCAATTGTGTGAAGTGTTTATCTTGATAAGAATCTGCACTATCCCTTGAATATTTGTTTTGTCAAGGAATGGTTCTTGACTAGGGAAACTTATATGTCAAGAGGACAGTGGGAGTCTTAAAGATCCTGAAAGGATTTCAAGATTTAATCAAGAGTAAAACCTGAGTTTTATCACTAGCACACGACTTAAGGTTTGAAACCTATTAAGTTGACATAATTCTTGTTTCTGTGTCTGTTCCTATTAAGTTGTCTATGCATATGAGTTCTGTTAGTTCTAAACTGTGTGCATAACAGCTTGGAAGCATTGGTGGGCCTTGTGCTACCAGATGACAAGAAATTAAGATTGAACAAGTTCAATCCATGTAAGGCTGAATTTGTTACTAACCTTGTCTTGTGATTATGGTTTTGACAAATTCACATGGATAGAAACTCATACACTATAAAATCTAAGTGTCATAAGGTTTCTCTCCGATTCATGAAAATGATGGTGAGGAAATGCTTTCACTAAGAAGATTTTAAGTAGATAGCAATTGTGATGTTTGCATTCTCAAAGTCGTTAGTGGAGCGTGTGTGGTTAACCGGCACACTAACATGGACTTGTGAGAAATGGCAAAGGTCTAAACAATTAAGACTATGATTACGGCATCCCTTTTCATAGTTCTGGAAATTGTTTAGACACACATGTGAGCTATCTAAGAAAGGGTGTACGAATCTAAATTTCAGAAGTCCAGCTGATTTCTGGAAATATGTCAGAGCTAGTGGGAGCATAAGTGTTATGTTGATAATCATCATGTTAGTGGGAGCATGATTATTATGTTTAGTGTTGCAAGTTAGCAATGTTAATTATAGAAAAACAAAAGTTTCAATTCGTAAAGTTGTAGGGGTTGAAAAAGTTGTTTTGCTATAATTAAGGGAGAGGAAATTATACTTCATTTCAATTCTAAAAGCTTAGATTGAGTTTTTAATCATTTTTAGTCAAGGATATATATATATGGATTTTATGTTGGAGTGGTTCAACATAAGGAAATTCTATATATATTGCGTTCTCAAATTCGATTATGATTACGGCATCCCTCTTCATAGTCGGTTTTTGAAAACATGGAAACTAAAAATTTTGTAGCAAAAGACTGATCTAGTATCAGGTCTTTATGTGAGACATCATGAATCGTGTCCCATATGCTTCGGGTATAGGATCGGTCACATGTGCTATAATATTTACCCGTTCTAAATTTTTTTTTTCAAAATGCTTAGAGCATTAAGAGGGAAAAAGGAATAGAACCGGATATGACTAAACTGATTAAGCAATTGTCAAGGACAATCTAAGGTTCACCAAAGATTGGTTGCTAAGGGACAGTTGGAAGTATAGTGTTACATTTTGTAAGGACCATATAGATATATTCTGAAAAGAGGTAGCTATTGTTCAGATATGATAATCAAAATGGGAATATGGAAAATTTTCATATTGGGAGTTGGATATTAAGAATCTATGAGAAAGTTAGAAACTTTTATGCAAGAAGGATGTTCAAAGCAATGTACTTTGAGTATGAGACTTTATTTCCATAGAGTTGATCTCCTTTGGAATCCTCTATAATGACTGATGACAAGGTTTTGGTGACCTTGTGCATAATCATTACGAGAGGATCAGTGCATATAAGTTTAAAATCTAACAGATTTTTGGTAAATGGTAGGAATTAGGAATTCTTACATTTACAATAAGGATTTGGGATTGTGAAATGAGCATCATTGGAATCATGTTCAATTGATCTATTTCACAAAGTAAAGATCATAGACAAACATAGTGTGCATACTTGGAGTATGACATAACTATTGTTTAGAAAACAAAGTGTACATGCTAGGAGCATGGGACAACTGTTGTTTTTTATTCAAGTATTAAGTTGATTATTTGAAACATTATACAATGAATAATGTGTAATCAATATGGTGATAAATAAAAGGTGGTTTTATTTATATTCAAAAGGGTTCTGAGACCATATTGGATTCGATTATTATTGTGTTTCACTTTGCATGTTTTGACTTCCAGAATAGCTAGGTTATTCTTTCCGAATGACTAAGTTGTTTAAACACTCCACAATCGTTCATATGTTGGAAGTAGGTATGAATTAAAACTGTCATGAATCGAGTTTGTAGATGGCTAAACGTGTTTAGACATAGCAATGGTTGCTACAACATTCATGAGTACTCATAAGTTATGAGTATTGGAATTAACCCACGCTCACTTGTATCACTTCATGGAATTTATCTCGAGTGATCGTGAGTCGGTAATATCATATAAGTCTTCAAACCTAGAGATATGAGTTGTTACCTATGAGTTGGTTGTGCATTGATTGCACGTAAACGCATCAGTAACTTGATGTTATAAAACGTGTCTTTGTGTATAATTCAACACGTAGTAGAAACAAGTATATGAGTCGAAGTTTATCTGTTCCTTCTAGTCCTTGGAGGATTAGAAGCGATATCTGGGCCCCTCGATGATTTTGTTTTGACCTATGTACCGGGCCCGGTCAGAACCTAATTGATGTGTTCAATTTAGTTCTTTGTCAAACAAATCGGAAATCGGGAAACAAACTGCTGGACAATAAGTACGACGCTGTTCCATGTATTTGTCCGGCTGATATCATGAGAACAAAGGATTATATGATCACTTATCTAAAATGGCGCTTCATAGTTCAACAGAGTTTTCGAGAGCTACGATTGCTGGTTGGTTCCTGAAGTAATATAGGCAAATACAGTTATTAGACTTATCCAAGTGGGAGACTGTTGTATAAGGTGTCTAAGTCCATAACTTATTTGGTATATACTTGACCCGACCCGGCATGGTCCATTTGGGTTGCACTTCACCCAAACGATTTATGGATAATATTATGAGAATTGTATACTTATGGTTTATTAATATATTATAAGTTATAATATATTAATATGAAGTCATGTTATTTAATTAGTTTTTAGTCTTAAATTAATTATGAATTAATTTAGTGATTAAAAGGAAGACTAATTAAATCATGGGCTATTATATTTATATGGTGTGGGCTAATGCTCATTTGTTAATGGGCTAAGCTTATATGGAAGTCCATGGATGATCCATGGAGCTTTTAACCCATGGATCCTTGGAAAGGAAAAGACATGGGTTATTAGGGTTTCACCCTAACCATGCACACTATATAAACAAGCTCATGTTGCATGAAATAAAACCCTAGAATGTGTGTGTAATAGTGGTGGCCGAAATCTAAGAGTTAGTATACTCTCTCATACATTTTCCAAGTTTGTGGTGATTTGTGATTTCCATTTGAGGCATTCACATTATTGGTGCTTGGCTCTCAAACTCCAAGGAATCAACAATCAACAAAAGCTATGTAATTCATCTAGTTCTTTTATGTTTAAAAGTACCCCATGCCATGCTAGATAGGTTATAAACCTTGGAAAATAATATTTTGCATGTACCTTAGACAAACATAGATCCAAGGTTTATTAGGGTTGCATGTACACTTAGGAAGTGTTAGAATGCTCAAAACCCAACAAAAACATGCAAAGTGAAACACAAGAATAATACTAATCCTCTATGGTCCCAAGCACCTTTGAGAGTAAATAAAACAGATTTTATTTAAACACCATATTGATTACTCATTATTCATTGTATAATGTTTCAAATAATCAACTTTATACTTGAATCGAAACAATAGGCATGCCATGCTCCAAGCATGCATACTATGTTTGTCCAAACAATAGTTATGCCATACTTCAAGTATGCACACTATGTTAGTCTATGATCCTTAATTTGTGGAATAGATCAATTGAACATAATTCCAATGATTCTCATTTCACAATCCCAAATCCTTACCGTAAATATAAGAATTCCAAATTCCTACCATTTACCGAAATCTGTTAGATTCTAAACTTATATACATTGATCCTCTTGTAATGACTATGCACAAAGTCACAAAGACTTGCCAACAGACATTACAGAGTATTCTAATGGAGAGCAATTTCATGGAAACGAAGTCTCAAATTCAAAGTACATTGCTTTGAACATCCTTCTTGCATTAAGTTTTCTAATCTTACACAGATTTAAATAATAACTTCCACCTATGGAAACATTTCCGTATTCCCATTTTGACTATCACTTCTAAACAAGAGTTGCCTCTTTCCAGAATATGTCAACATGGTCCTTTCCAAACATTTACACCATACTTCCAACTGTCCATGAGCAACCAATCTTTGGTAAACCTCAGATTGTCCTCGACAATTGCTTAATCATTTTAGTCATATCCAATTCTAGCCCTTTTCCCCTCTTAATGCCCTAGACATTTGGAAAATTTAGAACGGATAAATATTATAGCACATGAAATCGATCCTATACCCGAAGCATATGGGACACGATTCATGATGTCTCACATAAAGACATGAACCTAGATCAGTCTTTTGCTACAATATTTTTTTTATTTGCCATGTTTTCATAATTCGACTATGAAGAGGGATGCCGTAATCATAATCGAATTTGAGAACGCAATATATATATATGGAATTTCCTTATGTTGAACCATTCCAACATAAAATTCATATATATATCCTTGACTAAAGATGATTAAAATCTCAATCTAAGCTTTTAGAATTGAAATGAAGTATAATTTCCTCTCCCTTAATTATAGCAAAACAACTTTCCCCAATTGAAACTTTTGTTTTCTATAATTAACGTTGCCAATATTGCAACACTTATCATAATTATCATGCTCCCACTAACATGATAATTATTAGCATAACACTTATGCTCCCACTAGCTTTGACATGTACTCAGAAATCAGCTGGACTTCTAGAAATCATTACTTTATTGACTTTCTTACCAAAGTTCAGATTTCTGATACGAGATGCCTTGATTAAAACTTTATCAGAATCATACACCTTTCCTTAGATAGCTCACATGTGTGTCTAAACAATTTCCAGAACTATGAAAAGGGATGTCGTAATCATAGTATCAATTGTTTAGACCTTTTCCATTTCTCACAAGTCCATGTTAGTGTGCCGGTTAACCACACACGCTCCACTAACGACTTTGAGAATGCAAATATCACAATTGCTATCTATTTAAAATCTACTTAGTGAAAGCGTTTCCTCACCATCATTTTCATGAATCGGAGAGAAACCTTATGACACTTAGATTTTATGGTGTATGTGTTCCTATCCATGTGAATTTGTCATAACCACAAGGGGAGGTTAGTGACAAATACAAAATCATATGGACCGAACTTGTGCAATCTTAACTTCTTGTCACCTGGAAGCACAAGGACCTGCCATTGCTTCCAAGTAGTTGTCCCAATAATGAGAACTTGTAGAACTCAGATGTATAGTCAACTTTAATTGGAATGGGCACAGAAATAAGAGTATGTCAACACGATAGGTTACAAACCTCAAATCGTGCGCTAGTGATCAACTACAAGTTTTATTCTTGATTAGTTCTTGAAACTTTTTCAAGATCTTTAAGACTCCCACTGACCTCTTGACATATAAGATTCTCTTGTCAAGAACCATTCCTTGACAAAGCAAATATTCAAGAGTTAGTGCGGATTCTTGTCAAGACAAACACTTCACACAATTGGCCTTAGTTGGTCTCTGTTTTATCCAAAACATCACAACTTACCAATTTCAAATGTACTAGAGTAGAACACATTTTACTCTTACATTTGACAAGTGTTATAAACCTTCTTAAGATTATGTCACTCAAGTTACAATCTTGGATTATGACTCTAAGACTTGTTTTGGAACGAAGTATGACTCGTCTTCTTGATTTAACCACTTCAACAATTCATGACTCCTCTTCTTAGCCATAAGAATGCACTAAGATGTCCTTAGTGGATGAATTGTGATATGGTCTCACAATCATTAAGATGATCATAAAACATGATACTAAAGTACTCTCCCATCTTTTCAGATTTGAGAAACTTTTATCTTTCTGCCTAATTTGATTCTTCTCATTCGTTCTGCCATACATTGAAACTTTTCCAATGTTTCAGAATTATATTTAAGCTTGTAAGTATAACCATATTTACTAAACTTTAGTAAATCATGACGAATAGTCTTATCGATCTTTGTGGTGGACTTGACCAGTGCACAAGAATGTGTAATTGATCCCCTAGTCCTTCACTTGACTCACATATACATGTAAACAAGGAATTAGTCTTAATTTTCCAAAGATGAAAATTCACATTCATCATACAATACAACTTGCATGATTCCAAGTTTCGGTCCAATTGAAACTTGGGTGATGAGAGTCTTTCCTTATTTTGGTAAATTTAGACACTACCACAAAAGAAAGAATCAAATCCATTTTCCAATATTGCTATCAATGGAATCATATAAACAACAATTTTTTTCACAAATGTCATTGTAAGGAATTTTAAAATAAATAAAATTAAAAATTTTTCCTTTTATTTTAAAAACATGCGGAAAACTTATCCTTACAATGCAAATGCATATGAAAACTTGTTGTTATCTATTCCTAAGCAAAATATCATAACTGTTAAGCAACAGCTCAAAATTCTGATCACCGAATCATGCGATCGAAATCCATCTTCGCGATCAGAATCAGCATATTCTTCCTTTAAGCTTCCTCTTTTCTTCGATTCTTAAAACATCAACATGTGACCTAGTCACATCATGTATAAGAATCTCAAATAGGAACTTAATAGAGTTAGATAGTGGACTTTACCCGAAGTAGAGTCAAACTTTGACTTTTACCATCCTAGTGAACTTTCAGGTAAATAGGGCAGCTTCGCAACCAATGCCCCTTCCTTTGGCAATAGAAACATATGGACCCTTTGGGAATGGTACACGGGACAATCTCAGACTTAGCCTTTCTCTTTACTATTTGGTCAACCGAGTTGACTATGGCCGATCCCTTTCCATTGGGAAGAGAAAGCTTTCCTGGATTTCCAATGTTACCATTGTCAAAGTCCATGGAAGTTTGGGAAGTCGATCTTCCAATCAAATTTGCTTTTACCAGTGCTCCAAATCATTGCTGATTCAGCAGCACCAAGCAAATAGGTAAGATCATTAAGGGTCATGTCATGGTCTGTCATATAGTAGTCCTAAAGGAACTCACTATGTGACCTAGAAAGTGATTGAAGAACCTAGTCAAAAACCAACTTCCTCAAGACCTTGACACCCAACTCTCCCAGCTTGTCAATATGTGACTTTATCTCCAAGATGTGAGCACACATAGACTTTGCTTGCCAATAGGGCTTAAGTGACCTTGAACTTTTCAAGAACTTGTGGGTTAGGGAGAATAATTGGAGGAGGTAGAAAAAGAGAAGTATGATTTCCATGATCCAATCGCGGGACATCATCTTCCTTATGAAAGCTTGTTCCAAGAGATTTAGGAAGATCACAGTTGTCTGAACCATACATCTAAAATGGGAGATATTCAAGTTAGTTGATTTAAGTCCTTAATATAACACCCAATATGAAATATTAAGGCTAAGACCCAACACAATATTTTATAACTTGGAAGAGGGATGCCTTAATCCAAGCAATAAAATATTTGAAGGTAGGCGAATGACGATTCACCAATTTCCACCATGAAAAATGAAATAGGTATTAGGTTTTAATTTGTCATGCCCCCGAACCAGATGGCGGAAACGTCTGAGGGCTCGTGTGACTTAAATTGAAATATCATTACAATGAATATACATGAAACATAACATAAACATCACCATACATTAATATGTTTACATGACATATTTCAAAACATAAATTGTCTGATGATTAACATTTCACACAAAAGAAATTTCATGAGACACACTTGGAGGTTCTTCAGTCTAATGATTTCTTGAGAATACAAGTTATTTTGAAAATGGTCAACATATATAATGTTGGTGAGTTCATAAGAATGTTTGATATAAAACTAGTTTGTATTGTTTGTAAAACCCAGAAAATCCGATATTTTCTGTAACAAAAACTGTTTGCGAAAAAGATGTGATGATCCCATAAGTGCATATGTATGTGATTTCAAAACATGTAAAAGTGAATGTTCTTCATAATTGTTCCTTATATTATAGTTTTTGTATGTAGAAGTGAATAATGTCGTTTCCCCGGAAAACCCGATGTTTTCCAATTTAAATGGTATGATAGTTTTATATTATTGTATGAATCACTTTGCATCGTCACTGTGTATGAATATGATTTCCCATGAATACTAAAATGGTAATGGATCTCTATGTGAGTCATTATAACCATGCATAATAGTGACTAATTCGCCTGTCCTGGCATTTTTCCAAACGCCGGTTTTGATCAAGATTTTGTCACCCTAGACTGGCCGAGTCTAACTGTAGCGAACAGCTCAGGTGTGGGGGAGTCACCCCCGTATAGATCTATACACAAACTCTCGCTCTCCCTCCAGGAGACTCTGATTATAACTACAGGCTACGGCCGACATTTATTCGTGCCACCCGTTATTTCTCACTAAATCCCAATGAAATTGAATAACCTTGTTTTACAACCCGAATGATGTTTACGTGAATATGAAGTAAGCCTAACAGACATGAAAGAGGACAACGATGGTCCACTAATTATGTATGTTATTATAGACTGTCGGGTATGATACGGACACGTTATAGCCCATTAAGCATATTATGAATGTTTAGGGTCTTATTAGCAATGCAAATGGACCACTAAGGCCCAATAGCATGTTAAAGCTGATAAAGGCCCATTGGGCATATAATTGGATCACCAAGACCCAATAAACATGTTTGAATATATTGGGCCCAATAATCATGATATTGGGCCAAAAAAGACCCAATAGCACGAACAGAATATTTTGGGCCCAATCATTGAATCATTTATAGTTTATCGATTTTAAGTTCGTAGTGTAGGTATTTGTTGTATGATAAATGTTTATTCGCAATGTTAAAAATACTTTGACGTTTGATTTATAACGAAGCTTTGGTTATATATATATATATATATATATATATATATATATATATATATATATATATATATATATATATATATATATAACATTTTTAAAAACCATGCGTTATAAACTTAATATTTTTAACCCAATAATTTAATATTAGCCTATTTGGCCCAAAAATATTTATTTTGACCATTCCAGCCCCTTTATCTATAAAAATGGCACTTTTAGTCCCTTTTTATGAAAATTGACATTTTTGGTCCTTAAACCATTTTTCTTGACATTTTCGACCCAAACTTTATTTAAATAATAATTTCAGCCCAAAACTATTGTATTTGCCATTTCCAGCCCTTATTTGTAACAAATTTACACTTTTGGCTCAAATTCCGTAAGTTTTACAATTTTGACCCCAAAATCAAAAACTTTGCATTTTTAGTCAAATTTTTGCATCAAAGTCATTTTCAACCCCTGAAATAGTTTATTTATGTTTTAGACTCATATTTTCATAAATTTACAACTTCAGCCCCCAAAACTCTTCCTTTTTTGCAATTTTGGGCCCAAAAACCCGTGAGGCCCAAATGTAAGCCCAATAAGCTATAATTTATGTTTTTGACCCCTTGAAAAGTGTTATTTTCATAAAATTCAGATTTTTATGTAAATAATACTATTTTATCCTTATAAAACCGAAAATATCATATTTTACCTAAATCTTTGTTATTTTTACAAAAATGACACTTATAAAGATTTTTGGCTTTGTTTTCACTTCTTAAGCCTAAAGACTCTTAGATCTTTGAAGTATGTTGTTTATTATGTTATTTGTTTATGTATCCTTCACACTTTAGCCATATATCTCGAGATATAACAAATAATATCACATTTTCACAACACAAACCCAAGAAATCACATATAACATGCACACACACATAGATCAACATATTTACTTGTATTCTCCCCCCCCCCCCCCAAAAAAAAAAAAACAAGTAAAAACCAAAAACAAAGGGGGTATGAACTCACCTTGCTTAGTTGCTCATGGTTTTGAAGAAGAAATGGAAGAGATTGATGTGATTTTCGGCCCTAATAAGCTTCTTGAGAGGACTTTGGTTTAGATGGATTCTAAGGAGTAGATCACGAATTTTGCATGAGTTAGGAGGAGATTTTTGATGTAATAAAGAAACTAAGCCATGGATCTAGTAACAACTTACCAAGGATGATGATTTTTATGGAAAAACCTTCTTGAAATGCCCTAGATCTCGAAATTTTTGAGAGGAAATGAGGTGTTGTTGTGAGTGTTTGAGAGAAAATTCAAGTGAGGTGTGTGTGTGTGTGTGATCCTCGGCCGAAGACAAGAAGAAGAGAGGGAGGAGAGAAGTAGTGAGGTGATAGATGCATGGGGAGGTGGGAACCTTGCATGGATATCCATAAGATAAATATTAGGTGTCTAGCTCTTATTAATCTACATCTTTCTCTTTTTTTTGTATTGGGCCGAAATGGGCTAAAGAAAGAGGAAAGGAATCACTTTGGCCCATTCTTGGTCTTGCTCAAAAGTGTGAAGTCTCTATACATGTTTTCGGCCCATTGGGCTTTTAGGGTAGTTCACGGCCCAATGAAATCCAATTGGGAGAGGGTTTACGGTCCAATAAGGAATTTAATTCACTTATGGCCCAATAAGGCCCATCAGTGTAAAATGATCCATTTTAGACCCATAACGCCCAAAAGGTTAAGTTTTATGAAAGTGGGTCCAATTAGGGCCCATTTAAGGGTTCCAAGTCCAAAATAGTCAAATTGGAAGCTTATTGGCCCATTAGGCCCAATAAGGAAATCCTAGTCCATAACGGAGTTAAACCAGGATTTTTAGGGTTTCTAATCTTTCGTTGACCATTTGAAGTGTTTGTATAGAGTTTTTGATGTAATTTTGTTGTCATTGAATAAACATTATGCATGCTTCCAGATTTTGTTTACAATTTTGTCCTTGATAATGATTACAAAAGCATAGAATTTCCTGGTTGTGACATAATTGGTTTGAAACTCCTAGATCTTTTGAGATTCATTGAACTATTCAATGGCATGTTTCAATCTCGATTGTGCCCTCTCAGGTTTGTGATTGGGATGCCGAGGATCACAAACAAGGTGTGAATAACCATGCAAATATACTTGGTACTCTTAATTTTTATCACCTGATCGATGTGCCGGTTAACCACACGCGCTCCACCGATCTATAATAAACCTTAAGCCACCCTTTGCCAACCTTGTTAAATCCAAGTTAGTGTGCATGTTAACCACACATGCTCCACTAACGACTTAAGCAAAGTGCAAAGTGTAATTTCATGGTTTAGCACCAAATTCACATTTTCCTAAGTAACTAAGATTGAGAATTTATAAGTGTTTAGTTACTTAGTATTTATCATTATACTTTTAATGAAGGGAGAATTATAGTTTTGTCAAACTCGTTCGGCTAACGACCCTCCACCAGTCAAGGAAGCGGTGGGTGAGAGTGGACACCCATTAAACTGCCATTTTATAGGCAGTAACCATATACCCCCCTTATAGACCAACTTCGTGAATGAGGCATACTAACGGTAAGACTGACTTTGTTCTTATACATATATATAACTATTAACTATTAATATTATAATAGTATAAGGGTTGAATTTTAACTTTTAAAACTCTAAGGGCTTAACTTGGAATTAAAGTATTCATGGGGAAACTTTACAAATTCCAAAACTTGAGGGCAAGTTTTGAACAATTCAAAAAAATTTCCAATTCCATAACTTATGTGTTTAAAGTAGTTTTAATGAAAAACTCTTCAAGTTCCATAACTTGAGGACAAGTTATGGAAGACTTTAAAGCATTTAAAAAAGAGACTCTTCATTTTTTATAACTTATGGAAATCTTATGAGTTCTTAAAAATCATAAATGTGACTTTTCATATAACTTGAGGACAAGTTACAAAAACACATTTTATGAATAACTTTTAGATCAATTTGGATTGAAAACACATTATCACATAACTTTTCTATTAATTTAAGCTAACTCATAAGAACAAGATAATTCAAATCATCAATCTTCAAGAAATTAGCATGAACATATAAACAAATACAAATCTTGAAATTATGACAATTATCTTTGAAATTGGATTAACATGAACATTACCACATCAAAAACAAGTATATAAGTTCAAAAACAGCTTAGGGTAATGTTCCTAGTCCAATTCCAGCCAAAAAACTCGAAGATATGTTGTCAGGGGGTCCAACTCGCCGAGTGCAAGAACAAACTCGACGAGTTGGATGAGTTTGTTCATGGACTCGTCGAGTCCCTCAATGGACTCGTCGAGTCCCCTGTCCAGACAGCAAAAAATTTCGATTTTCAGCCTTTTGCATCAAGTATAATTGAAAACAAGCCTTGGCTCTGATACCATTGAAGGGTTATGGTATACTACAACATCCTTTGGTGGACATACAACCCTAAATACCTTGGATCTATGTTTTCACTAATTATACATGCAAATGGTTTCCAAGGCATTAAAACTATAACTAGCATTCAATTTCATATTACCAAATAAGATACTAGTTAGAGTAACATACCTTTTGTGTTGTAGCTTGATTCCATGGAGCTTAAGAGCCGAGTGCCACAAGTGTGACACCTCAAATGGTTCACACAACACCAACAACAACTTGGAATAACTTGAGAGAAAAGTCCTTGTGCTCAAATCGGCTAGCCCTCTCATATGAACCCTTGGGGCCGATTTCTTGAGCCATGGGGTCCTTATATATTGTAGCTATTAGGCTTACACTATGTAACTCATATCTTTCCATATTCTTCATGCTCCATGGGTTAAAACCTCCATGGAGTATCCATGGGTTACTCCATGGGTTTATCCCAACATGAAGAACTATGGATCATAAGCCCACATATATAAGAATGAATGATATACACAATCAATCCCCATATATTTAATTAGTGTCTTTTGATCACAGAATTAATTCCAAATTAATTCTTGAACAATACTAATTAAATAATATGATTTCATATTAATATATTAGAACTTATAATATATTAATAACCATATATATCCTTTTCTCACAAAAGTCTATCCAAATCGTTCTGATGCCATGCAACCCAAATGGACCATGCCAAGTCGGTTCGAATACATACCAATAATAGTTATGGGCTTAGACATCTAATCCAACATAAAGGTCATAGCCTACGCGTCAAGACAACTAAAGAACCATGAGGTGAACTACACCACGCATGACCTTGAGCTGGGAGCAGTCGTGTTTGCACTAAAAATCTGGAGGCACTACCTCTATGGTACAAAGTGCACCATCTTCACGGATCACAAAAGCCTCCAGCACGTTCTAAACCAGAAAGAGCTCAACATGAGGCAGCGGCGATGGGTAGAGCTACTGAGCGACTACGAGTGCAAGATTCGATACTATCCGGGCAAAGCCAACGTAGTAGTGGATGCCCTAAGTCGGAAAAAATACTCGAGTCGCCGAGTAAAGTCACTAACAATGACCATCCATTCCCACTTGTCTTGGCAAATCAAAGAGGCTCAAATGGAAGCTTTGAAACCGGAAAATATCACAAACGAAGCCTTGCGAGGGATGGACAAGAACCTTACAATCAAAGACGACGGAGCCTACTACCTCATGGACCGAATCTGGACACCGAAGTTTGGTGGGTTCAGAGACGTGGTCATGAATGAAGCCCACAAGACAAAGTACTCCGTCCATCCAGGTTCGAAAAAAATATACCCGGATCTCAAGAAACATTATTGGTGGCCGAACATGAAAGCCGAAATCGCTACCTACGTGGGCAAGTGTCTGACTTGCGCCAAAGTTAGGGTAGAGTACCAGAAGCCCTCGGGTCTACTACAACAACCAGACATACCCTAGTGGAAGTGGGAACGGATAACTATGGATTTCATAACCAAGTTGCCCAAGACGGAAGACGGACATGACACCATCTGGGTGATTGTCTACAGTTAAACAAATCCACCCACTTCTTGCCAATATGTAACGACCCAATTTTTTCAAAAGAAATTTTTCATTTTGATTAACCAAAACACATTTCCATCGACCACGAAATTCAAATCCAATTGTTTTCAAAACCCATATCAATTACAATTTTATTTCAAAATGTCAGAGTGTCCCATAAAGTGTCTGAGAGAGTGCACGTCGCTCCATCAAGCCTTGCCTTTGCCCTTGGGCTCAGATGTACCTGAAACAAATCCACAAATTGTAAGCTAATGCTTAGTGTGAAGGGTTTTGAGCATTCTAACACTCCTATGGTGTACATGCAACCCTAGAAATCTTGGATCTATGTTTTATCTATGATACATGCAAAATTGTTTTTCCAAGGTTCATAACCTATCTAGCATACATGGGGAACTTTTAAACATAAAAGTTAGTAGGAAATACATACCTTGTAGTAGTTAGGATTCCTTGAAAACCTTGTGAGCCTAGCAACTCAAGTGTGATGCCTCAAATGTCTCACACAACACCAAATGCACTTGGAATAACTTAGAGAGAAATGAAGAACACTTAGAAATAGGCTAGCCCTCACTTGTATATCTTAGTGGCCGATTTTGGTGAATAACATGTAGCTTATATAGTGTGTTACAATTAGGGTTACACCATGTAAACCCTAATTGTCATGACTTTTTATTTCCATGACCCATGGGTTCTATAACCACCATGGAGCATCCTATGGGTTTTAGCCCAACTTGATAATCCATGAAGCATTAGCCCACTATATAAGTATGGATGATTTACACAATCAACCCATATATTTAATTAGTCTTCTTTTGATCACTTATATAATTCCAAATGAATTTTTGATCAATACTAACTAAATAATACTCTTAATATATTAGAACTTATAATATATTAATAAACCTTAAGTGTTATTTCTCTCATTTTAGTCTATCCAAATGCAGGATGCCATGCAACCCAAATGGACCATGCTAATCGGGTCAAGTACATTCCAGAAATAGTTATGAACTTAGACACCTAATCCAACAGTCTCCCACATGGATAAGTCTAATAACAATAACTGCAAGAATGACTTCAGCAACCGATCAGCAATCGTAGCTCTTTCAAGGTCTCTCGGAACTGAGATGATGATGATACACTATTTAAGATAAGTGATCATATAATCCTCTGTTCTAGATATTAGCCGGACAAATACATGGAACAATGTCTTACTTATTGTCCAACAGTTTGTTTCTCGATTTCCGATTTGTTTGACATAGAACTTAATTGAACACATCAACTTAGTTCTGATCGGGCCCGGTACATGGGTCAACACAAAATCATCGAGGGGCCCTGATATCGCTTCTAATCCAAGAAGGAGCAGATAAACTTCGACTCATATGCTTATTCTACTACTTGTTGAATCATACACAAAGGCACGTTTTATAACATCGAGTTACCAATGCGTTTTCGTACAATCAATGCATAACCAACTCATAGGCAACAAGTCATATCTCTAGGTTTGAAGACTTATATGATATTACCGTCTCGCGATCACTCGAGATAGATTCCATTAAGTGATACCAGCGAGCGTGGGTTGAATCCAATACTCAAAACTTATGAGCACTCATGAGTGTTGTAGCCATGTCCAACATCTTAGACCTCTACAACCAACTCATGACAGTCTTGATTTATACCTACTTCCAACATATGACCGACTGTGGAGAATTCGAATAATATGATATACCAAAAATAATTATTCTGGAAGTCAAAACATGCAAAATGAAACGATAGTAAACGATTGACAAAAGATAGCAACACTTTACTCATAAATAAATACAACTTTTATTCATCATCAAATGTCAATTACACTTTACACATTTCAAAGCTATCTAACTACTAAAACTAATATCATCCTTCAGCCCTATGCTCCTTGCATGTTGGAGATGCTTAACCCGACCCAGTCCCTTCGTGAGGGGATCTGCTGGGTTCTCATCCGATGATACCCTCTTTTCCACGAGGAGTCCTTCTTCTATTCGATGTCTGATGAAATGATATTTTATGTCGATATGTCTGGATCTACCGTGATCCCTTGGTTCCTTGGCTAAGGCAACTGCACTTTCACTATCACATAAAATCTCTATAGGCTTCTTTATAGTTGGTACGACTCCAACTATAAAAGTCACATAGAATCGGTTAGCATCCCTTGTGGCGGTTCTGAAGGGTCCACACACATCAGTGTGTACAAGATCCAATAAACCTTCACCCCTAGCACAAGTACCAGTGAAGGGTGACTTTGTCATTTTCCCAAGCAAACAAGATTCACAACTATCATCTGATTTTAGGTCAAATGACTTCAAGACTTCATCCTTTTGGAGTTGGCCTATGCGTTTCTTGCTTACATGTCCAAGACGACAATGCCATAATGATGTTTTATCCAAACTAGTGGAAGAATCGATACACAATACATTATTTCCTAGGTTATCTACAACCGACACAGTTTCATACACACTATCACAAGGTAATGCTTTAAAATAAAGAACATTATTAAAGAACACATTAATACCGCTACTATCATTATCAAATGAAAAGGTAAAACCTTGTTTGTACAAACCATGAAAGGAAATAATATTTCTTGCCATTTCAGGCGAATAACAACATTTATTCAAATCTAATGTTAACCCACTACTTAGCAATAAACAATAAAATCCAATCTTGGTGACAAGTGTAACATTCCTATTTCCCATGATCACGTTTATCTTCCCATGCTCCACATTCTCACTTCTTCTTAGTCCCTGCAAATCACAACATATGTGAATACCACAACCTGTATCAAGGACCCAAGAATTAGAATAGGGTGAGTTATTAGACAATATAGTGTAAATACCTGCATGGTTGGGTTTTACTTTCCCATCCTTAACATCTTGCTGGTATTTTGGGCAGTTTCGCTTCCAGTACGACTTTTCATGACAATAGAAGCATTCAGCCTCTTTAGGGTTAGCAGAAGGAGTGACGAAACTTTCTTGGTTCCACTTGAAGAGGAGCCATTAAGAGACTTTCCCTTGGTACCCTTCGAATGGCTCTTCCTCTTCTTTCCTTTGCCTTGCCCGATTTCCAAGACAGGGGTCGCGGAAGGAGTAGGAGTAGTAACAACCGACTTACCTTTAAGACCACTTTCCGCGGTCTTCGAAAGTCCTTGAAGCTTCCTGAGTGTAACTTCCTCCCTGTTCATGTGGTATGTCATGCGGAATTGATCATAACACGAAGGTAAGGAGTGCAAAATGATATCTATTGCCAACTCCTCTGGGAAGTTCACATTTAGTTTCAGCAAACGGTCCACATACCTTTGCATTTTTTGCATGTGGCCCGTGATGGGTTCACCGTCCTTCATCCTGGTTGTTATCATGGAGGAGATGATCTCATATCGCTCTTGACGAGCACTCTGATGGTAGCGGTCCATCAAATCCTGGTGCATCTCAAAAGGATAGTAGTCCTCATAGGACTTTTGGAGCTCGGCTGTCATAGTGGCCAACATGATGCATGCCACTTTGGTAGCATCTCTTTCATGGGCCTGATATTCAGCGACCTCCTCAGGAGTAGCAGTCGGCTCGAGTTCTTTAAGCTCCATGTCGAGGACATATTCCTTGTCCTCATACCGAGTGACCATCCTGATGTTCCTGATTCAATCCATAAAGTTGGATCCATCAAAGATGACTCTCCCACAAAGGTTCATGAGAGAGAAGGAGCCGGTAGGGTTTGAGCAAGAAGCAACATTGTTGGAAGACATCTGAAAAGAAGAAAGACAAGTTTAGATTAGATATAAAGATAGTCCTTAATAAAACACTCAAATGTAATATTAAGGCTAGGACCCAACACAATATTTTATAACTTAGAAGAGGGATGTCGTAATCCAAGCTATAAAATATTTGAAGGTAGGTGAATGACGATTCACCAATTTCCACCATGAAAAACGAAATAAATTATTAGGTTTTAATTGGTTTTTGAAACTCCTAGATTCTTTGAGATTCATTGAACTTTTCAATGGCATGTTTCAATCTCGAGTGTGCCCTTCAGGTTTTGTGACTGGGATGCCGAGGATCACAAAACAAGGTGTGAAGTAACCATGCAAACTACTTGGTACCCTCAATATTTACCCCTCAATCGATGTGCCGGTTAACCACACGCGCTCCATCGATACTATGATAAGTATTAAGTTGCCCTTTACCTACCTTGTTAAGTCCAGGTTAGTGTGCCGGTTAACCACACACGCTCCACTAACGACTTAATCAAAGTTTAAAGTGTAATTTCATGGGTTAGCACCTTATTCACATTTTCCTAAAGTAACTAAGATCGGGAATTTATAAAAACATTTAGTTACTTTATTTTTTCATCATACTTTTAATGAAGATTTAGAAGTCCTTGTTCTACCCGTTCGGCTAACGACCCTCCACCAGTCAAGGAAGCGGTGGGTGAGAATGGACACCCATTAAGCTGCCATTTTATAGGCAACAACCTTATACCCCCTTATAGACCGGCTTCGTGAATGAGGCCTACTAACGGTAAAACGACTTGTTCTTATACATATATATATATATATATATATATATATATATATATATATATATATATTATTAACTTATAATATTATAAAGTATAAGGGTTGAATTTTAACTTTTAAAATTCTGGGGGTTGGAACTAAAGTTTTAAAGTGACTTTACATGTTCCGAAACTTGAGGGCAAGTTTTGTAACTTTCAAAACTTTTCATCTTTCATAACTTATGAGTTAATGGATTAATAAAATGAGAGACTTTTCATTTTATGTAACCTATGTGTTTAATAATGGACTTTAAAATAGTGACTTTTGGTAATCCATAACTTGAGGACAAATTATGGATTCCATTAAAACACATAATGATCAAGAATTAAACTAACAACCAAGTTACAAATAATTCCTATGATCTTCTAAACTCATAAGTTCATGAATGTTCATATCAACAATTTCAAGAATCATAAATAAACCATATAAAACTTGAAATTTTGATAATAGCTGTTGAAAATGGATTAGCATAACCATTACACCATCTAAAACAAGTTTTATAACACCAAAACAGTTTAGGGTAATGTTTCTAGACCATTTCCAGCAGCAAAACTCGAAAATCTACATTCAGGGGCTCCTACTCGTCGAGTGCAAGAGCCTACTCATCGAGTAGGATGAATTTGGTCATGGACTCGTCGAGTCCCCCCATGGACTCGGCGAGTTCATGCTTCAGAGTGCAGAAAACTAAGTTTTTTCACAATTTTGCATCAAATATCAAACAAACAAGCCTAGGCTCTGATACCACTGAAGGGTTTTGAGCATTCTAACACTCCTATGGTGTACATGCAACCCTAGAAACCTTGGATCTATGTTTTATCTATGATACATGCAAAATTGTTTTTCCAAGGTTCATAACCTATCTAGCATACATGGGGAACTTTTAAACATAAAAGTTAGTAGGAAATACATACCTTGTAGTAGTTAGGATTCCTTGAAAACCTTGTGAGCCTAGCACCTCAAGTGTGATGCCTCAAATGTCTCACACAACACCAAATGCACTTGGGATAACTTAGAGAGAAATGAAGAACACTTAGAAATAGGCTAGCCCTCACTTGTATATCTTAGTGGCCGATTTTGGTGAATAACATGTAGCTTATATAGTGTGTTACAATTAGGGTTACACCATGTAAACCCTAATTGTCATGACTTTTCATTTCCATGACCCATGGGTTCTATAACCACCATGGAGCATCCATGGACCATCCTATGGGTTTTAGCCCAACTTGATAATCCATGAAGCACTACCCCACTATATAAGTATGGATGATTTACACAATCAACCCATATATTTAATTAGTCTTCTTTTGATCACTTAATTAATTCCAAATGAATTCTTGATCAATACTAACTAAATAATACTATTAATATATTAGAACTTATAATATATTAATAAACCTTAAGTGTTATTTCTCTCATTTTAGTCTATCTAAATGCATGATGCCATGCAACCCAAATGGACCATGCTAATCGGGTCAAGTACATTCCAGAAATAGTTATGAACTTAGACACCTAATCCAACATAGTGAGTCCCCCAGAGCATACCCTACACACAATCCACATAACACATATCATATTAGCTATAAAAGTTACACATATCACATCAGCCATGCATACAACATATAAGGATGTCGTGGGCTCCCCCCAGGGTCTTATACCTTCATGTCATGGGCTCCCCCAGGGTCTTATACCATCATGCCATGGGCTCCTCCATGGTCTTCACCTAGGAATGTCACGGGTTCCCCCACGTGGTCTTATATCCAACTGTCGCAGGCTCCCCCCGGGGTCTTCCATCCAATAACATACATAAACACTAGCATACCACTTAGCATAAAGCTAACTATCATACCACATATCTCTACTACAGCTAGTGTACCACATATCATAAATGGGTCGGCCTTGGTGTCGTAGACCCATTGGTATGGTGAGAAGACTCACCTCTCGGATGCTGAACTGAAAAGCTAGAATCAGATATGTCCCACGTGCTGCTCCAACTCAACAGCATATAATCATTAAGTGATTAACTTGTCATAATCCTATAATTACCCTCAAAGTCAACCCTGGTCAACCCTGGTCAAAGTCAAGGTCAACAGTCCATGTTGACCTCAACTCGTCAAGTGCATCTAGCAAATCGTCGAGTTCCTGCAGAGTCCAGAACACCTGAACAAACCCTAGCTAACTCGACGAGTTGTTTCATCAACTCAACGAGTCCACTTGATATCCAGTAGTCGGGGAAACCCGATCCGACTCGTCTAGTTTCCAGGACAACTCGTCGAGTCCCCCTCCCTGTTTGCTTATTATGATAATCCATCGGATGTAGGGACTCCAGGGCTTAGATCTGAAACCCTAAGGTGTCTAGAAGGATAAAGTTTCCAACTTTACCTTCTAGAACTACTCCAAATTCTCCAAGGTCCTAATCAAAGGTTGGAAAGCTCAAAAGCTTTGCCAAGTGGTCCAAGACTCTAGGGATCTGGAATCCCTCTTTTCCAGAAGAGTTTCTAGTCCTCAAAACGTTCCAAAGATGGAGGCTTTATGGGCATACATGTCCAATGCATGTCTTTAAGTCAAAATGGCCAAAAAGGGGAAATATACTCTAAAAACCCTTGCATGGCATCCTTGCTTGACCGAAAGTTAGATCTAGCCCACCTTGGGACTATTTTGCCCTGGAGATCCATAAAGTTGCAAACTTTATGAACTCCATGCATGCAATCAACAAGAATGATAGGAAATGAAGGGTAAACTCAAGATCTAGCCATATTCTAAGATAAAAATCGAGTCTTGAAGACTTACAACAATCCACAAAATGGTCAAGCTCAAGAGTGAGGGCTTGGTTTGCTGGATCTTCTCCTTCTTCTCACTATCTCCTTCTTCTTAACCTCCACAAATCACTCTAGCTCACAAAATGAAAGAGAATGGGGGTTAGGGTTTAGCATAGTCATTCTTAGGGCTTGGAGGCTGATGGAAGGTCAGCCTCAAGGTTCTTAAGGAGATTATATAGGGTGCAAACCCTAAAAATTAGGGTTTCTCTCTACAACTCCTACTAGTCGAGTCGGGCCTTCCGACTCGTCGAATAGGACCCAATCCCCGCGTCCACATAATAGCCTCTACTCGACGAGTCGGAGCTCCCAACTCGTCGAGTCCCAGCACCAAAACCCTAACATTGAGAAAATTAAATTAATACCTGGAACGGATGTTACACAATAAAGGAAACATACAAGATGGAAAAGCTAACCAGGACCTACATAAAGGAAATCGTGAGATTACACGGCGTGCCAATATTTATCATCTCCGACAGAGATAGTAGATTTACCTCACGATTTTGGAAGTCACTTCAAAAGTCCTTCGGAACCAAGTTCGATATGAGTATAGCTTACCATCCTCAAACAGACGGACAAAGTGAGAGGACCATCCAGACATTAGAAGATATGCCAAGAGCTTGTGTGATAGACTTCAGCAAGGCGTGGCATACCCACTTGCCACTGATTGAGTTCTCATACAACAACAGCTATCACACTAGCATCAAAGTCACTCTATTTGAGGCTCTATATGGATGTAAATGCAGATCACCTCTGTGTTGGGCGGAAGTGGGAGACACACAACTGGCAAAGGGGCAAGTACCCAACAGCACTCTCACCGGTCCCGATATCATCAGGCAGACAACCGAGAAGATCGTTCAAATTCGGGAACGACTAAAGGCCTCCAGAGACCGACAAAAGAGCTACGCGGGTAAACGACGGAAGCCCTTGGAATTTCAAGTCGGTGACTGCGTGATGTTGAAGGTCTCCCCTTGGAAAGGGGTGATACGCTTTGGGAAGCGTGGGAAATTGAATCCAAAATACATCGGACCGTTTGAGATCCTTATCAGGATCGGTCCGGTGGCTTATAAGCTTCAGCTACCGCCTGAACTCAACAATGTACATCCTGTCTTCCATTTGTCCAATCTGAAGAAATGCCTATCCGACGAAACTCTCGTCGTCCCTCTTGATGAGATTGAAATAAATGAGAACCTCCATTTCATCGAGGAACCCGTAGAAATAATGGACAAGGAAGTGAAACGAACGAAACAAAGTCACATCCCCATTGTGAAGGTCCGATGGAGTGCCAAGCGAGGACCTGAGTTCACCTGGGAACACGAAGACCAGATGAAGCATAAGTATCCACATCTCTTCCCTAGTTCTTGAGGGCCTGCTCTAGAACTAATTTCGGGACGAATTTCCCTTTAACAGGGGGATGATGTGACAACTAGTAAATTTAGGGTCAAGTAAAGTCTAGATTGTAACCATGAACAAATGAATACATAATGTAACCTTGTTGCAATTGATTCTTGTAAATCAAAAATGACATTGTTATATGAGTACATAAATATGCATATTCGTAATAAACATTTAGAAGACCAAAATAGATCAAATAGTAACACACGAATCAAAAATTGGGAATTTCTTTAGGGTTTTCGGCCATGGAAACCCCCATGACCGATTCCGACGCCTGAAGAACGTCATACAGGCATAACATTCATATTAAGCATGGTTATAATAACTCACATAGAAATTAACAATACTATCTCGGTTTACGGGAAGCTTACGTTTCATTGGTTTTATTAAAATATAAGACTACATACTACCTTTCAGTACGTTATTGCTTACATTTATGGTCTTAGGGTTTAAGACTATAGTTCACTTATAAGAAAATATTGGATTTTCTGGAAACATACATACATTATCCTTTGCAAGGAAAAAGATACAAAAGACCTACATACATTTTTAGTCTTGGATATAAGACTAACAACCCATTTTATAGAAAATAACGGGTTCTCTGGAAGTATACAAAACTATTTTAAACAAAGCAGTTACAAACCCTTTTCATACAAAATGCTTATGAACTCACCAACATTATTGTTGACGCTTTTCAAAATCACTTGTATTCTCAGGGAACCGGTAATCAGGTATCCAAATCTTTTGAGAACAGGAGTTGCTGCATTATGGAATTCTACTTTTCAGTCATTGCTGTGTAACTTTTGAACAAACACAGTATGTAAACTTGTATTCTTCATATATGATGTTTGGGTTGCTATGTTTCATTTATATTCAACTGTTATGATACTATACAATGACGTCATCCGCCCCCGTACGTTTCCGCCGTCCTGGTTCGGGGTGTGACAACCCAGCTCCCGACGTGAGACTCCAATCTCACGACGTGAGCCACGTATTTTGCAAAATTATAAATACTCCTTTGCATTATCTATTGAGGGAGATTTTGGAGGAGAGATATTCTGAGATATACGAATTTGAAGAGCAGAAACATGCAAAAAAAACATACCTTGGAATGAGAATTCATTGAAAGAAGGAGAATTTGAAGATCAATTCATCACATTCGGTTTGCTTATTCGAATCATATCTATTATTACTGAATTTGTGTGTTTAGTTTCAGTCATGAGTAGCTAAACTCGTTTGATTTCGTTTTGCTAGATGAAACCTTGAATATATGGTTTAGTTTATTAATTTATGAATTTTATAAGTTGGTTTTGTGCTTGTGTTTGATTATCATTACCTAGCATGTTAAAGTTTGTGACTTTGTTGTTCAAATTCAAGTTAAGTGTTAGTGACCATTAAATTACATGAACTTGTTTACCTAGTGATTTAGTGGCTATTAAATTGCTAGACCTAAGAGTGACCACATCTAGATCAAGTAATAAAAGTAACAAACTTAGCTGTGTTAGAGAACATAATTGGGACCATAATTGTGGTTGCTTAGATAAATCTTACATAGCCCATCTATTTTGTGTTTGCTTGTGTATGACCATACGTGGTAGTACATGAATTAGTGAAAATATTAGTAAATTAGACTCAAGTTGCTAATTACATAATACTTGGTAACCAACTTTAATAATCCATAAATAGTAACTAACCATAGGGAAAATGTGGATTCGAACTAAACGAAAGTGTTTTTAGTATATTGATTAAAACCGTTTTTGGTTGACTGTTTTAAGTTTTTCTGAACTTGAAAAATCAGATAAAACCTCTTTTTAATTATTGTTTGGTTTTAGATTAGTTTGTTAGTAGTTAGGTAAGTAGACTAAATATGTTTCCTGAGTTCGATACCCGACTGTTTGTGCTATATTATTTGCGAGTAGGTCCATTGTCTTAGTTGTAGTAGTTAGTTAAATAGTTGGTAAAACTAGTAGGTATAACATTACGCACATCAGGAGCCAAACTCAAATTCATGGAGATTAAAACTTGAGAGAAGTTAATAAATGTGGACTGCTGATTTGGTGATTTTGTTCTCACATTTGGTGTATCACAAGAAAATTCCTTCATACCAGTAAACAACGAACCACCTTGTCGAGCCTCTTAATTGTTATGTAGTCGAAGAATCATTTAAGGGACTGAGGCAAAACATAGGAACTACGTCCCTTTGGTTGACCACTACGTCGCAACCTCCTGGACGAAACACTTCTGTGTGGCAATTGATGTTGCTTACGATCTTTTGACATCCTATTTTTCTATTTGTACACATTTGGTCACTGAGTTTTTTTTTTCGTCCATATTTACCCTTTCAACTTGTTAAACTGTACACATTCATTCCTCATGATCGGTTACTCCAGATTAGCCGGGAAAAATGACTTAATAGGGTAATATATTTCTTACTTTATACACATTTAGTCCTTAAGATTTTTGTACACATTTACTCCTTAATATTTTTTTTGTTTTCAAAATAAGTCATTTTTGTTTTTGTACTCATTCAATACTTATGAATGATTTCTTTAGGTTTTTCTCACGACATCTTACGTGGGACAATCATTGATGAGATGTGTGGGGTTGTTAATGCTTATTTGTAGCGTCCCATTTTCACAACAAAAAAGTTTCATTTTTAAATAAGGCAAAACTCCCTCAATATAAATCCATTATTAAGAAAAATTGTTTAATCCAAAATACATTTATTAAAAATCAAAGTAATATAAGAAACGCGGAATCCTCAATATTGTTGATAAGTGATAAGTGTGTACATTCTTGCATTCGCCTTCCTATGATCAACGATAGAACCTTAAAACATAAAAAACTGGGCAAGCACAAAGCTTAGTGAGTTTCCCCCAAAATACCTCATACAACAAATGTACTATCATGCATAATGGGCCCACAATCATTAGATTGGAATACCCTGGCCCAATCACTCATCAGACTGGAATGCCAACATGCAACGGGTCCAATCAGTCATCGGACTGGAATACCCAAAGTTTGTTGGTCTGCCGCCTCAACCCAACCGCTCTTCTCGAGCCACCGTGCCTACGGCTTACAGCCGGCCTGCACCAGGTATCTTGGCCTACATCACATAGGAGGACCGCCTTAGCCTATCCCACCACTATATGTTGACATATAAATAATCAAGGATCAAGTAGGCACAGAATACAGGCAATTATTAATCATACATCTCATTATCGCCTACTAGTCATCTCATAGCACACTGCTCCGCTACCAGCTAACCTTTATGAAATGTGTAACCATACGTAACCGGAGGTGAGATAGCCACCCGAATAGATGATCCTACTCTAGAGCCACAACCAAACAAGGAACATGCAAGAAAGCCTAGATCAAAAGTTCTCAGGCTATCCTACATGACTACATACAACCCCTATGACACTCCACTAGACGATAACCAACCTACTGGTACTCTAACCAGCATACTACTATTGTTGTATCCTATCATACAAGAATATATACATAAATCTAGCAGATCGCTACGGCTTAGCAACATCGTATACACAAGGATACATAAGCAACAATCCACGGAATGTGTAACCATAAGTAATCATATGTGAGATAGTAAGTAAAAATATATTACTTTTTAACAGGAGTAATTTAAACGAAAGTTGTAGTAGACTAAAATACAAACGCATGGATATAAAGATCGTTAAAATCTGAGATCGTATAAAGAAGTTATGAAGCTCAGAACACATGACCTAAGCAACCAAGTAGTCGAGATCGCGATGGACATAAGCATCAAAAGCCCCAAACATCTCATTAATGATTGTCCTACGTAACATGCCGTGAGAAAAACCTAAAGAAACCATTGATAAGTACTGAATGAGTACAAAAACATAAATGACTTATTTTGCAACAAAAAAATATGAATGACTAAATGTGTACAAAAATATTAAGGACTAAATGTGTACAAAGTGAGAAATATATTACCCTATTAAGTCATTTTTACCGGCTAACCTGGAGTAGCCGGTTATAAGGACTAAATGTGTACAGTTTAACAAGTTGAAGGGGTAAATGTGGACAAAAAAAAACTCAGTGACCAAATGTGTACAAATCGAAAAATATATTACCCTTTTAAGTCGTTATCCCTTAATTATATGAAATTTTCGCAAGCTTAATAAGATGATTAAGAGAGTTTATAAAATCAATTGTGTGGTAGGTTCTAGTCCTAGAATTTTTTCGAGAATCTCAATTCACGTTTCAATAGCATGAATTTGTTATCATGATTCCGTTCTCCAAGTAATAACTTATTCTCCAATTCTCTTGCGGACGTACGCTATCACGCTAATAGTGTAACCATATTGTGTCTCTTATTGTTGATTTTCTTTGGCATTTGATCAACTAACTTATAATAACAGTTTCGTTTTCTACTTGGCTGTTGATTTGTTCACTTTGGGACCTTGACGTTATTGTCAATTAAATCCAACAATGTAACAATTGTCGTTTTCCAAATAGAAAAAACAACAAATAAAAAAGTTAAAATTATTTGATAAAATCAATTAAAAAATAGATGGTTAAGAATAAAGAACAAGATCAACACACTAGTGAAAAACCTAAGCATTGACAAGGTGAAAAACCGATAGCTGAAAAATTACCCAAAATGATCAGCATCTCACACGAAAACGGAAACCATTAACAGGGTTAACAACAAACAAAATCACTACTCCAGGCTAACAATGTCACGATCCCTAAGGATTCATTCCTATTCCTGAAAGTTTCAGTGATGTATCAAGAAATTCAAACAGTACCCAGGAACCCTAATTTTCAAAATAGAAACTATCAATGATTTATTTTTTTGTGGCAGGTATTAAACAATTAAACAAACCACCGTCATTTATAATTGTATGTTGTGAAGTATCTCATATTAACCGTTGTGATAATGTAATTAATACATTTACCTTGCATCGTATATTGTAGATGCTATAATATACCATATGAAAAATATTAATAATAAGACAAAATTGCAAAAATTGTCCCTATGGTATGCATTTTTTTGTGGTTTTAGTCCAAACCCTGACTTTTTTGGCTTCGTGGTCCTTTTGACCATGTTTACTTGTGATTTTGGTCCCCCGGAAAACTGAAAAGACTAAAATGCCCTTTCTGGTATACCTTTTATGTTTTTTCATTTTAATTTAAAGGAAAAAGAAAACGATTAATTAATTTGGGCCCACATCTCTCTCTCTCTCTCTCTCTCTCTCTCTCTCTCTCTCTCTCTCTCTCTCTCTCTCTCTCTCGTTTCACACACAAACACACAGATCCATTAGGATCATTTGGAGGCTTCAGATGAACTCATTCATCCTCTATCTTTACTCTTTTAAACTTCCTAAATCTCTAAATTCATGTATGATCAACTCTCCAATACAAACTTCAATCTTCAGACTTCACTTATGGATCGTCGTCGTCCACCATAGTCTTAGAGACATCGAATCTCCTATGTTCTTCATCATAAATCTGTTTGTGTATGTATTTAGATACAAAATCAACATTTGGTGTTGGATTTGATGGCTTCTGATGAACCCGACCCTTCCCTAGTCATCGATTCATAGAAAACCTCTTGAAATCGAGATACCCACTGCAAATCTTTTGATTCAGCTTCGGAGATGGTGGATATTGAATGTATCAGTGTGTAAGATATGGTCACTGAAGATTTATCCATCTCTGGAGTTCGTCCCATTCATGGTGGTGTTCATCGTGGTTTTAGGCGGTGATCTTCATATTATGATTTTTGACCAGGTTTTCGTTTCAAATCTGCCCTTCGACTTCTGGATTAAGGTTTCGCTTCAAATCCGAGACCAAGAACAAGTCCCCTTCCTCATATTTGTTTCAGATCTGGAACATTGATTGTATTTGTGTGTTGTGTTTTGATGAACACGACCACTGTGTGAAATGTATATGTGTTTTTTTGACAAAGACGAGAGATGTTTCAATTGTCTCTATAGTTGAACAAAAAGATTTTTCCCGTGTTTCAATTCTTCAAGTTGTTCGTTCTTCTGTATCAATTTGGTTGTAAATGCTTTATCTGTTCTTGAAGCACCAATTTCATCCCTCTCTTCGCCTTCAACAAACAAGAACAAATGAAGCATTTATTTTTGTTAAGTTTGTAAATAGATGATTGAATTGAAATCTTAGATGGGTTTTTTCTGGTGTAGGTGCAAACATAACGAGAGAGAGAGAGAGAGAGAGAGAGAGAGAGTGGGCCCCTTCTTATTTTTTAATTATTAAAATAAATAAATTAGTATTAGATTTAAGAAGAAATGAAAGAAAAATGAAAAATAAATACCCCAAGGGTATTACAGTCATTTCACTATTTAGAGGGACCAAAAACACAATAAAACTAGCTCAAAGGGACCACGAAGCCAAAAAAGTCGAGATTTGGACTAAAACCCCAAAAAAATGCATACCACAGGGACCATTTTTGCAATTTTGTCTAATAATAATGGTAACCTTCGTACTTTTTTATCTGGTTTATATATAAAAGTGAATCAAAAGGTTTATGTCATTTTTTGTTACTTCGTCAATGAATTTTTGGATGTTTTATTTTGGTCATTATATTTTCTTTTAAATTATCATTGGTCATTGAACTTGTTTATTTTTGTTTATTTTAGTCACTTTAACCGGGGATAGCCGGTGTATAACATTGGTGTATACTTTGTTTAAGCTACTATTGATCACTGAACTTATTTGTTTTTTTAGTCACTCTAAATTTTTATTATCATTTATAAAAAAATTAAAAAAACTACTAGATTTTTTCTTTTCTCCACACCTAAACTTGTTGCATCAATTATTTTATAGTAAATTATACAAATAATCCTTGTGATTTATGGTAGCATTCACATTTAGTTCTTAACTTTTTTTTTAACTCGAACAGCCCCAATGGCTTTAAAAATACTTTTTTTTGTTACCCACCTCATCACTCTTGTCATCGGTAGAAACGCACCCAATCACCGTGAAAAAATTAGTCACTTTGGGTGACCCCCTGCGAAGTCTTCATATCAGGTGGCCCAAAGCGGACAATATATTGATACGTGTGAACCAATTGAAAACATGAACAAGTCTACGTCTTCTTCCAGGAGCTCGAATCAAGGGACTCGATCATCCTTCAACGCACAAGGGCTATGTTTTTGTACGAAACAATTGAGAACACGAAGAAGTTGGATCAAAGATGGCTGCCTTAATTATATAGTAAGTGATTATGATCGAATATTTCCTTTGAAGTATAAAAATCTAAAATACATATAAGGAATGAATCAATATGACATTAACGTTCTAGACATCAAAATGACAACAAAATATAGAGGATGGAATAGGCCGAAGTGAAATTAATTATCGATAGTGATTGGGTGCATTTCTTGCGGCAACAAAAGCGATGAGATTGTTCGAGTTAAAAAAGTTAAGGTCTAAATACGTAAATCATCCTAAATCATAGGAATCATTCGTATAATTTACTCTAAAGTAGTTGATGAAACAAGTTTCGATGTGGAGAAAATGAAAAAAATAGTAATTTTTTTATATATTTTTTTTATAAATTATAATAATAAAGTAGAGTGACTAAAATGAAATTTTCAAACAACTCGGTGACTAATGATAGTTTAAATAAAGTTTAATGACTGAAATAAAACACCTAGAAAAATTCAATGACTAATTATAACATTGACAAAGTTGATCTATGTTATAAACCGGCTATCATCAGTTATAGTGATTAAAATGAATAAAATAAACAAGTCCACTGACTAATAATAGTTTAAACAAAATATAATGGCTAAAATAAAACACTTAGAAATTTAATGACCGTTATCTCGAGTCTTTATCATTTTTAACGTTCCACTTTAGAGAATATAATACTTTCTGCTTTCACATACATAAACAACTAACTAACGGCTAGAAAAATCAAATAGAAAAAAAAAATGAAAACATAAGAAAATATACAAAAAAAATACACAAAGCCCAAAGAAATGATCCAAAGTTGTTGGTTTGAGTTTGGGAAATGAGACTTCGAGTACGTTTTTCCTAAAGTAAAGCTAGACGTAGAGAATGAGTCCACTAAAATAATCAAGACAAAACTTCAAAAATGATCCCTGTGGTTTTCGAAAATATCAAGTTTAATCCCTAAGTTCAAAAAACCTAACGGATCGTCCCTGTGGTTTCAAAACTTTTAACAAACGGTCATTTTCGTTAACTCCGTTAGCTTTTGGCCGTTAAGTGAAGGGTATTTCGGTCATTTCACTACTACAGGGACCATTTATGAAGTTTTGCCTCATTTAAAAAAAGAAAAATATATATAATTATTTAATATACGGGGCCCACCCATTTCTCTCTCTCTCTCTCTCTCTCTCTCTCTCTCTCTCTCTCTCTCTCTCTCTCTCTCTCCTGATTGGTCTTCCTTCCTTGAAATCGCAACCTTCATTCCCGATTCTCAATCCCAACAGAACACAAATCAATAATCAACAAACCAAAACCCAAATCTATCACCAATAAATTGCTTATCCCCCTGAAATCTACTCAGAAATCTGCAAACATACGAAGACATCTCCTTCTTATTGTAAAATTGGTTCTCAATCAAACTACCACATACTTGAGTTGGAAATTTGGTAAGCTTGATAGTCAGAACTCTTTGTCTGGTTGTCTTTGCATCAGCTCAGCTAGCGTCGGCGCCACTGAACCCTCATACTCGTTTTATGTAACATGTTTCTTCCCTAATCTGAATCCACCAACTGAAAAGGGTCTTTTACCCGATTAGAAAAGAGGAAAGAAGAAGAAAGCTTATGATGTTGCAGTGATATAATTGATTGGGGATTTAGAAATTGGGTTTTTCGTTTGCTTATGTTTATATAATTTGTAGGGTTTATTGTTTCTATAAGTATTGAAATGAGTTTATGCATTATTTTTCTGTAACATTGTGTTCCTGTAAACATGGTCGTGTTGTTCAGAGTGACAGAAGAAAATTGGGACTAATAAAGAAGAGGTGATGGTGTTGTTGGTGTTCGTCGGAGATGTTACCTGGTTTGGGTGATGGCGAGGTACGATGGATGATGGCGAGATATACTGGGTGATGTTGAGGGTCAAGCGGGTGGGTCAGGCAAGAGAAAAGCAGTGATTTTCGGCGATTGTATTCTCACATGGGTCACTGAGAGGTTGCAACATGTTTGATTTTGAAATTGTTTTGGACTGATTTCTTTGAACTTGTCGGAGAAGACATATCAGATGGGGACAGGGGAGGGTAGCTGTTGGTCGGAGATAACATATAAATGGCGGTGGTGATTGATCGTGGAAGAAGAGAAAGGGAAAAGGGTGAATCGGAAAAGCTGCAGCTCGAATTGGAATAACGAGAGTCTTCTTTGTCCGAGAGAGAGAGAGAGAGAGAGAGAGAGAGAGAGAGAAGTGGGTGGGCCCCCTTTATATTAAATAATTATATATATATTTCTTTTTTTTAAATGAGGCAAAACTTCATAAATGGTCCCTGTAGTAGTGAAATGACCGAAATGCCCTTCACTTAACGGCCAAAAGCTAACGGAGTTAACGAAAAGGACCATTTGTTAAAAGTTTTGAAACCACAGGGACGATCCGAGAGGTTTTTTGAACTTAGGGATTAAACTTGATATTTTCGAAAACCACAGGGACCATTTTTGAAGTTTTGTCGATAATCAATATGAAGCGAAAATGAAAATGTAAACCCATAGGCCATAGCCCTCGTATTTATATTTGGCAAGTGGCAACCATAAAATAAAATATTATAAGCTGTAAAAAATCTTAACAAAGTTGTATTACATAAATTATGTAAATAATTAAAAGAATTAAGTCAATTAAAATGTAAATCGTATATGAACAAAATAATTTATTTATATATTGTACCGAAAAAAAAATACTATCATCTTTCTGTTATTAAATGCATTCAGTACATATATTTATCTTATAAATGTAACATCCGTGTTTCAGGTATCTTTCATTTTTGACTTTTAAGTATAAAAATATTTGCCAAAACAGTCCTTACGCGGGATGTAGCAAAACTTTAAGTATAAAAATATTTGCAAAAACAGTCCTTACGTGGGGCGTACCCAGGACCGGCTGGTAGATTTTAAGTGTCATGTGCTAAGAAGAAAAATAAGGCTCTAAATAGAATTTTTTTAATATATAAGAAAAACAAACTTAAGACGGTGAATTGTAACTTAAAAGTAAATAAATTTATTATGGAATTTTATAAAAAGTTTAAGTGCTAATTAGTAACTTCTGAAAATTGATTTGTTAAACATATTGCAAGGAGGGGTTGTTTATAAAATATATAGCAAAAAGAAATGGCCAAATCTGTAACTCTAATTAAAAAAGTCAAAATGCAGTGAAGAAGATTTGAACCCGCGTTGCTTTTAAATAGGGAGACGTCTTTGCCAATTGGGCTACATAAATTTTATGCAATATCTTGAATAAATTCATATATATTTAGTTATTAAGTATATAATTTAATTAAAACGCGGGCCCTAATTTTTTCGGGGCCCTATGCGGCTGCCCCTCTTGCCCCCCTTAAAACAGGGCCTGGGCGTACCTTTTGGTACGCCGAGTATAGTGCATTAAGTAGATGGCGCGGAGGCTGTTGCGTACGTTGGGCGTACGTAAGAGTACGCAGGGCGTACTCACAAAGATTCCAAACCCTAATTTTAAGGGTTTGAACCCTCTCCTACCTCCAACCTCCATCTCTCCTAGCCCCCATCTCGAAACCCTAATTCTTGTGTGTGAGTTTTGAAGCTCTTGAGTGTTATTTTAGTGTTCTTGGTGGTGAAGGAAGATCCTTATAGAGGTGGTGTTGCACTCAAGCTTTTGGATCCAGATTCTTTACATCTTTGTGCATCTCCATAAGGTATAAAGTTCAAATCTTGATGTTTGCCTTGTTAGATCTTGTTAGGTTGCAAGTTATAGCCTTTTGTCCCAAAAACCTTAGTCATATGAGTATGGTCTACTCCAGACCATTTGACTTGTCCTTTTGGAGATTTGTGGGTGTTTCATGACATAAAAATGTAAGCTTGGTCCCTTATATTCATCCATGCAAGAGTTATACGGTTTTCAGTTTTGAGCTCCTTGTAGCCATGCAAAGGCATAAAGGTTGCAACTTTATGGTTTTAGACGTTTATTACGACTAGATCTGAAGTTTGGACGTTAAGTCTTAATGCAATAAGGCCTTAATGGGGATTTAGATATATGAAGGGTATGTTGGGCGTAACCCTAAGTACGTCGGGCGTACTGGGTTGCTGCCCCGTAAACCTTCTAAGTTGAAGTGGTATGTTGGGTGTAGAAAGCAGTACGCATGGCATACTCCTAGAAAACACTCTTGCGCCATTTTTAGGCTCTAGGTCCTTAGGGGTTTTGGGCCTTGTATCTTTGGGCCATGCATGAAAAGGGGAAAATGGTCTTTTTCCCTTGAAAGATAAATTATTATTTAGACCATTGAATATGGGTTAAAACCCTGATTATTAATTAGGATTGTCGTTGGGTTTTGATTAGTGTGAAGAGCCAAAATAGCAACAGCTCGAGTGTGTGATTCAGTTATCTTAGGTTAGAGGTGAGTCTTCTCATTGTACTTGTAGGTCGAAGGCACCAATGCCGACCCACCAGATTATTTATATAGGATGTTAACTGTTATATGACTTTTACATGTTTGTACGATTGGGTTAAAATATACCCCACGGTTGGGCCCATTATTGTATGATTGGGTTGAAATAGACCCCAAGGCTGGGCCCATGAGTATATGATGGGTTGGAAGAAACCCCAGGGCTAGGCCTATATTTGTGTATTGGGTTGGAATATACCTCAGGGCTAGGCCCAGTTATATGTTTAGTATGTGGTACATTGGAGAACTCAATAGGTATTGTGCTTATAGTTTTTGTTTATGGTTTCAAGTACTTCCGGTATAAAAAGGAAGAGCTCGGCATGATGGCACAATATCATTCCCCCATAATTTCCGCACTTTTTGGATATTTGTACTCTGATATTTTGATATTGTATTTGGTGATTGACTTTGAGATATTTGATAAATGAAACTATTAGTTTTAAAAATGAAAAATTGTATCACTGTTTATGGGTTGTTACAATAAATTAGTAGTTTAAGAAAAATATTGGCAAATTATATATATATATATATATATATATATATATATATATATATATATATATATATATATATGGGGTTAGGTTCACATGAGACCATCATATTTTGGGAAACATAGAGACGCAATCCTAGCCATTCATCTTGGAGAAAAAAAAATAAAATGCAAAATAAATGAATTTTTTTTAAATATTATTTTCGTCATTTATTTTAACCAAAAAAATAAAAATAAATAAATAAATAAAATTACCGTTTTTACTAAAATATACGTGAAATATTCTAATAGAATATTATACTGTAAATATTCAAATCGAATTTTTAGAATATTAGAATATTCTACTAGAATATTAAACTATAAATATTCAAAAAATTCTAATAAAATATTAGAATATTCTAACAAATCTAACAATTGAAGTAGAATATTAGAATATTCAAGCATATCTATCAGTTTTAGTAGAATATTAGAATATTCTAACATTTTAAAAATTCGATTTGACTATTTATAGTGTAATATTCTATTAAAATATTTCACTCATATTTCGAAAAAAAACGGTGAATTTTTTTTATTTTTTTTATAAATTAAGTAACGAAAAATAACATTAAAAAAGAGAATTTTTGGATTTTTCCTTTTATTTTGCAATTTATAACTTTTTTTTTATTTTTTTGATATACAAGATGAGAAGTTAGGATCTCGTCTCAATGTCTCACAAAATTAACATGGTCTCAAATGAGGATCTATATATATATATATATATATATATATATATATATATATATACACACACACACACACACACACACACACACACACACACACACATACTAGTCGTTTACCCGTATAAAGCGACGGCAAAGAATAATTTCCAAACGGTGATTAATTTATTTCGGTGAATAGTTTTTTGCGGCTATAAGATCAAACCATAAAACCCATTAAGTATGAGGATGAGATGGGTTAAAAAATCTTTTAAAGTCGAAAATCTTTTTTCTTCATCTTGCAAAAAATATATACAACTTTTTGTAAACAAAAATTATTTTAAATTGCTTATAACCATATTTCATTGATCAATTTCCATTATTTTATGAAATTAGAAAAAAAAAATGGCTAAACGTTGTTCTATGTTATTTTTGTTTTAAAATTATATTTATCTCACATGGATTTTAAGTATTAAAAATATGATTGCTAATGTACATCATCATATATTGCAGTTTCTTTTTGTCCACATTAACGCAATAAATTTGATAATATCTAATGCAATAAACTTGGTAAAAAAAACTATCATATATGTTAGTTTTCGAAAATCTACTCTAATAAATGAAATTATTTTCAATTATATTTTTTCCACATGACATTTTGTGATTTTTTTTCATTTTATCAAATTTCACATAATATTTAAATGTAATAATAAATACATACCAATTTCATTAATTAACTTTCCTTTTAATTTTAAAATTTGTAAATTAAAACCTCATTAGTTTCCTTTGTTTATTTATCATAATTATTTGTTTAAATTTTAAAAAAAAACATTAATTTTAATAATTCAATATTTTTTTAATATTCTTATAAATTCAAACTTTTAAATGTTTAGAATTTCATATTTAATTTTTTCTTAAAATGAACCCTCATAATACATGGGGTTTACCCTAGTAACTAAATATTTTACTTAAAAGTTACATTTAATCTTAAAATATAATTACATGGCCCTTAAAATAATGGTTTCATTTTGGCAAAAAAATCTACCATATATGTTAGAAACCGTTTGTTAAAAATCAAAACTTATGATGCTAATAATGTAGTAACATCACCTAGTTTAATTTGGTTTATTTTAACTCTAGATGCTATAAACTTAACTTGTTAAATTTTAAGCTTTCAACAAGTTATCAACATCTGGTTTGCAAAATGAAAAATAAGTTATTATTTTTGTCATAAAAAGTAAGTTCATATATGAAATAAAGGAAAGTAAAATACTATTAATTAATTTTTTTTCGAGTGACACAAATGGTCAAAAAAATGAAAGGTACATTGTTATTTCTATCATATAAAGCAAGTTACAGATAGGATAAAAAAATTAAAATACCATGAGATTTTTTGAACTTTCTATCAGTCACACGTTACACAGATGGTAAAATAAAACAAAATTCTGCTACTTATTCCATAGGAAGTAAGTTACTTAAATGAATTTGCCATTGTATTTTTTTAGTTTTCTACTGTGTCATCAAAAATAAAACATAATTTGTTATTTTTGTCACGAAAAGTTTGTTGCATATTTTCAAAATTTCTACTCAATAAACCACCCTCACCTAGTTTAAGAGCTTCGTCCCTGCCATCCAAAACCTCTTTAAGCATATGACACAAACTTCATTAAGAAAAATAATGAAAACTCATGTTTTATAAAAGAGTGTTTTCTTTAATAAGAAAAAAAACGGTTAAATAAGAACAATGTTAAAAATTGGAAATGAACGTAAAATTGAAAACCAATGTGCAAATGCCTTCCTTTGTAACGGTTCAAAAGAAGAAAAACTAAAGTTATTTACACAATGTAAAACAACAGAAAGAAAATTTTATGTTGAGATCTACACATTTTACCGGCAAAAGGTTTTAGATGATAACTTCAAAAAACAACTAAAATAACAATTGAACATATGTTAGCTTATAAAACATCACCAAAATTTGTGATTACTAATTACTAAATCTTATTTTAGATTTAAAGCAACAAATGAAAATAACTATTTTTTATTGTATATAGAGTTGCACAATTGGTCCAGAAATTCAAATGAATTTCACTAGGCATCAAATAATCATTTATATAGTTAACTTCAAAAGCTTCGTAGATAATTGAAATAACAGGGATAAAAAAACACAAAAAACTTACCAACAATGATTAGATGTTGTTGTTCAGGTTCTACAACCACAAAAAACCTAACGTGTCACTTGAAAAGACACGAAAATATAAGAAAATGTGATTCAAAAGTAGATACATATTGGTTTATGGTCAGATGCAATCAATCATACCTTCCCGTAACGAAGGCATGAACTTGAACATTTCATATTCCACATAGCACATTCCGATCAAGTGATAACAACTCGAACCACATTAAAAAACATCATCGTTCAGAAAAAAAAAATAAGGGTCGAATACAAAAATTGAGAATAGACTTTCATAGTTATCTATTTTAGACATTACAAGTTACAACCATGTTGTATAAAAACCGAAAACTTTTAATTAAACAATGTACAAGCTTTTAATTAAATCATCTCATTTATAAAAACTCCAACATTACCTAATAAACTTGATCGTCACCCCTAGTATCTTTTACTTAAAGAATGATTTTACACTAATGTAGTGCCAAATAATCTAAGTAGAATATACTTATAGAGTAATTGGACATACAAAATTAATTCTTGTGTTGGAAAGAATTTAACAATAACCTCCAAAAACAAAGCTTACCGCACAAGTTACTCGGAAAATAAGCATAAAATAAAAATAAAAACCTAAGAAAAAACTAATCTCCAATGGAACCACATAAAGCCTTTTAATTTAATTAAAAAAACATTTTTTGCGTCTTCATGGTTAAATGTTCATTAAGTGGTTTCATTGAACAATAATGTCTTTAAAAATAACATAAAACTTTAAAAGTAAGAATTATAACTAACATGGATCTTATATTGCCTTCATTTCAACTTCATGTTTCATAAATAGTTACATCACTATAAGGAAAATAGCCAATTACCTAATTATAATTTCTTGACCTCCGGTAATATCTATCAAACTTTTCCATTGTGTATGCCTTCCTGCAAAAGACAGGGCTCATATTTAGGTTCAAAAAAATCAGTATAAACTGATGAAATTAAAGTAACAAAAACCAAACATAGTATAATAGTAGGACACATAGTCAAGGGGTTTAAATTCTCAAAATTTTAAAGGTTAGGCCTTAACATAATGATACTCTTTCCTTTTTACACAGTTTTCCAGAATTGCAGATAATTACTATAATGAAGAACAAATCCATATTATTTTAGGGTTTTATAAGGTTCCTATAGTTTTTCTTTCATGAAATCTATTAGAATAAGTTTTTCAACTTCGTATCCTATAATATCGTAATGTATTAAGCAGAAGTTGTCATCATTGATGTTAAAGGAAGCACACATAAGAGTATTCAAAAAAATCACTATAAAATGTATTCTTAAAATATGTGAAGCTTACCTATAAGACAAGTTTATGCCATTGCTATGTAGTATCGAGTGCCAGGATGAAGCCTACTTTGATAAGCTTTAAGAGCATGCTTCCTTTTGTTGCTATATGCTTCCAAAACATAAATATTATGCAAAACCCTATAAATGGACATGGATTTGTTGAGCATGTAAAGCTATTAGATCTCATATGATACATATATCAACCGATATATATAATTTATAATTACAGTCTGGTTTAATGTGAAAGAAAGAGAGACATCGATGCAGAGAGGAAGAAACAGAAAAATAAAAAAGAACTGAATTTTACCTTTGATAACATCCCAGATCCAAACCAAATTAGAAGAAACTATTCGTCTTCAACCCGTCGGTCGTCCATCTCACCTGCAACCGATCAAAACACCAAATCAAAATCATTAAAAGGAAAGAAAATTGAAATTATTTTCTAGAAAAACTCATTGTGTTCGTCTAAGAGAGCGAAAAATGGATTAGGGTTTGTATGGGAAATACTTCATGGCGGTGGGCTTAATAGCAGGGAGGGAACAAAGACGCATCTGATGTGCGATGAGACGGATATTTGAATCAACATGCAAATATTTGTTGAAGCATAAATTTTGAATGAACCCGTAATTGAGGGAAGAAGATCAGATTAACTTGAGAATTGACCGAGAAATATAAATATTAAAGAATGTGGTTTAAAATTTAATATTATTTTATTGGTGATTACTTGTACTATTAGCCTAATAGCTTGGACATCTTAAATAAATATTATTATTATATTGAATCTACTTCTAAAAATAGTAAGATTTCTTTTATAATATAATATAATATAATATAATATATATATATATATATATATATATATATATCAAAAAGGTGTTGAGTGATATATTTATTGTTCATTATATATTTTTTTCAGACCAAAAGTTGTTAAATCCATATTACATCACAACTTTTCCAATATATAATACAAGACGCAAAATTAACAACTCTCTTGTAACGTCCCCATAAATAAGACCCGAAAAATTCATTTTTCAATTAATAAAAACAATATCCCAAAACATCATCATAAATCCCAAGTGGAACAAATGTATCAAACATCATAAAATATCAGATTTATCATGAAAATGTAGAACAATATCGTGTGTGCACTACAAAACATAAACTGAAAACCGTAAACACAAAGCTTAGTGAGTTCCCCAAAATACCACATACCATACATAATAAACACATATTGGGCCCCTGCCCCTCATCAGGCCTCGCCTGGAATCGAGTCCCACTCGGCCTCGAGCCCTGCTCGGGTTACCGATATTTCATTCATTAGGCCTTCACCTGACATCGGGCCCCGCCCGGTACACATATAAAAATATAAACATATAATCATGCTAACACATACGATAATCACAAAGCCAATGGCATACAATATAGTCATCGGGCCTCGCCCGTCATTGAGTCCTGCTCGGTATACATACCAGCACATAACACATGCAAGAGTCACGCAAACATCTAACATCCTAACATAATAATCATGGGTCGGCATTGGTGCCTTCGACCCACTAAACCCAGTGAGGAAACTCACCTCAGACTGTTGAATCTCACAGATAAATCTCTGGTTGCTGGCCCGCTAAAATCTCCGCGCTATCAATCACAAAATAACATCCAATTAATAATTGGATCCCGACTCACACTAAGAGTCCAAAATAGGATAAAAGACCAATTCTCAAACATAATCCACAATACCCAAAATACCCCCATGGGTCAAACGAGGTCAAACGGTCAAAAAGTCAAGAAGAGTCAACTCAGGTGACCACCACGTCCTGGTAACCCTTTACCACGTCGTGGTGTTGAAAACGACAAGAGAGTTGTGACTAGCCCCGCTACCACGTCGTGGTGGCCTTGCCACGCCGTGGTAACAGGGTTTTCAGCAGCTTAACGTGTAACGGCCCAAAATCCAAATAAAATTGTTTCATTTTCAAAAAGGAAATTACATCCATAAATTGTTTCCAAAATCCATTACACCTTAAACATGTTCAATTATCAGAGTAACAATATCAGTAAGTGCGGAAAAAAATGGAAAGTAAATGTTGCGCCATCAAGTCGGGCCCTTCCCCTTAGTACCGGAAGTACCTGAAACCACAATACAAACTGTAAGAAAAATCTTAATGAGTTTCCCAAATACCACATAACATACTATCACAAAATACCACACAACATACATATGATTGCCATGAGCTACCCCCATGGTCTTTTCCCTGAAATGCCATGGGCTACCCCTATGGTCTGACATCCAAGTGCCATGGGCTACCCCCATGGTCTTCCATGCCATGGGCTACTCCCATGGTCTTCCATACAAGTGTCACGGGCTACCCCCGAGGTCTTTCAGTCAAACCAACACATAGACAACTATCATTCCGTATGTCAAGTAATGGGCCGACATTGGTGCCTTCGACCCATTGATATAGTGAGAAGACTCACCTCAGTCTGCTGGTAAATACTGACTGCTCGGCTACTGATTCGACAATCTCACACTGAATATACACAAATAACCCTAATTAGAATTAGGTCACAAACTCAAGACATGGGCCAAAACCCTAAGTCCAACCCCTAGACTACGACCCATTTAGTCTATCCCATAATGGGCCTAACAATATTCGGCCCATCCACCATAACGGCCTCCACAAGGCCCAAAATACCCAACAATGCCACAGAAGGTCCAATAGCAAGCTCAAAGTCCTAATCCACTCTAACAGATCAAGGCCCAAAAATTAAATAGGGTCGAAACTACTCAGAAGCCCAACGCAATCCCAAAAGCTCACTGGGAGCATACGCGGGGCGTAATCTATGAACGCGCAGCGTACTAGCCCGCCATGTAGTACGCGCTGCGTACACCTTGGTACGCTCGGCGTATTGCCCAGCTTAACCCAAACAGTCATTTTGCTCTTAACCCATGCAGGCAATCCATTCCAATACCATATCTCGATTAGAATAAGGGTCTTAGGGCATAAAGTTGGCAATTTTATACCTTAACATGATTTATGGGAGCACAATATCCATTTTAGTGCATCAAAGCTCACTTAAAGGTCCTAAACTCATGCATGGCTTAAAACCCACCAAAAAGTTTACATTTTTATGCTTCTAACATGCCAAAGGGACTAAGATATAGCATTTCTAGCCTCTGGAGTTACCCAAACTCACAAAGGAGATTTCGTGGACCCAAAAATGACATTAAAGCAAACCATAGCTTTAATAAACAAAAGAAACAGCAAGGTAGAAGCTTTTTACCTCTAAAAGCTTCCCAAGATGATGTAGACTCAGGATCTTGAAGCTCAACCACGCCCAAGGCTTGCTCACCAACTTCTTCTTCTTGCAAACACACCAAAAAGACCACTAATGTCACTTTTAATCTCCAATATTACACTCAATGGTAACTAGAGTTTTAGGGAAGTTCAAAGGTAGTGGAGGCTGGTAAGGAAGAGGTTCCAAGGTCATAAGTGAGCTTAAATAGGGCTCGATCCTTAAGATTAGGGTGTTAGTGGAAGGCTACGTACGCCCCGCGTACACCCAGCGTACGTGGTCCCCTTACCTCGATTTCGCATGCGCATGTACGCTAAGCGTACATGGATATACGCCCAACGTACGAAGAGGACCCTTTTTCGAATAAAATTTCATTCCAAGGACCAAAAAGGAACATACCTGAATCCGAATGTTACATAACGCATTCAACCATTTTCTTCAATTCTAAAGGGTCTCCAACTCAGATCTGGTCCATAATAGGGTCTAGATGGATAAAGTTTCCAACTTTATCCAATAGAACCCTCCAAAGTGTGTAGATCTCAACTTTAAGGTCCAAAACACTACATGGATTAAGCAATAATCACTCAATCCATAAGGTTACTTGCCCAAAAGCTCCAAAAGAGTCTCTAACACCAAACACATCATAAAAATCGATGCTTTTTAGACATGCATGTCCAATGCATGTCTTGAACCCTTATTAGGCCAAAAGAAGGCAAAAAGGCAAAGATTCCATGCATGACCTCAAAACTCAAATCTAATTCAGATCCAAAGAGTCAAATGCTCCAAATCGCCTGGATATTTATAAAGTTGCAAGCTTTATGAAGTTCAACCTTTCCAAAGCAACAAGGCATAGAGAAAAGAGGACAAAATCCATATATCTATCAATTAACTCATCAAGATGGAGACTTTATACCTCCTAGAGATGCTTGAGGAAGATAAACTCCTGTATCTACGTTGCTTTGGACTCCCAATAAGATCTTCCACCACCTTCTTTCTTCATAAGCACCAAACACCCACACTTTAAGGCTAAAAACTCACACAAGGAATCTAGGGTTTGTAAGGGACGATTTAGGCAGATGGAGGCTGGTGGGAGGGAGGCTATGAGAGCTTAAGTAGTTTAAATAGGGCTCAACCCTTAAACTTTAGGGTTTTCTCCAACAACCGCCACCATGTCGTGGTAAAGAATCACCATGTCGTGGTGGGTCATTAAACTCCCGCGGCCAAAAGCTTACCGTCACGCCGTAGTGAGGCTTCACCACGTCGCGGCCTACAAAAGAAAATATCATACACAATCGAAAATTATTTCATACCTGGAATCGAGTGTTACATCTCTATAAATAGAGGTTTTGACTCTAATTATCATAGATTGTTACATTTATATATTTTCTCCTAAAAAAATTTATCTAATAGTTTTCAATCTTCATAATTTTAAAGTTAAATTATTGATATTTTATAAGTTGCAATTTTTTTTAAAGTTGTGTTTTTGGTCCCTTACATACTTTTTTTTTTATAGTTTTCGCTTTTATAAATTGCAATGGATTCTCGGCCGCAATTCGTGGATTAAGTTAAATACTAGTTATATCAAAAGTATCACAATTAATGATTTACGGTCTAAGCAAAATGACATATCAATGAACTAGATTTTCATATTATTCTTTTGATTTTATAATATATAGTTGTCAACCATATATTAGGGGTGGAAAGTCTTCGGTCTCAAATAAAAAAAAACAAATAAAAAACAAAAAACAAAAACACAAAAATCAAACCAAACCAAAACCAATGTTGGACCAAACCAATTTGGTTTATGCTATGAGTTATGGTAGTGTGATGTTTGGACCAAATCAAACCGAATTATCAAATTTATTTATTTAATTTAATTATTATTAAATAAGTTATATTTCAATACTTCAATAATAAATTTGATCTAATGAATACGTATTACATTACACCTTGTCGAAATACCATATTTGGTCGCTTTTCTCTTACAATGTAGTGTGTATTTTGATTTTATATATTTTGTTGTTCATGGTTGTACACTTTAATTTTTTATACTTAACAACTAAGGAAAATTAGAAACGTATATTTTATGTTTGGAAAATTGAAACTTTAGACTTTATTTTTTCAACTTAAAATTTGGTTTTTTCGGGTTTCAAACCGAATTATAATTCGATTTTTTGTCTGGGTAGCATTGAATTTGGTACGATTTAGTTTTCGGTTTGGATTAAAAAAAGTCAACTCGAGGAAACAAAAAAAACCATAAACCCAATTGATTATCATCCTAATTAACATTATCCTAATTTATAATTTATCAATTTGATTCAGGAAAATCTTACCAAATTTAATAGAAAAATAATGTATTTTTGGAAATTTAAGGTGCTATATAATATACATAATGGATAATTAAAATGGTAATATATATTTTCGATTTGTATATATTTGGTCATTGAGTTTTTTTCGTCCATGTTTACCCATTTAACTTGTTAAACTGTACACATTCAGTCCTTATGAACGACTACTTCAGGTTAGCCAGGAAAAATGTCTCAGTAGGATAACATATTTTTCACTTTTTACACATTTAGTGTTTCATATTTTTTTACACATTTAGTCTTTAATATATATATATATATATATATATATATATATATATATATATATATATATATATATATATATATATATATATATATAAGAGGGCTCATGCGAAAATGCAAATAATTTGCAAATACACAAAACAAGGAAAACTTATGATATTGTGTTACCTCAACCTTATATTTTGAACAAGAATTCATCCAAACTTTGAACTACATGATGATAATCAATTATAATGAGAAATTGTTGCATATTAGCAAAGCATGTTTTCTAACATTATTATTATAAAAACTTGAATTTAAAAGTGGTTAAGGATGTGAAAAAAAAACGGTTGTTAAAACCACTATCAAATATGTATTACCATAACACCCTCCAACGTAAACTTATTATCTCTAATTTATTGCTAATAAATTTAATTTCTAAAGTACATGTGTTTGATTTTTATAAGATAAAATATGTTTTCATATTTTCGCAAAATATTTATGTTTCGCATTAACCTACTTGTATATATATATATATATATATATATATATATATATATATATATATATATATAGAGAGAGAGAGAGAGAGAGGTAGGTTCAAATGTTTCTCACATCTATTGTGTGCTAGAATGCACCAATAAAAATTTAGTATTAATTATATGTATATTAAATGTTATCCATACTTATAATTCATTTGTATGGAAACTAATTAAATTCGTCATTAATGTCAACAATAATATTCTTTTAGAATGAATTCATATCTAAAAGAATGAGAGTGTATTCCAGCAGAATGAGAGTGTATTCTAGTAGAATACACTCTCATTCTTCATATTTCATGCAACTTTATTGTATTTTAAGTGAGTGAGTCCTAAAACAAAATACGAACTCATATATAAAAACCTAGATGGGAATTTATTCTGAAAGAATGTTATTGCTGACATTAATGGCGGATTTAATTAGTTTCCATAAAAAGAGAATTATAATTATGGATATCATTTAATATACATATAATTATGGAAATTATTTCATATCTATATTTATTTAATTAAATAATTATTTAATTTACTAAATTCTTATTGGTGCATTTTAGCACACAATAAATATAAGAAACAAAATAACCTAGCCGTATATATATATATATATATATATATATATATATATATATATATATATATATATATATATATATATATATATATGCAAAATATCTCTTTGTTGTTTTTTTACACATTCAATACTTATAAGCAATTTCTTTAGATTTTTCTCACGACATTCTAAATGGGACAATCAATAATGATGTGTTCGGGGTTGTTAACGTTTATGGTCACCGCGGCTTCGGTTGCTTGGTTTCCTAGGTTTTGTGGTTTGACTTAGGTCTTGTGTTTTAAACGTCATAACTTCTTCATACGATCTCGGATTTTAACGATCTTTATATCAACGTGTTCGTATTTGGGTCTACTACAAGTGTGGTTTACATTACCCGTTAAAAACTAACATATTTTTACTTACGATCGTTAAAATCTGAGATCGTATGTAGAAGTTACAACGTTCAGAACACAAGACCTATTCCGAACCACAAGACCTAAATAATCAAGCAGCCGAGGCTGCGATGGTTGATGGACATAAGCATCAACAGCCCCAAACACCTTATTAATGATTGTATCGCATAGTATGTCGTGAGAAAAACCTAAAGAAATCAGTCATAAGTACAGAATGTGTACAAAAACAACAAGGATTTATTTTGCAACAAAAAGATATTAAGGGCTAAATGTGAAAAAAAAATATTAAGGACTAAATGTGTACAAAGTGAAAAATATATTACCCTATTGAGTCATTTTTCTCGACTTATCAGGAGTAGCCGGTCATAAGGACTAAATTTGTACATTTTAACAAGTTGAAAGAAGTAAATGTGTGCAGAAAAAAAAATTCAATGACTAAATGTATACAAATCAAAAAATATATTCATCTCATAGATGAGTAACAAACTATATTTTTCATTATTGTTTAGGAAAAAAAAATCATAAAAAAGTAATTTAAAACGTATTATACAAAAAATACCATTAAAATGAATGTTGTTCATGAAAAAAAAATAAAGTTAAGTTAGATAGCTTTTAATAATATTTTTCTTAAATATATATATATATATATATATATATATATATATATATATATATAGTTTACCAGTGTTGTAAAAATTCGGACTAATTTCCGATTAATTTGTATGAGGTACACGACTAATTAGGTGACACTTAGCGGTTAACCCATGCCTAGATATTTAGTGAAGTTGACGAAACCGATGAATTTTTAACATCTTGAAAAAGTTCTACCTCAATAAAAATTATCTAAGGAAATATTAATATTGTATTAGTCATATTAACTTTATTTGTTATCATATTAATCGTATTTACCTATTTTGTTATGATATTAGTTATATTTATTTATTTTAAAAATAATGATTTACAATTTATGATCCCGATTAGTTGTTGATTAAAAAGGTCGTTTGATATTTCTCTTATTAGATCTAATAAAAAGTTGAGTCTGACTCGGTCATATTCATAATCAATGACACTATGATAGCACACTTAGAAGTCTCTAACTTAGTTTTGGTTCCTCTAAATCTCTCTTAATCGGTCAGATTCATGAATCCACTAATTCCCAAGTAGACCGACCAACCTCTAGTCATTAATCAACCAACTCGATACCTGCCTAACGACTTTTACAACATCGCCATTTACTCATTACTCGTTTACGACTTTAACTGCAGTATATATTGAGACACATACATAATTTTGATTTTCTTCATTTTCGGTAAAGAAAGGAAAATAAGAAACGCTATACAAATAAATATATAACACTTTCATATATTATAAGACCCGACCCAAATAAAGTCGAATCAAACGGACCTGTTCCCAAATAATTCCCCCACCCTGTACCCAGATCATACAATTAGTTATAGTTTAACGGCCGATATCGTCTCAAATCTTCTGCAGTTTTGCAGCCTTGATCACCGGATTCGCCTTGGTGATGGCTTCCCTCCCCATGGTCTTGTAATCGAAGGTGCATCCATGCTGCTCTGGGTACCTGTGGGTCCCGCAGCACGTGATTCCACACCGGCACGTGAACCCCGTCAGACCCACGCGCCGATTGCATTTCGCGCACCTGTTCCGCGGCTGTGATTTTACAGCCACCTCAGGCACCGTCTTCACGACTACCAATGGATCGGAAGAAGGTGCTGTAGCTGGGGAAGATATGGAAGAAAAAGATGTTTCTGGTTGCTGAGAAAGGCTCTTCTCGATGGCGAGCTTGGCCTGTGACATATTTTGGTCCTTTAGGCAATGATCTTCGTAGCACTTGGAACAGAAGTTGAACGTTGTGGGGCTCCCAAGGAACCCGCAGTTATTCGCACACGGTGTGTGATTGCTTGCTTCTTGCCAATTCTGTTCCTCAGCCATTTTTTCCGATCAAGGTCTTGGGCCAAAAACGCACCGAGAAGATACCGTGAGCGATCGATTTAGTTTCAAATCAATCGCTCGGTCACACCAGATTATAAAAACCTATGGTAAACAAAACTGAAAATCAAATCCAAAACGAAAAACAAAACCACATATCAGATATGATTGGAGAAACCCACCAGAATGAATGACGTACGAGAAGTTGCAATCCGGAAGGAGATGAGAAGATGATCGATTTATGGGGATGGGGGAGGAAATATAGAAAGGTGAAGTTAAGGTGTTTGTGAAAATGTCTAAAAAGGAAAGGAAACAAGGAATAAACGGTGGTGGTGGTGTTGGGATACGTGGTTATAGGAAGATTCCAAGAGATGTCTTGTGTGGTGGGGTAGAGTTATGAATTCCTCAAAAGTAGGGAGCCTTTCTTGACTTTCAATTGTCAGTTCCAATTTCCAAATACATACATGGTAGTATGCATATAATGATATAATAATAATAAATTATTTATTTTATTGTATTTGCATGAAAATATATTTAATTTTATTAGAAAGAACAATAAGAGGAATTTTGTAATTGACTACCAAATGACTATATATTATTGTCGTATCTAAGATCATGTTTAATGGTATTTTTTGTGATTTAATTAATATTTTAACAACTATTCTTTTTATTATTGGAGATATATCTTATTTTTTAGTTATTATTTATTAATTAATGAATATACTATTAGATTATCGGTGTGGTCTCATCGTACCTATGCTTATTTGGACCGCAGCAAGATGTCGTGAACACTGACCTCTCCTCATTTCACCACATTTTTTCCACTTCCATAGTAAGAACTCGTCGCACTCTTTCCATCCCATTTTTTAAATTCTAGTCGCTATAAATAACTTATACATTGGTTTAATTGTTTTTCCCCCTATAAATAGGTATATACCAACTAAACTAACATTTTTATCCCAACTCAGTCGCTCTATTTTACAAAAATTAACTCTCTATTTCTTTCGGTGGTAAATTCACAAAGATTATTATGTTTTTACAAAAATTTGAATTTAAACTACTGTTATTTTTTGTTATAATTTAGTTATCAAGTTTTTTAATTTTTGCAATGTTGACCACTTAACTGTTGGGGTATGAAGTCGTGTCCAACACGGAGCACATAGATCACAATAGAGCAATTAGGGTTCATGGAGCATGTGACAAAGGAATGGATCATTTGAGAAGGGAATGAATCATCTGACAAAGGAACAGATCAAATGTCAAAAGGAACGGATCATATAAAAGGGGGTTTGGAGCACCTGGAAGAGGTTTGAAGCACTTGGGAATGATATGGAGCAATAAGGGGACCTTGTTGTGCCATCTAATAAAGGGGTGGGCCAAGAAGGATGTTGTTGCGCCATAAGCATTCCTTCTTGCGCCATGTTGCTCCCTTTTGCGCCATGAGGTATCCTTCTTGTGCCATGAGGTATCCCTCTTACGCCATAGAGTACATTGTTGTGTCAAGCATGTTCTTGTTGTGCCAAGGTGGTGATGTTGCTCCAACTTAGAAGTTCTTGCGCCACACTTGAAGCCTGTTGCACCAACCTTGCACATGTTGTGCCATCATGGTGCAAGATGGGTCATTTTGTTTCCTTGATGAGCCATGGTATCCCTGATGAGCCAAGTATGCTATGAAGTCCTCTATGATGCTCAAGATCGTTCAAGGATGCTCATAAGTTGGTGTTGCTCAAGGATTACACCATGTTGTGCCACCATGATGGATGTTGGGTCATTAGTGTTCATGATGCGCCACTTATACATCATGATGCTCCACTATGGCACAAGGTGCTCCATCATGTGTGTTGTTGATGCTCATGGGTTGTATGACATGGAAGAATGTTCATGAAGATGTATGGAAGAATATGATTGGTTGTCACCATTCATGGGTCTATGGGCCAATGGGCTTGGCCCATTAGGGTTTTAAGTCTGATCCATCAAGTATAAATAGGCTCATACATCCATCACTGTAAATAGCTAGATTTCTGTGAGAGCTCAAAGTGAGATATAATTTTGAGTGTAATAGTTACAGAAAGTTAATAAAATCCTCTCTCTCTCTCTCTCTCTCGTTTGCCCGTGGACGTAGGTCATCTTGACCGAACCACGTTAAACATTGTGTTCTTTTGATTTATGTTTTTTTCGAAAGATTTGTGAGTTCACCGAAGTTTGTTTTTTGATATTTGTCTGAAGTGCTTAACTTGTTTTGTTGTCACCTAAAAAACTGGTATCAGATTTGTGGCTGAAGACGGGAGAGTTAAGATCGAAAAATTCAATGGGCACGATTTCGGTTTCTAGAAAATGCAAATCGAAGACTACCTCTACCAGAAGAATTTACATGAACCATTGTCCAAAAGTAAACCTGAAGAACTGAAGCAGGAGGATTGGGAATTGTTAGATCGGAAGGCACTTGGTGTGGTGAGATTATCCTTGGCAAAGAATGTAGCTTACAAAATTTTCAATGTGAAGACTACTTGTGAGTTGATCAATGCACTATCCAACATGTATGAAAAACCTTCAGCAACGAACAAGGTTCAGTTGATTCGACAATTGGTAAATTTGAAGATGAAGGAGGGTGACTCAGTGACTGATCATGTTAATGAATTTAATTCAATCCTATTAAGGTTGATGTCGGTTGATATTAAATTTGAAGATGAAGTCATGGCATTGCTATTATTATCATCTTTTCCTGATAGTTGGTCTAGTACAGTGCCATCAGTTAGCAGCTCAGCTGGGGGTGCTATGTAACGCCCGTAGATCTGGGCTAGTCAATTTAGAGATAATACAAAAGATTATTTAGAATAAATAATCTTAACCAGGTTGTAGAATATGTCTCAAGGGTTCCGTACATATAAAGAACGCCGAAATCCGAGTTATAATGAAGAAGTTATGGTCCGTCGAAGTTTTACGGCAAAACCGGCACAACACCGGGAGACGTAAATAGTGAATTTTTGATAAAGGAATTTTTAGCCTTAGTGATCTAAATAAAAGTTGTAGTATACATTAAACCGAGAACATACAAAAAAAGAACGCCCAAATCTGACTTCGTATAAGGAAGTTACGAATTTTCTAAGATTTGGCATAGCAGTGCACGACCCGAAACTCGAATTTTAGATCGAGCGGTTTTTGGCCTACGCGACCTAAATGATAATTTAAGATCTCATTAATAGGAACTCAACGGTAAAAAGACAGACGAAAACAGAGTCCGTATGTAGAAGTTATGAATTTTACGCGGACATTTAACAGTATAATCTCCTCGTACTGTTAAATTTAACATCGGTCGAGAATTAGCCGACAGAGTCAAAATGAAAGTTGTAGATCTTATTTTTACCTACGCGTGGATATAAAGAACGTCAAAAACGGAGGTCGTATGTGAAAGTTACGGATTTTAGAAGTCGGAAGTGTGCTGTGCGAAAATGGGTGATGTGGCACAATCTTGGCCATTGCTTTCTCCCCAAGTCTTGCCACTAGATGGTGACATGTGGCACCAAGTTCAGCCATTTTTCACCCTATAAATAGAACCTCTCACACCCTCATTTTCTTCACACCTTTCCCATTCTTTCTTCTCTTTACTCTCTCTCTAGAACCTCTCTCTAGCCCCGAAACCCCCCGAAAAGCCTAGGGAACCTCCCTAGCACGAGGCGGAAGCCCCGGAGTGCTCGACGGCTCCGAGAAGAAGAGCTTTTTGGCTCGGGAACGCTGCTCCAAGCAAAGCCCGGTTTTCTATAAAACCCGCTGTAAGTGAGCTACGCCTACGCTATTTTTAATATATCGTTTATTTAATTATAGTAGCGTTATTAGGAACTTATAATAAGTACTTGGGCTATTATTATGGGTTATATAAGTATTGTTTAAAGCTTATATAATAGTAATAATAGCTAGACTATTAATTAGTCTTGGCGAATAATAGACTAAACTCTAGTGGTAATAATACTAGGTTTCGTCGAAGGAAATTATTTTTAAGAAGCGAAGCGCTGTCTGAGTTCGGATTCACCACCTTTTCAAGTGAGTGCATAGTTACTTTCATCTTACACATAGATATGAAGTATTTTAAATAAATTACGTGCTATGTGTGCATATTATCTGTATACTTATTATCTATGCTAGATGAACGATTTTATACATGTTTTAAATGATTTTAAATTGTATATATATATATATATATCTACGAGAATATGTTGGGTAAAACATGGGTAGATGTAATAGATGGAATATGAGTTGGATGATGAGTTGAGAGGTGTTATAGACCACGAGGTAAGTGTGAGAGGTGGACGATGTGAGAAGCCTTTCCCAAATGATGGCCCCGTCATCTAGCAGAGTATGGATGACAACCACGGACTATTCTAGACAGTCCAGTGGAACACTGGCAGGCTCGCAACCTGTAGGTGTTGTGAACGATGTGTTCACCGATGTACTCTAAAAACCCATTGACATGTATTGCGAGTGGACTCTCGAAAACGATACTACGAGATAACCCTAGCAGCTATGCTCGAAGGACAATACTGGTAGTTGCGCCTCACATAGAATGTCACAATTCTGGCAGCTGCGCCTAAGTGATAGAACTAGCAGCGCCTCAAGGATTACACTATGTTGTGCCACCATGATGGATGTTGGGCCATTAGTGTTCATGATGTGCTACTTGTACATCATGATGCTCCACTATGGCACAAGGTGCCCCATCATGTCTTTTGCAGATGCTCATAGGTTGTATGACATGGAAGAATGTTCCTGAAGATGTTGCATGGCGTAATATGATTGGTTGTCACCATTCATTGGCCTATGGACCAATAAGCTTGGCCCATTATGTAACATCCTGTTTTAAGTCGATTCATATTCGGGACCGTAACCCGAATATATGTTACCAGGAGGCTTCAGATCTTGGGGAAGAAAGGTTTAGATCCCTTTGAGTGTGGGTAATAAAGCTTAGATCATCTGAGAGTTTGGTTTGTGTTTTTGGAGACCAAGGGTATATCGGTAAAGTGGAAGTTCAGGCTTTTTATGGAAATAGATTTTTATTTGGAAAGTTTTATGGCAAGGGGGAGTTGATAGAAAGGTAGAGCTCTTCGAGACCTGTCCGTGGATATAAAGAACATCGAAAACAGAGTTGAAACGAAGAAGTTATGGCCGTTTGAAGTTGGAGTGGTTCGGGTGAGTGATCGTTGACTTGTTGACCAAGCTCATTTAAGGCTCATGACGTGAGCATGAAGTGCTTACGACGTGAGAGGCACCTGATGCCCAAAAACCCTTATTTTCGGGTATTTAAAGGTATGATATGATTAGGGTTGCTCCTCCTCAGCCTCTTTCACTTCCAAGACCTCTGGAAACCCCAATCTCAGCCCTCATTGAAGTTCTTGGTCATTCTTGGTGTTATTCAAGAGCTTTTGGGAGAAGAAGATCATTTGTGGTGCATTTGTTATCATCTTGGCTTCATCATCGGCTAGTTGTGGAGCTTTTGGACCTTTGTAAGTCCTCAGGCTCATGCCTTTCCTTTCCTTTCCTTGCTTGCTAGATCCAAGTTTTCGTGCATATTATGGCTTGTAATGTTGGTTAGCATGCATGGGATCCATAAAGTTTGCAACTTTATAGATCATGGTGGTATCTTAAGTCTTATAAGTCTTAGATCTAGATTTTGGTCATGGTTTTGGACTCCAAGCTTGAGTCTTGGTCCTTTTCCTCCATTTTGACCTAAGTTGGTGTTTGAGTCATGTATTGGACACACATGACTGAAAAGCTTCGATTTTTATGGCCCTTGGGGTCAAGGAAGACCCTCTAGACTGTCCTATGTTAAGGCTTAATGGATTAGGAGCTTAATGCTCATTTTTGGTCAGATCTGGACTCACGACGTGAGGAATAAGACCTCACGACGTGAGAGCGTGTTCGAGGAAGTTTCTGGACAAAAGACACGACCTCATGACGTGAGCATAAGGTGCTCACGACGTGAGAACCTCCTGTGCAAGTTTGGGCTCTTTGATTGTTGGCTAACTTGGTCTTGGACTTATCCTTTGGTTTGGGCTCGTAATGGACTAAGGATTTTAGAGTAATGGACTTTTGTTCGGGCTTGCCTTGTTGGGCTTGCCCTAATGGGCCTTGGATGGTGAATTGGGCCTTAATGGGTGATAGTTTCATTTTATTTACTTCTTTTTATAGTTTATTTTAGCATATTTCATTCATAATTTACTTAATTTCCATGCATATTTTCCCTTTTGTTATTTTATGACCATTTCGGGTACTTTCTAGTTTCGTGAGCATAATTGCAGATTTTAAGGAGACTAGCGGAGCAGGATCTTCGGGATGTGATTGGATTTGGAGAACAATAAAGATTTTTGGGCTTAATATCTTGTGGAGGTGATACATAAAATGGGATTTAGATTTATGGAGCATTGAAGAAGATTGTCTCTTAATTAAACGAAGATGGAGGAATATTTCTAGCGTGCGAGAATTAATGATCGGGCGATTTCGAGAGCTTTGGAGGATTTGGAAAAGGAAAATTGAGCTCAAATTGAAGAGAACTTGAAGAAAAATGGGCTAGAAGCTGATTGGACTCAAACTGGGCCAATGGACTAAGTTGTGTAGGCCCAACAATTGAAGAAGCCCAATCTTCGTCACTCTTACGCGGCCCGCGTGGATTCATGCAGGGGCATTTTCGGGATTTTATTTGGAGCTCTATATGGGGAAGGTTGGTGTGCCACTTTTCAAAACTTTTGCAAATCCGAACTTGGGAGCATTCTCTGGAGAATTTGGAGCATTTTGAAGACCAAAAACCTTGAAGAACTTCATCTTTTCACCTCTTAATCTTGTTGAATGTTTGGTACAATCTTTACTTATCTTGTTTTCTTGAGTTTAGCCATGCTTGGCTAGACAAAACATTGGTTGACTTGTGTGGAATCCTTTGAACTTTTGTTGAATGTTGAAGACTCCATGAACTAGTTTTGAATCTTTATGAGAATGTTTTATGTTTTAACATCTTGTCACTACTTGTATGTTTTTATTCATGAGTTTAAATGTGTTTGTGGTGATTAGTTGGCTAATTTCTTGATTAAGTACAGGATCCTCAAATTAGCAAGCAACAAATGATTTTTGTGTTAGTTTTGCTTCACACAATCATGAAAACATTTTCTCTAACATAGTAGTGAAAGTATTTGACTCCTATTGGATTTGGTGACTTTTTGGTTCTTAATGCTAGTTGACTTTCACTAATTGCATGCTTAATGGAAATTGTGACTTTGACTAAGGAAATTGTTATGAGCTTCTCTAACCATTTTAAAAACTAAGAAAAGTCTAGGTAATCTCAAGCTTCTTGGATTACTATAGCCAAATTAAGGATTTAAAACAATTATTGCACCATTGGATTTTAATGATATATTCATCAAAAGCCAAAGTGAGGAAACTTTAAGTCAACCATCTTTCTCTTATTGATTTTACATCAAACTCTTATTTTTGTTGAATTGTCCATTCAAATCTTAGTTTAATTCTAGTTTATTTCAAGTATTTCAAAAGATCAAAAACCCCCATTTTTATTTTTATTGTTATTTTATAAGTACTTTACAAAGAGATTTTTCATAGAGTTATAAAATTGAACAAATCTCCACGGATTCGACCCCTTTACCACTATACACTATTTTAGTGTAAACGATTTAGGATTATTTATTTTGTTGGCCTCGACAACCACCAGTGGGCCAAATGGATTTGGGCCTTGATTGGGCCAATTGTGGGCTTGGTTAGTTGGGCCATTAGTGGGCCTAGTGCTTGGGTTTAGAGATGTGTATTGATGGAGTTTAGTTTTGGGGTTTTGGTTCAGTGTTTGGAGTCGGTTCGCAGCAGATTCAGCTGTAGGGTTCGTCTTTCTTTTGAGGTGAGTTACCTTCCATGTATCTGTGGGTCGAAGGCACCAGACCCACTAGTTGATGTTTATAGTAAAGATGATTGTCTTTGTGATAATTGTCTGGTATGCTAGTATTTGTTGAGTTTTCTGTGATTATTTGATTATGATATTATATGGTAGTGGTAAGGGGTTAAATAGACCCGATATCCGGTTGAAATAGACCGAAGGGGAGGCCAGCACCCAGATATGCTCGACAGGGTAGGTCGAGCACCCAGATATGCTTGGCAGTATGTTTGTTATGTATGTGGTATGTTGGGGGAACTCACTAAGCTTTGTGTTTACGGTTTTCAATTTGTGTTTTGGGTACTTCGGTTTTCAAACAAGGGAGCTCCGGGTGATTGCAGATCACGCACCACATGTTTCCGCATTTTATAAATTACTCTGATTTGAAATGATGTTAACACACTTATTTCGTTAAAATTTTATGGATGCTGTTTTTGGAACACTGTTTTATTAAATCAAAAATGAAATTTTATGGTCTTATTTTTGGGACGTTACACATTAGGGTTTTAAGTCTGATCCCTCAAGTATAAAGATTTTCATACCCCCATCATTGTAAATGGATAGATTTATGTGAGAGCTCAAAGTGAGATACAATTTTGAGTGCTTGTAATAGTTTCAGAAAGTTAATAAAATCCTCTCTCTCTCTCTCTCTCTCTCTCTCTCTCTCTCTCGTTCGCCCGTGGACGTAGGTCATCTTGACCGAACCACGTTAAACATTGTGTTCTTTTGATTTACGTTTTTTCAGAATTTTTGTGAGTTCACTGAAGTTTGTTTTTTTATATTTATCTGAAGTGCTTAACTTGTTTTGTTGTCACCCAACATTAATCGATACGCTCAATTACTCGCTTATATGGCATGTTGACGTGTTACTCTTTAGTAACGTGGCACTAACATTGCATGATGATGTGTCACTTTAGTGACATCGCATTCTCAGTATCAAAATTAAAAGGAAAACAACTAAAATATAATTACTTTTTTGATAAATATTCAAAATATAGTGACTTTTGTGTAACTATCAAAACTTTGCATATTCCATGATTTTTGTGTAACAAAATTATATTTTAACTTTTAAAATAAATGCTATGAAGTTGATTAACATCCTTACATCTAATATTGTTTCAAATATACAAGATTTATTGTTCCAAATATACAAGATTTCGACCTTACCCCTGATTCCATTTCCTTTGTTCCATTCATATCATCCTGCAGCCATGTTGGATTGTTAAACTAGGGAAAACATTTCTTCAAATTGATGAACGAAGAATATAACATCATTCCAAGACTAGAACACTTGGCGTGCATGATCAATTAGCTAGGAAGATAAGGAAAAAATCAACAAAGCTTTTGATTTTTATATAAAAAATGAAAACAATGTGTTTTGTTAAATGTTTGTAAAGTTCATTCCAACATGGAAATCGATCTTGTAGCAACATATCGTCTCTTTGAACTGTCCCTGCACAACATGTGCAATAAGCAGGGTATTATGTTTTGTTGTCAAATATACACGTAAAAATAGGTAGATTTAAAGATGTCACAATTATTCGTTCAATCATGACATCACACGGAGTCAAGAAAGATCTTGGTGTTAGTAATCTTGAGATTAATAATCAAGTCGTTCCTTTCTTGATAGAGATCAATCTCATGCATAATCTAATAAATTTTATCAAGAGTTGGAAGTACTTGTGGGGAAGATGAGAGATTCCGGAAATATGCTTGAGATGGATTATGCACTTCATGATATAGAGGATGAAGATAAAGGAAATCATATTGTTGTTCATACTTAGAAGCTAGCTATTGTAATCTGGAGATTAATAATCAAGTCGTTCCTTTCTTCATGGAGATCAATCTCATCCATAATCAAAACAAATTTATCAAGAGTTGGAAGTACTTGTGGGGAAGATGAGAGATTTTGGGAATATGCTTGAGATGGATTATGCACTTCATGATATAAAGGATGAAGATAAAGGAAATCATATTGTTATTCATACTTAGAAGCTAGCTATTGTGCTTGTGATTATTAATACTGAAGTTTATTAAATGAAACATTAATTACCACTAACTTTATTAAATGAAATGACAATTATGTTGGTGATTTTAGTGTCACCATGTCATTTTATGTGATTGGAAGTAACATGTGAGCTAAGGGGCTTCATAATTTGTACTCTAATATATGTACGGGTGTGTGCGGAGTGCACGCATGCATAAGATCGAATTAGAAGCCGGTTCGACAACAAGTCGGTGGTCCGGGGGCAGCGCCCTTGGGTCCGGGGTTTCCAAAGGGGCAGCGCCCGCCCCTTTGGCGGGGTCTAGGGGCAGAGCCCCTAGGTGGGGTTTAGGGCAGCGCCCAAAAACTCTCCGAATTTTACATATGGGAACATAGTGGGAAAATCGAATTCTTGAGGGTGATTATGATAAAACTAACGAATTTCGTTAGTTTTGGAAACCCTAAATCCTCATTAAAATCTGGATTTCCTTCCAAAGCAAGCCATGACAGGCAATCCTAAGAGGCAAACCCTAATCTCGTTTATTGTATAAACGGCTCTTCTCTTTGAGAAGAAACACACGAAAATCATTAGCTCCCTTTTTCTTCAGACGAACATAGAATCCTTCTAGCAATTTGGCTTACGATTTCTATGCCTAGATTCGTAAGTGTCCTCTTGGATAATCCTAGACTGAATTTCTTGCAACCTAGGCATAAGGTAGAAATATCAGTTCGGAAAGTGTTCACACAATCCAAGTGGTATCCAGATCTCCAACATAAACCCTAATTCATCCAACAAATTCTACCCTTTGTTGCATTTAATTCCATCCTTTTGTTGCATTTAATTTCATGGTAGGTTAACTAATAATGAGATGTATTTTGGTAAAATGGATATTATTTTTAGAAGTAGACTATTATTTTGGGACAAACCAAAAATGAAACATGGACTATTAATAGGGGACGGATGGAGATTTATATTGAGTATTTTTTTGAGTTTTTGTGTATAATTTTATATATTTAGAAAACTCGAGCGGAACCGAAGACAATCCGAAGATTAAAGGAATTTTGAGGGCTTGGCAACAATTTATTTGGGCTTGGAGATGATGATGACAAAGGATGAAAGAAGATGAAGACTTGGGTTTTTATTTGGGCTAAGGTGCTTGATTTGGGGTTTTGTGGAAGCTAGACAATTTATTTGGGCTAAGGTGCTTGGCCCATTTTGGGAGGAGTTTTAGAGTTAAATTTTGGGTTTTGTGGAAGCTCGATAAAGAAGACAAAGGAGACAAGGAGATCAAGGCAAAAAACGACGTATGCATGCAAGTCAAAGGCTACAAGGCCATCTCATGCACCCCGAGTCAACATTACACCTGTTTTGGGGTGTAAGGTGGGTATCTTTCTTATCGACAAACATACTAGCGGAGAGCGGAGACCTTCCTTCGAGGAAATTTTTTTGGGGTTCATGAAGCTTTTGAAGTGCTTGATTCATCTTGTTTGATTTGTGGATGTTTGTTTATATTAATTTCACTTTTATATCGTAGCCACCAGTGGCTAAAAACATTGGCGTAATCTATGAACACTTACTTTTAGTTTCTCATCTTTGAATGCAATTTTCATATGAATTTCCAAGTCATTCGTATGTTTTTGTTCATAAGTTTAAATGATTGAATGATAATAGTTAGTTTTCTTGATTACTTAATAGATCTTCAAAACAATTAGTAACAAATAGTTTTTATGGATGTTTTCATCTAATTTTTAAACCATGAAATTGAGTTATCCAAAATAGAATGTATCTGTTTCAAAACAATTGCATGTTCGAGTACTAATATAAATTGATTTTGCAGTTCACGAAAAACACATTGTGCATAGGATCTTTTTTTCAAACATAAAACGTCTTTGTGAAGTATTCATTAAAGTGAAGTGCCTTTATGACATTTTGGAAGTTTAGCATTAGCGCCAACCATGACCAAATTCGATCATTCTCCGTACAACTTTTTCCATATGCCCAACTAAATGAAATTCACCAAGTTTGGGTGGAGTCCTTTCATTTTCGAAGTAGCAATTTTTTTTGGTAGGTGATTTTATTTGATAGTTTCAAGGCTTTTCATCGATTAAATCAAAAGAGCCTATTTTGCTTTACAAAAACAAAATGACGTCTTTACCAAGGCATGAATAGCAAAATTTAAGTTTTTGACAACTACATAAGTTAATATCATGGATCAGCAAACCGCCAAATTTATAACCAAAGCCGACAATTAATGATGTTATGATCAAGTATCATGGCCCACATAGTCTCCGGTTATGAAATCTCAATCCATAACTTCAACATCGCATGTCATTTGTTTATGATATGTTTATGAACTTATGATCAACTTGTTTTAAAAAAGTCATGTGTTTTGAATGACATTATCACATTATAGCACATAGTTATTGCTACCATCATGTGATAGAAAACTATTATCACACCAACATAAAACGAACCCACCCTGTGTTTGTCTTTAAGCAATTACATTTCTGTTTAAATGTCTATTTCGAGTTGTAAAATCAATTTGATGGATGTTTACTTTCAATTTGGTCATGCTATAACTTTGGGCAAAAAAAATCATAACTAACAAAACAAATGGGATGGACCTTAAGGCACTTTTGTCATGTGGGTTGAACAGTCTATTCACGGATAAACAAGAGAACAACTTCATAGTCCCAAAGTCTATATGAAAAATTTTAATGTGGTTGGAACTTACTCATATACATGCAATGATTATATTGTAACAAATCAAAAAAACCAACCAGCGTGATTAACATACTTGCTAACAATTTATTTGTGATTCTTCATTGTTGTAGTATTTTGTTTCCTTTCTTTCTTTCTAGAACAAAGAAATAAATACAGTTGTCAGTTGGTTACCTGAACCTCACTCCAGCTGGCCTGTTAATTCTCCATTATTATCTTCTTCTGGATCAAGTTCTTGCTCGACAGATTTAACCTGGAATTGGAAAAGCAAGCAGCAAAGTCAGGAAAGTCAACAACAACAGATGAAGAGCAGAAATGGATAATTGTTACCTCTGGTACATAATGCATGAGCATATTTTCAATGCCTGATTTGAGGGTGACAGATGAGCTAGGGCACCCACTACATGCTCCTTGCATTTTTAGCTTCACAACTCCCGTCTCTCTGATAATTAATTTAGATTAGAAGATTAGGTTAAAATTTAAATAAATAAATAAATAATGAACTAGTCAGTCAGTGATACGCACGGATCAAATCCTATGTATTCGATATCCCCACCATCGTCCTGCACAGCAGGTCGTATACGAGTTTCCAAAAGTTCTTTAATCATTGCAACAATTTCCGAGTCATCCTGATATACCAAAACAGATATACATTTCATTTCAGACGGATGCAATATAATCATTTATATCTATATGGTTGTTGGCAACAACATGGATGAGAAAAAGATATGAATCTGATCCAAATAAAAAGCATCTTGGGATCAAATTCATTGCTCATGTACATACAAACTCAAAGATAAATCAAAACCCTAAACTATCTACCTTCAAAAATTCAGACCAATTCCAATCCACAACTCACAAAATTCAGCAGAATCGGCAGGAAGAGGACTTGATAACCTCCATCCTGCGAGAGCTGCAAAAAAGAAGTGGGCTTTCAATGGGCTTTTCTTGGCCCAAACCCATATCAACGATCGTTTACGGGCCTATTTTTCAACGTTCAGACCATATTTTTGTTGGGACTCTTTCGGGCCAGATTGGGAAGAAATAACGGCTATAAAAGATTTTGGAAGCAGCCTCCCCTTTACCCAACAATGGAAATTGGGTATTTTACTATTTTTATTGCTGTAACTTAGGTAACATTTTGATTATATTAATTTTTCTGTCAGAATTTCTTCACTCTTATGCAATATATATATATATATATATATATATATATATATATTGTTATGTAATGTATGTGTATGTGTATATGTATATAAACATGTAGTATGTATTAATTACTGTAATTATTATATTCCATCACACGGACCATTTATATTTTCACTGTATGTAATGTGTGAGCATGAGTATGAGTATATGTATGTAATATATGTGTATGTAATGTATATGTATTTTATTGTAATGTATGTAATTTTGTGTAATTAGTATATGTATATATGTAATATATGTAATATTGCATGTATAATTGTATATGTAATGTACATCATAAATTCATATGCCATTGCATTGCAGAGACCATTTTCTGTTTTCTATTGTAAGTGAATGACTGATGATATTCCATATTTCCATCGCAAATAACCGACGTGTTCTGTTTTTGTTTTACGTAGTATAGAATGGCAAGTAAAAAAGAAGTCAATCCCAAATGGATTTACGAGACGTTAGTTGAAGGAACAAGACTCTGTGGAATGCAACTTTTGTTTCATTGTTTCAAAAGGAGGGATTACAAGACACAAGCATCACCTTGCTTGTGATTCCACCGACGTATCAAAATGTGGCAAGGTACCAAGCGATGTCAAAAAAACTATTTGAAGAAAGTTTTGAAAAGAATGAGTTAATGGGAGATGTGATCCATAGTGTACCTCACTTTGATGATGTAGTCGACTTAGAGAAAAGCGATAAGGAAATGCCTACAGCCTACTAATAGTAGTGGGTTTCAATCGAAAGGCAAGAGGCCCGCTTCGTCCGACGGCTCAACCGTGAATAGTAAAAAGGTAAAAGGGCCTTTGGATATAATATTCAATCCATTTAGCCTAGCAGGGAAGAAAAACAGGCACTCGGTTGGAACCTCCAAACATAGTGAAGTCCAAAAAGATTTAAGACTTAGAGTGACCCAAAAGATTGCCCGTTGGATGTATGATGTGGGTCTTCCCTTCAATGTTGTGAAGTATGAAAGTTTGGCCCTGCACTAGAAGCGCGCGATGGCTCTACATGGTTGCGGTATGAAACCGCCTAGCTATCATGAAGAATGTGTTCCAATGGTGAATCTAGAGATGGAACACACAAAGAAACTTTTAAGAGATAATGTTATAATGAGAGCGAAAAAAAGACATACGGATGTGTTGAGTGAAGAAATGGAGAACAGACTAGAACCAGAACAACAGAACAGTTGCTAGGAGTTCGATCCAGGAATCAAGAAAAAGAAGTGTTGATTAAGGTGTTGTTTGTTTTTACGAAGCGAAAATGTCTGAAGTCTGCGGACCACCTCTGCAACCCTCTGTCTCCTACCGCTGGTAAAGCTAGCAGTCTAATAAAATTTCTGCATGTTAAGACAGCAGACTAATACGTAGCAGAAGAGGTGGACCAAACGGCTGCAGCATGTAATAAAAAGTTTATTTGTTTTTTAACGTCTGCAGACTGCTGCAATAAGTTAAAGTAAGGTGTGAAGAGATTTGAAGCAGATTGTCTAGTGTTGAGCCACGCAGCACACGCACAACAGTTTTTAAGTTAGAAGTCTTCTGAAAAACAAACGGCTGCGAATGGTCAAGTGTTGCGCGTGTGCTGCGCAGTGCAGCAATAAGTGATCAGAAGTGCTTTTTTAGAAAAAACAAACAGCACCTAAGTGAAAGAACCTACCACAGAAACAAGCTACATGAGAGGATTTTCACAACATTAACAAGTTGTTCCTGGTTTTCCACCTTGAGAACAAGGTGGATTTGTAGGGTGGGGTAATGCTAAACCTCCAATTCACTACACTTATGCCAGGAGGGGAAAATCAGGAAATCCAGCTCAAAAAGAAATAATGCCCTAGTCAGTAAAGGGTAAAGTTGGCATCATACTTTTTAGTAGTCGGTTGTTGTGCTGCTATTAATATTGGAAGTAGCAGGAAGGCATGTTTTAGCACCTCGAATAGCTAGAGAGCTTTCTATCTTGTTTCTTTTATTGTTCATGAATCATATGAGAAAAAGTCGGATACCTTCTTAAATCCTTATTGCCTTATTACTTTTATGTTCTTGTGTTATTTGTTGAATCTAAGGTTTCAATGTGTGCAAGGAATAGCTAGACATGAGAGTGTTGATACAAATGGTTACAAGTGATGAGATGATGGAAGCTTCTAAACAACCACTCCCTATGATAGAAATAGAACTTGGTTATGCAATCCCACCTTTGGCATAATTTACAACAGGATTGCAGACCCTTTTTCATCTTAGGAAGGCGATGTTAGTGGTTCCAAAGATCAATGATAAAGGTTTAAAGGGTATGAGAATAGTTCAACAAATACTAATAAGTGGATATCCGTATAAATAGCCGCCAATTATGAAAGCAAATGACTATAAGAATAAGATCAGATGGCTAGCAACACAAAAACCTAGAGAATATACAATTTAACATCAATAAGGACCTACAAAAAAATAGATTTTCCATAAAACTTTTGTATGTACTCTTAACTCTGATTAATGATGCATGTGAGGACACTTTACAATGACACAATAAAACAAACATACTAGAGGGAACAATAAACATAAAACAAACAATATAATCAAGAGAGGTTAAAAGGGGAAAAGAAGCTTGAATTTCAGTAAAGTGAAGATGCATGATCATCAGAGAAGGAAACCCAAATGGGTATCTTTCCTGTGTCAGAGATGCTCTCCAAAGAGACAACCACCTGTCCAAGCTAACACCGTAAACTTGCAACAGACTGACTCAAAATGCAAAAGACTGAATGATTCGATAATCGTAAGATGATTTTAGATTAGGCGCAAAACAAAAAATAATAAATATTTCATTTGGGTCCCTCCATTTTTTCCCTTGTTTTATATACGACCCATTCATCACATTCTCTATCAATACCATCGTTTTGAAATAGAGGCTTGTCCTCAAGCCTAGAGTTTGTAAAACAGTCCAAATCGTGAGAGTTCCAAGATCCTTTGTCATCTTCCCAGATTCAACAATGCCAATGCATGTTACCTCAAGTTTTTCATTGAAATCAAGAAGCTTAGAACTGTTATCCAATTTTGCCTAGTGCGCTAGCCCATAGTCCATACAAAGATCGAGGCTATGCTAATTGTGCTGGTTTCCCCTCCCTTTTTGTGCACCTTGTAATGACGTGTCACGGTACCATGGGTTACTTCAGCTTCAATGGTCTTTCCATTAGGACACTCCAAAAATGATATCATCAATCCAAGAGAGATCTGAAACCTTGAGCTAAGAAATCAAGTTAAACATCACCATCATAATTTTTGCATGCCCATACATACCTTCCATCACTCTTGAGAGCATAGGCAACCATGACATCAATAAGATGATGTTCATACCATATATAAGCAGCCTCAAACTTTGACTTCTAGTTATTTTCGTAAACCTCTTGAAACATGTTATTGAATCTTCCATCAAACTGAGGGTGGTATTCTTGGTGCTAAGATAAACTGATCATTTTTTTATTAGTTGTGTTAATGAGGTTTAAGCAAAAGCAGCAATGGACTCATCGGTGTTGTATATTGACAAAGCTGCCCCTCCAGCACCAATGAAATTGTAAGCCTCCAAGTTTATCTTTTCACCTTATCCTTCATGAACAAACACAAAACTTCGATTTCCAAGAAGCTTTAATCACTGCATTAGTAGTTTTGTATTGATCACCAAATGCATGGCTTCCAATGAATATAGGCTTTGTCTACCCTGTGTCGTCAAAGGAATAAGCTAAATCTTTGATATAGGGAAGAGTGTTATAGGAAGATTGGCTTGAATCCACAGACGACAGACAATAATTGAGTCATTTGATCCTTGTTAAACTTAAACTTCATAACATATAGTTTTGCATCAAACAATGCCATTTCTCCGGCAGGAATGGAGCTTGAAATCTAAATGTTTAGGGATTTCTTATAGTTGGACGGGGTTAATAACTAACAAATACTCGTTTTCTTCACAAGCAGGCTCGGGTTTTTGTTGCCTTCTAGATTGCACTATGAGATAACACTGATAAACATTGACTAGTATACAACTCCATTTAGCAGTGCCAGTGGAAGAACAAGGCGTTAAAGCTATATTGTGATCCGGAGAATTAGGAGGCATTAATCCCAAAAAAACATGCATACATTTGTATGGAAAAAGAATTAACTATGTATCTTGCTTCGATTAGTGATATTCAACATTGATTTCACTCCCCTAAAAAACACCGACTTACCAATCTCGATAGAGGGTAGTAGTTTCTTCACTGAACAATCCACATGTTCCTGGAACAATCCTGGATGATCCCTCATTTAATCTAGCGTGTAACTCCTCCTACTCGGCAATCTCAACCACGAAAGAATCTCGATGATTGAACTAGCGAGTGAATAGATTAGTTCGTATCATACGTCTTGACTGCAGTATGACCAAAATGGAAATTGGGTCGGTTCTGGTATTTGTTGGTATGGTTGAGCTTATCAATGGGCTGGTCCATCCCTTTTGGGCTAGGTTTCCGGGAACAGTTGGAAGCGGACCCCAAACATCGCTTGACCCCTTCGTCTTAGCTTTTTTACCTAAACAATAAGTGGAAAATGATGTTCTGGTGGCGACATGGCGAGCCAAATCCATGGTTCGGTCACATGTCAGCGTACGAAGTGTACATACCGATTTCTCCACGCCCGGTTGTAGACTACGTAAAAACATCTCTAAGGATTGATTTGGAATCAAGTCTGATAGAGCCTTGAATTTCTTAATGTAATCCTCAAAATCTAATTCATGGAAGTAGAGTTCGACAATCCAATCGGTAATCCAATCTCTAGGGTCGGCGCTTGGAGAGGTGCTTCATTAGGAGTGAAGTCATCAGTGATGGTGGCTCCTCTAAAGGGTTGTGTTTCTACTTCGGTGGCAAGTACATATGGTTTCCCTCCTTGCTTCTAAAATATGAGCATCCTTTTCTCCAGATATATGGGAAACTTATTCACTACCTTCTTCATGGAGTTCACTAAAGATGTTAATTCCCTAAGTTGTCCTGACAAGGACTTACGCTTCTCCTCATGGGAATCCACCTAGCTTCAAGCCGTATTGATAGAAACAATAACCAGGAAACAAACAAAGATAATCAAAAGAGAGGGTAAAGGGGGGAAAAGAAGCTTAAAGTGAAGATGCAGATACAATATGATAATCATAGAATGAAACCTAAATGGTTATCCTTCCTGCCCTAATCAGTGAGGCTCTCCAAAGAGACAACCCCCTGCCCAAGCTAACATCGTAGACTCGAAATGCAAAAGACTAAATAATTCAATAGCCCGAATATTACAGTTATTTATACTAGCCTAGGGATGATTTCAGATCGGGAGCAAAACAAAAAATAATAAATATTTCAATTTGGTCCCTCCAATTTTCCCCCTGTTTTATATAAGACCCATTCTTTATCACATTCTCTATCATATCCTAAGGTGATTATTACTAATACTATTCCTATTGTTTGTTAGAATAACTGGATGTAATCATGTAGGATTGGAAAAGAGAGGAAGTTTAACATACTTCATGAATAGCTGTATCCATAGAAGCTGCAGTAGTTGAGTCCAGAAACAGTGGGTTCCCAGATGAATAGAAGTCCATAATTGCTGCAAATATTTCGGGTTTTAGAAAATCCCAGGTAGCATCTTCTGACTTGGTTACAGTCACAAAATCTGAACCAAAGAAAACACGAGTAACCCCTGCACCAACATATAAGAGCATGTACTCAGTTCAACCATATTTGATAATTACCACTCGAGATCAGTAAGCAACAACATAACATAACATAACATAAGAGAAGAGAAGAGAAGAAAAGCTGACCATCAATTCCATAGAGGGCCTTTGCCAGTGGTGAATTCATAGCAGTGCGGGCATTTGGGAAGTCTGCACTTCCAACTTCCATGACTGGTTTCCCAGGATAAAACATCAATGATAAAGGATTAGGAGTAGATTGTGTTTGAATAAACATACTCCTCTTCTGCCCTGTCCAAATTAATGTCACAACACACCCATTTGAAAGACTGGAAATGCATATATTTTTAACATACCAAAACCAAAATATCACTGCATTGCATAATACAGATTCCATAGCAAATAATTTTGAAAGAAACCTCAAGCGAGTATATTATTAACTTATCTTGTAACAACTACATTTCTTTTTTTTTTAAGTTTTTTCTTGCTCAAACTCTTGATGAACAATCGAAATTAACAGATGAATCAAAGATTAAGGATGTGTATGTAGTTTTCGCAATTATGTTACCTATATAAGAAACGAAAGGTATCTACATTTTTTTTTATGTAGGGAACATACCAACTCTTTAGAGTTTAGATATATCCATGTTAGGTATCTAAGCAGTTATCGCAGTCACAAATCATATAAATGCTTGGTATCTTTGGATATATCCATGCTTGGTATCTAAAAATGGATATATGTTGCTGGAATGTGTTATATGGGATTGGATGAATTAGTGGTTAACAAGGGTTTCCGTAATGTTGCAACCAAGTATAAATTCTACATATTATGGATGTACCTTTGAGATTCATGCTTTTGGGTTCTTAGAAAAGGGTTATCTTCGAGTAGATGATACAAATATTAAACTCATGAAAAGATCTTGCTGCAACTCTAATTATGAGTGGAAAATTGATAGTTAAACCAATAAGCTGATTTTATTAATGTGATATTAATAGTGTTTAAGCACTATATTGCAAGTGTAAGCGATTTAGAAGGGGTTAGGGACCGAAGTAATGAAATGATAAGAATGAAGTGGGAAAAATCACAATGTTGACTCAGATTTCCAAATGGAATTTATGTAAATGACCATGATTAAAAAACAAACAGTGTTCAAAAACTAAAAGATAACACTGAAGAAAACTAGTTCCTTTGCTTGGACAAGTTATCAGCGAAGTAATTTACATTTTACAACACCAGTGATAAAAGAAATCTCCTTAATCTTTTACTTCCTGAGAAAAACCTCAATTATTTTGGGGTAGGACAGCTGCATTGAACTTCATTTTTCAAGTCTAACCTAGCTTTCTCATATTTACCAAACAACAAAAAGAATTAAGATCATACAAAATAATCTAAGCGAAACCTTCGCGGAGAGAATAAGATCAAACGAATCAGTTTAAACATTAACAGATAAGAGATGTCATTCACATGTAGTTCATTATAGTTGTAAATTCGAACCAACTAACCTACAAAATTGCCTAATCCAGATGAGGCAGGCGCGGGGAGAACAACAGGTCTAGAAATCGACGATGTAACACGAAAAGAAACATTGTTCGAAGAAGAAACAATAAATAGACGGCGAGAGGTATGCCGTGCAGCAGCGTTATCAATGTAGGGTTCCAACCTTCGGCCAATATGGGCTCGATGTCCTGCTACCAATCTCTGCAAACCCCTCATCATTCAGTGTGGCTCCTGAAATCCAAATCAACAATGAAAATCTGTTTGAAGCAAGAAAACCTCCAAAGTTTATAAAGCCCTAATTCTTGTTTGATTGAATTTTAAAAGAAAACGAAGATGAAGGGTAGAAAACACAAAGAAAACAGAGTAACAGTTTGAATTTTGTCCCTGTGGTTTACATACGCACAGTTTTGGTCCACTTTTTTTTCCGACACTCACAACTTGTCCAAAATGGGATTCTTTTTTTTTTTTGGTTGTGGTCCTTGAAATTTTTGAAAGCCTCTCACCTCTCTCTAAACATCATCATCTCCTTCAGCAAGCCCATTTTTAGTTGTCTTTGTCGTACGATGTCGCTGCCACTTACTGGCTCTGTCGAACATAAAAGTCGAAGAAACATATCTGCATAATCTAAAAACATACAAAACACACGTCTAAATGGAAGCACCAGCAGAAAAGACGGTTTCGACAAAGCATAAACCCTCAGTGCCCATAGTCAACCACCTCCGCATTAGCACCGTCGTTGTGCGTTGTTGGCAAATCTGGAAACGGATCTAAAAATTCAAACGGACATGTCTCTCTCTCCCTACCAAATCTGAAAATGGATATATCAAGGGTTCTGGTGGCCTAAATGTTAAACCCGTATTTTTCATAAACATTAAAATTTTAAATTCTGGGAAAATATCATAAATTACATGTCATCACAAAAACCAGAGTTTCAAAAATCTTTAAAAGTATTCCTAGAAACATGAACGGGTGTTACCAGTTCATATCATAACCATAATTAAAGCGACAAGGATAAAACATGATACAGAAAGTCTAGTTTGATGTCCTTGATGCTTCTAAGCCCTCACACTCTATAGATTGCTACTTGAACCTGTAAACACATGGAAACAATATTTATCACACAATAAGTATGGTGAGTTATAATATAACATAACATATAATACATTCATACAACAATTCTCATACTTCACAGTTCACATTTTCTAGCTAGTCACATAAGTGACCATATATCTATACATTTACCTGATGATAAACATGACGGGTTATTAGGGTTACAATTACAATGCACTAAGCGGAAAACATTTAAACAATTCAAATGATTAGGGCACATGCAACCTGATAGGATCTATGTCTTTCACATATAAGCAACATACTATGAATTGTTATCATACAAAACTTTTCCTATGAAAAACTAATTCATAAGAATAAGAAACTTACCTTGAAGATTGTTATTGCAAACAATCTTGAATTCCTTCTTGAAAAACTCCTGGAAGCAAGCACCACAAGTGTCGCACCTCTAATGGTTCACACATAAACCCTAGCAACAAGGAGCTTGAAGAGGGAGAGGAAAAGAGTAGGAATTTCGGCCCTAAGCCTCTAAAGGAATGTCATGGCCGAAATTCTAAGGCTAAGGGTCTTTTTTATATAGTTAAGGTAGTTTTGTGCCAAAGCTAGAGTTTAAAGAGGAAACCCTAATCTCTTTGTTTGGTGACCAAGCAGCCCATTCCCCTCTATCAATGGGCTTGGACGAAATTCCTTGGGTTTGCCCAAGTGATTTTTCGTCCACCTCATCCAGTGAGGTCCATGGGCTCCTTTCCTCAACTTTCAATAAATAATCAATCAGACCCTGCACTTTTAATTAATCCAATTAATTTCTGATTAATGATTAATTAATTAATAATATCTATATTATACTCATAATATATTAACAAACTATTTATTTTGATTTCCAATTAATTTATTAACCATATAATAAATTAATAAATCAGTCTCTCTCTTTCTAAAAGTTATCCTATTCAATTGACAGGTTTGAGGGCAACCCAAAAGGATTGTGCTACTCTCAATTCAAGTATATATCAATTATAGTTATGGGCTTAGACACCCAATCCAATAGTCTCCCACTTGGATAAGTTTGTAACTATAATTGCTAGTATAACTTCCAAACTGATCAACAATTTGTAGCTTCCAAAAGTTGTTGTTGAACTCTGACCCAGTCAGTTACGTGTCATAAGATAAGTGATGTGTGTGGAATGCACTAGTCTTAATCCTACTTTTTAATATAAATTAGACACACAAAAGGCAGTGTACCTGTCGATTGGTGGTATAGTTTGGCAAGCAGGGTATCGAACACAGGGAACAACAATTAAGCTAATTTGTAACACCGTAAATTTTTGAATAATTTTTTCATTTTAAAACCATAAAAATATCATACCACATTTCACAAAAATCTCGTTTATTTAATTTACAAATTGCGACTCCATAATTGTTGATTAAAACCCAGAATCCTCAAAACAAAACTCTATCACTAGTGTGTACAATCCAGCCGGTGCCTTCCCGTGATCCTGAGAAAACCTGAAACACATAACACACAACACGGTAAGCATGAAGCTTAGTGAGTTCCCCAAAATACCACACACCCAGCTCATTAGCCACTCGAGGCTATGGTACTGTAAGACCCTCCGGTCAATGTGTCTCAGTGGGACCCTCCAGTCCCATAACTCGGGTGGATCCTCCAATCCTAACTCTGTAAGCTCAACATAATATACAACATAAATCGCAAAGACATAATGTAGGTGTTGGATTAGTGTCTAAGTCCATAACTATAATTGGTATGTACTTGACCCGACTCGGCATGGTCCATTTGGGTTGCATGGCATCGGAACATTTGGATAGACCATTTATGAGGAAAAGACATTTTGTGACATATTAATATATTATAAGTTCTAATATATTAATATGAAATCATGTTATTTAATTAGTATTGATCAAGAATTAATTTGGACTTAATTTAGTGATCAAAAAGAGACTAATTAAATATATGGGGATTGATTGTGTAAATCATTCATTCTTATATATGTGGGCTTATGATCCAAGATTCATTTATGTTGGGTTTAACCCATGTGGTGATCCATGGATACTCCATGGAGGTTAAAACCCATGGAGCATAAGGAATGGGTAAAGTCATGAGTTACATGGTGTAACCCTAATAGCCACACTATATAAGAACCCCTTTAGTTCAAGAAATTGGCACTAGTGATACATATTTTGAGGGCTAGCCGATTTGAACATGTATGTCTTCTTCTCATGGTTATTCCAAGAGTTCATGATGTTGTGTGAACCATTTGAGGTGTCACACTTGGGGCACTAGGCTCTCAAGCTTCATGGAGTCAAGCAACAACAACAAGGTATGTATTCTATCTATTTTATTATCCTAGTATCAATGTTTTGGTATGCTAGTTAGGATAATACCTTGGATAATCATATTTGCATGTATAATAGAGAAAACATAGATCCAAGGTATTTAGGGTTGCATGTACACTTATGAGTGTTAGAATGCTCAAAACCCAACAGTGGTATCAGAGCCTAGGCTTGTTTTCAATTATACTTGATGCAAATTGCTGAAAAATGCTGAAAAAGTCGAATTTCGGGCATTCTGGGCATTGGACTCGCCGAGTCCACTGATGAACTCGCCGAGTCCATGAAGAAAATCATCCTACTCGGCGAGTAGGTTGATACACTCGACGAGTAGGAGCCCCATACAGCATATTTTCGAGTTTTTTGGCTAGAAATGGACTAGAAACATTACCCTAAGATGTTTTTGAACTTATAAACTTGTTTTTGATGTGGCAATGTTCATACTAATCCAATTTCAAAGATAATTGTCAATAGATTCATGTTTTGTATTAGTTTAGTGATTAAGCTAATTACATGGAAAAGTTTGATTTGAATTATCTTGTTCTTATGAGTTGCTTAGATTAATAGAAAAGTTAATTGATTATGTGTTTTCAATCCATTTTAATCTAAGAGTTGATTCTAAAATGTGTTTTTGTAACTTGTCCTCAAGTTATATGAAAAGTCACATTTAAGTTTCATAAAACTCATAAAAGTTGACAATGGTTACAAAAATGAAGAGTCTTGTCCTCAAGTTATGGAACTTGAAGAGTTTTTTTTTAATTAAAACTACTTTAAACACATAAGTTATGGAATTAATTAGTTTTGAATAGTTTCAAAACTTGCCCTCAAGTTTTGGAATTTGAAAAGTTTTCTCTTATGAATACTTTAATTCCAAGTTAAGCCCTTAGAATTTTAAAAGTTAAAATTCAACCCTTATACTTTATAATATTATAAGTTAATAATATATATATATATATATATATATATATATATATATATATATATGTATAAGAGAAAGTCAGTCTTACCGTTAGTAGGCCTCATTCACGAAGCCGGTCTATAAGGGGGGTATAAGGTTGCTGCCTATAAAATGGCAGTTTAATGGGTGTCCACTCTCACCCACCGCTTCCTTGACTGGTGGAGGGTCGTTAGCCGAACGGGTAGGACAAGGACTAGAAATCTCCCTTCATTAAAAGTATTAATGATAAATACTAAGTAACTAAACCTTTTATAAATTCCCAATCTTAGTTACTTAGGAAAATGTGAATTTGGTGCTAACCCATGAAATTACACTTTGCACTTTGTTTAAGTCGGTTAGTGGAGCGTGTGTGGTTAACCGGCACACTAACTCGTATTTAACAAGGTAGGCAAAGGGTAACTTAATGTTTATCATAGTATCGATGGAGCGTGTGTGGTTAACCGGCACATCGATTGAAGGGTAAACACTTAAGGGTACCAAGTATATTTGCATGGTTATTCACACCTTGTTTTGTGATCCTCGGCATCCCAGTCACAAAACCTGAAGGGCACACTCGAGATTGAAACATGTCATTGAACAGTTCAATGAATCTCAAAAGAATCTAGGAGTTTCAAAACCAATTAAAACCTAATAATACATTTCGTTTATCTTGGTGGAAATTGGTGAATCGTCATTCACCTACCTTCAAATATTTTATAGCTTGGATTACGGCATCCCTCTTCCAAGTTATAAAAGTATTGTGTTGGGTCCTAGCCTTAATATTTCATATTGGGTGTTATATTAAGGACTTTAAATCAACTATCTTGAATATCTCCCAAAAAATGATCTTCCCAAATCTCTTGAAACAAGTTTTCCTAAAATGAAGATGATGTCCCATGGAAATCATACTTCTTTCACCTCCTCCAATTATTCTCCCTAACCCACAAGTTCCTGAAAAGTTTAAGGTCACTCAAGCCCTATTGGCAAGCAAAGGTCTATGTGTGATCACATCTTGGAGATGTAGTCAGATATTGACAAGCCGGGAGAGTTGGGTGTCAAAGTCTTGAGAAAGTTGGTGACTCAACTATTTTCTAAGTCACATAGTGAGTTCCTTTGGGACTCCTATGAAACAGACTATGACAAGACCCTTAATGATCTTATCTATTTGCTAAGATCAACTTCCTAAAACTTTATGGACATTGACAATGATGACATTGGATATCCAGTAAAGCTCTCTCTTCCCAATGGAAAGGGATCGGCCATAGTCAACTCGATTGACCAAATGGTAAAGAGAACGGCTAAGTCTGAGATAGTCCCATTATCAAGGGTCTATTGCCAAAGAAATGGGCATTGGTTGCGAAGCTGCCAAATTTACCTAAGGATATTAAAGTCAATAAGTTTGACTCTACTTCGGGTAAACTCCACTATCTAACTCTGCTAAATTTCTATTATGAGATTCTTGATACATGATGTGACTGGGTCACATGTTGATGTTTTAAGAATCAAAGAAAAAGTGAAGAAACTTAAAGAAAGAATATGTTGAATCTGATGGCATAGATGGATTTCTATCGCATAGTTTGAAGATCGGATTCTTGAGCTACTTCTTAAGAGTTATGATATATTGCTTAGGAATAAATAACAACAAAGTTTTCATGTGCTTTTGCATTGTAAGGATAGTTTTTCCGCAAAGTTTTAAAATAAAGGAAATTTTTTTTTTTTATTTTAAAATATCCTTACAATGGCATTTGTGAAAACTTTTGTTGCTTATAAGATTCCATTAAAGAGCAAGAGTGGAAATATGAATTTGATTCTTTCATTTGTGGTAGTGTCTAAATTTACCAAATAAGGAAAGATTCTCATCACCTAAGTTTCAGTTGGATAGAAACTTGGAATCATGCAAGTTGTATAGCATGATGAATAAGAACTTTCAAGCATTGGAAAAATTAAGACTAACTACTTGTTCACATGGATGTGTGAGTCAAGTAAAGGATCGAGTACACATTCTTGTGCACTGATCAAGCCCACCACAAATAATCGTTAAGACTATTATTTACTAAAATTCAGTAAATATGGTTATACTTACAAGCTTAAGTGTAATTTTGAGACATTGGAAAAGGTTTCAATGTATGGCAGAGCGAATAAGAAGAATCAACTTAGGCATAAAGATAAAAGTTTCTCAAATCTGAAAAGATGGGAGAGTACTTTAGTATCATGTTATATAATCATCTTAATGATTAAGAGACCTTATCACAATTCATCCTCTAAGTGCATTCTGGTAGCTAAGAAGAGGAGCTATGAATTGTTGAAGTGGTTAAATCAAGAAGATGATTTATACTTCGTTCCAAAAACAATTCTTAGAGTTATACTCTAAGATTGTAACTTGAGTGACATGTCTTAAAGAAGGTTTAAAACACTTGTCAAATGTAAGAGTAAAAGTTTTCTACTCTTGTACATTTGAAATTGGTAAGTTGTGATGTTTTGGATAAAACAAAGACCAACTAAGGCCAATTGTGTGAAGTGTTTGTCTTGATTAGAATCCACACTATCTCTTGAATATCTGACAAGAAAGTCTTATATGTCAAGAGGACAGTGGGAGTCTTAAAGGTTTTGAAAGTCTCAAGAACTAATCAAGAATAAAACATGAAGTTCTTCACTAGCACACGACTTGAGGTTTATAACCTATCGTGTCGACATGTCTGTGCCTATTCAAGTTGGCTTTGCATAGGAGTTCTGAGAGTTCTCAATTGGTTGCACAGCTACTTGGAAGCAATGGCAGGCCCTTGAGCTGCCAAATGGCAAGAATTTAAGATTGCACAAGTTTAATCCATATAAGTGTGGATTTGTCAGTAACCTTGTCTTGTGATTATGGTTTTGACAAAATTCATATGGATAGGAACTCATACACCATAAAATCTAAGTGTCATAAGGTTTCTTTCCGATTCATGAAAATGATGGTGAGGAAACACTTTCACTAAGTAGATTTTAGCTAGATAGCAATTGTGATATTTGCATTCTCAAAGTCGTTAGTGGAGCGTGTGTGGTTAACCAGCACACTAACATGGACTTGTGAGAAGTGGTAAAGGTCTAAACAATCGAGACTGTGATTACGACATCCCTTTTCATAGTTCTTAAAATTGTTTAGACACAACTGTGAGCTATCTAAGATAAGGTGTATGATATTGATAAAGTTTTATCAAAGCAATCTAGTATCAGAAATTTGAACTTTGGTAAGAAAGTCAATAAATTATTGATTTCTAGAAGTCCAGTTGATTTCTGATTACATGTCAAAGCTAGTGGGAGCATAAGTGTTATGCTAATAATCATCATGTTAGTGGGAGCATGATAATTATGATAAAGGTTGCAAGTTAGCAATGTTAATTATAGAAAACAAAAGTTTCAATTTGTGAGGCTGCAGGGGTTGAAAAAGTTGTTTTGCTATAATTAAGGGAGAGGAAATTATACTTCATTTCAATTCTAAAAGCTTAGATTGAGATTTTAATCGTATTTAGTCAAGGATATATATATGAATTTCATGTTGGAATGGCTCAACATAAGGAAATTCTATATATGGGTCCATTATTTGCGTTCTAAAATTCGATTATGATTATGGCATCCCTTTTCATAATCTGAATTATGAGAACTTGGCAAATAGAAATGGAAATGTTATAGCAAAAGACTGGTTTAGTCTTTATGTGAGACATCATGACTCGTGTCCCATATGCTTCAGATATAGGATCGATTACATGTGTTATATTTATCCTTTCTAAAATTTTCCAAATGCCTGGGGCATTAAGAAGGGAAAAGGTCTAGAACTGGATATGACTAAAAGGATTAAGCAATTGTCGAGGACAATCTAAGGTTTACCAAAGATTGGTTGCTCAAGGACAGTTGGAAGTATAGTGATAATTCTGGAAGGACCATATTGACATAATCTGTAAGGAGGCAACTCTTGTTCAGAAGTGATAGTCAAAATGGAATATGGAAATGTTTCAAAGTTGGAAATTATTCAATCTGTGTAAGATTAGGAAACTTAATGCAAGAAGGATATTTCCAAGGAGCTGATCTCCTTTGGAATGCTCTGTAATGGTTGTTGTCAAGTCTTTCTGACTCTATGCATAATCATTACAGGAGGATCAATGCATATAAGTTTAGAATCTAACAAATTTCAGTAAATGGCATGAATTTGGAATTCTTGCATTTGCAGTAAGGATTTGGGACTGTGAAAGAGGATCATTGGAGTTATGTTCAATTGATCTAATTCACAAAGTGAAGATCGTAGACAAACATAGTATGCATACTTGGTGTATGGCATGACTAGTGTTTAGAAAACATAGTGTACATGCTTGGAGCATGGGACAACTATTGTTTTAAATTCAAGAATAAAGTTGATAGCTGAAACAGTATACAATGAATAATGTGTAATCATATGGTGATAAATAAAAGGTGTTTTATTTATGTTCATAGGTTTTGATACCATATTAGATTCTATTATTGTGTTTCATTTTGCATGTTTTGACTTCCAGAATAACTAGGTCGTTCTTCCTGATTGACTAAGTTATTCAAACTATCCACAGTCGGTCATATGTTGGAAGTAGATATGAATCAAGACTGTCATGGGTTGGCTTGTAGAGGTCTAAGATGTTGGACAAGGGGCTACAACACTCATGAGTGCTCATAAGTTCTGAGTATTGGATTCAACCCGCGCTCATTGGAATCACTTCATGGATTTTATCACGAGTGATCATGAGACGATAATATCTTATATTCTTCAAACCTAGAGATATGAGTTGTTACTATGAGGTGGTTGTACATTGATTGCACGAAAACGCATTCGGTAACTCGGTGTTATAAAACGTGCCTTTGTGTATGATTCAACAAGTAGTAGAACAAGCCATATGAGTCGAAGTTTATCCATTCCTTTTACCTTCGGGATAAAAGCGATATCTGTGGGCCCCTCGATGATTTGGTGATGACAAATGTAAGTGCTCGGCCGGGCCTGAACTGATTTGATTTGTTCAATTAGTCAATCGTCATAAATCGGAAATCGGGAAACAACAAATGGACAGAGAGAATGATTATAATCCATGTCTCAGTCCATATGATATCTAGAATGGAGGAATATATGGTCCCTTATCTAATGGACAAGTCATTGACAAAGGTCAGAGTTCATCTACAAGGTCAGAGTTCGACAGCGGCTTTTGAGAGCTACGATTGCCAGTTGGTTCCTGAAGTCATACGCAATAATAGTTTTAGACTTATCCAAGTGGGAGACTGTTGGATTAGTGTCTAAGTCCATAACTATAATTGGTATGTACTTGACCCGACTCGGCATGGTCCATTTGGGTTGCATGGCATCGGAACATTTGGATAGACCATTTATGAGGAAAAGACATTTTGTGACATATTAATATATTATAAGTTCTAATATATTAATATGAAATCATGTTATTTAATTAGTATTGATCAAGAATTAATTTGGACTTAATTTAGTGATCAAAAAGAGACTAATTAAATATATGGGGATTGATTGTGTAAATCATTCATTCTTATATATGTGGGCTTATGATCCAAGATTCATTTATGTTGGGTTTAACCCATGTGGTGATCCATGGATACTCCATGGAGGTTAAAACCCATGGAGCATAAGGAATGGGTAAAGTCATGAGTTACATGGTGTAACCCTAATAGCCACACTATATAAGAACCCCTTTAGTTCAAGAAATTGGCACTAGTGATACATATTTTGAGGGCTAGCCGATTTAAACATGTATGTCTTCTTCTCATGGTTATTCCAAGAGTTCATGATGTTGTGTGAACCATTTGAGGTGTCACACTTGGGGCACTAGGCTCTCAAGCTTCATGGAGTCAAGCAACAACAACAAGGTATGTATTCTATCTATTTTATTATCCTAGTATCAATGTTTTGGTATGCTAGTTAGGATAATACCTTGGATAATCATATTTGCATGTATAATAGAGAAAACATAGATCCAAGGTATTTAAGGTTGCATGTACACTTAGGAGTGTTAGAATGCTCAAAACCCAACAGTAGGATATCGCAACACTCAATATAAGCACATAAGATACTCTGGTCACACATAGATCACTACTCATAGTATAGTGAGAAGACTCACCTCGAAGCAAGCAAGCAGTTATCCTCATACTTGAATCTCGAACTAGCCTTCGCCTAACACATAGGGTAAATATCTCTAATCAATACTCGAATTTTCAACTCTAAGTAACCTAAAAGTTACTCTTTCTCTCTCTACTCGGGAATTGGGTAAAAGACCATTTTACCCCTCCATGATCTCCATTACTCACGATTGACTCAACCCTAAAGTCAACAGAAGTTGGACTCGAGTCAACAGTCCTTGTTTGATCCGACTCGTCGAGTGCACTCATGCAACTCATCGAGTCCACGCACATCCTCAGAAGTCTCGTGAAGGTCCAGCTTAGCTCGTCGATTTGACCCCCAACTCGCCGAGTTATCGCATGATCAAGCTCATCGGGACAAACCCTCACCGACTCGTCGAGTCAGCCTATGGACTCGGCAAGTTCCTTCGATCTGATTTCCCATTCAGACGTCCAAAGTCAGATCTATCATTCCAAACCCTAGATCTAGCCCTTTAAGACACAAGAGTCACATAAAGTCTCGACCTTTACGTTCATGCATGGCATGAATACCTCAAAAATGCCAATACAAAGCCCTTCAAGGGTTTGGTGCTCAAGGTCTATTCTATAACTCAATAAAGCTTGGATCTCTGGTCTCTCAAGTCCTTCTATAGTCCAGATCTGAGGTTTCAACCTCAAGATATGCTCAAATAACTCATTGCCAAGAATAGATGGGAGAAAACCCTCAAAATCTCCCTAAACTAAGATCTCACAAAGGAAAGGTCAAGATAGGAGTTTTTACCTTTACACTGAAGCTAACCACTGAAGAAATCTGGATCTACAGCCCCTCCTTGATTGAACACACCAAGCTCTCCAAATCTCCTTCAAAGGATGCACAAACCACTCAAATTAGCTCCTCACTCACTCTCTAGCTCTAATGGCGATTAGGGTTTGTTCTCAGGGGTGTAGGGTAACTGGTGAGGCGTAAATGGGGGGATTTGTCCCCTTATATAGGCCCCAACCCCGGGAAATTAGGGTTTCTCTGCCCAGCACCTACTCGGCGAGTCGGTTCTCTGACTCGTCGAGGCTACTCATTAATTCCACGCGAGCAACTCGAATCGAATCGGCGAGTCGGACCCTCAACTCGACTCGACTCGGCGAGTTGGACCCTCAACTCGTCGAGTCTCTCCATAAATCTCAAAATTAAAATACTCAATAATATACCTGAAAATACGGATGTTACATAATTACTAACATTATCTAAAAACAAGCAATAAAAGAAAGGGTCTTCTCTAGTTTTGCAAGACTAGAAACTTAAGTACTTAACTAATACTTAACTAAGCAACTAACAGCTAAGCAAACGAAAATCAAATAAATTCAATAATGGAAAAGACTTCTGTTTTGAATCCTCAAAACAAAACTCTATCACTAGTGTGTACAATCCAGCCGGTGCCTTCCCGTGATCCTGAGAAAACCTGAAACACATAACACACAACACGGTAAGCATGAAGCTTAGTGAGTTCCCCAAAATACCACACACCCAGCTCATTAGCCACTCGAGGCTATGGTACTGTAAGACCCTCCGGTCAATGTGTCTCAGTGGGACCCTCCAGTCCCATAACTCGGGTGGATCCTCCAATCCTAACTCTGTAAGCTCAACATAATATACAACATAAATCGCAAAGACATAATGTAGGATATCGCAACACTCAATATAAGCACATAAGATACTCTGGTCACACATAGATCACTACTCATAGTATAGTGAGAAGACTCACCTCGAAGCAAGCAAGCAGTCATCCTCATATTTGAATCTCGAACTAGCCTTCGCCTAACACATAGGGTAAATATCTCTAATCAATACTCGAATTTTCAACTCTAAGTAACCCAAAAGTTACTCTTTCTCTCTCTACTCGGGAATTGGGTAAAAGTCCATTTTACCCCTCCATGATCTCCATTACTCACGATTAACTCAACCCTAAAGTCAACAGAAGTTGGACTCGAGTCAACAGTCCTTGTTTGACCCGACTCGTCGAGTGCAATCATGCAACTCGTCGAGTCCACGCACATCCTCAGAAGTCTCGTGAAGGTCCAGCTTAGCTCGTCGATTTGACCCCCAACTCGCCGAGTTATCGCATGATCAAGCTCATCGGGACAAACCCTCACCGACTCGTCGAGTCAGCCTATGGACTCGGCAAGTTCCTTCGATCTGATTTCCCATTCAGACGTCCAAAGTCAGATCTATCACTCCAAACCCTAGATCTAGCCCTTTAAGACACAAGAGTCACATAAAGTCTCGACCTTTACGTTCATGCATGGCATGAATACCTCAAAAATGCCAATACAAAGCCCTTCAAGGGTTTGGTGCTCAAGGTCTAGTCTATAACTCAATAAAGCTTGGATCTCCGGTCTCTTAAGTCCTTCTATAGTCCAGATCTGAGGTTTCAACCTCAAGATATGCTCAAATAACTCATTGCCAAGAATAGATGGGAGAAAACCCTCAAAATCTCCCTAAACTAAGATCTCACAAAGGAAAGGTCAAGATAGGAGTTTTTACCTTTACACTGAAGCTAACCACTGAAGAAATCTGGATCTACAGCCCCTCCTTGATTGAACACACCAAGCTCTCCAAATCTCCTTCAAAGGATGCACAAACCACTCAAATTAGCTCCTCACTCACTCTCTAGCTCTAATGGCGATTAGGGTTTGTTCTCAGGGGTGTAGGGTAACTGGTGAGGCGTAAATGGGGGGATTTGTCCCCTTATATAGGCCCCAACCCCACGAAATTAGGGTTTCTCTGCCCAACACCTACTCGGCGAGTCGGTTCTCTGACTCGTCGAGGCTACTCATTAATTCCACGCGAGCAACTCGAATCGAATCGGCGAGTTGGACCCTCAACTCGACTCGACTTGGCGAGTTGGACCCTCAACTCGTCGAGTCTCTCCATAAATCTCAAAATTAAAATACTCAATAATATACCTGAAAATACGGATGTTACATAATTACTAACATTATCTAAAAACAAGCAATAAAAGAAAGGGTTTTCTCTAGTTTTGCAAGACTAGAAACTTAAGTACTTAACTAATACTTAACTAAGCAACTAACAGCTAAGCAAACGGAAATCAAATAAATTCAATAATGGAAAAGACTTCTGTTTAGGTTTTAAATCATTTATTCATATGGTTGATTTTATGACAAGTGCAATGGATTAATTGGCATTGGCTACCGATTAGTGTGATTAGGTTCACGTTCGCTATTACTAATCCTTAGAAAACAGATTAATTTAAACAGTGGCCAAGTGATTAAACTAATAGATTTCCTAGTTCATTGATTCGGGTTAAGTAAGACTTGTAGTAGCCAATCAAATTGCTAATCCAATTAACCTCTTGTTGATGGTTCGTCACACAAGCTCACACATTAATTTACCTATTTTCTAATTAACCCTAGTTTCACGTTCGCTATTCCTAGGCATATAACAATGTTTTCACACAAATCATATGAGATTAGAAATTAAGAGATGTTCATGCAACTTAATATGCTGGTTAATTAACAGAAAATAGTTGTAGTTAACACATAAGGTTCTTTAACAAGCTTAACAAAACAAAATTACCAAATTAAATTAATCCAATCATGAAATCAAACCATATTCATAAAGTCATCTATCCTAAATAGAAGTTATGAGTTTTTAGCTCATAATTAAAGTAGAAAACAACTCAAAAACGAAGTCAATTGATGCAAACATAGTTTAATTAAAAAGATTAAGTAAAGAATACACTGAATTGCCTTGATCTCCCCAAAATCGAATGCTTAGACTTGATCTTCAAGTTCCAGAGCTCCAGCAACAACTTGAATCGCAAATTAACCTTCAAGGGTTCCAGAGAGAAGTCCCAAATTCGTGAGTTAAAACCCTTTATATAGTTTCTGAAAACAGGGGCTACTGGTCGAGTCCATAGACCGACTCGGCGAGTCCCCCACTTGAAATCTGTATGCAGCAAGGAATCTTATTTGTTCGCGAATCTTCGAACCTACTCGGCGAGTAGGCACCCAACTCGCCGAGTTCTTCAGGTTTTTTTTTCTTTCTTTCTGTTGAATCATAAAAGTGACCCTCTTGAACTCAGCTACCGCAACCATCTCAGCTACCGCAACCATCTTTCTACCGCAACCGCTTCAGCACCCGGAGTCAATCTTGTTCATCAGCAACCGCATCAGCAACCTGAGTCAGCTACCGCAGTCAACTTAGCTAGATTACGTTATTTGTCTTTTATGTAATACACTCTATTATCCAGTATGCCTTGCACGACTGCTTATAGAGTTGTAATCTAGTGTAGTTTCTAAGTCTCTATAAATAGAGACTTACTCTCTTTGTATTCAAAGAGATAAGAAAAGGAACCGATAACTTATGAATTCTATCTGAATACACATTCTGAAGTTATCTCTCTTATCTTTCTTCACTCATATCTTCTTACTTAAATCTTATCATAATCCTGTTGATCATAATCCCTCTTCGGAGCAAGTCTTTAAGACTTAATCACTAAGCTTGATCTTCCTTATTAACTTGGAGTGAATGCATTCCTTGTTATGAATCAGCTTAAGTGTCTTCTTGATATAACAATTGCTGTCATTTCCATTCCTTTACATTTCCGCAACTAACTCTCTAACTATCTAACTATATTATTGTTGAGCTTTTAGATCCTTTGAGATTAACTATTCCGCATTATACTTGTTCTAACTTTTGTTCAAGTGTGTCCCCAAGTTTTTCTCTCAACAATTGGTATCAGAGCCAAAGTGGTTGCTTTTTGAAAACGGAACTCTGATTTTTCAAAGAGCCTTCTATACCACTAAAGCTCATTTCTTCAAAACAAAAAAAACAATTTCAAAATGGCACAATCATTATCTCTAAATTTTTCCAACAGTGTCGGTGGTTCTAACCGAGCCCCAATACTAGTCGCAAATGAATATCATCACTGGTCACAAAGAATGGAAAGGTACTTGAGAAGACTGGGTAGAAATGTATGGCGATCCGTAGAAGAAGGACCACATGTTCCAGTCCTTACACCAGTCCAAACTGACGGCGCTGCAACCAGGCTAGGAGGAGGTCAACCAGCCATGAGTCGTCCCACCAAGGATGATCTCGATAAAATGGAAAATGATGTTGTTGCTTTTTATGAAATCTCTTGCGGAGTTGCTCCTGACAACTTCGATATTATCATAAATTGCAAATCAGCGAAAGAGATCTGGGATGTTCTCAAAAACCTGTACGAAGGCTCAGAACAAGCACAAGATAAGAAGCTTACTACCGCACTCAACGAGTTCAACAACTTCAAAGCTCATACTGGAGAAAGTTTGGAAGACTCCTTCAAAAGGTTCAACCTGATAGTCACCAAGTTATCCAATGCGGGCACCATCCGCAGTAACCATGAAATCAATCTTCAGTTTCTTAATGGTTTGGGCAGACATTGGACTACGGCCAAGATGATAGTCTAAGGCGATAGAAAGATTCACTCCCTGTCACTTTACAAGCTCTATGGAGAGCTGCAAGCTCAAGAATCCACCGTACTCAAAGACTGTGCTGACTTCGGAGGACCACTTGCTCTCATAGCACAAGCTCCACCGCAGTCACCTTACCCTTCCTCGTATGACACTCTACCGTAGTCATACGAAGCGGATTATGAATATGATGATGAAGAAGATTTTCAGAAGGCTATTGCTCTGGTTAGCCAACAGTTCAACCATCTACCACCTCCTTCCTTCCGCAAGAATCAGCAGTTCAACAAACCTCCATTCAACCGTAACTTCGGTTCTCAGAATAACTACTCTCGATTTCCCAAAAGTTCTCATCCACCACCGCAATCTCAGAATATTCAACCAAAGGAGGTACCGCAGTCTCCTCAAATCACTGACTCTGGTACTCCTTCAGAAGACAAGACTGATGTTGTAATTTGTCACAAATGCAACAAAGAGAATCACTTTGCACGAGATTGTAAGGCCAATGTAGTAAAAGACAGAGCATTCTACCTTAGAATGGCTCAAGAGTTGGAAGACAAAGAAAAAGTTGAAAAGGCAAGGGCATACGTGGCCCATGTCAAAAGAGACCATCAAGTCTGGTCATCCGGAGACGAAGATGAGGCCATCAGCAGTGTCAAAGGAAAAGGGAAAATCTGCATGCTGGCCACTGCGGATGATGATGGGTCTACAATGTTGAACAAGAACTACTGCTACATGGCAAAGGATGGAACACTAAGCATCGTCGAACAGGTAAAACTCATGATCCAAACTCTAAACTATAGCATGCATGACCGTCAGCCTTACATAGATGATCTTAATGACACTTGTGATGCCGTCCTTACAGACTATAATAAAGTCTTAGATGAGAAGAACATTGCGTCCCAAGAGATGTTCCACGTGAGAGGACGACTGGATAACAAAAGACTTAAGATGGCTATGTTAGAGAATGACCTAGAGTTAGAAAAGGATGCAAGAATGTTAAGTGAAACCCAATTAGAGATAGCTTTGAACCAGAGAGATTTAGCTCAGAGAGAAATTGTACGCTTAAATCTCTTAATTGAAAAATTGTTTAATGAAAGTGAAGCTATTGAAAATTTGGTAAACAATGGAACCGTGGACAATACATACAATTGGGGTTGGTCAAATGGATATCCTACCTCAATGGATTCCTCACCCCGGTTCAACAAAGACATATTGTATGTCCCTCCAGACCGAGAATTTCATTTCCCTGTCAATGACAAGACTTTTCCCGAAGATATTAAAACTCACTTCGGTAGACTGCATTACTTAAGCAATAATTGTGTCATTGAGGAAATTATGCCGGAGGTTTCGGGTCAAACATGTGATCAAATTCCTATCTGTGGCACCATCTATCCAAATTCTCAAACTTCATCCGTAGTTGACGAAGAGATTGTTGTTGAGGGCCCCGAAGTCTCAAAAGACTTTCCATCTCTGTCCTCAGACCGCAGTGTCTTTCACTGTAGTCAAATGTCCCACAAATGTCCCACCGAAGTCCCATCTAAGACTTACTCAGCGGTAGTCAAGTCATCCCTATCCCAGTCATCAGTTCAAGGAACTGTAACTCTTCAGCCAATATTTCATGAACTACCTATAGAAAATTTTGAAGTAGGTCAATGTTCCCAAATTCCTGAATCCTCAAGCTCTGATGACTCAACTCCGCGTTTTCAAAATCATTCCAAGAATTCCAGGAAACCGCAGTTGAACAACAATGACTGCGGTTCACCAAAATCTTTGGCAAAAAAGGCTTTTAAAGAAGAAATCAGATCTCGCGGCACTAATAGACAAACTTTTTCAAAAAACAAGAAGCAAGTCAGATTTCCTAAATCCAAAAGTCCTAAAAAATTTGTTTTCTCTCACTAAATTTCAAAAAACTCTTCTTTCAAGAAAACAAACAAAAAGGAAAGTTCAGTTTCAAAAGTCATTCCTACTCCTTCTGACACAACCCAAAAGGGTGTTCAATCTTTTCGAAACTATGTTTTTCAGGTCTATTCTTCAAATGATCCTAAATGGAAAGGTATTTTACCCACTCCAACACTTTTAAAGTCACGTCAAAATTTCAAATGGAAGGGTATCTTACCAAATCCATCAAAAAGAATTCAGAAATCTACACGTGCTAAAACCTTTCATAAACAGACTTTTTCAAAACCCAAAAACACTCGTGTCAGGAATAACCCATCTTGGACTAGTAACAGATCCAAAACATCCTTAAAACCGCTGACCAATCACAGTGTTAGATCAAAAGACAAAATCTCCTTTTGTAAATGTCAGTGTAGTTGTCAAAAGGTTTTATCTCATGTCAAATCGAGTCAGAGTCAGAAACCTCATATTTTTTCAAAAAATACAACACTCCAAATCTACTCAAACACCCAGGACTAGGCTCAAAAGTTGACAAGAGACCTGTCCCTGCAACCTCGGACCATGCATCACTCAGAAACACATCAATTGTCCCAGGCTCCAAACTTGTTTGGATGCCTAAACTAACCGTGTAATTCTCAGGCTTTGTGCAAGGAGGAACAAGAAGAAGAGTGGTTAATTGACAGTGCCTGCTCCTTGCACATGACCGGAAGGTTAGAGTACCTTCGGGATTTCAGGCCTATATGCAATGGTGGAAATGTCACGTTTGGTAACAATGCAAACGGTGTCATCCGAGGTTACAGTGTTCTCACTACGGGGAACTTTTCCATTCAGAAGGTTGCTTATGTAGAAAGCCTTAAACACAATCTCATCAGTGTTGGCCAACTATGTAAAGCAGGACATCGTGTTGAATTTGATGATCAGTTTTGCTACGTAATGACGAGTGATAGAAACACTTGCCTGATCAAATCTCGATCCGAAGGTACCATGTACCCTTTGGATGTTTCTCTAATAATTGGTAAACCGCAATTGTGTTTCTTGTCCAAAGCTGTATCCGAAGTCAGCTGGCTATGGCACTGTAAGCTAGCTCATCTCAACTTCCGGTACATCAACAACTTAGTCACTGGAGAACTAGTCCGCGGTCTCCCTATTCTCAAATTTAGCAACGATACTCTCTGTCCGGCTTGTGAATGTGGTAAGCAGTCTAAAGCAAGTCACCCTCTAATAATGGACTCTTCTATTTCTGAACCACTGGAGCTATTGCACATTGATCTCTGCGGTCCATCAACCGTAGCCAGCCTCCACCACAAGAAGTATATACTGGTTATTGTTGATGACTATACACGCTTCACATGGGTCTTCTTTCTCAGACTCAAATCAGAGACACCGCAGATCTTCATCAACTTCATCAAAGAAATCGAACTTCAGATCAAGCTTCCAGTTAGACGCATCCGCAGTGATAATGGAACCGAGTTCACTAATCATCTTCTTAACAGTTTCTTGGTGTCCAAAGGCATTTCTCACAACTTCTCAGCACCCTACACACCGCAACAAAATGGTGTAGTAGAAAGAAGGAACCGCACACTAGTAGAAGCAGCCAGATCTATGCTTAACTTCGCCCAACTTCCTCTCTACTTCTGGGCTGAAGCAGTAGCAACCGCATGCTTTGTCCAAAACCGAAGTATCGTGTGCAAACGCCTCAATAAAACACCATATGAGGGCCTTAACAACCGCAAGCCCAATGTTCGCTTCTTTCATATTTTTGGGTGTAGATGCTTCGTGATCAACAACAGAGATCAGCTCAACAAGTTTGCACCGAAGTCCGACGAAGGCATATTCCTTGGTTACTCCACTAACAAGGTTGCTTATCGAGTGCTCATCAGGCGTACAAGGCTGATCATTGAAAGCTTCGATGTGAAATTTGATGATTCTCACATCCGCGACGCCCCTCCATCTACTGAAACCACCGCAATCATGGAAAGTGACATTCCTGCCTCTTCAGGTCCCTTGAATCTAGTTGAAGTCAACTATGAGGATCTTTTCGATCCTATTGAAACGGCGAAACTATCCGAAGTCCTTGTGTCATCTGCAGCTCAACAACAACATGCTGATGTTTCTGGACCATCTCTATCTGAAGTAGCCTCTCTCAATACTTCCACCTCTCCGGTTGAGGGGGAAAGATCTACTCCGGATCTAGCCGTAACCGTCGAGGTTCCAGTACTTGATGTTGTTCAAATTCCTGTCCGCAGAGAAGCATTACCATCAAACGTATCTTCGGATTCAGATGATGAACTCAGAGAAAATATCGACACTAGAACTGATCCAAAGATTGTCACTCTCCCATCCGCAGTCCAGGGGGAACCTTCTCAGGTTCCAGAGGAACTCCTATCTGCAACCCAGGGGGAACCTCTCCCAACTGCTCAAGAGAATTCCGTTCCAATAGATCAAGATGACTCAACAGGATGTTCTCAAGTCCAGGGGGAACTGTCATCTCCAACCGCAGATTCCTCTGACATTCAAGATATTCCCTCTACCGCAGCTGCTGATCATCTGCTGCCACGTCTTCATGTATGGACGAAAGACCACCCACCAGGTCAAATCATTAGGAACCCATCCGCATGCATCCAGACTAGATCTTCCAAGGACCTATCTGATCACTGCCACTATGCAGCATTTATGTCCTCGGTAGAACCCAGAACGATCAAAGAAGCATTGCTTGAACCTGACTGGATAGCTGCAATGCAAGAAGAGCTTGAAGAATTTCAAAGAAATAAAGTTTGGTAGCTCGTTCCGAAGCCACGTGGTCACTCCATTGTTGGCACTAGATGGGTGTTCAAAAATAAGTTGGATGAATGTGGTGCGGTAGTCAGAAACAAGGCAAGGCTAGTTGCAAAGGGGTATAGTCAACTTGAAGGCATTGACTACGATGAAACGTATGCTCCGGTAGCACGCATGGAAGCTATCCGGATCTTTCTAGCATACGCAGCCCACAAAAACATCAAGGTACACCAAATGGATGTTAAGAGTGCCTTTCTCAATGGGGAACTAAAATAAGAGGTTTATCTTCAGCAACCTCCAGGCTTTGAAAATGTTAAATTCCCAGACCACTGCTACAAGCTTGAAAAGGCAGTCTACGGTCTGAAGCAAGCCCCAAGAGCATGGTATGAGACTCTTTTTGAATTCCTTGTCTCATCCGGGTACAAGAGAGGAGTGATTGATCCCACACTATTCAGAAAAGCAAATGGCGACCACCTCATGATGGTACAGATATATGTGGATGATATCATCTTCGGTTCGACTGATCAAGGCATGGTGGATGAATTTGCTAAGTTCATGACCAACAAGTTCAAAATGAGCATGAATAGAGAGATTAATTTCTTTCTAGGTCTTCAAGTGAAACAAGTACCGCAAGGCATATTCATTCATCAAGAAAAATACACCACTGAACTATTGAAGAAATATTCTATGGACAACTGTTCATCTGCTAAGGTCCCCATGGCCTTCGGTTATAAGATCTCTGCTGATCCCTCAGGCGAATCTGTGGATCACAAGACTTATAGAGGCATCATCGGCTCTTTGATGTACCTCACTGCAAGCAGGCCAGACATTGTCTTTGCAACTGGTGTATGTGCAAGGTATCAGGCTGACCCAAAAGTCTCACATATGACCGCAGCCAAACAGATACTACGGTACCTGAAAGGAAGCAAATCTCTTGGTCTATGGTACCCCGCAGGCAATGACTTCAGCCTGCAAGCTTTCACAGATGCGGATCATGTCAGATGCAAGCTCGATCGAAAAATCACTTCAGGAGGATGTCAATTCTTGGGTGAAAGACTAGTCAGCTGGTCCTCAAGAAAACAAAGTTGTGTCTCTCTATCAACTGCAGAAGCCGAGTATGTGGCCGCAGCCAGCTGTTACTCTCAAGTCCTTTGGATGAAAACTCAACTAATGGACTACGGGTATAGAATGCTGCGGATACCGATCTATTGTGACACTGAAAGTGCTATTGCTATTTCTCACAATCCAATTCAGCACTCCAAGACTAAGCACATTGAACTACGGTATCATTTCATCAAAGACCACATCTTAAAAGGTAATATTGAACTCATCTTTGTCCCTTCTCATGAAGAGATTGCTGATGTGTTCACAAAAGCGCTCGATTCAACAAAGCTTAACATCTTCCTGCAAATGTTAGGAATGATGAATCCAGACCCGCAATTCTTTTTGAATTGTTAGCTACCGCAGACCATCCTTGGCCTCCGTTGCGGTTCTAACTGAGAATTACATGTGATAGATGGTTTTGGTACCGCTGTCTAGGTACCGCAACCATATATCATACGTATCTCTCATGGGTCTTTATGGTCTGTTATTACTAATCTTTGTACAAGTGTTTTCCTCAGTTTCTCACTACAGTCCTTCCTTGTTCATCCGCAATGAAAGTTTCATCCGCAATGACGTTTCCAACTGCAATGAATTTTCCATCCGCGATCATCATGATAATTTCTCAACAGTTTTATCAACTCTTGAATCTTTGTGTGCTATTTAATGATCCTTCATTAAATTAAACATTAAAGACAAAAAAAAAACATTCTCTTTAGAAACTGTCACATTCTCTTTCTGAATAATCCTTGTATCAGACCTATTTTAGGGATGATGACAAAAAGAACGTTTTTCAATAAACTCATCCTTAATTTGTCCTTTCCTCTCCCCAATACGTCCCATCCGTTACAACTTCCTCTCCCATCACCCCCTCGATCACCTGACGTATTGACATGCGTCTGACTTTACATTAAATGCAAAACCCCTTTTGGAAATCTCCCAAAATCTCTTCAAACCCGTTTTAATTATGTGTGGCTGAGATTTAATCCAAAATTCATAGATTCCCCCCAAAACCCCAATCGACATTTTACCCTATCCTTACCATTTACCTAGGGTTAAACACTTTTTTACCCCCTTTATAAACCCATCTTCTTCCCCAACAATACTTTACGTTTTCTGAATATCGATTCTTTCTCCCAAATTCCTCAAAACCTTCAAAACTTTCAAGAACTCTGTTTTCTTCTCTCAAATCTTCAACAATGGTGAAATCAGGTGCATCAAAGAAGCAATCCAAGGCTTCAGGTTCTGTAAATCCAACAGGTTCCGACTCTCCAACAATCGCTTCAAGTAATTTCAGAGCAATATTTGAAGATCATCCTTCATATAATGCTCCCATCAAGCTTATGATCAAGTTTCTCAGGAACCACCCTCTGTTCGGTCCATTCGATGCATTTACAGACGTTGTTCCAGTTTCTACTCTATTCAAATGTGCATTCTCTGCATATCGCCCAATGGAAAACCCCCAAGAAGTTCACCTCAATCTCATGAACGATTCTTTGGTCATCTTGTCCAAAGAAAAGTTCTTAAATGCCATTAATCTTCTGGTTCACCCCTCCATCAAGATTTTCTCACCTTCAATGGCAGATGTTACATACGCACTCTACCAGATGGGGTATCAGAAACCAATTCGAGGGAGTGGTGAGTTCAAAAAGAATCAGCTGCCTGCGGTATGGCAGTTTGTGTGTCATTTTGTCATCCGCTGCCTATCCGGCAGAACCGGAGGCATCGACAACATGGGACTGAAGCTACTGGAATTGGTATGGAGCATCTACACAGGCCACGACGTAAGCTATGGACAAATCCTTTGGGACGACTTCCTCCAATACATTCCCAAAGAGCACCCAAGGGAGAACCCAACCGAGCTCACATTTGCACGGTTTTGGTCACTTTGCATCTCAGACTTACATGCGGATGCTGAAATAGACATGGGTAGTGACATCAACTTTTTCGTCACTAAGGATCTTAAAAGGTACAACCCTTCTTCTGATCAAACGATATTTGGACCGATCCGCAGACTCCCTACTCATATCATTTCTTCTCTTGGTCTTGAGACTGCTGATGTCTCAGACCACATTGAGGCTACGGAAGGTATTGCCCCATACCCTCCTACCCCGCCTCTTCCATCCGCAGCCATTATCCCTGAGGGTACCGCAGTCCCCTCTTCTACTACACTATCCAATCTTTCTCAAAGAAGAAAGCAGTTGGCAACCAAGAAACAAAGAACACCCAAGAAGGATGCTCCTAAACGAACCGCACCCACCAAGAAACGCAAAACAAAACCTGCCCCAATCATATCTAGCAGTGATTCAGATGAGGATAGGCATCCAATCTCTATCTTCAAGAAAAGGAAAACAACCAATACCACTATCCATATGCGTGACCGGACCGATGCTGAAGCCTCTCAACAGGCTCCAGTAGTCCTTGGGGTGCCCGCACACCCATTCGACACCACCATCATTTTCCAGTCAGACTCAGAAAGTGAGTCTGATTCTCAACTACGTGGAGACTCCCCCCCCCCAGTGCACTCCCAAGAGGACGACACTGGTTCACGCCCTAAGGTCTCCAGGGCTTCCCGACTGCATTTCTTTTCACCAGAGGAGTTGCGCTCCATCCTTCTTTCTGTCACCCAAACACTACAAACACCTTCCCACCCGCAGGGCACTTCTTTCGCCCATGCCAGAACTGAGCAGAGGCCACACTTGACCACGGGTCAAGGGGACCGAGGAAGCTCAGGAAATCCTACTCTGCTTTCATCTTTTACAGGTGGTTTAGGCACGGTGAGCACAAATGTGCAAGGATCCGTGGACCCGAAGGACACTTCGGTGCGCTTTGAAGGATTTGACCATGATGCATCCAATGACTCTTGGTTACAGTACAATCCGGTAACTGAGTTAGACAAGAAGAAGTATGCTGCGTTCCGAAGGGCTTTCCAAGCCCGCAAGGAACAACAAATCAAGCAGCAACAACAGAAAGAATAGGAGATCCAGTCCGTGGCTAGATATTGGGCAAATGCCATCAGCAATGCCAGTACTGTAGCCACCATTCAAAAAATTCAGAACTGGATGGATCAGATGGCTGAAACAATTTCCAAAGCTCAAGCTTCAGGTGCAGCCGCAGGTACCTCCAAAGTTCCTCCTACTCCAACTCCCATTCCATCTCCCACTCCTACAGTCAATCCATCACAAGACGAAGAACCTGCAATTGAACTCAGTTCAGCTCCCACCTTCGGTCTTGATGATGAAGACATCCAAGAAGTAAACAAGCCAAGCCCTTCTTATGATGACCTCATGATGTTTGAAGAAGAGGAGTCCAGCGGTTCTCAACATTCGACTTCCAAGCCTAAAGAGAAGAAGAAAAAGAAGAAGAATGTTGTCACCCGGAAGGAGTTCATGAGCCTTCAAGCCAAAATCGATCAGATCCTGGCTGCGGTCCAGCCTACTCAACCGCAACCTGAAGACACTCCAGGACCGCAGTCACTGATTGAAAGAATAGAGCGTCTGGAAACAAGGGAGCGCATGGCTGCTGAACGAATCTCTCTCAAAGTAGAGATGGGAATCCGGTCCCTTGACAATAACCGCAAGGCTGACCACAAGGACTTCATGGCTGCAGCGGAACGCCTCATTACTGAGGTGACCGCAATCAAAACGGATCTTCAAGCGACCATCACGGATCAAGCTTCTCAGTCTTAGAAATTGATAGATGAGACTCATACTGCTTATGAGTCCACTATCTCTATTCTTCAAGCAACCATCAACAGACTGCAGAAATCCCCTTCCTCCAACTTCCATGGCCCTGAGATCCTCCAGCTCACCAAAGAAATCCACAAGTTGCTCTTCAGCTCCTCCACTCCAAACAACCAACATTTGGCAGAAGCTCTCAAAGCTCAGTTCCAAGAAGTCTTCAACAAGGTGGATGGACTTAAGCAATGGCTTGAGGAAGCACCGGGGTTGCATCCCTCAAGAGGGGGAAGTGATGAAGAACAAGAAGTCCATCACTCTGATACTTCTATTCATCAGAGTCCCCCCATCATCACTGAAAAAATTCCCACACCACCGCAACCATCTCAACATACTCCATCTCCTCACACTTCACCTCCAAAAGATACTCCCAAAAAGCCAGAGACTCCTCCGCACTTCAAGAACTTGGCTGAAAACATGTCTTCTCCTAGCACCACAGACTCCCCTGCCACCGCTCAAAGGAAGCATGATTGGAAAGCAGCCAAGTTGGCAGAGTTAATTTGGAGAGAATGTGGGTTTGACACCATGATGGATGAGTCCTTGATCAATTCTTGGATCAATCCGCACCGCAGGCTCCTAGACGAAGATTACAGACCACACCTCACTTATGCTGAACCCCCTGCTGATGGATACTGGGATATACCAATTTCTCCAAATGCCAAGTACTTCACTGTATTTGAGCAGTTTGACCAAAGCCTTCCAGATCACAAGAGACTGCCAATGGAGTTTGAGAGACTTAGTCTTTTTCATGCTAAACATGCCTCCTCCATTGAAAACATATGGTCTAACGACAGACCATCCGCAGTCAAGAACTACAAAGTCAAGAAATTTATGAAGGCTGACTACATCCAGTATACCCTCACCAGAAGGGAGCATGACTACATCCGTACCCAGGCAGACTTTCCTTGTATGAATCCGGAAGAAATCTTCCTTATTGCCAGGGTGTTCCAAAACAAGTCAGAAAAGCACCCTAAAATGCAGATAGCGCTTGAAAAAGCCAACTCTTTTCTCAGGGATACGGTCTGTGACTTTGCCAAGATAGATGCGGATATCTACCCCACCATCCTCAAGAAGTTTGATCTCCCACCTTTTGAACCTGTGCCAATGCCTTCCGAAGGCTTCCAAGAAAGATCTCTAGGCGCAACAAACTACCCTGAACTTGGAGTCATATTCAAAAGGAAGACTGACAACGTCAAATATTTCATTCCTATGACTGCCATGCACCGCCTGACCAAGAAACAACTTGACATCTGCCGGACTGCAATTGAAAGATCTAAGCATACTACCGCAGAATTCAAGTTCGAGATCACAAGAAGAATCACATGGTTGGAAAACGTCAGGAAGTTCTGGTGGATTTTGATCAAGTTCCTCAAACTTGATAGCTGAACCGGAGTTAAAGAGGTCACTTAGGGGGAAATTGTTGAATCATAAAAGTGACCCTCTTGAACTCAGCTACCGCAACCATCTCAGCTACCGCAACCATCTTTCTACCGCAACCGCTTCAGCACCCGGAGTCAATCTTGTTCATCAGCAACCGCATCAGCAACCTGAGTCAGCTACCGCAGTCAACTTAGCTAGATTACGTTATTTGTCTTTTATGTAATACACTCTATTATCCAGTATGCCTTGCACGGCTGCTTATAGAGTTGTAATCTAGTGTAGTTTCTAAGTCTCTATAAATAGAGACTTACTCTCTTTGTATTCAAAGAGATAAGAAAAGGAACCGATAACTTATGAATTCTATCTGAATACACATTCTGAAGTTATCTCTCTTATCTTTCTTCACTCATATCTTCTTACTTAAATCTTATCATAATCCTGCTGATCATAATCCCTCTTCAGAGCAAGTCTTTAAGACTTAATCACTAAGCTTGATCTTCCTTATTAACTTGGAGTGAATGCATTCCTTGTTATGAATCAGCTTAAGTGTCTTCTTGATATAACAATTGCTGTCATTTCCATTCCTTTACATTTCCGCAACTAACTCTCTAACTATCTAACTATATTATTGTTGAGCTTTTAGATCCTTTGAGATTAACTATTCCGCATTATACTTGTTCTAACTTTTGTTCAAGTGTGTCTCCAAGTTTTTCTCTCAACACTTTCTTTTTTCTTTCTTCAATTCCCGAGCTTCCTATCGCTTTTTCTGCTTCCTTTTGCTTCCGAGCTCATCTTTTAGGCTACAAATACATTTTAAACATATTTAAGTACCTTTTGTTCATAATTTGCAATAAAATAGCCAAAAAGTATTAAGATTTAACACAAAATATATGACTAGTTATGCACATATCAAAATACCCCACACTTGACTTTTGCTTGCCCCCAAGAAAAACTGAATTTTAACATACTAGCATCATATAAAATAATTCCAATCAAACCCAACCATTATGCCAAGACCGCAACGCATGCATTTGTGTATAAAATTTTTTCTAAGGACCCCCCATAATTCTAAATACTCACAATCCTCATAAACACTCGCCCACTTCTTTTGAACAACGCTAATTTTATGCATCCCTCCGAATCTATCCGCATAAAACTTCCTAACCTCAAGGTATTTTTGGTCAAGCAACCTAAGCATACATAATCTATAAAATTACAACTTTTTGATAGTACTATAAAGCTTATTTGGAATTCTTCACTTCTTTGATATTTGATCTTTGATTTCTTTGAATTCACCACCTTGTTGTTTGATTTTTGGTATCTTCAACTTTTTGAATTTCTTCAGAATTTTGATATTTTGATCTTCACTTTGATTGCTCCAAAATTTTTACAACTTTTCTTGTAATTCTCTCTTTTTTTTTCACATGTAACTCATTTTTTTCACTCAATACCTACATGCTTAAGCAAGGGCGCTCGACTTCAACATTTATTGGTTAAAGTATTAGTTTTCCTGTATACACTTCAAGTACACGATGCTAAACATGTTGTGTCCCTCAAATTAAGCGAGGTTGTGTTTTTGTCCCATGATTTCACCAGAATAAGGGAGGCCACAAATGCATTATAACGTATATAGGCTCAACTAAACATTTGAGTCCTCATAAAATCATAAAACATAATACTAGCATGAACCCTAATTGCTTTTACCAAAATTTTCTAAATTAGCCCTAGCAATTTTTATGCAAAAATTTCAAAATTAACTAAAATTTTCAAGATTTTCGAAATTTAACTAAAATTTCAACTAATGTAACCAACCCCCTACCCCACACTTAATTTATGCAATGTCCCCATTGCATATTATGCATGATAAAGAACAATAAAATAAAGAGAGAATTGGAACAAACTCCCCTGGGATAGTAGTGCGAAGTTGATATTTCGTCTTTAAGCTCCATCTTCAATTGACTTTAGACATGGGAACAGCTCATCCATGTCTTGGGTGTCAAAATCTCGTGTGGCACAGCGAAAAAAACTATTGGAAATGCTCGGGAAATGATCTCCAAAGAATTGAACCAATGCCCGTATCAAATGTCATCAAATCATTGGCTTGAAAGTAGAATTAACGAGTGACTCGTTGAGTAGATATGCTAACTCGCCGAGTTGTAGCGTGATTGACAGAAAAGTCGCGAAATTTCACATGGACTCGTCGAGTCCATAAGATGCACTCGACGAGTAGACCGCTGTGTGGAAAAATTTGTATTTTGCCCAGGTCCGTTTCTGATGTATGGGGGTAATAGAAACTAATACTTTCCCTCATTTTTCTTCAGTAAATAAATACTCTATAACTCTTCTATCAACCGTACTCATAACTTGACTCAAAACTTTGTCTTCTCTCTTGCCTAGACTCGACTTCTTGTTTGGTTAGCCTTGACTCTATACCCTCACATGCAATCCTAAGCCTCAAACTGAAAAGATCAAAGCAAACACAAGTGATAGAAAACAAAAACATCCTACATAATCCTAGCTACCATAAGTTCAAAATAAAACAATCAAAACAAACAAAAATAAAAATTATCTTTAACCGAACATATCAAAATAAAATTAAATCAAGCAAAACGAAAAATAAAAAGAAAGCAAACTCTAGATATCGGGTTGCCTCCCGAAAGCGCTTCTTTTTGAGGAGTCGTTAGCTGGACTCCTTCCCACTCTACGTTTCAACGGCTTCCTCCAAATCTAGTCGTTCCTCAAGTCTTTCGTCCCTTGGCATTCCTTCTTCATATCTCTTCACCTGATGCCCATTAACCTTAAAGCTTGACCCGTCTTTGCCCCATAGGTCAACTACTCCATAAGGATAGACATGTTTTATTGTAAAAGGCCCGATCCAACGAGTGCGTAATTTTCCCGGAAAGAGCTTTAGTCTTGAATTGTACAATATAATTTTTTGCCCTTCCTCAAACTCCTTATTACCCTTCAACCTTGCATCATGCCATCTTTTGGTCTTGTCCTTATAAATTAATGAGTTAGTATAAGACTCATTCCTCAATTCTTCCAACGCATTCATTTGCAAAAGTCGATTTGTAAGCAACTCATTTGGCTCAAAATTACATGTCTTCAAAGCCCAATAAGCTTTGTGTTCAAGTTCCACGGGTAAATGCCAATTCTTACCATATACTAGCCTATAGGGTGTGGTTCCAATGGGTGTCTCGAATGCGGTCCTAAATGCCCAAAGAGCATCATCCAATTTGTCTGCCCAATCTTTTCTATTATTCCCTACTGATTTCTCCAATATTCGTTTAAATGCCCTATTCGTAATTTCGGATTGCCCATTTGATTGTGGATGGTAAGGTATTGAAAATCTATGGCGTACCCCATATTTTTGCAACACTCTTGCTAGTTGATCATTAGCAAAGTGGGTTCCCCTATCACTAATTAATGCCTTAGGTACCCCAAATCTTGAGAATAATTTCCTTAAAATTTTGACCACAACCCTTGCATCATTGGTTGGCAATGCTTGCGCTTTTGCCCACTTTGACACATAATCCACCGCCACTAGTATGTATTTGTTGCCTTTGGATGAAGGAAATGGTCCCATGAAATCTACACCCCACACATCAAATATTTCACAAACTTGAATATTCATTTGGGGCATTTCATTCCTTGTCGATATATTACTCGTTCTTTGGCAAGCATCACATTCCCTTATGTATCTAGCAGCATCTCTGAAGATAGTAGGCCAATAGAACCCCGCATCAAATGCTTTCCTATTACACCCCATGATGTCCTCCTGCAGGTCCATTGTGATAATGCTCTAAGATGTCCCGACTTTCCTTGCCAAACACGCATCTTTTGATGATCCCATATGCACAGCTCCTAAAAAGATATGGCTCATCCCAGAAACAATATTTAATTTCTGAGAAGAGCTTCTTCTTTTGTTGATGAGTAAGGCATTTTCGAAGGTAGTAGCCAGCCAAGTAATTTTCAATGTCTGCATACCATGGTTCTTCATCCACGACCAACATCAAGTATTCTTCCGGGAAGCTATCTTCAATACCCATATTATTTATCTCTTCCCTTTCTGGATTTTCTAACCTAGAAAGATGGTCAGCAGCTACATTATTCATTCCCTTTTTATCCTTGATCTAGATGTCAAATTCTTGTAGTAAGAGTACCCATCGGATCAATCTTGGCTTTGCATCCTGCTTGGCAAACAAGTACTTAATAGCAAAGTGGTCAGTGAAAACAATAGTTTTAGATAAAATAAGATAAGGGCGAAATTTGTCAAAAGTATACACCACAACTAATAATTCCTTTTCGGTTGTGGTGTAATTTTCTTGGGCGGGATTTAATGTCTTGATGGCATAATAGATGGGTCGAAAGTGCTTATCAACCCTTTGGCCAAGCACGGCCCCTAAAGCAAAGTTGTTCGCATCACACATTATTTCAAAGGGCAGGTTCCAATTCGGGGCGACAATGATCGGGGCATTAGTTAACTTTTATTTTAAAACTTCAAATGCAGTTAAACACTCTTTAGAAAAATTAAAAGGTGCATCTTTTAAAAGTAATTGAGTTAGAGGTTTAGTAATTTTTGAAAAATCTTTTATGAAACGGCAGTAAAAACCCACGTGTCCTAAAAAACTCCTAATGCCCTTCACATTAGTTGGTGGGGGTAATTTAGCAATTGTATCAATTTTTGCCCGATCCACCTCAATTCCCGCCTTGGATATTTTATGACCTAAGACTATGCCCTCTTTAACCATAAAGTGACATTTTTCCCAATTTAAGACTAGATCAGTCTTTTCACACCTAGCAAGCATTAAGTCAAGGTTAGTGAGACAATCATGAAATGAGGAGCCAAAGACAGAAAAGTCATCCATAAATACTTCCATAAACTTCTCTACCATATCATGAAATATTGCTGTCATGCATCTCTGAAAGGTCGCGGGCGCATTGCATAACCCAAAAGGCATGCCGCGATAGGCACAAGTCCCACTTGGGCAAGTGAAAGTAGTCTTTTCTTGGTTGAAAATAACCCGAGAATCCGTCTAAGAAACAATAGTAACTATGGCCAGATAATCGTTCAAGCATTTGATCAATAAAAGGAAGGAGGAAATGGTCTTTACGAGTGGCATTGTTTAACTTCCGGTAATCGATGCACACTCGCCAACCGGTTACCGTTCGGGATGGTATGAGCTCATTCTTCTCGTTTGTGACAACGGTCATCCCTCCTTTCTTAGGCACCACTTGAACGGTACTAACCCATGGACTATCGGAAATAGAATATATGATCCCTGCATCCAAAAGCTTGACCACCTCCTTCTTTACCACTTCTTGCATGTTCGGGTTCAATCGTCTTTGATGTTGTACTACCGGCTTTGCTCCTTCTTCTAGGTTGGTCTTGTGGGAACAATAAGAAGGGCTAATCCCTTTAATGTCGGCAATGTTCCATGCAATAACATTCTTTCTCTTTTTTAGAACTCGGACTAACTCTTCTTTTTCAGATTTGGTAAGGTCAGAAGCTATAATTACTGGTTTTTGTTCACCCTCTTCAAGAAATGCATACTCCAGATGATTAGGTAGAATTTTCATCTCTGATTTCGTGTTCTGTATGCTAAACACGTCGAGTCCCGTGAGGGGACTCGTCGAGTTCAAGGCAAAATTCACGTCTGGTCGTGTTTTTTCAAACGGACTCGTCGAGTCCGATGATGCTACTCGGTGAGTCGGGCTTTCAGCACTTCTGTTCAATTCATTATATTCAGCTTCTTCAAGCAGTCTCTCTATCTCCATCAGATCTGTTTCATCATCAAATTCATCTTCAAAAGTAATGGTAGACTTACTTGGTTTGTCTTCCTTTCACTCTTCCATTAACTCCTCAAACATATCAACCGAGAACGCCGTGTCATCACTACACCTTGCATTCTTCATGGCTTGATCTATTCAAAATGCAACTGATTCTTCCCTCACCCGAAGGGTAAGTTTTGAATCTCTCATATCTACTATATCACTCGCGGTGTTAAGGAAGGGTCTTCCAGGTATAATCGGGACTTGAGGGTCCGCTTCCATGTCTAGCACTATGAAGTTTGCGGGAAACACAAATTTGTCAACTTTTACTAACAGGTCCTCGCATATCCCCCTCGGAAATGTTACCGTTTTATTAGCCAAGTGAATTGGCATTGGTTCTGGAAGGTCTAATTTCTTGAAGAATGAGTATGGTATGAGGTTAACACTTGCCCCCGAATCAGCTAATGCATGGATAGTTGATAAATCCCCGAATTGGGAAGGCAAGGTCAAACTACTCGGGTCACCTTTCTTCTTAGGTAATTTGTTCAACATGGTGGTTGAACAATTTTCATTTAGAACCACCTTCTGCACCTCCCCCATCTTCTTCCTATTTGTAAGAAGCTCCTTTAAGAACTTGGCATACTTAGGCATTTGTGTAACCGCCTCGATGAAGGGCATATTGATTTGAAGGGCTTTGATGTGTTCCATAAATTTTTGATAATCAATATCATTTTTATCTTGTTTAGCTCGTCCTGGAAACGGCAATGGATGTTGATATGGTTTAACATGAGACTTATTATTCTGTTCAGGTGGGGGACTCATCGAGTCCATGTCTTCGACTCGGCGAGTCGCGTCGGGTTTCTGCGATTTTTGGTTTTCAGATTCTTCCTCTTGCACTGTCACACCCCGAAACCGATGGCGGAAACGTTCCGCGGCGGAGGACGTCATGTGTAGCATCACAACCAATGACTAACAACAATCATAGCAACACAACCATTACAGTGAATACTTAAATAAAAATGTTTACATCAGTTGAAACTTTGTTTGAATTACATCCAATAGCTTTGTATAGTATAAACATAAAACTCTTATTGCTCCATTTCCTCGAAAATCCAGCAAGTACCTGACTACTGATTTCCTGAGAATACAAGTAGTTTGAAAGAATATCAGCATAAAGCTGGTGAGTTCATAAGCGGTGGTTTGTAGTGAAAATCGTTGATGAGTTCGCAAAAATGTTTGTATAGTTCCAAGAAAATCCGATATTTTCTTTAATGAAAATGTAGTCTTCTCAATTCTGTATAAAACCATGGATGTTAGTCACTGAAAACCGTAGTGATGTGCGAGAATACTACCTCATGTGACTATCTAGAGCTAATCATGAAGTATAGGTATTTTGTATGTGAAACCAATGCATAATCGGTTCTGTTTGAAAACCCTGACTTTAGCCAGTATACGTAGTGTGTGCTAGTTCTATTTAGTATAAATAGAACTGTTGAAGAGTGTCAAGTTGTAAACTAAATGTGATTTATACATATTGTGAGTCGTATAACCATGCTTGTATGACCAGAGACCTTTCCAACGTTCTTCAGGCGTCGAGTTAAATGACATTTGTACATCTCAGGCGTGCCCGCCTAACTGTAGCTAGCAGTCCAGATGTAGGATTGTCAGTCCCGAATAGATCTATTCACAAATCTCACGCTCTCCCTCCAGGAGACTCTGGTTATACTATGATAGGATTTATCCCTGTACACCTAAGGGTACAGTAGTGAAGTAGCGCCTCACAGTATCGTACAATCTAGTTTACATGTAGTGTAGTAGTGTTCTACCATAATGAAAATCCGTATGTATATCATATGTAGTGATAATTACAGTTATGAAAAGCCATGATAAAGTAGTGATGTAACTGCAAACTGTTTCTGTCTTAGCGCATATGTTTAGTAGTGAAAGTTTCTGTACTTGTTATGTTTAGAAAAATCACAAACTATACCGATTATAGTTTGCATGTTTAGTGAATAGCATGTCCGGAAAACTATGCAATTTTAGTGAAAACATCCCTTATGCTCAACACAGTACAAAGGGTTAAAGTATGAGGTTTGCATGAGTTTTTGAAAACATTTATGTTTAGCTTGTATTCCCCCCCCCCCCTGAAAACATTGAAAATATGGAAAAATGTAGGGGTATGAACTCACAGTTGTTGTGTGAAAGCGTTGACTGAAATGAAGATCCTCGAGTTGTTGCACGTGACACTTAACGAAATCCTATTATCAAATAAATACATATATGTATCTAAATTAGTGATTTCGTTAGATAAAGTGTTAGAGGACACTTGTATTCGGTTGAGGAATGTTACCGAGACTTGATCGAATCGATGAAAGTGGGTTTTCAGCCAAAAGCACCACTTAAAAGGTGTTTACGGCCGTGAACAAGGGTTTACGGTCGACTGATAGTTTACGGCCGTGAACAGGGTTTACGGCCATGAACTGGGGTTTACGGTTTCTGAAGGCTTGGTGAGTTTACGGTCGTAAACTCAAGAACAGGGTTTACGGTCTTTGAAGGCTTGGACCGTAAACTCAAGAACAGTGTTTACGGTCTTTGAAGATGGACCGTAAACTCAAGAACAATGGTGCTGATTTCGAAGAGATAAGCGTTTCCAAACGTTCCGAAGTGGCTCCAAACGGTGTTTCTCGATGTTTCCCGGAGTTTGAAGGTGTTTTTAGGTGTTTACGATCAAGGTTCTTAGAGAGAGAAGGATAGAGTTTTTGGCCAGAAATGTTCAAATGAAGGTGGAGGTCTCAAATTTATAGTGGTTTTGTGGTCGGTGGTGGGAGTCCACCTTTTGCTGACCGTAAACAGGTATACGGCCGTAAACGAGTTTACGGCCGTAAACGAGTTTACGGTCGTAAACGAGTTTACGGTTGTAAACTCACTTAGGCCAGATTTGATTGATTTTTCGAGATATTCGGGTTTCCGTGCGATTTTTGGTTCCGACTCGTAAATAATTTAATTATATATAACTAGATTATTTTTCTAAACCAAGAAGTTTGACGGAAAAGTTAATGAATTCGAAATTTTATTAACGGAAATCGCCCAACGGAAACAGAACAAGTTTCGGGTTGTCACATCATTCCCCCGTTAGAGGGAATTTCGTCTCGAAATTCGAACATAGAATACAAATCATGGATTAGGAAAGAGATGTGGATACTTCTGTTTCATCTGATCTTCACGCTCCCAAGTGAATTCAGGTCCCCGCTTGGCATTCCAGCGAACCTTCACTATCGGGATGCGACTTTGTTTCGTTCGTTTGATCTCTCTGTCCATGACTTCGACCGGTTCTTCCACGAAGTTGAGGTTCTCGTTGATTTCAATCTCATCTAGAGGAATCACAAGTGTCTCATCAGACAGACACTTCTTTAGGTTCGATACGTGGAAGACAGGATGGATGTTGCTGAGCTCTCGCGGTAACTGAAGTTTGTATGCTACGGGACCGATCCTAGCAAGGATCTCAAACGGTCCAATGTACCTTGGGTTTAGCTTTCCACGCTTCCCGAAATGTATCATGCCTTTCCAGGGTGAGACCTTCAGAAGGACGCAGTCACCAACCTGGAACTCCAAGGGTTTTCGTCTCTTATCGGCGTAGCTCTTTTGTCTATCTCGTGAGACTTTCAGTCGTTCCCGGATTTGTACAATCTTCTCTGTTGTCTCTCGGATGATCTCAGGACCGGTGAGAGTACTGTCGGGGACTTGACCCCTGGCTAGGTGCGTGTCGCCCACCTCAGCCCAGCACAGAGGGGATTTGCACTTACGGCCATAGAGGGCTTCAAACGGCGCGGCCTTGATGCTGGTATGGTAGCTGTTGTTGTATGAAAATTCAACCAAAGGAAGATGAGTATCCCATGATGCACCGAAATCGATGACGCAGGCTCTCAACATGTCTTCCAATGTCTGAATTGTTCTCTCACTCTGTCCATCAGTCTGCGGATGATAAGCCGTGCTCATATCCAACTTAGTTCCAAGAGCTTTCTGTAGTGACTGCCAGAAATACCTAAAACACTTCGTGTTACATATACACACTAAATTAGGGTAGTGTTGTCTAAACGTAGTTGGTATTGGGAACCTAGTAGTTTTTCCTGTTAATAATATAAGACTTATTATAGATACATAGTTCAGTTAAGTTTGATATCAGGTAGTTTCATTCGGGATACATGTGTGTGAGTTAGGAAAGGAGAGTAGAGTTATGTTCCTTGACACTTTTAGGTGTTAATGGTACGAAAATAGGTACCAGAGTACAAATCGTATTCCTTTTTGGATAACCAAAAATGGTGGGTCCAGATCGGGCAATTGTAATAGTATGTATGGTCATCTCCCATAATAAGGTGACAAAACTTAATCATTCTAGACGGTCTTGTGAAGTACATTGATAGTGTGGGTAAATAACCCACATACGTTGATGAAATGGGATATCATATTCATCAAATACTATGCTGGACTGAGTGTCTTTATGACTTTCACCAGCCAAGGAAGCCCCTAGCGGCGTAGTCAAGTCATTTTCTAAACGATTTATCTTCATGATAATCGTGGACTAGGGTATATGAGGATCGATTGAGCTGGGTATGTATGGGTATGAGGCTTATAGATATCCAAATCAGAATTATATCTATATGTTGTTTGGTAATAGTTGGTTTTGCATTGTTAAGATATATATATATATATATATATATATATATATATATATATATATATATATATATAAATATATATATATATATATATATATATATATATATATATATATATAAACATTGTGGGATTGAAATCTATGTGTATCTCACCATGTTTCCCAACCTGGCCTACTCAGTTTATATGCATCATAGGTATCAAGACTTAAGCTGCTGGAACTTGATTAGGATGCTGAATGATAAAAAGAAAGCTTGTAATGGTGTTCAGGACCATTAGGTCTTTATGTTGTAACTCATGTATCTGTATTGATTATGACATCCTTAGGGTTTTATTTGAGATAATCTTATACTCAAAAGATTTTTATATAATGGGATTTTCCGCAAATAAAGTATCATGATTTTTAAAGCGTAAAAAAAAATCTTTTTTGGTTATGAAAACTAGAGGATGTCACAATATATCTCTTCACTACAACCGTAAACGTCGTTTCCCTGGCATGACAATAAAAACCACATGTATCTCCATCTATAAGAATCAACATCACAACCCTACACCTCCATCACACCGTTGGCCGCACCCACCATGACAACATCGAGCATCTCCAACTCTGACGACATTAGGGTTTTGGAAACCAGGTGTTCAAATGGTGGTGGTGGAGGATTTTGCATATCTATGCTGGGGAAGCCCTAAATTCAAAATCCTAACATTGTAGAAGCTTATAAAAGAAGACGAGAACACTGTAGATCTTGTAGAAGCCATGAAACACCCTCATCCCTAGGAAGACCATATATCCGTTAGAAGACATTCAAAAGTCTGATGCTAGATCCATTTGGGGTTTCTTTGTTCCTAAAATAGTTTTCTCTAAGTTTTATAGTAGAAGCCTTATATTGAAAGGTGTTTGATCTTAAAAAATTAGTGGACTCCAATAAAAGATTTCACCTGATTCTTCTACACCAATAAAAGACGAGTTCCAAACTTATTAGACCCACTTCAAAATCGAAGATGATTACAATATTAATGGTGCATAACGTGCTTATACAATACAAAATTTTGATATGTCTTTGAGTTTCTATATTGACGAACCAACAATACAATTTTATTATTATTATTATTATTTGTCACACCCCGAACCAGACGGCGGAAACATCTGGGGGCTTGTGCGTGACTTCATCTTGAAATATCATCACAATGAATATAAATGAAACATAACATCATCATCACCATGCATAATATAATACAACTGCCATCCTTTACATCAAGTACAATATTTTAATTTACATATCCAAAACATTCAATGTATGATGTTTAAATGTACACAAAACAAAATCCCATATTCTTGTTGGTTCTTCCGCTTAACGAGTTCCTGAGAATACAAGTTATTTTAAAAACGGTCAACATAACAATGTTGGTGAGTTCATACGTGTATTTGTAATGAAAAAGTTTGTATCGTTAGTAAAACACCAGAAAATCCAATATTTTTTGCAAAAGAGTTTGAAAATGATGTATCAAATCAAGTATTAATGCATGCGTGATTTCCATTGTAGAAAAGATGTATGAAGAAGTAACCCGGAAAATCCTGTCTTTTCTGTTGTAAGTAGTTGGTAGTGTATCATTGTGTTTTTCCCCAGAAAATCCAATATTTTATGATTATAAAAGTGTTGTGGTCCTAAAACCCTAAGACCATGTATGAGTGTATGTATGTTTGGTGTCGTCACAAGAGTATTAGTATGTTGTAATGTTCTGATAGTATTGATCTCTATGTGAGTCGTTACAACCATGTTTGATAATGACTAATTCGCATGTCTTGGCATCTATCGGACGCCGGTTTGTCGAAGGTAAGGTTTGTCGCCCTAGACTGGCCTAGTCTAGCTGTAGCGAACAACTGAGGCGTGGGGTGTCACCCCGTATAGATCTATACACAAACTCCCGCTCTCCCTCCAGGAGGCTCTGCTTATAACTACATGCTACGATCATACACTCTAAGGTGTCAACCGACATGTCTCACCAGATCATTAATTGTTTTCACGCGATTATTGAATTACGCTATATATAATGTTTTCATATATGTAGTTAATATTGGCAAAGCCCAAAAGAATATGTATATGAATGTATAAGGCCCAACAGACATGAAAAAGGGTCACTAAGGCCCACTAAACATGTAAGTTATTCTCCAAGCCCAATAAGCATGTGAATGGACCACTAAGGCCCAATAAACATGTAATGAATTTACTAGGCCCAATAAACATGTATATGGACCACTAAGGCCAAATAATCATGAAATGAATATATTAGGCCCAATAAACATGTAATCGATGTATTTCTGTTTGTTCGTATTAACGCTGTTATTTTTGTTTGATTTCTTACCAACAAGATGTAAGGAGGCCCACTTTTTTATAATGGCATTTTTGGCCCAAAAATATATAATTTTGTTTTCCATCCATTTTTATAGAAAATTTCCATCATTGGCCCAATTATATATACAAAATATTATTTTTGGCCCATTTTATAGAAATTGACATTTTTGGCCCATATATTTATATATATTAGTATTTTCGGCCCATTTTCATAAGGATTGACATTTTTGGCCCACTAAAAAAAAGAATGACATTTTCGGCCCAGTTTTACAAAAGTGACATTTTAGGCCTAATTTCGAGTAAAGTGTCAATTTCGGCCCATAAAAACCGTAAATTACATTTTTGGCTCAAATTTAGTTAATTAACAAATTAATCCACAAAAGTTGAGATTTTTGGCAATTTAGGCCCAAGAAAACGTAAAGGCCCATATTAAAGCCTATTTTACAAAAAATTACATTTTAGCCCTTTTTCCACCAAGAACATCATAAAGACCCATTTTTATATAAGTTTGACTCTTTTAGTCCTTATGAAAACCGTGAATGTCATAAGAGTCTCAACTTTTTGTTTATTTGACAAAAATGGCCCCTTTTTAAGATTTTGTTTAGTTTCTTATGAATCTTCACATGTTTAACACCTTTAGTTTCATATCAAGTTGTATAACATGTTTTTGTTTACAAATATCACCACTTTTGTTTAGGGTTTTCGAGATCTATGGTGTTTCATCACGCAATCACAACTTAAACCAAGAAAACACACATAAACATGCACAAATACATAGATCTAACACAAAGCAACTTGTATCCTCCCCCAAAACATAGTAAAACCAAAAACTAAGGGGTATGAACTCTTATTGAAGTTTGGATTCGGTTTTGATGAAGAATGAAGATAAGATCTCGGCCCTAGCAACTCCTTGAGGAAGTTTTCGAACTCTATGAAGTTTAAGAGTATAGATCATGAAATGTTATGGGTTAAAAAGAAATTTTTGAAGAAATCAAGAAGCTAAAACATAGATCCAAGTAAGAACTTACCAAAGATGATGATTTTGATGAAAAACCTTTTGAAGCCACACCCAAAATCTCGAAAATTTTTGAGGAAGGAGGATGAGTTATTGAGAGATTTTTGGAGGTGTTTGAAATGAAAAATGGAGGTGTGTGGTGGGGGTTTCGGCCGAGGGTAGTAGAAGAGGGGGAAAGAGAAGAGATTGAGGTGATGTTTGCATGGATACCCACCATGCAAACATGAGGTGTCAATGCCACATTAATCCTTCATTTCTCTTTTTTTACACATATATGCATATATCTCTATTGGGCCGAGATTTGGGCCAAAGGAATAAGAATGAGATGATTTGGCCCCAACCTTGGCCTTGTTCAAATTCTTAAGAAGTCTAACCATATTTTTTGGCCCATTAGGCCTTTATGAAGGTTCACAACCCAATATGGTAAAAAGGAATGGGTTTATGACCCATTAGGGTTAATTAAATCATTTATGACCCATCATGGCCCATTGGAGGGCAGAATAAATCATTCTAGGCCCAAATGGCCCAAAGTGTTATAAATTGATGAATTGGGTCCAATTAGAACCCAATTAGGGTTTCTTCGGCCCAATATAGTCGAATTGATGATTTATTGGTCCCTTAGGCCCAATAAGAGAATCCTAGTCCATAATGAACTCGAACCGGGATTTCTAGGGCTTCCAACCCTTATTTGAACATATGAGGTGTATTTGAATGAGCATAGAACATAATATTCACTTAGAGTACAAGTTTTTACAATGGAAGATGTTTACATGAGAATAGGACTTCCTAGCAAAATGCCAGTTGTGACATCATCCCCCTGTTAGAGGGAATTTCGTCCCGAAATTCTTTCGAAAGATAGGACTTAAGAATGAGAGAATAGATGAGGATACTTCTGTTTCATCTGGTCTTCGCGTTCCCATGTGAACTCCGGTCCATGCTTAGCGTTCCATCGAACCTTCACAATCGGAATGCGGCTCTGCTTCGTATGCTTCACTTCCCTATCCAATATCTCGACTGGTTCTTCGACGAACAGGGGATTCTCGTTTATCTTGATCTCTTCCAAAGGAATGACAAGCGTTTCATCTGACAAACACTTTTTCAAGTTCGAGACGTGGAACATGGGATGTACATTGCTGAGCTCCGAAGGTAGCTGCAGCTTATAGGCCATCGGACCAACTCGGGTAAGAATCTCGAACGGTCCGATGTATCGCGGGTTTAGTTTTCCCCGTTTCCCAAAGCGGATCATTCCTTTCCAGGGAGAGACTTTCAATAGTACCCGGTCTCCGACTTGGAATTCCAGAGGCTTTCGCCGTTTGTCAGCATAACTCTTCTTTCGATTTCACGATGCTTGAAGTCGAGCTTTGATTTGGACTATCTTTTCGGTCGTTTCCTGAATGATCTCTGGCCCTGTGGGAGTGTTGTCTGATGATTGTCCTTTCGCTAGTTGAGTGTCACCCACCTCAGCCCAGCATAGAGGTGATCTGTATTTACGACCATAAAGAGCCTCGAAATGAGCAACATTGATGCTCGTGTGATAACTGTTGTTGTATGAGAATTCAGCCAAACGCAAGTGGGTATCCCATGACTTGCCGAAGTCAATCACACAGACTCGTAGCATGTCCTCAAGTGTTTGTATGGTTCGTTCACTTTGGCCATCAGTTTGAGGGTGATAAGCGGTACTCATGTCCAATTACGTTCCCATTGCCTTCTGAAGTGACTGCCAAAACCTTGAGGTAAACCTACTATCTCGATCCGAGATAATAGACATCGGTATTCCATGAAGTCTTACGATTTCCTTTATGTAGATTCGCGTCAGCTTTTCCATCTTGTAAGATTCTTTTATTGGCAGGAAATGAGTGGATTTTGTTAACCTATCGATAATTACCCAGATAGCATCCAACCCTCTGCTGTCTTTGGTAATTTGGTTACGAAGTCCATAGTAATCCTTTCCCATTTCCACTCGGGTATCGCTGGCTGTTGCAATAGTCCCGATGGCTTTTGGTATTCCACTTTCACCTTGGCGCAAGTGAGACACTTGCCCACGTAAGTGGCGATCCCTGCCTTCATATTTGGCCACCAATAACGCTGCTTTATGTCCAGGTACATCTTATATGAACCCGGATGGATGGAATACCGTGTCTTATGGGATTCATTCATGATCATTCCTCTGAATCCCCCAAATTTAGGGACCCAGATGTTGTTCATGAAATAGTAAGCCCCGTCCTCCTTGACTTCAAAGTTCCTGTCCACCCCACACAACATTTCATTTGCGATGTTTTCCGGGTTTAATGCATATGTTTGAGCTTCCTTGATTTGAGAGGTTAGGTGGGATTGGATTGTTATTGTTAAGGTTTTCACCCGGCGACCTGAGCATTCTTTTCTGCTCAGGGCGTCGGCTACCACGTTAGCTTTTCCCGGGTGGTACTTCATTTCGCACTCATAATCATTTAGCAGCTCAACCCATCTTCGCTGCCTCATGTTTAATTTCTTCTGATTCAGAATGTAGTAGAGGCTTTTGTGATCGGTGAAAATCGTGCACTTTGTACCGTAGAGGTAGTGTTGGGTTTTGAGCATTCTAACACTCCTATGGTGTACATGCAACCCTAAATACCTTGGATCTATGTTTTCTCTATTATACATGCAAATATCAATTTTCCAAGGTATTGTTCTAACTAGCATAATATAAAGTACACATAATATAAATTCTAGTAGAATTACATACCTCTTGTTTGGTGCTTGATTCCATGGAGCTCAAGAGCCTAGTGCCCCAAGTGTGACACCTCAAATGGTTCACACAACATCATAAACACTTGGAATAACTTGAGAGAAAGTACACACTTCATGAAATCAGTTTGCCCTCCACACATAGACTTAGCGGTCGATTTTGACAAGAATGATATGTTTATATAGTGTGACACAATTAGGGTAATCCCTAATTGTCATGGCTTTCCATTTCCTTGGATCCATGGGTTCAAATACACCATGGAGCATCCATGGAGCATCCTATGGGTTTTAGCCCAACTTGATAATCCATGGAGCATTAGCCCACTATATAAGTATGGATGATTTACACAATCAACCCATATATTTAATTAGTCTTCTTTTGATCACTTAATTAATTCTAGATTAATTCTTGATCAATACTAATTAAATAATCTTATTAATATATTAGAACTTATAATATATTAATAAACCTTAAGTGTTATTTCTCTCATTTTAGTCTATCAAATGCATGATGCCATGCAACCCAAATGGACCATGCCGGGTCGGGTCAAGTATGTACCAATTATAGTTATGGACTTAGACACTAATCCAACAGTCTCCCACTTGGATAAGTCTAATAACTATTATTGCAAGTACGCCTTCATAACCTGACCAACAATCGTAGCTCTTAAAAGCTGCTGCCGAACTCTGAACAAATCAATGACGCGTCCATTAGATAAGTGATCATATATTCCTCCATTCTAGATATCATATGGACTGAGACATGGATTATAATCATTCTCTCTGTCCATTTGTTGTTTCCCGATTTCCGATTTATGACGACTGACTAATTGAACAAATCAAATCAGTCTAGGCCCGTCCGAACACTTACATTTTGTCATCACTAAATCATCGAGGGGCCCACAGATATCGCTTTTATCCCTTTGAGGGTAAAAGGAATAGATAAACTTCGACTCATATGCTTGTACTGACTACTTGTTGAATCATACAAAAAGGCACGTTTTATAACATCGAGTTACCAATGCGTTTTCGTGCAATCAATGTATAACCAACTCATAGTCAACAACTCATATCTCTAGGTTTGAAGAATATAAGATATTATCGTCTCATGATCACTCGTGATAAAATCCATGAAGTGAATCCAAATGAGCGTGGGTTGAATCCAATACTCAGAACTTATGAGTACTCATGAATGTTGCAGCAACCATTGCTATGTCTAATGCACATTAGACAAATCATACAAGACAAATTCATGACAGTCTTAAATCAATACCTACTTCCAAAGTATGACTGACTGTGGAGAGTTTGAATAACTTAGTCAGTCGGGAAGAATGACCTAGTTATTCTGGAAGTCAAAACATGCAAAGTGAAACACAAAAATAATACTAATCTTGTATGGCCTCAACACTTTGAGTGTAAATAAAAACCCTTTTATTGATTACTCATTATTCATTGTTTCGATTAATCAACTTAATACTTGAATTGAAACAATAGTCATGTCATGCTCCAAGCATGCACACTATGTTCGTCCAAACAATAGCTATGCCATACTCCAAGTATGCACACTATGTTTACATTTGGTCCTCTCTTTGTGAAACAGATCGATTGAAAACATTTCAATGATGCTCATTTCACAATCTCAATCCTCTTGTCATTTACTGTAATATGTTAGATTTTAAACTTATATGCACTGATCCTCTTGTAATGACTACACCCAAAAGTCACAAAGACTTGGCAACAAACATTACAAAGAATTCCAATGGAGATCAATTCCATGGAAATGATCTCAAATTCAAAGTACATTCCTTTGAACATCCTTCTTGCATTAAGTTCTCTAATCTTACACAGATTCAAAGAATAACTTCCACCTATGGAAACAATTCCATATTACCATTTTGACCATCACTTCTGAACAAGAGTTGCCTCTTTTTAAAATATGTCAATATGGTCCTTACTCTATACTTCTAATTGTCCATGAGCAACCAATCTTTGGTAAACCTCAGATTGTCCTCGACAATTTGCTTAATCATTTTAGTCATTTCCAATTCTATTCCTTTTCCATTTTTAATGCCCTAGTCATTTGGAAAATTTAGAATGGATTATAGCACATGTAATCGAACCTATACCCGAAGCATATAGGACACGATTCATGCTATAAATTTTTATTTTCCATATTCTCACAATTCGAACTATGAAGAGGTATGCCGTAATCATAATCGAATTTTGAGAACGCAACATATATAGAATTTCCTTATGTTGAACCATTCCAACATAACATTCTTATATATCCTGGACTAAAGTAGATTAAAATCTCAGTCTAAGCTTGTAGAATTGGAACGAAGTATAAAATCCTCTCCCTTAATTATACGGAAACAACTTTTTCAAAGCGAATTGAAACTTTTGTTTTCTATAATTAACATTGCTAACTTGCAACATAATCATCATGCTCCCACTAGCATAATGATTATCTTACTAGCATAACACTTATGCTCCCACTAGCTTTGACATGTACTCAGAAATCAGGTCGACTTCTAGAAAAATAATACTTTATTGACTTTCTTACCAAAGTTCAGATTTCTGATACGAGATGCTTTGATAAGACTTTATCAAAATCATACACATTTCCTTAGATAGCTCACTTGTGTGTCTAAACAATTATGAAGAGGGATGTCGTAATCATAATGTTTAGACCCTTTGTCATTCTCACAATTGCTATCTACTTAAAATCTACTTAGTGAAAGAGTTTCCTCACCATCATTTTCATGAATCGGAGAGAAACCTTATGACAGTTAGATTTTATGGTGTAAGTGTTCCTATCCATGTGAATCTGTCATAACCATAATCACAAGACAAAGTTAGTGGCAAATCCAAACACATATGGACTGAACTTGTTCAATCTTAATTTCTTGCCACCCGGCAGCACAAGGGCCTACCATTGCTTCCAGGTTGTTATGCAAACAATTGAGAACTTATAGAACTCACAAGTATAGTCAACTTTTAACTGGAATAGACATAGAAATAAGAATATGTCAACACGATAGGTTATAAACCTCAAGTCGTGGGCTAGTGATTAACAAAACTCTTGATTAGTTCTTGAAACTATTTCAGGATCTTTTAAACTCCCACTGTCCTCTTGACATATAAGACTCACTTGCCCAATATTCAAGAGATAGTGCGGATTCTTTTACAAACACTTCACACAATTGGCCTTAGTTGGTCTTTGTTTTATCCAAAACATCACAACTTACCAATTTCAAATGTACAAGAGTAAGAAAACATTTTACTCTACATTTGACAAGTGTTTTAAACCTTTCTTAAGATTATGTCACTCAAGCCTCAATCTTGGAGTATGACTCTAAGATTTTATTTTGGAATGAAGTATGATTTATCTTTTGATTTAACCATCTCCACAATTCACGATTCCTCTCCTTAGTCAAACAGATACACTAAGGTGTCCTTAGAGGATCAATTGTGATATGGTTTCATAATCACTAAGATAATCATAAAACAAGATACTCAAGTACTCTCCCATCTCTTCAGATTGGAGAAACTTTTATCTTTCTGCCTTATTTGATTCTTCTTATTCATTCTGCCATATATTGAAACTTTTCCAATGTTTCAGCATTACACTTAAACTTGTAAGCATAATCATATTTACTAAACTTTAGTAAATCATAACGAATAATCTTATCAACCTTTGTGGTGGACTTGACTAGTGCACAACCTAATGTACCTGATCCTTTAGTCCTTCGCTTGACTCACATGCGAATGTGAACAAGGAATTAGTCTTAATTTACCAAAGATGAAAAATCTCATTCATCACACAATACAACTTGCATGATTCCAAGTTTCTATCCAACTGAAACTTGGGTGATGAGAATCTTTCCTTATTTGATAAATTATGACACTACCACAAATGAAAGAATCAAACCCATTTACCAATATTGCTTATCAATGGAAACATATAAACAACAATTTTTTTTTCACAAATGCCATTGTAAGGATACTTAAAATAAATAAAATCAAAACTTTTCTTTTATTTTAAAACTTGCGGAAAAACTTATCCTTACAATGCAAATTCATATGAAGACTTTGTTGTTATCTATTCCTAAGCAATATCTCATAACTCTTATGCAGTGGCTCAAAATTCTGGTCATCGAACCATGCGATCAGGATCAGCACACCTTTTCTTTAAGCTTCCTTTGATTCTTCAAAAACATCAAAATGTAATTACATTACATCATGTATTAAGAATCTACAAAAGAGACTTAATAGAGTTAGATAATGGACTTTACCTGAAGTAGAGTCAAACTTTTGACTTTACCATCCTTATGAGGTTTCAGGTAAATTCGGCAGCTTCGCAACCAATGCCCCTTTCCTTTGGCAATAGGCACATAAGGACTCTTTGGGAATGGTACATGGGACTATCTCAGACTTAGCCTTTCCCTTTACCATTTGGTCAACCGAGTTGACTATGGCCGATCCCTTTCTATTGGGAAGAGAAAGTTTTTCTGGATTTCCAGTGTCACCATTGTCAATGTCCATGAAGTTTTGGGAAGTCGATCTTCTAATCAAATTTGCTTTACCGGTGTTCCAAATCAGTGTTGATTCAGCAGCACCAAGCAAATAGATAAGATCATTAAAGGGTCATGTCGTGATCTGTCATCAGTGACTGAAGAACCAAGTCAACAGCCAGCTACCTCGAGACTTCGACACCCGACTCTCCCGGCTTGTCAATATGTGACTTAATCTCCAAGACCTAAGCACATATAGACTTTGTTTGCCAATAGGGATTGAGTGACATAGAACTTATCAAGTCTTGAAACTTGTGGGATAGGGAGATTTATTGGAGGAGGTAGAGGAAGTGAAGTATGATTTCCAGTCCCACTAATGCACAACAAAGGGATTGATCTTTCACCTTGATTGCCATTTGGGATATCATCTTCATTAGGATAACTTGTTCCTAAAGATTTGGGAAGACCATAGTTGTCTGAAGGAGACATCTATAAGGGAGAAATTCAAGTTAGTTGATTTAAAGTCCTTAATATAACACCCAATATGAAATATTAAGGCTAGGATCCAACAACCTATTTATAACTGGAAGAGGGATGTCGTAATCCGAGTCATAAAATAGTTGAAGGTAGGTAAATGACGATTTACCAATTTCCACCATGAAAAACAAAATATAATTAAGTTTTAATTGGATTTGAAACTCCTAGATCTTTTGAGATACATTGAACTTTTAATGGCATGTTTGAATCTCGATTGTGCCCTCTCAAGTTTGTGACTGGGATGCCGATGATCACAAACAAGGTGTGAATAACCATGCAAATTGACTTGGTACCCTTAACTTTATCACCTAATCGATGTGCCGGTTAGCCACACAGCTCCACCGATCTATAATAAGGTCAAGTTACCCTTTGTCACTCTTACTAGTCCTTATTAGCGTGCCGGTTAACCACACACGCTCCACTAATCGACTTGGTAAGGTACAAAGTGTAATTTCATGGGTTAGCACCTGTTTCACATTTTCCTAAGTAACTAAGATTAGGAATTTATAAGTGTTTAGTTACTTAGTATTTTTCATTATACTTTTAATGAACGGAGAATTATAGTCCTTTCATACTCGTTCAGCTAACGACCCTCCACCAGTCAAAGAAGCGATGGGTGAGAGTGGACACCCATTAAACTGCCATTTTATAGGCAGTAACCTTATACCCCCCTTATAGACCGGCTTCGTGAATGAGGCCTACTAATGGTAAGATTGACTTTATCTTATACATATCTATATAATTAAAATTATAATAATAGTATAAGGGTGTATTTTAAACATTTAAAATACTTGGTGGTTTAATCTATTAGCTAAACTATACTCTTAATTTAATTAAACTTAAACCATGTCTTTATGGAATTATTAACTCTTTTAATTAAACACTTTAATTAATTTAATGAAGTCCATAAAGTTTGAATTTTAACTTTTAAAATTGTAGAGTTTGGAATTAAAGCATTAATGTGTGTGAGACTTTACAAATTCCAAAACTTGAGGGCAAGTTTTGAAACTATTCAAAACCTTTCATTTCATAACTTATGAGTTTAATGGTTCATTAAAATGAAGACTCTTCATTTTTATCTAACCTCTTATTCTTTAATAACACTTTTAAAGAAGTGACTCTTAAACATCCATAACTTGAGGACAAATTATGGAGTCATAAAACAATTAAATGAAAAAGACTCTTCATTTTTATGTAACTTATGACACTTTTATGTTTTTTTTAAGATTCATAAATGTGACCTTTTATGTGACTTGAAGACAAGTTACAAAAACAACTTTTTATGAACTTGTCTAGATTAATTTGGATTGAAAACAACTAAAACACAATTTTTTTCATTAATCTAAACTAACTCATAAATCAAGGAAACATAAAACTCTTGGTAATCCATAATTTGAGGACAAGTTATGGACTCCATACAATTTCATTGAGATCAAGAATTATACTAACAAACAATTTGCACATAATTCCTAAGATCTACCAAAACTCATAAGCATGAACATTCATAATCAACATTTTTCAAGAATTACATAAACATATATAAACTTGAAACTTCGATTATTTCATTGAAATTGGTTTAACACAATCATTACCACATTAAAAACAGGTTTTATAAGAACAAAACAATCAAAGGTAATGATTCTAGACCAATTCCAACACCAAAACTCGAAGATATGCTGTTTGGGGGTCCAACTCGTCGAGTGCATGAACCAACTTGGCGAGTTGGATGCATTTTGTCTTGGACTCGTCGAGTCCCTTGATGGACTCGTCGAGTCCCCTGTCCAGACAGCACAAAACTTCGATTTTTAAGCAGTTTGCATCAAGTATAAGTGAAAACAAGCCTAGGCTCTGATATCACTGTTGGGTTTTGAGCATTCTAACACTCCTATGGTGTACATGCAACCCTAAATACATTGGATCTATGTTTTCTCTATTATACATGCAAATATCAATTTTCCAAGGTATTGTTCTAACTAGCATAATATAAAGTACACATAATATAAATTATAATAGAATTACATACCTCTTGTTTGGTGCTTGATTCCATGGAGCTCAAGAGCCTAGTGCCCCAAGTGTGACACCTCAAATGGTTCACACAACATCATAAACACTTGGAATAACTTGAGAGAAAGTACACACTTCATGAAATCAGTTTGCCCTCCACACATAGTCTTAGTGGTCGATTTTGACAAGAATGATATGTTTATATAGTGTGACACAATTAGGGTAAACCCTAATTGTCATGGCTTTCCATTTCCTTGGATCCATGGGTTCAAATACACCATGGAGCATCCATGGAGCATCCTATGGGTTTTAGCCCAACTTGATAATCCATGGAGCATTAGCCCACTATATAAGTATGGATGATTTACACAATCAACCCATATATTTAATTAGTCTTCTTTTGATCACTTAATTAATTCTAGATTAATTCTTGATCAATACTAATTAAATAATCTTATTAATATATTATAACTTATAATATATTAATAAACCTTAAGTGTTATTTCTCTCATTTTAGTCTATCCAAATGCATGATGTCATGCAACCCAAATTGACCACGTCGGGTCGGGTCAAGTATACACCAATTATAGTTATGGACTTAGACACTAATCCAACAGGTAGTGCCTCAAAATATTTAGGGCGATGACCACCACTCCCAGCTCGAGATCATGAGTGGTGTAATTTACTTCGTGTGTCTTTAGCTCCCTGGATGCGTAGGCTATCACTTTCCCACGCTGCATGAGGACACAGCCTAACCCTTGATTCGAAGCGCCGCAGTAGACTACGAAATCTTCGGTTCCCTCTGGTAAGGATAGTACTAGTGCACTACAAAGGGCTCACTTCAGGGTTTGGAAGGCGGCTTCTTGATTTTCTGTCCAGTCGAAAGACTCACCCTTTTGTGTCAACGTGGTAAGGGGTTTGGCGATCTTGGAAAAATTCTAGATAAACCTCCGGTAGTAGCCTGCGAGACCCAATAATTGACGGATTTCTGTTGGGGTTCTCGGGATAACCCAACCTTCAATGGCCTTTATCTTGGAAGGATCTACGTGAATCCCTTCCTTGCTGACTACATGACCCAAAAAGTTTACACTGCGGATCCAGAATTCGCATTTGGATAGTTTCACATAAAGTTTCTCAGCTCTTAGGGTTTCTAAGATTTGACGGAGATGTTGACCATGCTCCTCTTTGCTTCGAGAGTAAATGAGAATATCGTCGATGAAGACAATCACAAATTTATCAAGGAATGGGCGACAGATTCGATTCATGAGGTCCATAAATGCAGCGGGGGCATTTGTTAGACCGAATGACATCACGACAAATTCGTAATGTCCGTACCGTGTTCGAAAGGCAGTTTTGGGAATATCCTCTTCCCGAACTCGAAGTTGATGATAACCGGATCTCAGATCTATTTTTGAGAAATAACTAGCTCCTTGGAGCTGGTCAAATAGATCATCGATTCGAAGGAGTGGGTACCAATTTTTTGATGGTGAGCTTATTTAGTTCCCTATAGTCGATGCACATCCTGAAGGATCTGTCTTTCTTTTTGACGAAAAGAATCAGAGCTCCCCATGGTGAGAAGCTTGGCCTGATGAATCCTTTATCCAGGAGTTCGCTTAGCTGGCTTGATAATTCTTGCATTCCTGCGGGAGCCAACCTATAAGGTGATTTGGCAATTGGACTGGCTCCTGGTACGAGGTCGATCCGAAATTCGACTTGCCCTTTTCGGTGTATTCCTGGAAGATCTTCAGGAAACACATCCGGGTAGTCACATGCCACTGGAATATCTTGAATGTTTACTTATTCCTTGGTTTTATCCACCACATGAGCGAGGAATGCGTAGTTCTTCTTGGGTAGGCACTTTTGTGCCTTGATGCACGAGATAAGGCGAAGATTTACGTCAGGTTTATCACCATAGATTATTAGGGTTTCGTGATTGGGGAGATGAAGGCGAACGGCCTTCTCGCAACACATAATATCAACATGGTGGGGGCTTAACCAATCCATGCCGATTATCACATCAAAACTCCTAATATTTATTGGCATCAAGTTTATTGGAAAGGAGTGGTTGTTTAGTGTTAATGTGCACCCTACATAGATATATTTGGTTGTTTCAGTTTTCCCATTAGCCATTTCCACCGTGAAGGCTTTGTTGAGCTTCCGGGGTTGTTGATTTAGTAAGTGTTTGAATTTATTACTAACGAAACTTCGCTCCGCCCCACTATCAAATAAGATGCATGTGTACAAGTCGTTAAGTAGGAACGTACCAGCAACAACTGCTGGGTCCTGCACTGCTTCGCCTTGACCCATTGTTAACACTCTTCCTGCTGTTCCTGCCCCTTGATTGTTTGCTTTGGGGCAGTTGCGTCGGAAATGACCGGTTTCTCCACACCCATAGCAGGTGTAGCTGGCCCCATCATTGTTGTTGTTGTTGTTGTTGTTGTTGTTGTTGTTTTTTCGTTTGACTGTTGGTTTTGTTGCATATATGTTCTGCAGTACCTTGCAGTGTGACCCTTTCGATTGCATCTTGTGCAGTGCATCTCTCTACAGACGTGATCAATCCCTTGGATTGGTGCGGTCAATCCCCAGACAAACCTCTCGATCTTCTTCCCTTCAGACGTGATCATTCTGGGACACAAAAGAGACAACTCGCTAAACTTGGATATGTATGCATCGATGTCAGAGTTTTGAACCGTGAGGTTCCACAGCTCTTGTTCCATGACATTTCCTTGAGCTCTTCCACAGGAGCTCTTCCCATGGCCAATTGGAGGTAGAATAAATCATTTTAGGCCCAAATGGCCCAAAGTGTTATAAATTGATGAATTGGGCCCAATTAGAACCCAATTAGGGTTTCTTGGGCCCAATATAGTCGAATTGATGATTTATTGGTCCCTTAGGCCCAATAAGAGAATCCTAGTCCATAATGAACTTGAATTGGGATTTCTAGGGCTTCCAACCCTTATTTAAACATATGAGGTGTATTTGAACGAGCATAGAACATAATATTCACTTAGAGTACAAGTTTTTACAATGGAAAATGTTTACATGAGAATAGGACTTCCTAGCAAAATGTCAGTTGTGACATTATTATTATTATTATTGTAACTATCATTTAGGTTTGGTAACACGTTCAGCCATTTATTTACGTTCGGTAATATATTCTTCAAGATTTTTTACTAAAGTATGTGTAACATCCGGATTCCCAGGTATCTTATTTTAGTTATTTATTTTGGGTTTTATGGAGGGACTCGACGAGTAGATGCTCAGACTCGCCGAGTAGGATCGCGAGTTCTTGACTGGATTAATCACCGGACTCGACGAGTAGATACGTGGACTCGGCGAGTCCGCGCTGTAAAGTGAAATCCTAAATCCCCGGGCCTGTGCCCTGTTTAAAGGCCTTTATGGCCTCCATGTGCGGCCAATGCACCCCAGAGAAACCCTAGAGAGAGCAGTGAGAGAGTTGAGAGCAAGAAGAGGCTAATACATCACTTTTGGTGTAGTTTTGCTAGAAGGAAGAAGGAAACACCCATCTAGAGCGTGAAGGGAGCTTGGATCTGGGCTAATCATCTTGAGAGTTCATCTCTGGAGGTATAATCCCTTCTATTTCGTGTTGATATGATAGATTTCATGATTTTAGGGTTTTTACCTCCATTTTATGTAAGATCTAGTGAGTATGAGGCCCCCTTTGTGTTAATAGCATCAGATCTGGACCATGAGAGGTCCATAGAGTCACTATCCCTCAGCTTTATGCAAGAAAATGAAAGATTGGGGACTAGGTTGCCATTTTTAGAGTTATTTCTCCATTTATGACTTGTTGTGGGTTGCATGCACGTCAAGGTTGCACCTTTACGTGACATTTGAACATTTGAAGGGTAGATCTGATAGTTAGGGAAGCAGATCTGACCTTAGGAGGTCATTTGAGGATGAACATGGAGGCAACTCGCCGAGTCCATAAGTGGACTCGACGAGTCGAGTCGGGGTTGCCCTGCGATTCGTGACAGGTGTAACCCGTCGAGTAGAAGGATGACTCGACGAGCCAAGAGAGGCTGAAAGGATTCAGAGGACCCGCATGGAATCACCGAGTCGCCCTTGTGCACTCGACGAGTCGGGTCAAAGTTGACCGTTGACTTTCGTTGACTTTAGGGTTCTGGTCAAGACTGATTCAGGAGAGTTCAGGGAAGGGTAGAATGGCCTTCTACCCAATCTGTAGAGATGAGATCATGAGTGAATATTGATCGGGGATGTTATCTGAATAATAGGAGGAGGCTAAGTCGGGACGTTGAGCACGAGAGTTTATCCGATTTCATTGAGGTGAGTCTTCTCACTATACATTACCTAGAGTGGTATTTATGTGTAGACCAGAGGGTCTTGTATGCTATGTGTGTGTGTATATATATATATATATATATATATATATATATATATGAGTTATGTGCATTGTGTTGTATGTATGCTATGTGTTGAACAGACCGGGCCGGAGGGCCCAACGATATAGATCGGACCGAAGGGTCCAACGAAACAGACTGGACCGAAGGGTCCGACGAGCTATGACCGGACCAGAGGGTCCAACGAGCTACGGGACTGGAGGGTCCCGCTGAGACACATCGACCGGAGGGTCGTATTGTAGCCTCGAGTGGCGTATGTGTTGCATGTGGTATTTTGGGGAACTCACTAAGCATTTATGCTTACAGTTGTTGTGTTATGTGTTTCAGGTAGTAGCGAGGATCGAGGGAAGGCACCGGCATGATCCGTACACACTGAGAGGATTTATGTATTTGAGGATCTTGGGATTTGTTTATTGAGATAACATGTGTTACATTGGATTATTATGATATTTTATGAATGAGAGTATGTTTTTAAAATGAAAAATTGTTTTGGAAATTTACGTCGTTACAAGTTGGTATCAGAGCCTTGGTTTGAGAGACTCGGATACACCTCCGGGCGTATCTGAACTCAAACTGAGGATTTAAGAGAATTTTTCATAAAAGAAACAATTTTTCCAAAAAAGTAGAGGACTTTTGAGAAAAGCGGAACGGAGCAGTGTGTACGATCAGCCAGCGCCCGAACGGTGATTTCCCAAAATACCCTTACATTATGTATTATGAGATATTATGTGATATGTTATGCATGCTAGAGTAGGCTAGGTATTCATGGTTAGGACTAGAGTGGGCCTGATTTGTGATGCCTTAGCCTAGGAGTTACTGCTACTATGAGATACTTTGAGAGTAAGTAGGTAGCAGCGAGGAACTTATGAGTGGTCTACCAGAGAGTAGCGTGAGTTTAGTGAGATATAGAGTACTTGTGATCTGGGATCCTAGGAGGAGGACTTTGGGTGAATACCGATGCGTTGTGGAAGGTAGTATAAGGGCCCGTACTACTGGAAACACCGGATCGGTGAGCAGTCCAAGTAAGAATCCTCAGGGTACTAAAGAACAAGTAGGGTTGAGTATCGAGTGCGAGTATACTCGAACGAGTCTCTGATTCTTTTGTGTTGTATTTCAGAGACATCATGGTTGGGACGCGCCACCACCCAGGAGGCAGTGGTACCAGCGATGAGGAGATTCATAGGTTGATTCACGAGGAGGTGGCTGAGGCCATTCGAGCTGAGATACCAGAGATGTTCGGGTCTATCAAGACCACGCTGATCGAGACTTTTGATGAGCGGTACCCTGCTCTTACTGAGGCTGCTGTTGCTGCGGCCACCGCAGCTGTCGCTGCTGCCAGGCCCCAGGGAGGTGACTCGTTGCTGTACCGAGAGTTCAGCAACACGAAGCCACCAGAGTTTGATAGGACGCAGGACCCGATTTCTGCGATGAGGTGGATTTCTGACATCGAGGGATGCTTCTACACCTGCTCGTGTCCGGAGCATCTGAGGGTTAGGTTTGCGCTTAACCAGCTTCGCTTGGGAGCGAAGGATTGGTGGAAGTTTGTGACGACAAACTTCACTACGGCAGAGCTTACTGCGGTGACCTGGGAGAGGTTCACCACGATGTTTCGAGATGAGTATGTTCATCCTGTGGAGAGGGAACGTCTAGCCTAGGAGTTCTTATCCCTCAAGCAGGGAACCGAGTCTGTGACGGTGATTACGAGGATGTTTCACGAGAGGGCGTTGTTTTGCCCTGAGCACGTGTCGACTGAGCAGGCACGTATGAGCCGGTACTTGAGCATACTGAGGAGGGATATCCGTGAGTTTGTGGCGAACTCGTCATACCGGACATTTGCCGAGCTTCAGGCAAATGCCCGGAAGAGAGAGATTGAGCTGGAGACTCAGGTCAGGGAGGAGGCCGAGTCTCAGAGGAGGGACAGGCGACCGGCACAGGCGCAGCCGGCAGCCAAGCGGGCAAAGCCCGCTGATTCGAGATCTGGGGGTCCGAAGGGCCGCACTTGTGGGAAGTGCGGCAAGAGTTACGAGGGGGTGTGCAGAGCTGGGATGTGTTACAAATGTGGGAAGGAGGGGCATTTCGCGAGGGATTGCCCCAAGGGATTCTCGGTTTGCTTTCATTGCAACCAGACCGGCCATCGGAAGGCCGAGTGCCCTCAACTACTACAGGGATCAGCACAAGGGTCTACACCTGCTACTAGAGCTATCGAGGTCCGGCCAGCGAAGGCCAGACACCGAAGGCTCGCGGGAGAGCCTTCCAGTTGACAGCGGAGGAGGTCCGCGCAGCGCCCGATGTCGTGGCCGGTATGTATTCTTTTACTTACCTATTTTGAGTTTGAGATTTTGTGCTTATATTATGTTATGCTTAGGTACTTTTCTTGTGAGTCTCTACCTGCGTTGGTGTTATTCGACTCGGGTGCGAGTCGATCTTTCTTGTCATTAGCATTTAGTCAGCACATCAGTCTTCAACGAGAGGCGTTGAGTCGACCTCTACGAGTTTCTATAGCCGACGATCGAGCGATGTATGCTACTGATGTGATCCGAGGATGTGTACTCGAGATCTTCGGCGTTGAGTTTCCGATTGATTTGGTCCCGATTGCGATGGGAGATGTCTGTGTCATCGTGGGCATGGACTGGTTGAGCAGGTTTGGAGTGGTTATCGATTGCGAGCGACAGTTGGTGACCATACGAGACCCTAGTGGGGGAGTTCTTATGGTGTACGGCGAGGGTACCCGTTCAGGGTCAGCATTTTGTTCGGCTGCTAGAGCGAGGCAGAGTCTACAGCAGGGCTGTAGTGGGTTTGTGGCCTACGTGATGGACACACGAGTAGCAGCGGAGAAGCCTAGTTCTTTTGATGATGTGCCGATAGTGTGTGAGTTCCCGTACGTTTTCCCCGAGGAGTTGCCGGGTGTGCCTCCCGAGAGGCAGGTGGAGTTTCGCATCGATTTGGTTCCGGGAGCGGCGCCTATCGCCAAGGCGCCCTATCGCCTTGCGCCACCAGAGATGTAGGATTTATCCTCACAGCTTCAGGAGTTGTTGGGGAAGGGATTTATCAGACCGAGTAGCTCTTTTTGTCAAGAAAAAGGATGGTTCACACCGGATGTGCATTGATTACCGGGAGTTGAACAAGTTAACGGTCAAGAACCGTTACCCACTGCCGAGGATTGATGATCTGTTTGATCAGTTGCAGGGAGCGTCTTGGTTCTCCAAGATTGATCTGAGGTATGGATATCATCAGATGAGAGTGCGTGATGAGGATGTCCAGAAGACGACATTCAGGACTCGTTACGGGCATTACGAGTTCGTGGTGATGCCTTTCGGGCTCACCAATGCACCGACAGCGTTCATGGATCTCATGAACAGGGTGTGTAGGCCGATGTTGGATCGATCGGTGATCGTGTTCATCGATGACATATTGGTGTATTCGAGATCCAGAGAGTAGCATGAGGAGCATTTGAGGGAGATCCTTAGAGTTCTGAGATCGGAGAGACTTTACGCCAAATTCTCCAAGTGTGATTTCTGGTTACGAGAGGTCCAGTTCCTGGGACATCTCGTTAATCAGAATGGGATATTGGTCGATCTGGCTAAGATTGAGGCGGTGATGAGTTGGGAGGTGCCTAGATCCCCCACCGAGATCAGGAGTTTCTTGGGGTTGGTCGGCTATTATAGGAGATTTATTAAAGATTTCTCCAAGATCGCCGTGCCTCTCACCAGGTTGACCCGGAAGGGCGTTACTTTTTCATGCGGTCCTGAGCAGCAGGCCTCGTTTGAGACTCTTCGCCAGAGGTTGTGCGAAGCCCCGGTGTTATCCCTTCTAGAGGGAATGGAGGATTTTGTGGTGTACTGCGACACATCGATATCAGGGTTGGGTGCGGTGCTTATGCAGAGAGGGCATGTGATAGCGTATGCATCGAGGCAGCTGAAGCCTCATGAGACGAGGTATCCCACCCACGATCTGGAGTTGGGGGCAGTGGTGTTCGCCCTCAAGATTTGGCGTCATTACCTGTATGGGGTTCGGTGTACCATATACACGGACCACAAGAGTTTGAAGTATCTGATGGATCAGCCCAACCTGAATATGCGCCAGAGGAGATGGTTGGATGTGGTAAAGGATTACGATTGTGAGATCCTGTACCACCCGGGCAAAGCTAATGTTGTAGCTGATGCGCTGAGTCACAGGGGCGGAGAGTGCCCCGATTCGAGAGACTTGTATGCGATTGACAGTGATGACTCCGGTGTTGGACACCATTCGGGAGGCCCAGGCAGAGGCCGTGAGACCGGAGAACCGCAAGAGAGAGCGGGTGATTGGGCAGGTACCTGAGTTTGTTACCGATAGTCGTGGGCTGATGACCTTTCAGGGTCGGATTTGGGTGTCGTATGCAGGCGGGACGCGCACCACTTTGATGGAGGAGGCGCACCAATCGAGGTTCTCGATCCATCCCGGGGCCACTAAGATGTATTTGGACCTGAAAAGGGACTATTGGTGGCCCTGTATGAAGAGGGATGTAGCATGGTTTGTTGAAAGGTGCTTGACCTGTCGCAGGGTTAAGGCCGAGCACCAACGTCCGCATGGCAAGTTGCAGCCACTTGAGGTTCCCCAATGGAAGTGGGAACAGATTTCTATGGATTTCATCACCAAATTGCCGAGGACCGCACGGGGTGTCGACGCAATTTGGGTGATCGTCGACCGGCTGACGAAGAGCGCGCATTTTCTTGCTATCAGTGAGAGCTCTTATGCTGAGAGGCTGGCAGAGTTGTATGTGAGGGAGGTGGTATCGCGGCATGGGGTGCCGATCTCGATTGTGTCAGATCGAGATGTACGTTTCACTTCCAGGTTCTGGAAGAAGTTCCACGAGGAGTTGGGTACGAGGTTGCATTTCAGTACCGCCTACCACCCCCAGATAGAAGGACAGAGTGAGCGGACGATTCAGACACTCGAGGATATGCTTCGAGCATGTGTGTTGGACTTCGGGGGAAGTTGGGACACGTACTTGCCGTTGGTTGAGTTTTCCTACAACAACAGCCATCATTCGAGTATTGGTATGCCTCCCTTCGAGTTGTTGTATGGGAGGAGGTGTCGGACTCCCATTTGCTGGGGAGAGGTAGGGCAGCATGTGATGGGTAGCACCGAGATAGTGCTTCAGACGACAGAGCAGATACAGCATGTTAGACAGAGGTTATTGACGGCTCAGAGTCGTCAGAATAGTTATGCGGGTAGGCGACGATCCGAGCTTGAGTTCCAGGTGGGAGACTTCGTACTCCTGAAGGTGTCTCCTTGGAAATGAGTGATTCGGTTCAGGAAGAGGGGCAAGCTGGGGCCCCGGTACATCGGTCCGTTCAGAGT